>NC_056680.1:154239991-155439991 GCF_018350215.1 Panthera leo | reverse complement strand
CCCAGGATCTCCTAAATTGTCTCTTCTTGGTTGTTGTGCTTGCCTTGTCCATCAGTAAATAAAAAAGTGATGTTTTGTCATAGATACTATTTCCATTCTTGAGATCATTTAGTTTATATTTCAGTTCCCCACACAGAGAGAAGTCTTTTAAAGGTTCTAATGCTGTACTAATGTTCCAGGATGCCCAGTATCATCCAGTAGGCTACACACTGAGCAGACCTTTTCCATGATGATCCAAGCTCACCCAGGAACCTCAGAATGATGGATGGTCATCTAGGGGCCACTGAGATTTTTTTTAAAGGTGCTTTTCTTTTGGCCATTTCATATGGTCAGTTCTTTAAAATTGTTGGAGATTCCATGCATTCTTGTAACAAATTACCTTTTATTTATTTTTTAATTAATTAATTAATTAATTAATTTTTAAATTTCCATCCAAGTTAGTTAGCATATAGTGCAACAATGATTTCAGGAGTAGATTCCTTAATGCCCATTACTCATTTAGCCTATCCCCCCTCCCACAACCCCTCCAGCAACCCTCTGTTTGTTCTCTATATTTGAGTCTCTTATGTACAAATTATCTTTTAAATATTCGATTTTCTAAGATGTGAAAAGCAGTTAGGTGACTTATTTTGTGTATATCTATCATATATATAATACACACACACACATTTTATGTACACATTTTGCTAAATGGCTGGGTGTTACCATTGTCCAGAGTAATGAACTTGGTCATAAGACATCTTAAGGCTAGCCGGGTCCACACATAAAGTGTGACTTACATGTACACAGTCATATATGTACATTTATGGGCGTGTATGTGTGTCTGCAAATGTGCAAATGTATGGAGATATAACCGGGCCCATGCTTATTGTGATAATTCCCTATTTCCCCATCTCCATGCCCACTTCCTGGGCGGAGCAGCGTTCTATGTCATTTTCCAGACAGAGGACCCATCCAACCTGGGGCAATTCTATGACTATCCCATGGCACTGTTCAGCACCTTTGAGCTTTTCCTCACCGTCATTGATGGGCCTGCCAACTACGAAGTGAACTTGCCCTTCATGTTTGGCATTGTCTACTTTGCCTTCACCATCATTGCCACGCTGCTCATGCTCAACCTGTTCATCGCCATGATGGGTGATACACACTGGCGGGTGGCCCATGAGCGGGATGAGCTCTGGAGGGCCCAGGTGAGTTTACTAGTGTTAGTCTTACTAAGGGGAAGAGAATGGAGAGAAAAATCAAAGTGGAAAATGTTATGCTACACGATTCTTAAGAGAGTCACAGAACAATCCAGTGTTGTCACCTCAACAAAGGTACATTTGGACAGAGGAGGAGATAAAAGGAGGGGTAGTTTAACACCCAAGAGCTGAGGTGTTGATCACAGGGGAAAAGTAGATACAACAGTCAACCTCGAGCCCAGTGAGAACTAGAGACTGTCTTATATATTCTAGTGGGTTTTTTTTATTTTTGTAATTTTACTTATTTTTTTTAAGATTTTTAATTTCAAGTAATCTCTATACCCAGTATGGGTGCTTAACTGACTAAGCAAGCCAGGCATCAGCTATATATTCTAGTTTTAAATTTTAATTTTTAATCTTATCTTCTATTTGCTTCTCCCTGTTTCTCTATGATTTTTTCTATATATCAGTGAAGATAATATAATTTTAGAGTTGGAAGTATCTTTAGTGGTCCTGTAGTTGAGTTCTTACTCAGTGATTAGTTATTCATTGGTCAAAAGGTCATTTAATATCTTCTTTAATGCGGACTAGGACCTTCTTATTATCATATGGATTTGGGTAGTGGTTGGGAAGAAGAGAGCTTTTTCATATTTCAAAACTTTTTGTTATTAGAAATGTCCATGTTGCATGGAGCTGAAATCTATCTTTCTACAATTCCATTCTTTGGCCCCAGTCTTTTCTTTTAATATACACAGAACACACTCTTCTGTATGAACACCATCCAAAAATTTGAATACAGCTATAATTTATCCACTCAGACTTTCCATTCACTTAACAATAATTATGTAGAGCCTGTTACGTGTTGGGAAATGTCTGGGAGCTGGGGACACCAGCATGAACACAACAGATGCCATCTGCGTATCATGGAGCCCACAGTCTGGTTGGGAAGACTGCCATTAAATAAAGGACTTCATGGAAGTCTGTAAAACTACAGTAGTAAAACTATCACACAGAAGTAGAAGATGCTAAGAACAGGACACAACAGAGGAGTCTGATTGCAAAGTTAGGAAATGCTTTCCTGATGGAGTGACATTTAAGATGAACTCCTAAACATGGGTAAGAATTATCCAGTTAAGGAGAATGACAGAAAAGGATAGAGGTTAGGATTTATATCAGTCAGGACTCTTGGCTATAGGGACAGAGAACCAAATGCAAACATACTTAAAAAAAAAAAAAAGAAAGAAAGAAAAGAAAAAGAAAAAGAAAAAGAAAAAGAAATAAATGGCATTGGAAGCAAGATGTGTTGGTCCTCGTAACTGGAAAGTTTAAAGAACTAAACTATCTTTAAGCATATCTGGCCAAAGTGTGTATTTCCATTTCAGTAACTACATCAGTTTCTCTGTTCTGCTCTCCTATCCAGTCTGCTCTCCTAAGTCAGTCTCTCCCATCACGTTGGTGAAATGTCTTCTAGAAGCTCCAAATTCCCAAAGGAATGAACAGGTGTACTGTATTGCACAATTCCAAGGGCCCCATCTGTTGTATTCGCTGTGCCTTCTGATACTGTGCGAGGTGTAACCCCTCAAAGAGCATCTTCTCCCCCAAGAAGCCAGTCTAAGTTCCATCTCACTGCAACAGGTTTGAGCTATAGGTGCATCCTTGAATTTGAGGTTAAGGCCAAGGAGTGGTGATGGTGGTAGTGGAATTTAGGGGAGAATCAGCTAATCAGCTGGGGTGCAGTCCAGTCTACCCTAACTGATGGACAGAGTGGTGAAGTGACAATGGTCCAAGCAAAAGGGGTCTATTACCAGAACAAGGTGGGGGCCTACTGATGGCACAACAGGACACATAAATGTCCTTTTCAAGATAAAGGAGAGCTTCTATATAGGGAAAGGGAACACATGATTAAAAGTCCTGAGGTTAGGGGCACCTGGGTGGCTCAGTTGGTTAAGTGCTGGACTCTTGATTTCGGCTCAGGTCATAATCTCACAGTTTGTGGGTTCAAGCCCCGCATTGGGCTCTGCACTGACAGTGCAAAGCCTGCTTGGGATTCTCTCTCCTCTCTCTCTGTCCCTCCCCTGCTCATGTGCTCTCTTTCTCTCTCTCTCAAGAAAGATAAACTTTCAAAAAAAAAAAAGTCCTGATGTTGGAGGGAACTTGGTCCAACTAAGAAATCAAGTAGAAAAATACAACATGGGGAATTGGGCTACTTTAAGAATTGCTAGTTTTTTCAACTAACCAAGCTTTCTGCACTTGTTCATGCCTAAGAGATCATGGTCCTTTCAAAAGTAGAGTGTTCCTGATAGGATTGGAGTAATACAATATAAAGAGGGGTCATGCCTTCCCTTGCTTTGGACACTGTAGTAGAAATAGCACCTCAAATTGAGCCAGGTCTTGGGGCACCTGGGTGGCTCAATCATATAAGTGTCCAACTCTTGACTTCAGCTCAGGTCATGATCTCATGGTTTGTGGGTTCAAGCCCCACATTGGGTTCTGCACTGAGAGTGAAGAACCTGTTTGGGATTCTCTCCACCCCCTCCCTGCCCCTCCCCCACTCTTGAAAGAAAGGAAGGAAGAAAGAAAGAAAGAAAGAAAGAAAGAAAGAAAGAAACTAACTTAAAAAAAATTGAGCCAGGTCTTTAAAGAAATATACATCTGGCCCTTATGAAGGTCATGATCTACTAGAACCCATGCATCTTTGTTATTCAACTTAATTAGTAAAGCCCCTTTACCACTTCCTATACTTACCCAGATACTTTGTTCTTAAATATAAGTGTAGTACCTTACATTTGGTTCTCTTAAATTTCACATTATTGGTATTTGACTAGCATTCCAGTCTGGTGAGATCATTTTTATATGGCTTTTGTCACCTCACATTATTACATATCCCTCCCAGTTTTGTGTCACAGTCATATTTGATAAGCTTGTCTTCTATGTTTCATTTAAGTAATTAATGAGGGCTGGGCAAAGGACAGAACATGTGACATGCCACTAGAATTTTCCTTGCCAAGTTTGCAGTCATTAACCCACTCTTTTTCTTTGGAGGATATGGGTATTTAATTTGCTGCAAATTCCCTGAACACTAGAAGCGTCATTTCATCCCACAATCATAGAGATTCTATTTAATCATTTTATTTAAATCAAGATAACTAGTCTGGCTTTCCTATGAAAAAGCAAATGAGATTAGTTTGGACTGACTCATTTTCTATGAATGTGAATAGTAATGTAGGGGTCACAGTTTTATTCAAAACACCCATAAAATATTCTCTCTCCTTTTATGATGAGTGAGTAAAGCAGATAGCATGATGCCTGGCACAAGCTAGGGCATGGCTCAATGGCTGTCATCTCCCCAATTTCTGGTGTCCCCATCTGACAGATTCCTCTTTGTTCCCATGTTGGTGGCTTCTAGTGTTCCCTGAGACCTCATCACTCTTCCTGAGTTTCCTCTACCTCTCACTCCTCCCAGGTGGTGGCCACCACAGTGATGCTGGAGCGGAAGCTGCCTCGCTTCCTGTGGCCTCGCTCTGGGATCTGCGGGTACCAGTATGGGCTGGGGGACCGCTGGTTCCTGCGGTGAGTGACTGTGCATATGTATAAACTGCTAACAAGCATGAAGCCATGGGAGTAGGGTGCCCAGTTTCACATTTATCACACATATTTCCATTCCTGAGATCCCCAACTGGACCCAAAGGAGACATCATCACTCTATAAAGTGAGACTGCATTAGCCTGTTTAGGGGAGGGGGGTGGAGCCAACAGGGAGAGCGACAAGATGGCTGATAACTGATGCCAGGCTGTGAGTACATCAGGGTAGTAGTGTGTGTGAGGTTATATACGTGTCCATGCTCAGATGTGGGCATGGGCTACCCAACTTGTTCTAGTCTTGTTCCTCTCTGACCCCCATTTCTAGTAAATTCTTGCCTTGAACCTAACCTTCTCCATACTCTACCTTCAGCTCCTGACTTGGCTTTTCTTCTCTCTTGGTTTTCTCTTTCATATTCACAACCACACACACACACACACACACACACACACCACTACCCTCCAAATCCTGATTGCTTACCTCTTTGGTCTCTATCCCACTTTACCCTTCATTCCACTGCTCTTCCCTTCATTTCATCCTAGGACTCTGGTCCCTTCCTTGCCCTGTCCTCTTGGTCCTGTTTCCTACAAGTGCTCTTCCCCCCTTTCCTCCTCATGGCCCTTTTTCCTTCACCTCACCTGAGTTCCTTCCCCTTTGCCCTCCTCAGAGTTGAGAACCACCATGATCAAAATCCTTTGCGAGTGCTTCGCTACGTGGAAGCTTTCAAGGGCTCAGACAAGGAGGATGGACAAGAGCAGCTTTCTGAGAAACAGCCCTCTGTTTCTGTGATCGAAAGTGGGACCCCAGCCAGAGCCTCTCTGGCCCCTCCAACGCCTTCCCTATCCCGGACTACATCTCACAGCAGCAGCAGCCACCGGGGCTGGGAGATCCTGCGTCGCAACACATTAGGACACGTGAATCTTGGGCTGGACCTTGGCGAGGGAGATGGAGAGGAAAATATCTATCATTTGTGATGAGGACCCCTGTTACTATTGGCCTGACAAACAGATGGGCCTAAATGGAGGGAAGTATCTGATTGTTTTCCCTGTTAATCATGAGAGGGGATAGGCAGAATAATTCTTCAAGGTCATGTCTCATCCTTCACATCAGCATTTCTGGAGATGGGCAATGGACATCTGTTGTCCCACATATCTTCTGGTTTCCTGAAAGTCCCACATCTTGAGAAAAGAAGGTGTCTCTTAGAGCAAAGTTGGATTTAGCCATCAAAGACATGAACTAGGGATGCTAGACTAACATCTGGATCATCTTTCTTTCTGCCTCATGCAGGCACTAGAAAGTAGTGAGCGGTGAAGCCTGCTTGGTTCCACAAGGCTTAATGTGGGAAGATCCAGGCATGGCACTGAGGTTATGGCCCTTCCCTTTTCCCCTGTAGGACTCTCTCTCACCCTGCAACCAACCCCCAACTAGAAAACTGCAATAAGAAAGGTTCTTTATCCTTGCTTTATTTTTCAGAAATTTTATTGTGGGAAGATACACATCACATAAATTTACTATCTTAACCATATGTAGGTATACAATTCAGTGGCATTAGGTACATTTACACTGTTGCATAATGATAACTACTATTCATCCACAGGATGCTCTCATCATCTCAAACCAAAACTCTGGTACTCATTAAACATTAACTCCCCACTGTCCCCTCCACACAGTCCCTCATAACCAATATTCCACTCCACGGAGTCTATGAATTTGACTACTCTAGGTACCTCATACAGGTGGAATCATTCAATATTAATCCTATTGTGTCTGGCTTATTTCACTTAGCATAATAGTTTCAAGATTCATCCTTGTTGTAGCAGGCATCAGAATTTTATTCCTTTTAAGGGTCAAATAATATTTCATTGTATGGATATATCATATTTTATTTATCCATTCATTCACTGATGGGTATTAGGGTTGTTTCCACCTTTTGGCGGAATAGCAGTATGAACTATTTCTGCTATGAAATAGCAGAACATTTCTGCTATTCACTGCTATGAACATTGGCATATAATTCTCTTCAAGTTCTTGCTTTCGATTTCTTTGGGTGTATCCTTAGCTGTGGAATGGCTTGGACTTATGGCAATTATTATTTAATTTTTTGAGGAACTGCCACACTTTGTTGTTTTTCTTTTCTTTCTTTCTTTCTTTTGTTCTTTCTTTCTTTCTTTCTTTCTTTGTTTTCTCCTTCTCCTTCTTTTTGATAATAGCCATCCTAATGGATATGAAGTGGTATCTCATTGTGGTTTTGATTTGTATTTCCCCAATGACTAATGACAATGAACAGCTTTTCATATGCTTATTGGCCATTTGTATTTGGAGAAATATCTATCAAATCCTTCATCTATATTTTGGATTCTGTTTGTTTTTTGTTGTTTTTGAATTGTCTTATCCTTGCTTTTTGAGACTCAGAGTCTAAAGGGTTTGTATCTCATTTGTGTCTACATGTATTTTAAATAAGTGGTAAATTATGCCTTTTGTGCTTGAACAGCTCAATCATTTCTTTATGGGACTCTTCCCGGTCTGTCCCTCAGGTGGCTCATTAGCAGCTAATCACCCTTGTGCCTGGGGGTAGCAGATTTCTGGCTGTGTCTCCTGCAGCAGCCATCTTTTGCCCCCACCTCCCTCTTCCCCTGTGCTGAGTTTTGGGATGGACAGCAACAAAGCAGGATGGGCCATCCCTCTCCAGGGAGGAAAGTGGGAGCTAGGTGTCCAGGGCACCCAGTACCAGGCTCTTGACAACCTCCCTCTTGTCTCCAGTCCTTTACGTCTCACCTCAACCCTAATATCACCCTCACCCAAAAGCCATAATAACTTTTAAGAGGACTGTGGTCTGGAATAGCAAAGAGGTAAGTCGGATTTGTGAAACCACAGGCAGGTTCATCCAGATACTCATACAAAGCATAGATGAGTGTGGAACGGGGAGGAATCACACGAAGGTACAGGCACAGGGTCCTACACACTTGACCACCAGTGGCATGATTTCTAAAAGTGCTTAGTCATCATGACTCCTCTTATTTTCCTTACAATGGAAGCACTTCCTCTCTTGTGTAAAGCTAAACTCTCATCTGAGTCCCAGATTCCGTTTCCTTTCTGTCTTTTCAGACACCCATATCCATCGCTGTTCTCTCTATACTTCTCATTTGTATATCTCTTCTCCTCCCTCTCCACTAGTTCCGGGGATCAGCAAATAAGGATGCTCTATTCTTTCCCATCTCCAAAGAAATGGAAAACACCCTCCCTCAACCCTTCCTCCTTTCAGCTACTGCCCTATCTTTTCTAGTCCCTATTCAGGGCGAAACTTCTTAGAGAAGGCTTTATTGTCTATTGATCTCATGCTGAGTCCTCAACCCATTGTGATTTGACCTTGCCTCTCCAAGCTACTGACATCTATGAGGGAGGTTATCTACCTTTGGCTAAGCCCACTGAACAGTCTCAGTCTTGCTTGAACTGTCGGTAGCCTTCAGACTACTGTCGACCACTCGCTATCTCTCAGCATGTCAGTGCCATACACTCTTGTCACGCTGGCTGCTTCTCTTCTACAAATCTCTTAAACATTTTCGGTCCACAAGCCTCTCTGTTTTCCTCACCACCTGGGCAGTCTCACCTGCTTCTGTAGATTGTATTAACATGCACATGTTCATGACTCCCCATTCCCTATCTTCGGTTCACATCTGTCTCCTGAGCTCCAGGCATGAACAGCTTGGATGCCTATCTATCAGACAGCTGAACCTGGATATTTTACAGACACCTCAAACTCAACATGTCCCAAACTGAAAACTGAACAGCTTTTTTTCCTCACCAAACCTGCTCCTCCGCCAGAGTTCCTGACCAAATAATAGGCAAAGTTGCCTAAGCCAGAACCTGGGCGTCGTCTTCAACATGTTTCTGTTGACTCTTAAATCCAGTAAATCTCAAATCTTGTGGATTCTGTTCCCTAAAACATCTGCTTCGCAAAGAATTAATTCTGGTTAGATAATGTAACACATAGCACAAAATTCAAAGAGCACGCAAGAAATACAGAGACAAAAAGCTTTCCTACTTCTGTGCTGGCCCCTTTGTTGTTCTTTCCAGGGACATTCACTAATAAAAGTGTATTTATCTTTCCAAGAATACTCTGTATATCCAAGCGTATGTATGTACATATTCCTCTTAAAAAGACATATAATGGCACAGTTTATTAGAAAAAAGTTTTTGCTTTTTTCACTTAATACAATTTGAAGATTATTCTATACCAATATAAAACCTTCCAGTTGTCCCTGCCTCTCGGGACCCTACTGTACAGAAGGAGGTTCCTAACTGCTCTGTTTGTATGTAGTCTCGGTCTTCTTCAATCCATCACCCACACTATGGCCAGAATGATCTTTGTAAGATGCAAGTCCTACCCCTAAGTATGGTCCTTCTGGAAGCCTTCCATAAGCCAACGTTGGGCAACCTTCCAGCCTCCTCACACCTCTCTTCTCTCAGGCTCTATTTCACCAAGCTGGATTTCTATCAGTTCCTGGATAAGGCTGAGTTCTTCTTCTTGTTCTTGGCCTTCACAGTCTCTAGAGCTTTCTACCTCCTTGCACTCTCCCTTCCATCTTTGTAACTTCTATTCATTTGTTGGTCTCAGCCTAACGGTCATACATTGGTTGTATGTGTAATTGTGGGGATGCCGACCCGTGGGCAAGGTTAAAGTCCATCTACTCTATGTTTCCAGACTACCTATGTTTTCTTTTTAATTACACACCCTGCACATTATTGTACTTATTTGTTCAATGTCTGTCTTCTTTAGTAGACTGTAAGTGCCACAAAGACAAAGATGGTGTCTATTTTATTCATCATTGTGTTCCCAGTGTCTGGTGTAATTCCTAGTACAATGTAGTATGCAATAAATATTCATTAACTAGATCTATGAATGATTGACCTGTTTTTATTCTAAGCTCTCTCACTGGCCACACTGAAGTCTTTTTTCACCTGTCAAAGGTGGCACAAAAATACTTGCCTTTCATTGGGGTTGTAATAATTAAAGATAAGCACATAATATGGGTAGAAATGCTTTGGAAAGGAAAAAGAAGACAATGCAAATGTTAAGTGATCATTGGGAAATTTTTTCAGGTTAAATATACTTTGCATGTATGTGTGTGTGCGTGAGAGAGAGGGAGAGAGGGAGAGAGACAGCGTGAGAGACAGAGAAGAGAGAGGGAAGGAGGAGAAGGCTGGAGGAGGAGGAGGAGGAAGAAGAGATGCGGAATATCATAAGGAAGAGAGAAAGGAGGGAAGAACCCCAGCAGCAAAGCTCTGGAACAGATCTTCCTGAACCTCTCGTGTGTGGTACCCTGTAAAGGAGCATTCGAGGTAACAGACAAGATCCCACACCTGCCCTCCGGAGCCCAGATGAGAAAGGAAAAGAAACACACACAGACATCATCATACCAGCAGATGCAGCACGAGAACTGTGTGCTGAAGGGTTAAAATAGTTGGTGGATGTTTTGTGCCGCCAGGCAGATGCCAGCTTTATTTACGGGGATCCAGAGACAGGGACGGGGAACGGGGCGAAAGGAACACTGATGTTCCTGCCTCAGGAGTTCTTTGGGTACCCCGGAACCGTGACCGTTCTCCTTCCCGTCTCCTCCCCGCTGGCTACTTTAAAAGACAGAAAGCAGAAAACTCTTGCTCCTGTGTGCGCCTCACAGACCAGAGGCAGGGAGGCACGGGAGGTTTTGTGCTCCCAGGGATCACTGGACTTCAAAACTATGTCCCCACCCAGCCGTTGGCAAAGTGTTTTTCTGACAAGTTTCTGGGTTCTGGTAAAGAATGGTGGTGTAGCCCCTGAGGGTTGGCCTGCCTGCAGCCTTGGGAAGGAAGGGCAGAGGTCGGTGTCCCTCCCTCGCGCTGCGCTGGGGAAATGCAAGATAAGGTCTGGGACAGAGACCCAGGAGAGGGGACAGCAGAACGGAGAGATGAGGGTAGTTAGCGCTGGCTCTGTAGGTGTCTGGGCAGAGACGCGCAGAGAGACGGAGCTGGACGAAGGGCACACTATGGGCCCTGGCACATCCGAGACCTCTCAGTGGACGGGGTGTCAACGGTCATTGTCAGAGGCTAATGAAGGAAAAATGAGAAATGTGCAAGGAAAGGAATACTTTGACCAGTACACTGAGTGCTGTCACACCGACAGGAGAGGCTGGGTAACGTGGCCCCTCTCTGCTGGGGGCAGGGGGGTGCAGCCAGACAGGAGCCACCTGGGGCAGGACTGGACACACCCGCCTTTGTCTGTGCCACCTCTTTGTTAACCCTGGCACTGGGGAGGCGGCAGTTATGGCCATGAGGCCCCAGGGAACGAGGCTTGTGCAAGGCCAGGCTGCAGCTGGAGGGAGTGACTGTGGGTCCCTGCTGGGGTCAGTGCCCTGCTGGGCTCCTTGGAGGGGGGATCCGTGCGTCTGTGGGCGTGCACATGCGCGGGGATGGCTCTCAAAGCACCACTCTCTACCAGGAGTTTTTCGTCCCTTCCAGCCCTTCTGTTGGACATGCTCCCCTAACTGCTTCACGACCAGGCTGTGGAGCCCTTTAGGGATGACATGGGCAGGTGAAACCTGATTTCAGTTCCCCCTCCCCGCCCCCCGCCCCGCTGCTGGAGTATTAGCTGATGACTTGTGCCATGTCCACCTGCCATGTCCCTGACAGTAATATCAGCACACATAGGAGAGCGCGTGGCTCACTAAGATCTTACTGCTGTCACGGGTTGTCACGGCAGTATCCCTGCCTTCCCCTAGTTCGCTTCTCCTAGGCTCTCGCTCCCTCTGCTGTTCCTCCACCCTAACTGAGCACCTCCTTCCGATTAAGAGATAACAAGGTCAGGGAAAGAGGCAGATAAACCAGTGACTGTGGCTCCATGAGGTGACCCGTGACCGGGTCCTTAGAGGTTCTCTCCACCCTGGGTCAGAGGGCATCACCCCCAGATGGGTGGCTGGGCCTCTCCTCCCAGGGACTCCCAGACTCCAACACCTGCTCTTTCCGCATCAACCAGGTGCAGAGAGGACAGTGGCAAATTGTTCTTCCTTTGCTGGCAGGACGAGGAAGTGTCTGCCTCCTCACCTTCTCTCTCCCTCCAAGCGTGAGCCTGGTGGGCAAGAAGACAGCCCCCCGGGGTCCCAGTGGCCTCTGTCCCAGCACCCTCTAGACCTTAGGTCAGGGGTCACCGGCTCCCCCTGAGTCCCAGGCCAGCTGGAAGGGGGCGCTCAGGGTCGGAGGGAAGGGCTTCCCAATACACACCACACCCTCCCCTTCACTCCAGCTGCTGACTCCCCACCTTTTGCAGGCTAATGAATCTTCCAAGGGCGGAAGTCATTTTCTCTTTGTGTGTGTGTGGCGGGGCTGGGGTTTAACAAACACCCTCCCTCCTCCCAAGACACACACATACACACACAGGGTTCCCTGCCACATCTCCTTGTTCCCTGGTCACCTCCCCGGCCCCTTTCTGCACACGGACGGACCCACCTCTGCCTTGGGGACCTAGAGATAGGAAGTGTACCCACTAAATAGCTTGCAATTTCCTTGGCACAGATCATTCTCCATAAGACACAATTCAGCATATATTGTACCCCAGGTACTCCGATGGGGAGAAAGAAGACACGTTGTGCTTTAACCTCATCCTGTGGGCTCTGCCCACAGGGGAGACGGGCAGGTGAGGGGCCGCGTGGATGCAGCACCATGCTTTACACAAGGGGATGAAGACCGGAGATGGAGTGGAGGTGGGACCGGCCCTGGGAGAGTGGGGACGGGCGCAGAGCGAGGACAAGAGAATGTGATTTTGAGTTGAGCTTCAAGGGATGAGCGGGAACCTATGAGCCGGATAATTAACGGGAAGCGTCCTCCCCAGCTGGGGCAGGACTGATGCGGTGACAAGGCCTGGTATAAGGGAGATGCCACAGACCCTGTTTCCTCCCTACTCAGTTCAACGGTGAGCAAAGGAGTTCCACGGAACCGTCTCTTTGGGAGGGCCGGGGGGTGTGGGGTGAGGCCCATGGGATGAACAGCACAGAAACCCACCCTGTGCAGATGGCAACAGCCTGAGGTTGGATCTGCTCTGGTGCCCCAGGTGGAGGGGGGGGGATTTGCCCACGAGAGGATAGGCTGGCGACTGAAAGGGCTCCCTGACACAAAAACAGCAGAAGAGAGGGACGAAGGATCAGGAACGGAGGCTATCACCATGCATTCGCCGTGGCCGGGAGCCCCACCGGGCTCACCCTGTGCTCACAGGGAGCCTGCATGCCAGCTCTTGTCAGCTTGTTACAGACAGGCAGCTGGGGCCCAGAGAGGGTGAGCTCCTCACCTAAGATCACATGAGTATGACTGTGCTCACTTTGTGGACGGGAGACCGAAGCTCAGAGGGGTGGACTAATTTACCCAAGACCGACTGGTAATTAGCAGTCTGACTTCGAGTCCAGACGTATCTGATCTCAAGTCCTATGCTCCTTCCGCTAGGAGATCCAGAGCCCCTGAAACGAGAGAGTCGACCGTTTTCTACTGGAAAGTTATTTCCTGGAAGTTTTGATATCAAATGCTCCCACCCAAGCAAAGATGATAAAGCAAATGACTTGCATTCATGCGACACCGTAGGGCACATAAAGTCCTTTGCGCCCATTATCTTCTCTAACCCAAATAACAACCCCTGTAGAGTAAATAGGGCAGAATTACTATCCTCATTTTACAGATAAGGAAGCCGATTCTCAGAGAGATTGTATGATTGAGGTCACAGATCTCACCAATGCAGAACAGGACAATAACTTGGGCTTTTGGGCTTTTGGAGAGAGCTGTCCTCACGATAGCTCCCTGGCTCACCTGTATGGAGAGATGGGCAAATCCAGACCTGGGGTGGAGGGGGGGAGGGGCGGGGGGGGGCGGGGCACCACCCTCTACACCCGGTCTGCAGCAAGGGCTGACTCAGAGGGTAGAACTCAGAGTTACCCGGGTGTGATGCTAGCTCATGGCACTTGCATACCTATGACAGTAAACGTTTTAGTACCTCCATTAGCCCCCCTTGACAATGTGCGCACAACCTTGAAGAACACGCTAGCACCTTCGTCATAGACTCGACAGGCAGCCCTGTGCTCTGCCGTCTCCTGCACTCTGGTCTGTGTGTAAGGATTTGGGGCCCAGCCCTGTCTGGGTGATAGTTCCTGGACTTCCCTGTAGCTTGGGGACACATCAGAGTCAGCTCTTGGGAGTTGGGAACCTCAGCCAGGCCTGAGAAGAGGGACGGGTGAGGGAGGGGAGCCAGTGATCTGAGAAGGGCCCCCAGGGCACAGTGTGAGGCTGGATCCCTTGCTAATTCCCCTGGGCCAGTGAGCAGCTCCCTATCAGGAGATTCCACCAAGTGCCCCCATACACGTGCCAGTTACCAGTGCACTCGCGTGTAAATAACTCCCACGCTCCCACGTGCACAGGGTCCTACACACAGAGGGCACCATGTGGGGGGAAGCCTGTGCCTTGTGGGCCCCGGTGGGGGCTGGGGGGGGGTACACAACAGCTAAGATCATTTTATTTGCCAGTCTCTCTTATTGTAGTGGCTGGCTGACCAGTGACCTCAGGCTCTTGGTGCCTAGGCAGGTCCAGTATTGCCTAAAAGCCTTCTGGAGAATGTTCTGTTTGGCTTCAGTCCCTCCCTTGTACCTGCTGGCCCCTGGCCCCCATGTCCCCACCTTGCTCCCAGCCTCCCACCACACCCTGTCCAGGTATCTGCCCCAGAATCTGCCTTGCCATGAGGGGAGGCCTCCCCCCGCGCCCGTCCCCGTCGCCGTCCATCCAAGCCCAGCTTTGGGAAGAGAAGCCCCAGTTCCTGCCCAGGTGTGCCTCCCAGTGTCCTGTCCCCGAACGTCAGCACATTTCTGCTCCTTCCCAGCTGCTCCTTGAGTCCTCTGTCCTGGGCTCTCAGACCGGCCCTCGGGAGGCAGGAAGCAGCCAGCTTGCTCCCCTCCCGGTGTGCGCGTGCCTGTATGCATTCAACAATCGTCCCGACTTTTTGAACAAGTCTGGCATTTTGCTTGGTTTTTATGACGGAGGCGCTGGGGCGTCTGCGTGAGCGCTGGAGCTAAATAAATAGAATTTGAAAGAGCTCTTATCACGGCCTGTTGCCCTTTCACTGAGTGTGTTGGGGTGGGGACAGAAGAATAAGAGGTGCAGGTGGGGACAAATCGGGAGAAGATTGCTGATTAAGGGCTACCCCTGAGGGCTGCTGCTGGAGAAACCTGCTATGGCTTCCAGGTTGAACCCAGGCTTTGGGTTTGGGCTTTTCGTAACAGTGATCCGATTTGGGATAATGGCTAGACCCTTTCTCCTGAGCCTTAAACCGATGCTGTTTACTCTGGGCCTAGTGGCCCCACAGCTCTCCCACCCCCAGCACGCCCCGAGCCCAGTGTGGGGAACATCACCCAGAATGCAACAAAGTGGTGGAGAGAGCCAGCCCCGCCCCACCTTGGCAGAGGACCTCAGCCTCCTCTCTGGCTGTCGGCGCTCAGGAAGTTGTCGTGGTGGGGGAGCTTGGCCCTCTCCCCACCTAGAACGTTGGGGATCCCAGGATCCTGCCATTTGTAGGGCTAGAGGGTGATCGGAAGCCAAGTGGCCCCACGTTCTGCCTGCTGACCTCCTCTCTTCTCTGCCTGGTGGAGCTTCTGCCCTAGTGATTCAGAGACAAAGACGGACACGTTCCTCCTGAGAGATAGGAGGTTGCTCTGAGCGCCACGCTTTCTGCACCTGGAAGCTGACGGGGAGCTGTCTGGGGGAGCAGAGTGTTGAAGGCAACAGGAAAACCTGAGAACTTAAGAGTCCTTTTTGCACATCGGGAAATGCAAAGGTAAGTGACTTGGCCAAGGTCTCACAGTGATTTCTGGTCCAAGTGGGGTTGGAACGCAGCCATCCTGGTTACCCGTCTTGCTCTCTTTCACCTTTTCCAGAAACCAGCCTCATGGCACGTTCGTCATATTTGGAAAGGTCTTTGAGGGCTGTATACCCTTCAGCCTCTTTCATGGTTGTCTTTAGTACCTGCTAGAGAGGAGTCCGGGGCCAGGTAAGGTGGGGTGACAGAGGGCGGGGCAGGTGGCTGAGCAGAGGGGTCCGGCTTTGGGAGGGAGAGGCCTCGGGATCTGGGGAAGAAGGAGCAGGAGGCTGGGGCAGTGTGGTCAGCGGGAGGGCTGTGGACTTTGACACCCTCCTTCACAGAGCCCTATCTCCGGAGCATCTGGCCCAGGCCATGGGCCACAGGACTCCAGCCTGTAGAGGCCTCAAGAAAAAGTTAGAGGCAGGTCAGAGCTTGGTGGGGCTCCTTTTAAAGCTTCACCTTCCAGATGGGGGGTTAGGAAACCAGATGCTCTGATGGGTGGGGGAGGGGCTGTCAACCAGGGAGACCTCTCGGGGCTGGCTCAGAAAATCTTCCATTCGAGGCAGGGTGGGAGGGGAGGGGAGAATGGCTGGCCATGGAGGCACATGCTCGGGGGTCGAGGAGGCTGCTTCCCCACAGCCCACAGCCCATATGCCCACCTTTGCCCTTTGGGCACTTTCTGCAAAGGGGTTAGCATCCAGGAGAACCAATGTCTTTGAATTTGAAAACCTGCAGACTTGTAGGAGATGGTCAGAACATATATGCACACACCATGACTGCTCTAGAATCTTGCTATGACATATTGGTTCATGTGACATAAATATTCCGTGCAGAACTACATGTGCAATACCGTGCAAATGCCTGTCTGAGGGGGTGGGGCTGGTGGCGCCATCCCGTTGGTCCTGGCCTCTGCCCTCTCCCGGGGCCCCCTTTCTACCACCAGCTCTGTCGTCCTCGACCGTGTTCCTCTGGGCTCCAACCAGATGCCTTGGAGCAGCAGACAGAGGCTGGGGGTCCTGTGCAGGGTCCCCCGTGGTGTGAGCGTTTAGGCCAGCCGAGGCTGGAGGGTGTAGGAAACAAAGGCAAAGGGTTGGGGCCCCACTTAGCAATGGGGGTGGGGGAAGGGGGCTGGGGACGAAGGCCACACTTTGGGCGAAAGTATGACCTCCTGACCTATGAAAGCTGAAGGGACTGTGCACCCACAGAACCACATGTGACTCCACTTCGTGCAGAATCACAGGACTTTTGAGTTGAAAAGGACTTTGGAGGGTTTCAAGCCCAAATCGCTGCCCAGACAGCCCCCCATCCAGTACCAGAACCCAGTGCTCCCAGCGGGGCAGGCGGCTCGACAGCCCGTCCTCCACACCCGCCAAGTCCCTGGGTGGTGCTTTGTGGTGCATGGCTCTGTGTGTGCGTGTGTGCGTGCGTGTGTGTGTGTGTGTGTGTGTGTGCGTGCGCGCGTGTGCACCTGCTGACCTGCCCTCGCTCTGTGCAGGCTTTATGAGCTGGCACACAGGGCTTGTGAACCCAGTGACTGGAACAAACTCCAAGCTGAGTGAGCAGCGGCTTTGACCCCGCTGCCCTGTGCTGGCTCTATCCCCAGCCTCTCGCCTGTTTGTCCCTTGTGGCCAGCCCTGCACACGGCAGCAGAGCCCGGGAGACACCCTCCCAAAGGGCACCGGGAGCAGGGATGGGGTGACGCAGTCAGCTGGGCCAGGAAACAAAGAGCAGAGATCAAGAGACAGAAGGAAAAGAAACCCAGGGTTCCACAGAGAGACCACTCAGAGTCATGGTCACACACACACACACACACCCCCCACACCATACACCACACACACATGCACACACACACGGACACCTTACATACACATGCACACAAATGCCACACATTAGCACACAGTCTAAGACCAAGGGAGCAGATACTACTGCAAAGAGAGCCAACAGGAGAGGAAAAACAGAGGGAAACACAGGAAGGCAGAACAAACAAAAAGAGGGACAAAACCAGAAAAAATTAAATGTATATTTTTGGCCCTCAATTAGTGGTTCTTGATGGAGAGTGATCTTGCCTCCCCCAAGGAAATTCCAGCAGTGTCCAGAGATTTTGGCTGTCACAGCTGAGGGAAGGGGATGCTACGGTCACCCAATAAGTGGCAGCTAAACATCCTGCAACGTGTGGGACAGACCCACACTAAAGAATTATTTGTTCCAACACATCAGTATTTGCAGGTTGAGAAAGCATTCCTGAAATGCACACATCGGCGGCATGCGGTGGCTACGGTCCCAGACAGGGCTCTGCTCCAGTCCTGCACGTACTGAAGCACACGTCATCTCCCTGGCCACCTCCAGCCCTGCCAGTGTGGCCCTCGGAGGGGGCTGGTCATCCCCTGCTTCACCACTGTCCCTCTGTTGAATCCTGAGGACCTAACACGGCTTCGAGTTCAAGCTCGGCCTGAGGCAGGAGAACTGGCTGGAAACCCTTGGCATGTTGTCACAGGCCAAGTGGAGCCTCCTTCCTGTCTGTCCTCGTCTCTCCCACCCCATCCCCCCGCCATGGGCCTTGGCCTCTTCAGTACCCACCCCGCCCCCCCCACGCCACCACCCCCAACGCCCTGGCGAGGTTGCAGACCAACTGCCGTGAGGCCGAAGGCAGACTGGAAGTCCATATGCTCATCCTCACATGGGACCATTGAAAGGGACAATGACTTGCTGGGGTCATAAAAGTCTCCCTAAATTTGGAGTGTAGGCAAAAGGATTTGAGAAGATGTGATGGCAAATCTCACCAAACGAGGCCAGCGGCTGTGACCACTCTCCCGTGAGCTCTAGTCTCCCTCTCACCCCCTCAGCCCCTGCATCTATAGCCTCCGGTATTCGGACACTTGAGTCAGGGATTCTGGGCTGTGGAACCAACCGCGTCCTCATGGAGGAGTTCCAGGGCGACCTCACTGCCCCCTCAGAGCCGCAATCCCTGGGAGGAACAGGCAGCATGGCTTCAAGATGTGAGTGGGCCAGCGTGGGCAGCGGCACTCAACCCTCGGCCCACCGTCCCCACGGTCCAAGCCCACGGTGCTGCGTCCAAGAACCGAGAGAACACTGCTGGCAGAAGCTTGCACTCGGCCATCTGCCCCCTCGTCTCCCTGCCCTGCGTGCCCTTGTGAGTCTGTTCTCCCTGAGGAGTCGTGGTGACCCAATGCAAAAAGGCAGCAGCAGGTGGAGAAAGCGGCGGAAGGCAAAGAAAGTCGGGAATGACGGTGTCCTCCTGCAGCCTCCACAGGACAAACACCCCTCTGTTTCCCACCAGCGGCTGGACTGGGGTCTTTGCCTGGAGCCCAGCAGTAAAGAGAAGGTGGGTGGGTCCGCCGGCAGACACACTGGCTTAATGGGCACAAAGGTCCTGGTTGAAGGTTTGGGTCCTAGCGCCTCCCCCCGACCCAACCCGAACCCACTGACCCCTGGGTGGGTGGGGAAGGCGGCTAATCAGACTGTGCTGTTTGCTCAGGGCTCTATGTCCTGGCCTTGCGCCCGACAGTAGGGACAGGAGTGCAGCTTTCCCTTCAGATTTGAGGGTGGCCCTCCTACCCCCTGCCCACAGAGACACCCCACCCCTGCGCCTACGCTTCCCCCCCCCCGCCCCCACACATACAAACCCATGCACACACGCGCACACAGGCGCATACCACACACACACACACACACACACTCCTCGCTGAATCAGAGACACGTAGGAAAAAACAGATTCTGAAGCTAGGGAGTGACCCACACATACCAGTGGCTCTAAGTGCCCAGACACCCATGCCCCAGGCCATCAGGTCCCTGCTTTGCCCCTGGACTTTGCATAAGCTGGGACTCTGGTCTCTTTCCAGCAGAGGGTTGAACTAAATGCCCGCGATGGCTCCCGGCTTGCTCCTGGGCAGTGCGACAGGGATGGGCTGCGCTCTCTGTCATCTATCTTCCCTGCTGCAAACCACCTCACTGCCCTGGGCCTCCATCCGCCCATGGGGGTGTGGGAGTGGGTCTCAATCTGGCCGCTGCCACCAATTGGCTATGGGATCTTGGGTGATTTACTTTGCCACCTTGAGGTTTATCTTTGTTTTTGTTTTTTAATCTGTAAGATGTGGACAAGAATACCTGCCCCACAGGTTTGCTGTGAGTTTCTGTGGGCCCAGAAGGCAGTCACAGTGGATAGAGGCTGCCTCTACCAGAGGTGGCCAGAGAACAGGCTTGCAATACTGGGGGCTAAACAAAACAAAACAAAACAAAAAAAACCTTCATTGTTTACCTGAAATTCCAATTTAATGGGGGCGTCCTGTATTTATTCCGTAACCCAATACATATGTTGGGGATGGGTTCTAGGACTCCAGAGTAGGAGTCTATGCAGTCCAGGGGGGCCAAATCCTGCCCACGGCTGCCCACTTTTTTGCCCTGGCCTGGGAGCTCAGAATGGATTATCCATCTCTGAGGGGCTATCGGAACAAAACAAAACATGGGTGTCAGAGGCTACATGTTTGTATGTGGTTTTGCCACCCTTAAAATGCTTACATGTACTATCCGGCCCTTTACGGGAAAAGTTTGCCGGCCCACACTTGGTTTTCATGTTTACATACCTATTTGGGGCCAGGCTAGAGATTAAAGTGGAAGAGTGAGAAAAAGCTGAGTCTCCAGGAGGGAAAGACACAGAAAAGACCCTGGGAGAGAGGTGGGCGCTACTCATTCCCTGTGGGGCCCGTCAGTCCCCAAGGCCTGCGACTCCTCCCCTCCTCCCTCAGGCCTAGTCTCTCAGGCTAGTCTGACCTGTCCAGGCCTTTCTATAAAAGGTCACCAGGTGTCCCAAAGTCCAAGGGAGGCCTCTCCATTCTTTGAAGGCCTCCCCTTCCTGGACTGGCCTGGGGGCAGGGAGAGAGACCCAGGCGGGCAGGGAGGGAGTTTACGCAAGGCCAAGGCCGCAGATGGAAGGCAGGTCGGCTGGCCTGTCTCTTTAAATCTCAGGTAATTTGGGAGGAGGGTGGGAGTGTCTGCAGGCTCGCTGGCTCCCAGGAGGAGCTCCCGGGGAGGAACCCAGCCGAGGGAGTCCCAGCTCTGCCAGGTGTAAGAACCTCAGAGCCCTCTGGAGTCGGGCTCTGGAGCCTCGGGGAGACTCCTCAGGGAGGTAGGGACCAGGGAGGTAGGAGACGGGACCTCTACAGGGCGAGGGCAGGCCGGCCCTTGGGGGTGCTGATGTGGCCCCAAGGCTGAGTCCTCTGGGGGTCTGGCCTCGGCCTCGGCCCCCCAAGGAGCCGGCCCTACACTCCATGGGGTTGCCGCTACCCAAGGACAAGGGGTTCATTCTCTGCCTGTGGAGAAAATTCTGTAGTTGGTTCCAGAGACGGGAGTCATGGGCCCAGAGCCGAGATGAGCAGAACCTGCAGCAACAGAAGAGGTAAGCCTCAGTCTGCTCCCTCGCCCCTCCCAGCCCTCCCTGCCCCCCACCCCCACCCCCGCCTTCCTCCCCCTCTCCCCCTTCCCCTCTCAGTCTTTGTTTGGCACCTCTATTTGTACAAACTGTGCTTCCAGGCCTGGCTCCTGGGGAGCATTTTGTCTCAAAGGTCTTAGCCGGTGGGGCTAGCTCCCCTGGACGCCAGGTGGAAGGGGAGGGAGCTGGCATGGGCACAGGTACCACCGGCTTTAAGATCCAGTCTAATTATGCAAGCCCTTCGCACTTCCCTAAAGGCCCGGGCCACCTTGCCGGGCCCTGGGAAGATGTGGCATCATGGAGCCGCCAGCACAGAGGTGCTGGTAGGTGGGGACAATGCCGGATGGCTGTATTCCCTGGCCCCAGAGCAGTCTGTCCTGCAGAAACACGTAATGCAGGCACATGCACATGCGGGGAGTGGATGGATGAATGACTGAATGAATGAGGCAGACAAGGAACTGCAGGCATCAGTGACCACAGAAGACAAGAGGTGGTCACGGCTGCCGTTCCTATGCATTATCGCCACCAGCAGGCATTGACCAAGGCTGAATGCCAGACACGGGGATGATTTATAACCAGAGCTGGGACCCAGCCCTGGACTTCCTTACCCTCTACGGGGGAGAGGGGTGTGGATGCTTGGCTACATACCAGATGTGCGTAGGACCCATGCTCACCTGAGAGGCTCTAAAGTTTGAGTCCCTGAAAACTTCCCTAAACTCTGATGTCCCCACCCCCTAGGAGAGAGAGGAGAGGAGACATCCCTGCGTGAGATGTCCTCTCCAAAGTGTCCGTGGGTCTCCCTACCCAGGTGCTGATGCCCTGGAAGGGAGTCCTTCTGGTGGGGTGGAGCACCCCACCAGAAGGAGCACCTTCTCAGGGTCCCTGAGAAGGCAGTTAGCACACGTCTCTTCACAGAGGAAAGCCCAAAGGTTTTGTATCTGAGGGTCTTTCTCCATCTCCAAGAGCAGAGGCCTGCCTGAGCCTGCCAGGGAGCGCCTGTGGTTTTTCTTCCTTTGCCCCAGGATTCTGGGCTGGGGGTGTGTTCCTTTTTGAGCTTTGGCTTCCCCTCTCTCACACCAGCCGCCCACTTCTCTCCCCCGGGCCTGGGAGAGTAGGGGCTGAGCGCATGTTTGACTGATGACATCTTGAGGCACAGAATGGCATTGTTGTTGGAGAATAGGCCGTCACTGGTTCCGCTCTTCCCTACCCACTCAGGACCCCGGGGCTGGGGGAGCCAGACACAGAGCACAGAAAGGCCTGGGGCTTGGAAGGGGTGGCAGAGTCGTTCTGCGTGCCAACAGGGCAAAGCAGAGGCAGGGACCACAGTCTGGCTGCTTCCACTCATCTTTTCGGCCTCTATTTCTTCTGAAGACCATCGGTGGGCCTCCTCTTGCAGCCTTGGGCCAGGAGGGCCTGATGTCACTTTGAGGGATCCCCTCCTTTCCTGATCTCCCTGCCTGGTTCCATAGTTTCTCAGCCCTCTCCTTCCCACCCAGAGCCTGGAGTATTGATTCCCCTCTGGGTGGGCACTTCCAGGAAGGACACTGAAATTGCCGGAAAGGGAAGTGTCCTAGGTTTTGCAGTCAACCGGCCTTAGGGGAGACCTGCCCATAACTGGGCAATTAGGAGATGACCATGTAAGTGGGGACAATATGACAGGTGAGGAGGTGGGCTGATGGCAGAAAGCAGCAGACGATGTAATGAGTACCTATCTTGTCTTCTATAACCCCAAACCTGTGGGGGGCAGTGCCAGTATCCCCTTGGGAGTGAGGCTGGCCCAAAGCGAGCAAGTGGTGAAGTCAGCTTGGTGCCAACAGCTCAGAGGGGCCTCTGGGTGGGGCTGGCGGATTCCAGGGAGTGGAGCGTAGTTCAGTGAGAGGGAAAGGCTCCGTGGTCTCCCCAGGATGACCAGGAACCCAGCATTCCTCTCTCTCTAGCAGATGTGTCTTGGGTCTTGGTCCCACTGCCCCCTCTGCTTAAATCCACAATGCTGGACCCAAGCTGAACCATTACCTTTTTCCCGTTTCTTCTTCGTCATCTCTCCCTGGACCTTGACTTGTCTTGTTTCCTGAGATTCAACATACTAAACCCTTATGGAGCATAAAGCACTCTGCCAGACTTGTAGAAAATGAACATGACCTCCCTGCCCTCGAGGAGCTCACGTTCTCATGGTCAAAATGCCTCAGGATGCCGCTACTTGGGTGACAAGTGAGCTTGGTGAGTGTCCTAAGAAGGGCATAAGCACGTGTCATGGGAGCAGAGAGGACGACACTGCGGTATCTGATTCTGCCTGGTGTCGGTATGCTGGGCAGCTCCCAGAGGCTCTCACATGACCCCGTTGCTGGCACTTTCTCCCTCCCACTAGATGGTGGCAAGGCAGTGAACACGGAAGGTTCTCCTCTGCTTAAATAGATAGCTGTATAAACACGTGAAGCCATGGGTCTGTGAAAAGTAAACTGGGCCTCTCCAGTGTGTTGGGACTCCCTGCCTCAGGAAGCACAGCAGACATGCATGTTGCAGGCACCTGTGCTAAAGCTGCAGGACTTGGAAGGGCGGACCGATTCCAAGTCTGCAAATAACCACTTTTCTCCCAGCTTTGGCTTCCTCATCCACTCGCCAAGAACCTGAGCGGGAGGGAGACAGCCCACAAGTGGCCAGCGTATGCACGCATGCTTCCTCCCCACACACGACTGCCTTCATCTGTGGTCACTGCTCTGGGCTGACCCCCTCCCCCTGAGAGAAATCAGGAAGAGCCATAAAACTAGAAGAACCACATAATTTAGCGGTGAGAGCCTGGGGCTAGGTTCTTGGTCAACCGTTCTGCTTTTAACTCTGTGTGATCTAGCCACAATCTGGTTGTGCTGCCTCAGTTTCCTTTTCTGACAAATGAAAGACTCATTCAGCCCACGCCACAGGGTTGTAAGGAGCAAACGTGATCATATCCTTACGACCTCTATACCCTTTTGGAAGCTGAAAAGCACATTTAACAAATGGGATTACTGTGATGAAAAAAACCAAAAATACAACAGTCAAAGGCAACACCCAACACTGGCAGGAGTTTGAGGGGCTGGGCACCTCCTTTCTATCAGGGCTGTATCCTCCTGGGAACCTGTACGCTGAGCTCCACGTCGCGTGTGCCCTCCCTTTCCCAAATGGCGTGCTCGTCTGACAGGGTGCTTGGAGACAGACCAGTGGGACCCATGTCTGTGGACATGGCTCCTGTGCCTCTAAGCCCTCTCCAAAGCCTGATCCACAGAGAAGAGGGATGGGGAAATGGCCAGTGGGGTCCCAGTCCCAGCTCTGCCTCTGACTTGTTTGGACAAGTCACCTCGGGACTCCAGGCTTCTTTCTCCATCTGTGACATGGACAGATAGGTTAGATTTCTAGCAACTTTCTAGCTCTAAAATTTTGGTCTGAATTCTCCTCCAAAGGCGCTCTGGATCTTGTCTCGTTTCCAGCAACCAAATGCAGAACTTTGCTCATGTGCACGTAGGCATGGATACATTCTCAAGAAGGAAGAGGTTGAGTGTGGGACTTCAGCTCAGGTCATGATCTCATATTTCATGGGTTCAAGCCCCGTGTCCCCACATGGGGCTCTGTGCTGACAGCTCAGAGCCTGCTTCAGATTCTGTGCCTCCCTCTTTCTCTGCCCTTCCCCCACTTTCACTCTGTCTCTCTCTCAAAAATAAGTAAAACAAAAACAAAAACAAAAACAAAGAAGGAAGAGGAGGGGAGGACAGAGTGCAGGAAACAGGGAGAAAGGGAGTGAGAGATCCTTTCTGCTGGCCCAGAGGGAATCTTAAGGAGGAGATCAGTGATTTGTTGACTATGTAAAAAATGGGTAGGTTTTGTAATATGGTTTTCACCAGTCTAATATTGAGCAAAACCATTCAATTTTATAATTATTGTTCAGCAAAATAAAGCATGCTAAATTCTGAAAACAGGTTTCATACTGCTATAAGTTCAGATTTTGTCTGTAATTTCTTTTTGCTACTTAATCAGCAAGTGCTCCAAAGGCTTTACCTTTTTGTTTCTCTCTTAAATATTTAACAATCTGTAAGAAAACACGTATAGGGAGTTTCTCATTCTTTTTAATGCGAAGAGTCCTCTTTAAAAAAAAATCGTTTATGAACAATTCAAGCTATAGGTCAGGAATTCCCTACCTTGCAGATGGACATTTTGGACAGAATAATTCTTCGTTGTAGGAGACTGGCCTGCATAAGATCCTCCTGAACAGTATCCCTGCCTTCTACCCGCTAGATGCCAGTGGCACCTCTCCACCCTACACCAGTTGTGACAACCAAAAATGTCTCCAGGTGTTGCCAAATTCCTTGGTGGGGGGGGGGGGGGGCGGGGGTGGGGGTTCACCCCTGGTTGAGAGCTACAGCTCTCAACCACCATTTGTAAATAAGAGATTCTGGTAGCGATGTTAACTAATCTACTAAATAAAGTAAAATTTCCTCCTGGAAGGGACCAAGTATAATGTAACCATTCAAACCAGAAGGTATGTTATCAGTATCTCCTCTTCCTGTCTTGGGGAGGTGCCTGGTAGAGACCTAGTAAAGACGTGTAGATTTTGCTCCAGATCTAAACGTCTGTGCTGGGTTGCTCTGGTAGAAAACACTCGTGTCTCAGGCACAAAAATTGTTGGATGGGTCTGCTCTTGTGCCTTTTTTCTGGGTCCCAAGGGTAGTCAGGTTTTGGGGTTCCGGCTGACTGCCAAGATCCTGACTGAGGGCTTTCTCTGCTGTCCCCTTGTGGCCCTATGGTGCCACTGCAAGTAATTGCTTTATCTGATCCCCTCCGAACCATTCATACACTGCCCCCTTTTTCGCTGAATTCTGGAGTTTGCCACCCAAAAGAGACCAGTTCTCTACAAACTTTGCTGGATAAGATATGGGACGTGGAGTTAAATTCGAATTTCATATAAATGATTAACAAGTTGTTAGTATGTCCCAAATGTCACATGGGACATAGTTATATTAAAAAAGTATTGGTTGGAAATCTAAAATTAAAATCTAAAGGAGCATCCTGCATTTTTATTTGGTAAATCTGGCAAGCCCCAATGGACAGTAACTCCTTGTTGTTTTCCAGCCCACTAGGGTAGTCGGCAAGGCAAGAAAAAGAGCACATAGGAATGGAGGCTTGTGGGGAACATTTGTGGCCTTCAGAGACATGTAGGGACCCAAAGGGGCGTCTGTAGGCCTTCCACCAACTAGCCTCCCCACTCATATTTTAGGAAGTAGGGAGCAGAACCCTGCACTTGGGTAAGAAACTCCCTTGGGTCCATTTGTAACTTTGCCATTAACTTTAGTCAAAATAGGCCATAGAGCCAGAAGCTAATTGAAAGAGAGCAGGGAAAGGAAACAGACAGGAGAAAGCGGCTGACCTCCGCCCTTAAGTGTCCCTTGTGTAGAGGAAAGACAGTACTAATCACAACACACAGTGAAAGATGCAAAAATAAAGGGCCAGACTATACAGTGTGGAAAACTTCCTGGGAGGGTGTGTATGTGTGTTGGGGAATAGGGCTGGCTCTAGAATATTTACAGAGGAGGGGTTTGGGCAAATTGTTGGAAAGGCAGTGGTGGTGGTGAAGGGGGTGTGGAAAATTTGCTTTGCAGCTGTGTTTGTATATTAAGCATACTGTTTTTTACTTAGATTATATGTTCGCCTAAGGTTGGCTTAAATGGTGGCCAATGGAGATAATAAGCAGGGGCAGTGAGGCCACACTACCTTCTGGTACTGCTACAAATTCATTCATTCTGCAGATGGTGGTGGAGTGTCTACCATATGCAGAGCAAATCCCTAGGCATTGGGGCTATAGAACAGAAACGAACAGGGTGAGGCAGACGCTCTGGATTCCAGGTGGAAGTTACATATGGCACAAGCCTTGGGAGAATGGAGTGTTCGGGGGCGGGGGGTGGCAGTGGTGGGGCCAGAATAGCTGGGATAAGGAGTGAATGGGAGGAGGAAAGAGGGGAAAATAAGGTCACCGAAGCTAGAAAGGATCTCTGTATTCCTTCTCCGTGGGCATTTAAGGACCCATCAGACTTTTCTTTTCTTTTTACATTTATTTATTTTTGAGAGACGGGGCACAAGTAGGGGAGGGGCAGAGAGAGAAGGAGACACAGAATCCGAAGCAGGATCCAGGCTCTGAGCTGTTGGCACAGAGCCCGACGCAGGGCTCGAACTCACAGACCGTGAGATCATGACCCGAGCCGAAGTCGGACGCTCAACCGACTGAGCCACCCAGGCGCCCCTCCCATCAGACTTTTCTAAACAGTGATGGCAATGCCATTTAGAGGGTGTACCTTGGCAGCATGGAGAAGGACGGATTGGGGGTAAATAGGGCATGGGAAACTAGCTAGAATATTTTGCAAACGAGGGGCAGAATAGAGAATGAAGACATGAACGATGAGGGTAGGTAGGCACGAGGATGTAGGGGTTGAATGTTGAATTGACAAAGCCTGATGGCCATCCAGGTGGCATGGTAACGGGGGCGGGGAAGCTGGGGCCAACACTCTGGGGGATGTGAGTCTTGTGCTCCTTCCTCCTCTCCCGATCACCCTCCCGTCCCAGCTCTTGGAGTTGATTTCCTGCCAGCACCAGTGTGTGATCTTCCATTCACATAGTTGGCCATCTATGGGTAAGTGGCGTTATTTCATTTAGATCCCATAGAAAGACCAAATGGCTCTGGGCCAAGAGAGAAATTGAACAAAGGGGGGCCCATGGGTCTTAGTTGGGCTAAGTTTTTATAGTAATACAGGTTTTTAGTTCATTGTAGGAATAAAAGTCAAAAGGGTTTGGTGAATCAGAGAAGATGATTTGTGTGTGTGTGTGTGTGCCTAAAACAAGTGAGAAGCAGACAGAAGTAGAAAGAAACTATACTCTGCTTAGGGGTCAGAACAAAAAGGATCCACTGTTGCTCTCTGACTGAGCTCTGAGGATGCTGTTGTTGGAAAGGAAGTGCCAGGATCAACGGGCTTTGCTGAGAAGGTCTGGAAAGGCAAGCATCATGCCGCTGGGGAAATCTAGCCTCTGCATGTTGACTTTCTTCACAAATATGAGGGAGGAATTCCTTGTACCCTTAGTCCATGAAAACAAGGCTTATCTCGGGGGTAATCACAGGGCACTTAGTGAAGCTAAACAGGGTTGCCCCAGAGGTCAGTAGGTCAGGAGGTGAATGAGTACTTTAACTCCTCCCCTCCATACCCGATATGCACAGATAACACACACACACACACACACACACACACACACACACGTATTCTGGTCCCAGCACTCAGGGGATGGGAAACCAGTCACTCATGCTTCTCCCACACAAGCTGAAAGGGGGAACAGTTGGTTTGGGGTAGCTAACCGGTCAAGAAAAAATCTGGCAACCCTCCGGACGCTGCTGACCTCAATTCCCTGGATCAAGTTCAGGGTCATGAGGTGCACGTGTCTGTATATGAAGGAGCCAAGCCATCAGCCCTCACTGCACCACTGGGCACGCTCACCATCGCCACCTTTCTGATCCCATTCCCTTCTAGGATCTGGGAGTCTCCTCTCCTTCTAGCTGCCAAGGAGAACAACGTCCAGGTTCTCAACAAGCTACTCAAGTATGAGGCCTGTGAGGTGCACCAGAGAGGTAAGGGGCAGAGCCCTCAGCACCCGTCAGAGCTACACATGTGGCTCCCAGTATAGCCCAGGACCTTCTGTGGTGGGCCCCTAAATGCCTATGGTCACCATGCCCCTGCCCCATGGAAGCCATACGACTCTTCTTTCTGTCAACACCAGGAGCCATGGGGGAGACAGCACTGCACATAGCGGCCCTCTATGACAACCTGGAGGCCGCCGTGGTGCTGATGGAGGCCGCCCCGGAGCTGGTCTTTGAGCCCATGACATCGGAGCTGTACGAGGGTGAGGGTGCTGGGTGTTTTAAGCCAGTCTCTGCAGTGGATTAACTCGGGACGACCAAAGAGGGCTTCGTTCCTCCCCCCATCTCCCTGTGTTCTTGTCATCCTCACCGCACACCGTTAGAACACCAACCCCCCAAAATGCAAGGGGAGAAGAGGCAGCAGCTGGTTTCCCTGGGTACCCTGCCAGACCGGGGGCTCCGTCACACCCCCCTGCCACCTCAGGCTGCGGGAGTGAGGAGGACTGGGTGTAGATATGGGAGGGACCCTTGCAGGATCCTGGGGACAGACCCCATGACTGAGGCTCTCTCTGGGCCAGGTCAGACCGCCCTGCACATAGCCATCGTGAACCAGAACGTGAACTTGGTGAGAGGCCTGCTTGCCCACGGGGCCAGCGTGTCTGCGAGAGCCACAGGCACGGCGTTCCGCCGCAGCCCCCGCAACCTCATCTACTTTGGTGAGAGCGGGGCCGGGGCTGGGAGGAAGGGACATGGGGAGGTGGGCAAGAGCAAAGGGAGGGCGGGCCGAGGAGGGCTCCGGCCCCCGGAAAAGCCGGAAGTGGCCGGGCCTTCCAGGGTTTCAGGCCAGAGCCAAGCCTCCCCGCGCCGCGTGCTCCATCCCTGCCTCTGCTTCTGCTGACGAGCGTCCCCGAGCCCAGAGCTGCCACGCGAGGGCAAGGAGGCAGTCCCTCGGGGACGCTGCCCATCCCCCAGCCCATCGGGCCCTCACGGCAGCGAGCCTTCTGTGTCCACAGGGGAGCACCCCTTGTCCTTTGCTGCCTGCGTGGGCAGTGAGGAGATGGTGAGGCTGCTCATTGAGCATGGAGCTGACATCCGGGCCCAGGACTCCCTGGGTAAGAGCTGGGGGCCGGGAGGGCAGGGGCCACCCCAGGTCGGGCAGGGCATCAGCGGGGACTTCAGCGCAACGGCCACGTGACGCCCGCGTCCTCCCCCAGGAAACACCGTGTTGCACATCCTCGTCCTGCAGCCCAACAAGACCTTTGCCTGCCAGATGTACAACCTGCTGCTGTCCTATGATGGGCGCAGGGACCACCTGCAGTCCCTGGACCTCGTGCCCAATCACCAGGGTCTCACCCCCTTCAAGCTGGCCGGAGTGGAGGGCAACACCGTGGTGAGGGACACTCCCCTGGCCCCATGGCGGCCTTTCAAAGACCCTTGGTGCCCAACTGCCCGGAGGGTGGGGCCCCTTCCTCCATACTCCGTCGCTAAATGCTCAGCCTCAGGGACCCCTGGGCGGGAGGCTTTGAGAATGTCGCTTTAGGACATCTGCTCTGGGAGCCCGGCGTTCTGTTCCCTTTGCCCGTCCTCCTCTTTCAGATCCTTATAGGGTGTGTGGGAAAGAAAGACAACCAGAAAAAAGGAGGCTCACGCAACTAACTGTCCATCAGTCGCAAGGAGCGGGCCGTAGCCCTCGTCAGCGGTGGAGACCCCCCGGCCCAGCTTCTCACGCTGACCCTCCGACTCACCACCGTGTCTTCTCAGATGTTCCAGCACCTGATGCAGAAGCGGAAGCACATCCAGTGGACCTACGGGCCGCTGACCTCCACTCTCTATGACCTCACCGAGATTGACTCCTCAGGGGATGAGCAGTCTCTCCTGGAACTTATTGTTACCACCAAGAAGCGGGAGGTACGGGTCGTAGGGTCAGAAAGCAGCTGGCGAGGGAAGTCAGGGTCTCCGAGGTGCCCGCTCTATTTTCTTTCTGCCGCAGGCTCGCCAGATCCTGGACCAGACCCCGGTGAAAGAGCTGGTGAGCCTCAAGTGGAAGAAATACGGGCGGCCGTACTTCTGCGTGCTGGGCACCATATACCTGCTGTACATCATCTGTTTCACCATGTGCTGCGTCTACCGCCCCCTCAAGCCCAGGACCAATAACCACACTGGTCCCCGGGACAACACGCTCCTACAGCAGAAGCTACTTCAGGTGAAGCCCTAGGGGCGGCTGAGCTTAGGGCAGGATTCAGCTCTCTGTCCTTCCTCAGCCCCGCATCGCTTACCTGCTCTCCAGCCCCCGTTTCGCCCCTCACCCAGCTCTCAATTACGTAGGCACAAACTCAAAGTACAGGCACACAGAAACACACATATGCTCAAAGAGCAGTTTGAGAGATCCCAGCCTACCAGGTTAAAAACAATCCTACAGGGCTGGTGACTTTATACAGGAGACACGGACTCGTGCCCAGGGACAGACAGGCAGGATGCACGGGGTCCCTGAGTGTTCTGACCCTGTTTCCCCTTCAGGAGGCCTATGTGAGCCCCCAGGATGACCTCCGCCTGGTGGGGGAGCTGGTGACCGTCATCGGAGCTGTGCTCATTCTGCTTGCAGAGGTGAGGATGGTCAGGATCTAGGGTGAGGCTGTTGGCCCCAGGGATCCAGCCCGAGCCCCAGTCTACAAGTGCCTTTGTGTCTTCCTGGCCTCTCTCCAGATTCCAGACATCTTCAGGGTGGGGGTCACTCGCTTCTTTGGACAGACCATCCTCGGGGGGCCATTCCACGTCCTCATGTGAGTCTCCTTGCTCTCCACCAATGCCCCCACTCACTCCCTGGTTTCCCGACCCCTGGACAATCACTGGAGAAAATTAACTCCAGAGATCCTTCTCCAGTGATTGTGTGCCCTTGTGTACTGAACTTGGGGAGGCCAAATGTGAGTGTGTGGGTGCAGTCCCCAGGACAATCCTGGTCTCTTCTCATTCCCCCTCTGCTCCCCACCCCCAGCATCACCTACGCCTGCATGGTGCTGGTGACCATGGTGATGCGGCTCACGAACGCCAATGGGGAGGTGGTGCCCATGTCCTTCGCCCTGGTGCTGGGCTGGTGCAATGTCATGTACTTCGCCCGAGGATTCCAGATGTTGGGCCCTTTCACCATCATGATCCAGAAGGTCCGTGCCCCCACCCCCCCCCCAAGTTTCTAGAGAAAGGTCCTGGAGTGGGGGCTGTGGCAAACATTTTTCTGAAAGACCAGATAATAGATGGAAGATTTTGCAGCCACATGTGCGTCTCTATTGCATTTTCGTTCCTTTTCCTCCTCCTCCTCCTTCTTTTTGTTTTCTCAATCCTTGAAAAATGTGAAAAGCATTCTTAGTTCAAGGGCCATACCCAAACAGTCCAAGGAGATTTGCCATGCAGCCACAGCTTGCTAACCCCTGGAGGGCAGAACTGTGGGACTTCTCGGGGCGAGTCCAGTGAGAGGCCGCAAGGGGCAGTTGCTCAGGGGACCCATGTGGAGGTATTTTCCTTCCTCTCCTCCCTTTAGATGATTTTTGGCGACCTGATGCGATTCTGCTGGCTGATGGCTGTGGTCATCCTGGGCTTTGCCTCAGGTAAATCATCTGGCAGGGAAGGGGCCGTGGGAAGGGGAGATTGGAGGAGGCTGGAGAGCCCAGAATGCCTGCGGATAAATGTGGGGGAAGCTGGGAGGGAAGACAGGGATAGGAGGCTGTCAGGTCTGAGGATGGAACATGCCTGGAGGTGAGACAAAACTGGGAGTGCTTTCAGACGTGCCTCTTGGGATCAGGATAAGCCATACTGAAAATAAGGGAATATAAGAACCCAAAGCATGGAGCATGGAGGGCTGGATGGGGACACTGGATGGAGAAGAGGGAAACAGGGCTGGAATGGGCAGCAAAGAGCTGGCCGTGGTCCAGTCTGGTATGTGGTTGCCATGGTAACTCTCACCCCCTTGGGTGGAGCAGCCTTCTATATCATCTTCCAGACAGAGGACCCCGACGAGCTGGGCCATTTCTACGACTACCCCATGGCGCTGTTCAGCACCTTCGAGCTGTTCCTCACCGTCATCGACGGGCCTGCCAACTATGACGTGGATTTGCCCTTCATGTACAGCATCACCTACGCTGCCTTCGCCATCATCGCCACGCTGCTCATGCTCAACCTCCTTATCGCCATGATGGGTGACACTCACTGGCGGGTGGCCCACGAGCGGGATGAGCTCTGGAGGGCGCAGGTGAGCCCCCTGGTGGCCGGGAGGGCTAGTGCAGGCCATTCCCCCCCAGCCAAGGAGCAAGCTGAACTCAGAAGCAGGATATTTTGACCCCACATAGGTTTAGACGGTTTTACTGCGCAGGACACAAAATAACGCAGAGTATTCGCAATGCAACGGACTAATACCTGAACAGCTGAAAAGAATTCCTCATCATTTTTCCAAAAAGTAAAACCTCAGGCTTTTCTAGAAGAATCAACAAGAAATACAACTAATGGTGGCTGAAAGTGCATTTAGGAAATCAGTCTGTAAAACCTGACGCAGAAAACTTGGACAGGTTTAAAAAAATGCTACAAAAACTTCCCAGAGGAGTGGAAGTCATCTTCGGTCAGATCATCACGATGGAGACAGAAGACCATTAAATGAGTCAAAGCACCAATTAAAAATATACTTAGAAAATAATTTCTCTCCACAAAAATAAAAATGCAAACCCCCCAAATTGAATGGCACTTTGCTGTGCTGTGTAGAAAACAGAGTTAAAAGGCCCTAGGTTGGCTAAATGGGGTTTGCTCGGGAAAATAGGTTTCCATGCACATGTCCTGATATTCGATTTCTCAGTAGGGTGGTAGCATTTATAAGTGGCCTTTATGTCTGTAGGGTCAAAATATCCTGTGGCCCTGAGGATCCCTTTCTGTCTGCTTTGCCCTCCTTCCTGTCTCCTTGGGGCGGGGTCCCTCAACCTCCTGCAGGATCTGCACGGATGTCGGGTCCCGGGGTAAAGAGCTGTGGGCTCATGTCCCATGGACTCTGTCCCACAGAAGAGGGTCAGCCAAGCTGACACCCCGCACCCCCCAGCTTGGGGGTGTTGTCCCCTCTTGGAGGCCATGAGCTCCTGCGTTTCCTAGCTACTGCTACACTGTCCTTCCTCCGCCCGACGCCCTCTCCTCTTCCCGCCCTCCTCAGTCGATTTCTCGGTCAGCACCCCACCTCTGATGGCCTCTTCGGCCCCCACACGCAGGTGGTGGCCACCACGGTGATGCTGGAGCGGAAGCTGCCTCGCTGCCTGTGGCCTCGCTCGGGGATCTGCGGGCGCGAGTATGGGCTGGGGGACCGCTGGTTCCTGCGGTGAGTTCCTGCCGGGCTGGACGGCCTCGTGCTCCCGGGGCCCTGCGCCCGTTGACCCGCGTTGCCCGGGGGTCCCTCAAGGGATCCCTGCTGTTAAGGGAGGGTCCCCGCTAGATGCTCGGGCCCCAGAAAGCCGCCGCTGAGATGCCGGCAGCCCCCGTGTGCGCACTAGCCGCAGTGGTGGGAAAAGGCCGGTCACGGTGGGATGCGGTGAGCGGAGGACACGACGCGGGCGCGGGTCCGGGCCAGCCCGTCCGTCGTCGGCTGCCTCTCACGGCCTTGCGCTCCACAGGGTGGAAGACAGACAGGATCTCAACCGGCAGCGGATGCGGCGCTACGCACATGCCTTCCACATCCCGGGCTCCGAGGACTCGGACAAAGCCTCGGAGAAACTGCGGCTGGACCACCCCTCGGGCCCCCACCTGTGTCCGTCCACCCCCTCGGTGTCCCGAAGTACCTCCCGCAGCAGCGCCAACTGGGAGAGGCTTCGGCAAGGCACCCTGAGGAGGGAACTGAGGGGGTTGGTCAACAGGGGTCTGGAAGACGGGGAAGGCTGGGAGTACCAGATCTGAGCCCACTCTGCCGTCTGGCCCCAGCAGCCGCTCTCATTTTCCCCGGGGGGGGGGGGGGGGGGGGCATCAACACGCAAAACCCAAACACCTCTCCCCAGTGGGGGAGGAAGGCAGAAGGCACCCCCCCCCCCCCCCCCGCCCCCTTGAGGAATGCAGCGGGGGAATCGCTGCCCCAGGTCCCCACTACTCGTTAGGCTCAGGGGGCCAATAGAAAGCAAGGGGGGAGGTAGCCCTCACCTCACCCCCAGCACAGGGCTGGTGCCAGTGAGGACGAGGCTGTGGGCTCTTCGGCCTTACTGAAGTACTCTGCACTGTCAGAGCAAAGCACTTTAAGGACAGGCTTGCCGCCTCTGTCCCAGGGTCATGGTGGGAAGGGGACAGTCCTTCCCAGGGTGCTCCAGACAGCTGGGTGGGGGGAGGCACGTGGAGAACAGGAGTGAGGGGGACAGGAACCGCTTTGGGGGTGGGGTAAAGCTGCTTGAGTCTTGCCACCTTCTACCTTCCAATAAAGCCGTTCCCTGCTCTGCTTCCTTGTGCATTTGGCTCTGCCGTGTCCCCTTCCGGCAATGGCCCTGCGCTCCTTCTCCGAGGCCTTCCCAGCCCTTCCTCGCAGACTCAGCTCTCACCACACTTCCAACTTGCAAAGTTTCTTCTTTCCCTTTAATGCGGGGGAGGGCGGAGGAGGGCAGAGGAGGACTAGGGAGCAAAGCGTCCAGGGGGTTGGGTGTAGTGAGGCAGGCGCCTCTCGAGGAGGCCAGGACGGAGACTGGCTCTGGTCTCGCATATCGCTCCTGGGACCTACGGCCGGGGCTGTCCAGGGCATCGCCCACGCACAGCGGGAGCCCAGGCCTCAGACCTCCACTGAGCCCGGCTGCGTCAGGTGCTGCTGAAGGAGTTGGATGTTGTGCAGCAGTTTCTTCTGGTGGCCAGCCAGGGTGATGCCCAGGGCGGGCAGGTCTCTGGTGGGGAAGGAGTGGATCAAGTCTGGGCCCGCTTCTCTAAGATCCCAGGCATGACCCCTGGCCTGGGCCCAGAGGAATCCCCACCCCACCTCTCTCCCTGCTTACTCCAGGCCGAGCTGGACCACATCACTGAAGGTGCAGAGGCCAAACTTGGAGAAGTTTTCTTGGTAGCACTCCAGTCCAATGGCCAAAAGCCAGGCCTGGGGTGAGTCCAGAGAAGGAAAGTCCAGGGCCACAGGGTTCAGAAGGGCCTGGGAAGGTCTAAGTGAGGGGAGGTGGGTGTCAAAGTCTCCCCTTCATCTTAGCCCCCTCGCCTCAGTTTGTTTTCAGTTTGTATCTACCCTCCCTGGTTGTCCCAGGCTCCAGCCCCAATCTGCAGACCTGTCCCCAGGGCCACCGTCAGCCTGTAGAGTGTCTGGCTTTCGGATCATCTTGTCAAACGCAGCCACCAGCTGGTCAAAATGGGGCCGCTGGGTACGGTCCTTCTGCCAAGTGTCTAGCATGAGCAGATGTAGTCCAGGAGGACAGCCTGGAGGTGGGGGAAGCCGGAACTCCTGTTCTATTGCATTTAGCACCTGGGGGTTGGAGGAAGACGGTGGTGATGAGAAGCTACTGCTAGTGGAAAGGAGTATCTTGTTGGTTAGGTCAGCGGGTGGGCTGGGATCAGGCGGAACATGAAGCTGGAGCGGGGAAGGGACTTAACGATATGGAAGCCAAAAGAACTTCCGGTGTGAGCGGATTAGAGACTAGAGGCTAAGAACCTATGAGTCTGTGAGGCTGGTGGATTGGAAGGATGGGGGCGGGGGATCAGCAGTGTCTAGGTCAAGAGCTCACCTCCTGGTCACTCATATCCCAGTAGGGTCGCTCTCCATAACTCATCACTTCCCACATCACTATCCCAAAGCTCCAGATGTCACTGGACGTTGTATGTTTTCCGTGAGCGATGACCTCTGGGGCTGCCCACCGAAGCATACAACTTGGGCCCTGAGGGGTGGGGTTAGAAATCACAGCAGCAATAATGATCTCAGTGGCCGCATTTATTGAGCGACTGCTATGTGCTCACATGTCTGCCCAGCGTTCTCTCCTGGATGGAGCCCTGGTGAGCCCCATCCCTTCAGACACTGTGATATGCCACGGGTGGTTCAACCCTGGGTCCCAGCTGGGCCTCCAGCGCCCTCTGGAAAAGGCTGAGCCCCCCAGGCAGTGCTCTCACCTGAGGACTGTGGCCAAGACGAGCCACTTTGCACACCAGGTGGCTATTCACCAGCACGCTGTGGGCAGAGAGGGCACGGTGCACGAAGGCGAAGCTGGACAGGTACTGCATGGCTGCGGCCACTCCTCGCTGCATGGCCACCAGCTGCAGGCTGCTGAACTGGCCCTCCCGCTGCTGAGGGGCAGGGGGGCAGAGTTCAGCCTCCAGCAGTGGGGTGGGAAGCCTTGACCCGCTGCACAGCCCAGCAGGTATCAGCATGAGAGGGAGCGGGGATTAAGGAATCAGAAAATGGCCTGGGAACGAAGGATGAAGACCAGCGGGGGTGGGGGAGCAAAGATATAGGGCTCTGTCTCCTGTCTCCGGGACAGCTGAGAATTGTAAACCTCCCCGGACCCCAGGCTTCCCCAGCCGCGCCTCCCGGCCCCCAGGCTGGACTGACCCTGAGGAAGCTGTCCAGGGGACCCAGCTCCATGAGTTCCGTCAGCACCATGAGGGGCCGGCTCTTGGTGACCACGCCCTCCAGCCGCAGGATGTTGGGGTGCTGGAACTGGCCCAGGACTGCAGCCTGGCCCAGAAAGGTCATCTGGAGGCTCTCGGTGCCTCCAGCCCACAGGGCCTGGATGGCCACAGCCTGTTCCCGCCGTCCCCGGGGCTGCAGGCGGCCCCTGCGTACTTCACCAAAGGAGCCTGGGAGGACAGGGGCAGGTCGGGGAGTATGGAGGAAGGACTGCAGGCTCACGATGTCCTGCCCCAGTTTGAAGGGATCCCGTCCCTCCCATCCCCTTCCTCTGCCCCTGCACACCTGCCCCAATGACCTCCTCGATCTTGATATACGCGGGATCCACCTCCCTGGTAAACTCCCGGATGGCCTGGCAGGGGTCCTCGTACGTGGAGGGGTCGATGTAATACTTCACCCCAAGTCCTGTGGGCAAATGGGGCGCATCATGAGGGCGCGGTGCAAGGCCAGGCTGCCCGCACACGGTGGTGGGGGGGGGGGCATGCCCTCTTACCTACAAAGGCAGGGTCAAGGGCTTCCCCTCAGCCTCAGGGGAAGCTAGCCTTGCCTGCTGTGCTCAGCCCCCAGCTCTTGGTCTGGGAGCCCCCCCCCCTTCCTGGCCCCGCCCCTCCCCACCCCACACCTGGACTGCTGTACTGCTGCAGCTGCTCTGTGTAGCCCGTCCCACGCCGCTTCCTGAGGACAAACCAGAGTCCTGGAATGACTCCCTCCCGTTCTGTCCCCCTTTCGGCCCCCACACCGGCCACCCTCCGGCCGGGGGTCTGTGATCCCTCCTTCCCACCTGGGCACGGACCCCAAGGGAAGGGGCCGGGTGGCGGGAGGTGGGCGCCGGTGGGGGTTTCTGCAGTGGGCTGCGGGGCTGCAGGACGTGGGGCTGTGCTGCGGGGTGAGCGGTGCTCGGACACGGCCGGAAGGGGCTCACCTCCGGAACACGACAGCCAGCACGGTGATGGCCGCCAGCAGGAGGAAGGCCAAGGCCCCCAGGATGGACCCAATTACCAAGGAGAGTCTCTCTGGCAGCTGGGTGGACAGCTCACCTGAGGAAGCAGCCACCCAGGATCACTCGTGGGTAAGGCCTTCCCTGCACGCACACCTACATACCCCCCGCCCCCCACCGTGCACCTGCTCAGACCCACCCACAGACCCAAAGGCCAGCCGCTCAGCCATGAGACTATCCTCAGCCTCCTGGCCCACACGATCTCTAGTCTGGAGGGTGCTGGGTGAGGGGTCAAGGCCTGGAGGGCCCCCGGGCCTCTCCTCACCATTCCCTGGTGCTGCCCCCTCCCCATCCAGGCTTCCTCTCACCTTGAGGCAGCGTCTGGAAATAGACCTTGCCCCCGTAGGGGCCGTGGCCTGCGGCAGTCCGCGCCCGCACCTGGAAGCCATAGATGTGGCCAGGGCTCAGCTGGGTCACGGTGGCCGTGTTGGTCTCGCTGGTCAGGGTGAAGGAGTGGGATTCATCTTCTGCCTGGGGGTGACAGCCGTTCACTCCCTGCTGCCCAGTCTGGCCCCTCAGCCCTGCTCCCACCCCCAGGCTTCCTGGCACCTCTCCCCCACCCCTGGCCCCACTGTGGGGCACCCCCTCTCCTCCCCACCTGGTCATAGTAGCGGAGCTGATAGTCCAAGATATTCCCGTTAGTTTGGTCTGGCTGTGGCCAGGACACCGTGATGCTGTTGGATGCCCGGCTCACCTGGTGCAATGCAGGGACTGCAGAGGGAACTGGGGTGTGGGGGGTTAGTAGGAGGGTCTCCAGGCCACCCCCCCCCCCCCCCCGGCAGCAGGAGTGGGGGAGGGGGCTGTAAGGAGGCCAGTCCAGGCGTCAGGCAGAGTAAAAGGCTCACCTGCGTGGCTGGTGCTGACATTGATGGCGGCAGCCTGGGGAGGGTCGGGGCTAAGCTCTGACACCCCGTTCACAGCCTGCACCTCCAGGATGTAGGGCACATGTGCCCGGAGCCCCCCAACTAACACTCGGCTCTCAGTCAGGCCCCTCTGGCGGGGGTCGAAGTGCACTTCATCCCTGCAGCGGCGACAGGCGCCCGGGGTGCCCGTGCCAGGCTCCTGGTGGCCTCCGCATTCCTTGCACACGACATTGAAGAGCAGGTCCCCGCGTCCCCCCAGCTCCTGAGGCAGGCGCCAGTGCAGCATGAGCACTGAGCCTTGCACCTCGAACCAAAGCTCCCGGGGAGCCGAAGGCGGGCCTGGGGAGGCCGGCGGGGGTGGGGGCAGCGAGGAGGGCCAGGGAAAGGAGTCGTTGGGGTTGGGGTAGAGGTGGGGGAGGAGGGGTGGGCATGATGGAGGAAGTTAGGAAGCAGGGGACAACAGGTGGCCCAGAGGGGAGGAGACCAAGAGCATGGGGTGGGGACCAGAAAGCGGAGGTGGGTGGGAGAAGGGGTAGGAGGTGGGCCAGTGCAGATGGAGTCAAGGTGAGAAGGAGGTGTGTAGCAGGGAGGGAGAAAATGAGGGAACAGGAGAAAAGTCACTGCAAATGCACACCAGCCCCATGTGTAGCCCTCAGGCTCCCCTTCTCTGCCGCCCCCAGTCCATTTCCACCCCCTGGGCTGGTGGGAGACTCACCAGTGCAGGGGGCCTCTGGGGGGTCGGAACCGGCCCTGTAGAAGCCCTCAAGGCAGGGGCAAACAGGCGACGCAGGGTCGGGGGCGTGGCTGCGGGCTGGGCAGGGCAAGCAGGGGGCGTTCCCAGCCATGGCCTTGTAGGAGCCCTCGGGGCAGGCTGAGGGGCAGAACCGGGTGAGGACTTCAGGCTCACTCCACTCACCGCCTCCGGAGCCCCACGTGCGTCACACAGGCATCCTCCCAGCCTTCTACTCCCCAGGGAGGTCTCTCCTTTCCTCCTCAGACCTACCCCCCACCCCCTGTTCCCTCTTTCCCTCACTCAGGCAGATTACTTCCACCAGGTGACTGGGGTGGGAACTGCATTTCCTTGGGTGGAAAAAGTGAGGTGCAGTGGGGGACTATGGACAGGACAAGCCCTTGATATAGGTGTCTGGCTCGACCGTGTAACCTCCCTCTGCAGAGGCCTTCCGCAGCCTCTACCCTGCAACAGAAGCATCCCCCTTGGCTGGTATCCACGGCCTTCTCCTACCTGCATCCTGGTCACCTGGCCCTGTGAGGATCACTTCCGAATTACATGGCATATAGGGACAAAGGACCCACCCCAAGATAACCTAGGAGTGTGATCTCCATCACTTCCCAGGCCTGCAGCCCCAGGAGGCTCAGCAATGTGGAAGTCTCCAGAAGGTTCTAGAAATTTGAGATGAGCCTATTACACCACATTTGTGTGCTTTAGAAAATAAGTCTGGAGAAAACAAGAGTCCTTTCCTAAAATAGCTTATTCCTGAACTTTTGGAGGACAAAGTAAAGTTTGGGGTATTCAGCAGAGGCGCCCAAAGGTCGGGAGACGGGTGGGGAGATCTTGGGCACGTGCACAGCGGCAGAATCTCACCTTGGCAGGCCTTGTCTCCGCGGGCAGGCTGGTGCCCTGGTTGGCAGCGGCAGCCCCCAACAGCTACCATCCACTTGCCCTCCCCATTGCAGTGCAGCCTGGGGGGGCTCCCCCCCACCTGTCCCCCACCTCCATCCTCCTCTGGCTCTGCGTGAGCCACACAGGTGCCCACGGCGGCCACCAGGGAGGCGCCTCCGGCCCCACTGGCCTGAGTCTCAGGGAAGGAGGCGAAGGCGCGGAGAACGGAGGGGCAGGTGTAGGAGAAGAGCTTGACCGCCACTAGGGCCAGGCAGGCCCCCGTGTCCTGGAAGGCCACGTAGAAGCCGCGCTGGGTGAGGGGGCCAAAGCTCCTCTCTTTGACATTCAGCTGCAGCCCGGCCCGCTGCCCAGCGCCGCGCGGGCCCACGGCCCAGGCGGAGGAGGCAGGGAAGCTCTCGTCCGCTGCGATCGTGTCCACCTTGGTCCAGCGTTTGAGGTGCCAGGAGGAAATGCTGTCGGGGCCATCGGGCTCCTCCGCCTGGCGGTAGTAAAGCGTGAAGGTCTCCCGGCAGGTGCCTCCGGCCACGCCCAGGCTGGCACACGCCCGCACGGAGAAGTGGAGTCTGATGTGTGCCCTCTGCGCTCCTCGTCGCTCCACAAAGTGTGTCTGCAGCCAGTTGTCTTGCCCGGTGCCCGGAGGGGCCCCTGCCACATGGCATGCCTCGAAGGTCCGAGTCAGGCGTCGCTGGTCGTCCAGAACGCTCACTTCATCCCACTGTAGGGAGGGCGGCCGGGGAGACACTGTTAGCTGCATGCAGAGCAGGGTAAGAACACGCGGAAGTCCTGTTCCTCTCGGGAGAATGAGTCTTACCCCATTAGTCTCTACCCAGGGCCTCCCTCCCAAGTTCCACACTCTAGGAGCAGGGTGGGGGAGGTGCACTGGGGTCAGGAATGCCACTCACCCCGCCTGGTGGGTAGGTGAGCCAGCCAATCTCGGATGTCTCTCCAGTGGTGTCCAGAAGTACCTCTGCCCAGAGATAAGAAGGGACACTCAACGGCCAAGCCTCCAGCCGGTGCTGCTAACCCTCACCACATTCCCATGAGGAAAACAAGAATTCCCCTCCCTGGTCCTTTGAATCCACCAGCAGGGGCACAGCTGTCTGCCGGGAGCCTTTCTCAGAAAGCTTCCCCATCCTTTTCCCCTTCTTGACGTCTTCACTCTTTTCTGCCTTTTCTGAATCTTTCCCATTTCCCACCCACGGTGGCAGGTAGGGAATTCTCCAGTCTCCCCTCCCTCTTACCTTCCAGAGCCAGAACTGAGGACGCCAGCCCCAGGACCCAGAGACTGCACACCATGCCCGCCACTCCGCTCCCTGACCGGGCGGCCCCCTCAGCAGCCATGGGGCATCTTCAGGGCTCCCACCATTGCCCTGGCCACCACCCTGCTCCCAGGCGGGGCTGCTGCTTTGTAAGACTGGGGGTCTGCTGCCGAACTTGTTTCCTAGGGAGACACATGGGACCAGAAGAGGCAGGTGGCAGGGAACTCCACTGCTACACAGATGGCCCAGACCCCAAAACCTGACTCTGTGTCTTGTCCGATAGCTCTCAAACCACCCCAGCACCAACCGAGGGGTAAAGGCCTGTAGGAAGCCGACTTTCTCCTGACTTGCGCTAAGTCTGCCATCTTAGAGGGCCCTGTGATGGGTCACTCCCTCCCTACTTCCCACAGGTGACCCATCTCTGAGCATCTCTTATGGCCCTCCCTTAGAGCACAGGGTAATTCTGGGCCAGTCTTACCCTTTTCTTCTGGAAGGAGCTATTTCAGTTCTTTCTCTTCATTTCCTCTCCTCTCCTCCTCCTACGGCCACCCTGCGTTGGAAGTCAGAAGATTCTTCTCATTAAAACAAGCAGAGTAGAAAGCTGCTCCTTCCCTAAGGACACACGACTCCCCCTCGCCAGCACCTCCTGACCCACATAAGACCTGGACACTCTAGACATTGCAAAGAGGCAGTGAAGCAAGAGGGAACACAGGAAAGAGCTGTGGGGTATGATGGGAGGGAGGGTGGGGGAACAGACATGAGAAGAACACAGGCATAAAGATGCCGTCTGAGGAGTGGAGAAGGGGTTGAGCTCTGGGGGACTGGCATGCCTACATTTGTGAACAGAGGTCTCCTGTCCACAAGGGGTACGCTTCTATGGCTTGCGGAAAAATAAATGTATGCCACATATAGGAAAAAATGCTTCTAGCACGCTCACAATGAGAGGACAGAAAGGGGAAACAACAGTAGCATGCCATCTTGTCCTAGGAGATGAAAAGTGCCCTGGGTTGAAGGAAATGTGAGAAACAGGCTCTCTAGATTCACGGCGCTTGTAAGTTCAAACTGGTGTTTTCTCTTGGAAGGACACTTGGCAATGTCTAGCTAGCAGCTTCACTTCTGAGAGTTTGTCCTTCAGGTACTGTATCCTTTTTTTTTTTTTTCAACCTTTATTTATTTTTGAGAGAGAGAGAGAGAGACAGAGTACAAGCAGGGAAGGAACAGAGAGAGAGGGAGACACAGAATCTGAAGCAGGCTCCAGGCTCTGAGCTGTCAGCACAGAGCCCGACGTGGGGCTCAAACTTGTGAACCGTGAGATAGTGACCTGAGCTGAAGTGGGATGCTCAAGTGACTGAACCCCCCAGGCGCCCCGGTACTCTATCCTTGGATCTGGTTGCACAGAAGTTCAAACACGGATATTTATTGCAGAATTGTTTGGAAGGGAAAAACCTGTAAAGTAACTGTTCATCAAGAGAAAGATGGTTAATAAATTATGGCGCAACCTTAAAAAAGAATAAGGACAACAGTTTATGCACTGATTACAAAAATAATTTCTAAGGGTAAGTAGTCCATGCAGAATGGTATAAAGTGTGTTCCCAATTGGGAACCTAAAAAGGCCATCCCTGTACAAGCACACCCCCACGGCTCACAAGCACATGATGAGGGGGCATGGCTGCCTCCAGGGTCACGACGAAGACCAGTGGGCTCAGACCTGCCTTTGCTCATTGGTCTAGAGATTAGTGGGGACCCATTTCTCTCCTTGTGACTGAGTCTCAAAAGTCTGCAAGTTGCATGGACCAGAGCGGTACATTCCATTTATTTCTGTGAAGAAGAAAATAAGAGGCAGGTTGTTCAAAGCCATCAAACTGAGAGAGAAAAAAGAAAGCCATTGGAAACTGGAACCTATTTCCTCCAGGACAGTCGTGGCCAGGTGATCCACACCATCATTGAAAACTGCACATTTCATACTGAGGTCAAAATCAAACTACTGCACTATTTAACTTCGATAAATAAGAAAGTCATAATTTGATTCCTGCTAATCTAATTTCTCCTGGCAACGCTGGCTGTCTTGCAAGATGAAGCCTTCAGTGTCACCCCCATGTGGTTGTCATGAAAGGGCACAGCTTTTGCAGCTGTGTGGGCTGGTGCATAATGGGTATCTGCCCATCAGCCACTGAAATTTCCCTTTCATGACACTAGAACCCTACTTGTGAGATAGAGTTTAACTTAGAGCATATAGCAAGTAAGAAGCATTTCCAAATCACCTGGTTGTACACCTTAAACTTACACGACGGTATACGTCAATGGTCTCTCAATAAACCCAGAAAAAAAAGGAAGCATTGCCATACGGCAAATGATTCCTGAGAAACAGAGGTTCTTTGCAAATACTGTCCTCAATGCTGCTAGAATCATTCACAGACTAAATGTTTCAAAGAACAGGGAGACCGTGAAGTAAAAAAGCAGGGCCCCACCACCAATGGCTGCTCAATAAATATCCTGAAGGAACTCATGTTGTGGCTGCATCCCCCAAACTCTCTGTGGCTTAATTTGGAGACATGCTTGTCACACCAAGGCAGACCAGACTCTGTCCAGCGCTATAGGGTCTTTAGGAATGTTGTTATCAAGAACCAAAAATGCCAGCAAAATGTCTTTAAACAAGGAAAGCTATTATATCATTTGCCCAGCAGATATTCTCCAAAATAGCCTCTTTCAGGCAGAAGATGGATGGATTTTGGGATATGTAACAAAGAAAAAACTGTAAGCACTGTGTCTTCTTCAACTTATAACTAGACAAATAATCATGGAGAAGGAATAATAAACACTTTGGATGCATCTCAATGAATTTTTTTTGGGGGGGTGGGGGAGACAACAAGAGGGAAGAGATATACTGCAGATCATATCAGCTGCGCAATATGGAACATTCTAGAAGATGAGGGATGGCAAAGTATTTGCTTTGATGACCCACAATACAAGCAACACAGTCGCTTGTGGCTACAATAGGGCGTGTATGCACAGCCTCAGCGTGCATCTTAATGACAACATGAAGCTGGCCTGTCTCCAGAGGATCCAGAAAAGAGCAAAAGCAAAAGCAATTAGAGAACACGTTAAAGCCACTCAGCTTCTGTCCTCAAGAGGCATCAGGAAGAAAAGAATTAAATGGAGACATTGCGTGTGGATTGCCACTTTCCAAATTTTGTACAGATTTTTGCCAAGAACAAAGATATTCATTAAAAAATGGTTGAGGATCTTCAAGTACCCAGAAGTGTCCCTTGCTGTCCGAAGGGACCTCTTTTCGATGTGGATCCAGAAGGCTGAAGGTTATAAATGAGTTCCTTCAGAAAACAAAAACTGGTTGAGTGAGACTAGGAGGTTAGGTCAATTCTCGCTTATCAAAAAAAAAGACAGATAAATTCAAGTCTTTTCCTTTTTAATATATAAAAAGAACTTGGGTGTATCTCTATGGCAAGAATAAAAATTAGGAAAGAGGAAACTTTAAGATATGGAAGAAACTGCTGTCAGCTAATTCCTACCACCGCAGATTCTTTTGAAAGAAGTTTCAAAGGCAGAAATGTAAGTGACAAGAACACGCGCTCCATCCACCTGCCTGGAATACTAAACAAGCAGGACTTAGAACTTGATTTTCAAAGGTGCCTTCAGTGGCTGAGGACTAGGACATCTTTCCGCATTTAGTCTAGGAGTGTGTCCTAGAAGCAGTCAAGGGCATCACTGTTGCAACACAGGCGGGGGTGGGGGGGTGGGGGGGGGTAGGAGGTGTGTGTGAGGGTGGGGGGGGTGGGCGGGGGGGGCGGGGTGGTGTGAGGGTGGGCCTGCTTTGGATCCCTCTAACTTCTTGAGCTTGTGAAGGGAACTGGTCCATGTTGAGCAACCCTTTAAGCCATGAAAGAGCAGAAAACTTCTCTCAATCAGGGAAACATTCACATTTCAGATGTGTGTATGGTTTGAAAAACAGAACCCCAGAAGCAGCAGAAATGTGGATGGACAATGGTAGCTCAGAAAAGAAGACTGATTAGACAAAATTTCATATGACAAAAATTGCATTCTATGACTTCACATTTTTTTTCTCAGCTTCTTTTCTACATATATCACTTTACATCGTTTTGCTATAGCAGACACACTGCATCCACAAGCCTGCTACATTTCTTTGGTTTATAAAAATAGGACAGTTCGTAGGCATCAGAATTGTGTTTTGTTTCCAGAAACTGGCAAAGACGAAAGATGTGTAGACTCTTAGCTTATAAATCATAGCTTCTGAGTTCTGTTATCTTTAAAAATGAGAGACTTAAAAATACATTAAATGAGTACATCTGTAAGAATTTAACAAATTAACTGTCCTCGAATTGAAATGTTAAATACGGTAATTTTATGAACAAACTGAGATGGCTTAATATAGTTTATGCACCTCAATCCACAAAATGAGTCTTAAAAACATTAAGTGATATAAACCTTATGAATAAGCTTGAAGGAAGGTATGGTAGAAAATACACTGAGCCGTTAAGACTGGTTCCTGTAGGAGGGAGAAATGAACGATGGTAGGTGGGGGGTTATTAACTTTGTCTTACGTATATTCCAATGGGTTTCCTTGTTACAACGAGCATATCTCATTTTTACAATTAAAACAAAATCTCATCATGACCATCGAAACAAAAAAAAAAAAGGAAAAGATTTTCAAAACCCAGACTAACCTAGCGTATGTTTACATTTGATCCTCCCCCCACCCCCTTTTTCTCTCTGGGTTTCAAAATAATCTAGAGATTTTCATCTATAAGAAGAAAGCAGAGAGAAAGAGGCAGTAGGAGTTGGGAATAAATGAGCAAAATAACTTTATCCCTGGATTTCCTTTAAGCTTCTCTCTGAAGAAGTTCAAATTGCCCCACTGACAGTACCATGCTTCTCTTACTCGGTCCTAGGCAAAGGACTGCAGCTTTCAAGGGGGGACCAAGGCGGCTGGACACTCAAGCACAAGACAAGGGCATCATCGTCACTAAGTGAGCCCAGATGGGAACATTCGGAGAGGCAAAGCAGGCTGCGGGGCCCAGCAGGGCGAGGGAGGTCCCAAGGGCAAAGGGGCCAATGGTTAATGTGTGGTGTGACAGGTCCTCACACCTGTTAGCCACAGGGTCAGCGTGGGAGGGGTCAGAAGCACAGTCCCTGTCCTCGTCCTGTTCTACAGCTGTTAAACGCCCAGGAAATTCCAGGATAATCCTTGCTCAGCTTAATGCTGCTGCCTCTACCCTTTAATCTCCACCTTGGACATGGTCTTAGTCGCTGTCTCTTGGAGCTCTGGCTGCCGGCCTTGAAAAGGATCCCCTCAGCCCTTACAGCGGCATCCAGAGCACACAGTGAGGACGTGGCTGTCCTCTGGCGCTTCTGGCCCCTGCTGCCCTGCTGAGAGAAGCCAATTTGTGGATTACCTAGCAGAGGAGAGTCCTGTGTCCCTTGAGGCCTCCAGCCTCCAAGAATGTCCCCCAGAGCACGCAGATGCAGACGAATGTGCCTCCCACTCCCAGGCTGTGGAGCTGGGGGAGGCTTTTAAGATGCAGGCAGTGTCTGGGAGTGGCAGACAGCCACTTAGACTGAGCCACTCTGGCTGTGCAGGGACCACGGACACACGCATGGCTTTGGAAAAGGGCGGAAGGGAGATGTTGGTGCTGTCAGTACGTGTCCGCGGGAGATGAGTACATGGAAGAGTGTAGAAGTCCCCAAGAGCCAGGACTAGTGCCCGTGGGAGCAAGTGCGAGAGCGTGTGAGGCAATGTGTGTGAGGCGAGATGGGTGCAGGGCAGCACGCGTGCTGGGAGGAGTGCGTGTGCGTGTGTGTGCGTGTGTGTGTGAGCATGCACATCAGAGCAGATCCAGAGTGCTCCTCATACTGATGCCCACGAGCCCTTCTCCTCACCCTGGGTCTGTCCCCACTCTACCCCCAGTGGGCCTGTCGACCGCTCTCTACCCCAGGAGTCGCTGTTGCCGAAACATCTGGGCTGGGAGAGTGCGAGCTGAACAGGAAAGAAGAGAAAGGGAAACCAAGGCTGCCTCAACTCCCCAACCCCGCCAACCTGCCTCCACCTAGTGGGAGGGAGTGCGGCAGGGACATGGGACCTGGGGCCTAGCTCAGGAGAAGGTGAGGAGCTGGAAAAGCGGCCGGCAGAGAAGAGGAATGTTCCAGCCCTTCACATGCTCAGACCGCTGGTGCCTGTTGCTCCTAGGCACTCTGGTGACATAATCGTCACTGCCAGCCATCTTCTTGAGCCCTGAATGAACCAACAGACTCCCAAGGAGTCCCCTCTCTAGGCCACTAGGTAGGTACACAGAAGCCCCCACCCTCGCCTTCCTGCAAGGAAAAAGGGCCACTGCTCTGAAAGAACCAAGCAGCCCCTCAGAACAGCACCTTCAACAAACGACAAGTCGCAATCAGGCAATGCCCATTACCTGGACATCTCCCCGCACTGCCAACAGTTCCACAGCACCTTCCCACCCAGCCAGCATCTCCCCTTCTAGAACCTGAGTCAAGTTCTCCTGGCGGGTGGAGGGCCTGGCCCCGGTTTAACTTATTGGGAACAGGCCCAGCCGCTTCTCTCCACCGGCACCGCCAGGGACATTACAACATCAGCTATGCTGGGCCCAGGCCAGCTCCCCCAGGGATGGGAGGAGCGAGGGTGCCAGACAGCCAAGATTGGAGGGTGGGGGTGGGGGGCAGGTAGGGCCAAGCACCCAGATGCAAAGCGAGGGGGTGGAGCTGGGGCAGAAGCAAGCAGCAGACTTTGGTTGCAACTTGGGGGTTACGGGGAGCACGAACGGAGCCTTCTCTCCGCTCCACGGCTTACGGGTGGGAATGGGGGTGGGGGAGCCGGGGGCAGGCGTGGGATCAACGTCCTCGCCCCTCCCAGCTCCGTGGGGATTGGAGAGATGCCACGGGAGTCAGAAGGGTGGGCGATCCTCTTCGGAACGCTGGGGGCCCGGCTTGGCGAGGACCCCTACATCAGGACCCCCAAGCCAGAGCCAGAGCAGAGCCTCGGGAGACACAGTGGGGGATCGCAGCAGCGAGGGTGACAGTGGTGTCAGTGATGGCTGGTCAGAGGTCGGGCAGCCAGCGTGGACAGTTTCGCACCCCTCACGAACCCACCTTCGCCCTGGGGAAGGACACTCAGCACTCCCCCAGGGGGCCCCCAGGATCTGCAGAGGCCCGGTCTGGAGGGCCCCTCTACTTTTGCAAACCTGGACGCCTCTGTCCCCAGGCACACCGCCCCCCCCCACCCCCTCAACGCCGCCTGGCACCCCGGGGCTCACCTTCCGCCGGCCGCAGGCTCCGCAGGTCTGCGCCCCCCACCCTCCGAGGCCCCGCGGTGGAGCCGCGGCGCCCGCGTCTCCGCTCGGGTGCGGGGACCCCGCTGCCCGCGGCCCGGGTCCGCTCGCCGCCGCGCGTCTCCGCGGTTCCGGGGCGGCCGGGGGGCGGTGGCCGGCGGCGGGGGCTGCTCTGGAGGCGGGGCGCCCGGGGATCGCACGGGGCCCGCGTCGCGCTGGCCGTCGCCGCGCTCGGTCGCGGGTCCCGCCGCCCGCTGCTCGCCTCTGGAGCGGCGGCAGGGGCGAGCGCAGCCCGGCCCGCCCCCTCCGCGTCCCTCCCAGCCCGGCCCGCCCCTCTCCGGCCCCTGCGGCCGCCCTCCTTCTCCCCTCTTCCGGGGAGCCGAGCCCGCCCTCCCGGCCTGGGCGGCGATGCGCGGGGGAGAGCGGGGTGGAGGCGCGGGGCTCGCCCTGGGCCCGCCTGTGCGCCGGGGCGGGGGCGCCTCCTCCTCCCGGCCGCGCGCGGCGGGGGGACCCGGGCGCCGGGGGAGGCGCGCGCGAGGGGCCCGGAGGGCGCGGGCGGCGGGCCGAGGTGTTTAGACCCCCGGGCCGGGCGCGGGCTCGGGTCCCCGGGAGCGAAGCGCACGGGCGGCCGGCCGACGCCCGGGGCACCGCGGGGCACGGCGGGGCAGGGCAGGGCAGCGCGGCAGCCGGCCCGAACGCCCGCGCCCTCTCCCCACCCCTGCTTTTCGGCTTCAACTCTAGGAACTAAACCCGCTGTTTTAGTTCCTACTCAGGTTTAAACTAAGGTGGGCGTGAGCTGCGAAGAAGAGAAAGAAGGAAAAGAAGGGGGTGGAGGGAAAGACAAACTGAGAAATCTCGGAGGGTACGGGGGTGGGGTGGGGATGGGTAGGCAGCAGTGGAGCGGTGGCGGGGGGGGGGGCGCATCTGGGTTATGAAAGTGTCTGTGATCTAGCCTTAAACTCTTCCGCCTCTTCGTGACCCTGGATCTTGGTCAACGTTGGGGCTGCTGACTCCACCCTCCCCAAAGGGCTGGGAAGCCTGGGTCTGAAAGGGGAAGTCCAGATGTAGGTGCCTGGCTTTGCATTGCCCGGGCAAGTCGTGCACCCCTGGGTGGCTCCACCTCTGCCCGCTCCCCAGGGAGAACCTACCCACAGAGATCTGAGGCGTTGGGAGGTGCCTGGAAGGTTGGAGGAACCGAGGGGGCGCCGCGAGGAAAAATGTTTCCGCCCACCCCGAGCCTCTCCTCAGACCGGGGACAGGATTTGGGGGGTCTATTGTTCCGGTCCTACAGCGCTGAGCCGGGGCTTTCCCACGAAGTGCTGCTACCACCTGCTGGTTCTTTCAAGGAACACAGGCGACTGGTGGAAGTCCCTCTGGCCTTTCCCCCCTCCTTCCCGTATCACCGGGTGGCATCTCAGTTCTCCCACTTACTTACTTCGTTTATCCAAGACGAGGGAAAGCGCTAGCTAGCTGCAAACGGGCTGATCACAAAAGTGGTACTTAAGGAGCATTCAGAAACTGAGGAAAATTGTGAAAGAGATCTGTGAGCCAACAAGCACAATAAAGGAAACAATGCAACTCATTAGAAGGCACCTGGGAGAAACAAACCGGCTTTAATGAATTGGCTGAGTGAGTGATGGAAACTGAAAGGCGACTGAACTAGTCCCCACTTGGCAAGGGGGTTGTTCCCTCTCGATATCTGCAGTCAATTAATAAGCCTAATGATGTTGAATGATTCTGCATTTGGGCAGCTTGGATAAGTCCTCTTGCACCGGTGAGCCTCACCAGATCTTGTTTCTTCCCCTTGCTCTGAAATCCAGTTGGTAGAGAGCTGCTTTCATTTCCTTTCCAAACCAGGCATCTCCGAGGCCTGGAAACACTTTTGTGAAGAAACCTGAATTTACATTGTATGTGATATTATATAACTCATTATCCTAGTTACAGTAACAACATGACTGCCAGAAAGCTCTGGGTGCAGTGGAAACTTTTGTTTTTTTCTTTAAAGCGCAGGATTAAATTATGTTAAAAGCAGCAACAAAACAAAAACAGAAGTTACTTTATAAAACCCAGAAATTCCAGTAGTAATTTGCAATGCATGGTATATGCTGACAGCATAGTAAAAATATCTGTTCTTTTCTATTGCCTGATATATCCCATTGTTAACACTGCCCATTAGGTGCCTATGATCTGAAATTAAGTTTTTGTTGTGTGAGGCTTATGTAATGAGTATTTTTTCTCTTGTTGATAACATTTGGGAGGGGTCCAATCTTCAGAGAAAGCACCCTTGTACTCTGCAAGCAAAGAGGTGATTCCGATTGGCCCTGTATCATCATCTGTGTGTTAAACCACGTTTTAAAGGTAGGTGGAGAGCACAGAAAGCATTGTTAAGTTATGCTGCCATCTGCAGCTATTAAAAAGCAACGTAATGAATCTCTTTTTAAAGTTGAACATAAATCTTTGCCATAATTTGTTCAGTGCCTGGCACACATTGGGTGCTCCGAAGTGTTTTAGAATAAGTGAATCAAACATAATAGTATTTAAACTTGTTCTGCACTGGGGGCAGGACCTAATAACATTTGTGGCTCACAGAATTCATTATCTTGGGACACAGCCCTCTATCATGTAAATCTGGAGCCAGATTACAAAACTCCAGGTGGCTTGGAATGGATCTTTGATTCTGCCTCTTTTCTTGTTCTGTTTTTGCCTCCTTCTCAGGCTTTCAGTACCCAAGGATGCTCAATTTCTTCCTTCTTCCTTATTTCCCTTTAGGATGATGGATGCAGCCTATGTTATTACAGACAGCTTTATAAGTAACTTCTGGGATAAGCATTCTAGTAAAAATCAATAAAGGAATTTGCAGAGCCCCCAGATCTCTCATACCAAGACATTAGTTATTTAGTTACGGTTCCAGATACAAAACCCTACAGGGGCCCAGTCACTTCCCTGACCTGTCCCGAGGTCCTGTGGCTTTTTTAAAAAAAATTTTTTTAATGTTCATTTATTTTTGGGAGAGAGAGAGAGAGAGAGAGAGAGAGAGAGACAAAGTGCGAGCAGGGGAGGGACAGAGAGAGAGGAAGACACAGAATCTGAAGCAGACTCCAGGCTCTGAGCTGTCAGCACAGAGCCCGATGTGGGCTCGAACCCACGAACTGTTAGATCATGACCTGAGCTGAAGTCAGATGCTTAACTGACTGAGCCACCCAGGCAGGTGCCCCAAGGTCCTGTGGCTTCTAAATACAGTCTTATTTGCCAAAAGCTGGTGTCTGGTCTCTAAATATTGTGCCCCATAAAAATGCCAAGTGCCCATTTATACAACTCATACTTTTTCTCCCCGTTCAGAAACTTCTAGAGTGTTCTAGGGTTTTCCTACAGTACAGGTTTGTTTGAAGGACAAACCCAGTTTGCAACTGACTTTTAGACCAATGGTGATTGATATCCTGGATGCTCACTGAAAGTGAGTGATCTTCAAAGTTTCCCCATGAGAGCCTTACACTATGACATTACTTTAACCAAGCAATAATCAAAAGACATTCAGAAGTGTCAGTGCGCAGAGAGAAAAAGGAGGGCTCTTGTCTCACAACAGAATGTTTTCTCACTTAGAGACTGACTTCAGCTGCATGACACGGCAGCAGTGCTGCACAGAACAAGTGCAAAGTCGCAGGGCGGTGGTTTAAACAAATGGAGTGATTCAGGAATACGGGGGCAGCTCCTGGTCAGCAAGACTTAGGCTCCTGCCTTCCATCTTTCAGGCGATGCCTCGTTCTCCGGGTTCTCAGCATGTCAGCACTGCTCCAGCTATAATGCCTGCTAGCTCTGGTCAAGAAGAGGATGGACCCAGAACCAAGAGCAGAGCTTTGGCTGCGTTAGCACCTTTAAAGAACCTTTCCGGAAGGCCCACCCGCTGACCTGTCCTTGTATGTTATTGGCCAGGGTTGTGTTGCATGACCACCCCTACCTGAAAGGGACAGGGCAGTGTGTGCTTCACCAAATAAAACTCAAGTTCTGTTTGTGAGAGAGGAGAAGAGAGAGAAGTTTAGGCGACCAGCAGCCTCTGCTACGAATGAGCAAAGATGATCACAGTTTCATACGATTTCCTGCAATCTGTAAAGACAGAAGCTTTCTGTAGGACATCCTTGCTGGTATTTTCCCTCCAGTCCCTCATCCTCAATACGTATTTTTAAAGTGCTCAAAGGTGATTCCTAGGAAAGTTACTGTAGTGAATGGAAATGCTAAGAGCTTCCTATCACTAAAATAATTATGACCTCATCTCAAAAGAAAAATAACAAATCCTCCGCAGTTACTCATAGAAACAATCAGAGTTGCAAGCATTACGCATTTTAATAAGAATTCGGGCAGCCCCCACCGGCAGGACAGGGTTGATGCGGGCTCCTCTCGCCACACTGCGTCTTCCCTTTGTCAGCTTGGTCTTCGTTCTTCAGATCCAGACAGGATGTGAGGCACGACATGATGCCCCAGATGGAGCAAATGATGCCTACTCTGCTCTTCCAGTCAAATGCAGTCTTGTCCTCTCGCTCCAGTCCCAGATAGCGTTCTCTGAAAACACCCTCACGACCCCACACAGGAAAAGTGGCCTGTGTTCCTGCAAGATCTGCCTCCAGCTCTAGACGGACATCTAGAAACAGCATCTTCTGTTTCCCAGGCTGCTGGGTGTTTCCTGGGCTTACCTGACAGCTCTCTATCTCTACATTTATCCGGGATTCTGGAATCTCTCACATCAGACCTTGAAGCACCAACAAAGGGAACAAGTCGCTACCAAGAATGAGTCAACAGCACCATCCACAAGACTTGAGCCCTTTCAAACATATGAGGCAAAGTTGAAAAGGAAGAGCAGTGTCAGGTTTTAAAGAACAAGTCTTCCCCTTATATTCATACCGAGTTGAGAACAGATCCGAAAACTATTTTAAAAGGTTGGAATAAAAAGGGAGTGAGGAAAAAAAAAAAAAAAAAGGAAAGCACAATAGCCAAAATAAAATCTTAGTCATGCAGAAAGAAAGAAATGACAAAACTCTGGGGAAAACAAACCGGTGAAATATAACCTATGAAGCTGGAAGGCTCAAGATATGAGACCTAAATCAATTAGTTTTTAAATAACAGAGAAGGTAAAAGGTTTGGAAAATACAGTAGGAAACCCTAACCTTAAAATGATAGTTCTGGGCGCGCCTGGGTGACTCAGTCAATTAAGTGTCTGACTCTTGATTTTGGGTCAGGTCATGATCTCGCGGTTTGTGGGATCGAGCCGCACGTTGGGCTCCATGCTGACAGCATGGAGCCTGCTTGGGATTCTCTCTCCCTCTCTCTTCCCCTGCCTTGCTCATTCTCTCTCTCTCCTCCCCCCTCAAAAATAAATAAATAAACTTTAAAAATAACAATAATTCTGGAATGGGAAAGATCAAATACACAAGACAGAAAGAAAGTACAAAATTAACACAATTTATTTTAACATCTGGCACATACTAAGTACTTAACAAATATTTATCAAATAGTTGAATTAAGGGGCTCCTGGGTGGCTCAGTCCATTAAGCATCCGACTTCGACTCAGGTCATGTTCTCATGGTTTGTGGGTTCGAGCCCCACATTGGGCTCTGTGCTGACAACTCAGACTCTGGAGCCTGCTTCAGATTCTGTTTCTCCCTTTCTCTCTGCCGCTCTCCTGCTCACACTCTGTCTCTGTCTTTGTCTCTCTCTCTCTCAAAAATAAATAAACGTTAAAAAATTAAACATAGTTGAATTAAAAAAATCATGAGACTGAAAATTCGGAGATTTTGCTATTTTCTAAGCACAGCTGATAAGCAAAATCAATGCCAATATACATTCTGGAGAAAGTTTTCCAGTTAATGCCTTTTAAGTTTACACACACACACACACACACACACACACACACACACACACAGAGTTTGTATTTAACAATAGTTAAAATCAAGATCCTTTCATATTTTTTCTCTGGGGCATTGATTAATGAGAAGGTAGTAGAATAACACCTTCAGAGCTTTCAGAAGAAAAGTGTAAAACACTTGATGAGTTTCTCAAAAGCCGTTCTCAGCCCTTCTCTTTAGCTCCCCTCAATGTTGAGGTGAGGGCCTAAATAACTGCCCTCCTGGTCTTTCTTTCAATTAGGGGTGGATGCCAGGCCTGACTCTGGTTCTCGAGAAGAAAACAGACTTCTGCTGGCAGCACTTGTGAGAACGCTTTTGGCTTTCTATGAAGAGACACAGATTTGGCTGATGTGGCTTTCTCCTTTGTCGCATCTTGAAATCTTCTGTTGGACGTTGTATTGGTCTCCTATCAATGCCATAAAAAAAAAACTTAGTGGCTGAAAACCACACAAATGTATTATCTTACAGTTCTAAATTTGGGTCAGAAGTCCAAAATGGGTCTGAACTGGGTTAAGGAAAACAAACAAACAAACAAAACAAAACAAAACAAAAAAACCCCTCAAAGTATAGGAGGGCTGTGTTCCTTGTCTAGGCTCTAGGGAGAATCTTTCCTTGCCTTTTGTAGAGCAACTTCTGGGGCCACTGCATTCCTTAACTCATGGTCTTTATCCTCAAAGCCAGTAATATCGGCTGAATTCTTTTGCTGACTCTCTTCCCTCTCCCTCTTCCACTTATGATTATAGTGGGTCCACCCAGATAATCCAGGATCATCTCTGTATCTCAAAGTCAGGCGATTAGCAACCTTAATTCTATCTGCAAACCTAATTCCCCTTTGCTTTGTAAACTAACATAACGTCCTAATTCCAAGGATTCGGATGTGGATTTTTAGGGGACCTCCCATTATTCTGCCTACCACAGACATGATGGCTGGAGCTTCAACATCCCTATTAGCAACGGGGCCAAAGCCAGAAGCTATGTACTCTTTTTTTTGGTTGTTACATGAGAAGAAAAAAAAAAATCTGCAATTGTGGTTTTTGTTACCTGTAGCTTCATACCTCTCTACTGGGTAAGGACTCACACATTATATCCCCAGCCAAAGGTTTATTCTTTTTAAACATCAAGCTGGGGTCATTCTCAGATCTGCAAATTCTTGGAACACTTACCACTCAAGACTGTTTTCTAGTAAGGCACACAACAAATGTACTCTGAATAATCAAGAAATGAATAAGGAATTGCATTCTTTATTAGGGAGGTTGTGATTGAGAAAAAGTGGTTGTAATCAGTGAAACTATCTAAAATTGTAGGATAAGTAAAATACAAAACAAAATATAAACCTGCAAAACACTAATAACAGGAAAATTAAGTAATTGAGGGTAATTATGGCAACAAAAGTAAAATGCTCAATGTAAACATAAAAAGAAAGTCTTTCTTTTTTTTTAAGGAGATTTTAAACTCCCGATTAGCAGCACGCAAAATATGAAAGAGAAATGACAAAGGTAGAGATGTCATTGGTGTTAATTTCATTCATGCCCATCAAAGGAAGTCAAGAGCTATTGTTGGCATAATTAGGCAAAAATAACTTTAATGTTTTAAGATAATCATGTAAGATTATCTTTAAAATAGAGTGTTAAGGCTGCACACCGTAGATAAAAGCTAAAAGCAAATGGACATATTTCATTCATCTAAGAAAATATAGATAAAAGATAACAAGGAAGCATTGAAATACAGAAAGGATAATTAAAGTGACAGATGTCAAACCTAGTACAATAGCCTAATAAGCATAATATTCTAGAACTATTTCTATGGTAAGTCAGTGGAATAAGTACATTATGAATTTTCTTCATGTAGTAAGCAACAGAAAATCTCTTCCAATTTTATAATATAATTAAATGAGCTATTGTCTTTTCCATGTCTGGAAATATTTATATAAGTGAGACAGTGTTTGGGGGAACTTGACCCTTTAATTTCTCAAATGAAAATGGAATTATCAGTGGTGGTACAAAATAATAGTTTTAGCATTGAATATATAATTTTGAAATATTTAAACCATGGAATTAAAATACACATACACATACACACAATTGGAAGAAGAAAATTGCCATCCTTTCCCTGTTCCCCACCTCCCTTCCGCCTTTCTCCTCTCTTATCCCGCACCCTCCTAACCCAAGGAATGATAGGAAGATGATGTTGACTTGTCTATAAAATTGATTAGGCTCTTATAAGCAGTAACTTACAGGCTTCATCTGAGTCTTTGTGTAGCTAAAGTAGCAATCACGTAAGGAGATAAAACTTAGAGATGAGATCTCTTTTTATTTATTATAAACCCAAGAGGATACAGTGTGAGATGGGAGATGATTTTTTTTTAAATCATGGTATATTAACATTCAGATTCAAACAAAATATAGTTTAAAGACTTTAATCACTTGAAATTAAAATATGAAATTGTTTATTTCCATATTGGAAGATAGAGTAAATTTCTTAACCGGATTATATTCATTCATTCCGTTCAAAGTAGATTAATGACACAGAGATATTTGATACATAAAATGTTAAACAAAACTAGTGTAGGGGCGCCTGGGTGGCTCAGTTGGTTAAGCGTCCGACTTCAGCTCAGGTCATGATCTTGTGGTCTGTGGGTTCAAGCCCTGTGTCAGGCTCTGTCCTGACAGCTCAGGGCCTGGAGCCTGCTTGGGATTCTGTGTCTCTTTCTCTCTCTGTGCCCCTCCCCTGCTTGCATTCTGTTTCTTGCTCTCTCAAAAATAAATAAACATCAAAAAAAATTTTTAAACAAATATTAAAAAAATCATCCTTAAAAAAAAACTAGTGTAAATTACAGAAATTTCCCATATTAACTCTTATTAAATCTCTACTGACAATACTAACTGCCCCCTTCTTCCCTCCCACAAATCTTTTTATTTCCTCAAAGCAGCTTTGCTAACACTGTCCTCCATAACAGAGTAATTACTAATTTTATTACGGGCAAGGTGGGCTTCCCTAATTGTTAGGTAATTAGATTTTTCCTCCTTGTAATTTTGTTCTGTACTATCTATGGGAATTAATGTTTGGCCTTGTGAGCTGTGCTTTTCTGAATCACTCCAACCTGTTGGATACTAGAAGAAAAAAATGGCATGTTAATGACTCATGTTGGTTGTAAGATGAGGAAGGAGAACGGATTTAGTGCCACCCTGTATTATTCTCTCAGAGACCCCAGAGTAAATAACTCAGGATGTCCCCCAAAAGAAATTTTAAACACCAGATTAACTTAATGTAATATGTGTAAGAGGAATGGAAAAATGAGATATTAATGTTTACATTTCTTGAGAAGAAAATCATACTTTTGCTCAAACTAATCTTTCTACCTAGAGGGATTTTCTCTCTTTGTCATCTAGTTCTCTCCTGTTGATTCTTAAAATCTCATCTCAGAGCCCAGAAATAAATCCTCACAAATATGGTCAACTGATTTTCAACAAGTGTGTCAAGACCATTGGATGAGGAAAGGACAATCTTTTCAACAAATACAGTACTGGAAAAACTGGATATCTACTTGCCAAAGACTGAAGTTGGACCCTTACCTTACATTAGATACAAAAATTAATTCAAAATGGGTCAAAGACCTAAACGTAGGAGCTAAAACCATAAAAATCTCAAGAAAACAAAAGGGAAAATCCATGACATTGGATTTGGCAATGATTTCATAGACATGACACCAAAACCATAGGAATCAAAAGAAAAAACAGATACATTGAACTTCATCAAAAGTAAGAACATTTGTTCCCCAAAGAAGAGATATGGCCAATACAGATGACGAATAAGCACATGAAAAGACACTCAACATCATTTGTCAATTAGGGAAATGCGAATCAAAACCCCAATGAGATACCACTTCACACGTGCTAGGATGGCTATAATTAACAAAATGGACAACAACAAGTGTTGGTGAGGATGTGGAAAAATTGGAACTCGTGGATCACTGATGACAATGTCAAATAGTGCAGCAACGATGGAAAACATTTTGATGGTTTTCTAAAAAGTTAAACAAAGAACTACCACCTAACCCAGCAAGTTCATTCCTATGTATATACCCAAAATAATTGAAAGCAGGGACTAGAACAGATATTTGTACATCATGTTCATAGCAGCACTATTCACAATAGTCAGAAGATGGGAGCAATCCAAGCATCTGTCGATGATAGATAGATAGATAGATAGATAGATGATAGATACCAAAAATTGGTATATACACATAATGGAACATTATTCAACCAGAAAAAGGAGCCACATTTCGATATATGCTACAAGGCTGACCTTGAAAGTTTTAATTAAGATATGACTTGTTGAAATAAGCCAGATACAAAAAGACAAATAGCTTATGATTCTAGCTTTTTAAAAATTTTTATTCATTTTTGAGAGAGAGAGAGAGAGAGCGTGAGCGCAATTGGGGGAGGGGCAGAGAGAGAGGGAGACACAGAATCTGAAGCAGGCTCCAGGCTCTGAGTTGTCAGCACAGAGCTCGACACAGGGCTCAAGCCCACAAGCTGTGAGATCATGACCTGAGCTGAAGTCGGACGCTTAACCCACTGAACCACCCAGGTGCCCCATGTATAATTCTAGTTTTATAAGGTATCTAGAACAGACAAATTCATGGATGCAGAAAAATAGAATAGAGACTACCAGGGGCTGGGAGAAAGCAAGGAACGGTTATTATTTAATAGGTACAGAGTTTGTGTTGGGAGAGATGAAAAAAATTTGGATATAGATAGTGGTGATAATCACACAGCATTGGGAATGTGTTTAATGCCACCAAACTGTGCTTCAAATGATAAATATTAAGTTGTATATATTTTACTACAATAAAAAAACCCACCTCAGCTCACAGATTGCTGTTTCAGGAAAACCTGAAATCCTATTAAAGTCACTCATGGAGTCTATGCTTTACTCTCATCACATTTACTCTGGTTTGTAAATATGTATTTACTTGTGCAGTTTTTGAGAAGCTCTTTCTCTCCCCCAGGACTGTGTGCTCCATAATGATTTCCACATCAGACTCTGTTGCTTTTCTCCCGACAATGTCTAGCCCATTGGAATAATTCAGTATAAAAGCTGCTATTGGATCAATTTTTCTAGTATTAAAGAAGGGCATTAAAATACAATCTTTTGTATTTTACATACATTGCAAATATTTAAATCTTTTGTAGCCATGACATTTGTGAAGTTGACTAAGTTTAATAGGTCATATAAAAATATAATTTAGCAAACATGGCATGATGAGGCCACACTCAAACACAGATAGAGAAACAGTCTAATTATTCTATTGTTACATCACATAATTACCCATGATTAAATTATAGATTGTAGAAGGGATAATTATTCCTAATGGCTTCCAAGAGCCATCATTTTCTTTCATTTGAATCTGGTAGGAATTGAGGGAGGTAGCTGTCCAGCAAAAGACATAGCAACACATTCTGATTTTCGGTAATTCATTCTGCAGACGAATAACCATGGCCAAGGAAGTTTCCTCTGAGAGTCGATGTGTCTTGGGATGGATTTCAAATACACTAGCAGAGTAGGAAGTATTACAGACTTTTATATCTAATGATCTACAATAGCTTTTGACACAATTGCTGATAGTTCAAGGGATGAACAACAAAAAAAGAGTAAGGCTTTCTCCTATTTTACTTTTTTTTCATTTCTTGTTTGACTAGAAAGTTTAAGATTTTAGGATAGCTTCCTCGGTGAATGCCTTAGATTCTGAACACCCAGAAGAATGTTGACAAAATGTTCTTCTGTCAGCATATTTACAAAGCAATTCTCCTTCCAAACACCCTTTTTCTTTCTCTTTCCTTCCTTCCTTCCTTCTTTCTTTCTTTCTTTTTCTTTCTTCTTTCTTTCTTTCTTTCTTTCTTTCTTTCTTTCTTTCTTTCCCTTTCTTTCTTCTTTCTTTCTTTCTTTCTTTCTTTCTCTTTCCCTTTCTTTCTTCTTTCTTTCTTTCTTTCTTTCCCTTTCTTCCTTCCTTCTTTCTTTCTTTCTTTCTTTCTTTCTTTCTTTCTTTCCCTTTCTTTCTTCTTTCTTTCTTTCTTTCTTTCTTTCTTTCTTTCTTTCCCTTTCTTTCTTCTTCCTTTCTTTCTTCTTCCTTTCTCTTTCTTTCTTTCTTTCTTTCTTTCTCTCTTTCTTCTTTGTAGTAGTGATAGTGCTACTTACAACGGGGAATTTCTGTAGTTTACACTAATTAAATTGAAGTGATTTTACCATGTGTCTGTTCATACTAGATCTGCTTTGTTAGTGGTAAGTGTATTCTCCGGTTATGTCCCTTAGTCTGTTTTTCCAAATGAAAACATTTTCCTGCCTTTGTAAATAAATGATTAAGGACTTTAAGACTGTTTTTGTTGAGACTGATAAGTTTGTGTATGATTATGATGTGTGCCTTTCTCTGTGATCTAGGGTTTTTCCATCTGCTAAATGCCATTGAATAATTTCAAAAAAAGGCTGCTAAGAAACTGGTTGGCAGAGAGACAACATTCAAGCAATAGAAGTTAGTATAATATGATAGAGAATATTTTTGGTTTTTCCCTCTTAGCAGCTGCTTTGAATAGTCTCCTTGGGGAAGGTTGTTTTGTTTTGTTTGAAGGAAATGTGTTGGTGAGCTGTGGCGGTGGGGGGAAGGGGTGATTGCAGTGTGCAGGATCCTATACTGCAGGATGCTTCCGTTAACCCAGTGCTAGTGGGGTTGACTGTTATCCCTGACTTTTTTTTTTTTTTGGCTGAGTATTGTATGCATATGTAAATTTGGATATAGGGGCCAGTGAGCCGGACTGAACTGTTTTACATAATAGAGGGATGGGTGCTTAGGGGTTTGTGTTTAATTATTTTTCAAACAGCAATTGGATGGAAATTTCCAAGGGGAAGGGCAGTCAAGGGGATCAAACTTCCTTTCTTCTCAGTAAAAGGTATTGGTGGAAGGAGATGTGGTTGTCAACCCCACTAATTAGGGCTGCTGGCTTCCTCAGTGGCTGGTGGGTAATGATTACAGAGAAATTGGTGGCCCATCGGTGGCCACCTGAGGCTGGATCCTCCACGGGCTCCTAATCTACCAAAAATGAGAGTGTATTGTGGTCATAATTATTACTGTCCCTGGGGGAGGAACTTATGTCTACCTTCCAAGAGTCTTGTGGGAAAATCCATGAATGATTATTTCTGTATTATTTGAGATATTAAAAGATAACTATCTTTCTAATCTCCTGATGAAGAAAAGTGTAAACAAACCAGGTTCCTGAAGAAAACATTGGTAGTATCTTGAAGGCAAGGATGCAATGACCCTGAGTTACTTTTCTGTAGATAATGATTATTATCTATGAATTAAGGCCTCTGTTCCTTTCCCCCAAAATGTGAAAATCACCATATACCTTTCCTGAAGAGCCACTTAGAGATTTTCATGTGGAATCTGAGATCGAAGGAAGAGGACCTGGGGAAACAGAAAAGACACAGTGAAGCTGGAAGATGAAGGGAGAAGAGAGGCAGAGACAGAGAGAGACAGAGAGAAGAGATTCCAGGGGAAACCATGTGACCAGTCTTCCCCAGTGTTTGCAGTTATAGATAACCTGTTGTCACCTCCAGGTCAAGAAGCTTAATAGACAGGAATGTTTATCTATCTCTTTTCTCTTTACTGACTTGATGTAGATGAGTAGAAGAATCCTGGAAGTTACATTGTTAAAAAGGCAGGTGGGGAAAAAACAACTCCTCAGCCTCTGAATTACTGCTTGGAGAGAGGACTCCTGTCAACCAGAAACCACCACTGAGGACTTAACATAAGCAAGAAATAAACTCCTACCGTGCTTGTGCCACTATGAAGTTTGGAGTTTGCCTGTGACAACAGCCAATGTGTTCTGCTGGTACCTGGAGGAAAGAGATTGTTCTTGTGGGTGCTGGAGTCATTACATCAAAAAAAGTAGTTAATTACCTGAGTCGTATTAAGAGGCCAGGAGATGGAACAGAAGTTTGAATCTCGGCATCTGAAACCCACACTGTTAGGGCTCCTCCTATAATGTGTATGTTTCTGTGTTTTGGAGAAGGGAGAAAAGGAAAGCATTAAATAATACAGAACACATCTGCCTGGGTTCTGGCTTCTGTAACTGGTCATGAGGTTTAAATTTCTAGTCATTGTGACCTTCTTCAACTCTCCATTCCTACCCTCTCCAGCACCTTAGCAGGAAAGAATTCTTTCTTGGGATGAATCACATCTTTGTTCCCAGAGGTGCTGAGTCTGTGAGGTCCCAGCTTCATTGGGTTGCGGCAGCTTTTGTTACCTAGGAATATCGGACAGAGGAACACATCCCAGGGAATTCTCTGGGTTCCAGGCATAGTCCTGCTTGTCACTATTATGCAACAGCCACCAAATTTCCCTTTGGTCACGGAGATCATTCATTCAAGCTGAGATAGTGACCACCTGATGAAAATATGTCAGAAACATTTACCCGTTATTGCTTACCTTTTCCCCTCATGTTTTCCACCTGTCCTGGGTGTTTGCTTGCTTGAGGTCTAGATTTTTCCAGTTTTTCTCCTGAAATTTTCATGTAATGTCCATGAACACTTTCTTATTCTTTGATTTTTGTTTGTTTGTTTTTATGTTATCTGTTTTCTAATGAATGAGCGCAATAGATCCTGAGACTTTCCCGAAGAGAAAAAAGACACTTACAATTTAAATCAATGTCCTTGTCTTTTCTCTGAATGATCTGTTTCCTGAAGTCCATATTTTCTTTGATTGCCTTGGTCTTTCTCTTTTATGAAATTATGTTACTACATAAGTAAGAGTAATTAATGTAACTTGTAACAGTCTTCCAATTTTTAATACCTCAACCCAATAGAAGTCTCTTTGTTTCCTTTTCTTTTCACATGAAGGCCAATGCATATTTTCCTGGTCAGGAAGCTCACCTGGGCATCTCTCCTAAAAGAGGTGACTCAAAGATCCAGGATGAGAGTGCCCACACCCTCCCATGGTTGACACAAAAGGTGGGGAGGGGGGGGAATCATGTGTTGGAGATTTGGAGTTTGGGGCCAAACCTGGAGACGTCATATGCTTCTGCTCACATTCCACTTTTCAGGACTAGTCATCTGGTTCCATCTAGACCCAAGGGGACAGGGAAATGTCATTTTCCTGGAGTCCCAAGAGGATAATAAAGTGGTTTGATAAATCTATAACATTCTCTTTACCACAGCTGCTCTCTTGTTTAAACAAAATATCTGCTGACACTCAGTTATCCAACCACATTTATGAAAAAAAAATGGTGGTGATTGCCTGGAGCTGACTCACATTTCTTCCGAAGTGGTGGCCTCTTCCCTGCACGAGAAGACCGGCCACACGCGCTCTGTTTGTGGGCGTGGTGGGTGGGCTGGCAGCCTTCACTGGAAGATAAACAAGCTGGCAACCTCTTCTCTGGAAGCCAGTGCCCGTCTTAGGTCAACACTCTAATTCTTTTGCAGGATGTTTTTCCAGCTTCGTGTTCTAGACATGTTCTCTAAACATATTCATACATGTGGAGGTCAGGAAGGAGACTCTGACCCAGAACCCATTGAATAGAAGTTCTTCCACCAACCGTGTTGCTTGAAGTTCTTTCTCATGTTCTGGCTATGTCCCTGTGGATGCAGGGACTTTGTAGAATGGCCCTGTCTCACTTCCTGCTTTCTCTGCTACCTGTGCTAAGGCGTGTCTCTCTCCATTCTGATTTATGTATCACTTTGGCCATAGCTAGTTCTGATCTTTCAGAAACGCGTAAGATCTTGTTTTGTTAATATTTTCCTTTCGGTATTCAGCAGCCATATTAACTTCTTTTCTTTTGTGAGTCGTTACTAATACCTGTACCTCGGTAGTTCATTGCTTTTTGCTTTTTTCACAGTGAGGAGCGGTAAATGATATTTTTTTCAATCTATCATCTTAAAGTAAAAGCTATACATTTTTCACGTAGCAATAAATGGTTTTGCATGCCAATATAATTATTTTCTGTATCATTAAATAATCTCCTAAAACAAGTCTTGACATATGAACATTAGTCCATTTTGTATACTATAATGTGCCTTCTAACTTCCTCTGGTTGAACATTTAGCTTATTTTAGTATTGTTTTTGACAATTATAAACAACTCTGCAATGGACGTTCTTATACCTGGGATGTTAAATTTCTGATGATTTTCTTATATCACACTCCTGGAAGTGGGATTGTTGACTCAAGGTCTTTGCCTTTTTAAGACTTTACATAGGTATGCAAATTGTTCTCCAGAAATACCATACTGTCATATAAGCCCATCGGCTGTGCATATGATCATTAAAAAGCTTTTTATCAATTTATTTATACGGGTAACACTTACTAATTGGGCACCTTGGTTTCCTCAGCTGTAAAGTATGGTCTAGGTACTGGAAGTCTTGTAAAGATTAAGACATATACCTCATGCAAACATACGTAATCACAATATAGTACACATACATAATACAGTACACAGCAAATTTTGTTTTGTTTTATTTTATTTTTAAAGATTATTTTGACAGAGACAGACAGACACACAGACAGACAAAGGGAGTGTGGGGGAGAGGCAGAGAGACAGAGGGAGAGACAGAATCCCAAGCAGACTCTGCACAGTCAGCACAGAGCCCAGTGCAGGGCTGGAACCCACAAACTGGGAGATCATGACCTGAGCCGAAATCCAGAGTTGGACGCTTGTGGGACCCCATAAATTTTGTTTTAAAAGTAAATTATTAAAAAAAAAATTAAAGAACTAACTGGCTGTCTTTCAGGGGTGTTATGAGGATTAAATGAGATAATATATGTGAAAATACATAGATAATATATGTGAAATATGTGAGATAATATATGTGAAAATATAGAAGTGGTACATACAGAGTCTATAAGGGCAAAGTGTTATTGTTCACTCTCCTTCTAATCCAGGCTTCTTGAATGCAAGAGTAATCTAAATCCCAAACCCCTAGCTAGGACACGGGAAAGCAAGCAAATCATGTGCACAGGCTCTGAGGCTGGGGGTGGCAGGACTCACCCATCACTAAAGAAGATCAAAGACACCAACAAAGGATTGACCTCAGGAAATTTACTTCCCCTTGGCCAAGCATTCAGATTTCTTTTTGATTACGGATTTATCTGAGCATCTGTGTGTGAGCAACTTATCCACCAGACTGCCATTGTTTCCTCCCTATACTCCATCCCTGTGGCTAAGTGATTTTCTGCTCACCCCCACTCCCAGGGGGTGGGGTCTTTATATGAATATGACCCAGGGACAGAGGGGACACATTTCTGGTTCACTCAAGAGCTCTGGAGGTCTTGATAATAGTTAGCAAGAAGGAAGGGACAGAATTTTGAAAAGAATAAAGAGGAGAGAACCAGCATAATAAACTGTGGATATTTAAAGAGATAGTCTTGGATATGGAAAGGTGAATATAGAATTATTAGACAGGTAGGTCCAGAAATTATAGAATGAAGAGAGCTTGAGTTGAACAGGTGAAGTGACTATCCAGATGTGCTTCTGCCTTGAGCTTTTCTGTAAATTTAAGGTCTTTGGGATGAAATATTGCCTGAATGGAACATTTTATGTTAAAAGCCTTATTTTCGTCTTCCTCTTTTCTTCCTTTTCCCTCTGCTTTCCTGTCTGGGGTGCATCCTAGTCAGTGAAATGACACCATTGTTTTACATCAACGGTCAGCTCTAAAATACATTTGACTAGGAATGAATGCCACTAGACTCATTCACGTGATCCTCGTGTCCTGCTTTGTTTCCTACATCTGTGCCTGGAAATCAACTCTGAGCATCTATCTTCCAAGTGTTGTCTTGTGAAGTAAATGAGGTAGGCAGGTGTCAAAAACAGGAGTGTCCTTTTTGGGTTTATATCAATTAGGTTATGCATTCTTCTGCCTGTAGGAGATGTTAAATAATCAAACAAAACTTTCTTGTTTTAATTTACATAGAAGAAGCCCAGAGTGAGGCAGCAGAGAGCTGGTAAAAAGACTGTGGGGGTGGTTTGGGCAAGAAAGAAGTTTATTCTCTTTTGCACGAAAGCCTGAATGTCAGTAGTTCAGGGCAGTTGTAGAAGCTGCGCAGAGCCTAGGACCTGGAACAACTTTCTGCTTTGTGTCCCCAGAGCACTCACTCGTGGTCCAAACGTGAGTGAAGGCATCCCGCTCAGTCACCAAGGAGCAGAACAAAGAAAGGGATCAACTTCCTTTTAGGACTGTCAGTGGAAGTTGCCTACCACACCAGAGCTTACATCCCTGTCATATGATTCGCTATAAGCAAATCTGGAAAAAGTGCTTTTTTAATTCCAAATTTCCATCTGCCCAACTAAATTTAATTTTGGTTTATTAGAGAAGAAAAGTAGAGAACAGATACTGGGGGACAACCAGCAGTTTTTGCCACAACAGAATCATTTACTGGTAGACCGCAAGGAGAAATAAAGGGAAAATATGACAGTTAGCCAACCCGTCTAAAGAAAGGAGAATTCTGATTCCAGTGAAACCAATAAAAGTTATACAAGAGAGTAACTGTAATTATGCCTGTATGACTTTGCAGTAAACAATTATTTATGAATTCGTGATAACAAACACTATTTTAACTTTTCAGCTTTGAGAGTTAACTTTATAGACAAAATACATAATACTTGGCCATGCTACAGAATAGAATGTGGATGGTGTCAGCCTTCACAATGTGACAGTGAAATTATAGATGACAAAGGTAGTGCATGGGAGGAAGGAGAAGAAACAAAGATGAAATTTAGGGTACCAGGGATATCACATTATGAAGTGAGGAGTCTTGGGATAGTATGGATTTTTAAGGGATAAAGGAATATAGATTATAAGGATGTGCCAAGTGTGAATATTGTTTACAGGTACAAAAGTAATTAATAGAGAATTTATGTAAACAATAATGTAATTATGGGAGGGTATTGGGCTCAGTTAAGAGAAGGGATAAGTAAACTAAATATTCATCTACGAAGACTGTACCACCACACTCTGGTTAGGTCTCCCTTCCCAGACGAGGATGTCCATTGTTTAATATGACTGCAAGGGGGCCATTCTACAGACTGAGGAGATAGAGAGCAGGGTGTCTCCATGATCTGAGTGGATAAGATAAAAGTTATATGCTGGATGAACGGATGAAGGAATGCAGAAATGAGTGAGTGGTTCCTAATGCAGGAGAATTCCTCTTGTTCAGGTGGATGCATCAGATTAACCAGTGGGATATAATAAACCGTCTGAGCCACCTGTACTCCTCATATGACTTTCCAGTTATCGTCTGCCTTCCTACAATGCCTTCTCCCAAGGGAACTAAGTGCTGCCTAAAGAGCAGTTCCCCAGAACCCACAATGATTTTATTTTTCATTATTGAATTTTAAATTCACAGGTTGGCATTCTAGCTTATCGAGCAACCTTTGATCTTGAATAGCCCATGAGAGACTGATCCACCTTTTCTGTGCTGGTATGAATTTATGAGCCTGGAAAACTTGGGATTGCAACTTGGGCCACAAGAACTTCACTGGGGGTATGGTGGCACCACAGAGAGATCGTTTGGTGGTCACCAAAGCAGATCTCCTGGAGATGTCCTTACCCTATTACTTCCTTCCTGTCATCTACCTAGTGTTTTTTTTAAGGGAGTTAAACCCTTACTCTCATAAAACTGGGGGAAAGCTGGCTTCTTTGAAGTTGTCTTCTGCCATTGACCAACTGATCCCTTTCTCTGTCCTTCTTGGACATTCTGTGAGTCCTTTCACATGTCTGTTTGGAGCCAAAGCCTCCTTACAGGGGGGAATACTTTCCTTGTTGCCAGCCACTCCTGTCTCAACTACCCCTTATCTTAGGTTCTCAGGCCCTAATTTCTCACTCCATGAATGCTTGGGTTCAAGTCCTGGCTTCACCCCTACCAAGCTATGGGTGTCAAGAGACAAAAATTACTTAACTTTAGGACTCCTTATTTTCATCCATAAATATAATGGATTAACCTTAATGAACTATGAGGACCTCACCATTGTGGGAATTAATGAATCTATGGGCTCATAGGCAGACTTACCTAGACAAACAGTTCCCAATGTAATCAACTAAAGAGATGATTTTATTTTCGCATACATTTAATTCAAGGGTTCAAAAATGACAGTAATTGTTTTGTTTATTTATTCTAGAGACAATAGCTAATACTTGGTGATAATTTCCCATGTTAGGAGCCAAGCGTTCTCCCTCTTACAGGCCCTGGTGACCACTGCCGCTCCTTTAACGAGATCCTCGTGATCACATCCTCCCCAGATCTTCTCTTAGGTGCCTGTGTTTGCTGCCCTGCCTTTAGTTGGAAACTGCTCTGAAGGCCTGGCCCTCTGCCCTCTGCTGATGTGGTTAGCATCACTTGCACCAGCTGCTTTCTTGCTTCTTCCCTCCCTCCCTCCCTTACTCCTTCCCTTCCTTCCTTCCTTCCTTCCTTCCTTCCTTCCTTCTCCTTCCTCTTTCCTTCCTTCTTTCCTTCCTTCTTTCCTTCTCCTTCCTTCCTTCCTTCCTTCCTTCCTTCCTTCCTTCCTTCCCTCCTTCCTTCCATCTCCTTCCTTCCTTCCTTCCTTCTCCTTCCTTCTTTCCTTCTCCTTCCTTCCTTCCTTCCTTCCTTCCTTCCTTCCTTCTCCTTCCTTCTTTCCTTCTCCTTCCTTCCTTCCTTCCTTCCTTCCTTCCTTCCTTCCCCTCCCCCCCATCCCTTTCTATCTATATTCGGCACATTTGGGTTACATTTTATCTAGTCATATATATGCCAGAAGTCACTAACTTATTTATCTATATTGAGCACATCTTATGAATACTGCCAATGTCTCGCAAACTACTTACCTCTACACTTAATTTCTCTGCTTGCTTTCTTGTCTCTCTAACAGATTCTAATGTTCCCATAGTGTTAGATATGTAACGTATGGAAATGTTAGATATGTGCCATTTGTAGGTAGTATGGCACATGCACATTACAAATTATGTTTTAATGCCTTCTCCCTTGGTTTTTCATTCCACTGATATTTTTGAAGTCTAGACCAGTTGTTCTACACCACCTTCTTTCTTTATCTTCTTATCCTTTACTTTCCTTGGACTTGGGACATTGTTCAGAAGAAATATGGGAGTTCACCTGATCTAGACCAGCCTCTGCTATTAGTAAAAATGCCACAACAGGGGCTTCTTCTTCATGTTTTTTTTCTTCTCTAATTATTGTTTCATTAAGCCTAGAGGTAGTGGCCACACCTAGGGCTTTTATGAAATATGCAGAAGCCAGCTCTCCTTTTCTCTCTCAGGGTGTGTGTGTGTGTGTGTGTGTGTGTGTGTGTGTCTGTGTGTGTCTGTGTGTGTCTTGTTTTATATATAATCAGCAGACTGTTTCTGTGGCTATGTCCTTAGAATCTTGTTTTGTATCTAGGATCATAGACTCTGAATCATTCAAAGAATAGGCATGATGTACTTAACATTTTTAATGAATTGTAGTTAAGGAGATATTATTGGTCATTTAATCAAATCTTCCGTCCATTGTTTGTTGACGCTATCTTCTGGAGGTGGTTCTGAGCATGTTGGCTGATCACTCTCATCCAGGGGAACATGCTGTCTATAACAATGCCCTCTGCATATAAATATTTAGGAGGAGGAGGAGAAGGAGTATTTTTGTAGTCTGATTCAACTCACTTTGAACTTTTTTCTCTTTCTCATATTCCCTGATCTCTTCACAATTCTTCCTTTGAGCATATTTGGCTTCGCTGAGAGACGCTTAGTCCACAAAGTCATTTAGTAACCCTGGAATTCTCAGTTTCTGTGAGATTCCCCTGTCTTTCAAATACCTGACATTCTTAACGCTACAAACGTATACGCCAGCAGAAAAGTCAATCTTGTTGCTTTGTCTTTTGGCTGTCCAACACTCTCGTGAAGAGGAGAATTAAAAGTACTTCATCGCTTGCCTCCAACCCGAGCTTTTTCTTGGTTCTCTATCCTCGGGGGGAGCAAAAGCAAGCATTTACCCCATGTGGCTCTTTGGAGTCAGACTACCTCGGGTTGGCCTCTACGTTCAACTACCCGCTCATCTGGTGGCCGTGGCAGAATTGTATAAGTCCGCTGTGCCTCAGCTTTCTTACCTGTGGAGTGGGGTTAATAAGAAAAGCCCCTGGAACGCAAGGTCTTTGTCGGGATAGAGTCCTTAAACATCTCGATGCTGAGAACGGTGCCCGACGAAGCGTAAACACTAACAGGCGACCGGGAAGGCCTCCGTGCCTCTGCTCAGCGGCAGTGTTGAGTCCCTGCTGTTCTCGCTCCATGATGAGGATTAATGCAGTGGAGTGGATTGAACACACGAGCTTTGTAGTCAGTCGGCGTTAGACCAGCCCAGATGATGCCTGTGTTGTGTGACCTTGGGCAAGGGATTTAGCCCCCTGCTAGTTTTTTTTTTTTTAATATATGAAATTTATTGTCACATTGGTTTCCATACAACACCCAGTGCTCATCCCAAAAGATGCCCTCTTCAATACCCATCACCCACCCACCCCCCTCCCACTCCCCCATCAGCCCTCAGTTTGTTCTCAGTTTTTAAGAGTCCCCTGCTAGTTAAATGGAACACCAACTACCCCTCGGGATGACTCAGCTTTACTTTCGGAGCAGTAATACGTGAAAACAACTAGCTCGCACCTGAGGCCAGCAACTCCTCACTCTGTGTTATCTGTTAGAAAAAAGAAATTGCCCATGCCCTATACCTCTTTAATCCAGCAACGAAAACACTTGTTTGGGGGATTTCTTTGTCCTTTATTTTCAGTGTGCCTAGGCAGCTTCTTGTGCTTCCTAAGACGCTTTCTTTAGTAAGTCTTTACTTTCCGGAATTGTTTCCAACTCGCCTCTGTCTCAACTTGTGTCAGTGAGAGAAACCCCATTATCACGGAGGACCTAACTTTCAACAGAGCGCAGTGAGGGCTGAAGCCGAGGCGTAAGCGCGGCTTTGTCACATCCTCCCAGCTCCCAGGGATGCAGTCAGGGATAAACATCCCTGACGGGTCACGTAATCATTGCTACTGACGTGACTCATCACAAGTCTGCAGTCTCAGGGTGTGCGGAGAGATGGGGTGCCCTGGCCTCTCCCATCCTGAGCTCGAGTTTTCCACTTTGGGGCACCTGGCTCTGGGAGGGACAGCAGCCGGGCGCCCGGCTTCTCCTTCTGCCTTTCCTCTGAACGGCCGTCCTTTGTGCCTCCTGCCCAGCTTTCCGTGACCCAGGGAAGCCACGCCTGGAGCCCAGGGCACCCTCTTCCACCGCGGCGTGACTCGATTGTCACCCTCCATCCCCTTGGTAGCACACAGGCTCATCCCTGTCGCTGTTGACTCTATGTGGCTGGTGTCTGCTCTGTTGTATATAGTTTTCTCTTTCTGTCAACCGTGTCTCGACATTGGCACCTTTGCCCCATCTCGCCGTCCTCTTTGGCCACCGCCTCTCCCGCTTTTCTGTCCCCTGGCGAGCTCTCAACAGCAGCCCGGCAGGAGTGGCCCCGGAGGGTGGCGGGCGCGTCTCCCACCCTGCCTCCGCTCATCATCATCTCAAGTCCACACTCCTCTCGAAATGGTGCTCTGCGGACCCCTTTCACATTCTAGAGATTCGGTGGCTATTCCTGTTCTTTTCTCCAGTGCCCCTCCCCGCCCCCACGTCCGTGTAGGAGCTCACTCTCTCTAGTGCGGAACCCCTCAGGGTCTTAAATCTCACACCTCTTGGGCCAAGCACGGATGCCTTTATTTTACAAGACAGTTTGTCCTCAGCATCTTTTCTCTCGGCACTTCCCATCCACCTATTGTCTCTCCCTGCCTTGGATCATTCGCTCATGCCATCCCTGGTGCCTTTCCCCTAGGCACCTCCAGCTGGACCACCCCTCGTCCTGTGAGTGTGAACTATTCTGGCACCTTTTTTTAGATGCTTTCCTCAACAGGTTTTACTATGGACTGAAAAAAAGAAGATGGGGTTCGAGCCTAATGACCTCAATTCATTTAGTTCCCTGCTCAAAATAAGCGGAGTGAGACTCAGGCTCAGTCAATGGTACTCGGTAAGTGTTACATAAATCCCTCTGCCTCCAAAAACACAAACCCTGCAAATCAAAGTCTCTCTCGACATTTCCCTCCCCTGCTTTATCTTTCAGAAGCGACTATCATTACCAGTCTGGTGTGCATTTTTCCAGCCTTTTATCTCTCTCTTTATTTGCATCCCTCCCTAACATATAAGCCCCAGGGGAATGTATAGCAGGCAATCCATTACTACTGGTTGAATGAATGTGTCTGTGTGCATATGCACACACACGTACAGAGAAGAAGCTGCTTTGTGTATGTTTGTGAGTGTGTTTTGATATAATTCATATTGCTTTATACATATTATTCGGCAACTTGGTTTTTTTTTTTTTTTTTCACTTAACAGCCTATCTTGGGACTATTTCCATGGTACAACAAATTGCTTTATTTCATTCAACAATACTGCTGCATAGTATGGTATGTTATGGATAGTTATTTCCCATTCCTTTACGGATGGATATTTATGTGTTTCCTACGTCTTGCCACTTATAAGCAACGCCGTAACATAAATCCTAGCAAAACTTACTGCCTGCAAGTACGTGTGTTTTTACGGAACTGTTTCTTTGAAGTGAATCGTTCCGTCAGTGTTATGTGCATTTTTAGTAAACATTGCCAAATTACCCTCCACAAAGACTACTGCAGTTTACTTTCCAGCTGTGAAAACTGAGTGCATTTCCCCACATGCCCACCAGCGTCAGATATTACTGATTCTTTTCATTTTGCCACTTTGATGAGTGAAATGGTGTTTCTTTGTTTTTTTAAAGCTTCACATTTCACCGATCATTAGATTAGGCATCTATCTGTACGTCTATTGACCCTCCTCGTTGCACGTCTATCTGTTAGACATTTTGTGTTTTTTTTTCTCGTATTTCTTGGGCCTCTCCTGGGGCCCAAGAATTAATTGCCTTGTACTTGCCTTGTGTCTCAGTGACCTTCTCTCTTCAGCCTCTTCCATTTTCCTGTCTTCTCAGATTTCCTCCTCTTGGCTTTCGAACATACCCAGATTGCAATTTCCTTGGGATAAAAGACTTGCCTCAACGCTTCTGCCCCCCTTAACCTCTCCCTGTTCTCTCTGCCCGCCTGCTATCATTCGGGAATGTTCACATCCACCGCCCTGCCCTCACCACCTCTCATCAATGATACCAGTGGTTTGACTCCAGATTTTATTGACCTTTTTATGGCCTTTTAAATATTCTCACCCTCTCTTTCTGGCCACCATCTCCTCCTGGCTCCCAGGTGCCATCCCATTTTTCTTCTTACTTCTAGGACTACCTGCTTCCTTTCTCAAGCTTTTTTTTTTTTTTTTTTTTTTTTTTCCTTTCCTTTGTCAAAAAGTCTGGATTTTCAGCAATTCCTGTTTTTGGAATTGTGTTTGTTCTTTTCTCTCACTTGTTACTTTGGCGATCTCACTTGTTCCAGACCTTTCAATTATTATCTCTATGTAAGTACTCCCCAGTCAGTCCTGATATCTCACTAAAACTCTGGTCTTTCACTTGGACTTTTCCCTGATGAATTGGGCCACCGTAACTTCAAGATCCGAGCACTAAATTATACTTACCACCCTCCCCAACGATCCTTGTAATTTTACCAATTTTTGTGGGTAACAACAAGGAGAAAAACCTTATTTTCTAACCAGCAGAATTCTCCCTAGATGGAGACTTAACTTTGTCTACTAGAAGTTTGATGAATCGCTTTCAGTGAAGGGGGACAGGGGAGTGGTTAATGCCAGAAACCATGAAGCGTGTGTAAAATGAAGTGATGATGGAACTGCTTTCCAAGGCAAAGCTGACCCACGGTCCCACTTTTACAGGCTACTCTCTTCACAACCTGAACTGTCTGGGACAGTAATGAGGATGGCTGTGGACAGAAGAGGGAAAAGGTAGCTGGCATCCAGAATGGAGATCTGGCAAAAGAACAAGCACATTTAAGAGAATTTTATGAAGCTTTTCACTTGGTATGGAATTATAGATTTACACTATTTTTCCTTTTTTTAAAAAATGTATTTATTTAAAAAAATTTTAATGTTTTTATTTTATTTTTGAGAGAGAGAAAGAGAGAGAGAGAGAGAGACACCAAGCATGAGCAAGGGAGAGACAGAAAGAGAGGGAGACACAATCTGAAGCAGGCTCCAAGCTCTGAGCTGTCAGCACAGAGCCTGATGCGGGGCTCAAAAGCACAAACCGTGAGGTCATGACCTGAGCTGAAGTCAGACACTTAACCGACTGAGCCACACAGGCTCCTATTTTGAGAGAGAGAGAGAGAGAGAGAGGGCAGCGGAGGAGCAGAGAGGGCAGAGAAAATCCCAAGCACACTCTGCAATGTCATTGCAGAGCCTGATGTGGGGCTTGAACTTACAAATGGTGAGATCATGACCTGAGCCAAAATCTAGAGTCAGATGCTTAACTGACTGAGCCACACAGGCATCCCTAGATTGATACTATTTTTCTATTATGAAAGGTGTTGCTCTACTGTTTTCCTTCTTGCATTGTGTTCATCAAGAAAACTTCTGCTTCCTTCTCTTGTTCCTCTGTATGAAATGGTCTTTATTCTCTGGCTGCTTTTAAGATCTCTATAACAATGTTTTTTTTAAATTTTTAATGTTTATTTTTGAGAAAGAGCGCGAGAGAGAGAGTGACAGAACACAAGCAGGGGAGGGGCAGAGAGAGAGGGAGACACAGAATCTGAAGTAGGTTTCAGGCTCTGAGTTATCAGTGCAGAGCCTGACATGGGGATCAAACCCACGAACCGCTAGATCATGACCTGAGGTTAAGTAGGGCGCATAACCTACTGAGCCACCCAGGTGCCCTCTCTAACAATAGTTTTGAGCAATTTGATTGTGGTATTCTTGGGGAGGGATATGCGTGTGTGTGTGTGTGTGTGTGTGTGTGTGTGTGTGTGATGCTTGGGTTTTGTCAAGCTTCTTGGATCTGTGGGTTTAGAGTTTTATCAAATTTGGAAAATTTTCAGTCATGATTTCTTGTAATTTTTTTAATGTTTATTCATTTTTGAGAGAGAGAGAGAGAGCGTGAGCAGGGAAGGAGCACAGAGAGAGGGAGACACAGAATCCGAAGCAGGCTCCAGGCTCCAAGCTGTCAGCACAGAGCCCCATGCGGGGCTTGAATTCACGAACCTGAACCATGAGATCATGACCTAAGCTAAAGTTGGATGCTTAACCGACTGAGCCACCCAGTCTCCCCTTGTAATTTTTTTCCCTTCTTTCCATCACTCTTCTTTTGTAGGGGGGACTCTAATTACAAGTATATTAGGACATTTGAAGTTGTCCTATACCTCACTGAAGGTCTGTTTATTTTTCAAAAATTCTTTTTCTCTATTTCATTTTGGTTTGTGTTTAATGCTATGTTAGTTCATTAATAGTTTTTTTGTCTGCACTGTCTGATAGGCCATTCATCTATACCAGTGTATTTGTTTTTCATTTCAGATGTTGTAGTTTTCCTCTCGAAGAGTTTGATTTGGGGCTTTTAAAAAAAGATCTTCTATGTCTGTACTTAACATGCTACATCTTCCCTATAGGCTCTTGAACATATGGGATAACTTGTAATAGCTGTGCTAATATCTTTGTCTTTTAATTCTCGTATCCGTGTCAGTTCTGGGTTAGTTCTTATTGATTCATTTTTCTCCTCATCGTGAATTATATTTTTCCTCTTCTTTGCATGCCTGGTAATTTTTTTTATGGCATACCACGCATTGAATTCTACTTTTGTATTGGGATTTTTATATTCCTATAAATATTCTTGGGCTCTATTTTAGAACACGGTTAACTCACTTGGAAACAACTTGGAAACACTTGATTCTTTTGTGTCTGGCTTTAAATATTTGTCAGGTGGGACCAGACCAGCATTTAGGCTAGGGATAATTATTCTCCACCCCTGAGGCAAAACACTTCTGAGTTCTCTACACAATGCTCCGTGAATTTTAAGGTTTTCTGATCTGGCTGGTGAGAATATGCACTATTTCTGGCCCCATGTGAAATCCAGTCACTGTTCTCTTTAATCCTTTTGGATGGTGGTGTTTCCCGTCTCAGATAGTTTCTTTGCATCTGTGCTCTGATCAGCACTCTGCTAAATACTAACGATGTGAAGATCTCTCAAATTCTCTTTCTGGGTGGCTCTCCCTTCGCAGCTCAAAGGGGTTGCTGCTCTCCGCCTGGGTTTCCCCCCTGTTTGCCACAGCCCGGAAATTCTCTCAAAGGAGCAGCTCTGGCAATTATAAAATTCACCTGACTTTTCCTGTTCTTTCTTGCCTGATGTGTAATGTCTTAACCGCTATTGTTTTTTTTTTTTTTTTTGAACATTTATTTATTTATTTATTTTGAGAGACAGAGAGAATGAGTGGGGTAAGGGCAGAGAGAGGGAGAGAGAATTCCGAGTAGGTTCTGCACTGTCAGCACAGAGCCCGACATGGGACTTGAACTGATAAACCTTGAGATCATGACCTGAGCTGAAATCAAGAATCCGACACTTAACCAACTGAGTCACCTATGTTCCCCTAACCACTATTGTTTGTTTGTTTGTTTGTTTATGTATTTGAGAGAGCGTGCAAGTGGGGGAGGAGCAGAGAGAGAGGGGGACAGAGGATCCAAAGCGGGCTCTGCGCTGACATCAGAGAGCCTGATGTGTGGCTTGAACTCACAAACCATGAGATCATGACCTGAGCAGAAGTCGAATGATTCACTGACAGCCACCCGGAGACCCCCTAGCCACTATTGGTTTTTATATTTTGTCCCTTACTTCATTTTGGTTGGCAGTAGAAAATAATTTATTTTTTAAAATATTTAAAAAATAAAAATGTCATTTTTACATTTATCCCATATTTAGTATTGACATTTCATCAGTCATATTTTGTAGCTGGCTTGCAGTTCATGAGACCCAAATGTTAAATATTCGCAAATATCATGTGCTAGTCGTTAAACCATAGACGGCGTGACTTTGGCCCTGGAGGAAATATTTATGTTCACGATATTAGTCAGTGCTGTACATGTAAGCTTTTTCCCTCCTTTTTCATCCTAGCCCCCAGCCTTCCCTGACAGCTGCCTTACCGACTCCATCTGGACTTTTCTATTTTTTTCATTCTGCCTGAAAGATATCCTTTAACATTTCTTGTAGTGTGTATCTCCCAGTTCTGAATTTTCATTTTTGCAAGGCTTTTGCAAGATCTTTTCACCGGCTCCAGGGTCATTGTGGGTGTGATCAGTTGAGTTAGGATGAGGTCCTAGTGGAGCAGCGTGGGCTCCTGATCCGAGAGGACTGGTGTTCTGAAAAGAAGACCGCCATGTAAGGGGGGATGTGCAGGGACAGCACCATGTGATGACAGGGGCAGAGTTGGAATTTCGGAGGTAGCTACCAACCAAAGGAGCGCCAAACATTGTCAGTAAGCCAACAGAGGTAGGAACGGGCAAGAGAGAATTTCCCTCCACATTTCAGAGGGAGCATGGCCCTGCCGTCATCTTGATTTTAGACTTCTAAACTCCAGAATTGTGAGACAATAAATTTCTGGTGTTCTAAGCCACACAGTGTGCAGGACTTGGTTACAGTGGCCCAAGGAAACTAATACAGGGGACTAATTGGATACCAGTTTCTTCATCATAGAGGGAAGCAGAACTCTCCAAACTCCTTTACCATTTGCCGTCTGAATGACTTTTCCACCTCTTACCTTCCTTGGTGGATATAAGTTATCAGAAGGCAAGTATCACATCTTATTTATTTTTGTGTTTTCCATAGCACCTCTTTAATGTTGAAGTTAACATGCATGTAAGTTGGCAATGAAATTTGGGACCCCAAGTATGGGTAGGCAAAATAATGTTATTTTCTAAAGTTAATATCATTTTATTTTATTTTTATTAAAAAAATTGTTTTAACATTTATTATTTTTGCGGGGGAGAGAGAGACAGAGAGACTCTGTGAGTGAGGAGAGGCAGAGAGAGGGAGACACAGAAATGAAAGCAGGTTCCAGGCACTGACTGCCAGCACGGAGCCTGACATGGGGCTCGAACCCACGAACCATGAGATCATGACCTGAGTCGAAGTCAGATGCTTAACCAACTGAGCCACCCAGATATCCCAATACAATTTTATTTTTAAGTCCCCATTCCATCGGGATACACCTGGTTTATTTGGGGGTTTGTCAGGTAGGCCATGCTTTTCTCCTCATCCTTCTTCCTGGTGGTATCTAAGTTATGGAGAACTTACAAAGTGTCAAGGAATTGGAGTGCCTGGGTGGCTCGGTCGGTTAAGCGTTCCACTTCCACTCAGGTCCTGATCTCAACAGTTCGTGAATTTGAGCCTCGCGTCAGACTCTGTGCTGACAGCTCACAGCCTGGAGCCCGCTTCGGATTCTGTGTGTCCCTCTCTCTCTGCCCCTCCCCTGCTCGTGCTCTGTCTCTCTCTGTCTCTCAAAAATGAATAAACGTTAAAAAAATGAATCGAGAGATGTGTTCTTTAAAAAGTAAAACAAAAAACAAAGTGTCAAGGCATTGTCAGGCAGGGTACTCGGTCTTTGGTCATTGTTCATCTTTTCTGCAGAATTCTCCTTCATACTGGGTGTTCACCATCTGTCTCCACCTATGTCTGCTCCTCTTTGGTGTGTCTGTTCCTCAACCTCTGCTGATCCATGCAGGATGCTCTATGTCTTTCCTATTTCAACCAGGAGGTCTCTCCAGTCTTGGTGGCTTCTCCCAGTTCATCTGTTCTGACACGAGTGAGAGCATGGCTATACCGGATCTATCCTGAGTTCCTGGGGGTCCTTAGAGACTGTTTTGGGTCTCTCTGTCAAGAAGCATTGTGGAGACATGTCTTTGTTTTCCATTGCTGCCGTAATAAATTGCCACAAACTTAGTGGCCAAAAACAACGCACATTTATTATCTTACAGTTCCATAATTCAGAAGTTTGACGCAGGTTTTGCTGAGCTAACACCAAGGTGTCAGCTGGGCTGAGTTCCTTTCTGAAGGTTCTAGAAGAGAATCCATTTCCTGGCCTTTTGCCACTTCTAGAGGCCATCTGCGTTCCTTGGCTCGTGGCCCCCGTCGGCCTTCAAGGCCAGAAACATAGCATCTCTCCGACCCTGTTTCCATCAGCAAACCTCTTTCTCTTCTGTTTTCCCCTTCCACGTTTACGATTCTCGTGCTTACATTGGGCACACCTGGATAATCCAAGATAATGTCCCTATTTTACACAAAGCTGATTAGGAACCTTAATTCTACCTTCAACCCTAATTCTCCTTTGCTATGTAACCCAACATATTCACAGGTTCTGGGAATGAGGACGTTGACAACTTGGCAGGGGCATTACTCTGCTTACCACAAACCATTTCTACTTCCCAGTCTGTGACACATGGGGACCGGGGACCTTGTAGTCCTCACCCTGGAAATCAGAATCACTGTCGTCTGCAAGAAACTTTGAGCTTCTGATTCTGCACCTGTCTCTCATTTCTTTTCCTGATCAGGATGTAGAGGCCAGGGCACAGAGAGAGACAGATCAGAGAAGTTCAGGAACATCTCCTTTGTTGACTCGCCTCCCTTTCCATTAGCCCAAGTAATTTTTAACTCCTTTATAGAGGAACAAATAGATCCCGTAAGAATCTTTCAAATCCATCATTTAGGGAGAGATTTCAGTTTTAAAATGAAAAAGAGAAGAGTTCTATTTATTGTCATTCTCCTCACGCATAAAGCTATATCCTGTCAGTAGTGATTCATTAAGAATCTAGCATGGAGAAAGAAACCCAATATGGTAGCAAGAGGATTTGAGGGGAGGCTTGCCAGAGAGGCGGGCGCCCACCTAAGAAAGTGCCCAGAAGGGCAAGGAGACAGTATAGTTCAAGCCAGCCTTCAGTTCAGCTTGTCTGGTTGACACCTCCTCGTCTGGGCCGGAGATATGGCTGGTTCCTCCCGCTCGGAGATGGGCGGAAACAGAGCAGAGGACTTGTATTCTCATGCACATTTCAATATATGAATGAATTGGATGAACAAGGAATATTGCAGATGGGGATGGAGAGTGAGGGATATTTTTCTAAGGCATGAACCATATGGAAGGAGCTCCAAGCTACTGAGTTGTGACAGTGATCAGGGAGTCACGAGCCAGCTGGCTGCCCTGATCTGGAGGACACGTCTCTTCGCCCTCCAGTCTGTGGTGCCGTCTCTAGGGAGGAAGGCGGCATTGCTCTCGTGTGTGGTGCTGACACTGAGCCAATGCGGGCGATGAGTTACGTCGACTCTCACGGGCCGTGCGGGGCCCACACGGCCTCAGCTGGTGTGAAAGCCTGCCAGCCAAATGAAACGATGATGCAGCCTCATCAAGAGGGAGAACAGTTCCCTTCTCCCTGTATCTGCGGCCCCTCTCTGTCTCCCTCCCTTCACTCACGCAGTACAAATCCTGCGAGCAGACAGGAAGGAGGACAGAAAGGGAAAGAAAAGGAGAAAAGAGGCTGTGGGTATGCCTGTGGGCACGTGTCCATCTTGGGCTTACTCCCTGCAGTCCTGACTTGCATACATGTTATACTGAGTCCTATCAACAGACATAAAAATGGAGATTGAACAACTAATTGGCTACAGCAATTTTTCATGTGTTCTAAATGTTCACAGGATGCATGCATGCTATGCTTACCACTTGCTTTACCATTATTTAAATAAATACTATAAAAGGATTCATTCAACTGAAAAGGATTTTTAAAAAAAACCCAGAATACGGTCCCACAAATACAGTGTGGCAGCTGAAACTCTGTTAGAAGCCAGAACCCCAGCGTGAACTTTGAATTGTGTTACTCGACCCTGATGAAATGGGACGCATCACAAATGCCCTATGTGCTGCAGGCTCACTCTCCCTGTTGGGTCACTTCTACTGCCTCCTTTCCTAGGTGCTCACCTTAAACCACTCCATCACATGCAACCCAAAGTGAATAAATGTTTTGAAAACGAATCGTTCAGGGGACAGAGCATGGCAAAGGAAGAGGGCAGAGGAGGTTCTGAGGCACGCGTCGGCCGTCTTCCCGCCATCTTGGGGTCTTACGACTCATTTCAGCAGAATGAGGTTCTACCAGCTGCCTAGCAGATTCTCAGCCTTAGCTACTATGAACTGATGGTCTGGCAATGCTTCTTGCGTCTCTGTCGTTCCCTCAGCCCCCCACCCCCATCCCACCCCACTGTAAATCTTCTCGTCTACTGCAGGCACAGGCTTTCCCTGGACTTCAAAAAACAGCCAACCCTCGTAAGAGTTGCCTGTACCTGGCAACATGCATCTTTCAACCAGTTTGTAAGTATTTTACTCCTTTTACTTTTATAGATGACAGAATTGAAGATCAGGACTTTCTAAGAGTTCCTAAACCAGAAAGAGGTAGGGCTGTGATTTGAACCCCAATCTGTTTGATCCTAAGTCCCCATGACGTTTTCACTACTCGTGGTGCATTTTGGAGCATAAATTAGATCTAGTGAGGTCCTTAGAGGCACACGGAACCCAGGTTCTAACTTTGATGGGTTCAGTAGTTGACTCTGCCTGTCCAGGTCTCAGATTCTGTCTGCCAGGGACGAGGAGGTTGCAGATCCCTCGGTTGGCTGTCAGAACAGCTTCCTTCCCTCAGAACTGAGCCTTTTTTTGCTTTGCATACCCTGAAGACCTAAATCTCTTGAGCTGTGATCCGCTTTGGTGTCCTTTCCAGCCACCCAGGTGACATGTCCTAAAGCCGGTTTCCAGCTTCAGAGACTGAGATCTCTTTTCATCATCCTGCCAGGGTCACGCTTTCTCTGATGGTTTCGAAGCTTCTCGATGGTCTCCAGGGGGAGCCAGAGAGTCATCTGTTGTTTACAGGGAAATAATGAGTCATTAAATATATTTACATACTAGGACTTGCAGGATTTCAATAAAGATAACCAGTGCAGGGTAAAGCTGGTTCCCAGGGAGGATGGGGTGATTCATCACACACTTAAGAAAAGACCAGCCTCATTTCCGCCCCAGCTTGAGGGGAAATGAGCGCTCTGTTCTGTGGCAACAGGTCTGCGAGAGGGAGGGGCCCCACAGCCACAGCTCTGGCCCAGATGAGCCCACCCGTACCAGATGAGCGGAGGCTGGCTTGAACTATGTCCTGCTGTCTCCTTGCCCTTCTCCTGGGCACTTTCTTAGGTGGGTACCGCTCTCTCTGGCAAGCCTCCCCTCAAGCCCTCACGCCAACCCCATGCATCCGGAGCCTCAGCTGTCGGATTGACCTCTTTGGTACATTCCTTCCATTTTCTGGAATAAATATGGGACTTGAATCCCAGGGGCTGGCGTGCTGAATCTTAGTTTTCTCTATCCTCTGGGAAGGAGTTTGCTCTCGTGGTCTCCCCTTGTCCAGTGTCCCTCTGCGCCCTTGGCCAGAGGGAGGGTGCAGTCTACTCTTTTTGATGGATCCCACGTGCCCGAGCCATGGGAGGGCCTGAGCCTCCCCTACGTCAGGCAGGAAGGCAAGTTTGGCTGGGATCCTCCACTCTAAGGGGCCTTTCACATTTCCCTCAGGTGTCAGCGCTCAGACCATCCACCAATGGCCACCTGTCAAGGTGCAGCTTGTGGGCAGCCCGCTCTCCCTGGAGTGCATCGTGGAGGGGGAATCAAACCCTTATCTATATTGGTACCGGCAGGCCGAGGGAGGGCCCCCCCAGCTGCTCTTCCACTCCCTAAATATTGGCCAGGTAGACCCTGAGGCACCACGGAACTTCACAGCCTCCAGGCCCCAGGACGGCCAGTTCATCTTGAGTTCTCAGAAGCTCCTCCTCAGTGACTCTGGCTTCTACCTCTGCGCCTGGAGTCTCACACTGAGCCGGGTGAGGTAGACATTTGTGCAAAAACCCCACCCTCTCCGGGAGCCCTCCCTCTGGGGTTGGGCGGAGGATATTTGGGTTTCTGATTGTCAGCCAATATGAGAACAACAGAATCCAGCCAGATTCTCCTTCACTAAGTTCTCAGGGAGAAGAGAAACGTATTCGCGTGTGGGCCCTGCGAATCGCACACACACGGTCAAGTCCCCGGTGTACGGATGCCTGAGCCTAGGCTGTTACCCTCCAGCCCTCAAAGTGAGCTGGACCCTGCCTCACACCCTGTTCTCTCAAAGTCCCGTCTGTCCACACTGGGGAGTGAGAGAGTCGGGAAACACCTGCAGCGGGATGTGGTGTGGTGGCAGACAGGTGGACAATTATGAAGATGCCGACTCAGGTGACTTACCTGGTTAATTTCAGTCACCTGGAGAGTCTCCTTTTGTTGATCTTTCTGTGGCAAGTAGACATCTTGGGGGAGCTTGGGTGAGGCTTTGCGGCGGGGAGGGGCCAAGGCGTTCAGCCGACTGTTCTCGTGTCGGCTAGAAGTGCGCATTTGTTAGGAGCAGAAACCACACTGAGGGATTTTGACTATTGATTTGGATTTTGGGCTTTTTAATTCGTCTTCCACTGTGTCTCATCCCTTCCCTTGTAGCGAAAGAGGGAGCAGAGAAGCAGATGGTGACCAAAGAGATACAAGAGACAGGAAAAGGACGAGGGCACGCGTGTATGATGCTAAAACCCTAAAAAGAGAAATTATTTGGATGAGCATGAAGGAGAGGAAAAGGCTTCTGGGGGTGGCTGGGAAGAGATGCCACGGTTTCCCTGGCAACCAAACTTCCTTCCTCATCCCTGAGTCCCTCATTCGTCCCTCGTCCTCCTTATTCTTAACAAGGTTTTCTTTTCTAATGTCCCTTGTGCTCCACGAGGGGGCACAAGAATCTTAAAATACTCTGTCCCTGGGATCACTTCATCTGGGACAATTCAGACATTTGTTTTTATTTTCAGCATCATTCGATCTGCAGAGGGAAATCTGAGACAGAGACGGGTAGGGTTGGAGACGGTATTTAATAATGCCCCGGGGCTCCTATCGCCCCTTCAGTATCTACTTACGTATTAAGCAGCTATTATGTGCTGGGCACTCTGAGCCATCACAGGGATCAAAAAAGAAAAAAATGTAGTGCCCTCAAGACGGTGCTGGGCCTAGTCACAGCATGGTTTTAATCAAGGCTCTTGGTTTGCTTTTTTCCCCATGTGTGAGAATATTAATTGACGAAAGCAATCAGTAATGCCATGACCACAAAAGGAAAGATGCTTGTACGGCACAAGTTTGGTTCACATTGAAGAGTAAACGATGTTTCAAGCCAATGTTTATTTGTTAACTGATTATTGAACGTTGGTGGAATTGGATCTCTCCCCGAAACAGTGCTGTCTGATAACTTGGAGTTAATAGACTTTAGAACAGGCTTAGTTTCACACAAAAACTGGGCAGATAACAGAGAAAGTTCTCACATTTGTTCCTCTGATCCCCCTGTTTCCTGTTATTAACATCTGACATTGGTGTGGTATATTTGTTACGTTTTAAAAAAATTTTATTTATTTTTGAGAGAGCGCGAGAGAGAAACAGAGTGAGAGTGGGGCAGGGGCAGAGAGAGGGAGACACAGAATCCGAAGCAGGCTCCAGGCTCTGAGCTGTCGGCATAGAGCCCGATGCAGGGCTTGAACCCATCAACCGTGAAATCACGACCTGAGCCGAAGTCGGACACTCAACTGACTGAGCCACCCAGGCGCCCCTGTTACTTTTTATGTCTTACCTGTCTATGGTTTTTGACAAATATACTGTGTCCTGTATTCCCCATGGCAGTGTCCTGTAAACAGTCTTACTGTCCCAGATCTCCTGCACTTCACCTGTTGACTTCTCCCCTCTTTTCCTGATCTTTTCACTGTCTGTATATTTTTAAGGCATTTAGTTTTTGAGGCTAAATTTACTAGTTGTCTTAACCTTGGGCGAATTATATCATTTCTCTTTCCTCAACTGTCAAACTGATTGGATTAAGTATATTAAATGAGGTGATGTCATGTTATAAAGCCCTATTATAGGGTCTGATTTTCAACGGATATTATTTTCCTCTTTTAGCTTACAAGATATTTTGATTCCAACTCACCCAAAAGAAAGACTTATTTTTAAAAAAAAACATTAAATTTTAAGCTATGTATTAAATATTTTAAAATGCTGAGCACACTCAGATGGCAAGCCCGCGAAATTTTCATCCTGTGTGGTACCCATTCCAATAGGGGTGCTTTCTGGTGGGGTTTTATGCAGCTTCAGAATCCTTCCTAACTGAAAGGGTTCCAGGTAATCACCACTCGTCAGGTGGAGTTGGTAGGAGGGTTAAGACAGATTTTTCATTCCTATAAGATATTCAGAAGTTCTGGAAAACCTCATGAGGGAGATAGAATTTTAGCGAGTGTTAGGTTTTTAGGAGTCTAGTATTTAGATAAACAGAATGTCATTCTCAGCCAGAGTCTGTTTCAGTAGAAATGTGGAGGTCCCAGTGGATATCGTGAGTTCCAGGAAAGCCGTGAGTGAACAGCTCTGATCATTGCACCGAGCGACAGGGAGACGAGAGGACATTAGCAGGTCAGGGGAGGCTAGTCGAGGAGAGACTCGAAAACCATCCAAATTCATCAAGACAAATTCCTATCCTCCACATTCCTGCCCTAGTCATGACTATGAGTCCTCATCCTTAACGGTTTCCCCATGTCTAAGGGCTCGGAGATCTACAGTCGCCTTAATTTCAGGGGACAGAAGAAAGCAGCCCAGACACCATCTCCCGCCAGGAAGTCACCAGTCTCACTTACGCCTGGGGCAGAGGAAGCTGCCTCCTCTCTAGGAGAGGTGCCAGGACCCCGTTCTTGGCGGACTCTGGAGGTGTGTCAGGAAAACCATTCCCACGCTTGTCATTCCTAGGCCACCGACATGTGGAAGACCCCAAGCTACACGCTGGTGGCCAGTAAAACTCCACGCACTCCTGGGACCGATAGGAAGAAAGCCGGGGCCTCTCTCTAGCCAAGGAAGATGGGGAAGGCCCAGGTTTGGGGAGCTGGTGACACTGAAATTGGGCTGCTTCGTCTTTTTGTCCAGGATTATATGCTTTGGGTTGAGCATGTCCCAGCCCTGTGAGCTGCTGCAAAGCCGGCTTGGCCTGTTGTAGAGCCTGTCATTTCCTAGTCCCTCCTTCAGGGTATTGTCTCTCTCTGGTTTTCTGTTGTCTCTGCACTCAGGTCTCCCTCCTCCTCTTCCCCAGATGGGGTAGAAAATATCTGTCACGCAGACCTCGCAGATCTTAGCAGTAGGGGACGATGCTTCGAGAAACCCAGGGAGTCAGGCACACAGACACCTGCCCAGATACCCAGGGACCATCCATTTTCAGTCTGTTGATTATCTAGGGCTCTTTTTCTTGTGACTCATTAGCCCCTCTCATTAGATGACTGGAAGGAAGTTGGGGGGGCACAAGCGGGGGTGGGGGCCCATTTAGGGGACAGGTGGGAGGAGGGAGTTGCCTGAGGGATGTGGGGCCAGAAGGGACCCCAGTTGGGTCAGAGCAGTTTTGCAAGCTGTTTTCATTCCTCACTATCTCCAAGGTGCCCCCTGCGGCCTCTGCTGGGGCAGGGGGTGAGGGGGGGTCTGCCTCCAGCAGGTGTAGATGCCTGGTTGGGGGCGGGGAGGTCTGCATGGGACACTCAGGTGCCTAGATTCCCCCTCCAGAGGGGTTTTCCTCTCCTCTCTGTAGTTGTATTTTCCACCACCAGGGTGCTCATCTGAGGCCCAGGTAGAAAGAGTGGCAGGGAAGGGGTGGGGGCGGGATGGGGATGTGGTGAGTGTGGTTCTCGTGGTCCTCAGAGGGCGGGTGGTGGGGGGAAGGACTTTCACAGGCCCCCAGATGCAGGACCTGGTAAATGTCAAACCACATCCTGTTGTGAGTCCCTGAGATGCTCCAGGGGCAGGTGGGTGTCTGTTGTTACTTGGGCTGATGTTGCTCAGAGATAAACAGCTCAGCAGCCCGCACTGGGCTCAGACACCCCCAAACCTGCCCCAGTTGTCTCCTCAAAGACCCCAACCTGCATCTCTTTACTTCCTGCCTTTGATTCCAGGCCACTGTCCTTTCAACACTAGTTTCTTCTCCTCCTCCGGGGCCTGGCCTCTTTCCTGGAGGAGGGCCAGGGAACAGGTGTCAGGCTCCAGGTGCCGGTTGTTAGCACGGGGTTCCCGGGTCAGCCCATCCCCCTCACACCAGAGGCAGCCTCTGAGGCTCGGTGGCTCAGTGAGTGATTCGGGTCTAGGGAGAACTTAGATCCCCTGAGTTATCTCCCTCATGGTGATTCGGGGCCTGCAGACCTCGGATCACCGAATCAGAAGAGCGGAGTTTGACGATTATTTAGACATCACTCTACCCCATCTCGTTACTTCACAGACGAGGAGATGGAGGCACAGGAAGTGACATGAGCTGTCCAGGGCCACGCGGCTGCGGACGGAGGGGGACCAGAAGCGAATGCTCTGTGTCAGAGCAGCTCCTGGATCTCAGACGAAGCTCAGAGGAACGTGGGCTCCATACTGAGCTGTGATCTCGCTATGAACGTCATGAGCCACTTGTGTAAGGACGAGAAAGGCGCAACGGTCAGACCTGAGTGGCAGTTGGAGGGAGGGGTGAATACGATGACCACAGCTTTAGACTCCTCAGAAACTAGATGGGTTGGAGAGATGAGCTGACGAACTGCGATAAAATGAAACAAGTCTTCTTGTTTCCCCTCCTCCGCCCACCCCCCTGCCCCAGAAAGAGAAGAGCAAAGGTCTGCACACAGGAAAGCAGCATATGGCTCATTTGCAAGACCTGTGAGAAAGACCCAGGGTCTGAGTCAAAAGCGAGCTCTGCGAGCGGGTACAGGATGTTGAACATTGCCCTAACGGACCCAGTGTGGACGGCATCGAAACTGAGGAGGCAGAGCTTTCTCTCTCCCCTATGTAGGTCAGAGCCCACCTGGTGCTGCCTTCCGGGCCGAGCACCACGCTTTTAGAAAAGTGGGAGGGTAAAAACAAACATAAATGTTTTCAGAAGAGGGTGGCTGGGCTGGGGAGAGTCGGAAGTGCTCCAAACTGGGCCACCTGAGGAAAACATCCTGTGCGATGCATAGCGTGTGCGTTAATAAGATGAAGCCACCTTATGAAGTCAGGGTTGTGATTCAGCCCATTTTATTGGAAGGGAAGCCGAGTCTCCAACGTAATCGTATAGCTGATAAGAGCAGAGCTGAGGCTGGAACCTCGGTGTCTTTGGCTTAAAAGTCTATATTCTTTGTTGTCATCCTGTTCTCCTCTCTCTGCTGTATGCTTTCCCTCCTCTGCACGCTCAAGCTTTTAAGGGTTCTGCTCATTCTCTCACAGACGTGTGGACTCAGCTGGGGTGGGCTTGCTAGCTGTCACAGGAAGTGTTCTCATGGGAGCACCATGATGGCCAACGAGGGGCGCTACAACGGGATGGATGGATACGCAAACAGGATAGAATTCTTCATGAGAGCCATCCGGTGATGAAATGGACTGCTCAGATGGGGGGTTCTCTGTTCCCAGGACAGGTCAAGCATAACTGGGGGGGTGCAAGACTGCAGTGCATGCTTCCTTACCACCCAGAGTGTATATGATTCCCCGCCCCAGTCAAGAAGAAGTCTTACCGTGGGAGTGAGGGTTCCAGAGGACCGAGCTGGAATCGCTGGAGTGGCCCAGGACTTGGGCAGGAGTGGTCATGCCCAGGACCACCCTCAAGCCACTATCTTAAAAACCACTTCTTTATGTCAATGAGTTTGATTGGGAAGCAGTAGGGCCCTGGGGTTCAGTCTCCTGTGAAGACCACACTTCATACTCACGGAGGACAGCTGAGATAAGTTAGAGCTGGCTGATGACACTATCCTGGGGAGATAGTCACAGCCGTGGGCTCATTTTCAGGTCCTTCTTGTTGACATACAGATCCACTCACTGACCTCTGGGACCCCATGTTTCCCAAGGAGGGAACCCTATTAGGAGTGAAGTACAAAAAAGTAAAGATAGTGGGTGGAAATGGAGGAGAGTCCCAATGTAATTGGGACTGTGGGCATGTGGTGAGCAGAGACTATGTCCTCTGTTGGAAGGACATGATTCAGGACATGGTTCGGTGCTGTCACAGTAAACCCTAAAGAGAAACAGACAGGTATATTATGTTAAGGAACCCGGGGACCTCAGCTCCATAAACACAGCTCGAGAGAAGAAAGTCTCCAAGATGGGAGGGGAGGATATCCAACTGTGGACTGAGGCAGGAAACATTTTGTTTGGTTAACATCTCAGATTATGGGTTATTAAGGCCAAGCAGTCACCCTTCTGGTAACTATGGGAGTCTGCCACAAGCAATGGGAATGAACCATAATTAAAATTGTTGTCCAGGCTTTATGGCCTTCCAGGCTCTGTGTCTTATACGGGCATAGAGTAATTTCCATGGACGGGGCAAAAGTGAACCGGGTGATGAAAGTTTGAGAAGAGGTCAGTGGGTGAGCAGAAGAGCAATCCATCCATATGTCAGGCGTCATGCTGAGAATTGATATGGGTGTTGTAGCCATTTGTGATCTCCACCAGCATCTGCTAGCACCCCTAAATGAAAATATGTGTAGGCATGAGCGTGTTTTTGTGGTACACGTATAGTTTCAAGAGAGGGCTCAAGTACCAGTCCTCCGTTCTCACATCCATGATCTCACGAATGCTCCTCCTACATAGGACATTTAGGGCTATGTGTCACACTGACTGTTAGGGGCTGAGATCAGTCAGGCTGCCCTTCCCTGGGTCCCTATGGAAGAAGAAAAATAAGGAAATGTCTTATGGCAGGAAATGGATATATTAGTATCTATCAGGATCTTCCCCCCACCTTGTTCTACAATCCTATTCTCTTTCTTCTCCCCCCTCCCTCCTCCCTAGTTATTTACTTAAGAGAGAAAAAACATCTTTGTCTCTTGGATGGTCCCAGCACCTTCTTCCCCCATCCCCGTTGCCCAGCCTGTGTAGCTTGGCCATGAGCCATGCAGTAGGAAGCTGTGTGGGTCTTTGACGGATACTTGTGCTGATAGAAAAATTCTTCTGGGCAAGTGACAGTGGCTTGAGCAGCCCTTCTCCATAGGAATCTCATCCCCCACCAGGATGTTCTTCTGATTACATGACCAGTTGGATGCTCCCTTTTCCCTCTTAATTTCTAAGTAAATCTCTAAAGGTCACAGGGTTGAGGTTCTTCTCCTGGGGAGCTGCCCATGACGAGTCTGGCTGTGTCCCAGCGATGGTGAGAACTTGGGGGCCCTGGACATCCTCCTAGAGATGTTTTGCTTCTAAGTTTCTTCATTCAGTAAGCATGTTTTGCCCCTGTACTGGTCTCACTTGTGGAGTTTGTCCCTAGATTACCTTCTGCCCACAGGTTTCTTCAATGGGATGAAGTTTAAGTGAACCTTGGTTTGGAACAGGCAGACAGGCCTGGGCCAATGATGAGTTGCTTCAGTGCTGTCCCATTACAGGGATAACTCTGAACCCAGAAACTCTTTGGGGGCCCCTTTATTTTTATTTTTTAAAAAATTAAAAAAAATTATTTATTTTTGCGAAAGAGAGAACACAAGCTGGGGAGGGACAGAGAGAGAGGGAGACAAAATCTGAAGCAGGCTCCAGGCTCCGAGCTGTCAGCACAGAGCCCGACGCAGGGCTCAAACTCACAGACCACGAGATCATGACCTGAGCCGAAGTCGGATGCTTAACCGACTGAGCCACCAGGCACCCCACTTGGGAGCCCCTTTAATTGGAAAGGCCACATATCCTGCTTTGCCGGGACAATCCTTATTCACCTCCTTTGTCCCAGAATCCCGTCTCTCGCTCTCAGTAGTGTCCCCATTCATGCAATAAATGTTAGGATTGCCTTACATCTAACCTGTCTTTGCTCAGTTTCACCTGGGGAAGGATGGATGGGATGCCCAGTATTGGTTCTGAAAGACCTACTTAGAAACCAGAGAGAGGGACAGAGGCAGAAGAAGTTAACTTCCTAGTGCTGGGAGTTGAATACTGGGGAGCTGGGGGGTGTTGTCTGAGGGAGACAAGAAAGCAGCTGTAAAGATTTGGGGAAGGAGGCTCTCCTTGGGTCAAGCGGGCTGTGGGGTGGGGACTAGATGACATTTGTAACTTTCTCCATCTCTATTACGTCTCCTGGAGCGGGCAGGTAGAGACTCATTCATCCTCCAGAGGACATTCCTTGGGTCCTCACCTCCGCCCACATCCTCCCAGCTGCCAGTGCCCCTGCTCAGCAGGCCCCCTATGAGGATCACCAAGCCTGCAGGCCCCATTTCCTGTGGGGGGGATCTCCTCTTCCCACCTCCCCTCCATCTCTGTCCTGCTCTTGCTCAGTCCCCCTCACTTCTCTGCACCCACAAATGCCTGTCCTCGATGCCCTGTCCCCGGCCACCCCCTCTGGCCCACACAACACCCTCCTCTCTCCGAGGCACATTCTTGTCCCTTCTGTGCCTACTGTCCCTGGCCCACCTTCGTGAGGAAGAGCCATGCCTGTCTAAGCATGGGAGGTGCTGCTCTTCTAGGTACTGGTCTAGGACCTAAACCCCCCCATTTGGGGGCTTCTTAGTCATTATAAAAACAAATGAGCAACAACTAAAAAACTGCTGCTGTTTGAGAAATCTAGAAATAATTACAACTGATGGGAAATTGCAGGCGTGTGAGGCATTCCCAGGGTCACCCCCACCCTTGGCCATGTCCTTTCCCGGCCTGTGTGAGCTGGGTCTAGAGAACCCTTAACCACCCCCCTCCCCGGTTCCTAGACACTCAGTGCAGTGGGATGAATAGCGTCCCCCCAGAATTCATGCCCACCCAGAACCCCAGAATGTGACCCAATTTGTAAACAAGGTCTTTGCAGATGTAAACTTTTCATCTCGGGATGAAATCCTTCTGAATTCAGGGTGTGTCCTAAATCCAACGGCTTGTGTTGTAATAGGAAAAAATAAGGGGGAAATCCAGGCCCAAGAACATGGGAAGAAGGTGATGTGCAGACAGGCCTAAAGTTGGAAGGATGCTGTCAGAGCCAAGGGCCACCAAGAATGCCAGAGGTGGGAAGAAGCAGAGAAGATTCTCCCCCCTGGAGCTTCTAAAAAGGGATGCGGCACTGCCCACGCGTTGGTTTTGGCCTTCTGGCCTTCAGAACAGTGAGAGAATAAATTTCTACTGTTAAAACCATCAGGTTTGTGGTTCTTTGTTACTGCAATGCTAAGAAACAAATACACCCAGGGATCAAGGTCCCTTTACTCTGTTACTGTGGGTCTTGGGCTGGAGGTTGGGGGCAGCTACTCCAACGTCACCCGGGGACAGTCACACCCCTCTGGCCACTACTTGGAAAGAGCTTCCTGAATTTCCATCTTCAAAAGAATGTGCCGCATTTTCCCGGCTTACCAGCCATTTGATCTGCGAACGGTGGCTTCCTTACCAGTGGAGTAGGGAGAATGACACCTGTTTCTAGGGTCACCGTGGGGATGAACTGGGGCACCCTTGTGCCTCGTCCAGCCCCAAGTCTGGAACCAAGCAGGCTACCAAAAAGGGATGCCACCTTCCTCAATCTTTCTCAGCTTTCAGACTTCCTTCTCACCCCTTTCTGCCTAAGCCAGCTTATCTCCGGTCTCTCTCCCCAGTCTGTGCCTTCTTTCCCCTGGTGCATCCCTCCCTTCCCCTGGTGCAATGTTCTACCGCAGTGACTGTGATTTGCTTGTGAACCCAGAGTTTACCCCAGGAAGATAACTGTCTCTGCCCAGGCGGATGTGCTTGACGGGCTGCATTTGGGGTGGCCCGCTCTCCATCCCACTGAGCGAAGGGTCACTCAGGTGTCACACCTCAGCCCCTACCGGACCCCACCTCCCCCCTCCCCCAGGGCCTGCCTCCACATGCCCCACTTCTGTGAGATCTCTGGACTTCACTTATCAGGGGTTTCAACTCTGTGCCTTCTTCGGGATTCTTCTAGATAGGCAGACTGGAGCTAGGTCTGAAGGAGGCATTAAGAACAGACGTGGATAAAACCTAAATGCATAATAAATGAAACTTGGGTCTCGAATTGAGAAATGACCAAGCATTCCAACACACAGGTTGCCCTGCCCTGTGCCCCATGCCAAGGTGGGGTTAGGGCTCTCTTGTGCCCAGCTCCTTACCCTGCAGACCAACCCCACACACCGGGAGCCTGGAATGGCTGGTGTGAATCAGGGAGCCCATCCTCCCTCAGGATGAACGGGAGGAAGCAGCATCGCTTAGGAAGAAGGGTCAGTGGTTTCATGTGCCAGAGGGGTGGTGCCTTTGCTAGGTCTTTGGAGGGCAGAACTTCACAGACACTTCTGAGACACAGACAGGCCTGGCACGACGCTTTTTATTGTTTTAGTCTCTTTCAGTGTCAGGGCTGAGGAGCTCAATCCACAGGGAAGTGGGGCGAAGGGACAGATAACCCGGCAGGAAGGAGATAAGAGGCGGAGAGAGAATCACGCTTTTAGAAAAACAGGCTGGAAGCATGTAAAGGAGAATCCGGGGTGAGGATTATGAACTCAGGATACGCTTTTGGAGCTGGCCTCAGGAATCCTTTCTCTTGCCCTGAGGAAGAGAGGGCATTGTCAGGGTCCCAGGGGCCACAAACAGTAAGAGAACCTGACTCTGCACCTGACTTGGGGTACAGCCGCTGGCTCTCCCCATCCTCTGGTGCCGCATTCTGTAACGTTCTCCCCAGTCTGGCAGCCACCTTATCATTTCTTTGAGACACAGGAAATATCAGGCCCGGGTCGGGCTCTGCGGTCCCCTCACATTCCAGGTTCTACCCTCTCCCTCCAGCCTGCCCTCCCCGTCCTGCCCGCCTCCGTACCTTGGCCATCAGCACGAGGATGCTGACCAGCAAGGCATACAGGGTGGCCTTCCCCAGCAGGATCTCATAGAGGATGGTCGCCGACAGGACCCCCTGCTGGTAGGACGCTGTGGGTGGGAAGGGACAGCACAGAGCTCCCTGTGAGCCAGCGCCCCTGGCTCCCCCTCGCCCCCAGGGTCCAGGGGTGCCCCAGCTCTGGTGCCAGGGAGGCAGAGAGGAAGCGGGGGAGAGGGTCACTCACCCGAAGTGAAGCCACAGTCTGCAAGAGAAAAGGGGGAGAGAAATGGATGAGAGACCCCATCTCCTAAGGCAGAGGAAGAGCTGCTAAGTCGGGCACACCTGAAACTAACCCGGTGTCGCCTGTCAACTGTACTCCAATTAAGAACGACACGAAGGTCACTAACATGACAGGCGGAGTCCGCCTCGCAGGTGGGCACGGACTCCCAGGCTCAGACCAGCCCGCTCTCAGGCTGGACGGTCCCTCCTGTGCTGAGCCAGCGCAGCCTCGTCATCCCTGAAACCCGTGGAACGTGGTGGCACGGGGGTGGGGGCACCCCGCTCGGAGCTGAGCCCCACGGGCTGGGACACTGAGGGGCCCCAGCGGCAAGGCCCTGCGGGGCTGAGGATGCGGGGGGGGGGGGGGGGGAGGGGGATGGGGGGAAATGAGCCCGAGGGGCCCGCTCACCCTCAGAGTGGGCTTTGGTCTTCCCGCTCTGCCCCACCCCACCCACCCCCCGTTTTCTGCATCCAGTCTTTCTGGTCTCCTGCCTGCCTGGACCCCCTTTCTGTGCCCCAACTCACCCCCTGCCCATCCCCCCGGGCCCCCCGCTCACCTGCTCTGCCCCAGGTGTCGGCACTGACATTCTGGGTGACAGGTTTGGCCTCGGGGTAGTCCCACTGGTCATCCTTCCCGAGCCCATGGAACTGGACCTGGCAGCGGAAGTGGTTCCGAGGGTTGTGCCAGAAGGTGGCGGAGACCCTCAGCCGGCTGCTCAGACAGTAGCTGGAGCCATTCGCGCTGGACTGTTCCTTGTAGGGCTCAGGGTCCGTGCTGACCCCGTCGCGCACCTCCTTCCCGTTCACCCACCAGCTCAGCTCCACGTGGTCGGGGTAGAAGCCTGTGGCCAGGCACACGAGCGTGGCCTTCAGGGTCCTGGAGATCTCTGCTTCTGATGGTTCAAACACTGTGACCTTGGGAGGGCTCACCTTTTTCAGGTCCTCTGCAAGGGAAGAGGGGTTGGGGCCAGGCCTGGTCTGAGAGCTGTCTGGGTTTGGAAGGACAGTGTGTGTGTGTGTGTGTGTGTGTGTGTGTGTGATGGAGAGGGAGACAGAGAGAGACAGAGACAGAGAGAGCTGGAAATGGGGTCATCCTAAAGCAAAATTATGGAGTTGTAGGTCCTGTGTGTTTGGGGGTCACTGTCCCATTCCTCTGTCATTGTTCTCCTGCCTTTCCTGTCCTTTGTAGTTACCCTACAGACATTTTGAGTAATGTCCCTTCATTAATGTTATTTGATTTCTTCTCCATCAGTAAAAGCTCACCTGTCTACATTTCACCATATTATGTAGTAGTTATTTCAGGGGAGCGAGCACAGGATTGGAATCAGAATAATAGGATCCAAATCCTAAAACTTGACGTTGCCCACCACTGTGACTTTCGGATGATGTCTTAATTTCCCTGCATCATTCTTCCTTCTTGTGAAGGGAGGATTAGGACACTGACTCTCCAGAGGGGCTGGGGGGTTTACGTGATGTAAACATTCAGAAGGCTCCCGTCCTGAGCCGGTGAATTGCATCTGAATCTAAGAGGCTCAGGTGTAATGGGGAACTGGGGATAAGGAGGGCATTTGGGGGCTGGGGATTTTCTTCAGATGACAATATACAGATGGCATAGGGTCGTGCACCTGTGTGAGGGTACACTTTTGTTTTATGGTGTGCTCATGAGAATGTGAGATTTTCTGACTTTTTTTTTTTTGAGGTTCATGAGGTCATCCTAGCCATTCATCTGCCTTCGGGTACCCCCCAAGGTTCCTAAGCTCAGACGGAGAGCAATGTCTCCTTATGTCAAATTCAAGGATTCTTCAACCTTCTTTGCTCTTTTGCTTCCAAATGTTATCCCTTTTTTCTACCAATCAGCTCCCTAAATAAGCATCTGAGATCCTCAGAGCAAATTCTTGCTAGCAGTTGCTTTGAGACAAGTTTTGTCCTGAGCGTCTCCTCTGCAGAGTCTTGGGTAAAGGCCCAGGCCACCTTCTCATCAGCCTGGCTCACTTCTCCTGGGCCTGCTCTCCATTCATTTTATCCCACTCCTTTGCTTTCTGCTGATTTTTTCGTTTGTTTCTTGGCAATTCTGTTAAAATGCAAAATCTCATTCTTATGAGAATCTAGTTTAGCCTGGAAGATGGAGAAAATGTTCTTCTAGGGGATGCTTCACATTTCTAGGGCTGTGACCTAACTTCCAGGGCCAGCCTCATGGGTGTGTGACCCGTGTTCAGGACCCCACGTTTACAAAGGCCCCACTCTTGGCTTCCCGGCTGCTGTCACCATCTTGAAATTCTTAACAAGAGCCTGGCATTTTCCTTTTGAGCTGATCTGGCCTCCCAACCTGTCAGCTTCCTCTCCCTGCGAACGTCTACTTGCTAACTGCCCCTATGTCCCTAGGTTTTTCCTGGCTGACCCAGCCTGAAGTGCTAACAGGCTAACTAATAGCTATACTTGCCCAGCTCCATCAACCTCCCTGGTCAGCCTGGCGTGTTCAGTCTTGTCTCAAAGTCCCTGGCTCTGGAATTGTACCAGCTTTCCTGGGGCACCCCTCTGACCCCCTCATTGGCAAACACTCAGTTCTTCCTGCAAAATTAATGATGTCCTTTGAGCCACGTGTGATGTTTACTGGCAGGACAAACAGGACCTGGACGGCACTCTAGGGCACTGTCTACACAGCTCCTTGTGAGGCCGGGTCACTTTATCCTTCCATGTTTGTGAGTCCCTGCCGGGTGTGGGTGAGCTTGCCTAGGTGGGTGTAAGTTTGGTACCAGTGAGCCTCTGTTTGTATCCGCTCTGTGGGTTGGACTAGCCTCAGGCAGATTTGTGAAGTTTCTTTCTTGTTCCCAGTCCACCTCTCACATATAGCCAGGCCTCCTCTCCATTATCCACAGGTCAAATCCTGTCCCTCCTTTGGCACTGGGCTCACCCTCTGCCCTCACCCCCCAGGGACCACCGAGGGGAAGGGTGGGGAAGAGAAGGGCTGAATGATAACAATCCGCCATTGCCGAGTACTTGACATACAGGGTCCTATGTCATCTGCACAGCAATAGTAAGTGGTAGGTATTGGTGATGACATTGTAGAGGGGACCCAGCTTCACGCAGATTCATCTGCCCAAGGTCACCCGCTCACTAGTGAGCCAGGGATTGGGACCCAGTTTTCTCTGGCTCTAAAGCCTGGTCTTTTCCTCACCCCTGCTGATTGCAGGAATCTGGCCTTTCCCCGGGACAAAGTTTAGCCAAGCCCCACTGGCTCCAGCTTAATGACAGTCTAACTGCAAATAGTGCCTGTTGTCATCAAAATAGTCCAGGTTCCTGTACCAGTCTTGTGAGTTTCTTCCCCTCTGTGGCCTCAACATTCTCAGCGCCAGGGGATGTTCCATCCAGGTGCTTTCCAGATCTAGGAGCTTGGGATCCCCCTGGGAAGTTTTCTCAACCCACAAACACCAAGTCTGCATTTCAATGTATGTTTGGGACAAATGAACTCCTGCCCACCTGGGCTGTTGAACTTGGTGTGAGGTCTGAGATTTCAGGCTGGGGTGGGGGTGGGGGCAGAGGGAGACACGAGGGGTTGTGAATGCACCCCCCGGGGCTGAGGTTCCAGTCCAGCCCAAGGCAGGACTGGTGCTGTAGGCACACCTCAGGGGCCTCCCGCTTAGGAGAGAAAGGCAGGGGGTTAAATCTAATTTTAAATGCTGAACAGTAAATCAGGGAACCCTGCTTGTTTGATGCCTTCCTTCGCTATTTTTCTGGCCTCTCTCTTCCTCTCCCGCTTTTCATCCCTTTCCTCCTCTGTCCAGCGGCCTCCCCTCCATCGACCCCTCCCAGGAGCCGGCTAGGCTGGGTGCCCGCCATCCCTTGCTGGCCCTGCTTCCCCCCCCCCCCCCCCTCCAGCTCCCAGCTCTGCGTAGCAGCTACATCTGCGCCTCCCCCAGCCCGGAGTTTCCCTTCTCTGTCTGGTCCTCTAATCCGGTGGCCCTGAGTCCTAATCAACCCTCTCGTCCCCCACTCAGCCTGGCCCTAAGTACCTCCGGAGCAGGAAAAGAGACCTAAAGCTCCCTTTGCCCTCCGCCTGGTTCCCGGCCGGGAGGACCCGGTCCCCGCCCCCCTTGCAGGGCTGGCCGCGCAGATGGACAGCGCGCCCCGGCCCACCAGCCCCTTCCACGGGGACAGAGGGGCTGGGACGGGGACGCCGGTGGGGGGGGGGCAGACTCCCCAACCTTACCTAAGACGGTGAGCCTGGTGCCGGGGCCGAAATAGCGCTCGTAGGAGCACAGAGGTCCAGCCCCGCACGCAAACCCAGCAGCGCCCACCCCGCCTCGCAGCCCTGGCCGGCGCGGGGAGCCCGGCGGGCGCCCAGCGGGTGCCCAGGGGGTGCCCAGGTGGTGCGCAGGCGGGACCGGCCCTGGCACCCGCCGCCTTCCCTCCCGACCCCGCGACCACTCACCCACGACGGTCAGCCGGCTGCCGGCCGAAGGTCGGGGCGGAGGCTGCACAGCCCCGGGCCCCCTGCCGCGCACCCGGCCGCCCCCCGCCGCGCTCACCTAGCACCGACAGCCGGGTTCCGGAGCCGAAGTACAGAGGATTTTGGCTCACAGCCCCCGGGCGCGGCACAAAAACAGGCCCGCCCCCTGTCCCCGGCCCCGTCGCGTTCCCCGGCGCCCCCCGGGCACCCCCGCTTACCTAGCACGGTCAGCCGGGTACCTGTGCCGAAATACTGAGTTTCTGTGCTCACGGCCCAGAGCCCCAGGACAAAAACCCGGCGCTGCCCTCTCCCGCCAGCCCAGCTCCCTTGCGCGCCCCGCACCCGGACCCCGGGAGTCCCGGCCCTGGCGCTGAGCCCCGCCTCTGAGCGGGACCCCCAAACGGAGCCGGGCAGCTGCCCACCTCTCCATCCCACCCCGCGGAGCGCTCGGTCCTTACCCAGCACGATCAGCTTGGAACCAGCCCCAAAATACAGCTGCCCGGTGTTTGCACGGCCTTGGGAACCCAGACTCAAACCTGCCTTCCCGGACTAGGGCCCAGGAGGGGCCAGCACCCACTCCTTGAGAGCCAGGGTCGGTGCGGGAGGTGTCCAGGCTGGGCAACGCACCCTCCCTCCCACCTGGAGCTTTCTTACCTAGGACAGTGAGCCGGGTCCCTGGCCCAAAGTGCTGCTCATTATTGTAGCACAGTGGGCAGGGGCTGCCAAAAATTTCTGCTTCTTCCTACTTCCCTTGGCACGAGCTGAGGGTGCACTCTTCTCCTTCCCAGGCTTCTCTCTCTCCCCACTTAGGGAACTAGCCTGACATAGTAACCTGGATACTGCAGGAGGTCATGGCCAATTTGCAGAGGAGAATCAGCTTGGCTTGGGGACAAGACAGTGGAGGTGGAAAATGAATGGGGATTGGTGAAGGGTGGTTTGGGCTGGAGTTAGGAAGTGTTCCAGGCTAGACCCCCGTCTCTTAGTACTTACAGGGGCTGCAACCTCTCTGGCCTTAGTTCCTTCATCTGAAAAATGGGATAACATCTTTCCCACAGTGTTGTTGTGAGTTCTTCACAAGTAACACATGTGCAAGTACTCTGTCAAGGGCGAGGTTTGTGAAAAGTGCTGTGTGATGATCCCACTTTGACACTTCCTGGGAAGCTGTCTGGAACAGGGAGATACAGAGGCGTTCCCTGAGTCCAGGTCCACGCGAGCGCCCATCAGGGACCAGCTCCCGAGACCTCTCCCAGCCACACCCCATCCAGGAGTGTTCCCTGGGCTGGGTGGGGATATTTGCTGAGGCAGAGCTTTTTGTAAAAGCACCTCCTCTACCTGAATCATTGTGTGCTACTCCCACCCCCACAATGTTACAGCGCGATACAAAAATATTTCCTTCCCTCTGGCCCCCTCCCCCAACCACCAGGCAGAGACAGGAAGCACAGGTGGCAGAGGGCTAGTGGGGCAGAGAGGCCCCTTCACGGAGGCACACACCACTCTGAGGAGACCTATGTCGCCGGGTCTCCCCTCTGGGACTCACTGTGCCCACCTGCACAGACTGGCATTTATAGTGAGGCGGGTGGGAGGAGCCAGGAGTGGAATCCACAGAACAGGTGATGGCAGTTTGTGGCATGGGGACAGACAGCTGGGAAACCTCTGTAACCCCCCGGTGCTCCCTGCACAAAGTCCAAGCTCCTCGTCCTTCGTGTATTGCACACGCAACATGAGCACCTACTATGTGCCAGGCCTCGTGCTGTTTGCAAGGACCTGAGCCTGCCCTCAGATGAGCCTGCACCGACCTCCCTAACGTCTTTTCCCTGCATTCCCTGAACCTCACCTCTGGCTAAGCACCCACGAGCACCTGGCCCTGTTGTTTCGGCTCTGGTTCATGCCTCTGACTGCCCACCACCACCCGCCCATGCGGATGATCAGACCGACTCTTCTCTGAAGGGTTTGCCACCTTCTCAGACTCCTCCCTGATGATCCCAGTGGGAAACCGAGAGCTAGCCTCTGGCTGCATTTTAGCAGACAGCTCACGTTGCCATTTCAAAGCATCACTTTGTATTTCAACGCTTTCTATACATGAGTTCCCCCCTCATGGTCAGGGAAGTGACTTGGATATCTTTATTTTCTTGGGGGTTAATAGCAGAACATTGCAGTGATATGGGCTTAATGAGTGAGTTAGTGCATTTGCACTATTAGTGCACTATTAGTTAGTGCATTCATACATATCAGCATATATATATACAATATATATTATATATGTGTTGTAGATACTAAAGGTCCCTAAAACCAAGTATCAGCCCTATCGCTATTTCTAGAAATCCTTTAAGAGGTTTTTGTTGTCTCATATATATGTATATATAATTGTATGTACATGCGTGTGTGTGTGTGTTGTATATGTGCACACACACATCTGAGTACCTCATGTGTTGCAACACAGAGAGAAGGCTGTATGTCACAGTCCTGTGAGTGTGGCTACTTCAGACAGGCCTTATGGTGATGTCTTCTCCTGAACTGGGTCACTTGGGGCCCACTCCTTTATGCACTCACTTACTCAAAGATCGTTTGTTGTGTACTCACACTGAACCAAAGTGCTATGCCATATCCCAGGGACACTGTAATAAAACATGTCCTTGTTCTCAAGGAGCCGAGTGTCAGGCGGGGACGCTTGAAGGGGTGAAGGGGCAGTGTCCTTCAAGTGTGGCATGTGTCTCATGAAGGGGGTGTGCACAGGGCACTATGGTAGTCAAGTATAGGATGCATGTGGGCCGCCCTCAGGGAGTAAGGGGCAAGGAAGCTCCTGAGAAGGCTTCTTGGGGGGCAGATGTTGGAGCTAAAGCTTTAAGAATAAGTAGGAGTCAGAGTACTAGGTCACTCCAGGTAAAGGAGGGCAAAATAGTCTGAGAGCACGTGGGTCAGGGATGCAGGGGGAGACGAGTGAGTGAGGTATGCGTGGAGCAAGGAGGCAGAGGACCACTGCCGGGTCCCCTGTGCCATCCTCAGGACAGTGGGCCGCGTCACCATGGTGACAATGAGACCACCAACAGCTCTTAAAGGATTTCTAGAAATAGCAATAGGGCCGATTCTTGGTTTTAGGGGCCTTTATTTTCTACCCTGCCGGGAGGGATCAGGGGATATTTTCACACCCCTCTGCTACTGAGAATATATCTCCAAGTCAGCGTGTTCTCTTCGCGGCCGGGAAGCCTGCTTGTCAAGTGAAGACGGTCGTGTCCTCAGTGAGAGGGCGGAAAGGGAGCTGGCCGGTATGTGTGAAAGCAAGCTGCGTTAGCCGGTGCTACCTGACCAGTTGCCGGTGGACACGCCTGTGGGCGTGGGCTCTTTCTCAGAACACCTTTGTCCAGGGGGGACACGAAGTTCCTGTAGGAAACGTCACCATTTTTCTGGGCTGTTCCCGAGTAAGCCTCTTTTCATCTCATCACTACCATTCACATTTACTAAAGTTCTCCTGGCAAGGGAGGAGGATTGCCGACCACAGGTTGGGTCCCTCACTTTCCTCGAATACCTGTGGTCTCTCTCCTGACTCGAGTCACATGGAAGTCAGAGATGGGCGGAAGACATATCCCCACACTCACAAGGCAGAGTCAAGCCAGAACAGGCCATTTTTATTGATTCAGTCAATTTCGTCACGCGAGGCCCCCCTGGCTTAGGGCAAGTTGAGTCATGAGCGACCGCGTGTGCATGCACATAAGGGGTAGCTACTGGGGTGAGCAGAGGGATGAAAACAGCTCTTCAGAAGCACTGGCTATAAGTGGGAAAAGGAGGATCCATATTGGGGCAATGGCCGACTGGAAGCTCAGGACTCCTCCTCCGAGCTGGCTTCAGGAATCCTTTCTCTTGACCTGAGGAAGAGAGGGCATTGTCAGGGTCCCATGGGCCACGAACAGTAGGAGAACCTGACTCTGCGCCCGACTTGGGGTACAGTCACTGGCTCTCCCCATCCTCTGGTGCCGCATCCTGTAACGTTCTCCCCAGTCTGGCAGCCACCTTATCATTTCTTTGAGACACAGGAAATATCAGGCCCGGGTCGGGCTCTGCGGTCCCCTCACATTCCAGGTTCTACCCTCTCCCTCCAGCCTGCCCTCCCCGTCCTGCCCACCTCCGTACCTTGGCCATCAGCACGAGGATGCTGACCAGCAAGGCATACAGGGTGGCCTTCCCCAGCAGGATCTCATAGAGGATGGTGGCCGACAGGACCCCCTGCTGGTAGGACGCTGTGGGCGGGAAGGGACAGCACAGAGCTCCCTGTGAGCCAGCGCCCCTGGCTCCCCCTCGCCCCCAGGGTCCAGGGGTGCCCCAGCTCTGGTGCCAGGGAGGCAGAGAGGAAGCGGGGGAGAGGGTCACTCACCCGAAGTGAAGCCACAGTCTGCAAGAGAAAAGGGGGAGGGAAATGGATGAGAGACCCCATCTCCTAAGGCAGAGGAAGAGCTGCTAAGTCGGGCACACCTGAAACTAACCCGGTGTCGCCTGTCAACTGTACTCCAGTTAAGAACGACACGAAGGTCACTAACATGACAGGCGGAGTCCGCCTCGCAGGTGGGCACGGACTCCCAGGCTCAGACCAGCCCGCTCTCAGGCTGGACGGTCCCTCCTGTGCTGAGCCAGCGCAGCCTCGTCATCCCTGAAACCCGTGGAACGTGGTGGTACGGGGGTGGGGGCACCCCGCTCGGAGCTGAGCCCCACGGGCTGGGACACTGAGGGGCCCCAGCGGCAAGGCCCTGCAGGGCTGAGGATGCGGGGGGGAGGGGGGAGTAATGAGTCCGAGGGGCCCGCTCACCCTCAGAGTGAGCTTTGGTCTTCCCGCTCTGCCCCACCCCACCCACCCCCCGTTTTCTGCATCCAGTCTTTCTGGTCTCCTGCCTGCCTGGACCCCCTTTCTGTGCCCCAACTCACCCCCTGCCCATCCCCCCCGGCCCCCCGCTCACCTGCTCTGCCCCAGGTGTCGGCACTGACATTCTGGGTGACAGGTTTGGCCTCGGGGTAGTCCCACTGGTCATCCTTCCCGAGCCCATGGAACTGGACCTGGCAGCGGAAGTGGTTCCGAGGGTTGTGCCAGAAGGTGGCGGAGACCCTCAGCCGGCTGCTCAGACAGTAGCTGGAGCCATTCGCGCTGGACTGTTCCTTGTAGGGCTCAGGGTCCGTGCTGACCCCGTCGTGCACCTCCTTCCCGTTCACCCACCAGCTCAGCTCCACGTGGTCGGGGTAGAAGCCTGTGGCCAGGCACACGAGTGTGGCTTTCAGGGTCCTGGAGATCTCTGCTTCTGATGGTTCAAACACTGTGACCTTGGGAGGGCTCACCTTTTTCAGGTCCTCTGCAAGGGAAGAGGGGTTGGGGCCAGGCCTGGTCTGAGAGCTGTCTGGGTTTGGAAGGACAGTGTGTGTGTGTGTGTGTGTGTGTGTGTGTGTGTGATGGAGAGGGAGACAGAGAGAGACAGAGACAGAGAGAGCTGGAAATGGGGTCATCCTAAAGCAAAATTATGGAGTTGTAGGTCCTGTGTGTTTGGGCGTCACTGTCCTCTGTTGTTATTCTCCCACAACTTTGCGATTTTTTTTCTGGGTTCCTCCATGGACGCACACACTTAGACTCTCTGGGCTAAGGTAGCAATGGGTCCTGATTCTCTTGGCTGTCTTTGCAGAGTCTCTTAAACAAGGCCTTGTTCCATATCTATCAAAAGAGTATATGTGTCTCTTTTTCTTCCCCATTCAAAGTCCTCTTCGCCGTGTGACTGTCTCTTGTTTTAGATGGAGAAGCAGCTTTAGCAGAGCTGAATGAGACCGGATTGTGAGGCAGAGGGTTCTCTTGCTAGCAACATGATCCTGGAAACCGAATCGACTTTTCCTAATTATCATTGTTCTCTTGTACAAGGTGTTGAGTGTCCGTTTAGGGAGGGGGAGCAGGTACTAGAATTCGCCTTTGTTGTCTAGAAGACTCACTGTCCTGTTGCGTCTGGCTATACTTTTTCCTAAATGCTTCTTTTCCCAACTCACTTTTTTCCTTTTCTCTCTTCCCTTTTCTCTTTCTTTCTTTCTTTAGCATAGATCCTGCTTTGAGGAGCCATGAAGTCTCTGGCTATTACCAGATGCTCCACATTCATTGCACTTATACTGGGGCACATGGGGTATGTGCTAGCTTGCCCGGGTTGGCTATAATCCCGTGAAAGATATTGCTCGTGGATTGAACCCTTTTTTCCTTCCAATGCCCAGCAAGCCTCCCTGCCAGCTTTGGAAATCCTAGTTCATAGCCAAGCTTTACATTTTTAAAAGCAGCAAAACCTTGCTGGGTATGAACAAATTCCAAATTCCAAGGGCCATTTCATCTGAGCATTCATGTTGTAAAGTCCTGGGCCCTTTTACATGCCTGTCAGATAGGGGAGAATTTCTGGAGTTGTTGGAAGCCATGACCTCATGTAAAGACACACAGGGATAAAAGAAAACACATCCATCTTTTAAGCTTCCTTTTTTTTTAAAACCAGAATGGACTCTGCCATCTATGGCTCTATATTGACCAGAGGAATGATTTTTTTGGAGCAGAAATGTGGGGAACCCGGATGTTTCCACTTTATCCAAATTTGAAAAATGTTTCTAATGGGAAAATTGAGACAGAGGTTGGAAAAAGGCCAAACTCTGACACGTGATGATGAGCGCCAGGAGCAGAAAGGATTATCACAATGAGGTGATCCTTTTATAAAGGTGTCCGTAGAAGTTAGTCCCTAACAATTTAACACCCCCAGAGGCTGGCGCTATTACCCCCATTTTATAGATCTCAGAGATTCTGAGATTTCCACTTTCCGATTGTTCAACCTCCCCCTGCCCCGCTGCCAACTATCCCTTGAGCCCCAGCATTTCGAACTTCAGTAATTTGTACTTTCTAATTATTACACTCATCGGCATGTGCCTCTGTCTCTGCAGGACAGAGTCTGCTCGAGCTAACCAATCTGGTAGGAGCAACTCTCCCGTTCTTCCCGCCTTGTCTCTGTTCCCAGCCCAGACTCATCCCATCCCTGCCCTCCCCTCCGCCTGCCCCCCTCCTCCGGAGCATGCCAATGGTGTGTTAGCGTTTTGTGATGGGCCCCTTACCCTACCATCCCAGCACAGGTCCTGAGGTTTGGAAAATGGGGCCTCAGCCTCTTTTCTTTTCTTTGTACCTTATCTGTTACTAAGGTGGCCTAAGTTTCCAGTTGTATCAGAAAGTTTATTCACACCTATCTCCTCGGATCCTGCCAAGAACTATGTCCCTCAGACACCCCTTGCAGCTTTCATGACACTGCGACGCGCCTTCTGTTCCCAGGGCTCAGAAATGTCCCTTAAACCCCAGCGTCGCCAGTCTATACCCCACCCCCTGTGCCTCCAAAGCCCTAGATCCCTTCAGGAAGACACACATGGGTCTTTGGAGACTGGTGGAGATGGAGAAGGAGGACAGGGAAGGCAAGGGTGGAGTTCTGAGCAGGTGGACAGTGTTAGAAGGATTTTAACATAGAAAACAGACCCATTCACCCAAATGGAGTCAACCATGAAGGACTGGAGTTAGCTCAGGAGGGAAAATGGAGAAGATCTGATTCAGATAAAGAAGGGAAAGTAAAACAACACACCCCTGAAAAAGAAGAGAGTGAAAGAAGGCGGACCGGAGAATGAGAAAACAGCAAGAAAACACAAAGCCCCCAAGACCAAGTCTACCCCCGAGGGTCTGAGACAAGCACAGCAGAGCAGCCAGAGAAACTCCCAGAGGGAGGGGGCGGCTCGGACTTCTGTCCGTCACCCTCGTCTCCTTCCTGGACTGATGGGTCACGCATAGGCACCCCCCCCTCCCCCGCCCGGAGCGTGGCCCCCAACCTGTCACGGTGAGCCTGGTGCCCATCCCAAAGTGGAGGGGTAAGTTATAGGAGCACAGCTGCAGGGAGCTGTGGTAAAACCTGGGGTGGGGGTCTCCTGCCAGAGGGCAGGTCCTAGCTCCCAGGGAACGGGCTCTGCCACCTTCTCTGCCTGGGTGCGTGGCTCTGGACCTGGAGAAAGGTCCAGGCATATGATGGGGAAAGAGGAGAAGGCTCAGGGTGGGAAGAGGCACACACATGAGAAGGAAGGATGAACCGAGGAAAGAGCGAGGAGGTCACATCAAGGACTGAAGACCCAGGGAGGACAAATAGAGGGTCCAGGTGAGCCACACCAAGAGCAATGGCAGCCACAGCTCTCCGGAGAAGGTCCCCAGGATATGAGAGTTTACCTGACCCCTGACAACCAGCCGTGGGGAGAGATGGGGCCCCGGGTCCCAGGGACCACAGCTCTCCCACCCTGGTCCTGCGCCTTACCTGAGACAGTTGAGTCCTATCTCCAAAGTACTGTGCCTGGTTGCCCCACAGCACAGCAAGAGTGTGACAAACCCAGAATTGCTGCTCTGGGGACTTTCCTTCCAGAAGCTAGCATCCACCCAAACTTCTGGGGGCTCTAGCACCTACTCTGTTCCCCACACTCTCTGCGCCTTTTCCCGCTGTGCCCCCGTCCCCACCCTGTCTCCGGAGTCCTCCTGGGACTGTACTTTTCCAACACACTACCCCCCAGGGAGGCCGCTTGCTTCCCCAAGACAGAGAGCTTGGCTCCACTTGCAAAAAATTGTCATTGTTGCACAACACTGCAGGCTGGTAGGAAAACTGCCCACCTGCGTGCAATTCCTACCCTTCCCAAGTGGACCTGCCCGCTCTCTTCTCCCTTTCCGTAGCAGAATTTTGGCACTGGGAGGGGGAGGGGGGTACACATACAGCCTGAAATGTCAGGGGACCAATGTGGCCATGTGACCCCCACCCCTTTCTCCCGTGTCCTTCTCTTTTCTGGACGAGGGGGGAAAACAGCAGGACGAAGCTAGCTCTAAGGCTAGAGGCTTCCCATCTACCGTGGCCACGATGGGGTGTGCTCCAAGGAGACGGGAGATGGACACGGTGACCCCAAGACGAGACTACTTGCCTCCCAGCATGGGAACCCAGACTTGGCATGGCCAGTCTGTGAAACTACCAGGGATGGAGGCCGTCCCCTCCCGATCACCTCAAGGCAAGAATTCAGATCTTTCTGATAAAAATGTGCTTTAAGCTAAGCCCCCAGAACTGGAGGCTCCAACTGGAGCCCTACCCCTCCTTGTAGGTTCCCAGCCCTCGAGCCTCGAGGAACTTACCTACAACAGTGAGCCGGCTCCCTTCCCCAAAATAGAGGGTCTCTCCATAGCACAGCCTCTTAGATCTGCTTCAGAACCTCCCCTTGTCTGCTGAGCTCAGCTGGGATTCAGGGACAGATCGGGGTGTTCGTGGATCTCTTCACTCACAGAGACACCAGCCCTACTTTGCATATCCCCGTGCATATCCCCGTGCATGGACAGTCAGAAAAAAGGAGACAGCGTGGCCTCCTGTGAAATCCAGAGCAAGGGAAGATATGAAACCCCTGCAGAGAGTTCCAGTCAGTGAGAAAGGTGGGCCAGCATCAGGGCTCATTGATTGCCTTCTGGGCTCTCTGTAGGTTTCCTCTGGCAGGTAACTACTCAGAGGGGGCAGTGCTATCTCCTCTCCCTCCTCTGCCGGAACCACCGAGGCTCAGCTCTGAGTTTACAGAGGACCACCGGTGGCTGCGTGGATTTACCCTGACCGGGACCCTCCCAGGGACTGGTTCCCAGATGCGGGCATGACATCTCCTTGTCCAGGACCCAGGGGCTGGGTGATCCCTTCCCTCCCACACTTTCCGGGATAGAATCCTCCCGGTCACTCCCTGCCCGGAGTCCCCACCGCCTTACCGACGACTGTCAGCTTGGTCCCTGGGCCGAAGGTATAATCATAGCACATCAGAATATGGCCACTCTAAAATGGACCTGCCATTTTGGACCTGCTTCCCCTATGAGGGGCTTGGAAAGACCCAGAGTATAGCTTACCTATAACTGTGAGCCTGGTGCCTGCTCCAAAGAAAACTCCAGTGTTCACACAGTGGCTCCAGGCCAGGAGGCAAACAAATTTGAGGCGTGGAAAGAAACGGGGGCTGTAGTTGCTGTCTGAGGATGCTGGGGTCAGAAATCCCCGCCTGTGTTTTACCGATATTGATAGAACATTTTCAACTCTGACTCCTGGGGCCACAGAGCATGGCCAGAGTGTATCCAGAGGGTCCCACACTACTTTCTTGATTTTTTTCTGAGGGTCCATTAAAAGGACGTGGGTCTGGAGAGAAAGGCAGGGTCCTAGAGCCAGTGACCATATCCACGGAGAGCGGGGATATCTCTGGCTTCTTCCTCTGTGGAATGGGTCACCTCCCATGCACCTTCCCACTGACCTTGCCCCGGGTTCTGTGGGGCTTGGGGTGAAGGAGTCTCCCTGAGTCCTTCACCCGAGGGGCCACTGAGACATTCTTCTCGCATCTGGGCTCTCTGCCTGGAAGATTCAGTCCCGATCCAAGCCTGTCCTTATCCATGGTCTTGGCTCGACAGGTGAACAGGGGTGAGGCGGAGGCGTTCTGACCTGAACCACCCTCGGGCCGGTGACCCAGGACAAAAGTGGAGAGACTGTGGGTTGGGAAAGGCAGAAAGGTTTTTGTAAAGCTTTCCCGTAGAGTTGAATCACCGTGGCCCCCCCTGTCCCCACAATGTTACAGCTTTGTACAAAAAACGACCCCTCCCATGGTTCTGCCCATCAGAGCCTGGGAGAAACCACCAGAGCAGCTGCTCCTTCAAGGGCATTGGAGGGCAGGTCAGTGACATCACTCCCCCTGGTGCGAGGCGGTGGCAGGGGTGCAGACCGGGCCGGGGAGGGGCTCCTCCCCACCCCCATGCCCTTCCTTCAGGATGTTCTTGGCTTCTCAGAGCTGTGTGTCTTTGCAAGGCTGGCTGCTGCAGGGGCTGGTTTTCCCTGGTTTCCTCCCCTCTGCAAGATGTCGTCACTGTGGGGACCCACCCTCCCCACCCCCCAACCCAGCAAGAAGCAGCAGCCCCCTTTCAGCCTCAGGCCTGCCTGTGGCTCTGTCACTCAAAGGCCACAACTTTCATCCGGGAATGGGATCCCGCAATACTCAGACCCTTTGGCCCAACTCGAACCGCTAGGGTGGTCTGGAGGGGAAGTGACCTTGAGCTACACTGCAGGGACGGGGTGGAGGACAGGGGCGTGTAGGGGTCCCTAGGTAGAGACAAAATAACAGCTGAGAGCTCCAGCATATTTTCAAGTGGGTTTGGACATGGGAGGGCTCCTGTGTGCATCAGCCCCCCTTCCTGTGGACTTCAGACGTCAGGTTAGGAAAAGGGAGTTGGGGACATGGAAGTGAATAGTCAGATGCATAAAGTTGCAGGAACACTCAAATGCAGTCATGGACATAGCCTTCTCCTTTTTATCCCCGAGGGGCAGACACATTTAAGTTGCTGGTAGATGTTTTACTTTCCTGCACAAGAAGACCTTGAAATTCAACCTCCAGTTGAGTGGCCTGGATCTTATTTCACTCGATGGTGTTTCCTTTTATTGCCTTTCAAACTGTGAAGTTTCAAACTATTAAAATCTGGAAGAAAAAAAAAAAAAAGACAAACTTCACTCCTTAACGATGACACACTTCCGTGGAAAAATAAACGCAGAATCCAAAGAGAAATGACTATATGGGGAGAACATTTGCAATCTTCCTCATGAGGGCTAATCTCCCCAGTATATAATGAACTCCTAGAAATCAGTAAGAAAATAATCCAGCAGCACAATAAAAATGGCAAAGAACAGATGGTTCAGAGAAAAAGTACTGCAAATGGTGCTTCACCGTAGGAAAAAAATCTTGCAAAGAAAAAGCTGCATTGAAATATCTTTGTTCACCAATGTGACTGACAAAATTGAATTAGGGAAGACATTCTATTAACTTGTGTGTCGTGGGATATGCATTTCTACACGTAAAAGGATACCCATCTAAGTGGGGACCAATTTGGAAATATCTATGAAAGCTACAAATGCATTTACTTTTTCACCTGGAAATCTCACATCTGGGCATTTATCCTGTAGTGATTCTTGCAGACAAATAAAAAATGTTTGTAAAATATTTGCATTATCTGGGGGTAGCAAAGAGATTGGGGAAAGTCCAGTGCCCATCAGGAAGGGACTGGATAAGTGATCTGTGATACATCCACAAAATGGAATATTGCTCGATGCTAAAAAAAAAAAAAAAATACAAATGTTTCATGATACTACAGAAAGCTCTCTAAGATATATTGTTAAGTGGAAAAAAAGCAAGCTGCAGATTAGCATTGCTGTACATTGCCTTTTGTCCTGCAAAGGAGGGGAATAAGAACTGCTTGCTTTGTTCTGCATAAAGATACACCGCAATGATACAAAAGAAACTGATCAAAGTAACTGCCTACTAAGAATGACTGGAGGAGACAGAAACAAGGTAGAAGTAAAAAGCAACATTTTTCAGTCTCAACTTTATTGTATTGTTTCAGTTTTTGAGCCAGGTGGCTATATGATCTATTTAAAATAAAACTTTAAAAATTTAAAGAAAATACAAAGAAAACATTGCTTTAGGTAATATTTTGAAATGTGCTACTTAAAAAAGAAACCTACTTGTGTAATTTACAAACTCATTATTTTTTCCAAAGAAGATCAGTTTACCTAAGAAGATATGTTATGGTCCTGACTTGACATACTGGGTCCCCAATCACTCAGGAAGCTTGTGAAAAATGCATATTTCTCAGTAGTCCTTGGGATACGTTGTGTTAAAAATCTCTAGTATTGGAGTTATTATGTATTTAAATAAACAATCAAGCACAAAATTACCCTGGGTATTTCCATTTCAGCATGGCACTTGGGATGCACGTCTTGTCCCCGGACCAGGAAAAGCACAGGCGCGAGCCATGAAGAATGTCAGAGTGCTATCTGGTGGTGTCACAAGCTGGGTAGTGTGGCTCTTAGAATTTAGGGAAAAAAGGAAAAGACAGTCTGTGCTTTTTACTCACGAACAGTGCTGGATCTCACAACACTCTGCCAATAACCTGAATAAAAGGTCACGGATGGCCTTTATCGAGTGGAAAGTGGCAAGCTTCCTTCTTTATTCCTTTCCCACACTGAGGATCTCTTTCGTCGATGTAATGATTTATTTTGATCTATTTCCATTTTCCTGCCTTATTGCATATGAGTAATATACCCTCTAGGTAAGTTTCCTTTCGGCCATTTAGCTGGGGACTCTCCACCAGGCCAGCCTTACAAAGAATACCACTCTGCCTACTTCCAATCCTGATGGAGTTTGCTCCCGTTTGCTACTCAGTCATGCTGTCAATGTGTGTAAATGCCCGTGAAGCTTTTTTTTTTAAAGGTTTATTTATTATTTTTGAGAGAATAAGAGACAGTGTGAGCCAGTGGGGAAGGAACAGAGAGAGAGGGAGACAGGGAATCTTAAGTGGGCTCCGCTCTGTCAGTGCAGATCCTGACGCAGAGTTTGATCTCACAAACCGTAAGAAGCGACCTGAGCTGAAATCAAGAGTCCAACACTTGCTTAACCGACTGAGTCGCCAAGGTGTCCCAAAGCTTCCCCCCGCTGTGAGAGGAGTTTAGGGGTTAGGCAGGTGTCCAGTGGGGTCATTCATCATCTTGGGCAGCAGGGGGCAGCCTGTCCTTATTTATTTTAGACGGAAGTCCTTGCCATCTCAGCGTGGCCACTTGAGGGCGTGAGAAGAATGTAGTTAGTGCTGGAGGGGACCCCCCACCCCCCACCCCACCCCCCGCCCCAGCGGGAAACTGGGTTACCTGCCTGCCTTTCTCAAGGCTGAGGTGTGGGAAGCAGATAAACAACTTGCATCTCACATGTGTGTAATTCTTGAAACTTTTCAAGTGAGTTCTAGATTCATCTAAACCCCAAATGTGTCTCCTGATTTCCTCAGATGAAACTGAAATCTGAAGAGGCTAAATGAGTCGCCCCAAGTCATACATAATGAAGTGACAGCTGGCACTGACACCCAGCCCTCCCTAAGTTCTAGGGCTCTGCTGGGGCCACTGCAGGGTACTGAGGCCTCCACCCTTCAAGGAAGCCTGCCTCCTGGAGCCAGACTGCAGGGACTCCCACCCACCCCAGGCCCTCTTCTTATGTCTGTGAGGCCCTGGGCCAGTTACCAAGCCCCTTTAACAATAATACCACCTACCTTATGGAGTTCTTGAGAGATCTGAATCAGATAATACACATAAAGCTTTACTATGGTGGCTGAATATAGTCAGCAAACACGTTAGGGACTACTGCTTTCACGGAGAGCACTGGCCTAGGGATACCTTTGTTGCATTGGTTCTCACGCTTTAGCGTGCGTCACAAGGACTTGGAAGTCTTGTAAAAATGCAAGAGGCCAAGCTCCATCGCAGAATTTCTGACTCAGGAGGTGGGGGAGGGGCGCCAGAATTTGTAGGTCTCCTAAATTCCCAGGGGATGCTGGTGCCGCCGGTCCCCCAGTCTGCACTTGGAGAACCATTGTTCTGGAAGGCGCTTTCTTTCTTCTGTACATTTCCCTCCAGTCCTAGCTCATACTTGAGTCATTCAACCACTGGGTGTCTATTCTATTGTAGATGTTGTGTAATCACTAAATGTGCCAGGATGAGTAAGACAAGATTACTTGCCTAAGGAGCTCACCGTTGAAGGCCAAGTAGATACAACCACAATTACTAGGCAGCAGGAGCAGGACTGACCGCTGTAAGCATGCGGCAGGAGGAGGAGGAGGACTCCTCGCTCAGACCACAGGGCCAACGGGGCCAACACAGGGCTGGGGGGGGGGAGGGGAGGATCCCGGAGCAGGAGGCGTCAGAAACGACTTTCCTAAAGAAGGTGAAGGGGCAGGTGGGAAGGCATCAAGCCAGCTGGACCAGTAACACGCAGAGCTAGAGGTGAGAGGTCCGTGGCATGTCGGAGGAGCCACCAGGATCTCTGAGCACAGGAGCAGAGACAGAGAGGAGAGGAGAGGAGTGGAGAGAGACCGAGGATGGAAATACAGGCAGGGCAGAGAAGGAAGACCCTCCCATCTGCAGGGTAAAGAGCTCAGGGTGTATTTTAGAAGCTGTGGGAGGTCGGGAGCCGATGTCACATGCAGGACCTCTGTGACTGCAGTGCTGGGAGATGGTCAGGGACCAGAGCCCCCGTGAAGCGCAGGGAGGCAGAGAATGGCCCGCAAGTCTGTGAAAGAGCAGAGCCCACGGCCAGGTAGCATCTCAGACCCCAGCAGCAGCAGGAGAGACAGTGAGGTGGGTAGAGAGAGCACAGGCTTCGGGGCCAGGCTAACGAGGAGCCCAAGTTCAGATTTACTATCTGTTGGAGGAGGGACCTGATAAGCCAACAACCTTCTCTGAGCCTTTGCTTTCTTGTCTGTACCACTGGAATAGTAACCACTTCAGAGTCAAGAAGGGACCAGATATAAAAATGTCTGTAACGTGCCCAGTGTGGTAGACACGTGTGGGTCTCATTACATGGGATGAGTAAGAGGCAGATTTCTGCAGAGTGTGGGGGCTGTTGTCTCCCTTAGACACACAGGAGCATGTTGTGGGGGAAGGTCCAGTGTGGCTTTCTGCTGCCGGGAGGCAGTACGACCTGGGCTAGAAAGAGTATGTGCACAGGGGGCTCAGCAGAGGCCAAGGAGATTGGCGCAAGGGTCTCTGAGGTGATTAGCTCTGGGTCCCAGTGAAAGGAGGTAGTGAGACCCTGCAAACTATGACCTGTGTGGTCCCACACGAGCCCTGCAGTCCAGACCCGGGGGAGTCCCAAGATCAAGGAAACTCTTTAGCACAGCCTTCTGCAAGGTATTGTTCTCTAGTAAATAGCCCCCCATTGCCCCCTACTTATTAGTTTTTAGACTCCTTCTCTTCACATGCTGCGAAACCAGTATTCCATGGAACATATCTCGGGAGCTGGGGCATTCTGTTTGTCTCTAAGGGGTAGAGCCCTGTCTGGCCTCAGATGGGAGGATGTCCACAGAGCGAGGGGGCAGGAAGGAGCAGGTGCAGACACAGGCAGTTGTGAGAGGCTCACTTTATTAGGATAGGGATGGCAGGGGGCCTGGGGGCTTTAGCTGTTGGCTGCTATCGTCTCCTTAATCCAGTCTGTAAAGTTGCACACCTTGGTGTAGACGCCAGGCTTGTTCTTCTGGGCACAGCCATAGCCCCAGGAGACGATGCCCTGGAGCTCTCCTTTGCAGACCACAGGGCCACCAGAGTCACCCTGGGGAGGAGGCAGACGGGACAAGTGTTAGAAAGGAGAAAAGGAATAGAGCCACACGCAGTCTGAACCTTAAAAGACTGCGTTCTGGTCAGATCTGTGGTTCTGCACCCCTCCCATGGTGGCCCGTTCTCTGTTCTCACTCGAAGATGACTGTCACACAGACAAGCCTTCCTCGCTTCTTTACGAGTCCACTGCACGGAGCCCTCCTCCACCAACCCCACAGCCCCGGCCGGGTGTTCCAATCCTGCTGCTGGGCAGGGGTCTCAGCGTGGGAAGGGGTCGAGTCACCTGGCAGGAGTCCTTGCCTCCCTCGAGGAAGCCAGCGCAAACCATGTTCTCCGTGATCTGCCCGGGGTAGGCGGCTTTACACTGGGCCTGGCTCAGCAGCGGGGCGTCCAGGCACTGTAGCAGCTCCGGGTAGTTGGCTTTGAGGAGCAGGAAGAGATCAAGGAAAGGAAAAACGGGAGTCAGGCCAGGAGAGGGGACAGCCATCCAGTGCTGAACACGGAGGGCGGCCAGGGGAGGACTCCAGGCACGTAAGCCCCAGTGGGGACAATGGGGTTCGGTTCCCAGAATGATCACTGCTGACCCCCTCCCTGGATGTGACAGTAGAAAGGGCTATATTTGTCCTATATTTCAATTCTAGGGAGTCAACTCCTTAAAGCTTTGCCTCTTTCTAGCACCCAGCCCCGAGCTCGGAGTATAGAGGGGTTCAAGCTCAGGGGCATGCTTGGTTCTGGGAAACGCGGGGAAGTCGGAGGGTGAAGCAGTGGGGGTCCCCACTCACTGCCAGAGCTCAGGGTGTTGCCCCAGCCGGAGATGAGGCACTGGGTGCCGGCGGGGGCACAGGCGGAGGGCAGCGATATGGTGGACACCCGGGCAGTGAGGGCTGCAGGTGAGGAGAGCTTGATAAGCATGATGTCATAGTCCAGAGTCCAGCTGTTATATCTGGGGTGGCGGATGACCTTGGCCGAGTTGATGAACTGCTCATCCCCCTCCAGGACTTCGATGTTGTGCTCTCCGAGCCTCACTTGGATGCGACTGTTAGGAAGAGAAGCATGGGGAAACCCTCTTGTCCATATGCCCACTTTTCCCCAGGGTTCTCCAGGTTCCTGCTCATGGGTAGGACTGTAGCAATATCACCAGGCAGGAGAGGGGTGGTGGGTCAGTGCAGGTGTGAGACCAAGAACTTTCTGCTTGAGAGGTGGGTGGTCATGGAGCAGGGATGAGGTGAAGCGACCCAGTGGGGACTGCTCCTCAGCCTGCTTTCCCCAACAAACCGCCATGCACCTGGCACCACAGGCACAAATGACCTGCTAGAAGCTTCCCATGCATCCCTCAGCCTCTGTCATTTCACTACCTACACGCAGCGACCTTATTCCCTCCCTTCTCGGTCTGGTAAGTGCCATCATCCTGTATGAGCTCACCCAGTGGTTCTCAAACTGTTGCCCTGGGACCTGCAGCCTCAGCATCACCTGGAAACTTACTAGAAGTACAGAGGGTTGGTCTCTGCCCCTGCCACCACCCCTGGATCTGCTGAATCAGAAGCTCTGGTGTGGGACCCAGCGGTCCATGGTTTAGCAAGCCTTTCAGGTGATTCTGATGGAGAACCCTTGGTCCGGGCAATGATCCTCAGCTCTGACACAGGGTAGAGTCACCAGAGGTGGAGAGCATTAAAAACTCACCAGTGTTCAAACCCCTCTTCCTGAAAATTCTGAGTTAAGTGCCCTGGGATGGGACCCAGGCGTCACTATTTTTTGAACAGATCTTAGGTGGTTTCAATGGGTAGTCAACTGGCAGAGGAGACTCGTGCAAGGTCCTTGCTGCTTTCCCATTGGACCTCACCACCCCCAAAAGAGTCCCTCCCTACTTTTCTGACCCATAGCCTTTGCTGTGTCATCCATTTGCTTTGGATGGGAGAGGTTTTCTATCCAGTGCTCCTCTTTGCCCCCTCACTTCTGTGAGTGGGTGGCTGGTGACAACCTTGCCTCTCCATCCACCCATCTTCCCCAACTTCTGCACTCCCGGGCTGACCCAACACCTGAGAGGGCTCTGGGTGTGGGGGACCCAGAACTTACGACTTGTAGCAGTGAGCCGCAGACACCACCCACTGGTCACTGATGAGGGAGCCGCCGCAGAAGTGGTAGCCCGAGTTCAGGGACACCTGGTAGGGGATGGAGTTCTCCTCACAGGTATAGCCCCCAACGATCTTGTCATCGTCGTCAGTGGGGAAAGCAACTTGAACGGAGAAAGGAAGGGAGAAGCCAATTCAGCGGATGTGGGCAGGGGGAGCCTGGAGCCCTGTGGTTGGATCATGCTAATCAGGAGTCCTCAACAGGCACAGAGATGACAGACTGGCAGGCAGGGAGTGTTACATCCCCAGTAGGTGCCTGAGCGCATAGCTCTCTCCTGAGCCTCTCCGTGTGTCTTCAGGGCACATAGCCCGGTACCTGCTGGGGCTCAGGCCCAGACCTCTGCCGGGGGCACCGGGCAAGAACACAGGACATGCCTCACACTGCACTCGGTGTGACACAGGTCTGAATGTTGTTTTCTCATCCACTGAATGCTTCTCATCCATCATTGCTCTACTCCTCATGGCTGTTTGAGCCCCAGATTGTCAGGATGGATTGGCCTAGAGAGGAAAATCTGGCTAAGTAGCCCTGGCTGTACCCAGCTTTTCCCATAGCTAAAAATCTACAGGAGCCCCCAGGCCCATTAGGCAGGACAAAGGTAGACCAGCTGTTATTGCCTAATAGAACAGTGATTCCCAACCTTGGCTACACACTTGGGAATCCTAAAGTCTTTTAGGAAATTAAAAAATTCAATACACAGGGGCTACTGGGTGACTCAGTCACGTAAGTGTCTGATTCTTGATCTCGGCTCAGGTCGTGATCTCACAGTTGTGGGATCGAGCCCCGCAGAGGGCTCTGTGCTCACAGCGCAGAGCCTGCTTGGGGTTCTCTCTCTCCCTCTGTCCCTGCCCCTTCCCTGCTCACTCTTGCTCTCTTGCTCGCTCTCAAAGATAAATACATAAACTTAAAAAAATAAAAAATAAAAAAATTCAATGCACAGGCCACACACCAGGCCAACTAAACCAGAATTTCTAAGGATAGGACTCTGGCATGAGTATTCTTTCAACTTCTCTAGGCATACCTGAGGTTGAGGACAGCTATAGGGGAGCTATCCCAGAGTTGCCAGAATTAAGCCTCAAGACCCCCGGTTCATTTCATGGATGACTGGCACCTGGTCTCCCTTTCCAGCCCCTCCCAACAAAGTCCTAAATGGGTCGATGATGGGGTTGGGAATGAGGTCAGCACAAGGTGGGAGAGTCTTACAGAGAGCCCAAGAATGAGGAGGAGGGCTCCCTGGCAAGGGAGAGAGACTATCAGAACCCAGGTAAACACAGAAGAGCGGCAAAGGTAGAGCAGGTGTCTCTGCCAGGAGAGGGGCGAGTGGGGCCCGAAGCCACACATGGGACTCACCAGCAGCTCCCACGAAAGCAAGGATCAGGAGTGGAGTCATGGTGGCAGAAGTAGAATTGAGTGAGTAGTGGGGATGCTTTTATACCTCCCGAAATGAGGGCGAGGGGTGTGTGTGAGGGTGGAGGGTCACCGCTCCTCCCGGGACAAACACACCTGTAACTTTCCCTTCCCGGGGCCTTGCCTCAGCTCTGTGTTTGGCCATCTGTGGATTCGTGACCCACCGGTGATAAGAAAACTTACCTTGTGAGGGCAGAGAGGAACAGCAGGTGACTCCTGGGAGGGTTCTGGGGTGAGGGGAAGAAGCCAAACCCCCATATGTCACAGCTGGACCTTCTTAAGCTGAGATGAGAGGAGGAGGAAGAATGGCCTGGGCCCTCTGACCTCATGGAGATTTATTGAACTTACTCTAAGCAGGATCTGATATTGGAAGCAAACTTGGCTGCTGGTAACCTGAAGCCCCCACAAGGAGAGAGAAGTCTTGTCTAAGTCTTGTATCTGTAAGCACGAACACCCTTCTCCCAAGTCTAAACCACTGGGTAGGAAGGCCACACTCAAGGGAACCAGCATCCCAATGTCAAGAGCTGATGAGAAGGGAGAGGCAGAGTTTCTTGGGAATCTGGGCTTTCAGCTGGTTTTCCTTCCTACCTAGGCTTGTGGACAGGAGCGTTTGGAAGGAGAAATGAAGTAGGCATTTGCCTGATGTATTTGGAGGACAGAAGGCCAACACCATATCCCTCCTCCTCGTCCCTATCACGATGCCGATCTTTCTCATCGCTCACACTGTCTTGGGTTTTCTCTAAGCAACCTCTTGGTTGCCCTGGGAAGCTGCTCCCGTGTGATGAAAACTTCCCCCACCTGCTGGGGGCTGGCAGCCTGAGGTCCAATTGTGTGCTCCAGATCAGATACTAAAAAGGATTTGAAAGTGGTAAACGTGGGTTCTGATCAGAGAACCAGCAGTAGGTAGAGAGATTAGCACATAGTGAAGGGGTCGAGTATTTGATCATCGGGAACAACAAAGGAATGGGGGAATTCTGGAATTTTCTATTTTAGATGCAGTGAGACTATTGTACTGGCCTCAGCCCAGAGTTCTTTTTCCCAGGAATGACTTCAGTTTAGGACCGACCTGCCACCACCCACCAAGACACAACCTTGTAACCTATTGAGGCATAACCTGACCAGAGGGGACTAGAGGTGGAGCCAGTGTCTGTGCTCAAGTGTAATTATGTGAACCAGGTGGAGAAGCCGTCTGGTGAAGACACTTCTTCTCAGCTCCTCTGAGCTCCAGGGTGGTGAAAAGCTGGAGCGGGCATAGTCCATGTTCAAATTCTCTGAAAGGTGGAAGTGAGGAAAGTTTCTGGCATTGGTGAGCAAGGTGAAAAAGGCCTAGAAGTCTGGTGGTGAGACAGGAAGTAGACTGGGGGAATGGAGTAAATGGAAACTGGCAGAAGTTGGGGAAAACACTATCGTGGGACTCGTGGTGTTGGGAGTGGCCCATAGGATGTCTTCCGGTCCGGTGCCTGGCATGGCTGGAGACCAGATTCCCCACAACAGGGGAGCCACTGCTCAGAGCTCTGGCCTTGCCTCTGGCACCCTCTCTCATCCTGATGGGCTCACACCTCTGGGGGAAGGTGCTATATTTGTACAGTGCCTGACAGCTTTTAACGAGCTTTCACACACAAACAGCAGTGGCATTCTGAGCTTCGTTTGTGTTGAGTTTCAAATTTGGCTTTTCACAAGTGTTTTAATTGTGAAATGTGCAGAAAGAAATTATTTCCATTTCTAGAGGAAGAGACTGAGAATCAGCAAGGTTCGGTGTTGCCCAAGAACGTACATCTAAAAATGGCAGAGCTGGCCTCAAGGCTACTGGAAGACGTGGAAAGCGTTGGAAGTCTGGGAATTGCTGCAGGTGCCATCTAAGGGAATGTCAATTTGGGATCGAGCCAGAGGCTCCCAGAGGACAAAACATACCTCCTGATCCCTCCTGATGCTTGGCTCCCTGGCAGAAATAGAAGATTAATTAGTCCTCTACCTGGCACCCGGTCTCAGAGCCTTACCTTGCCACGTCCAAGGCATGGATGGCATATCTCTCTGTGCTCCTGGGTGGCTGCCCCCGGTTGTGGAACCTTGACAGTAGGGGCTTTCCCCGTAACGTCACCAAATATGCTATTTTATCCCTTTGTTGTGGGGTGTTCGTAGGAAGCCCTGCTGTAGTGGATAAAGAGAGGAACACGTCCAGTGTTCCCTGGAGAGGTGCACTATGAAAAGGGGATCCTTGGTAGGAAACTGGGGAGCAGGGAGAACATTTCTGGATAGGTGCTTGTGGCTTTGACTCTGAAAGGGAACACCCAAGAGCTTGAGGACTTTCTGTGTTTAAAGCCTCAAGACTAGCTTTTTCCTGATATTTTGTGCTCTTCCTCAGAATAAACTGTTACACCCACAACACAGCACGAAGTCAGTTTTCTTGAACGTAGCAGGAATCACCTTCTAGGCAGAGAAAATAGCTGTAAGTGACACTATTACCTCATGCTTTAGGCTCAAGCATGTAGGATGGATTGAGGTGCCCCTTTGCCCAAATTCAATATGGATAAGTCTGTGCAGCTCTTACACTCTTTATTCTGAGCATTTCTCTAAGACATTCTCCTAGTTTGTATTTCACGATTAGGGTATCAAACCACCGGCTTTTAATTACAGTAACAGTGAATAGTTTCCTCGTGCTTACTATACCAAACATTGTCTCAGTCTTTCATGGACCTTTTTGCTTCACTTTATTATAACAACCACCCATGAGGTTGCCCATTTTGTAGATGATAAAATGAGCCATGTAGAGGTGGAGTAACTTGCTCAAGGTCACACAGCCAGTAAGTTGTAGAGATGGAATTTAAGCACAATAGTTGACTCTAGAACCCGCCTGCTCTATCATAGAATATTCGCTTCCCTTCTTCTTTATTTGATCTGCAGTGCAGCCTCATGAGTTAGGCAACAGACACCGTTTTCTCCGTTTTATCATAAAGAATCTAAAGCTCAGAGGTAAGTGACTTCTCCAGGGTCACCTGGCTGATGAATGTGGAGTTGACACCAGAGGCTTTCCCTACACAAGCTAAGTTATTTCCCATTGTGTTGCTACACACTGGGGTCTTTGGGACATCTCAGTGGTCTGAAAAGTAGATTTTGGTCAGATTCCAAGTCACTAGTTGTGTTTTTTTTTTTTTTTTTAACACTTTTCTCCCAAGCCCACCCCTATCCCCCACCAGGCTCAGGTATTTCTCCTTCGCTTGTAGTCAACTCCCCCTTCGGCCCAGTGTCCTTTACTGATCTCCAACCACATTGTCCAATTCTGAGCTGTCTTCTCTTTAAACTTCCAGCTTTTTTCTTCCTCCATTATTTTTTTCTAAACCACATATTTTCACCATGGCACAATTTCTCATCCGATAAGAACTGCTTTCTTGAATATCTGAGCCTGGGAATCACTGACTCTTGATAGTGAAGGGGGCCACTTTGTGTGGCCCAGAAAAACATGAAGGCTGAGACCGAGGTGTCGAGGCGTAGGCTGGCCATAGCTGATTGGCTAAATGGAGGTATCCACCCTTTCTCTCCCCCTTGTCCTGCTCCCCACCTTGAAGCCAAGGAAGATCAAGTTTTGTGCCCAGAGCAAGGTTCCATTTGCATATTTTACCTACTCTTCAGGCTTCTTTAGAGGGGTAAGTGGGAAGTCTCTGGCAATTAAGGCTTTAACACTAGTTAATGAAAGACTGGTTCCTGTAATGTTACGGCCTTCCTGTTCACATTCCCACCCTTCCTTGTCTTGTCCCTGAGCCTATTAGAGCTGCTTAAGTGGCTCCAGCATCTATTGGAGGGTAGTAAGCAGAAGAAAGGCAGGAGAGAGTCCAAAAGGAATAGGCATGTGGGCTGTTATTATTGTAGCAGTCATGACTTGTCCCATGATACTCAGATTTAATTAATGGCATGTGTATTTATCTTTCTAAATCAGATTAGATCCAGATTGAGCTCCACAAGCAAAGTTCAATGATAAGCCCAATCAGTCAGTTGGGCTCTGTCCACTCATTTGGATTATAAAAACTCTAGAATGTGTTGTCCATTTGGAAGGCAGCCGCTAATTTGTCCACTTCTTATTGGCCAACCTGCCCAGAGGATCTCTAAGGCTCAGCACGGAGTGCTCACTTCACACAGGTTCCAATTTGAGGACAATCCACTTCAGAGCCAGTGTGTTTGAGCAGGTTCTGGGCTTAGATCTCTAGAACCCATCACATCTGTTCCCTTTCCCAGCCTTGGGAATGCAGCAGAGGGGACTGGCACGTTGTGGGGCCACCTTTCTCTTCAAACATAAAAGTCAAAACATCAGTTCGTCCCTGTTAGAACAATTCAGTTCATTTGCTTATGGGATTACATTGTCTAAGCTCTTTTTCTCCTGGGAAATCCATACTGCCTGGCAAAATTTCCTCTTTTCTTTTGAATCATATTTATTTACTCAATATATTCGTTTTCTAGGGCCACCAAAGCAAAATAACACAGACTAGGTGTCTTAAACAACAGAAATCTACTTTCTCACAGTTCTGGGAACTAAAAGTCTAAGATCAAGGTATCAGAAGGATTGGTTTCTCCTGAGGCCTCTCTCCTTGGCTTGTAGATGGCCTTCTCCTCACTGTGTCCTCATGTGGCCTTTCCTCTGTGGGTACAATCCTCGTGTCTCTTCTAGGATGTCCTAATCTCTTCTGATAGGGATACCAGCCAGATTGGATTAGGGCCATCCTCATGGCCCCATTTTTAAGTTAATTAGATCTTTAAAGACCGAATCTCCAAATATAATCACATTCTAAAATACCGGGGCTTAGGGCTGTACTTGTACGAATTTTGGAGCGCATTTCAGTCTGTAACACTCAGTAAATATTGGCTGAATTCCTGTAGCATTCCTGCAGTTTTTCTAAGCTGTAAGGAAATAGCAATGAAGAAGATAGGAAATGTCCTTTCATGGCATTTATGTGTATTTCTGGGTGTGGCTACACATATGTGAGGAGGTATATTTATATCAGATTATGGTGCTTAGGTATTGTTAAAATAGGATAGAGTGGTAATAAATGTGAGCGACTTCTGGGTTCACAAGTGCTGTATTAGGTAAGGGGGTCAGGAAAGACCTCTTTGGGGGAGATGAGATTTGAACTTGAGAGCTCACATAAGAAGGAGACAGTCATGGGGTGCCTGGGTGACACAGTCTGACTCTAGATCTTGGCTTGGGTCACGATCTCATGTTTCATGAGTTTCAGCCCCGCATCGGGCTCTGTGTTAAAGGTGCAGAGTCTGCTTGGGATTCTGTCTCTTCTTCTCTCTGAACCTTCCCTGATTGTGCGCTCGCACTCTCTCTCTCAAAATAAATAAATCAACTTTAGAAAAATAAAAAAGAAGGGGCCAATCATGTAAAGGAAGAGTAGGGAGGGCTTTCATTATTCCCTGCTGAGTCTATAACAGAAATAAATCAACACACACACCATTGCTTTTTAAATTAAACAACCCTGTCATCTAGCATATGATATTTACCTTGCCATTGGTTTTAATTGTAAAAATTGACCATCAACATATTGAAATGGTCTTACAAAACTTAATGTAGATTTTTTGACATGAAATGGTATTTGTGGAATATTAAGAGAGTAAGTTATAAAGCAGTATGTGTTGTATGATCTAACTTTATTTAAATGAGTGAGTTTACGTTTTGCAAAAATATGCATGGATTTTGTGATTCAAACAGCTAAAAGAAAGAGAAACAATGGCAGTAATAAATAAAATGTTCCCAGTGAGGGCGATACCTAACCTTGAGGAAAGAATTACTAGTGGTAAAATTTCATATATTATAGTGAGAAAGAAATTTAGGCAGGACTAAATTAATTGTCTGTTTTGTCTCTATCAGGCATAGTGTTCTGTGTTTTATGTGGATGATTTCATCTCATTCTCAATTTCTACAATCATAAGCCCAGGGTCGTGGGATCAAGCCGTGTGTCCGGCTCTGCACTGAGTGTGGGGCCTGCTTAAGATTCTCTCTCTCTCTCCCTCTCTCTCTCTCTCTCTCTCTCTCTCTGCCCCTCTCCCCCCTTGCATGCTCTCTATCTCTAAAATTAAAGAAAACATAAATAAAAATAAAAATATACAAGGGCAAGATGCTTTCAAAAATGACCGCTCATATTCGTAAAAGATCCAAGTAGAATTTCTAGAAACAAAAATATAATTTAACTAGACAAGGTCAACTGAAGAGTTAAATGGCTTATTGGAACTGAGGAGTGAATTAGTAAACTGGATGCTGGTTCCAAAGAAATGACCCAGAATGCACCACAGGGAAGCAAAAAGAAGGAAAATGTGAGTGAACAGTTAAAAGGTCTAAATGACAGTGTGAAAGAAATGTGAACACAGGTTAGAACTACACCTCAGGCCATCTTTCCTCCCATAAAATGGAACACCTAGATTTAGAGGCTGAAGTTCTGGCCCCTTGAGATGATCATCGTCACCACTCCCTTTCCGACCACACTTGTGTGGCACTGTACTGATGATTCCAGGGAAACATGTCACCCGGGCCAGAATACGGGCCCAGGGTTTTTCAGCTGGAACTAGGACACTCCCATGCAGCCTTGGGTGTGGATTGATGGTAAAGACAGGTGGGGTCGGAGCAACCCTGAGACTCACACTTGCTCTTGAGAGTGAATTGAAACTGGGCTTGTGTATCTACTCTGTGCATGTCTAGCTTTACAGATCCGAGGGGCAGCTAACACACAGTTCTGACTGCCATGATGCGACGTGAGACAAAGATCTAGGGTGCCTTCCAAAGGAAAAACAGCTGTTGGCGGATAGAAGAATGTGGCTTTGCGCTAAAACTCCTTGCGTCTGCTCAGTGCGTCTCCTACTGGGGAAGGCTGGGGGCACTCCCGTCCCGCCACAGGGACTTGGAGAACAATGGACCTGCCTGGTGTATGGCCCGAGGCAGCTTTAATCACCGCCTTGTTCTGTGGAACCCCCTCTCGCACTTCCCTCACCTTACAGATTACACAGCAAATGGACCAGACTGGCACACCCAACTGTGGTATATGGTAACTCCCAAGTCTAGAGAGGCCCTCTCAGCATCACACCTCTCTCCTTGGCAGACAGTATAAGGTTTAGCAGCTAAGAGGGTATAATCAAACACGTCCCAGACCTTGGACCACTCAAAAGCTCATCAATGTGGCAGGTCCCTGAACTTTTGCAGATTTTACGTTGGTCCGGCATGCATATGGCATACTGAGGCATCTCGAGTGCTTTATGATTCCAGGTCACCAAGAACAACCAGCAAAATGCCATCAGTCTAATGGACCAGTATGATAGCAAGATGGCTAAGAGCCTTCTGAAGTATATCAATAGAAAACGAGCCAAATAGAGCTTTGAGATAAAATAGTTGAAGGGGATTTCTGACCCTGCCCCTTGAAGGCAAACTGTGTCCAATGGTCTTTCCCGAGCACTTCTAAATACTCTTACGAAGGAAATTTTATCCGTAGCTTCCTGACAGCTATACTTTCTGTGTCTGGCTGGAGTCCCCCTCCCCCACCCCACCCCCAGTTCGTCCTGCAGATTCTCTCCCTGTGGCCAGTCTTCCCCTTCACACCCAGACCTGCCCACAAGCACAGGAACAGCCAGAGCTGTGGTTTCCCCCTCCCACCTGCCTTGGCTGGGGCCTCGGGTTCATCCGGTGGGAGCCAGACAGGAGGGAGCTGGCTGAGGTTCTTGCTCAGACCTCTGATCCGTGCTGAGTACTGTGTCTCCGGCACTACAGAAGTAAAAGCTGCTATCTTCAAGGCTCACGTTGCTTATGGTCATAGTTGAGAACACTAGGGTTGGGCGGCTGATGGGAAACTTGTCCTTGGTAAATCCATGTTCGTAAGTGGCCTCCAGACCCTGGTTTGTGGTTGCCATCAGCACCAAGCTCTGTCCTGGGAGCTGATGGTACCAGAACATTAAGGTGAACTGGATATCGACCTCACAGTGGATTGTCACGGAGGTCCCGCGTTGACAGATGTCTCTGTGTGGCTTCTGAGAGAGGAGAGCGCTGAACACAGTGTCTAGTTTCAGTGAGAGAGAGAGAGAGAGAGAAAGCTGACAAGCTCGTCCCCAGGCAGGAAGGTCTTTTCACTATTTGCTTTAATGTCACTTTGGATCCCTGGCACGGCCTCCATTTTGTTCTTCCAACTGTTATACCATCAGAATCCACTAATCCACTAATCCAGTTCCCTCATCCTCTGATGGGTGGCCTCAGACCCTCTGCTCCTCCACTGGGCATCAACATTAACCCCAAACTTCCCAGTGGGATCAGACTCATACCTTGTCCCAGGAGAAGTAGCAGGCAAGTCAGCATCTTTAGGTGATAGCCTCTCACCTTCCCTGAGAAAAGGCACTGAGAAGGCAAACTCAAGTTCATCCCTCCTCCCCAGCGTGGTCTTCCTTTCCTACTGCGTCTGTTTCCCTTCTGTAGTAGGAGGAGGAGCATCTGCAGAATGTGCAGAAAATCCATCTGCCCCCTAGTGGAGCTGTGTGGCTCTTCACTTAGGATGGATCTTCACTCCCGAGGCATAACATTCACCTGCCATCCATCCGCCACGTATCCATCACTTCCCCACCTGTCATTAGGGAGCACCACATAGGTGCTACCCTTTGGGTAATTGCCACTGGTGAAGCCTGAAAGATCACACATAGGCTTTCAACCATTTCTCACCTCCTCACAGAACCTTTGCATTTCCATATACATTTTAGAATAAGCTTTCTAGTTAAACAAACAAACAAACCCCACCAAAATTCAGTTGGTTCAAGAATTAGGATTTTGTTGAATCCATGGATGAATTTGAGGAGAACGCTCATTTTAACAACATCCAGACTTCCAATTTGTGAACATGATCTATCCCACGTTGCAAAGTTGTCTTTCGGGGCACCTGGGTGGTTCAGTCGGTTGAGCCTCCAACCCTTGATTTCAGCTCAGGTCATCATCTCACGGTTTGTGAGTTCGAGCCCCACATCGGGCTCTGGATGACATTGTGGAGCCTGCTTGGGATTCTCTCTCTCTCTCTCTCTCTCTCTCTCTCTCTCTCTCCCCTCCCTCTCTCTGCACCCCCCCCCCACTCATGTGCTCTCTCACTCTCAAGATAAATGAAGAAAACCTAAAAAAAATAATAATAAAGTTATCTCCCATTTCTCTGAGTAACGCTTTTTGCTTCTCAGTATACGTGTCTTGCATGTCTTTTGTTAAATTTGTTCTTAAATACTTTGGGCTTGTTTATATTCTTTTAAATTCAAATTTTAAAACTCATTTATCCCATTGTTTGCCATAGCATATAAACTGCAGTTGATTTTTGCATGTTAATATTATAGCCCATGCCCTTAATAAATTCACTTATTAATTTCATAATTTTGTAGTTTCTTTTGATATTTTAATACAAATGGTGATTTCATCTCTTAAAAGGTTTTACCTTATCATTTACTCTTCAGCCTTTTCGTCTTTTTCTTGCCTGGATGTGCTGCCTAGCACCTCCAGTAATGTGGGACAGAAGTGCTGTGCATGAACGTTATTGACTCGTCTATCATGTTGGAGCTAAAGTGTTGAATATTTCTGCCATTCATTATGCTGTTAATTGTTGGCTGCTTGCAGATGTCCTTCGTTAGACTGAGGAAGTTCGTCCTGTTCCCACTTCTCTGAGTGTTCCTATCAACAATGGATATGGAATTTTATTAAGTGTTTTTTCTATCTCTAGTGATAACTGTTGTACTTTTTATATATGTGCTAATAAGGTAAATGATAATGACTTATTTTTTAAATTTTTTAATTTATTAAAAAATGTTTTTTAACGTTTATTTATTATTGAGAGACAGAGAGAGACAGAGCATGAGCAGGAGACGGGTAGAAAGAGGGAGAGACACAGAATCCGAAGCAGGTTCCAGGCTCTGGGATGTCAGCACAGAGCCTGACATGGGACTCGAACCTGCAAACCGCACGATCATGACCTGAGCCGAAGTCGGACGCTTAACCGACTGAGAAACCCAGACGCCCCTAATTTTTTAATTTCTATTTTATTTTTATTTTATTTTTTTTAATGTTTATTTATTTTTGAGACAGAGACAGAGCATGAATGGGGGAGGGTCAGAGAGAGGGAGACACAGAATCAGAAGCAGGCTCCAGGCTCTGAGCTGTCAGCACAGAGCCCGATGCAGGCCTCGAACTCACGAACCGTGAGACCATGACCTGAGCCGAAGTCGGAGACTCAACCGACTGAGCCACCCAGGCGCCCCTTTAATTTCTATTTTAGAGAGAGAGACTGAGAGTGCGTGTCCAAGTGGGGGAGGGGCAGAGGGAGAGAGATCATCTCAAGCAGGGCATCCCATGCTCAGTGCAGAGCCAAACCCGGGGATGGACCCCACGACCGTGGGATCATGACCTGAGCTGAAATCAAGAGTCAGACGCTTAACCAACGGAGGCACCCAGGCGCCTCTGCAGTGACTGATTTTTGAGTATTGAGCAAGCTTGTTCCTGGGATAGACCCTATTTAATTATTTGAAAAAAATCTATTTTGACTTGTTAACTATTGACATTTCAGGTATCTCTCTATTTTTTTCTTTTAGTGATTGGCTGAAAATTATCATACTCATTTTAAACTTTTTACAGTATACTTATGATTAATATCGTAAAGATTCATTGAAAATATAAAACTTTGTGACTACGTGGGCCTGTTCTCTCCAACCTCATCTTCTGTGGTATTGTTGTATCTTTATTGTGTCTATCTGCCACATGCCCGGCAATGCAGTGCTGAAATTTTTGCTTTCACCGGTTGTGTGTACTACAAGGAATTAAGAAAAATCTCTAATATGTATCTACACTTCACTATTTGTTGTGCTCTACATTTCTACCTCAAAATCCAAGTTTCCAACAGCTATTGTCTTTTGATATTTATCTATAGACCACTGGAATCTGTTATTCTTTTTGCACACCCCCTCCGCCCCGTTCGCTAGACACTAAAATTTCTATTGCCATAAACTCAAGTTTACTGAATTTTTCTTCTGTTATCTCTGATCTGTTCCAAGCTCATTCAGTGAGGTTTTTTTTTTAATTTCAAATATTGCCATTTTAATTCTCAAATTTCCATTTATTTCTTATAGTTTCCATTACTGTGTTGTGAATTCCCATTTGTTTTCTTCATTACAGTAATATTTTCTTTTATGTCCTTGAACATGCTTTAAATCCTTGTTCATGAATTCTATCATCCAGGTAAGCTCAAAATATGTCTTCACATCAGGAGTTCAGAGCTTGGAGCCAGGCAGCTGCCATACTGATGTTCTTTTGACTATAGGTCATGTTATTTATTTTCTTCATATACCTAGTAATTTTTTCATTGTGTCTTAGACACTGTCAAGGGTATGTCTGGATTTTGGTTATTTCTCTGAGGGGTGATTGGGTTTTTGTTTTCACTGGCATTTAACTTGCTAAATTCAACCTCTGAATTCTGTTCTCTTCTGTTTGACAAAAAAGGAAATTTCTGTTCAGTTCTTTCACCCTTAGCGTGGCTGATTGGAGTGCTTCTCTCATGCATAGTTCAGGCATTAGCCAGAGACTGGGACCGATTTGCATGCAGAATTTTGGATTGCCATTTTGTGGATATCCTTTTTCTGAGATATCCTCGCTAACTTTTTAGTCAATTCTTCAGGGGTTTCTACTTGACTGCGATCTATTTTTTGGCAAAAATCTATAGAAACAGAAAACTTACCTTTCATCCAAGTGTTTACTTCCCCGTAGATTCTGCCTTCTTTTGGTTGCTTTTCAGCCCATTAAGATAAACTTTAAACTTGTTTTTTTTTTTTTTTTTTTTTTGGTCCAGAGTTCATATTTGTGATTTGTGAAGGAGGAGTCTTACAGGAGTTATCATGGCATTACAAGAACTGCCTCATTCTTTTGAATGGCTGTTAGCTAATCAGCAGACTTTTATCGTTTGGTTGGTACCTATATCTGAAGCCTCTGAGTCATCTAGATTATTTTTAAGGAGGTCATCTTCTCCAGGCTGGATCTGGGTTTCTGATTGAGTGAAGTGACGCTAGATGATGTTCTGGATGAGTTTCTCATTTAGTGTAGCCACAGTCTGTGTTTTGGCAGTAGCTGAAAATTAACCTTGGAGTCTTCCTGCTTCAGTCTGGCCTGGTTGCTAACTCGTTGCTCCATACAGTCGTTATCCTGATGCTTTTTTTGGTTGTTGTTATTCTGAGTCAGATTCCCTATTTTCTGAATCCTGCCGTTCCTTCCCTTTTCGACTTTCTCCTGTCGTTTGCTGATACACATTATCCAGGAACTTCCTTAGGAAGAGTGAAATGGAAATAAAGGGTTTAGATCCTGGCAGAAATGAAAATTGCATTTGACTGGTAGCTTGGGTTGGTTGAGAAACATAGGCTGAAAATTGTTTTCTATCAGAGTTTTGGAATTATTTTTTACACCACCGTGTTCTAGCATTCAGTGTTGCTACTGAGAAATGTGAATCATTCTGTTTCTCATTTCTTTATTTATAACTTGTTTTGACTTTTAACATTTTTCTTTGTCTTGCATCACTTTAGATCATTTTGTCCGCACTGTTCTGAAACTGAATGAAGATATACCTTAGTTTCAGTTGTTTATATTCATCAAACACATCACTGGCCTTTTTTAATGGCCATCTTTACTTGTCCATCACTAGGGTGATACCGTTTCTTCTGTTAACACTTCATCGTTCTACTTCAAGATGGAAGTGTTGAAAGTATATGCTACATCATGGAAGACGTCTTTGGTGCTGGCTCTGCTGCTGGCACAGAGGTAGGAGACCCAGATATTTGGCTGTGTGAATTATATCTTTCTACTAATGGTTGGATTTGAGACCCATTGAACTGAGCTTGGAAATTTACCCACATTGGACTCCATTATCTGATCGTTTCAAAAGCAATATAGGAACACTTATCTCTGCCATTAACTTTCCAGCTGTGTGGTTTTGGGCAAGCTATTTAGATTTAGGTTTTTCATTTATAATTAGTAGGCAATAATACTTGTATTTCACAGCTGTATGTTACAATAAACTGCTTGGGGTATCTCACGCTTGTCTAGGAAAAAGGGGGGATGTTCTCTTCTCTTTCATTGCCCCTGTTTATTAAGAGGCTATCCCCACTTTTCCATCATGTCCTAGCAAAGCCTGTTTGTATTTTCATTTAACACAGAACAATTTGCTGTATTTACCCAAGTCACAGAATTTTAAACCTCTCTCTCTTGGAGATTAAGGATAGCATCATTCCTTCTATGAATTTCTCAGTATCTTAATATAATGTACCTTTATCCAAAATCATGGTTTACATTTTCCGAATGCTTCCTTGTACTCTTATGGTAAACATTAGTAATATTTTATGTGCTTTTAAGAGTGTATTCTGTGAACTCTCTTTGGGACACTTTTTTTTTTTTTTCAATTTATTTCTAAACTCAAGCCTCTTATCCGAATCTACAATCCTTTCAACCTCTTTAGATGTCTTGTATAATTCATTTGGTGTATGATATTCAATCTCTGCATATTTTCCATTTAAGTCATGTGTTCTACCTCTCTGCTTGGGCGACAGCTCCTTAGCAAGGTAAGATGCCTTTGAAGGAGCAAGTGGCAGCGTGTAAGGACTGAAACCTGGTCCGGGGTGGTGCTCTTTCCACCAGGGTCTCAGTTTAGTTGGGGATGGTCCCAGAAGGCACTGGGAATGCTCATATCTGTTCCCCTCTCTTGAGGTTGATCTTCTGGGTTGGTGCAATGCTTGCTGTGGGAAATTAATAATTTATGAGAAATTATAGGACTCCCAGACACCCTGAAGTCCCACCGAAAATAGATGTTTGCAGATGTGTTCTGTCGTTTCACACTATTCTGCGAAGAGGTGCTTTCTCTGTTCTAGATGTCGACCTCCATTGGGAGACCTATGATCCCTAACTTTTTTTAGAGAAAGAATGCCACCTTTTCATTCCAGCAGGATCTCTCACAAGAATGTTGCAGGATATTTCTTACTTTTAATACTTTCTCTTGCCTTTACTTTTTATCTAAAATCAGCTCAAACTGGGTGCTATATGTAAGTGATGAATCACTAAATTCTACTCCTGAAACCAATACTACACTATATGTTAACTAACTTGACTTTAAATAGAAACTCTGAAGAGAAAAAAAAAATCAGCTCAAGTCTTAGCTCTCATGTGAACTTAATACTGAATATTGTAATGTGATCGATTTACTTTTTTCTCTGAGTTCTACACCATAAAAACTTAGCACTGAATCGAAGCATCTAATATGCCTGTTTTGTCTCATTAATACTTTTGCACTGACATTTGGATTTCCAATATCCTTTACATTTCTTTTGTATTCCCAAAGCAGAATAGGCTCAATTAATATTTACTGACAGGATAGTGTATGTTTCATTCCTAAAACAAACAGATATTTTCTCCAGAGGATTGTGAGTACAGATATAGCACGACTAATTCTTTTTCTTTTAAGTTTTTTAATTTTTATTTTGAGAGAGATCTAGAGAGCAAGAAGGGGAGGGGTGGAGAGAGAGGGAGAGAGAGAATCCCAAGCAGGCTCTGTGCTGTCCACACAGAGCCCAATATGGGGCTCAAACTTACAAACCATGAAATCATGACCTCAGCCAAAACCAACAGTCCGGACATTTAATGGACTGAGGCACCAGGGTGCCCTTAGCCTAATTCTTACCACCTTCTGCATCAAAGTGTATTCCTTCCCTGATCAGAAATTTCCAATCAAACATCATCGCGCATTTAGAGAAACTTAAAAAGATCCATTTTTGTCGGTTTTTCTCTTTCTCAACTGAATAAACAGAAGTCAAACTCCACAAGCTTTCTCTTGAATCAGCACAAAGACAAGAACATTTAGCTAAAAAGTTTAGACTGTGTGAGCGCCCTCTAGCGAAATGTCAATTAAGAGCATACGGTGATCCAAGTAGCAAACAGTATGAGGGAGGAGGAAAGGAGCAGGGAGGGAAGATTGATAAATGGTCATAGGGCAGGGCCGCTCCAGTGTGAATAAGTGAGAGACTTCTCCTCCTGGTTGGGGTGGGGGTCTCATGAATTTAGGTTGGGGATGACACATACGGTGGGGCGGGTTAAGTAAGTTCAGAAGGGCCCCTGACTTGGGAAGCAGTGATGAGTGGGGCCTGAAAAACATCCACGCTCTCCTAGCCAAGATGCGTGTCTATGGCCTTGCTTCCCCTTAGAGGCTGCCTTACTTCTAATTGGCACAAATGTGCCATGGGAACCAGTGCAGCTCAGCCCTGAGTTGGGGTCACTTCCCCCTGATATCTGCCCTTTCTGAGCAGAGAGGATGTGGCTGTGAGGCACTGTGGATTTACTGCTGGCACAGAGGTACACAGACGTCTGGTTGGTGCTGGCAGACTCCAGGGTCAGGGGGAAGGCGTTCTTCTTCTTCCTGGAGACCCTGTACCCGTCAGGGGCATCTCCTTTCTCAGTACTGTCAATATTATACGACCGATGGAGGAGCTGCAGCCCCAGACCTGGGTCTTGTCGATACCAGTACGTTCTTTCGTGGTCCATATTCTGCAAACATTCCATCAAAACTTTCGTTTCCACTTTCTCGATGAGATATCTCGGAGTTTGGGTTCCTTGTGTGTCCACAAAGCCTAAGAAGGAAGGACAGATGAGGCGAGAAAAGAGGCCAGGAAGCCTGCTGAGGGATAAATCTTGTATTCAGGGCCTAGGAATAATGGCACAGGGGTCTGCTGCCAACTCCCCAGACTCACTGACTCCCAGGAAACAAAAGGCCACAGCACAGAGGAGCCTGGGCCCCATGGCAGGCTCGAGGCAGGAGTGGCTCTTCTCTCAGGCTCCAGGTTGGTTGTCTGTGATGTCGCTGTCCCTGCCCACGCTCACGATCCCTTAGTCATCTTCTAGATGCTGGAGACTTTAGAGGTGCCAGAGTGAAAGCCATCTCTGTTCTGCAGTGAGTGTGTGTGTGTGCACGTGTGCATGTGCTTGTGTGTGCATGCATGTGTATGTGTGTGCGTGCATGTGTGCGCATGCGTGTGTGTGTGCATGCACATGTGTGTGTGCACATGTGCGTGTGTAGAAAACAGCTGGCAAGGTAGGCCTGAGATGGCCATCCTTAGAAGGACCAGCTTGCAAGGCAGGCATCTGGGCACTGGGACTTCAGGAGCGTTCCCACCACCTAGTAACTGGTAAGTGTAGATCGTTTTGCCTGGACTGCTTGCACAAACAATGTAATGTGTACTGAACACCTGCTTTGTTTCTTTGGGTGTGGAATTTGGGTACGTATTAGGTAGAGAGTGCCTGTATGGTCAGCTGGATTAACTTTCCTGGACTGCCAGGGTGTTCCACAGACTGGGTGACTCTCCTTATGGAAATGGGTTTTCTTGATGTTCTGGAAGCCAGAAGTCCAAGATCAAGGTGTGGCCGGGCTGGTTTCCTCAGAGGCCTCACTCCTCGACCGGCAGGTGGCCTTCTTCTCCCTCTGTCTTCACACAGTCTTTCCTCTGTGCGTGTCTGTGTCCTAATTCCCTCTTCTTACGAGGACACCAGTCAGATCGAGAAGGGGCCGCACCAGTGACCTCATTTAATCATCTCAATTAATTACATTAATTACCTCTCTAAAGAGCTCATCTGCAAATATAGTCACATTCGGAGGTCCTGAGGGCTAGGACGTCAACACAGGAATTTTGAGGGGACACAGTTCAGCCCATAACACCAGCTGCCCCACACAGTTGGGATGCTGTGTCTCTAACGGGCCTCCCTGGGCAGAACCCTTGCTCGTAGGCTCTGTGTTTTCCTTGCAGGGGAAGGTATGCATCTTCCTGGGAGGGAGAGAGCATGAAGATGTCTGCATGGATTTGTCCAGACTCCACCTTGTCTCTTTCCGCCACCGCCTGCCTGTGTATCCTAACTCGGTCTGTATGGTAGAGCTCAGCCAGGGGTCCTGATGTGCCGGGTCCTTCTAGAGAGTCTCAGGAAGTGAGTCTCCAAGATGGGGACTTTTTTTCCCTGACTAACTCTGATGGGGAAAACATTATGTTCTCCCTCCCTCTCTCCCCCAACCCCTCTTTCTCTCCTCTCCATCTCTCAACGTACATTTCCTTCACAGCAATTTTAGTTTTTCATAGGATCTTACTGAGTAACAATAGTTACCACAATTAGCGCACTGGTTACAAAGGCAGGCTGTGGAGCTGACTGTCTGGGTTTGAAATCCGCTTTGTCGATCAAGTTACTACTGGCTGTTACCACGGGCAAATTCTGGGCCTCAGTGTCCTTATATGCCAAATGCGACTAATAACAGTACCAACCACACAGGGTGAATGTAGGAAGGAACAAGTTGGTACCTATGGACCGATTATAAACGGGCAGGGCTCCGTAAGTGTGGCTGGTCAAAGCACTGACTCATCACCACACCGTTGTTTACCGAATACTGATTCTGTGTCAGACAGCATGTTAAAATTCTTCACCCACGTGATTTCTTGGACTCATCCTTATGTTCCCCTTTTGGGATAAATCTTTGTCTAAAAAGACTTGCTTTCCAAAATATTTCTCCAGGAATTGTTTTCCCATGAATTCAAATCGACAAAAAACCAAAACCGCACTTGCTGTTAAACTCTTGATATTATACTCTGGTTCATTACCAACTGTCCTACACCAGCCCTGCTGTTTCTTCTTTAAGCTTCATGATACTTCTGTAATAGGGACTTCTCCCAGGCAGTGTCCGATCCTGCTTATCCGCTAGGAAGGAAAAGCTTCAAACTGCAGAGTAATTCTGACTCAACCGTCAATATCTTTCCCCTGAATTCCCTGGGAATCTCATAACCAGAAGCGGCCAGAAGCAATACGTCTGACTTCGTGTTCTGGTTCAAATTCCATCTTCCTGTTGTGCTGTTCTCTGCTTTTGAAATGATTAGCTTTAGTGTTTAGGGGGTTTTATCAGATCCCTAGTAGCTCCTTGCCATCCTGGGCACATCCTTATATCCAGGTGGCATCTCGAATTGCAAAGGATCACCAGTCCCTGAGTCCTCATTTCTACATGTTCGTCCTTAAGTACACATGTAGTACGCTGAAAGTATTTAGTTGTAGATATTTCTTTTATCTTTTTAATGTTTATTCATTTTTTATTTTTGAGAGAGACACAGAGCGTGCGCAGGAGATGGGCAGAGAGAGAGGGAGACCCAGAGTCCAAAGCAGGCTCCAGGCTCTGAGCAATCAGCACAGAGCCCAACGCGGGGCTGGAACTTCCAAATTGTGGATCATGACCTGAGCTGAAGTTGGATGCTTACCTGACTGAGCCACCCAGGCGCCCCTAGTTGTAGATATTTCTGTTCTAATTGTTATGATTTGCTTCCATAGATGTAGGGACATAGAGAGATGTGATTCTTCCCATGAGTAATAGGCTAATTCCTTCATAAAACACTTGCCTTTTCTGTCCTCTGTGTTGGTGGTGGAGACACAGTGGTGCCAGTGCCCACACGTGCAGGTCCACCTGGCAGTGTAGTGGACACCATGGGCGACCAATGGTGGAGTCCAGGTGTGGCTGGTTCCAGGTGCAAGTACTAGTGTTACCGGAGGGTGGGAGAGACGCTGGCCCCTGTCTCACGGAGTCAAAGGATGACTCTTGCAGACAACAGAGAGTGAGCAAAGCAGTAGAGTGTATTGAGACAGAGTATAATGCTCTCAAGAGTGACAGGGTCCCGACTGGGTAGCCACCAAGGATTTTTGTCCCCGACTTTTTATTGGGACCTTGTCAGAAAGTTCGTGAGACTCCACGCATGGCACCTAGCCCAGGCGGGTCTGAAATACCTTCATCTTTTTTCTCTCCAAACCCCTCTGTTTCTTCAGCCTCCCACTTGTCGCTGCAACCTGCCTCCCCGAGCCCCCCTTCTCTCTCCCTGCCTAGTGTCACCCTTCCCTATTCACTAGGAGTGCACTGTCTGCAGAGAAGTAGAAGAGGACAAAGAAGAAGGGGAGTGGGAGGGAGGGAAAAGGGAAGGAAGAAGAACTTCAGAGACATCACAAGCAAATGCATAAGCAGGTATTTAAAAGGTCATTTTCAAGGTAATAGGAGAAATGTGAATATAATTCTGGCAGTATATAATAGTAAGGAATTACAAATAATTTTGTTAGGTAGGTAATACGATATAACAAAGTGTTATTCTTTTTTAGAGCTTACTAAAATCTGGAATAAAATACTGTGATGTCTGGGAAATTGCTTCAAAATGTATCAGCCCAAAATGCTGGGGAAATGGATGATGGGGGGCGGGGGAGGGGAGTAGCAAAATGTTAATTATTGAATCTGGGCGATAGGGCTCATTGTATTATTCCTCTCTATGCTTGTGATTAAAATTTTTCATCATAAAAAGCTTGAAAATGTAATATGAGGGGAAACATGGAAAGTACAAATTATTTTCATCTAACACTTCACCTCCAACATGCTTTACCACAGTACTAAATTAAGTACCGTTTTCTGTAAAGTAACTGTGTATACTCCTCCAAAGTATTGGGTTACAAAGGACAGCCTGAGGAGAGGTCCAGAGTAAAAGAGTACAGGGAAATAACAGCTAAATACAGAATGTAATTCTGGATTGGAATTACATGGGCCAGAATCTGTTTTCCTGTTTGTTATAAAGGAATCATTTGGACAATTGCCAAATATGAATAATGTAGCAGATACTGATGTAAAAAAAAAAAGACAATAATAAAATCCAATTAAAAGTTGTTCTGCTTGTGTTCCCACCATGTGCCAGAAATTCTAAACAACTTTGGTGATAAAAGACTCCTTTTGTGTAATATCTGCCCTTCGGTGACTGCCTTATTTCACTCAGCCCAGTGTCAAATACCTAGAAACAGAAAACAAGCAGTTGCCGGGGCCTGGGGGAGGGGAAGTGGGGAGTCGCTGTTCAGCAGGTACAAAATTCCAGTCTTGCAAGATGGTTACCTTCTAGAGATCTGTCTACAACATTGTGCCTGTAGTTAACAAGACTGGATTGTACATTTTTTAATGTTTATTTATTTTTGAGAGAGAGAGAGAGAGAGAGCAAGGGAGGGGTGGAGAGAGAGGGAGACACAGAATCTGAAGCAGGACTTTGGGCAAATCCAGGGCTATCAGCACAGAGCCCGACGCGGGGCTCGAACCCCACAAACTGCGAGATCATGACCTAAATGACTGAGCCATTCAGGCGCCCCCAGACTGGATTGTACACTTAAATACTTGTTAAAAGGGATTCGTGTTAAGTGCCCTTATCACAGATATGCGCGCACACACACACACACACACACACACACAATTTTAAAAAATAACCCTACAGAACAAAACAAATCCTCAACAGGTGATTTTGGGGCACGTTAAGATTTGTAATTATTACATGACTGTTAACAAAAAAAATATTGTGTAGAGGAGGGAATGCTAAAATATTATTTGCTCTGGCAGTTGAATAGGCTTGATACGCCGTGGGCAGGAGGCAAAGGATTATAGAACATTTCTGTTACTTATTATGAAGAAGAGAAATCCCAAACTGAGACATACTCCAGTAAAGCTTACTTCCACAGTGCCTCTTTGTCACAGTCTTCTTCCTGAACTCACAATAGCAATTTGGGGCAGAGGGTCAACACATCGGCTCTGAGCTCAGTGACCCCAGCAGTTCCCATGAAGGGTCTTTCTTCGGGAGAGCTTGCCTCCACCCTCCCGCCCCCCCCCCCCCCCCACCCACCATGTCACCATAGCTCCTCTCTGAGGCTGGAGGTGATTATGGAGTCCGTGACTAGAAAATTCTGTCCCTGAATCTTTAATGGTGAAGCTGTTGCAGAAATGGGGCCTGGCTAGCTCAGAGATCAGCAGCATCTATGCTTAATAAGAAAAGCTTGTCTCAGAGAATTTATCCTTAAGATTTATCATCTAAGCTGCTTATTAAAAGGGTGCTTAGCTGGAAAGAGAGATCAGGAAGACAGATCCTGATTAGAATTCTCGAAGGTCTCTTAGAATCCTTGTATTGATATTTCTCGAACACTTGCTATGTGCCTGGCCCCGGGAAGGCCCTCATGGACCACAGAGGCATGCTCCATGCCTCACGGAGCTTCGATTGGATCCATGGATCCATCGTGCAGTGCTTCAGGCACAAACTGGAAAGGTACATTACCTTAAATCAAAGAACAGATGGCCCTAAGGAAAGATTTAGAGCAAACAGTAACAACACGGTAAGACGATTGCAGAACTGAGATGTGTAGAAGGTGTGTGTGTCCAGGAAGTGACCAGGGACATTTGGGGGAGCGTGGGAAGCAATCAGGAGATCAGGAGAGCAAGAGGGAGCTTGCCAGGCAGGCCTGGCAGAGGAAACGTCGTGTGCAATTGGATGTTATCCTGGCAGAGAGGTGGCGGCGACAGCTGAAATGCAGTTATAAAATAACGCTGAATACAATGTTGAGCCTTGGAGAAATGAAGTCTAGAGGCCGACACCTGAAATTAGAAAGGCAGTTTGTCTAAAGATGGAGTGGAGCTGGAAAATGAAATGTGGGTGATGGGGGAGGGAACAGGGCAGTGCAAAGGGCCAGACAGCCGGGGGTCCTGGAAGGAGTCCCTGAAGCCCTGCGTGTCTGGGTGGAAAGAAGCTCCCTCTAGCAGGTGCTTGGAGGGAAGCCAAACTGACCGCAGGGGGATCTTCTCAGGTTGCCTGGGCTGCTGAAGCTATGTACAAACCCCGAGGAGGAACGAGGGAGAGAGGACTGTGACAGCTCATTCCCAGGTGCTGTCCCCCCTCACTGTCTCCCATGTGGGTGCCACCTCCCTGATGTGACAACCCTTCTGGAGCAGAACGGAAGTGGCTGGGCAGTGCTGTGGGTTAACCGCTGGCAGGTGTGTCTGAGAAGGGCTAGATGTCTGAAGGTTGGGGAGAATGCTCGGTCTTATTTATAAGGCACCCTGTCTCTTAGACTTCCCATTTGTTGGTACCCCTGGCACTGAGTAAAAGATTAATTGTAGCCTCACTCCTGGCTCTTGTCTGAATCAGCATATACGGGTCATGGTATGTATTTTGGTCACATCACAGAGTCACCCTTTGTTTCTGACCCTGGGATTTCAGTGGCGCTGACATTCATGGGCACTGTGGATTGAAAGAGAGGGTACCTGAAGAGAGAGAGCTTAGGAAGGACGCCAATGTATGACCACCAGAGAAAGGCTTAATGTAGTGGTCTGGCCAACCAAGTTCAAAGACACCTACTGTGCCCATGAACCATCTATCCCAAGGAGGATATCATGGCAGGTGAATTCATGGTAGGGTGTCTGTGTTGGCTCTGCTGTTAGTGTAGTGTAGTAATACCTGGGTACCCCACTTTTAAGGGAAGAACATAGAAATAGTAGTCCACCAAGGACATTGACAATTAGTGAGCAAAAATTAATGTAAAAAAAAAAACATGACTAGGATTCTAAATCTGAAAATTCTCGAACTCTTGTAGATATTTCTTTAGCATGAGTGAGATTGATTGAGGTGTGATTTACGCATCAGAAATAGATTCCATAAAGCAGGCTGTGGGTGCATCCTCTAAGGAATGGTTTAGAACCAGAAATCTCCTGGTCCTAGAATCAAGGGTAACAGAGTAACCTGGTGCCTAAGGCAGGTCCAAGTTAAGAATAAGGGCATCCTAGCTCAGATCCCTAGGTCCTATAATAGAGGGCTAGGTGTGTGGGACTCTGTATAAGTATGAAGGGGTCTGTCTACATCCTTGTCCCATGGGTTCGCATGGGATAAGGGGTCACTTGAGATGACTTCCAGGAAAGAGGTCATTAGATGGCAGAACCATTTACAGGAAACAGTCTCTCGTCTTATAATCTCCATTTACATCTCCGATTTAATTAATATAATTGTATTTATACTGAGGATGTGATCAAAGGTGTAATGGAAACTCAGCTTAGACTGGAGAAGGAACAAGTTTTGTAGTTTAGAAATGTCTGGGCAAGTCTTTCAAAAAGGAGGGATTGGTCCACTGGAAGCCTATGTGAATAACAGCGTAAGATGCCTCCTTGAGAGAGCTCATCCTTCCGTAAGGGGTGGGGGATTGGCGGGGTGGACCAACCCAGCAATGCAGCCGTAGTTCTTGGAGGGATGAGTGGATTCTGAACTCAGCTGTTGTATTTTGTTTTGTTTTGTCTTGCCAGATTCTGCATCCTGGATGAGGTTCTCTGTGTTCCATTGTTCCAGGGTGTAACTACTATTTTGCTGGTTGGTGAGGAATGTATGTCATTGAACGAGCCTTTGTGCTAAAGTCTGTGTAAGAGATTGGGGATCAAGATACAGAACTGTAATTTTGCCCTTCCAACACAGAGAAGGGAAGGGAAAAGCCCGGGCAAAATGTTTCCTCTTGTGCTTCATTAATAGAGGTGTCACTCTGCAGGAAACTACCTGGGAGGGATGACGGAGCCCGCTGGCCCCGTCTGGCACATCGTACCGCTTGGCAAATGTAATGGTTCGGAGCAGAAGCAGCAGCAGTGGTGGGCAGGTGTTTTAGGGCCCATCAGAAGAAGAAAAGGATCCTGTGGACACAGTGGTACCCGGAGAGGCAACATCCTTGTCAGGCCGACATATAGCACAGAGTCAACAAGGGGCAGGAATATAATAAAAAACTCTATTAGAGCACATGAGTTGTCTGGCTTGTCTACAGATGTGAAAAACCCTGGAATCTCCCCAAACTATGTGTAGGAGAGAAATTTGCAAGGGGTCTAGATACTGGACTAGTCAGAGAGGCTTTAGAAAGAGGGTCTGAGAGAAGACGGAGTCACTCATTTACTTAACAAGTCAATGGCAAGTATGGAGATAAAAAAGGTAAACAATATAGGCATGATCCTTGTTCTCATTAACCTTAATATTTATTAGCATAAACTTAAAAAAAAAGTTTATTTTGAGAGAGAGCACGCATGAGCGAACTGGGGAGGGGCAGTGAGAGGGGGAGAGAGAGAGAATCCCAAGCAGGCTCCTCCGCTGTCAGTGCAGAACTTGACATGGGGCTCGATCCCATGAAATACGAGATCATGACCTGAGTCAAAATCAAGAGTTAGACGCTCAACCGACTGACCCACCCCGGTGCCCCAATTGTGTAAACTTTAAACAGTAAACAGTTGAGCACGTTGATTGCCTTGAGGCTAGCATGTCAGGCTATCATAAGAGCAGGGGGCAGAGGCCTCACCCAGCCAGGGCTTCAAGGAAATCCTTCTGGAGGAAATGACTTCTGAATTAGCATGCAGAGGAATGATCGGTCAGCTCTCCGAGTAGGTGGGGAGAGGAAGGGGGCTCTAGGTAGAGTGAACGTTACTGGTAAAGACCCAGCAGTGAAGCAGCAAAGGGCATATGTGGGGACCTGTAAGAGATGGAAATGCCCCGTAATTGTGAGTGAAAGAGGACTTTCACATTAGGAAGGTAGAGACAGGTATGCAAAGACCACATCATGGAGAGGCTTGGAAGCCTCCAGTTTATACCGGAGACTTTGGCTAGGTTAAGAAAAGACACTGATGGGTTTCAAGCTGGAGACAGTGGCTTCTGGATGGGGGCAGGTGGCAAACGGGAAGTGGGGGGTGACTACTTGGAAGGTGGTTGAGGAATCCAGGTGAGAGACATTTGGTGGGCCACACTATCATCGGTGAGGTCAGAAACATTGGTAGAATTGGCGAGGGATGGAACATCTAGAAATCTGCGGGGGGTGCGACGGATGGGGGGGTGGAAGGATGGGATGTGAGAGGGGGTGAGGCTGACTCCTGCATTTCTGGCTTGGCCGTCTGGGTGGATGGCGGGACCATGTGCTGAGATGAGGAAAATGGGAGATGGCAGATTTTGTAAACAACCCAGAACGTGCTCTTCCTCCCAGTGGCCAACATCCGGGAACAGGACCTGGAATGTGGGACAAAAGTTTGCAGAGCGACTGGAGTGAAGATGGAGGGCTCGGGTTGGGCACCCCTGAAGCCCGGTGAGGAGAAAGGGCTGCAGCCTGAGCTTGGGAGGAGCTTGTTCAGGGTCCCCGGATGTGGGGAGTCAGGGAAGGACTTCTGCCCACACTGATGGTGGAGGGAATTTTCCTCCTGCTTGTGTGTGTGTGTGTGGGGGGGGGGGGCTCCCCAGGAAGGAGCCTCCTTGCTCTTGTGGTCCTCTTTTTGTGTAGAGAGGATTTACTGCTGGCACAGAGATACAGAGGTGTCTGGCTGGTGCTGGTGGACTCCAGGGTCAGGGGGAAATTCCTCTCCTCCTTCTGGGAGACAGCGTACCCATCCAGGACGTCTCCCTTTTCAATAAAGTCAACATTCCTCGAATAGTAGATCAGCTTCAGACCCAGCCCTGGGTCTTGTCGATACCAGTACATAGCATCATGGTTCATGTCCTGAGAACAACGCACTGTCAACTGCTTTCCAGTCCCGGTGATGACGTGTCTTGGGGTTTGGGTCACCCTGGCTACCATGGGGCCTGTGAGGGAAGGAAACAGAGCTAGAGACAGCCGAGGAGGGCATCCGCGGCTCTAGAAAAGGACTTGAGCTGAGACCTGCAAGCTACGGCCAGGTTGTCCACGTGTCCCGAAACTCACCTGCTCCCAGGAGACAAAGCACGACCAGCCCAGGGGCCGGAAACCCATGGTGGCTTCACACAGGTGTCTCCTAGCCCCCGGGGCTCTAGTCGGTCTCTGTAATGTCTCCATCTCTGCAGCTTCTTGGCCCTCATTTTCAGGGGTGAAACCACTCCCCTTTCCTCCTAGGGCTGGAGTGAAACCCAGGCAGTCAGTACCGGCTGCTGCGGTCGCTCTCCTTTGAGGCTGCGTATTTCTGCGCACTGGACAACGTCTCATCAGTATCCTCTTGCCCAGCTTGCAAATATTGGTGTATTTTAAATCTTTATGATGAAAACTGGTATAACATGTTGGTCACTCAGATATGCGAGAGTGTGAAACTTACACTGTCATCAAAATTGCACTTTAGAAGTCTTCACTTCTACTCTGCAGAGAAAATCCCAAGTGTTTTCCTATCCTTGTGTACCCACCGACTAGCGTCCACCGCTTACAAGAGGCTCATGCGTAAAAATCCCGTCAGGTCCCCAGGGCGGATTATTTCACCGGTCTGTATCCAGTTCAACATGTTAGATGCAGGACCCTTTCCCTGTTAGCACAGTACGCGTAGTTGTGGGCACGAGTGGCTGCTTTCCTCAACGTTGGTGTTAGGCATACCTTTCTTCCTTTCCCTCTTCTCTCTCTCCCTAAAGGCAGGGGAGACCTCTGCTGGCTTCAGTGACCTCACATATTTACCAGCCCACATGGTTTCTTTGTCTGCTATAGACTTACAACCTCTTTCTTGCGGTCTCCTCGTGCCGCTCCGCACGGAAGCATGGATATGTCCCGGATCCTGGCTGCGACTGGCTGTCTATCCGAGTCATGGGAAGTTCTGTCTGTGGCTGGGGCCATCGTGGCGTCTCTTCTGAGTTCCTGCCACATATACTGCTCCCTTTTCTGGGTCACTGTGTCCTTCCTGCATTGAGGTGACTTGCCTGGGGTTGCCCCGAAAATTTCCCCTCTTGGACACCTTTGAGTTTGTTTGTGCTTTGTTGGAGCCAGAGTATTCTTGAGGGGCCCAGGGGAGGAGGAGCGGGAAGAGACTGCCTCATCTCCCCGAAATGCTTCCATCCACGGCTAGGGCTTCCCAGAGATTTTGCCAAATCATTGTCATCCCCAGTCAAGAAGTGGGCCCTCATCCCTGTTTGGGGGCAGTGCCGGCAACTCAGAGATGGCTTTCTTGCCTGAAGTCGCCTTCAAGCTGGGGCTCCAAACTGTCACCATTCTAGGCCAGTGAGAGAGGTGCGCTTGCTCTCAGGATGGTAACTCTGCTCTAAGGAGGCGTGTTCTCTCTTCGTATGTCGCTACCAATTCTGTTCCTTCCAGGAAAAGCATGGCGGGGAGCAGGTTTGGCTCCACTTCAGCCCTTGGTGTTTTCCATTGTCCTGAGAGTACTCAATATCCTAGCTGGGAGACAGGTGTTCTCCAGGAAGGGAAGCAGTTTTCATTCTCAGGAGCCCTCCTCAAGTCAACAATTTCCTTGTTACTTAGTAAACCTTGTCGTCCTGAATTTCACCTTTAGAAATCTTTCACAGTTTACCTACCTCCACAAAACTAAACCCACTATTTACCTCCCATCCAGTGGGTTTTCCCAGGTTCCATGGTGCTTCCCACATCATAGAGGTGGATAATTACAATTTAAAGATTTATAGTTCATCCCAAGCATTCTCCATGTTAGATTAACCCAAGATTCAGGAGGTATCTGATTAATTTTCTTAAAAATGTTTATTTATGAGAGAGAGAGAGAAAGAGCAGGGGAGGGGCAGAGAGAGAGGGAGACAGAGGATCTGCACGGATAGTAGAGAGCCCGATGTGGGGCTCTAACTCATGAGCCATGAAATCACAACTTGAGCTAAAGTTAGATGCTTAACCAACTGAGCCACCCAGGCACCCCCAGGAGGCCTCTGATTCTGTCGTCCTTTCCCCCAGTAGCTAATTCACTCTCCTCAGACACAAGCCGCTCCCCTCCACCACACCCCATGGCCAGTGATCTGGTCTCTCTTTTCTTTCTCTACATCAACCCAAGACTCTAAAGCAATGCCACTAACCTGAGTTCCTGATACCCTTAGATCACGAGCCAGTTCCTATACCTTCCCACCTTTCCTTCTTGAGGCTTCCTTGTGACCTTTCCTTCCCAAAGGCCACCACTTTCAAGAGTTTTGGAGCTTTCTCCCAGTGTGGGGCAAACTTCTATGTCCCTAACAAAGAGACTGGAAGAAAAGAGAATCCTGTAGATGGCCAGGAGCCCTGAAATATCTCCCTCGTCTTTTGTACTTTAATGTAATGCATCTTGCTCTGTGCTGTCCATCTGTCCATGGACTTCTTTAGTGTCTGCTCTCAGCCCCCTCCTTGGGCGCACTACTTAGGAAATCTGCATTTCCCATGCATTCCTTCTGGGGTAACAGTCTTGGGACAATAATGCTTATGCCTGCCTCTGCCACTGAGGAGCCATTTCTTAAAAAACCCTGTAAGGGAACACATTTATCCCTTTAAGTGCATGGCAATATTTTTCTATGGGTGATCCTGAGCCCAGATATAGGCTGTAGAATGGTTACCACACTTCAAATCCTATTTTACTTATGCTGCAGCCATTTTAGTTCTGAGGAATTTGCTCTGCCCTATATATTTCCCTATTAGATGATTAACCTTTGAAAGACCTCATGAGAGATATTTGTATACTGGTTCTCTTTAACTGGTGATACAGTGTTCAGTTTTATCAGATTTTCTCATTTATCATTATTTGAAATGTAGTGTTCATAATAAGGAATACGCTAGTGCCCTCTAGTGGAATCTTACTGCAATTGGCAGAAAAATAGGCTCAGAAGTTCACACCCCATAAAATGAAAATGTTCAGAGTAGATTACAACAGGGAATTAAGGTTGTAGATACAATGAAGGTTACTAATCAGCAGGCCTTGATCGAGGAGACTATCCTGGGTTATCTGGGAAGCTCAGTCTAATCACATGGGTCTTTAAAAACAGGGAAACTTGGGGCGCCTGGGTGGCATCTGACTTTTGATTTTGGCTTAGGTCATGATCTCGTGGTTCTGAGATCAAGCCCCATGTGGGGTTCTGAGCTGATGGTGCAGAGCCTGCTTGGGATTCTCTCTCTCCCTCTCTCTCTCTCTGCCCCTCCCTCTCCCTCTTTCTCTCAAGATAAATAAACAAATAAACTTTAAAAGCAGGGAATCTTTTGCAGCTGTGTTTAGAGGGAGACGTGAATGTGTAAGAAAGGTCAGGGAGATAGATAAAGATAAAGGTGGGGAGTAAAGGTAGAAGCGGGGAGTCACAAGGCAAGGGTGCTTGATTTTCTCCTAGAGCCTTCAGAAAGAAACGTAGCCCTACCAATACATTGATTTTAGCTGAATGAGACAGGTTTTGGACTCCTTTTTTTTTTTTAATTTTTTTAAATTTATTTTTGAGAGACAGAGAAAGAGACAGAGCACAAGCAGGTAAGGTGTAGAGAGAGGGAGACACAATCCGAAGCAGGCTCCAGGCTCTGAGCTGTCAGCACAGAGCCCGACGTGGGGCTCGAACTCACAGACCATGAGATCATGACCCAAGCTGAAGTCGGACACTTAACCGACTGAGCCACCCAGGCACCCCAGGTACTGGATTTCTAACCTCCAGAACTGTAAGATAACAAATTTGTGTGTGTGTATTAAAAAATACATTTACTTATTTATTTTGAGAGAGAGAGAGAGAAAGAGAGAGAGAGAGAGTGAGTGTGAGCAGGGGAGAGGCAGAGAGAATTCTAAGCAGGGCTGCTGGGCCACCTTGTGGGTGGGGGTGGGGCTCACGAGAGCAGAGTCACCGTGTACCTTGGGTTTGCCATTTTTTGTTCAGAGGATGTGGCCGCATTGATAAACTGCTGGTGCAGAGGGACTTGGGTGTCTCAGTTACTGCTGGAACATTCCAGGGACGGGGGAGCTCATTCTTTTCCTCCTTTCCCTCTCCTCTCTCTGTCTCCTTTTCCCTCCCTCTTTCCATCTGCATGCTTGAGTGTGTTTGTGTGGTCACCTTGCAAGGGGGTGGAAGCTTCAAAGCCAAGGGACTTCTGCTGAGATTCACAATAACAGCACATTCTAATCTCCTGCTGTTTGGAATGTGACTTCCTGTGTCCCATGTCACAACCTCCCTGCCTTCTGGGCAGCAGCACCTTGGTGGCTCTGAGCTACTCAGTGCTGGCCGCTGACTGTCAGACCAAAGGCAGAATTCTTTCCAAGAGAATAGGCCCCCTGAGGCTGGCAGTGACTCTCTTCTGGAACATTCTGGTCCAAAGCCTGTGCAGAGGAGGCATTTGCAAACATGGAGCGCGCCAAAAGCAGGAACTGGCAGCATCTGCCTTTAAAAATGGCATCATCTGATTCAACCTCCTGTCCTTATTATCCCTCTGCCTCTTCTTAGGCTTCTCCCGGAGTGACTTTCTTCAACAGCAGCCTTCTTTCAGGGGCTCAGGAGTGGGGCTCTCTCTGTGTTAGTTTCCTGTCACTGCTATACCAAAGTATCACAAACTCAGTGGCTTGAAACAACGTATATTTAGTAGTTTGGGTTCTCAATGGGTTGAAATCAAGGTGTAGCAGGACCCTATGGTCTTCTGGAGCCTCTAGGTGAGAATCCGTTTCTTTGTCTTTTCTGGCTTCTGGAGGCTACCTGATCTCCATGACCCCTTCCTTCCTCTTCATTAAAAACAAATTATTTAATGTTTATTTATTTTTGAGAGAGAGAGAGAGAGAGAGAGAGAGAGAGAGAGAGAGAGAATGAGCAGGGAAGGGGCAGAGAGAGAGGGAGACACAGAATCCAAAGCAGGCTCCAGGCTCCGAGCTGTCAGCACAGAGCCTGATGTGGGGCTCAAACCCACAAACCATGAGATCATGATCTGAGCCGAAGTCAGATGCTCAACCCACTGAGCCACTCTGGCGCCCCCTCCATCTTCAAACCCAGTCACAGAAGGTGGAGTCCTTCCCACATCACTCTGTAAGGACCCATGGAACTGCGCCCACCTGGATAATCCAGAATAATCTCACCATCTATCTCAAGGTCAATTGGTGTGCAAATTTAACTGCATCTACAGATGTAATTCTCTTTTGTCATGGAAGGCAATATATTCAGATTCTGAGCATAGGGAAATGAATACTTTGGTGGGGGGGGGGCATTATTGGGCCCACTAGGAACCCTTAACCAGAAAAGGAAGGTAAGGTTGGGAACTGATTAAACTTAAGGAATGTAATTTTTAGGGGGAGAAGAGGAAGCAAGCCCAGGACCCAGTCACTGTGGACACTGCTGAACCATTTATCTTTTCCTTTAATGGACATATAATGAATACCAATTGGGTGGCAGGTTTTAGACTATGTTTTAGACTATGGGAATCCAGGCATGAACAAAAAGGACAATGTTTCTGTCCCTAGGCTGATAATATTTAATATTGATTGTTCACGGTACTTGTATCCCAAGCACAGAGGAAAATTCTGGGGAAGGACTGATGGCAACACGTGTCCTCTTACATTGAAGATTTTGTAGTCCAATGGGAAGTTATCCATACCACTAATCATTTTAACTTGGCATCTGCAGGAAGGAAGAATTGTGTAAGGTATAGTGAGAGTACAGAGGAAGGAGCTCACGATCTTGGGAAAACAAAGCACATCTTAGATAGTGCTATTGTAAGTGAGATTTTGAAGAGCAAAATGAGTTGAGGTCATTCAAGGGAAATGCTATGTGCTGCATGTTTGGAAATAGCTGGAGTTCGATGTTGCTAGAGTCAAGTGTGTGAGAACATGACTGCCGGGAGGTGTGGGTGGATTTTCTAGAAGGGCTGTGATCACACCTTATATATGCAGGAAGTTTTGTCCACCGCCACACATCTCTGTCCTGGGGATTCACTTCTGTGTCTTCCGAAACCCACCACCATACCCAGGACTCTCTTGACCCTTATCAAGCTTGAGAACTAGAAAAACGTTTAGTAGATGGAAGGAAAAAGAGCACTTGTCAGCATAGTACACATGTGCTTTAAGAACTGGTAAACCTAGGAAGACAGAGGGGCGGGAAATATCTCGAGTGTCAATTGGAGGCCGGATCTGGTCAGGTCGTTTGGTTTTCTCCTCCTGTGAGAAGATCTGAAGACTCTGAAGCACGGACCTCTTCCAGGTACATACAGCACATGGGTAGGTCTTCCCTAATGCCCAACTGTGATGGACCTAATGGAAAAAGAGATCCGTAACTCAAGAGGGAAAAATAAAGAGCTTTTTATCATTATTCTGGACTCTAATGAGAACTTGACATTCTAATGCAAGGATGTCTTTCTTGTAAGGTATTTAGTTTCCTTCCTTTCAAATTGTTTAAAAGGATTGTCATAAGTTTTTTTCCCCATGCTAATATATTTAGCTTTTATGTCTGATAAACCACAGAGAGCCATGGACGGATGCAGCGGAAGGGAGTGACATGGCCAGGTTCTTGCAGTCAGGATGATGGCACTTGGTACTGGGAGGCTTATACCGCATTAGATGGGGGAGGCTGGAGCTGGAGAAATAGTTAAAGAGGTAAATTTACCTGTGGAGCTGATTAGAAGAGCATGAACATGGCAGTGGTTGCACTGAGAGAAAGGATGAAGAGAAAGGTTATGTAGGAGTTAGAAATCAAAGCACTTGGAGACGGATTGAGTGTCCAGGGTAAAGGAGAACGAGAAATGTAGGACAACTTCAATCTCATGCAAGCAAATGCCTCACGCGTCAATTCACCAAATCGGCAAACCAGAAGGGTGGCTGTGGGTCAAAGGTGACACGTTGTGTTTAAACTCCAGGAGGGAGTAGTCAGTTGGTGTCCTGAATGGACTTGAGTTGAAATTAGTAATTGGGGTGGAGGGGACGGATCTAGAACTCATTAATTACAGAGTGGGATTCTTTATGCTCCCAGCCCCCATCTTGGGATGGTGGAAGGCAGCCACCTTGTAGAGAAAGACAAAAGACTGATAACTTCTCAGAAAGTAGCTTTTCTGTCTAAGAAAGTAACTTTTCTCTCCTCTTCCAATGATCACTCTCCATCTATGGCAGCAGGTGGAATTCAGTCCTGCTTGACTCATTAGTACTTGGGTTACCCTGACAAGAGCTCTGTTGTCTGATCACGGAAGAGTAGGTCAATTCAGGAGAAAAACAATTTGCTGCCCGAGACACTGATCAGTATCCAGATGATGCTCCAATTTCTTCTCCAGGAAACTTTCGCAAAGTGGCTGATAACGAAACTAAAATCACATCCGATAATGTCCTGCTAACTGGATCCTGATATCTGTTGTTTCCCCGAGGCCCCACATCAAGGTTGTTCACTTTCTGACTCATTGGAGTTTCAAGAGATTATACTACCTCCCCCAAATAATCAATGAACTGTTAAGTTATTTCCATGTCAGGTTACCTCAAAATTCATAGTAACGAAGCTTATTACAGATCGCTTTCCCTCTGCCCACCGAGTTTATTCTCTTCAAAAAAGTTCTCTCAACTCTCACTCCATCCTTTTCATGGGCAGCTGTTCTGGTCTCATCTCTTGTCTCTTTTCTCAACCCAGAGACTAAAACGATATGGTTCTTTAGCCTGAGGCTTTGGTGTCCTTCCAGTAGGAACTAGATCTTTCTTCTTCCCCTTTCCTTCCTGTAACTTCTCTTTGCTCCCTTTACCAAGGGCCACTCCGTTCTGCTTTTATTCTGTGTCCTTGATAAAACAATAGGAAGAAAAATTGATCTATTGTGTGTCCAAGACTCAGAAACATCTTTCAAGTAGTTCTGAATTCTAATTTAGTGTATTTGGTTGCATGCTCTCTGAATTTCCTGTCCCGATACTTTTGGTATGTGTTCTCCTTTGGTGTGGCAGACGGAATGCTCAGAACAACACCCAGGGACCCTTGCCCACGTATTAGCCCCTCCTCTTTGGGCATAGGTGGTACCTACGGATACGACAACTTGTCGCTCCTATGATTGTGTGACAGCATTTGGCAAAAGGGATATTATCCAGATGACCCCATCTTACTCTAATCACATGAGACCTTTCAAGGCACAGTTTTCTCCAGATGGTAGCAGAACGAGGGGGTCAAAGAGCTTTCTGGGGCATAAGTAGGATTTGATGTGCATTTCCATCCTTGAAGATGAAGGGGACCAGAGAGAGAATGCAAGGAACTGAGGGCGACCCCCCAGTGACCACCAACAAGGAAACAGGATCTTATTCCTACCACCGCAAGTAAGTGAATTCTGCCAATAATAAGAATGAGCAGGGAGGAGGAGTGGGCTCCAGAAGGGAGTGCAGCCAGATGACATGGTGGTTTCAGCAGACCTTGAGCAGAGAGCCCAGCCCCACCACTCTCACCTTCCCACATGCCGAGGTGCGGGATGATGAATTGGTACTGTTGCAACCCGTCTAATTTGCAGTGATTTGTTACACCGCAACAGAAAACGAATACAGTTGGTTATCACCCAACATTTGCCTTTGGGGAACTGCGCAATGAGCCTGCTGCATCTCTGATCTACCTACTCAGCACCACACGTTTTTGTTTTCAACATGACACCTGCATCTACCCAAGTGAGGTTCTGCTCCCTAACGATCCCTGTGAACAAACACATTTTGTGTCTCTTATTACCTACCGCTCTCCCTTCCACGAACTTTTTCTCCTTCTCGGTAATCCTGAGTTCACGAGTTGTCTGAGAACTTGTCATCACCCTCTGTATCTACGTTACTCACGCTCAGGAGTTCACATCGGAGGAAGCCCCCCTCCCGACTTATTTTCCTGTATGACTCAATTATTGAGAGACGCCATTGTAGAATCTTTGAAGGATCTTTGCAAATCTGAGGGTCTTTTTCTTTACTTGATCAGGCTTCAGTTTTATCAAAATTCCCCTACATCTGTATCTGAAAATTGAAGTTCGCATTAGGAAATATTCACTTTGGGTTAATGCCCTCTGGTCTAGTGTAATATCAACCAGGGGTAAAGATTTTGATTATGACAGGAAAGATGTCTTAGAGGGACAAGAATGGGGAAAAAAAAGGAAGCAAGGAATATTAAAGTCAAGGCAGGGATTCCATACAATCTCATGTGATAACTTTCCCTAATTTGGGTTAGGAATCTGTTTTTTTAATTTTAAAATTTTTATTCATTTTTGACAGAGAGAGAGAGGGAGAGAACAAGTGGGGGAGGGGCAGAGAGAGAGAGAGAGAGAGAGAGAGAGAATCAGAAGCAGGTTGGACGCAGGGCTGGAATTCACGAACCACGAGATCACGACCTGAGCCAAAGTCGGAGGCTTCACGGGCTTAGCCACCCAGGTGCCCCACGGTTTGGGAATCTTGAAGGCAGTGTCCCCTCTCTCCCTGGTTCGCCTCTTTCTTGTGCAGAGAGGATGTGGCTGTGCAGCGCTGTGGATAAACTGCTCGTGCAGAAATACACAGATGTCTGATTGGTGCTGGCAGAGTCCAGGGTCAGGGGAAAATTCGGCAACTCGTTTCGAGAGACGTGATACCCCTCAGGGACGTCTCCTTTTTCAAAGGCTTCAGTACCAGTTGAGTAGTAGATCAGCTGCAGGCCAGATCCAGGGTCTTGGCGATACCAGTACATTGAAAAGTGATTCATATCCTGTGTGCACTGGAGGATTAATTTCTTTCCTGTCCCCAAGATCTTATGTCTTGGGAACTGTGTGACTACAGCATCCTTGAGGCCTGTGGCAGAAAAAAAAAAAAAGTGGTCAAATAAAGGCAGAGCCTGGGGAGGGGAGACTGACGCTACTGTCCTGAAAACACGTTCTCTGGGTGGATCCTGGGAAGACGGTGACAGGTGCCCAGGACTCACCTACTCTGACGAGACAAAGGACAACACAGCAGAGGAACCTGGTGCTCATAGCAGGACCTGATGAATGGTGCCGTCTGGTGCTGTGATGAACTTAGTCTCCGAGGCCCACACTTTTTCAGCTGCTTCCTGGCTGGAGACCACACCCGCCTCCCTCACTGCTTCAGAGAAGAATCAAAAGCCTCTTAGGCTTAATAGAATGTGGTTGGTTTCTTTCATTTAGGTCACACAATCACGTATGATGTTCTCTTAAAGCATTAGCGTGGCAGGTTTTTTTGGTTTTTTGGTTTTTTTTACCTCTATGAATTCTAATTTCCCTTATACGATATATCCTTTCTGATATGGTGGGTTCGTGTTTTTAGAATTTTTACCAGACCCGGGGCACCTGGGTGGCTCAGTCAGTTGAGCATCCAACTTCGGCTCAGGTTGTGATCTCATGGTTCATGAGTTCAAGCCCCACATCAGGCTGGCTGGTGTCCCCCTGTCTCTCTGCACCTCCCCCAGTAGTGTGCTCTCGCTCTCTCTCTCTATCTCTCTCTCTCTCGAAAATAAAAAATAAAATCAAATAAAAGCATTAGAATTTTTACCAGACCCTTATTGTGAGTTGAGCAGTGTTGCATGAACCCTTGAGGATTTTCTCCAAATACTTCTCTGGAAACTCACTTCCTCATGGGAAACCATGGTACCTCTCTCCGCAGCTTGAAATTTTACTGTAAAAGTACTCTGATTTTAGCCAGGCTTAATGTCTTCATTTTCATGAATTTCCACCATATAATCTCAGCATGCTTTCCCCATAATGCCTGTGTTTCCTGGGCTGTGAGCAGGTTGTGGTGGAGGGAACGGAACAGGAAAAGGTGCACAAACAAAGGAAAATCTGGTAGGTGCCTGGAACATGCTCAGAGGTGGTCTGGATCTGTTGTAGGAACTCGTTTTACCGGAGGTTTACCAGTGGGGACAAACACTTTGCAGGCACTGGTAGTTGTTGATCCCTTTGGGTGACCTCGTAACTGCTCTCAAAACTGCTTGCCTGGGGAAAAAAACATTTCAGGGAAATTGTGGGATGTGAGTCACCACAGATGAACTGAAGTTCCAATGTCATAGATGTGGCTTTCCGCCGTTTAACGCTATTTCTAGGATGATTTTTTTTTTCCTCAAATTCTGGGCCACCTGAGGAGGTGGCTGTGGATCGTCATAGAATGCTAGCACAGAGCGCAAAGATGGGTCCAGGGCCTGAAGAAACCTCCTCCTTCTTCCAGGAGGCACTGCACGCATCAGGGAATCTTCTTTGGTGTGGCCAGCAGCAAGTGAGCTGTGGATCAGCTGTAGCCCCAACCCTGGGACTTGGTCACGCCAGAACATTCTGTTACGAGCAAAGTCCTAAAGACATTCAAACAAAAGCTTCCCCTCCCCCCCCCCCATTCTGGATTTCCTGAATATTCAAGTGACCTGGGAGAGAAGGAGGCAGAAGTGATAGGCAGGGTCCACCAGGAAGGTCGTTTGGTCCATGAAAAAAAAAATAAGGTTTATGCCACAGCCTAGAAATCCCAGTGTGTGAGTTTTCCTTGCGCTGCATGATCTCACCCGCTCCCAGGAGACAAAAAGCTGGTTCCTCAGAGGAGCCTGCTCCCCAAGGCATGATAAAAGAAGGGACGCGTCATCTTCCAGCTCTCGTCAGCCTGTAGGTGGTTTGCCTGTGATGTCACTGTCCCACCCGCGCCCATGGTCCCAGATCCTGCAGAAATGGAGTCCTTCCTTCCCATCACAGAGCATCACCCGGCTAGGCTCCACTCCTCTGGGCAATTCAGATTGGGAGACGTGGTTGTTCTTTTGGGTTTATACATGCTATTCCTTTGCGTTCTTTCTGCCTCAGACATAGCTTTTCATGGCCGGCATTCTTTGACGACCACTACTGCCTCTAGGTTAGCGGTTACTATGGAAGGCTCTAGAGGGAAACTGCCTGGATTCGAATACTGGCTCCGCCGCTTCCTTTCATCGTAGGTGAGCAAACGAACCGTTTCGTGCCTTAATTTTACTGTCACTAATTCGTGCCAATGAAAGCGTGTGCCTCGCGGAGATGCTGTGAAGATCGAATGGGTTAAAATTCAAACGTTAAGAGGTTGTAACAAAGCCCCGTATAAAGTACCCACTCATTAAGATCGAGCTCGCAAAATGGTGAACTAGAAGCGCTGCTAATGATGTTACCGCTACTAACATCATCATTTATTATTGAGTCAAATTTTTGTGCTGGGGGTTGCGTTAGGCAGTCCATACACGTTTTCTCAACTAAATAAAAACTCTGGGAGATACATATTACTGACTCCATTCTACAGACTAGGAAATGTCTTTAGAGAGGCTCAGCACCTTGGTAAAACTAGGAAGTGGCCAGGTAAGTCGAATTCCAAAACCTGTATTTTCAACTATTAATAATGAATTTCTCAAGGTTTCTCTCTCTCTCTCTCTCTCTTTCTCTCTCCTTCTCTCTCTCTCTTAAGAGTTTGACTGGAGTCTTATGCCTTCAGGAATTATTTTTCAATTTACTCTAACTTCTAAAAGTAAAAGCACACTTAGTATGCTATCTCCATCTGCCTGAAATGCAAAATATTCTTTACTCTCTGGTGTCCTAGGCTAACTCTGTCTATTCTTGCTGCAAACCTTGAGCATACTTTCGGCAGATGGCTTGCTCAAGCCCAATTTTTTTTTTTCTAAATTCTTGGTGGGTCTCTTTTCTTCCTTTTTTTCTTTCTCTTTCTTTCTTTCTTTCTTTCTTTCTTTCTTTCTTTCTTTCTTTCTAAATATAGTTTTTAATTTTTAAATCTATTTTTGAGAGAGAGAGACAGCATGTGAGCAGGGGAGGGGCAGAGAGAGAGGGAGACACAGCATCTGAAGCAGGCTCCAGGCTCTGAGCTGTCAGCAATGGAGCCCAACGTGGGGCTTGAACTCATGAACCTGCGAGGTCGTGACCTGAGCCGAAGTTGGTTGCTTAACTGATTGATCCACCCATGTGCCTCCTATTTCTTATTTGTAAACAAATATCTTCAGCCTTTAGCGAGTCTGAAGTGATTCCAAGTACTTTCTTATCATGCCGAAGCATCCTTGTTAACCAGGTTGGGCTCTTATTATGAGAATTAGGATAGAATTCTGAAGAATTTTGTCTTCATGTAAACATTTCTGTTTATAGTAAATACTTCATCCAACTGATATTTCTGTTGTAGCGATTTCTGTTCCTTTGGCTACCAGTTTTCTTCCAGTAAAGGAGAAAGTTGCAGGGAATATGATTCTGGGAATGTGCATGCCGCTAAATGCCCTGTAAACTCTCTTCCCACCTTTCATTTTTATTGGGGCTGCGTTGTTGCTGGGATGGTGATGGTGCACGTATTTCTCTTAGGGCCATTAGCCACTGTGCTGCTTAGACTTTCTATCTGCATTAGAGTCAGTTTTGTTAGACTGCATTTTCCTAAAATGTGATCCATTTCATTTAGGACTTGAAGTTATTTGTGGAGAATTGTACAAAATACTGTTTTTAAAAATGTACTCTATTTTGATAATTTTCCCTTGTCATTCCTTATTTAGTATATTTGTTCTCCCTGTCTTTTAGTTGACAAGCAATTTTCTATTTTTCCCAAGAACTTATTATGTATTTCTTAGTTCTACTGTTTCAAAATTTTCTACCTCATTAGCTTCTGCTTTTGTGTTTATCTATCAATCTATATCTATCTATCTAACTACCTACCTACCTACCTATCATTCCCTTTATATTGACTTTTTCAGGTGCTTTTTATTTCTTCCTGTGGATTCAAGGTACTGTCAGTGTCATTTTCTTTCAGCCTGATGGCCCTAAGATTTTTCTGTAAGGCAAGCCTGCTAACTAGTAATCTCCTATTTTTTGCTTATCTGGGAATGTCTTTATTTCACCTTTGTTTCCAAAGGGTATCTTTGTTGGGTATAGAATTCTTGGCGACTTTTGTTTGTTTCTTCTTACATGTCACATATCTTCTGACCTCCATCATTTCAGCCATATTGCTGGTCTCCTACACATGATGAGTCATTTTTCTCTGGTTTATTTCAATATTTTCTCTGTGTATTTTGGCTTTCTGAAGTTTGACTATAATGTCTAGATGAGTATCTCTGTGTTTATTGTACTTAAGAGTCATTAAGTTTCTAGATTCTCTTGATTAATGTTTTCAATGACTAGAGAAATTTTTGGCTATGAATTCTTTGCTCCTCTTTCTCTTGCTCCTCTCTTTCTGAGATTCCCACTTTGCATATATTGGTAAAGTTGGTGGCATCCGATAAATTTCTAAATTTAGTCCATTTTTGTGTAAAGAGCATTTGCATGGGCAACACTGGGGTGTCTCCTGACACATAGCAACAGAGTTCCAAAATGCATGAAGTAAAAACTGACAGAAATGACAGAAGACATGAACATATCAAAACTATAGTTGGTTGTTTCAATGCTCTACCTTCAAAAAATTTTTTTAAATTTTTTTTTAATGTTTATTCATTTTTGAGAGACAGAGAGAGATGGAGCATGAGTGGGGAAGGGGCATAGAGAGAGGGAAACACAGAATCCAAAGCAGGCTCCAGGCTTTGAGCCGTCGGCACAGAGCCCGATGTGGGGCTCGAACTCACGTACTGCGAGATCATGACCTGAGCCGAAGTCGGGCGCTCAACTGACTGAGCCACCCAGGTGCCCCTCTACCTTCAAAAATTGATTGCACCAACTAGACAGAGAACAAGTCAGGGTAAAGAGACTGAACAACACTATCAACCAAGTTGATCTAACTGATGGTTTTAGAACACTCTACTCAACGGCCAAAGAATATGCATTCTTTTCAAGAATGTATAGAATGTTTTCCAATATAGACCACATATTATGCCATAAAATAATCTCAGCATATATAAAAGGATCGAGAGAATGCAAAGTATCTTCTCAGATCAAATTACTTAGAAATAAACAACAGAAAGAAATTTGGAAAATTCCCAAATACTTGGAAATTTAACAACATACTCTTAAATGAATCACGGATTACAGAAATTTCAAAGAAAATTATATTTTTTAACTGAAGAAAGAAATATAAAATATGAAATCACATGGAATGAAGTAGTGATTAAAAGAATATTTATAGCGTTAAATGGCTACATTAGAGAATAAAAAAAAACAAAGGTCTGCATTCTAAGCTAAATTTCTTCCTTCAGAAACTGTAAAGAGAAGCAAAAAGTATACCAAAAGTAAGAATAGGGAAGGAATAATAAAGATCCAATTTGGGGTCAAATAAACAGAAAATAGAAAAACAATGAGGAAATCCATGGAACTAAAAGTTTGTTTCTTGAAACAATCCACAGAAGTAATGAACCTCTAGTTAGACTGAATAAAAACGCAGGGGACAAGTCAGTCCTCAGATGTGGAATTGGCCATTCCCCATCTTCGTAGAGACTGACCCAGGGTTAGTTTTCTACCCACACCGTCATTCAGACCGCACTGTCTTCTCAGGGCCGAGGAGTCTGGGAAAATCTTCGGTGGCTTTTGTAGTTTCAGATGAGGTTAAGGTGGGGCTTCCTCACTTTTTTATGCAGGCTGTAGGTGCCTGTGTAGCACTGTGGATTCATTGCTGGCACAGAAGTACAGAGATGTCTGTGAGGGGCTGGTGGACTCTAGTGTTAGGGGAAAATGCTCCTTCCTTATTCTAGAGACGGTTGATCCAGAGGAGGCCTCTACTTCCTCCGTGGTATTAATACCATATGAATAATGGATCAGCTGTAGTGCCTTTCCTGGGTCTTGACGATACCAGTACATGTTCTCATGGCCCATAGTTTGAGAACATTCCAGAGTAATCTTCTTTCCTGTTCCTGAAACATAGTGTCTTGGGGTCTGGGAGACACTAGCATCCATGAGACCTGAGAAAAGGAGACACAAATTGACGACAGGGTCCCGGGTGGACCTTGATGCTGGAACCAGGTTCAAAGCCAGAACAGGGGAAAATGTTTCTTTCTGATTTTAAAGAAATCTGTGTCAGTGACTTACCTGCACCCAGAAGGTAAAGGGCCACGTAATAGAAGAGCCTGACAGCCATGGCACAGTTAGAGCAGGAAGGGTGTCTCCCAGTTCTGGGGAAGAGGGGTGGGCTCTTGATGAAGTCACCACGTGACGACACAGTCCCTGCAGATCATCTGGGCCCGACAGCCATCCTGTTGACATAGCGGTATCATCTATCTCCCTTTACCTATCAAAAGACTGATATTTCTGTTTACTTTTCTCACGCCAAGTAGGCTCAATGCTTTGCTGGTTTATCTTAAGTCTCTACTCTTTTTGCAAAATATTAGATTGCAACCCTATCACAAGCTATGAAAGGGAGGACTGCAGAGCTTTGAAAGGCCACAACAGGAAGATGTGATCTAGTTGGGAAGGTCGGGAAAGGAAGGGCTGTTTGGGGTGAGCTGAAGGATGAGCTGGAATGGATTTTGCAAAGCTGAGAGAAGAGCTCAAAACCAGGGCCCAGGGAACAGGGCGGCTGGATCAGACAGGGCACAAGAGACCGTGTTGGGAGGATTACACGAGGGAACACATTTAGGTCACACGTGGGAAGGGCTTAGGGCGGCAAGCGACATGTGCTGAGTTTTCCGAAAAACGTATGGTCATTGTCAGGTGCTAATTACATTGCTTTCTTGGTCTTGTTTCTCATGGACTTGGGGTTCAGATTTTGCCAACTTTATCAACTTAGGCTCCATTTTATCAAGTTCATCTTTCTCTTCACTGCACCGTCAATCATGATAGAATAGAAAATTCAGACCTGCAGTTCTTTCTAATACATGCTTTGGTAACACTGGCTAAAATATTTTGGGTGCTGTTGCAGTAAACAGCATCCACACCAAGTACTGTCCTCTTTCCCCCATTTGTTTTCAACAGAAAAGTCTGTAGCTTCAGTCATGAGTCACAAAGATTAATCCCAGGACCCCTTCCCCCTTCCTCTGCCTCTTTTTGCCCTGGTTCACTGGGATTCACAGGTGACAGTCACTCAAAATCTTGCTTAGCTGCTGCTGACCCGGGATTTGGAGCTGACGGATGACCTCTTCAGACTTTATGCATTTTTTGAGTTTATATATTTATTTTGAGAGACAGAGAGAGAGAGAGAGAGAGAGAGAGCTTGAGCATGAGCAGGGGAGGGGCAGGGAGAAAGGAAGAGAAGGCGAATCCCAAGCAGGCTCCACACTGTCAGCGAGAGCCTGATGTGGGGCTTGAACTCACGAACTGTGATATCATGAGATCATGACCTGAGCTGAAATCAAGAGTCAGATGCTTAACCAACTGAGCCCCCCAGGTGCCCCTGGTCTTTATGTATTTTACGTATGACAACTGCACACTCGTGTTCATTCTTGGTCTCTCATACATCCCAAAAGAATATACCAATTTTGATTTACCAAACCCTGACATCTTCTTGTCCGCGAAAGCCTTCCTTTAGACAAGGGTGATCATTAAAATTGAACAACATTCTGGGGGGCCTGGGTGGCTCAGTCAGTTAAGCGTCCGACTTTGGCTCAGGTCACGATCTCACAGTCCGTGAGTTCGAGCCCCGCATCGGGCTCTGGCCTGATGGCTCAGAGCCTGGAGCCTGCTTCCGATTCTGTGTCTCCCTCTCTCTCTGCCCCTCCCCCATTCATGCTCTGTCTCTCTCTGTCTCAAAAATAAATAAACGTTAAAAAAAATTAAAGAAAAATTGAACAACATTCTGTCTTTGCTTTTACTTTGAAAGCTGGCCTTGCCTTAATAGGTAGCATCTAGGAAGAACAAAATAATAATGAAATTTTACTGCCCCCTGCTGAAAAAAAATGTGAAAAGGATGAATAAACACTTAGAGATTTGGGAAGGGTTTTCTGATGAATTTTAAAGAAATAGGAAGGGGGGAGGCCCCAAGTTGTTCTAAGTGTGAAGATTTAAGAATGAGTGGTGAACGGATGAAGATGCCAGCAGTAACTGGGTGTAAAATCTGATTCTCACAGTGGAAGGAATTAAAGAAAGAAGAACTTGGGGCAGGTCTTGGGCTGGGGCAGATATGAGAGGCTCGGGTCCCACTCGGATGAAGGAGTATTTGAAAGAAGACGTATTTGAGTCTATTTTTCTTTCCTCCCTCCCTCCCTTCTTTTCTTCCATCTTTCCTTTGCTAAGTCAGACATTATACACAGTTCTAAGGATATAAAATTGGAGGGACATCAGTCTTCTTTCCAAAAAAAATTTTAGTTGATTTATGTATTTTTGAGGGAGATAAGAGTTGAATAGGGAAGGGTCAGAGAGAGGAGAGAGAGAGAGAATCCCAAGCAGGTCCTGTGCTGTCAGCACAGAGGCCAATGCGGGGCTCGAATTCACAAACCGTGAGATGATGGCCTGAGCCAAAAATGAGAGACTCTGAAACCAACTGAGTACTCCTGGAGGGACATCACTCTTAAACTAGAGAATATATAGACTCGGTGAGAGTCAGTCTAGAATACAATAAGTATAGTATCTGGAAGGGATAAGAGCTGAATCTTCTCTGTCCACGAGAGTCACAATAGCCGTTACAGATAAGCTCATCTCTGAGCTAAGAATTAAAGGCTGTGCAGGAGTGAGCCAGCAGTGAAGAAGTAAGTCCATCTTGGATGAGAGGGAACATTTGCAAAGGTACAGTTGTCCAACTGGCCTTGGCCTCGTCAGGGAAATGTAAGGCGTTTCAGCTGAGCTAGAGTCTAAAGGGCTGAAGGGAATGTGGATGATTTGGCTGCATTTTCGGACACAGATCTTTTCATGAAAGGCTTTGTGTACCATGTGAAGAATGCCACATGCAATCAGGCTGGTGGCAGCATCTAAGACCGAGTAAAGCAGAGGAAGTAAGAGGCTGATAGACCATCAAGAAGGGCACCGAGGTTTTTTTCTGGGGAGTGGATGATGAAAGTCTGCACTGGAGTAGAAGCGCCAAGGAAGGAAAGGAGCAGCTGAATCAGATAAACATGTGTATTGAAGACTGATGTGTCCCCTGTATCTCCCTTCAGGCGTGAAGGACAGTTTCCCCATCCATTAGGGGTGCTGCGGGCTGACGGCCCTCTTTATGAATTGTCTCAGCTGTCCCCACCACCTGCGGGCACGCCCTTTCTCAGGGCAACACATTCACACTGACATCGTTGCAAGGAGAGTGGGGTATAAGACCTGGCCCCCTCACCTCCACCTCGGGTGGTTCTCAGGGCCACCCTATGGCTCAGCTAAGGCTTTTGCTAAGGTTGCAGAACAGCCCGGCTTCTTCCTCAGTCCATCCTTCCTTCTTTCCCTTCTACTTATGTTGATCACAGCGGCATTTTTTTCAATATATGAAATTTATTGTCAAAATGGTTTCCATACAACACCCAGTGTTTATCCCAAAAGGTGCCCTCCTCAATACCCATCACCCACCCTCCCCTCCCTCCCACCCCCCCATCAATCAACGGCATTTTCTAATAACCCACCGAACACTGATCTCCCCTAACGAAGTCTGCTTTTCTAGAAAACCAAACCTATGACAATATGAAATACAGAAATAATAGATTTGCAAATGGATTTAATGAGGGCTTATGGAAGGAGGAATCTAGAATGGTGGTTTAAGACTGAGAAGAAACACAGGGTTTGGGCCAGAATGGGTGCATGTAGGGGAGAGGGCATGATAAATTCAGCAGTAAATCACTTGAGTTTGAACTGTAGAGCAGGTCCGGGAGACAGTTGAGTCCACCAGTTTGGAACTTGTGAAGAAATTGTCATGATCATGAGTGGGAAGGTTGAGGATGGATATCTATACTAAGGGGAAAAGAAGGCAGAAGAAAAAGTCCTGGGAAAATCTACTAGACATATCTAGTAAATAACTAAAGAGTACAGTTAATAGTTTATGAGAGAAGAATTATTATTACAGAATGAGGCTTTGATGAAGTGTGCATAGAAAGCAGAGAACAAAATTCTAGCAAACCGACCTTTTAAAGGGAAAGCAGATGAGCTAGAACTCACACAGGAGATTTTTTTTTAATTTTTTTTTTTAACGTTTATTTATTTTTGAGACAGAGAGAGACAGAGCATGAACAGGGAATGCAAGTGGTTAGGGGCAGAGAGAGAGAGGGAGACACAGAATCTGAAACAGGCTCCAGGCTCTGAGCTGTCAGCACAGAGCCCAACGCGGGGCTCGAACTCACGGACCGTGAGATCATGACCTGAGCTGAAGTCAGACGTTTAACTGATCAAGCCACCCAGGCGCCCCCAGGAGATTTTTTTTTTTAAAAAAGGTATGACATTCTTCTCAGATCAGAACGTGTAGAAAATGAAATAATTTGGGTTCTTTGAGTGAACTGTCACTGAGTCATGGATTCTTTTGCCAAAATAATTGAGGCTCATGGAGTACAGAGACAAAGCACATAAGAAAGTCCTCAATTTGATTCTTAGGCAGGTTTTATGCTATGGAGCCCTTGATTGAGTATTTTTGTGCCGGGAGTTCGCTGGCTCCCAGGAGGGTCCCCTATGCAGGGGGCTGGGGGCTTATTCCAGGGCCTTTGAGAGAAAGAGGAATCTCCAAGCTCCGAGCTTTGGCTCCATGCTGGGGAGAAGGCACATTTTTGGGAGATCCGCTACATCCAGATAATGACACAGTCTACCTGCTCCTGCAGGTGAAGATTATTCTCAGCAGAGATCCACATGCGGGGCAGTGGATGAAAGATAACTTTTCTAGATCCCAGTCCTGGTACTTGACAAACTTCACCTTCTGAGTCAGATTTAAATAGTAATGGAATTTATTTAGGATGAAGTTTTAGAAAACAAGGTAGTCGGTTTGTTCCTGGACTAAAGGCACTCAAATACAGAGCTGAAGAATGGCTGGCTCTTGGAGGAACCAGGACAGAGAAGGGGACAGCAGGATGAAGGGGCAGTTGGTAGAAACAGAGAGGAGAGGGGCACGGTGCAAAGTGGGCAGAGACAAAGGCAAAAGAACCATGAAAAACCACATTGTGTTTGAGCTAATAAGAGATGTTCTTATTGAAAATCATGGTGGGGGCACCTGGGTGGCTCAGTTGGTTGAGCGTACAACTCTTGATTTCAGCTCAGGTTATGATCCCAGCGTCGTGGGATTGAACCCTGCATCAGGCTCCTTGCTAAGCATGGAGCTTGCCTAGGGTTCTCTCTCTCTCTCTCTCTCTCTCTCTCCCTCCCTCCCTCCCTCCCCCCTCCCTCTTCTTCTCCCTCTCCCTCTTCCTCTCCCCACCACACCCCAAAGTAAAAGAAAAAGAAAAACAGAAAATCATGGTGGTATTGACAAATGTCAGGTTTATTCTAGAATGACACTATTGGGCTAGCCCCACTAGAATACATAAAGAGGGTCAGTGGGCAGGGAGATAGGTTCAGTCCAGCCTGTGGTTTCAGTCACCCCATGGCCTAGGGACATTGATCTAATGTGGCCTCAAGCTCAGATTGAGGCACATGGAGCATAGAACTACTGAGACCTCTAAAGATCCCCACATCTCACATGGGGGAAGCCTTCTGTGCTCCTCTGAGTAAATGTGCCTGTCTTTCTGTATAGAAAGCAGGTGGCCAAGAAGCACTGTGAAAGTCTCTGGTGGCACAGAAGTAAAGAGCTGTCTGTTTGGGAATGGCAGTCTCTAGGAACAGGGAGAATTTCTCTCGCTCCTTTCGAGAGGCACTGTACCCATTGGAGACCTCTCCTTTGTTAATATTGTTGGTACCGTAGGATAAGTAGACCAGCTGTAACCTCAGTTCTGGGTCTTGTCGATACCAGTACATATAGGCATGATCCATAGTCTGAGAACACTCCAGTACAATGCTCTTTCCTGTCTCTATAATCCCATTCCTTGGGGTCTGGGTAATGCCAGCATCCACGGAGCCTGTGAGAAAACAAGACAGAAACTGGAGCCAGAGCTCAGGAAGGGTCCTCTTGCCACAGGCTCAAGGGAAAAGCTTCAGCCAGGACCTGGGAGATGTAAGGACTTCCCTATGTTTCCCAAACTCACCTGTTCCCAAGAGACAAAAGGCCACACAGCACAGGAGCAAGAAGAGGTCCATGGTGGGGAGAGGCAAGATGGAGGCGTTTCCAACTTGGAGTGTTGGGGAAACAGGGCACTGAGATAGGAAATGGGAAAAATTCGGTCAGTGATGTCCTTGCCCCTCACAGCTTATCTGGCCTTGGAGAAAGATGCAGCCACACCCCTTTCCCCACCGGGCCTTACCTTCGCTCCCTTATTACTCAGGCAGGTGGTGCCTTGGTTTACTTACTGGGGGTCCTACCAGAGGATGTTGAAACTCTTCAACTCCCCCCTCTTCTCTTCCTCCTTCTTCTCTGCCACCGACCAGAGACTAGTCTCTTCCTCTTCCCACGCCTTAGCTATTTCAGTAGCTCAAGGGCGTGCCCTCATCCCTGTTGAATAGGCTATGGAGTAAATCCAGATTCCTTTCACATAAAGAGAAACTAGTTCCTGTGGAGGTTGTGACACTGTAACCTTTCTTTCTTTCTTTCTTTCTTTCTTTCTTTCTTTCTTTCTTTTCTGCATTTATTCATTTTTTTTCTCACTCAGGTCTAGGTAGGCTATGCAATTTGAACATATTCACCATAAAGTTTGAGAGTTTTGTCTTTTCCTAGGGGACCAGCACTATTAACTTGGGTCCAAATTTACATTGCTCTTCAGTGATGCTCTTGTTCTGGTCAATGTTTCCTGGGCACAGATCTTTATGGAAAATACAGGCTAATTGTAGGAAGGTATTCTCTTAATGTGGGTATACGCTTTAGAGAATACTTAGCACCTTCCCTCACATTTGAATGAACTGAAAAGAGTTCCGTGAAGAGGTAATTTTAGCTCAACATAAATTGTTCCTGACTTTAGGAGGAAAGTCTTCAGTATTTCATTACGACAAAGTACAACGACAGCACAACCACGGGCATTGAGGTTGGCGCCTGTTGGGATGAGCACTGGGTGTTGTACGGAAACCAATTTGACAATAAATTTCATACTAAAAATAAAAACAAAACAAAGACAGCACAACCACAAAGATCATGTGAAATATTGATGTGATCGGTTAATCTTCTTTGCCCCTCCAGGTCTGTGCCTCTCCTTGTTCCTTATCCAGGGATATACCAGAGCCTCCTACACTAATCGGTTCGGCTGTATATCACATCAGGAACGTCTCCTTTTTTAATAGCTTCTCTTTTGATTACGAAAATTTATAACATGTATAAAACAGATGCTGTCATGATACAATGAGCCTCCTCGTACCCCCACGTGACCTGGCTTCAATAATTACCAACTCATGGCCTCTCTTGTTCATTTGCCACCATTTCTCTCTCTCTCCTGTTATTTTGAATACTCATTGCTTTATTCAGGAGTATGCAGGCACATTTTGCAGCCAGAGTACACATTCTCTATGACATATTCCAGTGTTCTCTCCCTTCTCTCTCTTTCTGGATAGAGTTCTTCATTAATCATATCCATAGAAACTTGGGGTTTCCCCCCCCCCCCCAATAAATTGCTTATCCAGGGGCTTGATTAAAAGAAACAGGACAATTGTAAGAACGATTGTCATTTGGGTTTGTCCTTAGTGGGAAAATCATCACCTGAATCTGCAATTCTTAACATAAACATGCTGCTTTGCTGCTCCCCCCCCCCCCCCACCTGCTGTGGGCAGTGACTGGAGTGGGAGAGATTTGGGAGGTGAATGTAAACTGTTTTCGGGGGTCCTGTCTGTTGAGGACTAGTGGAGTCTGACGGGCGAAGTGTGCAGACGCGTGACAAGGAGAAGAGAAACATACATCGTACTGGGACCAGAATCTGTGCCAGAGGAGGAGTGAACGACCATCATCAGTGAACGACCATCACCCATCATTAATTGGGTGGGAACAGAATTAAAAAAGACACTCCAATTTCTGCACAACCCAGACGGTCCTTGATGGCACGGACCAGTATCCCCCCTCCTCTGGGATGGCTCTTATGATTCTTAAATCTTATTTACAACCCACTTCTACTCTGACCCATCCCTCACCACAGGCAGAGCACACATCTCTCAGTCTCCGCCCACACCCTGCTTTTCACAACGTGCTGTGTGTTCCTGGGTGTGATCCTAGGGACACTGGAAGCTCTCTTCTCATTTGTGAATTATTGATCTGTAGACATATCCTTGGGCACAAAGAATTTTTACTACTGGTTAGTGCTTTCTGTGTTGTAAGAAAACTCACAAAGATGTTTTCCTGTTTTCTTCCAGAAGGTTTGTAATTACAGCTTTTATACTAGGTCTATGACCCATCTCAAATTGACTTTTGTTCATGGGATGAGGTATCAGTCAAGTATATTTCATTTTACATGATCATCCAATTGTTCCAATGTTATTTGTTGCAAAAACTGCTATCTTAATGCACTGAAATTTCTAATCCATAGACATGATACATCTTTCCATTTTTAATATTTTCTTTAATTTCACTTTGTGATGTTTTGTAGTTGTTCACTGAACATCTTTTGTTAAATTTATTCCTGTTATCCTTACTATCGTATATGGTATTGTCTCCTAACATTTCTTTTTCAATTGTTTGCGATTAGCATAAAAACACTTGATTTTTTTTATATTGACCATGTGTCTTGTCTTGCTACATTCACTAATTATTTCTAGCTGTTGTTTATTGAGTTCCTAATGTTTTTAATATACACAACAATGTGAACTGAAAATAATCATAATTTTATTTATTCCTTTACAATAGTTAGGACTTTTTATTTTTTTCTCTTATTTTTTTTTCACTTGTCACAAGGTCTGGTTAAGACCTCCAATCTAATGTTGAAGAAAAGTGGTGAGAGTAAACATCATAGCGTAATCCAACCACAAGAGGAAAGTGTTCAATATTAACCATTAAACAGGACGTTCGCTGTGTGTTCTTTGTTGATCACCTCCAACAGACTGGGAAAATTCTGTTTACCAGTTTGATCAGAGTGCTTACTTTGAACGAGTACTGGATTTTGTCAAATTTTTCTCAGCATCTATTAAGATGATCAAATGAAGGGCGCCTGGGTGACTCGGTGGGTTAAGCGTTGACTTTGACTCAGGTCATGATCTCACAGTTCATGAGTTTGAGCCCCGCAACAGGCTCCGTGCTGACAGCTCAGAGCCTGGATCCTGTTTCAGCTTCAGTGTCTCCCTCTCTTTCTGCCTCTCCCTCATTCATGCTCTGTCTCTCTCAAAAAATAAACATTAAAAATAATAAAAAAAAAGATGATCAAATGATTATTCTTCATTATTCTGCTAATAATTCTCCTACAATAAACCTACTTGGTCATGATGTATTACCACTATATATGGATATACACATATGCACACACATCCATATGTATATGCATTTGGATTTGATTTGTTAATATGTTGAAAAGGATTTTTTTCATCTACGGTCATAAAAATATTGTTCTGCGATATCTTTGCCAGATTTTGGCATCAGGTTTTTGCTAGCTTCACATAATGAGTTGTGAAGTAGTTCTAAACTCGTAGTTCTAGTTTAGTTTATTTTCTAAAAAAAGTTTCTGTAAAGTTGGCATGATTTTTTTCCCCCTTAAATGTTTACCAGAGTTCACCAAGAAATGAATCTGGGTCTGTAGTTTCCTTTGAGGGGATGTTTTTGATAAGTAATTCAATTTCTTTACATTTCTAATTCCACCCTGAATCAGTTTGGTAAGTTTGTGTTTTTCAAGTAATTTCGTCTAGTTGTAATACTTATATATGATATCCCATTATTTTAAGGTCTGTTGTGTTTATGGAGATATTCTCTTTTTCATCATTGATATGGGAATTTGTGTCTTTCCCCCTTTTGTCTTGACTGCTATGGGTTAATCACTTTTATCAATTGATCAAATTATGAACACAGTTTCCTGTAAATCCTGGAACATATTTCTATAATAATAATTATTTAAAATTTCTTGTCTGAAATTTCTGTGTTATTTCAGGGTTGGTTTCCATTGCCCATTTCCCCCTATGTATGGGGGATATTTTCCCATTTCTTTCCATGTCTAGTACTTTTTCATTGCATGACTGAAATTGTGCATGCTGCATGGTTGAGAGTCTAGATTTTTCTTTCTCCTTTCTTTCTTCCTTTCTTCCTGCCTTTACTTAGCGAGTGCTATGCGATTTTTCTCTAGAAGCCATTTAATTTATTGACAGATCAGCTAGCTCCCAGGGAGGCTTGTTGAAGTTTGTTAGGGCAGTTGTAGAATGGCTCTTGCTCTTGGACCTGGGTGGCCCCCTTCTTGAAGTGTGACCCCCAGACTTGAGGTGCCAAGTGTATTCCCAGGGGATTCAGTGGGCTCGCTCCTCTCTGGCTGGTCAGGATTCACATGGACCCCTGGGCTGTGTGGCAGCCAGAATCTCCAGCCCTGCTCTCTGTCAGGCTTCACTGAGGCTCTCTAAGTGTCTGCTATTTGGTGTTTGACCCCTGGGCAATATTGGAGCCCTTTGTCTGCCATTTTCCTTCCCTACAGCAGCTCAGCCCTGAACTCTGCTCTCTGTCTCCCTGATGTTGCTCTGCTTGGTTTCCATCTCTCGTGCTGCAGTTTAGAAGCTGTTCCAATGCACAGATCTGGGGCAATCATGACACCCCCTTTCATCTTCCCTCCTCTCTGTGATGATGGCCCTCCACTGCCTGCTGTCTGATGCCTGAGAGCTGCCTTAAAAAATTCCATCAAGCTTTACAGTAGCTTCTAGATGTAGGCAAGTATGGTAACAACTGTCTGTTCTGACTTGAAGCCAAATTCCTGTTATTCTCATTAAGGTCATATAATTATGACAGTGTTTATTGCACTTTTAAGGTTCTGATCCTCTTGTCAAGCTGACACTATTATAAGAAGTTTGTAAGAGTAACCCTCTGATAGGGTTCTTGATCAAACTGGATAACAAAATTCATCATTTAAGGGTTCTTAAACAATTTTCATAAGTATTATTTATTTCCAAATTTACATGAGACTTTTTATATTCATATTTTCTCATTCCTTGTTAAATTGTTGGTTTGATTCTTTTCTTAAATTATTATTATTTTTAATATTTTCCTTTGTGTGATTTTTTTTAATGTTTTTTTTTGAGGGGCGGGGCACAAGTGGGGTAGGGGCAGAAAGAGAGAGGGAGACACAGAATCCAAAGCAGGCTCCAGGCCCTGAGCTGTCAGCACAGAGCCCAGTGTGGGGCTTGAAGCCACAAACTGTGAGATCATGACATGAGCTGAAGTCAGATGCTTAATCGATTGAGCCACCCAGGTGTCCCCTTTTCTTAAATGATTATATCCATCTTTATAGTAAATGCTGATAGTTTTCCGGGTATCACTTAAAATTTGTTTCCCTAAGTTTATTCCTCAGGAATTTGTTTTAATTTGTCCAAAGAAAAAGTTCTCCCCACAGAGCATATAACATTCTCATGTTTTTGGTAAAAAAAAAAAAAAAAAAAAAATCTATTTGCCATAACTATACATGTTATTTGAAATACACGTATCGTGTCTCTCTTTTTACTCTTCTCTCTTCCCCAGAGACTAAAATTCCATGCAATGTAACTAAAAAATTCCCAATCTTTTTATGTCTCAGTGACTTAAAATGGTGAAATTAATGTGAATCAGCTATCATATCAAGAGCTCAATGAAATTGGTGATTGCCCTGGATGGCATTTGGTCCTGAAATAGACAATCTGAGGACAAATGTTAAGTCTTTAAGAAAAATGTGTGAATTTTTACTGCTCCTTGCTGTAACCAGCCAGCAGAATCCGGTTAGAAAAAGAGGGAGAAAAATTCATTTGGTTTACTCCAGGGGGCAAAAAGCATAGCCGAATGGATTGAAGCATTTTCTTTTCATTTCTGGATGAAATGAGGTTGTTGATGGGTGGTAAGCGGTGTGGGGGGCAGCAGTGGTTGGAAATGTTTGTGTGATACCCAATGATGGGAGTAACAATGGGGGAGAAATAGCGGTGTCTTTCATGTAATGGAGGTAACGTGCACCTGCTCAGAGGATACCCACCTGTTTCTCTCCATACCTACTGGCTCTTTGAAGTTTGAGACAGGGGTGCACCATATAGGGAGGCGATATTTCAGCTTTATTCTAAAATAAAAAAGGGACTGATATCTACAAACCTTTGAGAAAAATACAGAACTCTCAGTAGAGAAATGGCCTAAGAATACAAATAGACCATTTCGAGAACAGAAATCCAGGACCACCATCTAATGAGGAAGGGCTCAAATTCATTAGCAGTCAGAAAAAATGGAAATGGGAGAAGTGGGGAGGGAGAGACCATCATCCAGCTTTCTAGATTGTTGCCAGTTGATAGTATAGGAGTGTAAAGTAACTTCTCTCTCTCTTCCTATTAAATTATTGGTTTTATTTATTTTTCTTAAATTGTCATCTGCATTTTTAAGGTAAGCACTGATGGTGTTCTAGGAGAAAGGGGGTGGATGAGAGATTGGAATCTCTTTACCTTCTTAGACTGCAATAATCTAGACAACTGGATAACACCATAAGAGGGTGGGGGATATGGGAAGCTTTATGTACTTTTAAGTGAGATTTGAGACTCATACACCAACCTGCAGGGCCCTCTGATGGTATCTAGATACAGAAAATAATGTACACAAATGGTACTCGATGTCTCAGCAGTCATGATTCTGGGTGTACAATCCTATAAAATGATCCTACAGGTCCAGGAAGGGTTGTATACAAGCATACTCAAAGCTGGCATGACATCAGAGGAAAACTGGGTCTTCCCAGAGAAACAGGCATGGAGCGCTGTAACTCACTTAGAAGCAACAGACTACACGTACATACAGAAGAATGAAGCGTTTCACTCACCTGAGCTGAGTGGGGAAAATCTAAAAGGCAGAATTGCATGCATAATAAAGATTTACATGATTTTAAATACATGCGTGCATGCACACGTGGTAAAGGTTGAATGCTCTAGGAGAAGGCTCATGGTTGGATCATGACCAGGTTATTGTTTCCCCTGGATCTGACCCCAGGTTTAGAATGAGGTGAGCTGGTCAGTAGCATTGCAGTGGAATGATGACAACTGAACTCGTGACCTTCAGTTACCATCTCATCATCACCTTCCACCGTGAGGACTGGCAGAAAAGAGAAAGACAGAACACAGGGAGAGAAGAACATGAAGTGGACGAAACAAGAAGAAAAGTGAGCCCCGAGAGGCAGTCATTCCAGCCCCTGGCCCAAGTGGTGTTTTTTTCCACAATTGTCCATCACTCCTTGATGGCTGCTGAACATCTTTTAGCCTCGTATTAAAGCCACTGTGGCTTAGGCTAGCTCCAGTTGACTTGTTGCTTCCTTTCAACCAAATTTGCCACCCGCTTCCTGAGTGGGGTCCACGACGAGTTTGTGCACTAAGAGGAGCTAACACTTCCGCGCTCTGCGATAGCCGCAGAAGTACAGCGCTGAGCCTCCGGGTTCAGAGGACCGGGTTTCCAGGCTGCAGGGTGAGTTTGGGGGACATTTAGCTGAGAATCGCTCCTTGAGCAAGTCGATTTGAGTAAGCACTTGATTGTTCTGAAAGTAAATTAAAAAACTTAAACTTTTTTTTCTGGGTCTGTTGATATCGGTAAACAAAAGTATGTCCTTTTTCGGGGATACAATCCATCCTTGTTTTCTGTCCTTTGCCTTTGACCAGATGTCCTGGAGTCTGGGTGACTTTGGCATCAAGACAGCCTTTAAGAAGAAGACACAGAAGCTGTAGACAAAGCCCAGGAGGGATCTTGTGAGGGAAGAGCTTGGGGCTGGGAGTCGACAAGCGGGAACTGGATTTTTCTTTTGTGCTCAGGACTCACTGGCTCCCAGGTGACAAAGGGCTGCACAGCAGAGGAGCCCTGAGCCCATGGTGGCATCAGAGTAGCAAAAGGATGAGGCTTTTTCAGGCTCCATCAAGAACCTTCCTGTGACGTGATTGCTTTGCAGACTCATAATCATCATGAAACTGCTTCGTGTCAATGAGCTAAAACACATCATGACATTGGAAGGAAAGCTTTTATCCCAGCTCATTAAATACACCCAGTTTGTGTTTTATTCATTTAGAAATATTCATTTTATTTACTCTTTGTCTTTTTTTCTTTTTTTAGAGAGAGAGAGAGTGCAAGCAGGAGAAGAGGGGCACAGGGGGAGAGAGAGAGAGAGAGAGAGAGAGAGAGAGAGAGAATCCCAAGCAGTTTCCAGCTCAGTACAGAGCCCGACGAGGGGCTCGATCCCACTACTGTGGGATTATGATCTGAGCTGAAATCAAGAGTTGGACGCTCCACTGACTGAGCCACCCAGGAGCCCCTAGAAATATTCACTTAAAAAAAATTTTATATCTAGTTTTGCCAACAGAAACAACATCTATTGATATGCCCCGATTCGAGAGACCCCCCGAAAACAAACCACCAGAGTCCAGAGCCAAAGCCAAGCGGCAAGGGTCGTTTATTGCAGATTCGAACACGGTCCTCCGCGCACTCGTTGCCGGTGACGCAAGAGGCCCCGAGCAAGGATCTTACAGCTTCTTTTATAGACAGGCACAAACAAGTTAGGGATTTTTTTGAGGTTGCAGAGTTCTTATAGGTTGACATTTAAATTTGAACGCTCAGCAGAACTTGATTGGTTCCCGCCTTTATTTCAAACCATTCAGCAGAACTTGATTGGTTCCCGCCTTTATGTCAGACTACGACCGGGCACCCCTGGGTGGTTTCGGGAAAGGCGGGGGAAGGGAAAGATCTTTTCTTTGCAGTTGTGAGTACACCTGGTAATTTTTCTCTTAGCCTCTCACTATTTTTTAGAAAGTTAGAAAATAAAGATAAAACCACATGACTGCCAAAGATGATGCCTGTTAACACCTTAGTGATGGTCTTTCCAGATCTCTCCTTTCCTCCCCCACTCTGCGTGCATGTGTACATTCTCTTTGATAAAAAGTATGTCATTCTGTGAATACTGTTTTATAACCTTTTAAAAAATTGTATTAACTTAATATAATTTTCATAATCATCATCTTTCACTATCGATGCATTTTAATTTTATCTACTACCCAATTTTTATTCAGAGTTTAGCAGCTGTTTGAAAAAACCCTTTTACATGGATTTAAACACAGTTTCTAACCCAGGACTGGGCATTGCTTTTGATGATTAATTATCTAATTATCTTTCCATTTAATACAGGCCCCTTTCGTTACTGTTGTTTTTGTGATTCTGAGGCTAAACACTGCTTTGCAGAATATTTCACCTTCTTGATATTTTTGGTATGTTTTGGCTTGTTCATTTATTGTGAGATAACCTCTCATTTTCTTCTCTGATTTTTCTATCAACCTTTAATTTAAGTAGTACACTTCTTTTCTTGTGATCTATTTTTGCTTATTTTCTTCCTTCCTTCCTCCCCATCCCCATTCTAGGGAAGTAATGTTAACAGCTTAATGTATACCTTTCCATAGGCTTCTCCTTTCTCCTTCAATTGTTCAATGAGGTTGTTTTCTCCACATTAAAACACTGATATTGAATATATATCCAATAATTTGATAACATACCAATACAATAAGCACTTGAACAAATAACCCCACTCCGGAAATAAAATATTGCCAGCGTCTTTGAAATCTCTTGGTTTTCCCTCCCAGACCTCATGACCTCCCAATACCACCCCTCTATTCTATTCTATTCTATTCTAATTACTCTCTTCCTAGACTATTAGCTCCTGGCAGAAAGGATGTGTTTCTATTCAATTTTGTATCCTTTGCATTCAGAAAGGGAACCGGGCACAGTAACATCTCAAGAAAAGACACAGATAAATGTAAAAGGAGTGATTAAAACCCGGGAGGCGCACAGAATTAAGTGTATCCCCTGGGTCTGTTCTCTTGAGTGCTTGATTAAGAATCCAGAGAGAAGGTGCCTGGGTGGTTCAGTCAGTTAAGTGTCTGACTTTGGCTCAGGTCATGACCTCAGGGTTTGTGAGTTCAAGCCCTGAGTCTAGGCTGACAGCTCAGAGCCTGGATCCTGCTTCGGGTTCTGTCTCCCTCTCTCTCTGTCCCTCCCCCACTTGTGCTCTGTCTCCCTGTCTCTCAACGATAAATAAGGATTAAGAAAATTTTTTTTAAAAATAGCAAAAAAAAAAAAAGAATCCAGAGAGTGCAGGAAGGCTACTCGGCAGAGGGGGAGTTTAGAAAGATTACAACAGTGGGGCCACGGGCTGCAGCAGGTGTGCGTGCAGGTGGCCAGTGGCCGTGCTCCACTGTGGTGCGGTTCCAGAACAGAGGTACAAGCCTGTTTGGTGTGCGCCAGCTTCACAGTGAGAGGAAGTGAGAGGAAGTAGCGCCTTCTCCTCTCGAGAGACACTGTGGCCTTCAGTTACGTCTCCCCTCTGAACATCTTTTTCAACCGTTGAGTAGTAAATCAGCCTCAGACCTCGGCCTGGGTCCTGCCAGTACCAGTCCATTGCATTGTATCGCAAGTTCTGTTTACGCTCCAGGGTCACATGGCGCCCAGCCCTGCTGAGCAGGACTGCTGGCGTCTGATAGATTTCAGCACTCGTGGGTCCTGTGGGGGAAAGGCTACAAAGGCTGAGGATAATGTCCAGAAGGGGGGGCCCAATGCTATCGTAAGAGCAAGGTAAGCAAGGTAGCCAAGTGGGGGGCTGCACACCCAGGATAGGAATTTGCTGACTGGGTGTTGGGCTCACCTCTTCCCAGGAGAAACAGGGCCACGTAGCAGAGGGCGCAGCTGCCCATGACAGGGGTAGAGTCTTTGTGAAGGTCTAGACACGGACTGAGAGAGCCCAAGGGAGGGGACTAGAACATAGGGCTCCCCCTGACTTAGTATGCAGAAGTTATCACCACTAGAAGATGAATGACTGTCAAAGCTCATTTTGCGGATGGGTACAGTAAGGCTCAGAGATCAAGTCACTTGCGTCTTCTGCCTACGCAGCTCTTTATATCCCTTCTAAAGGGACAAGATCCCGAGTGGTGAGAGGACCAGGTTCCCCGTTTCCCGGTCAGTCACACCCGATACACCCCGTGCCTCTGCGCTCGCTGTGACGAGAGCTTGGAAAAGAAATACCTGCAATTTTCAGAGTCTATTGCTTGTCTATCAACTGCCCTGTTCCTGTCAATACTGTTGCAGATACAAGAACACGTTCGAATTGTTCGTGGTTATAAGATAAAGCCAATTCTGCCCATCCTCTGTATTTATTATAATTGATACGGTAGATGGAGCACAGACTCCTTGAGTGATTTTGGTGATAGCAAAGGGTCCTAAGCCCACCCTCCCCTGGGGCCCGGACTAGGGCCTGGGCTTGCGTCCTGGTCCGGACATTTAGTAGTTACCTAAAGGTGGACAAGTCTCGTGCTTCCCTGTAATTTTATTTTCTTATTGGTAAGATGGGTATCATGAGTACCTACTTCAAAAGTTGTTGTGAACTTTATATAAATAAGGAATTTAGGATAGTTCTTCATACAGAATAAGCACCATATTTGCGTTTGCTATTATTATTCTCTGGACCTGGTGTTGTAATCCATGGGATTTGTGGAATTAGTACTATGTCAGAGAAAATCGGACATTTACTGACACAGAATTGTGCTAGCTAACTAAAATATCAGTTTCCAGTATTGAGTTGAAATGCATGCAATTAATGTAAATTCATTGCATAACATAGTTTCTTTTTGAGAGTTTTAGATAAATGAAAATAAATAATTGCAGGTTAATTATTTCTTTTTTTTTAAATTTTTTTTTAACGTTTATTTATTTTTGAGAGAGAGAGAGACAGAGCATGAACGGGGGAGGGTCAGAGAGAGAGGGAGACACAGAATCCGAAACAGGCTCCAGGCTCTGCACGGTCAGCACAGAGCCCGACGCGGGGCTCGAACTCATGGACAGTGAGATCATGACCTGAGCTGAAGTCGGCCACCCAACCGACTGAGCCACCCAGGCGCCCCAACAGGTTAATTATTTCTTAAATGCTATTATTTTGGTAGATTAATGGTTTCTTTATTTTTATGTCTGAGGTCATCTGTAATAAAAGACAATTTCATGGGGCACCTGGGTGGCTCAGTCAATTAAGCGTCCAACTCTTGGTTTTGCCTCATGATCTCGCTGTTCTGGGTTCGGGGCCCTCACCAGACTCTGCGCTGACAGTGTGGGGCTTGCTTGGGATTCTCTCTCTCTCTCTCTCTCTCTCTCTGCCCCTCCCCTACTCATGCACTCGCGCTCTCTCTCACTCTCTCTCCATAGAAATAAATACACTTAAAAAAAGACACTTTGGGGTGCCAGGGTGGCTCAGTCAACTAAGCGCCCAACTCTTGATCTCAGGTAAGGTTCATGATATCACAGTTTGTGAGTCTGAGTCCCACATGTGGCTCTACATTGATGCCTCGGTGCCTGCTTTGGATTCTGTTGCTCATTCTCTCTGCCCCTTCTCCCCTTATGTGTGCCCTCTCTCTTTCTCAAAATAAATAAATAAACTTTAAAAAATTTTTAAAAAGACACTTGTATGATGAAGCTTAGAAATGGTTGCTGCCTGCTCCTAGAAGAAAGGGGCCTGTGTGTTTGTCCGTGTGTGTGTGTGTGTGTGTGTGTGTGTGTGTGTGAGAGAGAGAGAGAGAGAGAAAGAGAGAGAGAGAAGGGGAAAGGCAGTGGTATAATGATATAGAATTAGGAGCATCAGAAAGTGCAGCAGTGAGTGTAGAACTCGGAGAAAGAATTGCCTCCAATGACCAGGTCTAGGCTTCAAGTTCTCAATCACATCTGCAAAGCTGAGGATCTCATTCCTCATGCAGAGACTCTTAACCTTATTCATACATGGACCCCTTTGGACATCCAGTGAATCCTAAGGACCCCTTCTCAGAATAATGTATTAAACCCACGAAATAGAATATATTGTATTATGAAGGAAGCCAGTTATTCTGAAATGCAGTTATCAAAATATTTTAAAATAAATTTATGATATGTTAATATGACATCTTTAAAAGTTATTAAAAAATATATTCTGGTGAATTGAAAACTACCCTCATTCAAAGTAGTAATAAGAGTAAATGATATTTATTTTATGTAATGAGGTATAAAAATATCTATGACTTTCATACCAACTGTAATATATGCAAAATATCTATGATTTCTATTATTGCCTTTGTCCAGGTACTGTGAACAGTGCTATGTTTATTAGCTGTATCTATCATGAACTAAGGTCTATAGTTTAGTTAGAGGTTAGTGAAGATAAAGATAACATTTATCCCATTCAAATTCATGGATTCCCTGAATCCCATCTATGCACACTTTGGAGGTCCATAGGTCACAGATTAGGGTTGCTGCTTTTTTTTATTTTTTCATTTATTTTTGAGAGAGAGAGCGAGCATGAGCAGGAGAGGGCCACAGAGAGATGGAGACACAGAATCCGAAGCAGGCTCCAGGCTCTGAGCTGTTAGCACAGAGCCCGATGTGGGGCTCAAACTTGTGAACAGCAAGATCATAACCTGAGCTGAAGTCAGATGCTTAACCCACTGAGCCATCCAGGTGCCCCAGGATGATTGCTTTAAAAGAGGATATGATTCGCATTGCAATATGTGGAAGGAAGCATTAGGAAGCTCATATATTCCCAGAAATAGTTGGCCCACAAGTCTCAGATTTGTCAAAAGTGTCCTGATTTTTTTTTAAAAAAGAAGAAAAAATGTAAACCACTACTTTAGACTGATTTGCAGACCTAAATTTGACCATCATGGGTACTTAGTGTAGTTGTATTCTAGTCCTGAGAATGTGATACAGTTTCTATAATCTAGCTTTCTATGTACCGTCTTCAATATCAGCTACCTTCCACCTCCCCTTCCTCCTCCTCCTCTTCCTCATCTTCTTTATCACGACGTCTATGCGATTCTTGATGGAACTTACCGGAATACAGAGTGACAGTGACACAGTGTGATAGAGATATAGTTTCTTGCATGGAAGAGTGAGGCTTTATGCAAAGGAACTCTGCAACTGGAAATAATATCTCCAAAATGGAATAGCAAAAAATCTACACAGTATAAACTGTAAAATAACCTCTTACAATAGCAAACGTAACTAATTCTGAGACACGTCAGATCCCAATGAATGGTAATATATGTGCGTGTGTGTGTGTGTGTGTGTGTGTGTGTATACACACATATATAGTCTTCTTGTTGACCAAATTTAGACCATTCTGGTGCATTCAAGATCCTTGTCACATTCATTGCTAAGCTGTGTCAGGTTTCAGAGGCAGCTCAAAGGAGTAAATAATGAAAAGTCGTATTATTAAACGTCTTTTCCCATATTGCAAAAGATTCCATGACCCGTTCCCATTCCATGCCTTTAGTGAGGTACTTCACCATCTGGGATGTTTATATATTTTCTTATTTAAAAATTTTTTTCTTTATTCTTATAATTTTTTTTAATTTAAAAAAATTTTTAGATTTATTTTTTATTTAAATACAAGTTAGTTAACATATAGTGTAATAATGGTTTCAGGAGTAGAACTGAGTAATTCATCACTTACATAGAACACCCAGTGCTCATCCCGACAAGTGCCCTCCTTAATGCCCATGCCCATTTAGCCCATCTGTCCACCCACTTCCCCTCCAGCAACCCTCAGTTTGTTCTCTGTATTTAAGAGTCTCTTAGAGTTTGTCTCTCTCTCTGTTTTTATCTTATTTTTCCTTCCCTTCCCCTACATTCATCTGTTTTATTTCTTAAATTCCACATATGAGTGAAATCATGTATTTGTCTTTCTCCAACTGACTTATTTCACTTAGCATAATACATTCTAGTTCCATCCGCATTGTTACAAGATTTCCTTCTTTTTTGATCACTGAGTAATATTCCATTGTGTGTTGTATCTATCATCTATCTATCTATCTATCTACCACATCTTCTTTATCCATTCATCCATCGATGGACATTTGGGCTCTTTCCGTACTTTGGCTATTGTTGATAGTGCTGCTATAAACATGGGAGTGAATGTGTCCCTTTGAAACAGCACACCTGTATCCCGTGGATAAATACCAAGTAGTGCAATTGCTGGGTCCTAGGGTAGTTCTATTTTCAGTTTTTTGAGGAACCTCCCTACTGTTTTCCAGAGTGGCTGCACCCATTTGCATTGGGATGTTTATATATTTTCAAAACAGTGAAAGAATAAGCCAGGAGAAAAATAAAAATGGTTACCTAGAAGGGGAAAGAAGAAATAGGGTAAATGGAACACATAGGAAACAAGAGCAAGATGTGGCATTTTCACTCAAATATATTAATTCTATTAAAAGTAAGTGGCCTAAACAATCCAATCAAAAGGAAGAGATTGCTGATCTGGATACTGAAAGCCAGGAACACTGAACTGATTGGGTAGGAAGGTGAGGAGAAAGGTGATCCTGTGCTGCAGGACCAAGGACCTGACAAAATGGCCCCTGAGGGGAACAAGAAGAGGGTTCCCGGCGGGACCAGCAGGGCTGCGGCGCCCCAGCTCCACTCCAAGTCACGTGCTGCAGGTACAACACTCCCTTCTATTATTCTTAACTCCCGGCGTATTTCCACCACCAAACCTCATCTTAGAGGGCACTCTGCAGAAGTTTCGCAACTTTTACCAATATGTTTGAACTAGTATGTTTTACCTGACAGCAGAGCGGACTGATACTTAAGTGGTTCACAGAGGAGGTGAGGTTGACATTGTGAGCTCACATACACCTGCTGGTGATCGACCGTCTTCTCGAGAAGGTCTGTATTTTACGTAATGTACTTACGGCGAGGCATCAGTTGAAAATGCAAAGACTAAACTGAATTGGGCTAATGTGAAATCTTGGTGGAAAATATTTGAATAAAGTTCTTATGAATATTAAAAAGCACATTCACAGTACATTTCTTTAAAATGAATAGGAAAAATTCAACAAAATACGTGCAAGGTGCGTCTGATAAAAAAAATTCATAGTGGTGCTGACAGAAATTAGCAAAGGCCTCAGTGAAAGAGTTTGGGGGAATGTTTTGGGGAGTAGGAAATGTTCTATATCTTGAATGTCGTGCTGGTCACATGGGTGTCAAAATTGGTCAGAAAGTTTTGAAATCCATACTTAAAATGGATACATTTTATGGTGTGTATGTTATGCCCCAAGAAAGTTGCTTTTAAAAGTTGCATAATTGTAGTATTCTGGAAGGAGGGGGTTACTGAGTTTCCTACCAAGTTTCTAGGGAAGGGACAGCTGTGAGGAGTTATGAACCCTAATAAGTTTCTGGGTCTGGTTCAAAGAAATGTGTTGGCCCAAATGGTCAGGGTTCACATGAAAGACGGGTGACCTACCCATTATCCTTTGCCAGGTAAAAGCACAGAATTACATATTTTCATAGAGATTGTTAAAACTCCACCAGATTCATGGGGAAAAAAGGTATCTTGGGTCTTTCCTTCTTTTCTTTGCCAGATATCCTGCAAAGTGGGGAACCTGAGCCCTTTTTTTACACTTTCCTTCTCTCTCCTTGGGTTTCTGTCCCCATCAGCTGTTTTAAACATCCCTTTCTGCTCACCTAGAGTTGCTGTCTACCGTTTTTTCCTTCTGGTTTATGCTCCTCCACACTGGGTTTCTGTTAGTTCCTACCTGCCTAATATACCACATATTTCCTGGGCTGGGTCCATGATGTGTTTGTGTTCTAAGAAAAGCTGACATTCAGCACTGTGGATTCGCTGCTCGCACAGAAATACAGGGCTGAATCCCCTGGCTCAGTGGACTTGATTTCCAGGCTGCAGGGTGAGTTTTTGGGGCATTGAGCCAAAAACTGATCTTCAAACTTCTCTATCTTATCAAGAATATTTTCATTCTGTAAGTAAACCAAAAACTTGAACTCTTCCAGCTTTCGTCGATACCAATAAACATAACTGTGTCCTTTTATAGGGATACAATTCATCTTTGCTGTCTGTTTCTTCCCTCTGACCAGGTATCTAGGACTCTGGGTGACCTGGGTGTCCATGGAGCCTGTGGAGGAAAGAGACAGAAACTGGAGAAAAAGCCCAGGAGGCAGACTGATATTACAGCCACGGGAGAAAGTCCAGAAACGGAATCCAAGAAGCTTACCTGCTCCCCAGAAAAAAAGGGCCACACAGCAGAGAAGTCTGAAGCACATGGTGGGCTCAGGGGATAAGCAATGGCACACGGCCTTTGCTTTAAGGCTTCCCCGTCCCCATCAGAACCTCCTTGTGACGCGATCGCTTGCCGTTGCCTTCACAGCCACTGTGTGTACGAGTCCAAAATATTTCATAGGACGTGGGAGGGCAGGGAGAGCTGCTGAAAACCACTAGGGTGAGTTTCAACCTGCTTTCATTTTCTTTTTCCCAGACTCTGTTCTTTTGCTACTTTTTATAAAGTCACTTACACATTATTCACTTCTTTGCTTTTTAACTTGTCAATTTGCCTTCTCCCTTTCATCTCAGGCAATGAATCACATAGCGTCGTGTATATCAATCATAGTTTTGCCACACTTACACAATCGCTGAGCAGTTACTTTATATGAAAAATTGTTGAACTATACAAAACAATATTTATGACAAACGCGTGATGCATCTAGGGAAACAATAGAATGACTACTCTCGCCTGAGGCAATCAGCTTAGGAAATGGGTTACGATTAAGAATTTATATTCTTCTAGTTGTCATTGTTTTTCTCACCATGTCCAGGTCTCCATTGCCCTTTAGTTTATATTTTTATTCTCTGGCCTTTCGTCATATTTGTAGTACTTAAGTAAACATCTATACGTTACAGATTATTTAATGTTGTATGTCTTTGAAATTTATCTCAGGGGGATCATTTTGTTCATATTTTCTCTGTGACATGTTCTTTTTTCCTTCAACATTAAGTCTGTGATATTAATCTATGTTGATGCATATGATTTTAGATAATTCGTTTTTACTAATATGTAGCATTCTACTCTATTCCACTCATTTGCTAAAATTCATTATCCATTCTTGAATAAGCGTTTGTTCTATGTTTTAATGCTACTACAAACAGTGCTCCATTTTTGTACATTTTCCTTCATATCTCGGTGCAGGATTTCCTCTACACCTGGGAATTGAAGAATGAGCCTTAAAGTGTCCATGTCACTTACATAATGTGGCAAGATGCTTTCCACATTAGTCAAGCCACATAAATGGTCCCATCAACAGTTCGTGAGTGTTTTCAAATTCTCCACATCCAAGACTTAAAGAGTAGTTAATATCCTTTTAATGTTGTCAGGTTAAAATGGATCCCGCTACACTTCCATTTGGCATCTTTCTGATTGCTAAGGAAGTTGAGTATATTTTTCATATTTCTAGACCATGAGTGTTTTCTGTAAATGGCTCTTTGCTCATATTTCTTTGTGGTTGACTAGCTATTATTTATTTGTAACAGTTCTTTGTATATTCTGGGAACCAAACCTTTGTCAGTTATATATGTCATTAATATCTCAATCTGTGGCTTGTGTTTTCATTCTCTTTATGATTTTTTTTGGTTGAATTTCTTAATTTGGTAGAGTCTATCATTCTTTTTTTTGGGGGGGCATACATTTTTAAATTTTTTATTAAAATTGCTCCCATAACCTAAGTTCATAAAGATACACTCCCATTTTATGTACCAAAACAATGAGCATTTAGAATTTTTAATTTAAGTGTTTAATTCATCTAGAACTTATTTTTGCTTATGTTGTAAAGAAGGGTTTCAATTCATCTTCCCTTCCATGGATAACCACTTATTCTAGAATAACTTACTGTCTATTCCATCATTCCCTTATATTCCCACAATGATGGCTGTCATATATTAAGTGCCTTATAGGCATTTAATCTTCATATTATTTTCTTTTTTTAAATGTTTATTTTTGAGAGAGAGAGCACGAGTGGGGGAGGGGCAGAGAGAGACAGAGACACAGAATCCAAAGCAGGCTCCAGGCTCTGAACTGTTGGCACAGAGCCTGACATGGGGCTTGAACCCACAAGCCATGAGATCATAACCTCAGCTGAAGTCCAACGCTTAACTGACTGAGCCACCCAGGTGCCCCAAGTCTTCCTATTATTTTCAATTTGTCTATTTATTTATGCCTTTCCCATTATATTAAGTTATAAAATAATTGGGTGATCGGTGGGGCAATCTTTTGTAAAAAGCAAGAGAGTTATATGATCTGAAGAGAAACCAGAGTATTGGTAGGGCAATCTTGTGATTTTAATTAGTGCTGCATTGATGATGATACTGCGGAAACTGGAACACTATTCCTTTTGGGTTTACTTATTTATTTTCATGGTACGTACCTCCACTTACTTCAGATTTTTTAATTTTCTGCTTCTAATATCCTGCAAATCACCAGGATATTCTTCCAACCAGCACCGAAAGTACCTCACCTGAGGTACCAAAAGTATCCGACAGCTTCTTAGATGGAGGAAGATCTATGCTTGCTCCTTAGGCATTGGAGGTTATTTTACAAGAAGACCCACATCACCCCCTAGTGGTCAAAGGGGCAAATTCGTCAGCCGACCTCTGATCCCTCCCTGCCTTCACCTGCCAGGAGGTGAGTGGGGGGTTGCCGGTTCCACGTTGTGAAGGAGCAGCCAAGCACCTCCAGTATTAGAGGGGGACTAGGACCCAAGCAACCCTTGGTGTGGTAGCCTGCCTCCATACCGCACAGAATTGTTACTAGTAATTGCTACACATTTACTCAGTTATTAATCTAATATTGTTTGATGCTTTATTGGTATAATTTGCCTTCTCAACCTTTTCTAGCCGCCATTTAAGTGCGAGTGCTCCTTCAGTTTCTGTCCTAGATTCTCTTCTCTTTGTACATTCCATCATCAAGGATCGTATGCTTTCATTCTTCCAGTTTTGCTAAATGTCCCAAAGTTTTAGCTCTCTCCCGTCTCATCTTGTACTCACCCTCTTCCTCCCTCTTTGCTCATGCCTCCCTACTAACTGCACCTTTCATTAATTACACCAATTGCTTTCCTAGCTGAAAAATGTTGCACCGACTCTTCCAGGCATGCCTGTCGGTTCATTATCCCCAGTTCCACTTAATTAACTCCGGCTCATCTTTAGGATGTCGTCTTAAACACGACGTCCTCTAGAATCTGCTCTGTGGCTCTGTTAGGTCTCCCTGTGTCATAGGCAGAGACACCTGGGTCCACACAATACCCTGCCCGTGCCTGACTGATACAAGGGCAGAGACACCGGATCGCAACACATATTTTTTTCCCATGACTTTGAAACTTTAACCTAGACAGGAGGTAGTGGTTGCTGAGGCTTTTTAATGCCTCTTTCAGAAAGAAGATGTATGAGCTCCTGTTGCTTAGGAACACGGGGCTAGGGTTTCTGTTCTCATTAAACTGCAGTCAGTTGTCTCTTTTCTCATCCTCTGAGCTCATCAGGGCATCCGGGCAAGCAACCAATTCCCTTTAATAAGTTAAGTTAGTGGGTTAGAAAAGGGGCCCTTTCCTCCTGTCTCGGATTTACTTTCCTTTTATTTTTGAACAGCTTTATTGAGACATCATTGATGCACAGAGAGCTGCACATATAAAATGTATAGAGTTTAATGAGTTTGGAGATAGGCATACACCCACGAATCCAGCACCACAATGAAAGTAACAGACGTATGTGTTAGCTCCAAAAGTTTCCCTTTATCCCTTTGTTTTGTGTGTGTGTGTGTGTGTGTGTGTGTGTGTGTGTGTGTGTGTTTTGGTGGCAAGAACAGTTAACATGGGACTTACCTTCTTAACAAAGTTTGAAGTGCACAACACAACATTGGTAAGGATAGGCACTACGTTGTACAACTGTGTGAATAGCAGATCTCGAGCAAGTCTCCATCTTGCATAACTGAATTTTATATCAGTCCAACAAATCCCCATTTCCTTCTTCCCATAGACCTTGGCAATCACCATTCTACTTTCTGCTCCTGGGAGTTTAACTACTTTGGATACTTCATATAAGTGGAGTCATGCTTTACTCATCTCTCTGTGACTGGCTCATTTCACCTGGCTTTGCTCTCCAACAACATCCATGTTGTTGCAAATGGCAAGATTGCCTTCTTTTTTAAGGTTCAATAATATTCTATGATATGTATACACCACATTTCTTTATCCATTTGCCTATTGATGGTCATTTGCGTTGCTTCCATATTTTGGCTGTTGTGAATAATGGGGGTGCAGATACCTCTTCAAGATCCTGATTTCAGTTCTTTTAGCTAAATACTCAGAAGAGGAATTTGTTGGGTGGTAGTGTTTAAGTTTCTTTTCTAATTAAAAAATTTTCTTTAAATTTTTGGTGGAACCTCCATATTGTTTTCCATAGCAGCCCCATCATATAGTGTAGGAGGGTTCCAGTTTCTCCACATCCTCACCAGTACTTATCTTCGTTCCTTTGATAATAGCCATGGGAAGTGATATCTCATTTTGGTTTTGACTTGCATTCCCCTGATGATGAATGGTCTTTTGTGAGCACCTTTTGATCTAACTGCTGTCCATTTACATGTCTTGAGGAATGCTTATTCAAGTCCTTCGGCAATTTTAAAATTATTATTATTTATTATTTTTCAATTTGCTATTCAGTTGTAGGAGTTTCTTATACATTTTTAATTTTTTTTTTTTATTTTAATGTTTTTATTTTTGAGACAGAGAGAGACAGAGCATGAATGGGGGAGGGGCAGAGAGAGAGGGAGACACAGAATCGGAAGCAGGCTCCAGGCTCTGAGCCATCAGCCCAGAGCCTGACGCGGGGCTCGAACTCACGGACCGCGAGATCGTGACCTGGCTGAAGTCGGATGCTCAACCGACTGAGCCACCCAGGCGCCCCTCTTATACATTTTTAGATACTAACATTTTATCAGGTATGTGGTTTGCAAATATTTTCTCCAATTCCATACAAAGCTATAATAATTAGTATATGTGCTGCCGAAGTGAGCACCAAAGCTATAATAATTAAAAGGGTATGATACTGACATAAAGACAGACATATAGACCAGTGAAACAGAATAGAAAGCCCAGAAATAAACCTACCTTGACCTTCGACAAGGGTGCCATAGTGGGAAAGGACAGTCTCTTCAACAAATGGTGTTGGCAAAAGTGGATATCCACATGCAAATGAATGAAAATGGACCCCTATCTTGTACAATGCACAAAAAAATCAATTTAAAATTGATCAAAGTCTTAAACATAAGATCTGGAACTGTAAAACTTCTAGAAGAAAACACAGGAAAACTTGTTGACTATGGTCTCGGCGATGATTTTTTTATCACCCTAAAGGCACTGACAACAAAAGCAAAAAATAGACAAGTGGGACTATATCAGAATAAAACGCTTGCTTTCCTTTCAAACAGTGAATTGGAAGTTTTTTACAAGAATCTTAAAACTGTCTAAGAGATTTTCTACTGGCTTTTCAATTTCTACCCAAGACACTCACTTGTTGTCTATCCTGTTTTCAGCCCTCTGCTTATAAGAGGCAAACAGTGAATTTGAAGTTTTTTACAAGAATCTTAAAACTGTCTAAGAGATTTTCTACTGGCTTTTCAATTTCTACCCAAGACACTCACTTGTTGTCCATCCTGGTTTCAGCCCTCTGCTTGTAAGAGGATTAATTTCAAAAGTCTGAGCCCTCTCTACCCACACCCCTTTGGGGATAGTGAATCCAGAGGTTTTACTTACAATCAAGTAACAGCTTCGAAGGTGGATGTTATTTTGATTGTTTTTATGAACATTTTTGGAGCAAGGAAAAATGACAACCATAGCATCTAATCTTAATTTCGTTAGTTATTTGAAGTGGTTTATTTTATGACTCTATGCTTTCAGAATGACTACAAATATGTTCCTCAAAAATAATTTAGACTGGGGTCTTTCAAAGGATCTTGTAAAACATTTTCTTTTTGCCCTATATTCTTATAAGGAGAAAACAATGTGTCCGGCTAAAAGGACTCATGGATCTTGATATTAGGAACAATATTTAATGTTTTTTTCTTATACCTTTTCTTAAAAGGGGGATAATCATCAAATCTATAAAATCAGGGGCTTCAAATTCTCAAGGGAGTAACTGATCAAGAGTCACCTGGAGTAAATTAGCCATAGTCCATTTTTCTTAGAAAAAATAAAAGAATCTTAACTGATTAAAAAAATTTTTTAATGTTTATTTACTTTTGAGAGAGACAGAGCATGAGCAGGGGAGGGACAGAGAGAGAGGGAGACACAGAATCTGAAGCAGGCTCCAGGCTCTGAGAGTCAGCACAGAGTCTGATGCAGGGATCGAACTCACAAAATGTGAGATCATGACCCAAGCTGAAGTTGGATGCTTAACCGACTGAGCTACCCAGGTACCCCCTTAGTTGATTTTTTTAAATGGCACCAGAGAGTAGATTACAGATGACACTCGGATATTTAGAGAAAGTTTTAAATGGACTTGGTCAGTCAGAAGTAGTCAGACTGCTTTCCATATTCCAGAATGGAGGAGCGACCACAGTGGTAGGAGGTTGTGATAGGTAGGAGCCTATCAACTGCTCACTGCCACGCCTGAGGTAGGGCATGTGCTGTAGCCACTGGGTTGAGACTCCTGTAAACTACTTCTGGAAATTATGTTTGTGGGACGTTGAATTACAGAGCCAGTAGACTCATAACCTGGAAAGTCTTTCATGTATAAGATAGGAAATGGACACTCAGAATGGGCGCATCCAAGGATATGGGAGACTTAAGGAACCCTGACTTCCTAGAAGCCTGTGAAGTTCTCCCAGTGATGTCTCCATTGCTGGGCAGTGTTGTGCCTCTGTGGAGTGTGTGTGTGTGTGTGTGTGTGTGTGTGTGTGTGTGTTGGACAGTCAGGAAAAATACCTAGGTTTTACAGCTTTTAGCCCAGGGACATTTCTATGTAGCTTGGCCACTTTATAGGCCCAGCTCTGTTTCCATCTTGCTAGTTATGAAACAACTCCATACTCAGATATTCTCTCTCTCTCTCTCTTTCTCACACACACACACACACACACACAAGCTCACAGATGTCTCAGTCAGAAAAGCTGTGGTTTTTTTCTCTCCGCAATTCCTTCCACAAGGCTCCAGGAGTTCGGTGAGGTGGGGAAGAGGGTGGCTGTTGACAGGGTTCTTGTCTGAGTCTCTGGTCTCTGCCCAGCGCTGTGTTACTAGCACTGCAGAAGTAGAGGCTGCTGTCTGCAGGTTTCACACTCATCACCGTCAGAGATGAAAATGTTGTATTTGGATGGCTAATGGAAAACTCGGTCTCAGAGAAACCTTGTTCATATGCAGCTTTGGAGTCCACATTAGAAGTTGCCATCAGCGTGAGACCCTGTTCCGGGAACTGACGATACCAAAACACAGTTGTGGCTTGAATGCCCACCGAATGGCACTTGATCATCACAGAGGTTCCACTCTTACAGACAGCTGTCCTTGGATCCTGAGAGACGAGAGCACCAAGCCCAGAACCTGCTGGCACAGAGGTCAAAGAGGTGAAGGAGGCCTGTACCACAGGCGGAAAACTCACGGCACCCAGAGATTCCTGCTGTTCTGTGAAGTCTTCCTGTTAGACCCCCTAGGACCATAATCCCCCACCTCCCCTGCCTGGTGACTTCTCACCTTTCCCTTCATACCTCCAGAGAGCAAGAATGTCCCCCCCTCATTTTGATCTGCATAAAATAATCCACAACCTCTGCCTACTGCTCCACTCATGCCATTACACACACACACACACACACACACACACACACACACGCACACACTTGCCCCAACTACTCAGATTGTAAGGCTCATACTGGGCCCCAGGAGCAGCAGAAGCATGAGCATCTTCAGATACTGGCCTCATATCACACCTCTCTCACTGTATCTTATTCTCCCTTTCTCCACCCCTAGAAGGATGGACCACTGCTTACATATTCCTGAAGATGCTCCAATCTGCCCTCTCGTGGTGATGTTTTTTTCCAGTGATGCAGGATCCATCAAAGAGCTGAAAGGGGCCTCAGATGTTCTAATTCTAGTCCTAACTTTATAGAACATGCGCTAAGACCCAAATCATTGAATTGACTTAAAGAAGTTTCTTAGCTTTACTCATGAAAAAAGCTGTGTGTTTGTGCATTAAAAGGAATTATCGCCTATTCTTTACTTCTGTAACATATCCTCAAAGTAAGTCAGACAACTGATGATTGTTAGTCACTAACAATCGTGGTGATAAACAATCATGAGTGAGCATCAGAAATTCTAGGCTATAAGTTCAATGTTTCTTCATACTGATGATAAAGACAATTTCTCATCTTCTAAATGAAGTATTTATTTCACGACTATCTCATGCTGGTCGCCGTCATATGGATGGTCTTAATACTAAACATAGCTATTTATCGTAGTTTGCACATCTCTGTGTAAATCACTGTGAAGCCTACGAGGATAATTTGTTTACAGCTATTTCCCCATGATACAGGTCATAGGCTAAGTATTGGCCAATGGAAATAGGTTGTAGGAGATTTAGGGAATTATTTCTGCTTTGAACATGCTGGAATATTTATTTAAATGGCTCGTGCTTAGAAATGTATAGCAATTTCAAAGAAACTGAAGATTTTTCTCCAAAACATTATACTTTTATTCTTATAACAACCTCCCAGTTTTGCTTCATGAATATTTAGTTCTGTATATCTGGAGTGAGTAACTAAGGAAGGTGGGATTAGGCTTGATCCAACAAATTATGTTTGTAGCATAGTGACATAGATTTTTATCATAGTGAATATAATATTGTGTACTAAGGATTACTATGTGCAAAATACTGATGTATGTATTAAAGGGCATCTGACATGCTCTTGTGGCTGTATTTTTTTCATGGTGGGGGCAGACCGCATTATGATGAGGCCGCTTTTCACCATAACTGTACTTTTTCTGCAAAGAGTAGGTGAATGTGCCTTGTAATGTATTACGTCTGCACAACATTATGATGTATAAGGGATGAAGTATCTGGAGGCCCCTGGATCAGAAGAAACTCTTTCTACTCTTCTTGAGGACCAGCAGCCATCAGGTATATATCTATGGTGTTTCATACTCATCATCAACTGAACTGTGGAAGAAATGCATTTCCCAGAACTTTGTGTTATAGCTCTTGATTAGAGTTGACCTCAAGAAAAATATTTGCAAATGAAGTAGCTGTCATTATACTCTGAAGTCATCATTGGTCTAAAAGCAGTGAGGAACAGGATTAACAGTACCAATTTATTACATTCTGGTAGCTACTTCTCAAAGATGGCACCCAGAAGAACCATCCTTCCCAGCATTCCCATTCCTATAAAGATCTGGGCTGACTTGAATGTGGAGGAAGTGACACTGTATGATTTTCATATGTGGCTTTATAGATTCCACCTGGGTCTCTTGAATGCTCACTCTTGGGGAAACCAGCCAGTATGTAATAGTTTTAACTACCCCGAGGCCACCGTGCGGTGATGAAACCTACCTAACCGCATTGAAGGGCTCTGTGGAGAAAAGAGACATGCTGGGTGGTCTACAGCTGCTCCAGCCGTCCCAGGTGAGGTATCAGACATGGGCATCAGGAAGCCACCTGGGATGTCCAGCCTGGCTGAGCCTTCAAGTATCTCCAGCCCCAGTGACTATCTGTCTGTCATTACATGAGAGCCCCCAAGTGGGCACTGCCTAGAAGAGCCCATTCAACCCACAGAACCATGAGAGAGACTATATATGTGTTTTAAGTCAGTACATTTTGGGGTGGTGGCAGTGGTTGTTTTTCTAAGCTTTTAAAGGGAGATATATAATCCATATAGTAGACTGCACAAATCTTAAGTGTACAACTTCTTGAATTTCAGAATGAATGCACTCAGATAACTACCAGCCAGATCAAGATATAGGACATTTTTGGAACCCCAGAAACCTCTCTCATGCTTCCCTCTAAGAAAATTAAAAATGCCTCCACATGCAGCCACTACCTTAACTTCATACGCTATGCAGTCTTTGTTCGACGTTAGGTCGATGAGATTCAGCCATGATTTGGCAAATAATATTTGATTCTTTTGCTATATTTTATTCTAGTGTATAAATGTCGCACTATTTATCTATTGCATTATTGATAGATGTTGGGGTGTTTTTCCATTTGAAGTCATCATGAATAAAGCTGTTGTGATGTTATTTTTCTCCCATATCCTTTTCTATTTCCTCAGAATCCTGGAATATTCCCTGAGTGTGCATACAATTAGAAAATTGGTTTTCTGGCTAGCCTAATTTACTTTTGATTGCTTCCAGTATATTTTTAAATTCAGAAATTATGTTTACTGTTCCCAAGAAATGCTACAGCTCTTTGATTATACTTTTATATAAATTGCCCTTCCTCATTAATAGGCATAATGGCTCTTCAAAACTTGCTAAGGAAAGACCTAGTGATATTTTTACTTTTTGACTTCCATTTCATGTAATAACTCTTACAATTTGGTCATGGGAATGGAGGAAATAATAATAATAATAGGAATTATTATGAAACGTCACAGCTAAGCAGTTCTTTTTAGTATCAAGATCACTCTGAAAAGGTAAATGGTTCAATAGTTTTAGAGTGGATGTTTTAAAATCCTGTTAAGTCTTTGTTTTCTAAATTTGTCAACTGACAGGAGGAAATCTGTATCCTTTCAAGTTGTATCCAAGATAATAAAGAAAAGCGAGATTGTCTGTCTCCTACTGTCCTCCCTTTAATTTCCTTTCTTTCATTGGACAGATAACCTCACCCCATTCTATCACCTCTGGAATATGGTTTGTACCCATGGAGGAGCAAATTCCAGGGGCTGTGTCTCCTACTGGTCCATGACTGTATCAGCCTGCTCAGGAAATTATTGTCGGAAGGTATCAATGAACATGGTCTGGACAAAGTAAAGCATCTTAGATCCATCCCGTTTCGGATGGTTTCTTTACTATGGTCCAAGGACATTAGTTGCAATGAGGGCTTGTGTTCATCACACCATATTTCAGGGTTGTAAATCCTATTCGTAGGTTAGTGTCTCTTTCCCATTTCTGTTTCCTCAGTATTTTGGCTTCTGCGTGGGGCAAGCTTCCACAGAATACATGAGAGAAGAAATCCAAGGTTAACAATTCAGAAATGAAACCAAATAAAATGCACAAAGCCCAGGCTTATATGTAATGGTCAGGGACTCCCCACATCTTCCCAGAAATTGCTTGTCCTGGGAAATACAGGGCCTTTCAGGAGAACAGACTAAGGATCTTAACTGCTTCCAAGAGTAATTAAGAATATATTTCAGGGGCGCCTGGGTGGCGCAGTCGGTTAAGCGTCCGACTTCAGCCAGGTCACGATCTCGCGGTCCGTGAGTTCGAGCCCCGCGTCAGGCTCTGGGCTGATGGCTCGGAGCCTGGAGCCTGTTTCCGATTCTGTGTCTCCCTCTCTCTCTCTGCCCCTCCCCCGTTCATGCTCTGTCTCTCTGTCCCAAAAATAAAAATAAAAAAAAATAAAGTGAATTTTAGGGGCGCCTGGGTGGCGCAGTCGGTTAAGCGTCCGACTTCAGCCAGGTCACGATCTCGCGGTCTGTGAGTTCGAGCCCCGCGTCAGGCTCTGGGCTGATGGCTCGGAGCCTGGAGCCTGTTTCCGATTCTGTGTCTCCCTCTCTCTGCCCCTCCCCCGTTCATGCTCTGTCTCTCTCTGTCCCAAAAATAAATAAAAAACGTTGAAGAAAAAAAAAAAAAAAAAAAAAAAAAAGAATATATTTCATCCAGCATTTTTAGTTACATGCAATGGAAGGGACAGTCTGAACAATATAAACTGTCATTCATTTCTGCAAGCAGAATTATGTGATCAAATAAATATTTGTAAACAAATGAAGTCCTAAGAACTAACACCATTAGCCTTTTAATTTGATAGATTTGTGTCAGACCACAGAGGGAGAAACCATACAGACAACATAAAGAGCATTTGTAAACTAATACTGACCTCCTGTCTGATGATTAATCATGCAAATATTTCTCTCAAGTCCAACTGTCTCTTCAAGTGCCAGGTGTACATTTACAGGGGCTTACTAGGTATTTCTATGCAGGTATCCAGAGAAGGCCCACTGGAAATAGAAACTCAACTCTCTTAACACCCTCGCTCTACTCGTTCCTCCAAATCATCTCCTGTTGCCATGTTCTGGCGGTGGAGGTGACCATCTTCACTCCTGACTTTAGCTCATCACTCGCTCCTGCCAGTTCCCTAAGCCTGTCACTGTTGGTGCTTGTCTACCTCATGAAATTCTACTCATCGTTGAAGTTTCATCTCATGGTTTTGCATTCTCTTTGAAGCCCTTCCTGGTGTCACCAAAATCGGCCATGTTACTTCACATAGCCCACTGACATCTCTGATTAAAACACACATTATATGAAACTTGACCACTTTGTCTTCTATTCCTCTTTCTCCCTCCTTGGCTTTTATTATTCTGAAGGAAGAGACAATTTTCTGTTCATTCGTGTTTTCTAGTATTTGGTAAGAAGAGCCAGGATGTAAAATTAACATCTTTTTTCTTTTGTCTATTCTCTTTCCGCCTCCCCACCCCCGTCCTCCTCCTCCTACTTTCTCTCCCTCTCTCTGTTCTGTCCCTCTCTGATACAGATACAAAAAGATATAGACGTAATTTCAAAAACCAACTTAGTGGATCACTGAGGTGTCTTGTCATTCCGCGAAGCACGGTGATGGCAGCAGCTGCTTTGAGCGTCTGGTGAAAGTGGAAGAAAGCAGGGAGGTGAGGGCACTGAACACAGAAAGACCCTGCCACCTGGTGGGGAAGCAGGGCTTGAGACGCACTTCTGCGTAGAGAGGAGGTGGCTGTACTTCACTGTGTCTCTACTGCTGGCACAGAGACACAGAGCTGTCTGGTTCTTTTTCGTCGATGTCACAGTGAGAGGAAAGAATGGCTTCTTGTCTCGAGAGACACTGTAGCCTTCAGGTATGTCTCCTTTCTGAACATCAGTTACTACTTGTGAGCGGTAAAGCAGTCTCAGCCCTTGCCCTGGGTCCTGTCGGTACCAGTACATGGAGTCGTGATCAAAGTCCTGTTCACATTCCAGAGTCACGCCTTGTCCTTCCTCTCTGATCAGGTATTTTGGGGTCTGAGTGATTCTACCATCTGCTGTGCCTATAGAAGAAAGAGAGGCTCTAGAAACACAGCCCAGGAGGGTGCCTAATGCTGCTGTCATGGGTAGAAGGACTTAGATCTGGAGCTTAGCACCTTTGGGACAGGAATTTGCTCCCTGACCCCAGGACTCACCTGCTCCGAGGAGACAAAGAGCCACACAGCAGATCACCTGGTGACCCATGATGGGAGAGGGGGCTCCCTGGAGTGCTAAGCACCTGTTGGAAGACAAATGAGGATAGAAACTTAGCTCTGGGGATCCCCCTGGCTTAAAATGCAGAAGTTGTCAGAAGGCTGGAATGGATAATTGGAAAGGATCCCAGAGGTATTCTGGATGGGGTCTCTAACTTTGCAGATGAGGAGACAGACAGGGGACCTGAAGCATTTGCACCCCCTGGGACCTCCCTCCCCAAACTGTGTTCAGCCTGCCTGAGTGGGCCGGCAGGGCCAAGGGTGCGGCCAGAGTCTCTCTCCGATTGGCTCACTGCACCCTGAGCCAGACAACCTGGGTTTGTATCTTTCCTCTCTCTTTTGAGCTTGCGGAAGAAAAATGAACTCGTGAAACCGCATTTGCTTTTTGCTCATGTTGCAAAAGACAAAAATATTTCCTTTGTCTGATTGTCTTAGATGATTAAATGAAATTCTCTATTTAAAGCTTGCAATAGAGAACTTGAAATAGAGTATAAAGTGAAGAAAAGAGAACTTTTGCTCCCTAAATATCTAACCTGAAAAATCATGTCCGGTTTTAAAAATCTTTACCTTTTTCTGGTGACAGTCTTAGTTCCTGAGCATAGGCTGGGATGTCTCGTGATACTTCCACCACCATCCCCTATTTCCATGCTCGCCCTGCAAAATGCTTTCTAGCGAATATGTTCATTAATCCAACTACACGCGCCCTTCCCTTCCCCAGCCGTGGCTGTTTCTGGGGCGGGGCCTGGAGGGTGTTCCTGCATTGACAGGATGGGACTCTGCATTGATGTGGGTAAGGAGCTGGCACAGAAGTACACTGCAGAGTCTCCCAACTCTGCCAGCCGGATCTTTAAGACGCTGGGTCCCTCTTTGGGAAATTCAGCAGAAAAGCGTTTTGTCGGCATTCCGGAGTCATCTATGATATTTTCCTTCTGGAGGTAAACCATGAATTTCAGACCTCCTCCCGGGAGCTGCTGATACCAGTAAACATAATTGTGTTCTTTCTCTGGGCTGCATCTCAGCGTTGCTTCTTGTCCTGTCCCTCTGACCAGGTGTTCTGGGTTCTGGGTGACGCCAGCATTCATGGGACCTCGGAGGAGAAGAGGTTACATGAGACAGGGTCATAATGGCAGAGGAAGTGAGTGCTTGGCAATGCAGCAACCCGAGGCGAGTGCGAATATCTTTTAAGTCTCCCGTGTTCGAGTGAAAACTCACATGAATTTTGCTTTTCATGCCATGAGGCAATTATTTGTTTTCATTTAGATGTCAAAAAAATCGGAAAATCTTTCAGAAAATCTTTGGGCAACATGAAGGTCCAGGGCCTATTTGAGACACAGAGAGCCACAAAGCCCAGTGATGCTGATCCGTTAGCCCAGAGCTCACCTGCCCGCAGGAGCCAGAAAACTACCCAGCAGAGGAGTCTGGTGTGCATGGCAGAGAAGGCATGAAGAGGACCCACAGGCATGGCCCAGGAGGGATGCTCACTGTATTAGCCCAGGGAGTTAGACTTCAAAGCCCCCTCGTCTGAGGCGGGTCTTCCTGTGAAGTCACCATTTCCGGGGAGCCTGTTGTCTCTGGACCTAATCTTGTACGTCACTTGAATGAGACATCTTTTTTTCTTTACTGTAAACACATCCTGGCCTAGTATGTGTTACTACGGGGACAGCGTTGCGCAGGTATGTGGAGTGATAAACACCTTCGTGATTGGTCCCCTGGCCTTCCGAAACATTTTTACCACTCCCCTCTCTACTTCTTATCTTGAGTTCCTTTACTTTCTTTCATTGGCTCATATCATCCCTTCATTTTCTGTTGTTGAGTAGAGGCAGTGACCAGGTATGATGTCTAGTTACACACGTTGAGAAACACGGAAGTGGAAGCCAGGGTTGCTGGGAAAAAAATTAGAGGCAGGAAACGATTTGATTCTGGTTCCTTCTTTCCTCCTCCCCCTCAGCTAAGCAATGGTTGCAAACATCTTCAGGGAACCTTGTTTTATGGTTTATAACTCAGTTTTCTTTTTCTTTTTCAAAAACAAATGTTTATTTATTTATTTTGAGAGAGAGTGTGTGAGTAGGGGGACAGGCAGAGAGAGAGGGAGAGAAAGAATCCCAAGCAGGCTCCATGCTGTCAGCGCAGAGCCCGATGCGGGGCTCGATCTCACAAACCATGAGATCATGACCTGAGCCATAATCAAGAGCCAGACGCTTAACGGACGGAGCCACCCAGGTGCTCCACTCACTTTTCTCATCTTTTGTTGTTCTGCCTGAATTTTTGATGTAAGCAATTCAAAGAAGAGCCATTAGCTCTCCCTCTGACCTTGTGTCCCCCGATTCTATTTATCTATCTGCATTATTCTCCTTAATCATGGATGGGATGCCTGATTTTGAGGGATCTTCTTTCCTTCCATTCTTCTGTCCTTCTTTCCTAACCTGCACGGTTAAATAAAAATTATGTGAAAACCTTCTTTGTTCTAGGCATAGTGAAAGGAAGAGTAAGGCACAGCCCACCCTATCAGAATGTACAGGCTCCCTGTATCGATGAGGAGATAAAATCTGTACACCTAGGATACTCCAGGCTTTGAGTAATGAATAAGATCATCTTAATGTTTAGTGTCCAAATCACAGTGGTTTATGACCTTCTCTTATTGACAGCAGGGTCCCAAGTCCTCCCTCAAAGGGTCTCCATTATTTTGGTAAGTAGTTAGTAGGCTTCCCAAAATGTACACTTGAATCAAAATACAGCTGCCATCACCACTTAGAAGCACCTCAGTGATTTTTCTTGGAGATACTCCTGTTGTTCACTAATGCTATTGATGAAAATGCCCCACACTAAACACCCACGCCCAGTCTGAAGGGTCTCTTCCTGGGTGCTGTTAGACACTTATCCTCAGTCAGCTAGGGCAGTGGTGGAGTTGACACAGATGTGGGGGAATGAGTTGTCTCCTCCTCATCGATGAGGTGTCCTTGTTACTTAGGGCTCAAAGGAAGCTCTGCCTGTGTGCAGAATCTCACCAAGGAACTTGTGAACGGTTCCGTCAGCTGCTAGTTACCAGTTTTCCCTCTCTCTTGGCTCAAACCCAATACAAGGGGTTAGATAAGGAGCAGGTGACTCACCATTCCCCCCCCCTTTTTTTTTAAAATATAATTTATTGTCAAGTTAGCTAACATACAGTGTATACAGTGCGCTCTTGGCTTCGGGGCTAGATTCCCATGATTCATTGCTTACATGCAACACCCGGTGCTCATCCCAACAAGTGCCTTCCTCAGTGCCCATCACCCATTTTCCCCTCTCCCCTACTCCCCCATCAACCCTCAGTTTGTTCTCTGTATTTAAGAGTCTCGTATGGTTTGCCTCCCTCTCTGTTTGAAACTACTTTTTCTCTTTCCCTTCCCCCATGGTCTTCTGTTAAGTTTCTCAAGTTCTACATATGAGTGAAAACCTATGATATCTGTCTTTCTCTGACTGACTTATTTCACTTAGAATAATACCCTACAGTTCCATCCACTTTGCTGCAAATGGCAGATTTCATTCTTTCTCATTGCCAAATAGTATTCCATTGTATATATAACCACATATTCTTTTTTTTGTATTTATGCCTTTTTTGGATATGAAATTTATTGTCAAATTGATAAACCATATATTCTTTATCCATTCACCAGTTGTTGGACATTTAGGCTCTTTCCATAATTTGGCTGTTGTTGAAAGCACTGCTATAAACATTGGGGTACAAGTGCCCCTATGCATCAGCACTCCTGTATCCTTTGGATAAATTCCTAGTAGTGCTATTGCTGGGTTGTAGGGTAATTCTATTTTTAATTTTTTGAGAAACCTCCACACTGTTTTCCAGAGCAGCTGCCCCAGTTTGCATTCCCACCAACAGTGCAAGAGGGTTCCCAATCCTCCGCATCCTTGCCAACATCTGTTATTTCCTGAGTTGTTATTTTTAGCCACTCTGACTGATGTGAGGTGGTATCTCAATGTGGTTTTGATTTGCATTTCGCTGATGATGAGTGATGTTGAGCATCTTTTCACGTGTCTGTTGGCCCTCTGGATGTCTCCTTTGGAAAAGTGTCTATTCATCTCTTCTGCCCATTCCTCCACTGGATTATTTGTTTTTTGGGTGTTGAGTTTGGTGAGTTTTTTATAGATTTTGGATACTAACCCTTTATCTGATACGTCATTTGCAAATATCTTCTCCCATTCCATCGGTTGCCTTTTACTTTAGTTGATTGTTTCCTTTGCAGGGCAGAAGATTTTATCTTGATGAGGTCCCCATAGTTCATGTTTTGCTTTTTTCCCCCTTGCCTTTGGAGACGTGTTGAGTCTCCTGTTCATTACTGCATGTTCCAGACCAAACCTTTCCCCTTTGGTCTTCCCTACCAATCAGTCATCATAATGAGAGTCAATGAATGCAAGCAATAAATTGTGTGTTGGGATGTGAGGAGTTACAATGCAGTGGTCCTGGTGTCCTGAAGAGTCATGGTGAGACTATGGTCGACGGTGGCAGGGCCAACACCCAGCTCAGCAGCTCTGGAGGCTGCGGGACGACCGCTATAGCGTATGTAATCGCCTTTGGCACATGGAACTTACCTGGTCAAACTTCCAGACCTTCAAACTTGGCTCTTCTGGCAAAACTGTAGGTCTCTTCCCTCCCCGTGGAGCATGCAAAGGCTAAAAATTCATCCCAGGGGCTAAAGCCTCATTTCCTCCAATTTAAAGCCCTCATAATGTGTCCCTGCCTTCAACTGAGAGAGCACTTCTTAAGAGGGTAAAAATTGGCTAAACTACAGACAGGTCAGTAGCAAAAATTAATGCAGAATAGAAAATGTCATTTAAGTTCACTCATCTGTCCAAGCAGGTAAATTATTGGCTTAGACACTTCGTCGAACACTTTTGGATTCCCTTTCCTGTTATTACTATTATAAACTTCAAAGTGGCTAAGACACTGGATCTTAATTGTGTTCACCACAAAAAGAAATAGTAATTAGGTGACGTGATAGAGGTGTTAAGGAGCACAATGGTGATAATCATGCTATGATATATAAATGTATCCAATCAATATACTGTACATCTTAAGCTTACATAATGTTTTATGTCAATTACAACCCAATTAAAAACAGTTTTATTGAGGTATAATTGACATACAAATCAACTGCACACATTTAAAAAGTTTTGATGTATGTATGATAACAGGGGACCATCACCACAATCAGGATAGTGAACATATCCATCACCCCAAAAAGTTTCTTTCTATCACGTTTTAATCCTTCCCTCCCGATCCTTCCCACACCTGTCCCATCCCTAGGCAACCACCGATCTGCTTTCTGTCAATATAGATTTGCTTGCATTTTCTAGTTGTTCATATAAATGGAATAAAATAGTATGTTTTTGTTTGTGTCTGGCTTATTTCCAACACTGTAATTATTTGAGACTCATCTATATTATTATGCACCTCATAGTCAGTTAATTTCTTTGGCCACTTAAAGAGTGCATTTACTGAGAAGTTTATAAAATGTTTTATAATTTTAGAAGATTCACAGATTCATCAAACAAGTTGGTACACAATGCAAATTATACAACACATTCCTCTATTCACGAGGGTATCTCTTGAAAATATGCTTTTCCCCTGACATTCAACCTACAATATTTGAATCTTTTTAAGTTCAGCTTCCAGATCTTTTTTTAAATTGAGATAGTAATTCATGTACCGTAAATTTCACCATTTCAAAATGTAAAATTCAATGGCTTTTAGTGTTTGTTAACTGGTGCAAACAATAATGCCATATGATTCTGGAACACTGTCATCATCCCCAAAGAAACCCTGTACCAATTAGAAGTCACTGTGCATTCACTCCTTTCTGCAGCCCATGGCAACCGTTAGTCTACTTTTTGTCTCTGAGGTTTACCTCTTCTGGACTTTTATATAAATGGAATCTTATGCGCCTTTTTGTGCTTAGCTTCTTTCACATAGCATTTTTTTCAAGGTTCATCTATGTTACAGCATGTATCAGAGCTCCATTCCTTTTTATGATCGAATAATGTTCCATTGTATGCATACACCACATTTTGTTAATTGACCAATTGATGAACATTCAAATTGTTTCCATTTTTTGGCGATTATGAATAATACCCAAATAAGGGACTTGTATCCAGAATATATAATTTTCAAGATTTTCTGGATGCAAGTCCCTTGCAAGGTACATGATTTGCAAATATTTATCTTATTTTGGGGGGTGACTTAAGCTTTCTTGAGAGTGTTCTTTGAAGCCCAAATTTTTTTATGTATATTTATTTTTGAGAGAGAGAGAGAGAGAGAGACAGCACAAGTGGGGGAGGGGCAGAGATAGAGGGAGACCCAGAATCTGAAGCAGGTTCCAGGCTCTGAGCTGTCAGTACAGAGCCCAACATGGGGCTCGAACCCATGAACCACAAGATCATGACCTGAGCTGAAGTCAGACGCTTAACCGACTGAGCTACCCAGGTGCCCTGAAGCTTAAATATTTTTTAAGTTTGAAGTCCAATTAATCTTGGTTGCCTGTGTTTTGGTGTCATATTTAAGAAATCATCACCTATCCCATGGTCAGGAGGATTTACACTTGTGTTTTCTTCCAAGAATTTTATACTTTTAGCTCTTACATTTAGGTCTTTGATCAATGTTGAGTTAATTTTTATATGTGGTATGAGGAAGTCATGCAAATTCATTCTTTTGCACTGGATATCCAGTTTCCTCAGCACCATTTGTTAAAAAGACTATTCTTTCTCAATTCAATTGTTTTGCCACTCCTATCTAAAATCAATTCCCCATAAAGGTGTGGCTTTATTTGAGGACTCTTGATTCTGTTTCACTGATCGATGTGTATTCTCTTCCAATACAACACTGTATTGATTTCTGTAGTTTCACAGTAAGTTTTGAAACAGGCAAGTACTGGGATGCCTGGGTGGCTCAGTCGGTTGAGTGTCTGACGGCAGCTTGGGTCATGGTCTCACAGCTCGTGAGTTTGAGCCCCACATCAGGCTCTGTGCTGACAGCTCAGAGCATGGAGCCTGCTTCAGATTCTGTGTCTCCCTCTCTCTCTTCCCTTAACCACTCTCATTCTGTCACTGCCTCTCTCAAAAATAAATTAAAAAAAAAAACATTAAAAAGTTAAAAAAAATAGGCAAGTATGAATTATCTAACACCTTTCTTCTTTTTAAAAATGCTTTGGCTAATTTTGGTACCTTAGACTTTCATCTGAATTTTAGCATTTACTTGTCAATTTCTGGGGGAAGAAAGATAGCTGGAATTCTGGAATTTGATAGGGATTTAGTTGAATCTGTAGATCAGTTGGCGAATTTTGCCATCCGAAAAGTATTAAGTCTTTCAATCAATGATCATGGTATATCTTTCCATTTATTTGGGTCTTTAATTTCTTTCAAGCAATGTTTTGCACTTCTCAGTGTACAACTTTTTGATTTCTTTTGTTAAATTTAGACTTAGATATTTTATTATTTTGATGCATTGGCTCCCTGAGAAACTCTAATTGGCAATTATATGTCCCTTAATAGTAAAAGTGGAAATATGGATTAGCTTCTACTTCTCCAGAACAGTATTCTTGTTGGATATAACAAGTTAGTTAAATGGGGGTGGTAATAAGACAAAATTGTTAATGAAAATAAAGCCAATTAGACTGCTTTTTAAATCTGGTGGTGCCCTCTGCTGGGGAGGAAAAGCCGACGTGTACCTCTGCGTGGATGTCTTCCTAGGCATGGGTATGTATGTGCATTAGAATGTGTATGTGTAAGCCTTGAAGTGTGAGGTGGTATTGGGCAAGGCCACTGGCCAGGGAAAGAGAGAAAAGGAGTTTCTTTTAGTTTTAAGGATATTCATGTGGATGCTTCAAATGTTTCTTGTTTCAAAATGACCTTTTGTTGAACATTCTCTTTCATCTTTGATTTCTAGATTTGTTGACCGTCTTTTTATTCTTACTCTGTTATTTTTAGTCTCCTTCATCTCCTATAATGGATAAGAGTTAAAATTCTGTCCATTCTGTATCTCAAGAGTCCATTCTCCCCTTTTTCTGTTTGGTCCCATTCTTGGGCAGTCCTCAAGAGTCTAATTTTAGTCAGAATCCTGCTAAGGTGGTTAGCCAGCATACCTTCAATATCTGAGTGCTCTTGATGTAATACCAAATTCCTATCCCTGACAACTATTCCCCAGATGATTTCTGATCATCCTGGAGGGCGTTCAGCAAGAGTTCTGCTAGGATCCTCTAGCCAGAATCCTCCCTTACCCTGACGTCTCCTTTTCGTAATTCTCCATCCAGTTCCACTCCCCCTCCCTGCTTCTTGGCTATAAACTCACTTTTCCTGCTTGGAGTTGGAGTTGAGACCAATACGTCTCCTCTACCACAGTTCCCCGTTGCGGCAGTCCCCCTGAGTGAAGTCTGCCTCATAGTTTGAGCTATAAGTCTGAATAACATTTTCTATAACAAAATTCACTACAATAGTAATAAACAATTTTATTACACATCTCTTTCAGCACAGAGATGTTATGGTTTGTGTCATCATCAACAGTAGCTTTCTTAGTTTACACTCTGAACCGGGACCCGTTAATATGTGAAAGAGCATGCTATTAATAATTTTGCCAGAACAGCAAGCCTGAACCAGGGCTGTCTTGGGAGCCCAGAGCGCTTGACTGCTCTACATGGTCGACTCTCTGACGCTCGCCTTTATTGTCATCGGGCAGCAGTAGGGGGGATGGGAGGAAATAATCGACCATTTTTTGGTCATGACCTCATTTCAAGACTACATCAATGCTGGGGCATACAGGGATGATCTAGAATGCCCCTTCCAACCAGATCTTCCCTGGATCTGTGTTAGCTACACTTACAGTTTCCTCAGTTATTGCCAGATGGTAGCGACATCCCCGGTGGTCACACGTGTGAGAAACGTGGAGATATATCCTGAGTCATACTCATGTCAAATCTTGGAGAGCAAACGGTGTGAGTTTCTAATTTTAAAGAGGAGAAAACTGAATCATAGAGCTAAGAGGGCACTTGCCAACACCTTACAGTTTAAAAAAAAAAGCCAGAGTTTGGATTAGGAAGCAGGTATCCTGACTCTCATTCCACTGTCTGTGGATCCAAGATCTCCAAGAGAGAGAAGGGACCCACTGAGTGTACGAAATCACAGAGTCAAACTCCATGATCCCCTGGATTTGAGACTTGAATTTCCTGAAGAGTCTCTGGGGATTACTAATCAGTGTTTCTCCTGTTTCCTTCCTTTCTAGAGGTTTGTGGTTGCTGTTCCCTCACGTTATTCCCCGTTGAATCACTGCCCTGGAGAGACAGTCAGTCTTGTGGGGGAGGCAGATCTGTGACAAAGGGAGGAGAATAAATCTCTAGCAGTCAACATTCTGTTGTTCCACAAACAAGGAAGTCATTCGTGTCTGTAGAGGGAAAGAGTCTTCAGAGGGGTCACGTTTGAGATAAAATCAGTAGTAATTTCTTAGAGTTTTGGTAAGTTAATATCAACTTCAAATATCCAGTTTCTGTAGTTCAAAAAAGTTTGGGGGAGGGAATGGGGGCTTTATTCTGAACTTGAGATCCACAGACTACCCAATTCTGTGTTCTTTTTAGGCATTTCCGAAGCCCATGTCCTGAAGCATGGCATGCCCACTATGATAATTTAAGAGCTAATTTGTAGCCTTGCCCTCTCCCGCTTGCACATGGAGCCACAACTATCCACCTGCCTCTTTCTTTCTTCTGAAGCACAAGACTGAGAAGTGGCCTTTTCAAATGCCTCCCTAGAGCTCAGGGGAGAGGAGAAGAGCCAGTGAGTTTGCACGCTGGACAGAACTGGTTCACCTGCACTATTCCAATGCCACCAGCATGGCAATTACAGCTGAGTCCCCCCGCTCTGTGGCAGGATGGGTCTTAGGATAGAATATGTCCCATTGGGTCTTTCAACCGAAAGTCGTTCCTTGGGCATCCCAACTCAGCTGCAGTGTTTTGGTATCGGAAGGAAATCAGAAATTCCATCTCTTGCTTCAGAGTCTGTGGGCACCAGTAAACAAGTATATGACCAGAAATTGGATCACATCTCAGATTCCCTTCTGTCCATCTTTGTGATCCCGTGGCTGGGGATCTGGCTGACTGCCGGGTCTGTGTGTCCCGTGGGAGAAGACGGAAGCCATAGAGAGTGGGCCTGGGAAAACATCTTCTACACAGATTCCCACACACTCCCAAGCTCACTTGCCCCCAGGTGTCCAAGGCAAGATCACTGGCAGGACAAGCTTCCCCAGCAATGGTTTCTAATGGACAGCAGCAGAGAGTAATGGAAGTTTTGGGTTCCCTTAGCCCCACAAGGTAGAATCTAGCCATGAAATCACAGTCCCTGGGAACACCCACAGTCTCAGGGCACCTTCCACAGAGGGGATCATTGGTCCAAACGTATGACCTCATGTTTATTTTGGTACATGGATGATGTAAACAGGCTCCAAACCCACTTGAGCATTCTTAGGAAAAGAGAAGTTCGAGGAAGGCACAAGAGGAAGAGGAAAAGGGGAGAAGAGAGTAAGAATAGTAAGAACAAGAAGAAAATGATGGAGCACCGTGCTAGAGTTGCTATTTTACCAATCTTATAAAGATTGGCAGAAGTTCTCAAAACCCCACCAGGGGCTTGATAAGATGAAATGTATTCCTATAACCCACTTCTGGAAATTTTGACTCGAAATTCTGATCCTGTCCTAGAATATACCTGTGTAACCTGTTCCTCGGGTGATACCGAAGAAAGAAGTTGTTTCAGACAACAGTTTCAATCCCTTTGAGTAGACATTTTGAATATCCCAAACTAACAAAAGAGAAAACCTCTTAATGAGTTAGATTAGAATGTTAAAACTTAAATAGAACAAGAATTTTCCTAGGACTAGGAATAACTAATGGATAGACTTAAGTTCTGGAAACTCCATGTACAAAAAAGAAGAGGTGGGAAATTGAAATCTAATTGAAAGTGAGGTGAGTGACGTCGAGGGAAAAGAAGTTTCCAGGATTTAGGGGACAGTCAATACTGTCAAATGCTTCAAAAAGATCAAGTAGGCAGAGGAATGAAAATAAGCCTTCGATCCAGCAAGTTTTAATATTTAGGAGAATAGTTTCATAAGAATGGGACTATTCCATGAAAAAGCTGAAGAGGCCCCCGAAGCAATGATTCCTCTGTGATGAAAGCAAAGGTGTGGGTGATGGATTGCGTGTTGTTACTTAGAGAGGAACAGAAATGGACACTAAGGAGGACTCACATTTGAGTGCTGGAAAGAGAACCTGAAATTAGAAGCCATAACATTGGATACACCAGGAAGTTGAGAGCTTCTGTTTCAAAGGGTCAGAATGATGTTTGTTTGAGAGATGAAGTAAATTTGGACTTCTGGGGGTAAGAAAACCAGGTTCAGCTTATACTGAAATAAGAACAGACATGACTAGAGAGAATATATAAACTTCTCTAAAGCTGAGTGGTAGGTGGTGGGGAAATAAACAGTTTTATAAACGGGATGGATCATCAAATTTTAACAGACGTATTTTGAATTCTATGTCTGTTCTATGTACCTGCAATAACCTTCCAAGGTACAGTTGACGCCATAATATCTCCTTTACTCCCATTGGTGTTGAATGCATTGTCCCTCAGTACAATTTGGATCACATAACTGGGGATTTTCAATTGTCTGCACATCAATTTTCAATTGTCTGCACATCAAGTGTTTTCCCGCTGAGGTTAATCTGTCCCCTCCCTCAGCTCCATAGAATTAGCTCCTACTAATTAGTGACTTAGGTTTGAATTGTCATACTGAAAATTAATGTGCTTTTTGTATTACCTGGATTTAACTCCTTAAAAACAAATTAACTAGAGTCTTCATATGGTCTGACAAACTAAGGATCTTGATCCCCTTTCACATTCCTTCTTTTTTCCTAGGTTCTCTGTTATTGGCACTACTTTTTTGTGATGGACACCCATTGGGTGTCCTGCCCCTAACTGGAGAATTCCTGTCTTTGAAATCTTTGATCCATAAGGCCAGAGTGATAGGCCTCCAGCTGCCATGTTGTTCCAACTGACCCCCTTGGCTAACATTGAATTTTCCAAGAGCATGTTCTTAACTAAAACAGGATCAGTTTGTTTTCTGTTTTTAGGCTTTGTGGTCTTACAAGAGAGAAAGTCAAGTTGGTCCTTCCCAACGTGCCTGGAAGACCGACATCTCGATCTATAGTCTTTTGCTCTATGAGATCAAAAAACTGGAAACGACAATTTCTACTAATGGGGAGAACAATGGGGCCAAAAAGGTGGAAAAAGAAATAAGAGTTGTCGAATCAGCCATGTCACGGTCCCAAAGATTTCATTCCAGTTTGTTCCTGAGAAATTGCTGTGTTCTTGTTTTGGGTTCTATAGGACATACACGTAGCCTTGTGATAAATTCCCATTTGGCTTAAGCTAGCTGTAGTTAGTTTCTGTTATTTCCTTCCACCCTAATATGCCAGCTGCTTCCTTAGCTGGGCCCAGGATGTTTGTGTATTAAGATTAGCTAATATTTAACACTGCGGATTCACTGCTTGCACAGATACATGGCTGAATCCTGCAGCTCCGTAGTCTGGATCTCTAGACGAGAGGGTGAGTTTCGGGGACACCTAGCTGAAAATCCCTCCTTGTGCATCCCTGTTTTATCGATTTCATTCTGGAAAGAAATCAAGAACTTGAACTCTTTTGCCGGGATCTGCTGATACCAGAAAACATAACTGTGTCCTTTTATCGGGACACAGTACATTGTTGCTCTCTGTCCTTTTCCTTTGACCAGGTGTCCTGGAGTCTGGGTGACTTCTGCATCGAGGGGGCCTGTGAAGCAAGCGGACTGAAGTTGGAGGCTTAGCCCCGGAGGGAGTCCGGTGACAGGAACCAAAGGCTGAGAGCTGGGGGGTGGGGGGCTGAGGAGTTCAGAGAAGGGGCTTACCTGCGCTCAGGGGACAAAGGACCACGGGCAGGTGAATATGAGGCACATGGCAGCATCAGGACCAAAGAGAGGCAGGTGGCTTTCTCTGAGGCTTTGCCTCCCCCACGTTACCAGCTACTCTGTGACGTGATCACTTCACAGAACCCAAGCGTCTCGTGTGTGCTGCTCTGTACAAGTGAAGACACAAAGTGGAGTAGATGAAAGAACTGTACTCGGTCACTGGAAAACAGGCAGCTCAGGACTGGGATTTTTCTAAAGCAAGAAGGAATAGGACGATGACTGCAGATGGCGAGGGGGAGACACTGAGCATGGCAAATTTTCTGAGTTGACGAGACAGAGGTTGAATGTTAGAGGCAACACAGCAAGTGGAACTCACGAGGAGGACGACCAGGGAGGTGGAAGATACCCAAAGAACCCCGGAAATGTTCAGAGGGATCGTAATGAAGTTTCGTCCTAACAGGAACCCGTGTCTGTGTGAGATGAAACTTTAAGAAGCACCAGAGACGAACCCCAGAAATGAGTCACCAGCATCCCCAGAGTGGCCATGCTTTTGCAGTAGGACAAAATTTGCTTAGAGCAAGAGGTGGTAACTGACAGCCCAGGGCTGGCCACCTGTTCACGTACAGTTTTACTGGGGGTGAGATGCGCTTCTGGAATGGCAGCACGAGATTTGAATACCCTCTTCCCAGAGGAAAAAACAAACAAACAAACCTAACTTCTGAAAAGTTAGAAACGATGATTTAAAGGGCACCTGGGTGGCTCGGTTGGTTAAGTGTCTGACTCTCGATTGCGGCTCAGGCCATGATCTCACAGTTCGTGAGTTCGAGCTCTGCCTCAGGCTCTGTGCTGACAGCGCGGAGCCTGCTTGGGATTCTCTCTCTCTCTCCTTTCCTCTCTGTTCCTCCCCCAGTTGTGGTCTCTCTCTCAAAAATAAATAAAGTTTAAAAAACCACAACCATTTAAAGCCTCTGAACATTGTCCCAAGAGCATACGGCTAATGAAGAAACACTTCTTGGAGAAAATTGAAATCTCAGTGGGACCAGTGAGACTCGATGGCATTTGAGCCTCTCTGCCTCCTGCATCAACCTAAGCTCAGGGTGATGGACGCTCTATGCTCTGCAGATGTGGTCGAGGAGGACACAGGGCTCCCGCAGTTTTTCCTGAGGAGGCACGGGCTGCCAGCAATTCTCATCCCCACCAGCTCCGTGATGCAGAAACTCTTTTCCATAGCAACTGCAGCTCAGGGGTCTGGGCTCCCTTTCTCCACCCAGCGCCCACTCGTGGGGTAGACCCTCTATTCCAGAAACAGCAGGCCAAGACTGCTAGGCCCCAATCTTCCTCATTCTGGCCTGCTCATAGCGTGGAGGTTCCACAGTGGGAGACGCGAGTCAAAAAGACCAGGGCTTACCACCCCACCCAGCGACCCCTCAGAGCGCAACGGTGTCCTTCCAGAAGAAGTGGGCCAGTGTCCCTAGCCCCAGCTCTGGAGGCTTGATGCAGAGTTTCCGTCCATGGGGGGAGGGAAGTCACAGAGCTGCATAGCTCTGCTTTGACCTAAGGACCCTCCAGCCTGGCTGAGATTTGCTTGGAATTGTGCTGTAGCCCAAGACCTACTTTACTTCCTGCCTCCTCCCTCCCTTTTTCTTCCTCTTTTCCTTCTTCCTTCCCTCTCTCCTTACAGGGGTCGGATCCACACCGCGACCTGACGGCCTCCCAGCCTCCTCCATCTTTTGTCCCATTTTCTCCGCTACGTCTCCTGCATGACTGACCCGCCTTGGCATCTACTTCTTGGAGGACCTGAAATAATGCTTCTTTCTTAGGTGGGTGTGGGGCCTCGATAGGGGTCACAGTCAGTAGTCATCTGTGCTGAAGGAACTGTCAGTTCCAGGAAACAGTTGGTGCCTGTAAATCCATCTGATGGCACTGGATCTTCACAAGGTTCTGCTCATTTGGCTGTTGGGAAATGAAAGCCCTGAGCATAAGTGGGAGAGATCAAAGAAGGCTGAGGCTGGGATGAGCCATGAGCCCAGAAAGAAAGCCCTCCTTCCTGTATAAGTGGGATCATCCAGTGCCTGTCCTTCTGTGACCGGCTTAGTTCACTCAGCATAATGTCCTCAAGGTCATGTATGGCAGGATTTTGTTCTCTTTTAAGGCTAAATAACATACCATTGTATGCACACACCACATTACACAAGATTTTAAGAGGGTAGATCTCATGTTAGGTGTTCCGGCCACAGTGAAGTGAAATGAAATGAAGTGAAGTGAAATGAAATGATAAAATAAAATAAAATAAAATACAACATTCACGTTTGCTCCCCAACTCTCTTTAAACTCCCAGAGCATCCAACATTCCCTTGTGCATGTTTTCCGGTTTTTTCTATCAGATTCTCCAAAGATTTTCATTTTCTCCTTCCCTAAGCGTGCCCTCGCACTTTGGGCGACCATACCTGCTAGAGAACAAGGGGATTCTCTGCTGCTCTGCTTCGCTACAGCAAATCCCACCCCCTTCCACCTCCTCCTCCCCCGGCTGGGTATGAGGATCAGATGGTCACCAGGAGCAGGACTTCATCTTCAGTCTCGAGGCCTCAGCTGTTATCTGAGCCTGGAATGGGGTGAGTCTTTGCTCCTTATTCCTCGCCTCCCTTTATTCAAGTGGATGTTGGGTATTTACATTGCCTAAAGAAGCTCTAACCTGCCCCTGGGTTGGATTATTTTGTTGTTTAGCTCAAGATGCATCAATTTCTTAAGCCTCATCATGGAGCCACAAATGAAGAAAGAGATCTGACCCCAACATCTCATTTTACAGAAGAAAGTTTTGAAATGTAGGTAGAAGCATAGAGATACACTTGTGAGGAACAGAGTACGGACGGTGGTGAGCAAAAGAGAGAGGAAAAGCAGAACACTGTAGTGACGGTGGGTGGCCCGGATGACAGTGGTTAGATTCTCTGAATTTCATTTAGTTATCAAATCAGGTACTGGGTGGTACCTCTTGGCCTCTTGATTACAGAGTTGGAAGCATATGGCATTGTTGATGACTCTATGAGGAGATGTAATAAATCACTGCTTGGTAGGAATATTTTTGTGTTCTTCAGAATTAAAACGAGGACTTTGTCCTATCCTCTGAAGCGGGCATCTCGCAGCTGGCGGATGCTGGTTCTTTCTTGCACTGATGATACATGTATTTTTTCGATCGGTTATCGTGAATACTTCAGTCTCTTAAAGGCCATAAGATACATACTGGCTTTCAGAAAGCTGTTCAAATACGTTCCAGAAATCCCTTTTGCTTCAAACAAACTGCAGTACTTGATATTTTTTATTAATATTAAAAACATAGGGCAAATCTAGTAATTTTAATATATCTTCTAAAGCACAGCAGCTGGGTTTTGATATGTGTCCTATCTACGTGCCACTTAAGTGGTTTATAGGCAAATCTATATTATGAAAAATAGCTAAATGCATTGTGAATAATTCATGTCCTAGGCAATTCATTCATCTTTGAATCTGGCACAAATTTTTAGCAGTTCTAATTTTCCCTACTCAATAAGAAAACCATGAGATTGCAGCAATGGCTCTGAGGGCACATTCTTCCCTTAGGGCAAGGATTCATGACAGTGAGGCCATCTCTTGCCTGGTCCTGCCCCTTGTCGTATTTCTATGTCTCCAAATTATATTTATTTATTTTATTATTTATTTTCTAAGCTTATTTATTTTGAGAGAGAGAGAGAGAGAGAGAGAGAGAGAGAGAGAGAGAAAGAGCCTGAGAAAGCAGGGGAGGGGCAGAGAGAGAGGAAGAGAGAAAATCCCAAGCAGGCTCTGAGCTGTCAGCACAGAGCCTGACACTGGGCTCAATCTCATGAAGCGTGAGATCATGACTTGAGCCGAAATTAAGAGTTGGATGCTCAACTGACTGAGTCACCCAGATGCCCCTCCAACTTATATTAAAAAAAAAAAAAAAAAAAAAACTACCTAAAAAAAAGTCCCTATTTACCTACTGAAGAGAACAGAATGGGCAACTAAGGTGATCCTGGGAAAATAACACAAACTGTATGTTGGGTTAATGTAACCACTTTTCCACTCTTGGCATAACTGTCAGTGGTTTTTGTAGGTTTCTGCCCAACTTCTATGTAGAGATGAGATGGTGACAGCCATAAACCCACATCCTACCATTGCTGTAGGGTGGGAGGGTGGTCTCTCGAAGGATCTTGGATCTGAGAAACAGAGAGGTTTATGATCAGGGGAGAGGTAACACCCTAGCTCTGTGTCTTTGCTGCTGGCACAGAGATACACTGCTGTGTCCTCGAAGCCAGCCAAGAGGATGTCAAGGGAACAGAAAGAAGAGTTAGTCCGGCTGGCTTTGAAGTTATCAGAGGTGTCTTTTTCGGTGTAAAGGTTTGAATCATAGTAGTAGAGCAGCAGCTTTGGGGCTTGGTTCGGCTTCTGTTGGTACCAGTACATGGCATCATGATTCAGATTCTGAGAACAGCTCAGAGACGCTTGTTTTCCGATCCCGGTAACCTGGTATCTTGGGCTCTGGATGACCCTGGCACCCGTGTGACCTGCAGAGAGAGAAAGAAAATACAGAGACAGAGCCAAGGAGACTGTTATTGCTGCCGTAAAATAAAGATACAAAACTGAGGACAAGATCACTTTCTCAAAGATTTCCTTTCTGACCAGGACTCACCTGCCCCAAGGAGACAAAAGGCCATACAGTAGAGCAGCCGGGGACCCATGGCAGGGCCACAACAGGAATGGGGCGTCTGTGTCTTCTAGACTCTGACTCTGGGTGGAGAGATGGGAGTTCAGAGAACCTGGTCCCTGATAGGTACATCTGTCTGTGATGACAGTCTGCCGTTGGCTTCACCAAGACAAGGGTCACTCCTTTTTGTGATGTTACACACAGCTTCCTGCTTGGCAGTGGGACCTGGGCTTGGCTGGATCACGTATGGAGCAGATGCCGTGCTATCTCATTTGCCCCTTTTCCTACATCTGCCCCACGTTCATCCAGGCTTCTCTGTCTCACTCCTCATTTCCTACACCCCGTAAGCAGTTCAGGGGTTCCTCAACATAAGAATAGTTTTTGCTAAAGTATCATTTATAAACCCGTTGAGATAACGTCTTTGTGTCTTGCTGTCTACATCACAGATGGGATTGATGGCTGCAAACTATCCTCATCTTTTTTTTTTCCCCGTATATTTCTGATTTCAATGTTTATTAAGCACAGCACCGAAACAAAATTGTTTGTGTGTGGGAACTAAATTCTCCAAGATGGAATGTCTGAGTCAGGATGGCAGGGTGAAAATGGAGGTGTAAAAATAGCAAGATCAAATCATCTGCTCATTTTTTCCCTAGTCTTATGCCAATTTTTTTTTAATTTACATCCAAATTAGTTAGCATATAGTGCAACAATGGTTTCAGGAGTAGATTCCTTAGTGCCCCTCACCCATTTAGCCCACCTCCCCCACACTCCCTCCAGTAACCCTCAGTTTGTTCTCTATATTTATGAGTCTCTTCTGTTTTGTCCCCCTCCCTGTTTTTACATTATTTTTGTTTCCCTTCCCTTATATTCACATGTCTTGTCTTTTTAAGTCCTCATATGAGTGAAGTCATGATGATTTTTGTCTTTCTCTGACTAGTTTCACTTAGCATAATAGCCTCCAGTTCCATCCACGTAGTTGCAAATGGCAAGATTTCATTCTTGTTGATTGCCGAGTAATACTCCATTGTGTATATATATATATATATATATATATATATATATATATATACCACATCTTCTTTATCCATGCATTCATCGATGGACATTTGGGCTCTTTCCATCCTTTGGCTATTGTGGATAGTGCTGCTATAAACATGGGGGTGCATGTGTCGCTTCAAAACAGCACACCTGTATCCTGTGGATAAATGCTTAGTAGTGCAATTGCTGGGTCGTAGGGTAGTTCTGTTTTTAGTTTTTTGAGGAACCTCCATACTGTTTTCCAGAGTGGCTGCATCAGTTTGCATTGCCACCAGCAATGCAAAAGAGATCCTCTTTCTCCGTATCCTCACCAACATCTGTTGTTGGCTGAGTTGTTAATTTTAGCCGTTCTGACTGGTGTGAGGTCGTATCTCATTGTGGTTTTGATTTGTATTTCCCTGATGATGAGTGATGTTGAGCATTTTTTCATGTGTCGGTTGGCCATCTGGGTGTCTTCTTTGGAGAAGTGTCTATTCATGTCCCCCCAATTTTTTTAATGATGAGAGATTTTATTTCATTTCTTCTTTTTGTCATGATAAAAATTCTTTTTCTTTAAAAAATTTACATCCAAGTTAGTTAGCATATAGTGCAACAATGATTTCAGGAGTAGATTGCTTAGTGCCCCTTACCCATTTAGCCTATCCCCCTTCCCACAACCCCTCCAGTAACCCTCTGTTTCTTCTCTATATTTAAGAGTCTCTTATATTTTGTCCCCGTCCCTGTTTTTATATTATTTTTGCTTCCTTTCCCTTGTGTTCATTTGTTCTGTGTCTTAAAGTCCTCATATGAGTAAAGTCATATGATATTTGTCTTTCTCTCACTTATTTTGCTTAGCATAATACCCTCTAGTTCCATCCACGTAGTTGCAAGTGGCAAGATTTCATTCTTTTTGATTGTCCAGTAATACTCCATTGTGTGTGTGTGTGTGTGTGTGTGTGTGTGTCTATATATATATATATATATATATATATATATATATATATATCACATCTTCTTTATCCATTCATGCATCGATGGACATTTGGGCTCTTTCCATACTTTGGCTATTGTTGATAACAAACTATCCTCATCTTAATACAGAAGTCAAGCCCTGCAATCCTCTGTTTATATCCACACTTCATAGAATGCCAAAGACATTCTCTACAATTTTTGGCTATCAGTGACACCATAATGCCTCCTTGTGGCCAGTAGAAAAGTATCTACAAGCATCCTTCTTCCACTTCTTGTATTTCCAACTTGAACTCTGACATCAGGGAGCTCACCATGCTCTGCCTGGGTCTCCTCTCCTGGGCCCCATCATGGCCTCCCTCCAGGTGGTGAGGTGGATGGCCATAGAGCTCATATTGGTTATTTCTCATCTCTTGGGGATCACCGTCTTTTGTTGCCTGATTTATAATGCTTTGAAAACTGTTGTTTCATGTATTATGTTTGTTTGTTTTAGCTGCTTTGAGCAGGTTAAATCAGATTCCTGTTAATCCATCTGGGTTGGAAGAAAAGTCCACTCCAGGGCCATACTGAATTTCTTACTCTTGGGTCCCCAAGGGTTTCAATGGTTGTAGACCTTTTTCTCAGTTTCTGAGTGTGTGGTTTCCATTTCACACAACATTGGCAACATTTTATTCCAAAACATGTGAGACACAGTCCAGAATTTCAATTTCTCTGCTAACTTCTCCCTTTTGTCTAGCACTCAATGTCCTGACCAAACACACAATTCTCTAACTGCATTTCTGGGTCTTTGGGTTGTAACACTTTTAGTCTGTGAAGGCAGTGACCATTTTGAGACTCCAGGATTAATGTAAGACTTGTTATTATAGGTCCTGTGTCATCTCTATTATATGGGCATTGAAAACCTAGATCTGGTCTGAAACCTGCTAAGTTCCTATACCTTTAGCTCTTCCTTGCTCTGCCTATAAGTTCTCTCTTTTTTCTTCTAACTGGTGAATTTCTTTTTCTTTTTAGATTACCTATGTATCATGTAGAGGTAAAGGGTATTTCAAATTTAGAAAGAAAAATGGACTAAGACAAGGGTAATGATCTTTCTGCTCTTCCTCTGTAGCTTTGTCCTAAATAATCAGTGGTACATTTTACCACTTCTGCCTTCCTTGTACAAACATGCAAACGTATATAAACTTCAATAAGGGGTTTTATTGATTTAATTATTCTTAAATAACCTTACATACTATGCATTATTGTGCAAATTATCTCCCCCTTGACAGTTTGCCTTGATCATCCCTACAAAATAAATAAACATGCTATTTGGTTTTCTTTTAATTTCTTTGTGCCTGTAAGGTGAAGCACATACACATAAATGCGATCAGATCATACATTCTAGGTAAACATATGTTTTCTTAGTGTTTTTGTAGTCGTCAAAAGTTTAACTATGATTGGGGTGCCTGGGTGGCTCCATAAGTTAAGCATCTGATTCTTGATTTTGGTTCACGTCATGATCTCACAGTTTGTGAGATGGAGCCCTGTGATGGGCTCTGCACTGACAGCTCAAAGACTGCTTGGGATTCTCCCTCTCTCTGCTCCTCCCCTGCTCATGCTCTTTCTCGCAAGATAAATGAAGTTAAAAAAAAGTTTAACTATGATTGATGGATGAAACTAACAAGCAATAAAAAACAACAATTCTTTTAATAAAAGTCTACGGCCTCCTATGTTCAGATGGCCTTACAGGCTTCAAGACACAGTCTGCAACTGTAATGCTGCTTGGGGAGAGTAAGGAACCTTTCAGATTCTCTGTGCCACTCAAAGATCCAGAGAGTAGACACCACCCCCAACTCCAGGTATGAAAAGTAGTAATATGGTAGAAGGAAAGAAGAGAAGTGAAATATGACGTATTACAGTTCCTAATGGGGCTGAAGAGTGGCTTCAGGGTAGAACCAAGGATGGGATGAGAGGAGGTTGTGGGAGAGACTAGGATGTTTGAGAGATTGATTTTGGAGGCAACTCAAACTATTTGTAATTACAAGACTAGGATATGAAGAATAGAAGTGAGTATCTGAGATGCATTGGAAGAAATGATTATTGGGGTGAGCAAAAGAAGAAACTGAGTATCATCTAGGTGCTGCAATCCACTCAAGATGCTGGGAATTTTAAGGTAGGAGAAACAAGAAATAGTTGAGAAGCAACAATGGAAAACAAAAGGGACCTCAGTGCTGATGAGGGTCACTCACAGAAACCGATAATGCCACTGATTAATACCAGCAAGAGGAACGAATTTTTCCACCACTCCATTTCCATTGGGAGGTCAGGATCTGGGAACAGCAAATCTCCGACTATGACAATAGATTTGTGGTCATAGGGCAGTATTCACGTGATCCTAAATTTCCAGCGAAACTTCAAACGTAGACTTCTTAAAGCCAAATGCCACCGAAGCATTGCTGACTACATTACAATCTTACGTGTACGTGGGCTGCCATTGGAATGGCTGTATAAAATAGCTTGACAATTAGCACAACCAGAATGAGTTGCAAGCAATGTCTATGAATTCCAAGCAAAATCCAGAGAAGGGTATGTGGTCTTGTCTCTGGCAAGAACATGCCCAGAGAAGTCAGTGTGTACTCTTGGAACCGGTAGAACTAAGCACGTTGGAGGAGACATCATTGGGAACTTGATGTTTTTATGAATCACGTGGCCAGCAGTGGATTCACAGCTTTCTGAACGGCTGACCCTGCATCAGACAGCCGCAACGAGTGATGACTGCACTGAAGAGGCAGATCCCCAGTTGGATGAGGATAGAAAGAATTCAAATATTCTAAAGAGAAGCGTACCAAAACATCCAAAGAAAAGAGTATTTGAATCTACCACGTTTGATTTTCTGTTCTTTTGGTCCTTTGCACACCTGTTGTGGAAATAATAAAATGGTATGTCGCATGTAAATTGAAATCACTGGATGAAAAATGAATCTCTAGGAGTGTCAAATGGTACAGCCGTTCTGGAAAATAATTTGGCTGTGTCTTTAAAAAGTCAGAACACACTTGGGGCGCCTGGGTGGCAAAGTCACTTAAGTGTCTGACTCTTGATTTCAGCTCACGTTGTGACCTCAGGGTTCGTGAGATCGAGCCCTGTGTCAGGCTCTGTGCTGACAGCATGGAGCCTGTTTGGGATTCTCTCTCTTTCTTTCTCTCTCTTTCTCTGCCCCTCCCCCACTCTTGCATGCTCTCTCTCTCTCTCTCTCTCTAAATAAATAAATTTTAAAAAAAGTCAGAACACACTCACCGTGTAATCCAGCTACCTCACTCCTGGGCATAAAAGTATCCCAGAGAAATGAGACCTTGTGTCCTCACAGAATCCTGCACACAGATGTTTATGTATAGACACTGTATTTGTCATAGTCAAAACTAGAAACAACCAAAATGTCCTACGATAAGTGAATGGTGAAAAAAACTCTGGTACACGCATGCCCCCAGAACAAAACTCAGCAATAAAAGAAATGAATTATTGCTAAATGCAGCAACTTGGGTGAATCTCAAGGGAATACGCTCAGGGGGAAAAGCCCATCTCAGGGGTCACCAACCATATGATTCCACCTGTAAGACAGTCTCAACGGTCTCAATATGACAACATTATAGATGTAGAGACTAGTGTTTCCCAGGGGTTACGGATGGTGTGTGTGTGTGTGTGTGTGTGTGTGTGTGTGTGTGACATTATAAAGGGAGATTTTGTAGTGTTGCAAAAGTTCTGTATCTTGACTACAGTGGTGACTGTGTGAACCTACACATGTGACAGAAATGGCTTAGAACTGCTTCCACACATGGAGCCAATGTCAACGTCATGGTCTTGCTAACTTTAGAATGATGATGTAAGATCTAACCATTGGCGGAAACTGGATGACGGGTCTCTGGACCCTTTTGATCTACTTTGCATCTTCCTGTGAATTTACAGTTATTTTTATTATTTATTTTTTTTAAATGTTTATTTATTTTTGAGAGCAAGAGAGAGAGCCGGGGAGGTGCAGAAAGAGGAGGGCAGAGGATCTGAAGCAGGGTCTGTGGTGATAGCAAAGAGCCTGATGCAGGGCTTGAACTCCCCAACCGTGAGATCACAACCTGAGCTGAAGTCAGATGCTTAACTGACTGAGCCACCCAGGTGCGCCCCCCCACAGTTATTTTTAAATGAAAAGTTAAAATAAATGAGACTATGGAAAGGAATTTTACTACAATTAAGGAAGACTGTTATGGGAAACTGAGAATGAGAAGGGTTGGAAGAAATGGGAAGGGCCGGGCTGTTCTCTGGAGATAACCACTCTAGGTCAACCATTCTGATGAAGGCAAAGGCGGGGGGTAGGGGGGCGGGAGGAGTACAGATCACTAACTGAAGAGAACTCAGGCTATGCTGTGGCACAGTTGTGAGTTTACTTAATCACTTGAAAGCCCAGTGGGTGACATTCACCCTCAGTCTTGAACTCAGTCATCCTCTGCGAGAATTTGTGAGGAATGTCAGAAATCAACCCCCTATTGTCTTCCTACCCAAAGTTTTCTACTTATGTGTTCTTGCCTTCCCCGGGGACATGTAGAACACCAGATTCACGTCCTTGTGCTGAGAGAAGGGAAGCTTCGAAAGATGGCCAAGGACAGCTGGGGGCTGGAGGGAGAAGGGGAAACCTGGGGGTTTCTGTGCAGGGAGGGGGTGATTCTGCAGCGCTGTGTCTTTACTGCTGGCACACAGGTACGTGGCCAAGTCCCTGGGTTCTGTGCCCTGGATCTCCAGGGTGGAGAATGATCTGTCAGGCATCTTGGCCGAGAAGCCGCCATTGGGCATTCCCAAGTCATCTATCGTGGCTTGATTATTGAAGTGAATCAGCAGCTTGAGTCCCTGCACTGAGGTCTGTCTGTACCAAAAAAGGACTTCATGACCAGAAATAGGCTCGCATCTCAGAGTTATTGTTTGTCCCATCATTGCCACCTTGTGCCTAGGTGTCTGGGTGACTCTAGCATCTGTGGGCTCTGTGTGAAGGGGACAGAATTTGGGGGCAGAATAAGGGACATAAACGGAATTGTAATCGGAGATATCTAAAAATGAAGATTGTTTATTTCTGGGGACTTACCTCCTCCCAGGAGACAAAGGGCCAGACAGCAGAGGAGCCTGGTGGCCATGGCAGGGTGGCCAGGAGGGGGCTTCACCCAGATGAGGCCCCTGTGGGCATGAACAGAGGGGCGGGGCATTCTAACCCCTCCCATTTCCGTATAGTAGAGAATGGCCTGACAGCGATATTGCTCTCTGTCACTGCTCATGGGACCTCCTTCCAAAAGTGAGCATGCCTTCTCTACAGAGGATTGACTGGACTCGATCATAACTACCCCAGGATGTGATTGGCTCATTCAAAACACCTTCCTCAATTATACCTCCCACAGCCCAGGCCTCCACCACTCTCCCCTCCCAGACACATCACGTATCCACCATCTACTGGATATTTCCACTTGGGTGTGCCACCAGTACTCGGGATTCCGACATCGATAAATCACTTTTTGGGGCTCCTGGGTGGCTCAGTCAGCTGAGCGTCCAACTCTTGATTTCAGCTCAGGTCACGATCTCACGGTTTGTGAATTCGAGCCCTGCGTCAGGTTCTGCACTGACAGTGCAGAGCCTGCTTGTGATTCTGTGTCTCCCTCTCTCTCTATTTGCTCCTCCTCCATGTGTGTTCTCTCTCTCTCTCTCTCTCTCTCTCTCTCTCAAAAATAAACACTAAAAAAAATAAATTACTTTTCAGATCTCAGTACTTTTCTTCTTCCTCTCGTGGGCAATCCCTATCGTGATACCAAACACAAAGTCAAAATCGTTCCTTGCTCAGTTAGGGCTTTGCCTCAGATCCTTGCGAAGAAGCACTTTGACTTGGCCACAGTGCTCGTGGGGGGGGGGGGGGAGCCTAAATGGAATCCCTGGGAAGAGACAGGATTGTGAAGACGTTATTCTTGGTGAAGCCTAGAGACCAATGCCCTTGTGCTGTGTGATCCCTGGCCCCCCGCCCACATCACAGTGCTGCTAGTATTTCTGCATTTCCACACATAGGGGTCCCATTTGACTTCTCTGTGGTGAAGCCCAGATTTGTGCTAATCCTTCAGGCACTGGTGTGGATTGTGTGTGATAAATGAGGGCTTTAGTTCTCCTTGAAGATCCACAATAAAGTGTCCCCAGTTAATCCTCAGCTCCTAAAGGTTCCTCAAAAATGAGTGCCTATCTCTCTCCCTATACTAAGCCAACCCACAAACTAACTCTTTCTGCGGGGGGGATGCAAACTAGAAAATGACCTGGTTTTTGGGGTTTGAATAGTGATAAGATTTCTGTCCATGGAGAAGGTGGAGCACGTTTGCTCCCAGGTCTCTGCTGTTGGCACAGAGCTGCACTCCTCCCATTGCCCAAACTGGGAATATGTCAAGATGAGAGAGAAAGGTATGATTAGCCACTTGGAAGTTATAACAGTAAAACTTTCTTAACAGAAGAGAATCAGCAGCGTTCACTCCCCAGTCCTGTGTTTACTTGTTTATGGGTAGCATCCTGCAGCCTGGGGGTGAAGAAGTCAGAGCTGCATACAGACCTTAGGAGGTGCAATATTGACAGAGATGCATGGGAAGCATCCTGGATCGGGGCATAGCATTGCAGCGGGGATTTTCTTACTCCTGTGCAGGATCTATCTCCTCTGGGAGACACAAGGTCATAAAACAGAGAAGCTGTGAGCATGTAACAAGTTCAGAGGGTGAGCAGGTTAGCTCCTTCCTCAATACTCTGATCCTTGGTCGAGAGAAAAGTCAGACCTAAAGTCACTCTAGGTCCTGGTGTTGTCAATGTATTCGTGGACTTCTGAAGGTTCAGAGCCCCTCGACTTAGCACATTGTGGCCATCCTCCTCCGGGCCCTGTCTTAACCCCCTGCCCAATGCCATCCCCAGCAGTAGGCTGGGACCAGGTTGGGATTAGAGGACTGTGCATGTCAACAGCTTCTCTGCTGTTCCTGACTCGGCTTTGTTTTCCTTCTAGCAGGACACGCAGTCTTATCCGCGCAGCCCCTCGCCCCCACATCCTGTGCTGGCTCGGAGGTGCCCACAGAGCAGAGACAGATGGCCTTGGGGGCTCATTTCCTAAATCTCTTCAGTAACATAGCAGAGAGCTGACTTGATGATTTGTACCAACTTAGAGAACAACAAGATCCTCTTTTCTATCAAGGCATTTCTGCCACCGGGAAGGGGCTTCCGTTATTACGTAGTCACAGAAATGAACCCTGCCCTGCCCTCCTGTCCCTATGCAGGGAATGGTCCCCCTCAACAGAAACTCGGCCGTGATCTTTGCAGTCTACTTCTGACCCACCTAAACACACACCTCTGTGGGTCCACGAGACTTGGGTCCACGGAGGGAGGGGATGGGAATCCTATGTGCTTGTTTACTCCTCCACAGTGTCTGTTTGCTCAACACACATGAAAACTACTTTCGTTTGGACTCTCTGGTACCTCTGGGGTGTGAACTTGTGGCCCCTGTGTATGGTGGCCATTCACAACTTGCCTGCAGTCCCATGCTCCCTATTGGTCTTAACCCATCTGCGCAAGAATAGAAGTCTTTGCGCCCTCGTCTTCTTTCCGACACTCACCCGGTGTCTGCAAATCAGGTTCACGATTCAGCTACCAAGCCAGTGCTTCCCACTAAGGGCCGCTGCTGTTAGGCAGCGCTCCCAGCTCCCCCCAGAGCCGCTGAGTGGTAGTGGAACCACAGTGCCTCCTGGCGGCCAGTGGGGCAGAGTCACTAGAAATGAGCCTTTTTTTTTTTTTTTTTTTTTGGTCAGGAACCAAAGTACCCTATACTGTGTCCCATGCCTATAGGGGTAGAGCGGAGTTAGAGCTGTTGGTTTTTTAGGGGTTTCGGAAATACTAACCCCTGTTTCTAAGATTGAAAACATTTGAGAGAGAGAGATACTGACGTCAGAGAAACTGAAAACCAAACTGCAGCTTTGGCGCTGGTGCAGGTAGGACTGAAGAGCGCAGCTACACGGGCAAGCGAGCATTCCCCTAAACTGAACGGCCCATCACCCTGACTTCCTACTTCCTGAATTGGGTCTGCCTACTAATTTTACTATAATTTCAAGGCAGGGAAACAGAACGTGTCTTCCCCACAGGCTGACAAATACAAAGGGCCAAGCTGGAGGCCGTGAGCTGAGCCTGCTCAGGTCCTTCCTTTCCCAAGTCACCCTCGGCGAGCTCTGCTCTCCTGCCACCGAGAAGAGGGAGGGGAGGGGTGGCAACTGGGAGCACTGCTCTGGAGGACCGCCCCCGTAAAAGAGAGTGGTGAATAAAGGTGCCTGATATGCAAACTCTTTGCCGGTGAGCAGCAAGAAATGAGCATCTTTTAGGACAGTTCTGCTCGCACCTGGAGGCATCTCCCCCAATATCATCCCTGCTCCTTAGGATACCCTCCTGGAACCAAGGCTGTGCAATTAAGCTGGGCCTTGGAAGACAGGAAAAGGTTCACAACAGTATAGTAATTAATTCCAAGTCCACACTGGCTGAAAAACTGAGAACTAGCTCTCTATTCTCTCTTCCCTCCCCAATCCGTCCTGCCGTATTTCCCATGATGCCACAATGAAATGACATCGTAATGAACTACCAGTAATAAAATCCCAGAGATGCCCTGAATCTGATATGTATTACTTTCATTATACAATTCCTTATAAGGGACCAGGAAAGTCCAATCCAGTTTTTTTTTTTTTTCATCAGCTGACTCTCTTGTTCAAATATGGAATGTTCCAGGATCTGATTCGTATTTATTTCCATTACACCTTTTTATTGCTACAAGAACGATACAAATGTAATCATTTTATTTCCCTCGGCTCTTACCTAATCCTGTAAGAAAGATTGGGTTGAATTTCCAGGAGTTTAAAATGCTTTGAAAATTCATCCTGTTCCTTCTCAAACACAGTGATGTTAGTAATAATCACTGGAATTGAATATGTTTTCAAAATTCTATGTTTGCATCCTGGTCCAAGTCATAAATCTTTCTAATATAATCTTGATGTTATCTCTGTGATCCTTCCTAATGAGATCTGTGACATTAACAACGTCTGGGTCTTCTAAGACAAGCACCATTAAAACAAATATTGCATATCTTCAATTTCCTCTGCTGAGTAATCCTATCTACAAGGTATTCTCATGTTTTGCCTGTTTCCTTTGTAATATGCCCCATTTTTCCTAAGACTTTGCTAAGATTCATAATTTTATATTTATAATATGTTTTTTAAATTATTTATATATTTTATACATAATAGACATGTCTTTTAGGCCAGACTATAGCTGGGACTCACAGAATAATTTTAGTGTTTTCAACTGATCTTTTAGGCCTCCCTGTCAGAACTATCCAGATCATATGTAGCCATTCTTTTTTTTTTTTTTTTTTTTTTACGTTTTATTTATTTTTGATAGAGAGACAGGGCACAAGTGGGGGAGGGGCAGAGAGAGAGACTGAGACACAGAATCTGAAGTAGGCTCCAGGCTCTGAGTTATCAGCACAGAGACTGATCCGGGGCTCGAACTCACAAACCACGAGATCATGACCTGAGCTGAAGTCAGACACTTAACTGACTGAGCCACCCAGGCACCCCCATATGTAGCCATTCTTACAGGTATGGTTCTGAGGTCATCCTGTCTTTTGGGGAGACATTCCAATGTGTCCCCTGAGGTCCTGTACTATTTCCTCTATTAGGATTCTTTGGGCCCAATTATCTGATCTGCCTCAGAAACAAGAACTCCTTTGAGAGCAACTGAACCCCAATGCCTTCCCTTTTCCCCTTAAATCTGTCTTTCCTAGCCCTCCGGACTCCCTTTTCATTTCACACGAGAATACGAAGTCTCCTAAGATTTTAGCACTTCTCCCAAGAAAATCGCTTTCTTTCTCTAGTTGAGTAAATCTGGATTTTTAATTTTGTTTACAGTAGTTTGAAAGTGGTTAAAAAGAATTTGATGCCAAATTTCTTGTGTTTGAATCTCCCTTCCATCATTTCTTAGCTGTATGACTTTTGGAAAATCACATTTCTTCCTCAATTTTCTTGTCTGTAAAATGGAATGTACTAATTGACTGTTTTCAGCTTCTAGAGGGATGCCCAACATATATTAAGAACCATATAAGAACTTTCTACTGTAAATAGTCTTCCTTTGTTCCTATCCTGGTGCCAAAGAGGAAAGACATGTAATGTTTCATCGAGGCTCTTAGCAAATTAAACTCCCTGTGACATTGTTCCGGCCACGAGAGTCCTTTTTAAAAAAAAATTTTTTTTTTAATGTTTATTTATTTTTGAGAGACACAGAGACAGAATGCGAGTGGGTTAGGGGCAGAGAGAGAGGGAGACACAGAATCCGAAGCAGGCTGTAGGCTCTGAGCTGTCAGCACAGAGCCCGAGGTGGGGCTCGAACTCAAGAACCGCGCGATCACGACCTCGACCGACTGAGCCACCCAGGTGCCCCACAAGAGTCCTTTTAATTGTCCTCTAAACTTTTGCTATAATTATGTTGATTGATTTGGGGTCTTTGTGTATACGTGATCTAACTTATTTCTCCCAGAGTGTCCTCCTAATTACTTTTTCTTTGAGAGAGAGGGTCTGGCCAGTTATGCTTCCTATTGCATATGACAAAGTATTTCTGTCTGAGAGTTCACCGGTTACTGGTAGTTCACTCTGTCTGACTTTCAAGAAGGTCCTTGGAAATATAAATTCTCCCATGACAAGCCACCTAATGAGGCTATTTCAATAGGTACCTTCTCACTGTCTAAAAGACTTAGTATTAGATTTGACCTTGTATTTTTAATCTCTCAACAGTAAATGGGGAGTTTGTCATCAACCAGGATCTCAGAAAATATCCAGACAAGAGTTCTTGCCATTTTATAGCTTTTTGTGTAATGGAGAGCCCGGAGCCTGGAACTGTGTCATCCAAAATACAGATTCTGCACTTGATTTGAGGAGTAGGGAAGAGAAGAGTTCTATTACTAAACCCAAATAAATCTGTTGGATGTTATTAATACATAAATTCAAATAATCTACATGGAAAACTAAAAGAGCATGACTTTTTACATGTGAAGGCAAATAGTCCTTTGTATTGTATTTTTTGGAAAAAGATTATTGTTGAATTTGTAACTACGTGTCAAAGAATTACCAGGGATGATGAACTGTCTCAGTAAAAGATAATGGCCACACTTAGGCATGACTCAGAGACACTAGAAATAGTTCATAAGATTTGATACACAAGCAGGAACTACAGAGACCACGGTCTATTCAACTCCTAATGAGATATATCTCTGATCACTAACATTGGACACATCGCAACATTTGGCCACTTAGTTTTAAATAGAGATAAATAGGGGTGCCTGGGTGGCTCAGTCGGTTGAGCGTCTGACTTCAGCTCAGGTCATGATCTCACGGTTTGTGGGTTCAAGCCCCGCATCGGGCTCTGTGCTGACAGCTCGGAGCCTGGAGCCTGCTTCTGATTCTGTATCTCCCTCTCTCTCTGCCCCTCTCCTGCTCATGCTCTCTGTGTCTCAAAAATAAATAAATGTAAAAATTTTTTTTTAAAAAGAGATAAATAATGGCAAAAAAAATTAAGCCTCTCTTTACCACCCCCCTGGGTTCTTTCTTTTTCTCCATTGTGTGGCCATTATTTGGGGGTCAGTAAGTCTATCTCCATCTTTTTCTTTTACATTTTTTTTTTTTTTGCATATGGGTTTTTATCCAAAGCCAACAGTCAGAATAAATGGCTATAGGTGTTGAAAGCTTTTATGTACTTTTCATGGATTAATTTATCTCTTAAAAAACACCACAAGGCACTTATCACAATTATTCCTGCTTTAAAGATGAAAACATTGAAACGATGAGACATGGAGTAATTGTGCACATGGTGACATACTTATTAAATATATAAATCATGTATGTGATGACTAAGTCACCAAGACTGACGACAGGCTTTGTGGTAGAGCGAACAGAAGGGGAAGGAAAGGGCTGATGGCAAAGAAGTCAGTGCAACACTCAAGAGTGATATTCTAATGCTATATTGTGTAAAGGAGCCGAGTTTTAGGGCAGATGAAGAAAATAGTCTGGGAGCAGCAGGGAAGGGCCAGAAGAATAAAGAACACGTGAAATCAGACACAGAAACAGATTCTGTGTCAGTGTAAACACAATAGAAACGGAATTTACTTTTTCATGGTTTCCATCATAGAAGTCAGGACCCTGGAGGAGCAAAAAGTGGGATAGCGACAAGTGGAATTTGGCTGTATATGCAGAACTCATTCACGTAACCCTGAATTTCCTTGGGCAGTCAAAATATAGTCATCTTTGCACCAGTTGCCAAAGATGCTTTAATAAGGGGTGAGAAAGGATCAGTACATAAAATAAGACCATAGAAGAAAGTAATCATGACCATGCAGAATAGAATGGGAGTTTCTGGCATAAATCAGAAGAAAAATATAGGTTTGGGTGTTCAGGATGTATGATCAGGGAGGAAAGCAGGCAAAAAAGTGTGTACGGGTCAGCACACTTTTAGATATTCGGTGTGGACTCCATATTTATTGTTCCAGAGCAGGGCAGCTGAACAGGCCCCACCCAGCCTCCAGCTGGCACTGGCCTCTGCTGTCTATCCTCCGTCAGGCCTGGGCTCTCTTTTGGCAGGACAGAGACAAATAAATCCCAAGATTCCAGGAGTGGTAGCTTGAATCTCATGTATGAACCTGGCTGCTTTACCTATATTTGTGATGTTCTTTGAATGCAATGAAAAGGCCCCACATAAATGTTAAGTTGTATTAACACTAAGGAATGTCTACAATCACAGTAAAGAGGTTTCTGTCACCATCAGGAGAACTTGTGGTGGGTGGCAAAATTCTAGAAAAGAATGAAGAAGACTGAGTAGCTCTGAAGACACCCATTGGCAGGAGTGCCCACCATTCAGATGGGGATGGCCAAGGCAGGAAGGCAGGGAAGTCTACCGGGCAGGTAATTAAAGTGTATCTTACATGTGTGGTGAGTTTTGAGCTCACAATTTGAGAGGAATCCCTGAAACCCATTTCCTATGTCATTTCCTACGTAAGATTTTCTACGTTGATACCTTATCACTTTCTGTCCTTGTCGTGCCTCAAACCCACTCATTTCTTTTGTGAAGGAGGAGCAGGAAAGACCTTTACTCAGGAGGGAGAAGGGGAAGCGAGGGTTTCTGCACAGTTTGGGGACGACTCTACAGCACTGTGTCTAAACTGCTGGCACACAGGTATGTGGCCGAGTCTCCGGGTTCTGTGCGTTGGATCTCCAGGGTGGAGGATGATTTCTCAGGCATCTTGGCTGAGAAGCGGTCGCTGGGCATTCCCGAGTCATCTATAGAAACTTGATTGTTGAAGTAAACCAGCTGCTTCAGTCCTTGCCCTGAGGTCTGTCTGTACCAGTAAAGGGAAGCATGGCCTGAAATAGGCTCACATCTCAGAGTTACTGTTTGTCCCTTCGTTGTCACCTTGTGCCTGGGTGTCTGGGTGACTCCAGCATCTGTGGGCTCTGTGGAAGGGCACAGAATAAGAAAAATATTGGAGTCACAACAGAGAAACCCAGAATGAGGATGCTAAATTTTCTGGGGACTCACCGACCCCTAGGAGACAAAAGACCCCAAGGAGACAGATGGCCGGAATGCTCATGGCAGGGTGACAAACACATGTGGAACAGCCCAGACCAGGGCCCTTGTGAGCATGAGCAGAGCAGTGAGTTTGGGGACAATCTATCTCCACAAGATGTGTCTGTCAGTGACATCACTAAATAAGCCACCCCCCCTCCAAGTCAGAAGCTCGCTTGAAGTGAATCGGATATACCTGGACCCAGTTACGATCGATGTGAGAGACAGATTCACACATCCAGAAGCTACTCACAGGTTTGTTTTGAAACTATCAATTCATAATGCCCTCTCTATACAATGTCTTCATTAGAGTCTGCCAACTATTCCCATTTGAACCTACACTCCACGTATTTAAAGATAACTGCATGGTCTCCCTGCAAGCTAGCTTCTCTGCAAACTCTCATATTCCCCTCACTGGTGGCTAAAGGCTCCTGGTCATATGACCAGGATATATATACACACACGCTCAAAACCATCCATCAGTTAGGAGCTGGGCTCTGAGCTCCCCAGGAAGAACAAGAATACTAACTGCATGGTTAGGGCTCCAGGGGCTGAATTGATGCTCCCAGAACTGATTGAATTTGAAAGCTCTTATTTGCAGTGAAAAACTGAGTTTATTCATCCTTGAGCTCTATTAAATTCTCAAAGCCCATAGGATAGAATCTCCCGTATTGCTGTCTGCCCACCATGAAATAAGTGAAGGATTTTCTTGTTCTTCAAGACTTGCAAATAAAATTCTCTAGAGTTTATTTAAATATTATTCTTGGGAGTGTATATGGAAATTTTCAGGTGTGCCCAACAGAATCACAAGGGTCCCAACAAGAGGAAGAAGGAGTCAGATCAGGGTGATGTAGTGTGAGAACAGACTCGACCGGTCATCGCTGGCTTAAAAGATGGAAAGTGGCTATGAGCCAAGGAATGGCAGTGGCTTAGAGGCTGAAATAGGCAAGGGAACAGAGTGTCTCTAGAGCCTCTAGAACCCTGCTGACTCCTTGATTTTAACCCAGTTAAATCCATTTTGGACTTCTGACTTTCAAAACTGTACGATAATGAATCTTTATTCTTTCAAGCCACAAAATGTGTGGTCGTTTGTTAGAGCAGCCTAGGAATGGAATACATTACAGTGTCCATGAGCCTTGGGCAGAAGAGGCAGTGGCTGGATACAAGATACGGGCAGGGGAGAGACTGACACACAATCACACAGAAAGAACTTGAAATCAGGCCGAGGGAAGTCCAGGCAAAGCCTTCTTATCTCTCATCCCCAGACATCATTTGCTTTCAAGGGACACATGGGAGTCTGGGGCAAATGGCAAAGTCAGCACTACATTGTGGCCTCTTCCTGGTGAGAACGAAAGACGCTGGGGAGAAATTCTGTTGTTCTGGCCCACCCCAGTCCCTGCTTGAAAAGTGGATCTGCTGGTGGCGTCCCTGTGACTGCCAGCTCCATGGGGCGCGGGTCCCTCTGATGTGGTACAAAGTAGCACCTGCAGGTCTCCCTGCTTTATCCTCTGCAGAACCACAGAGCAGGTGGGCTGGCCGGGGCTGGTTTGGGTCAGGCTCGCTAAGACTCCTCTGACACTCAGCTTTTCCCAGAGCCCAGAACATGCAAGCCTCACCACCCCCAGCTCTGTGAGCCGCCACATCGTCAGCAAACCACTGCAGGCATGCTTTCTGTTCAGAGCCCAATTCAGAGCAAAAGTCATCTCCACAAAATAGAGGAAGAAGTCTTGGTCTCTAGTTACTTCATTCTTAGCCAGCATTCAGGGCATCTGCAGCTCCCTGAATCTAAACCCAGCCCCCTGGTTTAACTCTTAAGCCCCCTCCTTCCAGGGAGCTTGTTCAGCCCCTCCAGACTCTAGATGACAGCGAAGCCACAGTGCCTCCTAGTGGCCAATGGACGGAAACAGCACCGATGTGCTCTCTTGCCAGGACGTAAGGGGAGTTGTGCTTTGTGTCACTGAGTACAGGGAGTATGGGTGTTCTCATTTGCTTGCCTTAGAGGGTCAACAAATAATATAGTCTTATAACCACCTGAGAGTTAGACACTGGAGTCACACAGGTGGAGATGATAATGCCTTTTCTGATTTGGTAAATAATGGGACTCAGATGTGAAACCCAATGGGCTGGCTAGCAGTATACAGAATCAGAATTTAACCCATTTTCTCTCCCCTCCACACTGCAGGCTACCGTGTATGGAAAAGAAAGTTCTCCACTAATCTTAGTGCATGTTGAGAAACCACCAAGGAATTGATCTCTTCCCTAGGTACTAGGAGGAAGCCACAAAGATGAAGAGAGACTAAAGAAAGATGAGGAAATTAAACAAGATCATTCATTTCCCTTCCCATAGAGAAAGCTTGGTAAGGAATAGGAAGATTAGAATGGGAGAATTACTTTAGGGAAGCGTCCCAAAATGGGGAATGTGGAATAAAGTGTTGTCCCAGGAGACTGGTTTAAGTGGGGAAGACAGAGTCACTTATCAGTTATTCTCTCAATTCCAACCACTGCTCCTGGGAGTACTCATGAAAAAACAGCTCAAAAGTGTCACGACAGCACCTCAGTTAAATGAATTCCAAGTCCACTTTGTGCTGTCTGACCAAATCTAAATATTCACTCCCTATTTTGTTTTCCATCCTGCCACATGGTTCAAAGGCATGTCAGAGATTATGCGATAAAAGTAAAAAAGAACATAAAAATACTCCAATAATAAAATGACAAAAACCAAATGTCTCAACTTGATTGTAAATACTCTTTAAGTTCTTTTTTCTTAAAAAATTTTTTTTAATGTGTATTTATTTTTGAGACAGAGACAGAGCGTGAGCAGGGGAGGGGCAGAGAGATAGAGAGGGAGACACAGAATCTGAAACAGGCTCCAGGCTCTGAGCTGTCAGCACAGAGCCTGACGCAGGGCACGAACCCACGAACTATGAGATCATGACCCGAGCAGAAGTCAGATGCTTAACTGACTGAGCCACCCAGGTGCCCCAATACTCTTTAAGTTCTTAAAAAATTCTCTGATTGAAATTAAAGTTTAAGTGTTACATCTCTATGCCACGTAAGTCAAATACAAAGAAATTACAGACTGAGAATCTAACATGAATGAATTTTTATTTGAAATTCCTTGACCTCAATCCTGTAATTACAAGTAAGAGCGCTCAAATCAATCCTTCTGTTGTTATCTAAACAGATGAGACAAATAACAATATCAAAAACCTCAGTTAATTAATGTCCCCCCAATATAGTGAGAGACACAAGGCTGGAGCCTTGCAGAAAGTGAACAGCTGAAGAGGAGAACATAATAACTTCTTTGCCTCTGGGGTCACTTGCCTACCCTCACTCAGGACTCACGAAGCTGACTCACAGGCCAGGAGAAGTCAAAGTCCAGAATGTATCAAATGTGGAACATTAACAGAGTCAATGTAAAGATGAGCGAGAGAGGAATCTGTTCTCTAGGTGATCCAGGCCACCTCGGGCCTCGACTTCTGAATCAGCAGCCCCAGGTTGTTTATACCCACATGCAATGGGCAGAAGCAAAATGAAATTCTCTCTGGAGGAAGATCCATCCATCCTAGACAAGAATTTATTTCTACAAATCTAGTGTCTGGCACAGAGCCAAAGAGAATCAGGTTCATAAGGAAAAATACAAACATCATGGCTTGGGAAGCAGCAGAAAAAATCAACAAAAACAGCCCGACAAAGACGTTAGATGTGAAAATTATCAGGCAGACTCTGGAGCAACTAGATTTCCCAGGTGTGAGGAGACAAAAGACATGTTATTAGGGTAATCGTAACCATAAAATATAGCAAACGAACAAAGAAAAGAAGAGACCAACAAAAAACCAGACTCTCAAATATAGAGAACAACCTGGCGGTCACCAGAGAGGAGGTGGGTGGGGCGGTGGGTGAAAGAGGTGGAGGGTAGTGAGAGTACACTTATTAAGATAAGCACTGAGTAGTGTGTAGAATTGTTGAATCACTGTTGTATGCCTGAAACAAATATAACACTATATGGTAACTATATATATATATGATTTACACACTTTTATATATAAATAAGTTGATATATTAAATATTTATAATATAAATATACATAAATATATAGACAATAAATTTATAAATACAAATATATAAAACAGCAGACTAGAAAAAGAACCAAATAAAAATTCTGGCAAGGATATGGTGGATAGCGGCATTCATCAATGACTGAGGTTTTCTCAGCCACGTAAATTGGATGAAGATACGGGCAGAGGAGGTGATACGGGCAGAGGAGGTGATATAGGCAGAGGAGGTGAAGGGATATGCAGCAGTTAAACGGACATAACTGATGAGTTGCCTCTTGGTTGGATAAAGAAGGAAGGGAAGCCAGCAGGGGCTGAGGGGCAGGGAATTTCAGGGAAATCTCAATTAACTGCTTTCCCGACAGTTCCAACCAATGGTTCAGAAAGCTATCCAGTACTATCTTAGAGAATCCAGCAGAATTTGTAGTAGAGGATATGAATCTCAACACAAAGGGCATTAATGAGAGAGTTCATCAGAGGGTGTAAGTGGGCAACTGTTTCAGAAATTCTCACTAAGGAATATTGAATGCACGGCGGAGCTATTTTAATGTACTAAGGCAGACAGCTGGCAATGCCCTCAAAGCCCCTGAGCTGACTGGCTCAAGCCTGGGCACAGTGCTGAACTGTGTTGGTCACTTTGAAAAGTTACAGCACTCTGGAGAAAGAATCCGTTTTAGAGCTAAGATTTGGGACCAGATGCCAGGATATCCATTTGTGTGTGTTCGTTTCAAGTTGGGAAAGGGCTGAAAAGAACAGCTGAAATCATCATCATTACCATCATCATTAACAACATCAGGAAAACAGGAAAAAGATGCTTTCCAAGCACACGCTGCGTTGAGACTTCGATGCAGAAAACTTCCCACAGCAGAGGAGAAGCTGGAGAGCAATTCGAATCATTTAGACGGTTTTAAGAACCACAGAGGGAGAGCCTGCTACTCACTCCTCTCGAAGACCCGCCATCTGTATTATTAAAGTTTATTGTACGTGTTTGGTGATTACATATTTTATAGGGGAACAGTCATCACTGGCCCCTGGTGGCTGAGTGTGTGACTAGTCACTTTTAGTTTGGGATCCTTGAGTTGTCACCAAGAGGTGCTTCTGAACCCTGAGTCATAATTATTTTCGCACAACATTTTCAGTCCTTATGTCTCAAATAAGCCATGTCTTCCCTTTATATGAATCATAACTTATCTCTGCAAAGCTGCTTCTATCCCTTGCATAATGAGGAATAAGGCAAGGCCTCTGTTCAGAGCCTCCAGGAGCTGAATAGAGAGAAGAATCATAATGTTTTGTGCACAGAAGGGAAGGGCCTCTGTGATGCCATGGCCAAGGTGCTGGCACAGAAATACACAGCCGAGAAGCCCAGCTCGGAGGCCAGATCTCGAGAATAAAGTCTATTTCTTTGGGCCTCTCTGTAGAAAATCGATTCTCAGGCAACTGTGAATCATCTAACATGGCCTCATCCCCAAACTGAATCAGGAGCTCCAGGCCCTGTCCCAAGGTCTGTCAATACCAGTAAAGGGTTCTGTGGCCAGAAATAGGATCATACCACAAAGCGACAGCCTGTCTTTTTTTCTGTGATCTTACGTCTGGGAAACTTCTCCATCCAACCCTCGATGTGGGTCCTGACCACCGCTGGTTCAGGGCCGCTGGTCTGAGGTCCTTCATCCACGGCTCAGGGAGCCTAGTGTAACTACACCACCTGCACTAGAATCAGGCTAGTATTGGATGGTGCTCATGAGGTGACAGTGTTCATGAGGGACAGCATTTGTGAGGGACACTTCTCATGAGGGTAAATCCTTCCAGTTCCATCTGATTCTCTTGTCCCTCCCATATTAGGCAGATGCGTGCTGTTCAACCACAAGTTGGGGACACGCTTCTTTTCTTCGGTCTACAGTCAATGAACTTCCCACTTTGTGAGTTTTTCACTAACCTTCAGGATGCTTGGACTCCCTTGGCACAGAGAAGCCTATACATTTGCTGAAAGGCCTCTTGGCATTTACCACTGGCTAAATTTTGTGCTCATCTCAGAGACATAGAGCTGTTTGTCCTCAAACTATGAACTGTCTTGTCTTTCAGGACGTCTTTTCAATCATAGCCTGTCTCCTGTGGGGAAAGTGCGCTATAGGGCTGTAAGAGGTCTTCTCTTACACTTTTATTTTATGGTCACTATAGGATATAATAGAGATTAAAAATGAATATGGGGCGCCCAGGTGGCTCAGTCAGCTAAGCGTCTGACTCCTGGTTTCAGCTCAGGTCATGATCTCACGGTTCATGAGATCAAGCCCTACATCAGGCTCTGTGCTGACGGTGAGGCGCCTGCTTGGGGATTCTCTCTCTCCCTCTCTCCCCCTATCTCCCCCCCAAATAAATACATAAATCAAGGAATATAATAAATACCTACCATCACACTAAAATAATGCCAATATTATGGGATCTTAAGATTTTTCCTCCCACTTTTCACCTGTGGGAAAGTTGAAAGAATAGTAAAACAAACAGAATAATAAATGGAACAACAATACCAGTTGTTGACATGTTGTAACATTCGTTTTATCTCTTTGTATATATTTTACCTTTAACTTCCGGAACATTTTATCCTTAATAATTCAATTGGCCTCTCCTATAAAAAGATGGCATCGTCCTACATAATCACAAATGCCATCATTACAATTAAAACAGTTAACATTCACATAATATCATTATCTAATATACACTTCACATTCAGCTTTCTCTAGCTGTCCCCAAAGTGTCCTATTTTATAGATTTTGACTTTTTTCCTGGGACAAAAATCAAAGATCAGTTATTTCACTTGATTGCCAGGTCTCTTTAGTCACTTTTACTCTTTTTTTTTTTTTTTTTTTTTTTTTTATTTTTGGGAAAGAGAGAGACAGACAGAGCACGAACGGGGGAGGGGCAGAGAGAGGGAGACACAGAATCGGAAACAGGCTCCAGGCTCCGAGCCATCAGCCCAGAGCCCGACGCGGGGCTCGAACTCAAGGACCGCGAGACCGTGACCTGGCTGAAGTCGGACGCTTAACCGACTGCGCCACCCAGGCGCCCCTTTAGTCACTTTTAAAATAGGCATGTCTGTCCTCAACTTTTTTGTTTTTTATGACCTTGAGATTTTGAAGAGTCCAGGCCAGCTGACTGGTAAAATGATCCACAATCAGAATTCCTCCATTGTTAGATATTGTTAAATATCTATCTATTGTTAAATATCTTGGCAAGTACACACTATAGATGATCTGTAGATGATGCTCCCGGTACTTTTCCTGCCCTGGATCTGGAAGAATCAATTTCAGCTCTGTTCTTCCTATTGGGGAATAACATTTAGAGATCAAATATTTGGCAACAGTGTTGCTCATTGGTGCTGGAAGCACAACCACGAGGAAAATAAAACAATTAGCCAGTTGGCTTTTGAGTTGTTTCCTAGACCCTTCCATGGATAGAATTAGGAACTATATCATCTTTTTTTTTAATGTTTATTTTATTTTTGAGAGAGAGAGTGTGAGCAGGGGAAGAGGCAGAGAGAGAGAGAGAGAGAGAGAGAGAGAGAGAGGATCCAAAACAGGTTCTGCACTGACAGCAGCAAGGCCCACAGGGGGTCGAACTCACAAACTGAGAGATCATGACTTGAACTGAAGTTGGTGCTTAACTGACTGAGCCGCCCAGGCGCTTCAGGAACTATATCATCTTTAAAATCATAAGTTCATACCGGGGGCACCTGGGTGGCTCAGGTCACGATCTCACAGTTTGTGAGTTCAAACCCCTCATTGGGCTCTCTATTCTAAGTGCAGAGTCTGCTTTGAATCCTCTGTCCCCACCTCTCTCTGCCCTTCCCCTGCTCGTGCTGTCTCTCTCAAAAATAAACATAAAAAATAAAATCGTAAGTTCATGGGGCGCCTGGGTGGCGCAGTCGGTTAAGCGTCCGACTTCAGCCAGGTCACGATCTCGCGGTCCGTGAGTTCAAGCCCCGCGTCAGGCTCTGGGCTGATGGCTCGGAGCCTGGAGCCTGTTTCCGATTCTGTGTCTCCCTCTCTCTCTGCCCCTCCCCTGTTCATGCTCTGTCTCTCTCTGTCCCAAAAATAAATTAAAAAAAAAAAAATCGTAAGTTCATACCAATACCTCCAATTCAAATCAGAACAGATTTCTTCCTCATCTTTCCCTGTTTTTTTGTTTTTTTTTTTTCATTATAGCTCCCTTCTCTTAGTAGGAATCCTGGTTTCCCACAATATCAGTAAATTTACTCTTCTGTGTCTTCCACAGTATACTACAAATATTTCAGAAGTACCACGTGCACTAAAAACATTGGGAACAAATCTCCCAAGTGAACTTCATCGTCAATCTCATTTAGCCTCATCACAGTAAAAGTGCTAACATATAAAGACAAAAAGAAACTCTGAAATGAAAGACAACCAGACAAAAAAGACATCACTTCCAAAGATTTACAAATGGCCAATAAGTACATGAAAAGATGCCTTAGTCATCAGGGAAATGCAAATCAAAACCACAGTGAGATTCTGCTTCTCACCTACTAGGATGGCTGTGGAAGGAGAGGAGGAGGACGAGGATGGGGAGAAAGAGAAAAACAAGTGTTGGTGAGTATGTAGAGAAATTGGAACACTTGTACGTTGCTGATGAGAATGTAAATGGTACAGTTACTGAGAAAAACAGCTTGTCAGTTACTCAAAAAGTTAAACATAAAATGACCATATAACCCAGAAATTCTACCTCTAGGTGTATGCCCCAAAGAATCAAAAACAGGAATTCCAACAGATACTCGTAGGCCAACGTTCATTGCAGAATCACTCACAATAGCCAAAAGGTGGAAACACTCCAAATATCCATCAGCTGATGAGTGGATATACAAATGTGGTCTATCCATACACCGGAATATTATTTGGCCGTAAAAAGAAATGAAGTTCTGATACAACATGGACAAACCTTGAAAGCGTTATGCTGAATGAAAAAAGCCAAACACGAAAGGAAGGATATTGTATGTTTCCACATTATATGAACTATCTAGAACAAGCAAATTCATACAGACAGAAACTAGATTAGAGGTTACTAGGGCTTGGTAGGAGGGAGAAGTGAATGGGTAGCTATTGCTTAATGAGTACAGAGTTTCTGTTTGAGGTGATAAAAAGTTTTGGAAAAATATAGTGGTAGTGGTTGCACAATATTGTGAACGCATCTAGTGTAGTGTAAGAGGGTTTCCACTAATCTATATTTTTACTTGAATTTAAGACTGTTAGTCTTTTAAAAATTTTCCAGTCTGATAAGTTTGAAGTCATAACTTATTTCAGTTTGCGATACTTTGATTCTAGGCAAGGTTGAGAATCTATCCACATGTTTAGTGGTAATTCATGTTTACTCTTCTGTGAATTACCTAGATTTTTTTCAAAGTTTATTTTGAGAGAGAGAGAGAGAGAGAGCATGCACATTCATGCACAGGAATGGGGGAGGGGCAGAGAGCGAGGGAGAGAGAGGATCCCAAGCAGGCTCCATGCTGTCAACACAGAGCCTGACATGGGGCTCAGTCTCACAAACCATGAGATCACGACCTGAGCTGAAATCAAGAGTTGGACACTCAACCAACTGAGCCACCTGGGTGCCCCCGCGAATTACCTAGATTAAGTATTGCCATTTTTATTGGGTTTTCTTTTTTATTAAGTAATAAGAATTCTTTATTCCTTCTGGATACTATTAGACAAAGTCAACTATGCTACAGAAAACGAAAGAGATCCTAACATTTCAGTTGTTTAACTCTATGAAGTTCTATTTCCCATGACTATAAAGCCCAGTGTGCCATGAGCAGCTTTCTTCAGTGATTGTCCACCAAATTATGATCGAGTGAGCCAAACTGCTTCTAATATTATCATTAGACAATCGATAACTTGTACCTTTCAAGTTCACCATGGCATGGGAAAGAGACACGAAGAACTGCGCAGAAAGCAGTTAACACAGCCTGAGACGGTCATGCTCAGAAAGCCTTATAAGATGGGCCTTTGGCTGGCATCCGGGAACTTAGTAGGTAGACAGTTATCTGTACTGATACCAACTTTTCCCAGCTGAGAAGGATGCCTAGACTGTTAATGGAAACACACAGTTTATGCTGAACACCATAAACTTCTGGGAAACCACATTTTTAGTATGTGGTGGGCAGTAGGTGCCTATATAAACAGCCCCCAATAAAAACTTGGGCGGGAGAACCTGGGTAGCTCAGTTGGTTAGGCATCCAACTCTTGATTTCAGCTCAGGTCATGATCCCAAGGTCCTGGGATTGAGCCCCTCCTCAGGTTCTGCGATAGGGGTGGAGCCTTCCTGAGATTCTCTCTCTCTCTCTCTCTCTCTCTCTCTCTCTGTCCCTCCCCTGCTCATGAGCATGTGTGTGCACTCTCAAAAAAATGTTTTTTAAGATTAAAAAAGACAGTAAGCAAGCAAACAAACAAACAAACTTGGGTATCAAGTCCCTAAGGGGCTCCTGTGGCAGAAACATTACTGCCTTTTTGTTGGGGGAAAGTGTGGGCTCTGTGTGACCTCTCCAAGGAGGAAGAGAGCATAAGAAAATTTGCCTGTGGATTCCTTCAAACTCTGCCTGTGTCTTTTCCCCTTGTGATCTGCCACTGACTATTTACTGTGTCACCAATAACTCTTAGCCTTGACTACAACTACATACAGCTCTTGTGAATCCTCTTAGTGAATCTCCAAACATGGGTGTATACTTGGAGACTCCCAACACAGAGCCGCAGGATATTTTACAAGGCAAGCCCTGGAATTGACTTAAGGCATTTTTATACACATCTCCTTGTTCAGAACATGGTTGTAGGTCCCCAGCCCCTCAAGTGCAAGTGAGGCCGGGAATCCCAGTGGTGAGGCTGGGAATCACTGGGGAGCGGGAATGGTGTCTGTCATATGGATTCCTCATCATTTGTTTGTACTTCTCCGGTCTTTTCCCAGGCTGTGCCTTACCTTTTCATTTTTATGGTGTTTTTTGATGGAAAAGAGTTTAATTTAATGCAACTGAAATTATAGTTTTCTTTGTGGCTTGTGTTCTTTTGTGTCTCCACTTAAAAAAAAAAAGATCTTTCCTCAAATAAATGCCTAAAAATGTCTTTCTTAATCTCTTCTAGTAAAATTTAAGTCTTACTTTTCGTAGTTAAAAGTAGACCTGAAATATATTTTCATATGAGGGATGAAGTCGAGATCCAGGAATAAGAGGGAGGGACATATGTTTCGTGAAGAAATAGCCTGTAAAAAACAGATCCCTACGGTGGAGAAGAACGTGGCGTGTATGAGGAAACAACTGAATGTACATGAGTGTGGACTGGGCAGAGAGAAAGCCGGGGGAAAATCGTCCAAGCTGATGGTGGAGAGGCAGGGGCAGGACAGACATTATAGGACCTTGTAGTGCTATCTATCGCCTCACAGAAGAAAGGCAGCCAGGAGCAGAGACCATATGAGTGAAGGTCTATGACTGTAAGCTGAAGGGTAGTAGAGGGTGGGGAAAAGAGTGAGGAAGTCCCTGAAACCCGTAGCGGGAGAGAGGAATGTGGGGGCTCTGAGATTGTCGAGAGACTCTTCATGTACCTCAACTCAAGGTGTATTTTTCTTTCTGCCAGCAGAAAGAGAGACCAGCAGGAGAGAGAAAGAACAAACCAAGGATGTTAGGGTGACTTCCCGTCGGGGTGAGACTGGCCGAGGGATGGACGGCAACACTGGATGCTGGGGTCTGGGCCAGGCCTTGCGAGCTCAGGGTAACTCAGTGCTTCTAACCACTCTTTATGTGCAGAGAGGAGGCAGCTGTGTGTCACTGTGGAGTAACTATTGGCACAGAAGTACACAGATGTTTGGGAGGAAGTGGCCGATTCCAGTACGAGGGGGAAATTCTCCATATTTTTTCTAGAGACAGTGTACCCATCGGGGACATCTCCTCTGTTAATGCTGTCAAAACCGTTTGAATAGTAGATCAGCTTCAGCCCGTGCCCCGGGTCTTGTCGATACCAGTACATATAATCATAGTTCTCAGTCTGGTCACATTTTAGAGTCACCCTCTTTCCTGTCCCTGTGACCTTGTATCTCGGGTTCTGGGTGATTTCAGCATCCATGGGTCCTGTAAAGGAGAGTGATACAGACTGAAGTCATCTCTGGAGGAAGGCTTGTGTTGGGTGTCGGGGACTCCAGGGAATGGAGCCGTCCCGTACTCACCTGCCCACAGGAGACAAAGAACAGCCCCAAAGAAGAGCCTGGTGGCCATTTCTGGTGGAGGGCAAGATCTCCCGTCTCCCAGTTTTGTTTTGGGGAAATAGAACTGGGGTTCTCGGTCACTCCGTGACGTCACTGTCCTTGACAAATGCTCAAGTTGCCGAGCTACCCTGCCCCACCCCTTCCCCACAGGAGCAAATCATTAACATATACGAAGTTGAATGTCTCAGAAAGGGAAGGATTTGTAAGTGTGCTTTTTGAAGAAGTCTTACAGGTGTATATGCTTTTCCTCTGCCTTTTAGTAAGGAAACTCGTTCTTCTATGAATAATGATATAATTCCTTACTTGTATATTGTAGCAATTTTTCATACAATTTCTGTAGACTAAGAAATAGTATTATAATGCTCTTGGTACTTTTGTGACTTTTCTCCTCAAAATTTGCCTCCAAACACCTTTCACTAGTCTTTCTCTTCGCCTTAACTCTGGATAATTGGGTGTCAGCCTATGGTGTTTGTTTGTTTGTTTTGTTTTGTTGTTTTTGTTTTGTTTTTTGGTTTTGTTTTGTTTAAAATAACCCTGCCCGGAAAGTTTCCAAAGTATCAAGGTCAGGGTCGTTGGAATTTGAAGAATTATTTTATGTTGTCTCACAGATCACTGATCGATGGGAGCCCTGCCATCTGTATCTAGGTCTTTGTGCTGTCATGAGTAGGATTCCTCCTTTGTTTCAGAGGAGGCCACGGGGCACTGGACCACTTCAGTTCCATGGCTGTGCTTTCTTTGAAAAAAAGAGGGAGCTCATTAGCCGCATGGATGAGATACTCATCGAGCAGTACACACTCTTGCTTGATGTTTTGTCTCCATTCAGGAGGTCTTGCACCCACCACATGGGTGAATATTGATCCTAAATTTGCTGTAGTGTAAAACTTATAGGTAGTCAACACCAGTACGTAGTGTTATTTCGTATGTCAGTTGTTTGTCGGTGTGAAGCTTCCCTATTTCTGTGACTGCATGTCTTACATACTCTTGGTGGGTAATTCCTACAGTCACACAGTAACGAGAAAGGACATGGAATAAGAAATCAGACACGGGTGGAGGCTGTGTAGTACCACACAGAAAGGCTTGTGGCTGGGGCCTGGCAAACCCAGGAAGGACTTTCCCCTCTATGCCCAGGACTCAGTCCCATTAGCCTAAGAACCACACAGCAAAGAAACCTACTTCCCATGGCTAGGTCAGTGCAAAAAGGGGGAGTTTTTCCATTAGGACTCACATTCTTGGGCGTAGGGTACATGGAATCCCATAGATCTAAGGATTGTTCTTACGATAAATTATGGTCCACCCAGAATATCGGTATTCTCAATGATACCTAATTTCTTTAGGGAGTTAAGCATTTACCATGAATATTTCTTCTCAAATTTATTTTTAAATTAGTTAAATATTGAGTCACGAATTCATCACAAAATTTGCTAAAAATATAGACCTCATCTCGAAGCTTTGTCTGTGTTTTTGTTTTGTTTTGCACTTGTGTTTCCCAAACACTGGAACACTTCATACACATGGTGAACAGTCAAGGGTGGGCTGTCTGTGAAGTTGATGAATAACTTCAGGCCCTTCTCATTTGCCCAGGACCTTTCTAAGACTTAAAATAAAAATTTCTATCCTCTTTTGCAAAGAGCACCCTGAAATGTATAAGGTTTAGGCTCTATAAAACCTGGATCTGCTTTGCACTGGCATTCAATAAGTATTTGTTGAATTCATGAAGAAAGTCCAGGCAGACTCTCCTCCTATAAACATAACCCTAGTCTATTCAGTTTCTGATAGCTTTGGAGCTTCGAGGGAGCAGAGACCCATATGAGTCTGTTGGGAGTTCAAAATAAACCGAAATGAACTGGGAAAAGATTCATTCCTATATGTTACTATAAGACTTTGAACGGATGGATGGCAATATGAATGAAAGAAAAATGGCCGTCTCTTCCAAAGGGAAAGGTCTAGTGATGGTCACTTCATTCCATCACTGTCAGAGAGCAGGAGGATGAAACAGGAGAAAGGTACAATATTGAGGATGTGTTGGGGCAAGAGGAGACGGATTGCACTGGGACCTTCTGAGAAGCCCATGAAATGCCTCCCTAAATTTTCCCCCTGAATGCGGACACTGGAGCTTTCATGTCTGGGCTCGTGTTGCTTCAGGAGTATCGGCACCCCTGCGGCTCTGGCTGCCCTTCTGTACGGGCTAAGCGGGCTCCTGTGATGTCAGATGGCCTTGGGGCAGAAAGCAGAGGGATCCCGGGATGCGTATGAGGGGTGCCGTCAGTACAAGGTGAACAGAGGCAGACTTGCATGAACGTACTGTGCACAGCAGTGGAGGCTGAAATCAGAGGCGGGGCAGAAGGCACTACAGGCTCCACCATACCGGACTCTCTTGAATGAAACTGTCCCTTTCTTTTTTAACGTTTATTCATTTTTGAGAGACAGAGACAGAGCACAAGTGGGGGAGGGGCAGAGAGACAGAGAGAGAGGGAGACACAGGATGCGAAGCAGGTTCCAGGCTCTGAGCTGTCAGCACAGAGCTCAACGTGGGGGTCCAACTCACGTCCGGAGCCGAAGTTGGACGCTTAGCCGACTGAGCCACCAGGGCACCCCTGGAAACTGTCGAAACTGTCCCTTCTATCAGACCTTTTGTGTGGCCACCGAAGCCACGGCTTTTTGGAAGCACCATAGCTTCCTGCATATCAGACTTAATATCAAACGCCAAGTGCTGCCATAGGCCTCATTCTTGCATTCCCTTAAGTGGCACCTTTTTGCAGTGAATTTCACATAATAATGTTCCGACGACTGTATTTACGTTTCAGATGACTTTGTGTCTGGAACACAGGTGAGTCAGGCAAGAGTAATCCGTGCCTGCCTTATGATCCCACAATTGCACCCAATAAATAATTGTGCCAGACCAGAGATTTATCAGAGTTAGCAGAGGAACTAAGACTTCTTGGACCTACACTTTGTCTTGGGGAATTTGTTGTATTTTTTTCCTTGCATAAAGTCTCTGCAAGACACATATTATTGGCGTCAGTTTACAAGTGGGAAAACCCAGCCAAATATTTTCCCAGGTCGCCCGTCCAAGGCAGGTCAGAATACGAACAGACAGAAAGTAATAAGCATCCGAAGTCCTCCTCGGCAGGTAGCCTCCCAGCTGAAAGGCGAGTCAAGGACTGTGTCAGCGCCGGTGTTTCTGAAAGGCACTTTTGGGCCAATGTTCCAGTCGTGAAGATGTCTCCCTCTACCAGAATGCAGAAGGGGCAGCGGTAGGGTCGGCGTGGCCTAGGCTTGTGTGCTCATCTGCCGTCTGCGTGCTGTGCCTCCTTCAGCAAATCACCTGAACTCTAACAACCGGCATTTTCACCTGCAATGTGGGTAAATGTCTCTATCTCACATGGGTCTTAAGCAAAATAATTGAAATAATGTACTTAAGTATAGGGCACCTTGGGGCGCCTGGGTGGCTCAGTCGGTTAAGCAGCCAGCCTCCGCTCAGGTCATGAGCTCACGATTCGTGAGTTCGAGCTCTGCACTGATGCAGGATGCACTGATGCACTTTCTCCACAGAAAGTGCATACGTAGCCTGCTTGGGATTCTCTCTCTCCGCCCACTCTCTGCCCCTGCCCCACTCGTACTTTCTGGTTTCTGCAGGGCAGAACCCTGGGCAGAAGTCGCAATTTCAGCTTTTCTGACCGAAAGGGCTAGGTGTGGGAGCGAGCGGCAGCCTCCGGAGACCTCCCCGCCTTCCAGAACTCCCAATGGCTTAAAAGCACTCCTCCCGTGTTAGCTCTCGTTCTGCTTAAAATTCCCAGAGAGCTCTTGTTTCCTTGGCTGAATCCTCTGATAGGCTGGGAGCCCCCTAGTCACTTAGCTCCTGTACTGAGGGATACCCTGGCCCCACTCTAGTGGAACTAAGACAGGACTAACACAGGACAAACACACATTCTCTGTCTGGAAGCTAGTCCTAGAAGGGGGGAGGCAATAGCCACGGTCACCACACATCGTGACGTGCGACCTCCCCACCACGGCTCAGCTGGTCCTGAAGTGGAAGACACGGTGCTCTGCTACGTCATAGTGACCAAGGCCCAGGAGCCGCCATGGAATTTTAGGGAAATGTTGATTTCAGAGGCACAGAGACATAGATCTGAAATACAAAATCTTTGGAAAGCCCACGAGCTACTGTTTCTTTCTTATCTATAATAGGGCATCCGGAGAATTTCCTCATCTGTGAAACGGACACACTAACGTCTATCTTGCATTAAAACACGTATCGTTCGCAGACACTCTAGCACAAACGCAGCAGCTCCTCACACTGGCTAGAGACCGTGAGAATATTCACGGAATCTGGGCCCCAAAATGTTCAGGACTGCTCCGGCTGAGCTCAGCAAGGCAGAGTGCTGGGAAAAAACTGGAAGCATCCCTGGAAGTTGGCTGAGGCCCCCTTCCCCTCTCCCTCTTACATCCTCAGCTGGGACAGGAAAGTTTGAGTACGGAGAGCCAGTCATGCTGCAGGGCTGTGCCTAAGCTGCTGGCACACAGATACGAGGCTGAGTCTCCCAGCTCCAAGGAGCTCATGTTCAGCTGGGAGCTGTAGTCACTGAACTGTTCAACGGAGAAGCGACTGGGGAGGTTTCCTTTCTCTCTCGTCTCCTGGTCGAAGAGCTCAATGAGGAACTGGGGGCCCTGCCCCGGGGCCTGCTGGTACCAGCTCACACTTCTGTGTCCAGACATAGGACGGCATTTCAGGACGGCCTTCCCTCCGCTGCCTTTGACCAGGTGTCTGGGGGACTGGGTGACTCCAGCACCCGCTGGACCTGTGGAGGAAGGAGATAGCGGCTGACAACGTGGCCCAGGAAGGAGTCTGAAGATTCTAGCAGCAGTTCAGGGGGTGTCCCACCTGAGCTCAAGACTCACCTGTCCCCAGGAGACAGAGGGCCACACAGCAGAACAGCTGGATGCCCCTGGCTGACTCAGGCAGGACAGGACCCGCCATCTTCCTAACTCAGGGCTCCGGTCTCCTCCCTTTTCTCTGTTTGGAGGGCTTGCCTGTGACGTCACTGTTCTGACGTCACTGTCCTTGTGTAGGCTCCGGCAGGCACCCTGCACTGCCTGGACGGGCTCAGCGGATGCACGGCCCCCTCCGTCTTGTCCAGAGGCCTACTGGGCAGGCGTGCTGGCCGTGCTAAGCCGGGCCGGGCAGGGTCGGGCCAGGTGGCCATCCCCCGCAGCTTCTCTGTTTTCCTCTGTGCTCCTCTCTCTGCACCTGGCTTGGATTATGCAGGCTGCCTCCCTGAAACCGGTCACACTGCACCAGTGGAGGCTCCAAGAGATGCCTTTACACCAAGAAACGTGGGGTTCGTAGCTCCCTGTTGTGGCATCAGTTCACGTGGGAAGATTCTGATCAGCCCTTCCCGTGCCAGCACTAACTCCGATTCACCCGCTATCTCCTGATGCCCACGCTTCTCCTCAATCCTCCCTCTCCCAGCTGCTGCCGTCAGTGGCTCCCTCAGTGGACCCGCAGCGCCCCCAAGTGGCCCAAGCAGGCCACGTACTGTCAGAATTGGGCCCCAGGATCCGCTAGGGCAGCACAGCTCTGGGGGATTGGACGTTCACCTGTATCAAGCTCACCCTTTGCACGTGTCCACGTGGGAGGCATGAAGCAAACCTTTTTCCAAGAAAAGAATAAGTATTCTAAATCTCATCAGTCAGTGTTCTAGGAAAGGGGATACCAGCCAGTCATTGGATGCCCGCTGCCCTGGAGAGGGATAGGACTTTGGGCAAAGTGCTGTCTTTAACCAAAGAGAATTCCTGCAAGTGGCTGACGGTAGAGTTCTAGCAGCCAAAAAAATCTAAGCAGCTGGGGAAATAAACCCATCAATCCCATGAAGAGGGAAGTGCCTATATATATACTTTCTCTCTCTCTCTCTCGAGTATATATATACACTATATATACTATAGTATATATATATACTCTCTCTATATATAGAGTATATATATATACTCTCTATATATACGTATATACATATATATACACACATATATACGTATATATGTATATACATATATATATGATATATATATACGATATATATATAGAGAGAGAGTATATATATATATACTATATATATATAGTATATATATATATATATATATATATATATATATACTATATATAGAGAGAGTATATATGTAGAGTATATATATATATATATATATAGTATATATATAGTGTGTGTGTATATATATATATATATAGTGTGTATATATATATATATATAGTGTGTATATATATATATATAGTGTGTATATATATATAGTGTGTGTGTATATATATATATATATATTAAATACCCTGTTCACATCTTTTGCTATTTTTTAAAAATTGAATGACTTGTCTTTTCATATTATTGGCTTCTAGGAATTCTATACATTGTGGATACCTGTCCTCTCTCAGATAGCCATCTATCTATCTTAATATCTTTTGATGAACAGAAGTTTTAACTTTTTGATAAAGAAAAATTTACTTTTTCAAGAAGAGAACATTTTTTTGTCCTCCTCAAGAAATCTCTGCCCACTTCAGGGTCAGGGAGCGAATGTGCTATGTTTTCTTTCAGAAGCTGTATCGTTCGGAAGCTGTAGAGATCATTGAGGATATTGACCCGGCTCATCATAATTTTCCTTTACGGCAAGGCCAGTAAGCTTTTTCTGTAAGGGGTCAGAGAGCACATGGCGTGAGTGTGGTGCACTAAGGTCCCCGTTCTCACCACTCAGCTCCACCGTCTTTACTGCAAAAACAGGCAGAGACGATCTGTAAAGGAAAGGGCATGGCTGGTCCTCCAACAAAACTTGCCTTATGGATACTGAAATATGAATTCCATGAATTATTGTCTGTCACAAAATATCACTCTTTTTATTCTTTTTAACCATTAAAAAAATGCAGAGACCATTATTGGCTTTGGGGTCACATAAAAGCAGGCAGACAGGGCACCTGGGGGCTCAGCTGGTTGAGCGTCTGACTATGGCTCAGGTCATGATCTCACGGTCCCTGAGTTCAAGCCCCTCTTTCAAATATAAATAAACATTAAAAAAAAGTTTAAAAAAAAATGGTAGGCAAAGGCCATGTTTGGGTTGTGGGCCTTAGTTTACCAATCCGAATTTATGGTGTGACAAGAGTGTTCAGATTCATCCTTTTTCCATGTGGATTTACAGTGCCTCTAGCATCATTTGTTGGAAAGACTGTTTTCCTCTCTGTGCTACTTTTAGTGTTTGGTCTGGGGATCACAGAAGGCATCTTTAACTTATCATAGTCTACCTGCAAAAGCAGTAATTGTTTTCTTTTTATTCATACCCTTTATTAGGGGAAGGAAGTTTCTAATTCTCCTTATTTGCAAAGACTCTTTATCAGCAATGGATGTTGGATTTTTCAACTATTTTTTGAATATCTATAGAGGTGATCAGATGATTGTCCTTTTTTAGTATTTGATATGGTAAAGCACAATGATAGTTTTCTTAATTTTTATTTATTTATTTTTTTTAGAGAGATAAAGAGAGTGAAAACTTTAGAGAGGGGCAGAGAGAGAGAGAGACAATCGTAAGAAGGCTCCATGTTTAGCACAGAGCCCTGTGCAGGGCTTGATCCCATGACCCTGGGATCATGACCTGAGCCAAAATCAAGAGTCAGGCACTCAACCAACTAAGCCACCCAGGATCCCCCATTGATAATTTTTTAAATGTTTAGCCAACTGCACATTACTGAGACAAACTCCACTTGGTCATGAAGTGTTACCCTTCTTAGATATTGTTGGATTCCTTATACTAAAATTTAAAAGGATTGTTAATCTGTGATCATGAGGGATATGGGCCTGTAGTTTTCTTGCAGTGTTTTTGTCTCATTTTGGTATCAGAGTAGCGCTGGCCTCAGAATGAGTACAGGAGGGTTCCCTATCCTTCCATTGTCCCCCCAAGGACAACTTTAGTATTTTATAATTTATAAACACTTTATAGTTTCCCTTTTCTTTCACTCTTTGCCCCATGGTCAGAGAACATAATTTGTATGACTTAGATTCTTGTAAACATATTGACACTTATTTCAAGCCCAGAGTCTATAGTCCATCTGGGTACATGGTCATGTGCATTTGCAAAAAAGATATATTCTGCTGCTGCTGTTGTGTGAAGTATTCTATTAATGCCAGTTCGGTCAAGTTGGTTCAGAGCGTTGACCTTACTGACATGCGCGTGTGTTAACTTGTTTAGTCAGTTACTGAAAAGTATTACAATGATGGTCTTAGTTGTGGACCTGCAACCCTACCCATTTGCTTCAGGATTTTGAAGCTCTGTTTTTAGGAGCATAAACATTTATGGTTGTTACGTCCTCTTAAGAGATGGCCCCTTGGTCATTATGATATGAAGCTGCTTTATTCCAGAGGATCCTCTGTGCTCTTAAATTTACTTTGTCTGATATCAGTATTGCTTTCCAGCTTTCTTTTGATTAGTGTTATCATGGTACACCTTTTCTATCCTTTTACTTTTTACATTCTGAGTCTTTATTGTGCATTTCTGGAAGGTAGCATATGGGTTTTTTCATTCAATATCACAATTTATTCTTTCTAATTAGGGCCTTTAGACTATTTAGATTTGATGTGATTACTGATCTGGTTATGATCATGTCAATCATGTTGCTATTTATTTTTATTAGTCTTGTCTCTTCTTTGTTCCTTTATCCTTTTTTAAACATCTTATAGATTAATTGAGCATTTTCAAAATTATTTTATTTTTGTTTTTATTTTTTATTTAAATCCAAGTTAGTTAACATATAGTGTAATAATGATTTCAGGAATAGAATCTAGTGATTCACCACTTACAAAGAATACCCAGTGCTCAGCCCAACAAGTGCCCTCCTCAATGCCCATTGTTTAGCCCAACACCCCACCAGTAACCCTCACTTTGTCCCCTGTATTTAATAAGAGTCTCTTATGGTTTATTAACTGGGCATTTTTATAATAATTCCATTTTATCGTTTTTGTTGCCTTTTTAGCTATACGTTTTGTCATTTTAGTGGCCCTAGGGGTTGTGGTATACAGTATTCAAGTGCTATTATACCACTTCACATAGATTATGAAAACCTGACAATAATGTGACAATTATGCATTTTCTCCCTCCCTATCTTTATGGTATGTTACCATGTATTTTACTTTCATATATATTATAACTCCCCCCACGTTGGAATTATTTTGGCATATACACCCAATTGTTCTTTAAAGACATTTACGTTTTTAAAACCTTGCCTTTGGGTCATTACGCATTGGACTCCTTGAAGTTTCCCGGTAGCTCACCAGTTCCCTTCTCTCTCCATTTCATTATGAATCATTTACGATTACACCTTCGAGACCATTCATCTTCTCTTCCATCATGTCTAATTTGCTACTAATTCCATCGATTGTGTTTTTCATCACAGAAATATATTTTTATCTCCAGAAATTTGATTTGGATTTTGACTTAATTTTGAACACATAGGATATAGTTATACCAACTGTTTTAATATCTTTGTCTACCAATTTGTCATAAGGGGGTTTGTTTCTGTTCGCTGATTTTCCTCCCCATCATGGGTCATATTTTCTTGCCCCTTTGCATTCCTATAATCTTTGATTAGATGCCAAACATTGTGTATTTAACATTTTTAGGTGCTAGATGTTTCTATACTTCCATGGCATTCTTAGCTTTATTCTGTGATTCAGTTAAGTTACTTGGAAACAAAAAGCAAATAATTCCTAGCAGGCATTTACTCTTGAAGAATTTGGCAAGATTATTCTAAACATGTATGAAAACTACACAAGGGTAAGAGTGGTCAAGAACTCTTACTAAAAAGGAACAAATCTTGAGAAATTAGACCTCAAGATATCGAGCACTATTATAAAGCTATAGTAATCAAGACAGTGTGTTATTTGCGCAGGAACCGACAAAACAGACCAACGTAACAGATTAGAGATGTAAGAAAACAGACCCACACATATACAATGACTGATTTATGACAAAAGCGGTATTACAGAGTAGTGAGGAAAGTGTTCTTCAACAAACAGTATTGGGTCAGTTGGAAAAAACATATGGAAAAACATACTGACTCCTTCCCCATTTCATACACAAAGAATTAATCCCAGTTGGGCTGCAGATCTAAATGTAAAAGGTATGAAATAGAAAGAATTTAGAAGAAAATATAAGAAAGCATGATCATTCTGAAGTAGGCAAAGATTTCCTAAACTGGACACCAGAATACAAAATGGAATGATTTTTGATTAAAATTTTTTGTTTATCAAAAGATACCATTAAGAGAGTGGCAGAGCAACCCACAGGGTGTGTGCATATGTGCACATGTGTGCATGTGCACATGCATGGGTGAGCATGAGTGTGCATGAGTGGGTGCATGTGCATGTGTGCACCAGCTGGAACCCTCCGATAGCCCTGGTGGGGGCATCATGTGGCAAAGCTACTTTGGAAACCTCAGAGTCCCAAATGGCTGATAAAACTGTCATTCAGATCTTCTCTGAATCACTTCCTTTTACCACCTTCTCAAGTGGAGTTATATTTTATGAAAACCAAGCTGGGCTTCTATTAAAAAAAAAACTAGAGAAGAAAGAAATTAAACACAGAATCGTCAAGAAATAAAAAAGGAACATAGGAACATATGTTAATGTGCATTGTTGCGGCTGACGGTTGTTCTGGACAAATGATATCAGTGGCAATAGTTACTAAGGATTCTAATGTGTTTATCTTTATGGCTGGTAGCTACATATGGCCTTAGCGGAGTTCCATATTGGCTGGCCCACCCCTGGGCAGAGCGTGGCCTGAATTAGTGACACTGAGTAATAGTTTATTATAAATGTGCTGAAACTTCATCGTTTTACAAAAGACTATGTCACTATACCTGAGTCTAAGCTCTGACATTCTATCCCAATTATAGAATCTGTTTTTAAAAAGTTTATTTATTTATTTTGAGAGAGAGAGAGAGTGCTAGTGGAGGAGGGGGCAGAGAGAGAGAGAGAGCAAGAGAAAGAATCCAAAGCAGGCTCCTCACCGTCAGCGCAGAGCCGGTGCGGGGCTTGAACTCACGAACTGTGAGAACATGACCTGAGCTGAAATCAAGAGTCGGATGCCTAACTGACCGAGCCACCCCAGCGCCCCTAGAATCTTGAACTGTATGAAGGAATCCCAGAAGCACAGGAGCCAAAATTATTATTACCCAATAGATGTTCTGGTATTTTGAAGGTTATTTCTTGACATTTTACTATCAGAAGAAGAGCCCAAGTCCCAAATCCACATGTTGCCCCTGATGAAGAAGAAGCAGGCAACTCCTTTGTGCGGGGGTTCTGTGAACTACGAGAAGCAAGCACATGAGGTTGGTGAAGAGGAAGGAGGTGGCTGTGCCCCACTGTGGTAGGGCTGCTGGCACAGAGGTACACAGCTGAGTCCCCCGGCTCCACACGCTGGATCTGCAGAATGGAGTAGGACCCCTCGGGCCTGTCCACCTGGAACCGATCGTTGCCGGGCATCCCCGAGGAGTCTACTTTGTCCTTGTTTCGGAAGGAAATGAGAAACTCCGGGCCTCGCCCCACGGCCTGTCGGTACCAGTAGAGGCCAGCATGACCAGAAATTGGGTCACACCTGAGGTCCACGTCCCGGCCCCTCTTTGTGACCTTGTGCCGGGGGGACTGGAGGACACCAGCTCCTGTGTGACCTGTGGAGACAAAGTTGGGAACGGCGAGGAGGAAATCGACTGCAATCGTTGCATGTATTTATCCCTCACGCTCACACACATGCGCTCACTCGGTTTTCTGAGGACTCACCTGCCCCCAGGAGACAGAGGGCCACGCAGCAGAGGAGTCTGGTGCCCATGGCAGGGTCAGGACAGGGCTAGGATGTTCACCACATCAGGTTCTCCTGAGCACGAGCGGAGGAGGAGGGAGGCCCCTCATCCACACAAGGGAGTTGGCTTAGTGACATCACTGAACCTCACGTTCAGCTGCTATCAATGAGTTAAATCTAAGGTTCCAGCCACCTCGAGATGCACCATTCTATCCTGACCATTAAGGAAGAAAAGAGATGAGTGTCGCTCATATTCAGAAATGTTAAAAGGGAAAAAACTGTGAGGCATAGAATGAATGGAAACTGGTCATTTGAAAGTAGATGGACAGATACGCAGATTCCGTTCAGTCCACTGGTCGTGAGCCCTCTGGCCACAGCGCTCAGCTGCTGGTACCCCCACCGGGTGTGTGACCTTCCCCTTGTCTTGTGACTTCTCCGTGTGTATGTGTGTGTGTGTGCGTGGCACCTCCAACCTGAGGGCTGGAATGATGGCCTTATCACCTCCCTCCGCATGCTTCTATTTCGACCTCAGCCCTGTGTTTGCCTGGTCGAATCCACGGTTTGGGTACGGGACTTGTGGGGGCTGGGGCGGCCACATCTTTGTCCGGAAAACATTTCCAATTCACAGTTCAGAGCTGCGTGATGTCAGGCTCCACAGATCTTCCTAGCACTGCGTCCAGTCTGAAGATGGTCCTCCCAGTGACCTTGTGGTTCCTGCCCCTCCTCCCACACAGAGACGAACAGACTGTCCTGTATAATCTGGTTCCAGCATGTGTTAGCTCAGCCTGTGCACAAGGCCATCAACCCCCGCAAACCTGAGCCTCTTCATCTGTAAAGTGGGTTAACACCCCCTCACAATGTCTTATGAGGAGGAACTGAGAGATAGTGTAGTTTCTAGCAAGTACCCACCCCTTTCTCCCTCCGGTCTTGTCTTGTGAGGGGGTGTGGCTGGGGCTCTCAGACCTCCAGGACTATGAGTGATGGAAACACTGTACTCATCAAGAAGGAGTTGGAGTCGAGAAAGTGGGAGCATCAAGAGGCTATTCCGTTCCCGGTCAGGGAAGCTTTTCTTCTGGGGCGTCTGGGTGGCTCAGTTGGTTAAGCAGCCGGCTCTTGGTTTCTGTTCAGGTCAAGATCTCGTGGTTAGTGAGTTCGAGCCCTGCCTGAGGCTCTGCACTGACAGCCCGGAGCCGGCCTGGGATTCTCTCTCTCTGGCCCCCACCTAAACATAACAAGTAAATAAACTTTTTTGTTTTTTAAAGGGGCTGTCCGATCACTTTGGGAAAGATAAATCAGGAAAGGTGTGAGACAATGATGACAGAGTCAACGTATCTGTCACCCCATCGTGCAATCTGAAGATGGCACCAAATAGGAGCCAGTTAGGTGTCTATCAACGTGGACAAATAGAGTCCAAAGTAGATTAAAGGGGGAAAGTATGCACGTGGCAATGAAGGTGCACAGGCGGTCCCACTTTTTGTAGATGTGTTTGGGTGGACAGGTTTGCATGAGCCCAGAGGAGACAGCTGGTAGGAAACAAACCGGGGTGTTCATATTGGTTTCCCACCTGAGGTAGCGACAGATAGAGGTGTGTTTGGAGAGGAGAGAGTGTTATTAACCTTAAATATCTTCTTTACACATTGTTGGTGTTTAAATTACAAAACATAGCTTAACCTCATGACAACTTTACATTCAGACCCTTGATCGGGTTGCAAGACGTGTGGGGTCTAAATGGACAAAGTCCAGAAAGGCACGATCCATGGAACACATAAATGCCCATTTTCTTTGAATATGCCAAGGGGAGACTGTTACGTAAAAGATCACAAGCCCTCGGTGCACATGAATGGCCTCTCCCTGGCGAGGAAGGTGGGCAGTGAGGTTCGCACACTTGATGTTGCCTTTAGCTGGTGCCGACTGTGAATTTGCACGGCTCCTATCTCTGAAAGACTGACCACCGCCACGGAGGGGAGGTCCTGACTCCTCATTACAGAACAAGCTTTGAAGAATCCCTTGATTTGAAAAAGAAGGGGCATGAGCGCCCTCTAGTGTCTGCATTTCCAAACTCAGTAAAAATAAGTTGGCGTTTTTACAGGCTAGAAATGCTTTTTTTTTTTTTTTCTTTTTTTTTTAATTTAAATTCAAGTTAGTTTAGCATATAGTGTAGTAATGGTTTCAGGAGAATTTAGTGATTCATCACTTACACAGGACACCCAGTGCTCATCCCAACAAGTGCCCTCCTTCACGCCCATCACCCAGTCATCCCCCACCCAACACCCCCCAGCAATCCTCAGTTTGTTCTTTGCTTCTAATTCAAGCAGCATTGTTACAAGCTGATTGTGATGTTGTCCCAGGGTCTGTCAACAGGTCACAGCTTCCTCAAATAAAGTCTTTGCAAATGAGTGGGAAGAGAGGCTGTCCCCAGGGAAGATATTCTGACTCTGGTCTTTGTCAGGTTTGACTCTTTGAAATAAATAGTCTATTTTTGGTCTTCCCCTGCCTTAGGAGGTGAAACTGTATTAGTCTTTAAAGCTTTGATGTGAATCATTCAGGCAAACTGGGGTTTCAGTCTCTCCTTGGGCCATCCTAGGCAAGCGGTTCATTATTTCCACCCAGAAAGACTCTTACAATTCTGCAAGGACTAATACAGGGCCTCTCCCTATAAATGGAGCCTCTGAGTTCACAAACAGCCTTACTCATCTGGCAAAGGAAGGGGAGCCGGGCAAGGGTCCTGCACCCCGTCCACAACACTGTCAGGGTGCTAGCTGGGGGATGCCGGGGCGCAGGGTTGAGGGACCCTCAGCTCGGTGACTCTGGTGTTGCCTAGGGATATGTGGACGTGGACATCCATGCCATGGTTCAGGGTTTTAGGCTGGTTACTTTGGCCCCTAACCTTTCCCATGGGTATGTGTGCCTTGGGAATCACCCGCCCCCCCCCCCCCCCAACAGAATAGAGGAGCCATTTTTCTCTCTTCTCCGTCACCTTTGAATACCAGTGTTTGACATCCTGTTTCTGATCATGCCGCCATTTAGGGAGTCCAGGAGAGGCTTCCCTGGGACGACATCTTCCCTGATGAGGACAGGCCCACCTGTGTCTTCTGCTGGCCTGTCTGTGCAGGGAGGTGGCTGTGGGGTGACGGCTGGAACAAGAGGACACAGAGGTCAAGGATGGACTGTCAAACATGAGGACAACACCTGTGGCTGTGACAGAAAGTCACAGGCCTGTCGGGGATTTCTCCTTTGTGGGTGCGATACTATATCAGCTTAGCTCTGTTCGGGGTCCTATTGATACCTATACATATAGTGCGGACGACAACCATACGCATCTCAATGTCCCTTTCTGTCCCGTTCTTGTTACTTTGGGGGTCTGGGTAGTTCCCGTATCTGTGGCACCTGAGGTTGAGAGAAGCCGAAGCAGGAGACAGTGCCCAAGAGGGACCCTGATAAGGTAGACTCAAAGTAAAGGCTTAGAATAGGGCTTAGTGTGCCCCAGGACAGGGCTCTAGAGGGCTCACCGGCCCCAGGGGACAAAGGGCCACACAGCACAGGAGCCTGGTGGCCATGCAGAGTCGTAGCAGAATGGGAGATGAAGGGGACATTTCTCCAGCCTGGGTATTGGGAAAATAAGAGCTGGCTCTCAGTGGAGCCAGCCAGTGACTCCCTCATTCACCTCCTACCTTCGTCTACCCTCAACCACCCTCCACATCCAGACATAGACCTTCACTCATATGGTCTCTGCTCCTGACTGCCTTTCTTCTGTGAGGTTATAGCATTATAAGGTCCTATACTGTTTGCCCCCCACCTCCCCCCTGGCTCTCTCTGTCTCAGCCACACTCAAGCGGGTCCAGGTTTCTCCTTGCACGTGCCGTGCTCCTTTCGTCCCTCAGAATCTTTTGTTACAGGCTATTTCCTCTGCCCCGAATGAATATATGTCCCTTTGTCTTATTCCTGGATCTCCACTCCATTCCTCACATAGAAATATATTCCAGGTACACTTATTCTTTCTTGTGAAACGTAAAATTGTCACTTTCCTGGAATAAATTAAGGAAAATACTTTCAGGCTTTCACTTAAGGAAGAATTTGTTTCGTGGAGACACCAAGAAAGCTGTCATTTCAACTGCATTACATCAAACTCGCGCGCAGCAAAGCACCCCGTAAAAATGAAAACGTAAACTACAGATTAGGAAAAGACATGAGGAATGTGTACAGATGACGAGGAATCCGTGTGGAATTATACGTCCCCCAGAGCTGCCATGGAACAGGCCACGATGGTGCATGGACTTTCCACCGCGGCCCAGCGGGGCCGCAGGGGGCCCTGGGGGTGCCTGGGCCTCTAACTACTGATGGGGAGGCTCAGAGGCTATGGGTGGGGGAAGGGTACGTGGGGGAAGCTGGGGCTTGAGAAACACAGACAAGCTGACTTCCCAGTTCTGCTTCTTCTAGACCAGGAGACACGTGGGAAACGACTTAGCCTCCTCACCTCTCTTCATCTACAAAGAAGGTAGAGGAGTATTTGATTTGGATGATCGTCACAAAGCATTAAAACGTAGAATATATACAAAGGATCTAGCCCACGCTGAGGGCTCGGTTGCCCCTCTTATGCTGTAGTCACCCAGGACTTGACAAGCGCCTGGTGCTGTGGGGACAGATGTGGAAACGCTCAGTGCGCATGCGTGCCCGTGAGCCTGGGTTCTGTGTGGGTCGTGCTCTGAGCTCAGGGGGATGCAGGAAAGGTCTTCGAAACGACTGAAAAGCTCCCCGGAAGGAGTGAACCCTGGGTGGAAGCCTGTGTGCTCTGTCGCTGTTGGAGCAAGCAGGGAGGTTTGTGCACAGAAGGCTGGTGCCTCTGCAGGGCTGTGCCAAGCTGCTGGCACAGAGATACATGGCCGAGTCCGTCGGCTCCAAGGAACTCACGTGCAGCTCAGAGATGTAGTCTTGGAACTGTTGCCCTGAGAATCGATCCGGGAAGTTTCCTTTTGTTCTTTGTGTATATTCAAAAAACTCAAAGATGATCTGGGGACCCTGATTCAGGGCCTGTTGATACCAAGATACGCTGGAGTGCCCAGAGATAGGGGAACATCTCAGCGTTCCTTGCTGTCCTCTTGCTTTGATCAGGTATCTTGGAGTTTGGGTGACTCCAGCCTCCATTGGCCCTGTGGGAAATGCAGACACAAAATGAGCATGGGAGAGAGCCTGATGGCTTACCCAGAAGGTAAAGTGGAGGATTCAGGAGTCAGCCAGCTCAGAAGACCCATGCTTGTCCTTGTTCACGGGACTCACCTGCTCCCAGCACACAAAGCATCACCCAGCAGAGGAGCCTGGAGCCCATGGCAGTGCCGTGGCTCTTGTGCTCAGGGTTCTGGTCCTGATGGGTAAGAGCTGAGCTCTCGGGTTCCCTTTTCCTGGCTGGAAGATGATTCTGTGATGGCACTGCCCTGTTGGCATCACCCCATGGACAGCGGGGCCCGGCACACCAGACTCCCCTCTCAGCCTACAGGCAGGAAGGCGGGCCCACGGGGCTGCGCTGATGTTTCTCTGTGGCTGGCCTCCTCTGATGCACCTGCTGACCACCCCTCCCCCCCACCGACCCGCCCTCCCTACCCCACCTCTTCTCCAGCTGGAGCTCGCCCACCATCGCACCGGCTGGGGTGACGGGCTGTGAGTAAACTCTGTCCCCACCCTCCCTGTGTGTCCTCAAATCCTCTGTCAGATGTTAGGTTCGAACCAAGCTTTGTCTTTGCGTGTGCCTTTCCCCGACAGCATTCCCAGCCCCTCGTCCTGAGTAGCTGGTGCTGCAGAGTCACCACGATTCAGTCCATCTGATTGGATCCAGAGGGGCCTGGGTTGCCTATCAATTACTAGGAGTGAAGATTCCCCAGAAACCATTCCGTGACTTTATCGGCTTATAGCACAGGCTTAGCCATCCTGGGGTTTCTCACCCTCGAGGCAATCCCGGGTGTAATGTTCTGGATAGTTTATGTTTATCCCTTCAGATCCACCCTGTCCTAAGAGGGTGACCTCTATGGATGATACTTACTGGGGTCCTTTCTTTTTGACCTTGCAGTTGGGTTCTGCGTGTGGGACATAACGGCAGGGGAGAAAAGGGGACGGGGTCACCGACTCTTTGCAAGATCTGTTCCCTCAGCTCCCTTCTCGGGGCTACGTCTCACAGTCAGTTTTTTTCCCTGCCAGAGGCCACAGCACCAACAGGCTTAGCCACGGCGCCTGAGTGTCCAGGGACCCACACGTGTCATTTCCTTGGGCCCAGTTGGCTCAGGGATTAAGAGCCACCCACTTACCCCAGTCCTAGGATGATGCTTCTTCCCTTACTAGTTTCCCTTAGCCCCGCCACACCTGTGCACTAATAGACATAACAAGGGAGAAGGAGGTCTGGAGACGGTATTTTGGCTTAAAAAAATAAAACAACAAAAGCCCAAACATTCTGCAATTAGCTCTGCTGAGATACTTAGCAGAAGCGTAGAGAAACGTGAACATGAAAACGAACAGTGTGACTCAGGGACAAAGAATCCAGAGGCTTCAGGGAAGAATGACTATATTCCTCACCTACTCTCACCTAGGCAAGTTCAAGGCAGGCCAGTTTCTTCACGTACGTGGTAGACAGTATGGTGCTCTGGGGAGATCCCTCTTCAGGACCCTCACTCTGACCCCCCCCCCCATGGTTTTTGTCCTTCACGGGACAGTGCCCTTGGCTTTTGATTTAAACAGCAAGAAGGAAAGAAACGCAAATTTTAAGGTGAGTGAGAAAGGTTTGAAATATTAGACACATGTTAGATATTTGAAGGCTAACAAGAACACTGGAATCTCAAAGCAGGGATGCAAAGGCAGGTAAGGTTATTAACCAGTGATTTATCACGATACTGGTTCGTGCAGGTGTGTGGCTCATTAGGCTCACTCGGCTGTCGCTGTGAAAAAGAGAGATCAGTGCATGCAACTCTGGCTTGGTTTCTGCAATGTAAGGGCAATCTAAGAAGTTCCGGTGGGAGAGTGAAGATGGTTTGTAAGGTTGTATCAAAAGAATGTAACATCATTGAATTTACCCTAGTGTGAGGTAATGAGACTTTGGAAGGACCCCAGGGAACAGGAAGGAAGCATGGATACCAATGGATGGGAGATCCCAATAACGTCAAGGAACAAGAGGGATAAGAAGCTGTGGGCAGAGAGTGGGGTCATTACCTTGTGATATTGGAGGTGGAGCATTTTCAGCTGATGACAGAGAACAAGGAATGGGGCAGCCACAGCAAAGCAGAGCAGGAAATAGAAAGGAGAGACTCGGGGACCTGGGTGGTTCAGTTGGTTAAGGGCCCAACTCTTGATCTTATGGTTCATGGGATCAAGCCCCACATCAGGCTTTGCACTGATGATGTGGTGCCTGCTTGGATTCTCTCTCCCTCCCTCTCTGCCCCTCCCACACTCATGTTCTCTCTCTCTCAAAATAGACAAATAAACCTCAAAAAAAAAAAAAAAAGAAGGAGGAAAAGACTCAACTTTGGGGTAGGCAAACATGTTTTAGACAGGATGCAAAGGGCACGAGATGGAAAAGTAAAAAAAATACATAAATTTCTTTTTTTAACATGTTTTATTTTTAATTTTTTTAATGTTTTATTTTATTTTTGAGAAAGAGAGAGAGAGAGAGGGAGACAGATGACCCAAAGCAAGCTCCGTGCTGACAGCAGAAAGCCCGATGCAGGGCTTGAACTCACAAACCTTGAGATCATGACCTGAGCTGAAGTCAGACGCTTAACTAACTAAGCCACCCAGGTGTCCCAAAAGTAAAAAATTGTAAATGAGATTTTACAAACATGTAAAACTTGAGCTTATTGAGAGGCAACATCAGGCAAGCACAAGGCAAAGCCACTCCAGGAAGACAGACTCGGCATATTCAATGGTCAAAAGACTCCTATCTAGAACATAAAATATCTCCCACAAATCCATAGTATAAAAACCACCCAATTTTTTAAAAATGAACATATATAAAAGCAGGCACTTACAAAAGAAAATAGGAACATAGAAATGGCCCAAAAGCAAACATCATTACTCAGTGGTGAAATGTAAATGAGATACCACTACATTCCCCACGGAATGGATAATAACAAAAAGATGGAGGTCACCAAATGTTGGTGAGAATGTGGAGCCAGGGGACCCCCATCCCTCGATAGTGTAAATTGGCCACTTTGGAAAACTGTTCAACTCTTTCTAATGAAGTCAAATGTGTATCCACCTGCGAACAAGTAATTCACTCTTTTGTCTATACCTGAGGGAAATAAATGCATTTATCCACAACTATTTGCACAAGAATGTTCAGAACAACTTTATCCATAACAGCTGAAGACTGGTACAGGCCTGGTATCCAAGCAGAATAGAATGGAAAAACAAATCTCACTACATTTATACAATGGAATACCACATAGTAATAAGAAAGAATAAACTGCTGATAAACACAACAACGTGAGAACATTTCAAAAATATTAATTTTTGAGAAAGATTAAAGCCAATTAAAAAAGAGCATTCATTATATGGTTCTATTTATGCAGCTGTCAACCTAAATAAAAAGGAAAACTGAGGCCAGATCAAAATTGTCAAAAAGATGAGTTTGGGGAAACAGCAGGAAGTACTGTTCAGGACAGGAAGACTGAAGCAAGCTCCAGGGGAGTCCGCCGAGGGTTGGGGATGGGCTGTTCCCATGGGCAGGGGATGGGGAGAGGAGAGAGCTCAGTTAGGTCTGTTAAAATTGAAAACAAAGGGAAACCAGCTTTGAAAATACAGACAAAAACCAGTCCAGTCAGGCAAACAAAGCTCAATTCAGCTTCTTTTGCAAGACCAACATGACCTGGGTCATTTCTCATTTATGCCTCTGGAAACCATAAGCAAAAATTTCCCGAGGGCGATATGAGGCAAGTCCTGACCAACTCTCTATTATTAAGAAAATTCCAACATTAACAGTTTTCTATAAATGAGGCATTTATGGGAAATCAGTCTCTTAGTCCTTACATTTTGTTTTTCTGAGGGTTCACATGCATGAGATTTTTTCAATTTATATCCTCTGGTCCCATTTTAGATTGAAATTACTTCACATGAAGTTCAAGTATAGGCAAAACATCAGAAAAGCGGTTAGCTCTGGGAGAGAAATTGATTGGGAATGAGCATGAGGAAACTTTTCTTGGGTGATGGAAATGTTCTTTATCTTGATTTTGGTCAAGGTCGCACTGGTGTATACATTCGTCCAAATTTACCAAGCTGTACCTGTATCATGTGTTAATTTCAGTATTTTACTCTCTCTTAATTATACTTTAATAAAGCGTTACTAAAGCATAAGTAACTTTCGTAAAAGGTGGGAGACCTACACAATTTTATGCTTGCATTCCACATAGTCTGATTTGGAAATAAATCACATGCAAATAAGAGAAGACAAGACCACTCACATACATGAAATACTGAAAATGTTAGAAGTTCTCCAAGAATGAAATATATAAGCCTCCAAATTTGGCATCAAAATAAGCCTGACTAACAAGTTTGTTAAGAAACAGCTGAGGATCAATGGCTGAGATTTCGAGGGTCAAAAACTTGAAAAAATATCCTCCAACGCTTTAGAAATTCCACGAACCTTAAAGTGCTGTAAGCCCCATAGTTTGGGAAATTGGTCATTTGTTAGTTTTGCCACCCAGCATTTCATTTCAGCTTTCAGCAGATTGTCCCATCAGTGAGTTGATTTTTTGCCAGGCGAGCAGCCTTCTCCCCTCTCTGTGAGCACGTCGTGGGTGAGCCTGCAGCAAATCACAGGTACAGTCACCTTGTCCAGAGTGGACAAGGGCAGTGCAGGACCACACCCTCATGCGGTCTGCACTTCCTGTAAAACCCAACCATGGACTGTCCACTTTGGGAGTTAATGGATGCCAAGCCAGGCCACATCGTTCCTGGGTTCGGACTTTTACCTACAGGGACCCAAGGAGGGAAATGCACTGTGGGGAGAATAAGATGATTGCCCAATATCATTTTGTAATATTTTACAAGAGAAACCCTGAGGAGCTTGTGGATTTCAGTGTAAACCAAAGAGATGGTAAGAACTCGGTTCCTTCCTTAAGAATTCGAACCTTCCCGAGCCCCAGAAGGTTCAGAACACGAGGCGACAACCACAGACAGAAACTTAGTTTGTAGTCTCTTTGGCTGTAACGCTGCTGTTTAAAGCCTTTCACATTTCCCCTGAGCGGGAAATTTCCCCTTATGTGTTTTATAAATTGTTATTAACAATTTTTTTTTCCTCCAGAGAATTTTTGCAGGGTATGCAGTGTTTTTGAAGCCCGAGATTTTATGTAGTAGTTTTAGATCTGGAGAATCCCAGACCATCCAGGGAGTTTCAGCCTGCTTAGCTGCTTTCTGCTTTGTTCCTCTCCATTGAAAAGAAAGTGAAACACACATTTCATGTTAGATGCTACTGTTTCTGTGCTTGACTCAATTACCAGAATATTCCAGATCGAGTGGAATAACATTAGGTGCTATTTGCTTCTACTTACACACCCCCCCTCCTGTAGTGATGGACCTCAGTTCACACCAAGGGTCCCTGGAAGAAGGCCCCTCGGCCTGAGATCCCATCGCTGGGAAGTCAGGCGAAAGCCTCGAAAGCCTTGGTAAGGGCTATTATTTCCCCTCTTGAGGCAAGGCCTCAGGCAGGAGTATCCTTCATGCCTCCGGCTGAACTTTTTGTGCAGAGAGCAGCTGGCCATGCAGTGCTGTGGACTCACTGCTGGCACAGAGGTACAGAGAGGTCTGGTTGGTGCCGGCAGCCTCCAGGGTCAGAGAGAAATGCTCCTTCTTCCCTCGGGAGACCCTGTACCCCTTCTGGGACACCCCCTTTGACAGAGCTGCCCGTACCACTTGAATAATGGATCAGCTTCAGCCCCTGTCCTGGGTCTTGTCGATACCGGTGCATTGCAAAATGGTTCTCATCCTGAGTACATTCCAGGATCATCCTGGTTCCTGTTTGTATAATATGGTGTCTTGGCGTCTGGGTGATTGCAGCAACCACGGGGCCTGCGGGAGGGGGAGACAGAGGGTCGAGGCAAGGCTGAAGGCGTGGTCTGAATCTGCAAAGCAAAGGGAAAGGCTTGGAGCTGGGACTTGGCAAAATCATGGCTCGGGGTTCCAGCTGAGTCCAGAACCCACCTGCTCCCAGGAGACCAAGAGTCACACAAAAGAGGTTGAGGCTCATGGCAGGGGCAGGGTGAGAAGGGTGCTGTCCCAACTAAATGCTGTCATCCGCAGGACTGGGAGAGCGAGCTTGGAAGCTCTTCAGTGGACAAACGGGTCTGCCTGGGATGTCACCGCCTCCCACCTCTCCAACTCTGCCTGGCCCAGGGTCCCTTCTGACTTGGCTCAGGAGGGGTCAGCTACTCCTCACGTAGACGTTGCTTAGCAAGGCCTGCAGGGGCAACGGGGTGTGGCCGCGGTGCACTGAGTTTAGGGTGCACCCACCCCCTTGGTTTCCCATACTCCTCTGAGACCGTTGCTCCTCTGTCTGCACCTGCCCCTGACATCAAGCCTGCCTCATCCAAATCCTTCAACTGTGGAGCTCATTAAAGTTTAGAGGGACCTCCCACCTCTTCCATAGCTGTCGGTAGCCTAGCAATAACGGAAAACTTCAACATCTGCCTGGTATTGGATCCACGCCTGTTTTTCTTAACCCTCTCCCTCCCCAGGCTGCTCTCCCAGTCTTTTCCGAACCCCTCAGATCTCAGTGGCATCACAGTGCCATCTTGTGGCCAGTAACTGAAGTTGCCTCATTGTTTCTTCTGCAACGGCCCAAGGGACGCTGGGAAGTGTCTGCATAGTCAACGGGGAGAATATTCCAGAAGTAGTGTCTTGCAAACTTTTTTAATAAAAACATTTTTTAATGTTTATTTACTCTTGAGAGAGAGAGAGGGAGAGACAGAGCACGAGCGAGGGAGGGGCGGAGAGAGGGAGACACGAATGTGAAGCAGGCTCCAGGCTCCAAGCTGTCAGCGCAGAGCCCAACATGGGGCTTGAACCCATGAACTGTGAGATCATGACCTGAGCTGAAGTTGGACCCTCAACTGACTGAGCCAGCCAGGAACCCCAGCATCCTGCAAATTTTATGCTCAACTTCTTTAAACCCTAATCCCAACACCAATCCGAACCTTGACTCTACTCCTTTGAGATGCCATGCTTAATCTCCCACCCTCATTCTACTTAACTGCTGTCACACATCTGGCAGCGAGAGTCCAACCAAAATCTTCTCCCTTAAAACTATCTCCTGAGACGGAGAGGGACAAAATGGGAGGAATGGAAGAAAATAGTATTTAGTCTAAAATAGGAAGAAAAGTATGGGAGATGAAATATAAGAAGGCTCGTTTATCTCTGTTACTAAAAGTAAACAAAAACGCCCCTCTTCCACCACCAAGGGGGCAATCAACCAACCGTACCTCCAAAATACAGATCAGCTGAGGACTAGGAATATAACGAGACTACCTTCACAATGGGGTCCCATGTGTGCAAATAAAAAGTAAAATTGAAATATAAGAAAAATATGGAACATCTTACAAGACAACAGGCAATCATGGAGGATACAGCGTCTAGTGGGAAAATAAGGATGAACGGAATCAAGGTGAGCCAGGGACAGGCGACACTCAATGGAGAGCTTGTGCAATGTGTGTGTCCTGATTTAGGCGGCAAGGAGGGAAGATGGGACTGCCAGGGCCACGTGGAGAATGGTGGCACAGTTGGAAACAGGGCCTGGGAAGGAAGTCTCTGGCATGGCCTTCCAAGGATAAGGGATTCCCAATTGGGCCCTAGCCTGGCTCACTTCCGGAGACACAGGGAAGCAGACTGAGCAGTGCTTTGCTGATGCCACATTAAAATAAAACCAGGATTGAGGTGCCCGGGTGGCTCAGATGGTTGAGCATTGGACTCTTCATTTCAGCTCAGGTCATGATCTCACGTTTTTGTGAGATCGAGCCCCGCATCGGGATCTGCTCTGACGGTGTGGAGCCTGCTTGGGATTCTCTCTCCCTCTCTCTCTGCCCCTCCCCATTTGTATGCCCTTCTCTCCCTCTCTCTCTCTCTTTCTCCCTCTTTCAAAATAAATAAATAAAAATGAAAAAAAAAAAAAAAAGACCAGGAAAACTCTCTTCCAAGAACACCCATTCTCTGGGGAAACAAATCTCGTGTCCTGAGACACCACAGTTTCTGATAAGTGGATTTGGGATGATTGTAACTCCCTTACCAGCTGTGAAAGGCTCAGGGCACCTCTATCATTGCTGAGTCTATGACAGTCTATCCCAGACTCAGGGTCCTGGACTATCTCTTAGGACACCCAGAAACTCATGTTCCATGATTCTATGAGCTCTGACCATGGCTTTTGACTTCATAGATACAAACCATAGCTTCACCGGCAGGTGAGTGGAAGATGTTATAACTGCATAATTATTTATATTTATAACAAGTAACATATCATGATATATAATGCAGCAAATAAAATAAGTAAAAAGGAAATAGGGGCATTATTATCAAGAAAATATCCTGTCTTCTTGAATCAAAGAATTCAAGGGAATTTTTTTTTCAAATGAAAAGGCCAGTGCATCAAAGAAAACACTGCATCTCTAAAAATTGGATTCACTCAGGGCGTCGAGGCGAGCCTGGGGAAGCTGTTCAAATGTGCTGCACTCTCACTACTAGGACCGTACACGTGGGAAAATGACGACAGAGAGAGAAAATGGCTTGTCCAAACTGGGCAGAGGATGGGACGTCTTGTCGTTATGATCCTTCTTGTCCCATCACCACCACGAAAGCAGTAAAGACCTGGCTTCATACAGGAAGACAGACTTGCTCCTGTGTTGCTCAAGCTTCCAAAGTTTAGGGACAGAGAGGCTTTAGAAGTAAGAATATGGGGGTGCCTGTGTGGCTCAGTCAGTTGGGCGTCTGACTGTTAATTTCGGCTCGGATCGTGATCTCACAGCTTGTGGGTTTGAGCCCCACATTGGACCCTGTGCTGGCAGCCTGGGGCTTGCTTTGCATTCTGCCTCTCCCTCGTTCTCTGCCCCTCCATGGTCTCTCTCTCTCTTTCTCTCAAAATAAATAATTAATAATGAAAAAAAAAAGAAGTAAGAATATGTCAAGAATGACACAAACTTCCCAGATGGGACCACAAATGCAGAGAAGGAGGCACCGCCCACTACACGGAAAGCCTCGGGTCTTGCAGAAGGACCACTGTGTCCCTGTTGTTCAGTCCTGGCCTTGGAGCCCGGAGCCAGCCCTGGGAGTCTTCCAACCCTATGGGCCATAATTATTTGATCCACCCTCATTTACATTCCCTTCAGGAGTTTAGTGTCTTTTTCTACCCAAGGACAGCTGAGAGCTGATATCCAAATCTACTTCTTGTGATTGGGGAACGATGAATAGGAACAGCCTATTTACGGTCTTCAGGTGCAGGGAGAGAGAAGTCTGAGGTTGGTGAAGAGGAAGGAGGTGGCTGTGCCCCACTGTGGTAGGGCTGCTGGCACAGAGGTACACAGCTGAGTCCCCCGGCTCCACACGCTGGATCTGCAGAATGGAGTAGGACCCCTCGGGCCTGTCCACCTGGAACCGATCGTTGCTGGGCATCCCCGAGGAGTCTACTTTGTCCTTGTTTTGGAAGGAAATGAGAAACTCCGGGCCTCGCCCCACGGCCTGTCGGTACCAGTAGAGGCCAGCATGACCAGAAATTGGGTCACACCTGAGGTCCACGTCCCGGCCCCTCTTTGTGACCTTGTGCCGGGGGGACTGGAGGACACCAGCTCCTGTGTGACCTGTGGAGACAAAGTTGGGAACGGCGAGGAGGAAATCGACTGCAATCGTTGCATGTATTTATCCCTCACGCTCACACACATGCGCTCACTCGGTTTTCTGAGGACTCACCTGCCCCCAGGAGACAGAGGGCCACGCAGCAGAGGAGTCTGGTGCCCATGGCAGGGTCAGGACAGGGCTAGGATGTTCACCACATCAGGTTCTCCTGAGCACGAGCGGAGGAGGAGGGAGGCCCCTCATCCACACAAGGGAGTTGGCTTAGTGACATCACCCTCTCTGTCCATCCCCTCAACCTCAGGGAGAAGGATTTATGTTGTAACATACTTGGATGACTAAATAAGTATTTGTAACCTCCTTTCTGTTTTTGAAATTTATTTATTTATTTTTAATTTTTTTTTTTAATATTTATTTTTGAGAGAGAGAGAGAGAGAGTGTGAGCAGGGGAGGGGCAGAGAGAGAGGGAGACACAGAGTCTGAAGCAGCTCAGCCTTCGATGTACGGTTGTCAGAGAAGTTTGTCCTTATGATACCAGTACTTTAAAACCGATTGAGAGAAAAGTCTGGAAAATCTAGAACAGAGATACACCAGCTGTGTCCGCCATTCCCCTGGAAACAGGTGTGCCCAGAAAGGGCAGGCCACCCAGGGTGACCTTGAACAGGAACATGAGTGGGCGTCAGCCATTGCAAGAAGGAAGGACTCATGCCCAGTGCAGAGGAACTAGCCCTGGATGTCCCTGAGATGGGAAGGGACATGGCAGAATTGAGGGCCTAGCAGTGTGGCCAGAGCCGAGGGCCAGCGAGCTGTGCGAGCTGGGCCCGGAGGCAGCTAGAGGACAGACCCAGCAGGGCCTTGTTGGGGCTGCCCCTATGGAAAGGCTGGGGGGGAGCAGGGTTCATACCCGGGCATCGGAGAGCAATGCACTGAGGTGCCAGGGGGAGACAAGGAGGGGGGCGTCTAGTTAGATCTGATTTCATAACACATTGTTAATAACACATTGTGTTGTTTACCCAGTGCAAACAATTTCCATCCCGGAAGCGTCAGACTTAGGCAGGGGGTAGAACAGTCAGAGCTGGGGAAGCACCTTCGCAGCCAGCCAGGCGGCTCAGAGCACAGACAGACCAGAGGTGGAGACACGGCCGCCTGAGGTCTGGTCAGGTCCAGGCCAGGCTGTCAGTGCCTTGCAGACGGACCTCAGCCCACACCAAGGTTCACTCTGGGCGCTTGGGCCCCTCGGGGCTCTGGGGCTCGGGTTGGGGGGGGTGCTGGGAGTGTGCCGAGGGCTCTGCTGAGTCCCGGGGTGCAGGCCCTCCCCCTGCCTTTTTTTGTGCAGAGAGGAGACAGCTGTGCAGCGCTGTGCCATCACTGCTGGCACAGAAGTACACAGATGTCTGGGAGGGAGTTGCAGACGCCAGCGTGAGAGGGAAGTTCTTTGTATTTGACCTAGAGACGTTGTATCCGTTGGAGATTTCTCCTCTCTCGGTGATACCAGCACTGACGGAGTAATGGATCAGCCGCAGCCCATGTCCAGGGTCTTGTCGATACCAGGACATGTAGTCGTGGTCCTTGTCCTGTTCACATCTCAGCATCATGTTCTGTCCTGTCCCCAGGATCTGGAATCTGGGAGTCTGAGTGATGCCAGCATTCACGGGCCCTGTGGAGAAGGAGACAAAGCTGATGCCACAGACACCACAGAGAGGCTTAGAGCGGGGACCTTGAGATTTGCACTCAGGAAAGGGACGCTGCTCAGGACTCGCCTGCCTGCAGGAGACCCAGGGCCACACAGCACAGGAGGCCGAGGCTCATGGCAGGGGCAGGGCGGACGGAGGGCTCTTCTGGGAATGTGTGCTGAGGGACGGGGAAGGAGGCTCTCAAGGGAGTCGTTCTGAGACGTCACTCTTCCTGCCTGGGCCGAGCCAACCCTCGCAGGGGGCCGCAGCCCTTCCCCAGAGGGTCAGATAAAAAGCTCCACGTACACGTGAACAGCTTAGGATGGGAAGAAAGGACTTGTCTGAACTGACACAAGCCTTCACTTTTTTACGAAACAGTTTGTAACCTTATGTAATGTTTTCCTCCCGTGATAGAATTCTTCATCGATGCACTGGTTGTGTGTGTCTGCGTCTTTCTGTAGTGCTGAATTGGGGAAAAATCATTAAGGGCTTCCTGATGCCTTTTATGACTTGTGCGTCCCAACTCCTCCTCCAAGTATCCGTTTCCGCTTTGCTTAATTGACCAGCGTCCTGTTAACATCCTTCCGGCGACGGTTCTCCTGATACTGGGTTTCCAAACCTCAAGGGCCGGCTCATCAACTCTTGGGGAACCGTTTTGCTCTGTTTCTTACCGAGTCAGGACACCTGCCAAAGGTAGCAGAGCACCCGCCTCCCTCGTTTGGGCTGAGACAGCGGCAAGCAGAAACACGTCGCACCTGTGAGTGACCTTTCCTCGTGGCAGGACGATGGCTACTCAGTGGTGCCGATGATGTGTTAGCACAGAGGTATTCACGTGTGTGAGGGACTGTGGGGGAAGTGGCCGCCTCCAGGGTAAGTGAAAAATGCTCTGTTATTTTCATCTGAGACATGCATTCCACGGGGAATAGCTTCTTGTGGAGAACGGCTGGCATTAATTAAGTAATAAGGACAGCGGAGCTCAGAAACGATCGTGTTGCCCACAGTCCCCCACTTAGAAAGACCCCACACCCCGGCTTCAGTGCTCTGCTGTTGTGATCTTCAAATTCTTAATAATATCTGAACCATGAGCTCTGCAAATTATGTAGCTGGTCCTGGGTATATAATTTTGTGTTTCCTGTCTGTGGTCACCTTCCTGTCTGCTGGTTTCCCTTTAGCATGACCACATGTCTGGAGGCTCAGTGAATCAGCATCTCTGGGGCCTTGAGAAGGACACAGGCACTAAAGCTGGAACCCAAGGGGAGCCTGATGTTATAACCACAATGTCAAGCCTTGAATTGGGGCCATGCAAACCTGTGAGCGGGTTTCGCGTCTGTGCCTGGGACGTCGCTGGTCCAGGAGACAGAAGAACACACAGTGCAGAATGGTGGCAGGCCAGAATAGAAAGGGGGATCTTCCAGTCCAACGCTTGTGTTTTGAGGGTTCGGCACTGGGTCCAGACAAAGGGGACCCTTCTTCCAACATGGAATGACCTCTCAACAAAGCCACAGTGGCCCGTGGTCTGCTCAGCCCCAGCACACAGTGTGTGAACATGAAACCCAGCTATGTGTGCATCTGACAGGAACTCAAAATAATGTCCTTGGAGATGATGAATTTGTGTCAACACTTTATTATAAAATAATTTGAATGAAGGGGCACATGAAAAAAGAAATGAATTCAAATAAGTAAATTTTATAGAAACAGCTGCAAACAGCTAGAAAGAGCTTTCGGTGATCCTTTTATCAAACCATCTGTCTCCAGATAGAATTGTCCCTGACATGGATCAGGTATCTCACATGATTTCAAGCACTCCTTATCCATAGAACTTTCTAGAAGCACCTCACTCTCTTGAATATTTATCTGTGAATTATTGTAATGGGTAGAGACTTGAAATGCCTATTAAAAAGATGCCTAAGCAAAATTAATCTATAGCAATAGAAATCATATCACTAATTTGTCAGAGATGGAGAGAGGTGTTTGAAAGGAGCATGAGGGGACTTTCTGGGCGATAGAAATGTTCTGTATCTTAGTAGGGTGTGTATTACATGGGTACATACATATAAATTGCAAAAGAAAATCACTGCTCTGTTCATTTAAAGTGTGGAATGCTTATTGTATATAATTCTTATGTCAATAAAGTTTATTTTAAAATGGCTGAGAAAGGATGTATGTTACATGCTCTAGATAATTTCAAAATGAATCATCAGGCATAAATATTACCATTTCTGTGACAGCTATAGGAGTTTTAGGTAAAATGTGTCCATATCTACCTTTGCACATAGGAAATGGTGGAAAAAGCTGTCAGAGATTAGCACAAGGAATCAATATATCCAGATTCTTATTATGTGCTAGGTACTTTGGCTTATTAAATTTTATTAGTGGTTTAAAAAATATTTTTAAATGTTTATTTATTTGAGAGAGAGAGAGAGAGAGAGAGAGAGAGAGAGACTGGAAGAAGGGCAGAAAGAGAGGAAGACACAGAATCTGAAGCAGGCTCCAGGCTCTGAGCTGTCAGCACAGAGCTCGATGCAGGGCTTGAACTCACAAACCGTCAGATGGTGACCTGAGCCAAAGTTGGATGCTTAAATGCCTGAGCCACCCAGGCACCCCTAAATCTTTTATACAAACCTAGAAGTTAGTATGATGGCTAATTTTATGTGTCAACTTGGCTGGGCCACAGGGTACACAGACACTTGGTTGACTATCATTCTGGGGGTTCCTGAGAGGGTGTTTTGGGATGTGGTTAACATTTACATAGGTAGATTTTAACATTAGGTGAGAGTAACATTTTAGACAGTAGAGTAAAGCAGATTGCCTTCCATAACGTAGGTGGGCCTCATCCAATCAGCTGATGACCTGAATAGAACAGAAAGACTGATTGTACCCCAGGTAAGAGAGAATTGTCCAGCTGCTGGCCTGCGAATCGGAACATCAACTCTTCATGCTCAACAGCCTTTGAACTTGGACATCAGCTCCTCCTGGGTCTCCAGCACGACCAGCTCAGCTCACTGATGTTGAACTTACTGGCCTCCCCAGTTGTGTGAGCTGATTCTCTGTAATAAATACGTTACACACACACACACACACACACACACACACACACACACACACACATAGTCTGTTTTGTTTCTTTGGAGTACTCTGAGTGATGCTGATAGATATTATTAGTCTCATTTCCTACGTGAAAATTCTCAGCCCACCATGTCAAGAAGGTGGGTTCAGGTCTTGACGAGCGGCTTGTATTGGAGTTGGAATTAGAGCCAGGCACACATGGCGGCCAGCCGGAACTCTTTCCCACACACCTTTCTCCCGGGTAAACTGATCTCTGTCAACGATGTCATTAGAGCTACCCAGGCTGAGAAGAACAGGCAGCAGCATTCTGGTTTTGAGGGCAGATGTCCCCGCGAATATGCGTGATAGCAGAGAGTTGTAAACAGCGCTCAGGAGGCAGTCAGAAAGGGGGGGCGGTTGAGTCCCACATCTGCCCCTCACCAGCTGATATTCAATGTGGTCAAGTTCTTTAACTTAAGGGCAAATCCCTTCATCTCTAAAATGAGAGCAGTCATTGCATTTGCCTCTTAGGCCTTTTTTTTTTCTCATTAATTGAAATTTTGCAAATAAAGGACTTTTATTTGGCATACAGTAGGTTGTCAGTAAGTAATAGTGTTATTTTCCTCTGTGAGTCTCTCCTGCTGCAGAATTGAACCGTGGTCGTGCATTCATGTACCCAGCACTTGCCGTATTGTGATTCTCCTACACTCGGGTGACAGGTGAATCCAACAGAAATAGTCAAATATTCAAGACGAATATTATGCATTGAATACTGTAGATGCTAAAACTGTCAAAGACAAGAAACATACTGATTTTCATTTTGCATTTTATGTGATACGGTATCTTGTACAAAGCAAGGGACCCACAACTGTTTGGGTCTGTTCCTCTTCCCAGGAGGAGGTTGTGATAATCACATATGGATGCATGATCTTTCCCGTCCTGCTAATGTGGACCTGGGAAGGGAAGCCAGATCAGGGGACAGTTCTGGGCGGGGGAGAACCACAGGTGTTGAGGAACAGAACTGAGTTTGATTTCTTGCTCTGAGACCCGGGAAAGCCACTTCTCCTCAGGTAAACGGGTAAAATAATACTTAACCTTGCATGATTTCTGTGAGCATTAAGACGTGTCACACACATAAACAGCAGACCAAGCGTCTGGGAGAGGCCTGTCTCTTTAACAGGACAAGAGCCCACTTCCTGAGCTGGGAGGGGGCGGATATTTTTGTTCAGTAGGCTGTGGATCGTGCAGGGCTGTGTTAGGGCTGCTGGCACAGAGATAGAGGGCCGAATCCGTGAGCTCCAAGGAGCTCATGTTTAGCTCAGAGTGAGAGTCAGGGAACTGTTGAGCCGAGAATCTTTCCGGGAAGTTTCCTCTGCCTCTCTCTTCCCTGTTGTAATACTGAATGAGTAACTGGGGGCCCTGGCCCACGGCCTGTTGGTACCAGTACAAAGACAGGTGTCCAGAGATAGGGAAACAACTCAGCGTCACTTGCTGTCCCCTTGCTTTGACCAGGTGTCTTGGAGTTTGGGTGAGTCCGGAATCCACTGGGCCTGCGGGGGAGGAGGGAGAAAGCAGCCGAGGGCAGAGCTGGGAGGACGCCTCCTGCTGCGGCCATCATCAGCAAGCCTGTATTACTCAGGTGGCAAACGCATATCGGAGGCTTCCACGCGGTGCCCAGGACTCACCTGCTCCCAGGAGACAAAGGGCCACGCAGCAGAGAAGCCTGGAGCCCATGGCAACACTGGGAAGCCAAGATATCATCCAGCTCAGGGGTGGGGGCCCCGGGGGTGAGCAGCCTAAAGCTTTGAACCTCCCATTTCCCTGAAAGGAGTATTTGCCTATGACGTCACCACTCCCACATCGCCACTCTGGTGACTCTGCAGGGCTGTGCCGAGCCCTGTGGCTCCGAGAAGTTCATGTGCAGATCAGAGAGACAGTCACACAAATGTCACACTGAGAGCTAACCTGGCAAGGGTCATTTTGGTCACTGTAACTCATCCTAAAAGGCAAAGGAGAGCTGGGACCTGACCCAGGGCCGGTGGGTAACAAGATCCACTGGGGCGCCCAGAGAGAGGAGAACATCTCAGTGTCACTTGCTGTCTGCTTGCTTTGATCAGATGTCTTGAAGTTTGGGTGGCTCCAGCCTCCACTGGGCCTGTGAGGGAAGGACACAGGGGCTGGGGAACAAACACAAGAGGGAGCCCGATGGTGCCACGCACTTAGGTGCTGTCATGCTTAGAGGAGAGATGTCCTACCTGGACAAGGACACACTTGCTCCCAGGAGACAAAGGTCCACGTGGAGGCTGCAGCCCACAGCATGCAGCGGGGAGGGCAGAACCTGACAGCTTTCTCCCCGCTCAGAGTTCTGGGTCTCCGAGAGCTGAAGATCTGGGCGTCCCTTCTCTGACTGGAGGTTAGACAGTAATGTCACTGCTCTGATGTCACTATCCCTCCTGGTTCCCATGAGCCTCCCTTGCCAGGTCCCTGGCTACGCCGGTCCAGGAGCTCTGCTTTGTTCCGCAAAGCCCCTCACATGAAGGGCAGGGCTGGGACGGTCTACGCTAGCTGGGGTTAAGCCACAGGCGTGTCCACAGCTCCTCAGCTTTTCCTTTCAGGCGGGTGTTCCTCTACCTGTTCCTGCTAGGGCAAGGAGTCTGCCCCCTCCCAGCACCACACTGCACTTTTTTCCCCTTGAAAGCTCAGAGAGACTCCCTAATGACTGCCCAGCTGAAGGTTTGGCCCCCTGATGGGACTGCACAACCTCAAATTAGTGTTGATAGCATTAAGCCTTGTAGTGGAAAAGAGCTCCAAGCAAGGCTTTCCTTAACCCTCCTGGTCCCAGTTAGCTGGCTCTATGCCCCTGCTCTGCCCAGCGGTTCCACAGTGCCCCCATGTGGTCTACTGGGCAGTAATCAAGAGATTGCCTCTACCGTAATGTGAGTCCTGGGGTATGTTTAAATTAGAAGCTATTCTGGGGCACTTGGGTGGCTCAGTTGGTTAAGCAGCCGACTTGGGCTCAGGTCATGATCTCACGGTTTGTGAGTTCGAGCCCCGCGTTGGGCGCTGGGCTGACAGCTCAGAGCCTGGAGCCTGCTTCGGTTTCTATGTCTTTCTCTCTCTGCCCCTCCCCTGCTCATGCTCTGTCTCTGCCTCTTAACAAGAGATAAAGGTTAATAAATTAGAAACTATTCCATCCTTTGTCTATTGCACTATTTTTGTTTTCTGCCCCCACCCCCAGCAGACCAAAAAAAAAAAAAAAAAAAAAAAAAGTCAAAAGACAGCCCTAACTACATTGTAATAAAAATAAAGGTGGCAGGAGGAAATGTTTTGGTTTTGAGAAAATTCCCAGTAAACCTAGCCTAAGTTAGATGGCGCTGCTTAAGGAGGAAGCATGGCCGAGATCACCCAGAGACAGCCTGTGTCTGATTGCGGATGGAATGCCAAGGAGTTTAGGATGACAAATAATTAACTGACGTTGTTTTTGCTCTGCTGACCCCAGACAGCTCGCTCGAGGCAGACCATTCAGACAGGTCTCTTTGCAAGGTGTCTGGCGATCAGCTTTCCCCAAAATAAAGGAAACAATACTCACTGTTACTCTATTGCTAGAGAATTTCTTTCTTTCTTTTTAAGATTTTATTTTTAAGTAATCTCTACACCCAATGTGGGAATCAAACCCACAACCCCGAGGTCAAGGGTCTCTTGCTTTACCTGCTGAGCCAGCCAGGAGCTCCTGGAGAATTTATTTCTTCCTCTTCTAATCTTACTCTTGTAGAAACGCTATTTTTTCCTCTGTTCATTGTTACCAGAATGCCCATTTGTCCACATATGATTGCATATGTGCATGTGATTAAATTTCTCTAAACTTTCTTCAATGCCCAAGTAGGAAATAAATATTCTAACCCTCTGTACAGAATGCTAGGAAGGAGAAGCAAGCCAGTCTGGATTAATGTACAGTAAAATATAAATAAATAAACAGGAATTTGGGAAAACAGAATCTGAGAAAGTTTAATTCCTAAACCAGTTAACATCCATCCACTTGCTACTTTCTTAGTTCACTGCCAGCATAAATTTCTTTAAACATTTACATTTGACCTAAGTGTTGCTAAATTTTATTTATTTATGTATTTGTTTGTTTATTTATTTTTAAATGTTTATTTTTGAGAGAGAGAGAGAGAGAGAGAGAGACAGAGCAGGAGTGGGCGAGAGGCAGAGAGAGAGGGAGACACAGAATGTGAAGATTTCAGGCTCTGAGCTGTCAGCACAGAGCCAGATTTGGGGCTGGCACTTACAAACCGTGAGGTCATGACCTGAGCTGAAGTCAGACGCTTCACCGACTGAGCCACTCAGGCGCCCCAAGTGTTGCTAAATTTTAAATAGTGCAATTTGTAGAGGCGCCTGGGTGGCTCAGTCGGTTAAGTGGCTGACTCTCGATTTCCGCTCAAGTCACGATCTCACAGTTCGTAAGTTTGAGCCCCACACTGGGCTCTGTGCTGGCAGCACGGAGCCTGCTTGGGATTCTCTCTCCCTCTCTCTGCCCCTCCACTGCTCACTTGTGATATCTCTCTCAAAATAAATAAATAAGAACACATTTTTAAAAGAATAGTGCAATGTATAAAGTGAATATGGACTAATCTATTGGACTAGTCCAATAGTCCAATAGTCTATGGACTATTCTAATCTATTTCTTGACTTTCTAAATCCATGGCAAAGCACCATGTCAGGTGCCACTGAGACGAGATCCTTGGTGCAGCTGCATCTGGCACTGACGGTCACCAGCTCCAGTGCCAATGAGCTATGACCAGGGACCCCTTCTCAGATGCCACCCAGAGGCGGAAAATCCCAGCCAGAGTGAATCTCCATGGATATAAGCCAGATAAAATTATCTCAAGCCCAGATGGCAATGTTCTTTAACTGAACGCTTTTTATGAATTTTGTGCACATGAAACTCATTAAAACCTTTTATCAGAGCAGCTGATGCGTCTTATGGAATTTCTGACGGTAGAAAGGGAGAAATTTCCACACCAATACATAGAAATATAAACTATTGGTATAAACCACACTAAGAAAATATATTTTCTGCTTTAAGGAATACCTGGCATGTTTTTATTCAATTAGATAAAATTCCTGGATTGTCAATCAATTCTTTTTTTTTATTCTAATGTTTATTTATTCTTGCGAGAGAGAGGAGAGAGAGAGTGGGAGAGGAGCAGAGAGAGAGGGAGACACAAAATCCTAAGCAGGCTCCAGGCTCTGAGCTGTCAACACAGAGCCTGATGCGGGGCCCGAACTCACAAACTGTGAGATCGTGACCTGAGCTGAAGTTGGACGCTTAACCAACTGATCCACCCAGGCGCCCCGCCAATCAATTCTTAATTATAAATAAAAACCAAACAGAATATATAAGATTGCTTCAGAGATGCCAGAGACCCTATGATACATAGCCATTATATTTCAGACAAGAGAAGCCCAGCTGATATTCTAAAGATATATGAAATATGAAGCATTGGCTTCTGGATCCTTCTAGTATTGCAAACTGGCATCATCTCCTGCCTTCCTCCCCCTCCCCCCCAGAGAAACCTTGTGGGGCACAAGGCAAATAGAAATACTAGAGACTATCCAAAAACCAAGCGAATATTCTGGAAGGACTGAAGCCATTTTGGGCTGGACTCCAAAAGAAAGATAACCAACTGGACAATATATAGCCCCAGAAAGTGAATTGTTAAACCATATGAATCAAGAATTTAAAACAAGCATGACAAATATGAAGATGTGCAAAATAAACAGGAATGTAAAAGATGTTAGCACATAAGAACACATAGGGCCAACTTATTGGAGGTCTTAACAGCAGCATACCTCGCATATTTTACATCAGCATGTCCAAGTGTTTTATTATGGGGAAGAATGTTCATGTTACCTGATGCTCTAAGAGAAACGAATGCCTCATATAAACACTGAGAGTTTTTGTCCAATAGGAACTAATATTATTTTCCTAAAGTAATGACTGATCATCAGGGTTGGGTTTTTTTTCCTGTTTTTATAAAAATAAGATTTTGGCTAATACATTTATAATCCAGATAAGACCTGGGAAATTCTCTCTTCTGGAAAAACTAGGTGGAATTTCCTAGAGCTTATAAATTGCCTAGGGCTTCTAAAAGCTATAGAAATCCAAAATCCTTCCCGAGATTTCTGACCATTCCCATGGACGACTGTTTTCTTCTGGTCTTCTCTAACCTTGACTATAAAGCAGAGGTCTTTTTTATTCCTTCAACAAAATCATGAACACCAAACATTGGAGAGTTTAGTAGAAGTGATGAAGATTTGGGGAGGGCTACAAAGGAATCACGTGAGGCAGAACACTGATTTTCACCACTTCCGTCCCATCCTTAATCGAGACCGCCCCTTCCAAGGCTTTCCAGGGTATCCAGTTCTTCTACGTGCATGATACATGTTTTCTAACTTTTAATTTACAGTGTTTTTTACTTTTATTGTGGCGATAAAATATATATACCATAAAACTTACCATTTTCAAGTCTACAGCTCAGTGGCATTAACTATGTTGACATTGATGCACAGCTGTCCCCACCATCCCTCCCTAGAAATTTTTCATCCCAATTGAAACTTTGTATCCATTAAACACTAACTCCCACCCCTCCCCCACTCCGGGTCAGGACCCGCCATTGTACCTTCTGTCTCTATGAATCTGACCCCTCCCCGCCCCCCCCCCCCCCCCCGATACCTCATAAGTGGAATCATACACTATGTGTCCTTTTGTGACTGGTTTATGTCACTGACCATAATGTGCTCAATGTTCACCCATGTTGTGGCATGGGTCAGAATTTCATTCCACTTTAAGTCTGAAGAATATTCCATTTCATGTGTATATCACATTATGTTATCAATTTATCTGTTGATTGGATGGGTTGTTTCCACCTTTTGGCAATTGGAAATAACGTTGCCATGAACATTGGTGTGTTGAGATCTGTTCAAATCCCTGCTTTCGCTTCTTTGGGGAATATATCCAGAAGTAGAATTGCTGCGTCATGTGGTAATTTTATGTTTAAATTTTTGAGGAACTGTCATACTATTTTCCACAGCTATTCCAAAACAGTGCACTCTTTTATCTTCCATCAGCAATGCAAAAGGGTTCCCGTATCTTTACCACCTCATCAACACTTGTTATTTTCTGTCTTGTTTACTTACTATTATCCACACTAATATTATCCTTCAATATTATCCTTTAACATTATCCGCAAGAATAGGTATGATGTTCTTGAATTTTTGAAATTAATGGGAATGCATAGTGAGGTTCTCTTTTATTTTTACTGCTGCTGTTATTTTAAGCATAGTATTTTTCAAACCTCAAGTCAAGTCAATATTGGTCTCCAAAATTTTGGCAGGTAGACTTCATCTATAAAATCCACTCTGTACCTTTTTGAAAACTAGACAGTCTTTCCTCACATGAACTGGACATCAGAAAAACACGATTCTAGCTTGGGTCTTGCTACAGTCTGTAAGTAAGGATCCGGTGAATCAGATTATGCCTTGGGGACAAGTCTTCATGAAGCGAGCGCAGGTCACATGCTAGCCCCTGGTCACCCCACAGCTCACCTGGAGTGTGATTCTACAAGAAGTAAAGAGCACCAACTGAAATTCAACAGGGGCTTGTTTAAAATTTGCAGCTGGTGGGTGAGAGGGGGCCGGAAAGGGCTTCTGGGCTTCCTTCTGTGTAGGGCAGGGGCCTCATGAGCGAGAGGCCATCTGCTCTTTCTGAGCTGAGTGGCTGTGACAGTGCAGTCTTGTGGAATCACAGACGAGCACGGAAGTACAGAGAGGTCTGGTGGGTGCTGGTTGACTCGAGAGTCAAGGGGAAATTCTCCATATCTTTTTGAGACATGTACCCCTTCCCGCACATCTGTTTTGACCATAAGGTCAACACTATCTGACTAATGAATCAGACTTGGAGTTCAGTCCACAGTCTTGTTGATATCAGTACTTTGAAAAATGTTTCATTTGTTAAGAACATTCAAAGGTCAGCTTCTCTTCCATCTCTATGATAAGGATCTTGGTATCTGAGCATCCGTGGGTTCCATCAGAGAAGGATAACTAAACTAAGATAGAGACAGGGAAGCGACAGTTGTCCAAATGAAGGAAATGCCCAGGATCTGGAATTGAAAAGCCCACATCAGGAGTGTGCTTCTATTTCCTGGACTCATCTGCTCCCAAGAGATAAAAGTCCACAAAACTGAGAAACCTGGTAGCCATGGCAGGTCAGGGAGTGAGGGACTATTCTCCAGCTCAATGCTCTGGCGTTCTCAGGGAAAAGCTAGCACTCTGAGCCTCTTCACCAGCCGATAGCCAGGTCTTCCTGGGATGCCAATCTTCCTACAGGTTTTTTAGGTCCAGAATCTCATTTGGCTCATTCTTCATTTCTTTCTTATTTCTACAATAGGGCATTGCCCAGTGGAACTGGGTTCAGGGGACAGGTTCACACCCTGGTTTCTCTGATTTTTCTTTGAGGTTATTACTCCTCTGTGTACACGTCCCCTGGGGATCCAGTATGCTCCTTCAAACTCCCTCACTGTCCTCCAGTTTTGAGAGACTCCCCACCTCCTACAGAAAGCTATATTCCTGTTAAAAAGGGAAACAAGCCCCAAATGGAGCCATTTGTCCCCGGACAGCAAACGAAGACTTAACTACAGTTTCAACCTGTCCCAGGAATGTGATCTTTAACAGTCTCTGAAATGTCCTGATCCCTGAGAAGGAGGTCATCTGCATGATAAAAACTCTGTCTTCCCTTGCCACCCAAAGGTGTCCTGTCTTTTGCCCATTTTTAATTGGATTATTTGATTTTTTGGTGTTGAGTTATATAAGGTCTTTATATATTTGTGATACCGACCCTTTACCGGGGAGGTCATGTGCAAATATCTTCTTGCCTTCAGTAGTTTGTCTTTTAGTTTTGTTGGTTGTTTCCTTCACTTTGCAGAACACGAACTCGAAGGAATACATGCATCTCTATGTTTATCGCAGCATTATTTATAATAGCAAAATTATGGAAGCAGCCCGAGTGTCCATTGATAGATGAATGGATAAAGAAGAAATGGTGTGTGCGCACACACACACACACACACACACACACTGGAATATGAGCCATAAAACAGAATGAAATCTTGCCATTTGCAACAACATGGATGAATCTAGAGAGTATAATGCTAAGCAAGATAAGCCAGTCAGAGAAAGACAAATACCATATGACCTCACTCATATGTGGAATCTAAGAAACAAAACAAATGAGTATAGGGGAAAAAAAAGAGAGAGAAAGACAAAGCAAGAAACAGACTGTTAACTATAGAAAACAAACTGATGGTTGCCGGAGGGGAGGTGGGTGGGGGGACGGGTGAAACAGGTGAATCTCGGAGGAAGAGTCCGCTTATTTTGATGAGCACTGAGAAGTGGATAGAACTGTTGAATCACTATACTGTATACCTGAAAGAAATATAACACTGTATGTTAACTACACTGGAATTAAAATTAAAAAAAAAAAAGAAGAAGAAAGAAAAAAGAAAGTACCCTGAACTCACACCACTCTCCTTTCTTTTGCTAATAACTTCCTTTCCCCACCCTTCCTTCTAGAACAACCTTAGATTTTGTACAGCTCCTCGGAGCATCGCCCTACTTGCTCAATGGGATGCTGCCCCATGCATTAACTGCTTACTAAAGCCAGTTAGATCTTCAAATTCACTTGGGTTGAATTTTATTTTTCAGCACTCGTATTCTTGTAGCGGCTTAAGTAATTAATCTGCCTGACAAATTACAAAGCCTTTCTAACCCCCTTTCCCAGTCATCCTCTGCTCTTTCTGCCTTCCTGCATCTTCTGTGTCCCATTGGAACCACAGTGCCTTCTTTCAATAAACTGAAAGTGTTTATATTGTCAGCTGTGCCAGGAAGGTTTCCAGTAAATTCCCTGGATCCCATATTCTCATTGTCCCCGGAGCCCTCCCTGTTTCCTGTGTGGTATTTCCCAGCAGAATGTAGTACTGACTCCAACTCCTTTGAATGACTGTATTGGCTTCTTCCCCACGTTCTACTTTTTTGCCCAGTGCGAACAAGGGAAGCAAATGGAACTCACATTTCCGACGAGAAGGCTAAATGGTATCGCCATGTGGGAAAACGGTGTGGCCCCTTTTGATAAAGTGAAATGAGTACTTACCATATAATCCAGCAATCTCACTCCTGGGTATTTAGCCAACAGAAAATAAAAAGTATATGTCCACACCAAAGTCTCGTACCAGAATGCAATAACCCAAGTCTAGAAACAACCCATGGGTCCATCAACATGTAAGTAGATATACAGATTGTGGCAGGGTCACACAATAAAAAAATACATAGAATAAAAAAAGAATGATTTACTAACACACATAACGATAAGGATGAATAACAAAAGCACGTGTTAGGTGAAAGATGCTGGTCGCAAAAGAGCGTACGATTCCATTTATATGAGTTCAAGAACAAGCACATCTGATCTATGATGATAGGCATGGAGCAGTGATTGATTACCTGTAGAATGGGTATTGACTGCAAGAGGACTGAGACCAAGAGGTGATGACGAGTCTGCATCTTGGGGTGGTGTTGCTAGTTTTTCCATTTGACAAAATGTATATAACTAACATTTATATTATGCATTTCACTTCATGTAATAAAAGATGTATCCCACGATCCAGTGTCAACAACCATTAATATATTTTTGTATCATTCTTCCAAACAGAATTCTTTCTAAAATTACTTGTGAAATCTACATGTTATCAGATGTTCACAGAACTCCCTAAACTGTCCTTAAAAAAGGAAGAACACATATTCGTGCATATCCAAAAGGCACTACTTCTGGGCATTAACCTACCAATGTTGAAGTGCAGGTGTGTGCCTGGCTTGATTGCCTACAAGTTCCTAGGGAGCCCCAAGATTTACTGCTTATTGTTCCTGAATCACCTTCCATCTGAGGCTGAACCCAACCAGGGTTGACTCCTGAAGATTTCCATCTGCTGAGTTGCATCAGGGACTTACATTTCTTCTCAGATACCAGGAAAACTGGCCTTGTCTGCTGCTTCCGGGGGTCAGGACTGGGGGAGATGGGGTGTTTGCCACAAGATACCATCTGCTGCCCTGTGCTCTGCTTTTGTAACCACTGGTGCAGGGTGTCCTCCCTGGTGCCCTTGTGCTCAGCCCTTAGTGGTTCCTCAGGGAATAAGGGACAGTGTCCTCAGGGCCATCCTGCCAGGGAAGTCCCCCAGCAAAATTCCCTGGGGGACCATGGCCACTGTTCCCAGGACCATTTCTCTGGCTCCCCCTCCTACAGTTCTCCTCTTCATTTTGCATGTTCTCTCCATGGTGTTTCTGTCTTCGCAGCCCCAGCACCCTTTCTAGAGGACTTGGCTGCTTCATGGCATGAAGGAGAGTTTGCTGCCTAGGGAAGGCTGAGCCCTGATTCATATACGGCCCTGTGACTCATTCCTCCTCTAATGCCCATGGGGTCCCTGCAGCGCATTAACTATACTTTCCGTATCTTGGGGTAGGATATTGTCTGTTTAAAGAATAAATGAATGGGGGCACCTGGGTGGCTCAGTTAAATGTCTGGCTGTTGATTTCTGCTCAGGTCATGATCTCACAATTCGTGGGTTCGAGCCCTGCATCCAGCTCAGCACTGACAGTGCGGGACCTGCTTGGGATTCTCTCTCTCTCTCTCTCTCTCTCTGCCCCTCCCTGATCTCACACACTCTCTCTCTCCAAATAAATAAAAAACTTTAAAAAAGAATAAACGAATGAATTAGTAAATGAATAAATAAATAGGTGTATAACCAATATGATAAATGCAACTAGCCTTGAACGCTAATGCTGATTTATCTAATTGAAAACTTAAGTCTATCTGCCTTATTCCCAAGAAATATAGTATCTCCCTCATAAAGTGTCCCCTACATCATTCCTCCTGCTGCTTGTTCAAGAACCCTCGGGTCTTAGCTTCTGAAAAGTCAGTCCTTTACAGGTTCCTCTGTAGCCTCATCTGGTCGCTCACTTGGCCATACTTGTCCCACCCTTGGTTGGGGTCCACAGCCACATTCCGTGGCACCTGACGATATTTCCTTAATACCACAGCCCCGGATATCCCTGTGCAAATTTCCTATTCTGCAAATTAAAGTTAGCTTCTGACCTCTGCTCCTGGGGAGACGCTGCAGCCTGGCCCCCCGCCCCTGTGGGCAGGAAGGGCTGCGGGAAAGCCTGGGGGCAGAGCAGCCTCGAGTTCGGGGCAAGGGCAGGAAGCACCTGCAAAGCCATGGATGAGCTGCTGGGGCAGGGGTGCATGGCTGGGTCTCTCAGCTGCTCTGCCAGGGTCTTTGGAGCAAGTACGATCTGTCAGGAGTCTCAGCTGAGAATCAGTTCTTCACAAAGCCTGTCTTCTCTGAAGGAAGCTTGTTACAGATGGAAATCAGTAACTCCGCTCCGCTTTCCAGGCTCTGTCGGTACGACAGGCGGTACAAGTGACCAGAGACGGGCTCACACTGCAGAGCCATGCTCTGTCTCATCTCTGGGATGTAGCAGCTAGGGCTTTGGGTGACTTCTGGGTTCTTGTGCCCTGTGGGTGGAGACAGAGGCCAGAAAGAGAATGAGGCAGAAGTTTGGAACCGGTCTTAGATAAAGGGGGTGGGAAAGGAATGTCCCCCACACTCTCAGGACACACCTGCTCCCAGGAGTAGGTGATCAAAAGTCACCCAGCGGAAGATCCTGCTGCCTGTGGCAGGGGGCAGGGGGAGGGGAGGCCTCTCCCCTTTGGGCATCTGGACGTTAGTAGCCCAGGAAGGAGACCCTGTGATGTCACAGTGTTGGGCGGCACCCGCAGGTTCAGGAGCACCCCTGCAGGAGGGAGTGGGAAGCCCTAGTGCCCCCCGCCGCCCATACGCGATGCCCCGGGGCTCAGCCCCTGGCCTTTACGCTCTACTGGAATATGGCAGCTGCAGAGGGACCCTCCGAGAGTAAGGGCCTCAGGGCACCAGGCCAAGGGTCCGGCAGGACCCGCTCTCCTCCCCGCGGCCACATCGCAGCCACAGTCCGGAGGCGCGTCGACTCTGTGACTCGCACTTCGGAGCCTGACGACTTAACGCTGGGAATAAAGGGACCAAAAAAAAAGAAACAACCTGGGAGCGTCAGTGTGGAGAGGAGCCCACGTGAGGAGGAGAGACCTGAAACCTGACAGGACATTTCAGCGCAAGGGAAGGAGGACGGACGAGGACACTAAGTGCCCAACCCATTGTCCACTGGCTCTGAGCTGGTGGCAGCGGAGGCCCGTTTGCTGCCTGTGTGGTTTAGAGCCGGTGTCTCTGCAGATCTGAAGCTCCAGGTCGAGCCTTGAGTGAGAAGAAAAGAGAAATCGGAGAAGGACAGCTGGGTTACAGAATAAAAGAACGGGCGAAGACACACACACACTTATGTCTCGAACCCATTTCCCAAAGGCTGGTCTCCTCCTTCCCTTTGCAACTGGCTTTGGCGCCGGGACCTCACCTGGAAGCCCCTTCTCCGATTCCCCAAAGCTCAGTGCTGACCCTGAGTGTCGACAGCGATGACTCAGGGACCCCTTGGTTCCTGAGGACCACAGCTCAGAAACCGTGGGCCTGCCGGGTCGGGAGCAAGACACCGCCCGTGAGGACCCTGTTCTTCTCCTCTAGTCCTCTGTAGGGCATGATTTGTGGGGACACAGTGTTTGTTTAGAGGATCCCTGTCAAACCTTAAACCAAACAATGCACTTTACAGCAGGCTAGTTTTATTTCATGATAAAACAGTCCTTAAAAAATACCGAATCCAGAGATGTTTATCTCTTTCAACCAGTTGACAGGGAAGAGTTGCATTCAGGTAAAAGAAACCCCACAGTCTAAGGATGTGCTTTGATAGGAGAGTTGCCACATTAGTTGAACCGGCACGTGGCTTTTTTGGTCTGAAACTTTGCTCAGGGGTCCTCACTGCCCCCTACAGGAGAGAGGAGGGAGCCTTTGTGTCAGTGCAGGCATCGGACTCCCCAGGACACAGGGCTCTGCTCAGCCCTTGGGGTCCCAAGGTGTGTGCAGCACTGGGGCCATTGCAAGGGGCGATGCCAGAAAATATCGGGTTCAGCACAGACAACCCCGAGTATACGGTCCTGCTCTGAAACGCTGGGGGGCCTTCTCCCCTTCCTGCCTGTTGCGGGCAACGATCCAGGGCCTCAGGCTCTCTGGCTGATAACGCAGGATGTGGAGACCTGAAGAATTAGGATTAAAGAGACAGAAGGAAAAAGAATCCAGCCTCAAAGTGTGAAACCCCGAGAGGAAGAGGAGCCTGCGCAGAGCTGAGTCCCCGGGTGTGCAGCAGAGAGTGGCCTCGAGGACAGCGATCCGAACCTCACGAGGGAGCCACTATCCTCAGTGGTAGGGACTGACAGGGCCCTGTGGTGAGGCAAGCAGGTGTTCTGCAAAGGGGCTCGGAGCGCGTCGGGAGCTGGGACCAGGGCTGAGATCCAGGGTCTCACCTGGGTGGAAGGAACAGGCAGAGAAAGGTACGCGTTGGCAGGAGGCTTGGCAGGGCCGCCGCGGCCAGAGTGCAGCGTGTCTCCTGAAAGAGTCCCCGGGGCCACGTGCCGATCGATCGGAAGCTACCGGAGGAACTGGAGGCGGACCCTTTCCGTCCCGCACTCAGCCGCGGGCACAGTCTGGCCCCGGGCAGAGCCAGGCCACAGGCTGTGGGCGTCTGTGCAGGGAACTGGGCCTTGCCGCATCCAGCGAACCGACCGGCACGTCGTGGCCTGGGGTTTCTGTCTGTCTGGGGTCCCACCGGAGATGTCGAGCTGAGCCGTGGTCGCCCCCACGGCTCCCCGGCTGCACCCAGGAAGTTTGTGCACGGGGAGCCGTTGGCTGTGCGGGGCTGTGTCCTTGCTGCTCGCACAGAGATACACGGCGGAGTCCTCTGGCTGTAGGGCGGCCACGTGAAGGTGCAGGTGGGAGCTGTCTGAGCACTCGGGTGTGAAGCGACTGGGGACACTGTCATTTTCGGCGAGTTCCTTATAGCTGTAGGCAAACATGAGCTTCGGTGGCCTCTGAGCACTCTGTTTGTACCAGTACATAGCGTTATGTCCCAGATGTTGTTCGCACTTCAGGGTCCCCTTACTCCCTGTCGCTGCGACCAGGTGTTTTGGTGTCTGGGTAACTGCAGTGTCCCCGGGGACTGTTGGAAGAAAGGGGCAGAATTCACACAGAGAGTATTGCTGCAGCCCTTGGGACTTAGCATGGGGTACCGGGGCTGCCCATCGGGACCCAAGACTCACCTGCTTCCAGGAGACAGAGAGCCACACAGCAGAGCAGCCTGAAGCCCATGGTGGAGTCAGGGCCAAGGTGAGCACCATGTAACTAGGTGTCCTGGGCAGGGAGCCAGGCTCTGGTCTCCTTGGCCTTGGTTGGTGGTTGGCCTGTGATGTCACCGTCCCAGACCCAGGGGGGTGTTTCTTCCTCCAGCTTCACACCTTGTCCTTGTACAGATTCTGGCAGAAGGTGGATTTGAATGGACTGGGATGCGCTATTCCTCTGACAGATGCTCCCCTGCTATTAGCTTCCATCCTCGTTTTTAGGCTCTCTCTCTATCCAGCTTCCTTCCAAGACCCCACTCGGCAACAGACCGTTTCCGCTTCAAGAGATCTCCTTCCTTCTCCGCTCAGTCATGCAGATGCTTCCCTCAGTGTCTAAGCCCCATGGAGCCCTTTTGCCCACCTCATGGAGGAGGGAAATAGGAAGGCTGTGGTTCTGTTTGGGCCCAGTGCCCACCACTAAAAAGGCAGGACTGGATGCCAGCCAGGAGTCAGACACTGGCGGGGGGGTGGGGGGGGGTGGGAGGAGGACGAGGGAGCAGCCATCCTCTGTCCCAGCACTGAGGGTACAAAGCTTGGCTGGGCTGAGAGCAAACAGGATGCTCAACGAGAACAACAGAAGGCATCCTGTGCAGGATGAAGGGAAATCAATTTGAAAATGATTTTAGTTTAGTATCTTTGAGGGACCTTCAACTGATGCTCCCAAATGACCCAAGGATGGAGCCCCAATGCACTCTTTTCCTCCTGACCCCTTCCCTCCCTTCAATCCCATCCCTTCCCTTCACCCCCGCCTCAGTTTTCAATGGCGCCACAGCGCCTCCTTGTGGCCAAGGCAGCACATTTCCCAGATTGCGGGCTTCGAACCAGCCCAGTGGCGGCGCCGCAGAGGGCGCCCTATCCCTCATTCCACAGATGGGGAGCTGGAGGGGTTGGGGCTGTGATGACACGAGATCCACGCAAGTGTGAAGACGAAAGAAGCCGCTGAAACAACAAAAAGGGTTGGCAACGTTGCCGTTCATCCGCATACCTAGGACATTCAATTCCTACTCATTTTTCTAACGGAATAAAGTCTATCAGACTTTCCGGGTGGCCCATAAAACAAAAAATGTAAGGGTAGTATGGGTGAGAGTTTAAGCAAAGGCGTTGGATATTCTCCTCCTGAACAGGTTACGTATATGAGGGGCCTCTAATTCACTACAGGTGGAGATATTCCATTCTTAGGCAAGAACCTAAAATTAAACTTAGCTCAAAGGCTGGCATTGCTACTGTTGTATTTCTTACACTGGACATCCACTGTAGCAAGAAGACACTCCTCTACAATGAAACCGCAAAAACTTGGGATTGTTTGGCTCCCAATAAGTAAACTTCCAAGGATTACAAAAGACAGTAGAATTTAAACTGAAACCTGGAACAATAGGTGGAAGAGAAAGGCGGGGTTGCCCTGAGAACAAAAGCGAACATAAGCATTTCCCAAAGCAAGGGGTGGGTGAAAGGAGAGTTTCGGGTACCTGAATTAGGGATGTGCCTGAAGGAGGAAAATGATGTAAAGCAAACTGAGTTGCAGTGAAGAAGTAGAATGGTAAACGTGTAAGGAAATTCAAATAAACGTTATCTGTATAACGTAGAATAGTGTATGTTGCTTGAAGATCTAGAGAAAAGACATAACTGATCCCAAGACAGCTTGGATCGGGGCACAGAGTACTGAAAAGGAACCCCAAGGCTGAGTGTAAGGAAATCCTTTTTTTTCTTGTCTACTTCCTTATGTGTATGCTCAGGGTGGGACTCCAGAAGGCTGAGCAGAGGACACGTAGTAGGCTGGAGAGTTGAGCAGAGATTTCAGAAGGGACTCAGCTGGATGACATTGGCATTCAGACCCAGGTAGGATAAGAGACACTGGTGGATGTTCTGTGATGCCCACGGAGTCCGCTGAAAGGCCAGGCTCTAGTAATAATGACCACATGCTGGGGCTCCCTACCAGGGAGGGCAAAACTGAAATAGATCCTAGCAAATCCTACATTAGAAACTGCAAGATTGAAGCCTAATGTTCTTCAGGAGGTCATAACATAAATAAGCCAGAGCTTCTCTTTTATATTGTCTATAATCTTTCAGGTAGAATATTTTATTTTTTTAATGTTTATTTATTTTTAAGAGAAAGAGACACAGAGTATGAGTGGAGGAGGGGCAGAGAGAGAGGGAAACACAGAATGTGAAGCAGGCTCCAGGCTCTGAGCTGTCAGCACAGAGCCCGATGTGGGGCTCGAACTCACCAGCCATGAGATCATGACCTGAGCCAAAGTGGGACACTTAACCGACTGAGCCACACAGGTGCCACATCATGTAGAATATTTTCAAAGTCTCCGAGTTGTTTATTTCCTCCCCGAAACATCTCTCTTCTGATCCATACTGGTACCAGTGCTGTACCAAATACAAATTTGCTCATGTTATCTCGCTTAAGGTAGGGCCAACAACTAGCTACCGCATACAGATTTGTGTAGAAAGTCCTTTCAATGTTCAATGTCCTCTGCCACCTGGGTACTGCCTATTCTGGAGGAATCTTCAAGATGCTACTCGGTCAGACTTGGGAAGAATCGCCCCGGTCAGCCCTCCTGGAGGAGGAGTCTGGAGTGCACAAGCCTACCCCTGTGGGTGTTTAGGAGAACATAAGCAATCCAGAGTTTCTATTCTATATTGTCTTTCTTTCTCTCTAGTTTACCTATTGCCATGAACTTTCATGCTTCTCCAAATATTTTTCTATTCACCAGTGCACTCATTAATAATCTGAAGTTTCCTGTGGTCTTAGAAACGTTTGTCTTTGCCCCACTTTCGTCTAGGCTTTTGCTCATGGAACATTTTTAGCGAATAGCGTGTTTTCGGTCATAATGTTTGTACAGTAAGTACCAGCAAAGAAATTCAAGGAAGGGCTTCTCCCACCAGTTAAGATCTTCTTGTTTCTGAAATCCTGAGTACTTCCGTGAATTTACTGGAAACCCCTGCTCTAGCTGATAAGTAGAATTCTGGGAGACTTCTGTGGGCATAAATAAAGAAGAACCTCACCGGGTGTATGGGCAGCCTGTGCTACAGACTGGAAACTCCAGTCTAGGGGTCTCACGGGGGTGAATGGAGCCTCAGGGTCAAGACATAGCCCCTTCCGCAGCTTCCTGGCTGGGCCAGGGGGTTTGTGCACAGGGAGGCAGTGATTCTGCAACGCTGTGTTGGCTGCTGGCACAGAGATACACGGCAGAGTCACCTGTCTCCAGGGCGCTGACACGAAGGTTTAAACGAGCTTTGTCAGGAGATTCAGGTGAGAAACGCCTTGGAACTGTTTCATTGTGAATGAGTTCCTTATTATTGTAGGCAAACATGATCTTCAGCAATTTCTTGGAATCCTGCTTATACCAGTACATAGCATCATGGCTCAGCTTTTGTTCACATTGTAGGAACTTCTCAGTTCCCATCTGTGCGATGAGGTATTTGGGAGTCTGGGAAACTGCTGTGTCTAGGGGGGCTGAGAAGGAAAGAAGCAGAATTCAGACAAGTCCCAGGAGGTAGGCTGTTGCTGGACACCTGGTGAACACAGGCTTAGAGACTCAAAGCTGCATCACAGCACCTGGACCGAGGACTCACCTGCTCCCAGGAGGCAGAGGACCACACAGCAGAGGAGGCCGGAGCCCATGGTGGAGACAGGCGGAGACCCACCAGGGGTTCCAGTCCTCAGAGGTAAGAGCCAGGCTGCAGCTGTCCACACCCTTCCTGGTGCCCTGCCTGTGATGTCACAGCCTAGAATGACTTCCCCATTCTTGGGCTCTCTTCGTTTTTCATTTCTTGCACTACTCCTTTCAAAGACATTTTCATTCCTACTCCTTTCAAAGGAGTTTGGAATTTCTGGGGGTAGTTTGAATGGGGCAGGCATGTTGCCTTAAGGATCTTTCTCTGCCGGGGCACCTGGGTGGCTCAGCTGGTTGAGCATCAGACTCAAGCAACAGAGTCTGGGATCAGACCACCAGACTCAACCAACTGGGTTGTGGGATCGAGCCCTGACTCGGGCTCCACACTGAACATGGAGCCTGTTTGAGATTCTCTGTCTCTGTCTCTCTGTCTCTCTCTCTTTCTCTCTCTCTGTCCCTCTGCTCATGCTCTCTCTTTCTAAAACAATAAAAATAATTTTTAAAAAAGGATGTTTCTCTGCCTCCCTGCCTTTTCCCTCCTCCAGATCTGGTCTCAGAGTCTGGCTAGTTTCTCTTCTCTGGATCTTCTTCACAATAATTCAGGGTGATCCCACTCAAATCTTGGCTCCCTTGAATGTCTGATTTTTGCTCAGCAGCCCCTGTATAATTCTGTGCTGTGGGAGCTGTCCTGTGCACTGGCCTCTACCCACTGCATGCCAGTAGCACTCCCCAGCCCCAGCTGGGACAACAAAATGTCTCCAAAGTCACCAAATTGCCCTGGTGAGAACCACTGCCCCCTTGATTCCTTCCCTCCTTCCGCCCCACCCCCGCTTCAGGGTTCTGGAAAAGCCACAGCGCCTCCTAGTGGTCAGCAAAGCACACTTCTCAGACCTCAGGGCCCTCCCGGGCCAGGCTCCAGCCAGCCCTTAAGAAACCGAAATCAGCAAGGGCCAGGCACGGGAGCAGGGAGCTACGACTGCCACAGAGGGAGCACGCGCACGCACGCACGCACGCACACACAAACCGGCGACACTGTCAACTAGTGGTGAAACTTCTTCCAAGACAAGTGGTTCCTTTGTTGTTGTTGTTTTTCATTGAACACAGAACAAGCACCAGGGAAACAGTAGTGAACAAAACAGAAACAACTGTCATCCTTCCTGGAACTTTTAGCATGTTTTGTTTGTTTGCAGTCATCGAATGGCTACTTAGTGCAAAGCACGAGTAAGGCAATATGCTCCCTCGCATGATGCTTATACTCTGATAGGAGCAAAAAGAAATTCACAGACTACTCTAGACTAGAGATAGAAAAATCTATGCCATATGGAAGTTAGGAATCTATTCAGCAGTAACACAGTTAAAAACTATCCTTCACATGACTTCCCATTTCCTCTATCTATAAAACAATGAGCTGAAATAAGTAATTTCCAGGTCTTTTCCCAGTTGTAAAATTGTATGATGCTGAGGCACCTGGGTGGCTCAGTTGGTCAAGCGTCTGACTCTTGGTTTCGGCTCAGGTCATGATCTCGTGGCTTCATGGGTCTGAGCCCCACATCGGGCTCTGTGCCGGCAGGGCGAAGCCTGCTTGGGATTCTCTCTCTGCCTGTCTGCCCCTTCCCTACTTGTGCTGTCTCTGTCTCTCTCAAAATAAATAAATAAATAAACTTTAATTAAAACATAAAATAAGATTGTATGACACTAACCAAGAGCACCCCTAGATGTTTGCTGAGCTAGTGAGGCTTATGCACCCAGTTCCCAAGCAGCTACCTCATTGCACCTTGTAGCTTACAAGTGAAGCTTTGCAAAGAAAGGAAAGAAGGGAGAAGGATAAGAGATCAACATCCCAGAGAGAAAGGATAATCTGAAAAATCACTTTTCCCTGACTGTTACTGCCAATTTAATATCAGCAGCTAAGAAGCTAAGAAGAAAGAGAAGTCTGAGAAGGGAGAAGCTTGGAGGAATCACATGACCTTACTGGTCTGGGGAGCAATGTCTGTGTTCAGGGACTGCCTAAGAGAAGGTCTCGGTGAAGACTGAGGCCTTGGGGCCTCAAGTAGGAGTGGGGATTGACTGCAAATGAGGACAAAGGAAATTTGGGGGCAATGGAAGCGCTTCAGAACTGATTCATGGTGATAGTTGGCCAGTGCATAAATTTATTTAAAGTCACTGAGTTGTACACTTGAAACAGGTAAATATTATGTTATGCAAATTATACTTTAATAAAGTAAAAATACTCCAGACTTTTAGTTTGGAACCTAAATCATCACATACTAGGAGCAAAAGTGAACAGCCATCAAAAAAACTAAAGCTTAGCTTCAATCCAGCTCAATTATCAACCAGATTAAGAAGATCTGGGGGCGTCTGGGTGGCTCAGTCGGTTGAGCCTCTGACTTCGGCTCAGGTCATGATCTCACTGTTTGTGAGTTCGGGCCCGGCGTCGGGCTCTATCCTGACAGCTCAGAGCCTGTTTCGGATTCTGTGTCTCCCTCTCTCTGCTCCTCCCTTGTTCACACTTTGTCTGTCTCCCTCTCTCTCAAAAATAAATAAACATTAAAAATTAAAAAAAAAAAATTTGCCTCTTCCAATATGTCCTAGCTTAAGCAAAAAGGAATCCTCTCTACAGGAAAATATACCATTCAGTACTTGAGATTATATCTATAGTTTTTCATATACAATATCTAGCTTTCAAACACATTATCTATTGTGTGAGGAAACATCACATGGCCAAAAGCAAGAAGAGAAAACCAACAAAAGAAAAAGACCCAAGGGGTGCCTGAGTGGCTAAGTTGGTTAAGCATCTGACTCTTGGCTTCAGCTCAGGTCACGATCTCATGGTTTGTGATTTTGAGCCCCCACTGGGTTTTGTGATGACAGAATGGAGCCTGCTTAGGATTCTGTCTCCCTCTCTCTCTGCCCCTCCCCCACTTGCTCTCTATCTCTCTCTCAAAATAAATAAAACGAACTTAAAAAAAAAGAAACAGGGGCGGCTGGGTGTCTCAGTCGGTTAAGCGCCGCTGTCGGCTCAGGTCATGATCTCATGGTTCGTAGGTTGGAGCCCCACATCGGGCTCTGTGCTGACAGCTCAGAGCCTGGAGCCTGCTTCGGATCCTGTGTCTCCCTGTCTCTCTCCTCCTTCCCCACTCGTGCTCTGTTTCTCTCTGTCTCTCAAAACTACATAAACATTAAAAAAAATTACAAAAAAAAAAAAAAAGAAACAGAGCCAAAATGATTCAGATGGAGTTGTCAGACACTGATATTAAAATAACTGTCGATAATATATTCAACAAAGTGAATGACAAATGGAGAATTTTAGTGGACAACTGGAAACTATAGTAAACATTTAAATGGAGACTGTAGAAACAAAATACACAAAATACCTCTGATTAACAATTCAATATATGGGGTTAAAAGCAGAACAGATACAGCTGGAAAGAATAGGAAAAGTGGAAGATAAGTCAGATGGAGATATCGAGGCCAAATCATGCACAGAAACAAAAAGGATGGACAATATGAAAAATATGTATATGAATTGGGCCATCATTATAGATAAATGGCTGCTCGTCAATCTAGAACTTTCTAGGGAGTCTGAGACAGACACAAAGCTTTATTTATTCGTTCTCATCCCCCCATTGGTGGAGGATTGTCCCATAGAGCATTAACACCCTGACACTTCTGGGTCGTGCATGTATAAGCTTCTAGTAGGCCATTCATGTGTCTCAACCACAGCCACAGAGCACTTCAGGAAGAAAGCTAGATACACTGCCCATATTTAAGAGGAGGTTCAATCCATATGAAGGGGTCAATGTCTGCTTGGAATAGCTGCATGAAATAGTTGTGGCTGGAATCAGGGGGGGAGCCAGGAAGATAGGTGGTGATACAATCGAGGCATTTCAAATAGCCTACACCCTACATTGTTTCAAGTCCAAATAATAAGGTCTTCAAGGTGGGGTTCAGCTGCAATCTGTACAAATACAGGGTTAGGGCTATAGGACTGCTGCTCTTACTGTACACAAAGCCATTACTGAGATTTATTATCTCCCTTATCACCAATTCTAGATTTTCTCCAACTTTGCTTAGCACTTCTGTGGTCTAAGATGTTTGTTTTGTGGGGTGACCCAGACATTCGTCTCTGAGGGTTTTGAGTCCCTTAGGTACATTTACTTTGTCAGGCCAAAATGGTTGCAATTGCAGAACTGTCATTATCACCAGGAATTTAGGCACCAAGAGATGTTTGAACTAGTTCTCTGAATTCCAGGTAAACCTTTCCCTGTTTCCATTATGTAGGAGCAACTCTGTCACCTCATGATAGTCAAGATCAATACCTCCATCCTTACCTATTGGGCTTCCATCAAAAGGAGCCCCAAATGACCAGGTACAGTCATAGTTTATGTTCATATGTCCTGTGGTGGAAGCACCCCTGTCTTAAAGAATCAGAACTTTTTATCTAGAAGACCCTAAAAATACAGGGAAAAGAAGCCTGGATTTGCAGCTGGATCACTGGGGGTGGTAATGAGAGGGATACCCATCCTCCCCCCACCCTTTGGCTTCTGGATTCATGGATTGAGTACATAGTTCCATATCTCAGCCCTCTGTACAAGTCATACCACATCCTAGAAAGTATCTCCTCAGCTTGAGGGTATTATATCTGAGCTAGCCCCTTAGCCAAACCTTTACTACGTCCTTTCTTCATTTCTACAAGGTAAGATGCTTCTGAAGGACGCAGTACATGAAAACAAGAATGGATCCCACCACTACAGGTCCATGATTTCATTTCCTTAGCTGTAAAATGGGATCCTTTGGTCTGCAAAGTTGGTGGGATTCATGTCAGGAGGAAAGTCATTCTGCAGATGGTGGTGCTGTAGATGACCCTGTAGAAGATCCTGTAGATGGTGGTGCTGGCATGGCTATAACTTGAGTAAATGAATATTTCATGTGTTTATAACTGATATGATCTGCTCACACTTTTTTCGCCTCTATTCATTGCTTGAGCTCATCCTGACTTATTATGAGGAAATTCATTCTTTTCTATTGAAGTCTTCACTCTGCCTTTCCTGCTCCAGGCCTTCAAGAACACTGAGATCTTACTCAAAACCCAGGAAGTTAATCTGGATGCCCCATGTCAAGTTCAGGGTGACAAGTTCATTCATGCTCTGCTTCTAGATGCTACTTGATTTTTGCTGCTGAATTCGATCCTGCCCTGTCCTGCTATATTCTGGTGGTTCTCTCACTGGTTTAGACCTCTGTTGGCCTTGTCCCAATAGCGGACTCCATTGTTACTGTTCTCTTAACTCATTCTCATGTGAGTTAACAGCATTTCCCCAAACGCATCAAGTACTTACTGGGAAAGACTCGACAGTCCAGGCCCTTATGCTGAACTGCACGTCCTTCTGAAGATTCACTGTTGGAAATCCTCTATACTCTTACGGAAATACTAAAGCCCTTCCTCGATAACCATTTCTGATTCTATGAGTTAAAATGGTTTTTTCTAAGCTACTAAAACAAAACAAAATCCAAGATGCAAAAGGAAGTAAAGAGAAGACATAGGCCATGTGATGGTCTTTTCCTGGGCAACAACGCTCCCATCTTTGGAGGCCACAGTCAAGCCCTGTAGTGTCTATAAAAATTTGGCAAAAAATGCTCCCTGGCCATTCCTGCCAAAGATAAACTACTTTGGTGATTAAATTTCAGATATCTATTTGGAAACAGCTGAAAAAACAAGTCAAATCAGACTTTCTTGGGCAGCAAAAGCATTCTGGTAGCTGGAAAAGAGGCAGATACATGAGGGTTTGTGTGCAGGCTGGAGGTGTCTGTGCAAGGCTGTGGCTGAGCTGCTGGCACAGAGGTACGTGGCTGAATCTCCCAGCTCTGTGGGCTGGATCCGCAGAGTGGAGAATGATCCATCAGGCCTTTGACCTGAGGATCGATCCTTGATTGTTTCAGACTTCTCCAAGAGATTATCCTTGTAGAATAAAACTAGAAACTCCACTTTCTGTCCCAGGATCTGTCTGTACCAATGTACAGAACCCATAAATTGGGTCACGTCTCAGGATTACTCTCGTCCCCATCTCTGTGACCTGGTGGCTGGGGGTCTCCCTGACTTCAGGTTCTGTGTGTCCTGAGGGAGGAGAAAGAAGCCAGAGATTGAATAAGGAAATGGTTTGAAAGAGCCTCAGGTAAATCCAAGATGAGAAATTCCCAAAGATTCACCTGCTTCCAAGAGACTAAAACTCACCACCCAACATAATAGCCAGGAATCCATGACGGGATTGGGAAGGAATGAGTTCTCTCCTAGAACAGGCTTCTGGGCATCAGAAACAGGAGGAGAATTCTGAGTTCCCATGGTTCCTAGTCAGTCTGACTGAGGCATTACATTTCCTGCAACGCCCACTTCCCCCTGGAGCGCCCCCTACAGGAGAGAGGAGGGAGCCTTTGTGTCAGTGCGGGCATCGGACTCCCCAGGACACAGGGCTCCGCTCAGCCCTTGGGGTCCCAAGGTGTGTGCAGCACTGGGGCCATTGCAAGGGGCGATGCCAGAAAATATCGGGTTCAGCACAGACAACCCCGAGTATACGGTCCTGCTCTGAAACGCTGGGGGGCCTCCTCCCCTTCCTGCCTGTTGCGGGCAACGATCCAGGGCCTCAGGCTCTCTGGCTGATAACGCAGGATGTGGAGACCTGAAGAATTAGGATTAAAGAGACAGAAGGAAAAAGAATCCAGCCTCAAAGTGTGAAACCCCGAGAGGAAGAGGAGACTGCGCAGAGCTGAGTCCCCGGGTGTGCAGCAGAGAGTGGCCTCGAGGACTGCGATCCGAACCTCACGAGGGAGCCACTATCCTCAGTGGTAGGGACTGACAGGGCCCTGTGGTGAGGCAAGCAGGTGTTCTGCAAAGGGGCTCGGAGCGCGTCGGGAGCTGGGACCAGGGCTGAGATCCAGGGTCTCACCTGGGTGGAAGGAACAGGCAGAGAAAGGTACGCGTTGGCAGGAGGCTTGGCAGGGCCGCCGCGGCCAGAGTGCAGCGTGTCTCCTGAAAGAGTCCCCGGGGCCACGTGCCGATCGATCGGAAGCTACCGGAGGAACTGGAGGCGGACCCTTTCCGTCCCGCACTCAGCCGCGGGCACGGTCTGGCCCCGGGCAGAGCCAGGCCACAGGCTGTGGGCGTCTGTGCAGGGAACTGGGCCTTGCCGCATCCAGCGAACCGACCGGCACGTCGTGGCCTGGGGTTTCTGTCTGTCTGGGGTCCCACCGGAGATGTCGAGCTGAGCCGTGGTCGCCCCCACGGCTCCCCGGCTGCACCCAGGAAGTTTGTGCACGGGGAGCCGTTGGCTGTGCGGGGCTGTGTCCTCGCTGCTCGCACAGAGATACACGGCGGAGTCCTCTGGCTGTAGGGCGGCCACGTGAAGGTGCAGGTGGGAGCTGTCTGAGCACTCGGGTGTGAAGCGACTGGGGACACTGTCATTTTCGGCGAGTTCCTTATAGCTGTAGGCAAACATGAGCTTCGGTGGCCTCTGGGCACTCTGTTTGTACCAGTACATAGCGTTATGTCCCAGATGTTGTTCGCACTTCAGGGTCCCCTTACTCCCTGTCGCTGCGACCAGGTGTTTTGGTGTCTGGGTAACTGCAGTGTCCACGGGGACTGTGGGAGCAAGAAAACAAATTTAGAGCGTCTTGGGAAGCAGCTCCATGAGAGAAGCTAGAAACCCGAGGACAGAGATGTCCCAACTGTTCCCAGACTCACTTGCCCCGAGGACACAAAGGACCACACAGCAGAGGGGCTGGCAGCTCATCGCAGTGTCTGACGGAAGGGACCCAGTGACTCTCTGCTCAGGTTCCTGTCTTCTGCATGTGTGTCCGTGGCCCTGACAGAGGGTTTGCTTGGGAGGTCACTGCCCCTGTTGGTTCTACAGCTCACGTTTCCTCTCCCCCGCCTCGCCCCCCCACCATGGGTTTGGATGCAGGTCCCTAGGTGGAGGAAAGGCCCATCCCCCCTCTGCCTTGAGGAGGTTTCTCGCAGTTGCTTTTTTTTGTCATTGTCAGTAGCTTCCTCCCCTCCCCAATGAACAACTGAGTCTTTCCTTCCTCTTTCTGCTTAACAGCACCTCCTCCGCTCAAACACACATCCCTTCCCCTTGGACAGGTGTACCCCCCCTCCCCCGCCGCCCCCACCACCTCTCAGGGAGCCAGGAGAAACCCTCGCAAGCCCCATCCTGATTTAACTCAGAGGCCACCTTGCTTGGCTTCCAGAACCTTTCCCTGGAGCCAGCTGCACTCATTTTAAGACACAGGAATTTAATGCTAACTGGGTAGGAAGCACCGTCAGTGGGTGCTGACGAGGTTATGACAGAAATATGCTGCAAGCCGTGCCCCCGGAAAGCATCTCGCCTACTTGGGGTGCCGAGCCCGAACATGGCACCCACACATACAGGGAAGCACTGGAGAGTAACAAAAGGTCCTGAGGGACAGGGGCCACGGGGACCGCAGACGCGATGCTGTTGAGGTTGGAGAAGTGCAGCCTGGACTAGATTTTCGCATCTAGGCTGTTCAGGTACCATGTCCCAAGCAGAACCAGGAGGAAACCCTGCTGCCAGAGCATTTGCTTCCTTCTTAAGCCTCCTTCCCATTCCCCTTCCTTCTTCCAGACCAGCCTCGGGAATTTTGGTGAAGTCACAGCTCCTCCTAGAGGTCACAGGGGCACATTAACCTCCTCTCCACCTGCTGCCTCCAGTCCTTACTCCTGGGCCCAGGGGAGCAGAGAGCACACAGAATTTCAGTTTGTCCAACAAGCATTGGCGAGAAAGGCAATATTCTCATCCTCAAAATGTTTCTAGACTCATAGGAGCAATATGACATGCTTTTTTATTATTTACTTTTTAATTTATTTATTAATGTTTATTTATTTTTGAGAGAGAGAGAGAGAGAGAGAGTGAGAGTGTGTGTGTAAGCAGGGGATGAGCAGAGAGAGGGAGACACAGAATCCAAAGCAGGCTCCAGGCTCTGAGTGGTCCACACAGAGCCCCATGCGGGGCTTGAACTCCTGAATTGCGAGATCATGACCTGAGCTGAAGTCGGCCACTTAACTGACAGAGCTACCCAGGTGCCCCAGGATATGCTTTTAGACAACATTGAGTTTGGAGAGGTTTAGTGTATGTTTTTCGGAAGGTTAAAATATAATTGGTTTTTATATGGCTAAATCATTTCATCTACTCACCTTCTCATTTCCTCATCTCCGAAACCTGGATAAAGGGAGAGTCTCAAATACTGATCTCCTACCTTCTGTTTAACTCTAAAACAGTATGAGCAGTTCAGGATAAGCCTCCAACCAGATGTTTGCCCTGCTAGGACCTTCCAGAGTCTCCCCCCACCCCCACCCCCACCCCCGCCGCCCCCTTATCACAATACTGAACACTTTGCAGGTAATTATCACATACTTGAATGAATGAATGAATACATGGATGCAATGGAAAAATGGTAAGAGATCACATGTGAGTCTAACCATTAAAAAATTGTTTCCCAGTGTGGTATGGTTGGCACTGGTATATTTGTACTTGCGGCTTACAGAAATTGAGGGCAGGGCATCAGGATACAATACAAGGCTGAAATGGGAATGATAAAAAAATGAATTTGGCTGGCATGAGGTGAGCTTCAGTACTAATTTTTTTAAGTTTATTTCTTTTGAGAAAGAGAAAGAGCATGCGAGCCAGGGAGAGGCAGAGAGAGGGGGAGAGAGAGAGAGAGAAAGTCCCAAGTGGGCTCTGTACTGTCAGCACAGAACCCCATGTGGGGCTCGAACCCATGTACCGTGAGATCACGACCTGAGCCGAAACCAAGAGTTGGATGCTTAATCAACTGAGCCACTCGAGCACGCCCCCCTTTTAAAGTTTATTTATGTATTAGTACTAATTTTTATTTTAAAGGATAGTTATGATAATTTTCCAATGTTTATCGAGCATTGTCCAAAGATTTGGAAGTGAACGTATTGTTTCCCTTTTTAAACTAGCCTTGTTGTCAGGGCCCTGAGGACGATGGGTATTTGAGGATTTCCTTATAGTATAGCACAAGAATATATTCTAGGCTCATCCTGTGCTTTCCCTGCTCCCATCTTGGAATCAGCTATTTCTCCAAAGAGCCCTGGTTCCTTTAAGTGGATAACGGTGTTCAGAAAACAAGAGATGGGCACTAGATCTCGGCTTTTGAGGGGACAGTACTTCTACATCATCAGTGGACAGAGCCTAGGGAACACACACGAATGCACACACATTAACACGTATCTTTAACTCTCTATCCATGTACATGTATTGAAAAGCCATAAATTTACACCAGTAATTCCAGTTCTAATTTCAGTACTCTAAGGTTCACTCTAGTGTTCTTTCTGTATTCGCAATTCCTTTATCCAGTACTGAGAAAACTGGCTCCTGTTCTCAACAGATTTACGTATTTGATCAGTCTCCTTGTATGGACCCAATTGTCCACTGCAACCCCAACCTTCTCTCGCTGGCACACGCCCCCCTCACCCTGCTTGGGAACCAACAGCCTGTGCCAAAGAGTCCTCTCCACGTTGGAATCCTCCTCACCTCAGTCCAGCGTCTGATACCCGACATGGCGCACGTCCTGCCCAGTATGGACACCCTTCTCAACCTGCTGGGGCTTCAACGGCCTGTACCAGGCTGCTCTCCTCACCCCACTTGGGTGCCAACACCCCCTTTCTTGGGAACACCCTCTTCACTTGGCAGAATCTCTGTCACCTGCACCAGGCCTCCTTCCTGCACAGATACAATGCAAAGCACTAGTCCTCTGACAGCAAAGATATTTCACTTCACAGATTGCTTGGGGAATAATTCGATGCACTTCAGGTTGGCGGTGGGTGTGGGGAGGCCTCGGGGCCTTGTCTCTCCCCTTATGCTCTAGACATATGTCAGGATCAAGCAGGGTGATGGCTGCAGCTAGTGAACATGTACTTGACTTGCTTGGACTTTTCTGAACCATTTGTATTTCTCTTCCCCCCCCCCCCCCCACCCTGTTCTCCAGGAAGCAATGCCAATTTCCTTGTTCTAAAAGTCTGAGATTTTTCCTTTCTTCCCTCCTATACTAACACATTATTGGCATGCGTGTACCTGTCTTCCTGCTGAGTTCGAGATTTTTAAGGTCACAGGCTGTATCTTTTTAAAAAATTTCTTTAAAAAAATTTCTGCATATTGTTCTCTATGACGTTATTTATTTTTTAACAGCTTCATTGAGGTATAATTGATATACAAAGACCCGCACATATTTAATACCACCATGTCTAGATAATACACACATGTTAATCAGTTTCTTTCTCTTCCTTCCCCACAAAACCCTTTCTCACCTGCCAGTCTTTGCAAAGCACCTTAAAGGTGAGCTCCTCTGGCCTGAAGCAGCAGTGATTCCTGATGGCCCACCACATGCTTCTCGATATTTCCTCTCTTGAAGGAGGAGGGAGGGGGCCCCTTTAATCATCCCCAGGTGTGCACATGTTCTCATCGCCACCCTCTCATCTCCCCAGGACCCCGGTCTTCAGAACTACAACCTGATGCTCTCCCTCAGCATTCAAGAGTCTGCCTGAAGGGGGACTGGCCCCCTACTATGTTCTGGTCACCAAACAGCCATTGATTGTGACTCTACTGAAGAGTCCTGATTGCAATGGGTGCTGTGTGGAAGGGGAAATAAAATGATAAATAACAAAACCTATGGGGTATACGTCTTTGGTTTTGTGTGTGTGAATATTCTAGGTGGTGAGACAGAGCCAATAGTGAGATGAAGCAGCTAAAATACTCCTGTATGACGTTTCACTAATCGTAAAATGGTAGGGTATAATCCGTGTTCAGCAGCATTTGAAGGACATGCAGAAAAACAGTTGTTCGGGGATTGCCGAAGTTGGAGAAGGCTTTTTGAAGGAGATGAATGTAAGCCAAATCTGTAAGCAATCTAGTCCTGTACCAGTTTATTTTTTTTCTAAGAACCAGTTCTGGTTCACTGTGTATAAAGAGGCTAGCACATAGCTTCAACTTTTAGTTCTGGCATGCTATTTTTCTAGTAACATGAGGCAACTTTTGAGGTTGCCTTCTGAGATTTGCTCCTGCTACAAATAGGGACAGGGAAACTCTGTTGGGTTCGAAACTTGCCTTATCTTGCTTCTCCTGTTTACTATTTAAAACCCATAATCTTCTGCTGGCTGTGACCCCTGATCACTTACCGTTTATTATGAGTCTCCTGATCTTCTATTACCAAGGGACAAGATTAAGAAAAAATGGTTAAAAGCTCTAAACAATCTTCTGGCTCAACACAAGGAAAAACTTTCCAACTGGATGGTTGAGAAGGTACTGGGATCTCCTTTCTGCAATAGAGGCTGGAAGACCTTTGGTGGGATGCTATAGACGGGGCCCAAGCATCTGATGTGGCGAAGAGAAACTGAAGCATCTACTCTGTGCCAGAGACAGAGCTACAGACTGAGAACTTAAATACAAAATATTTGTTTCAGGAGATCATAATCTAGTTGAGGAAATAGACAAAAAATAAACGTTTACAAGAAAATCCAGAAGTTATAATAGCAATATACACAAGGCTTTAAAAGAGTGCAGAAAGGTAACAGACTTATCTGTCAAGTCAGAGGCAGCGTGGGGTGGAGTTAGGGGTGGGCATAGATAAATGTCAGAGGTTAACTCTAAGGAGAGATGATGTCAAGGTAAATTTTAATGGATGAATTGGAGTTTGCGAGTGAAGAAGTGAGGGAGGTAACCCCATTCAGCAGTAATTTGCTGAACAATTACTATGTGTCAGATACATGTTGGCTTTGAGGCAGAATGGTAAGCAAATCAGCCATCAGTTGTGCCCTCAGGAATTTTAAACGATCAACACTACATGGATAGATACTCACACAATTTATATATAATTGGAAGTAAATGTTATAAAAGTAGAAGCTGACAAGAAAACTCAAGAAGGCCTGATTTGAGCTAGAGAGTGCAGGTGAGGTTCATCAGGATTCTCTCTGATTAGAGACCTAGAGAATGAGTGGGTGTTAAACTGGGAGGCAAGTGGGAAAGGCACAGAGGCGTGAAATAGTGAAGAGTGTCCAGGTTCATAGGCTTCAATGCCATGCCCAAGAACTTAAATGCATCCCAACATCAATATGGAGCTATTGAAGAGATTTAAGCAGGAAAATGACATGATCCATTTGAATTTTAGAAGGACCACTCTGGTAAAACAGTATGGAGGTAGGTTGAAGGACAGTAAATCCAGAAACAAGAAAATACTAGTAGTGCTATTTATTTTAGCAGACCGTGGTCCTGAATGAAGGCACAGGTGGTTTGTTTGAAAGGTAAGTCAAGGATCTTCAAAGATAAGTCAAGGATCTTTAGGACAGAGCAGTGGGAAACGAATGCTGACAGAGACATAATTTAGTTGTGTTAACACTTTAACAAAACTCTTGTATGTGGATCGAAGATCGTGTTAACTTCTATTTCCCCCTGATTTTCTGTGGGTGTTCATTTTATACATGAGGATGTTAATGTGCAAAGACCCCCCAAAATGGAAGCTAGTGGCAGAATGAAGGCCAGAACTCTGTTGCCAGATTGAAATCTTCTCTCCCAGAATTTTATTGTTTCTCATCCTTTGGTACAAGTTTCTGTCTCTATCATTCTCTTCTTTGTTTTGCCCTGTTCTCTGTCATTCCGATATCCTAGCCCTAAACCCCCAATTCCCTACTTCTTACTTTCTCCAGAAAGCATTACTTGAAGGTCAACAGTGAGCTAATTCTCTTAAGATCACTAGTTTTCTTTCAAGCCACACCTGATCATTGAAACAATCACCATTCAATTTTAAGTCTGGATGTGGGGCATTTAATTCATTTCTGCCTTCTCTTCTGGAGAGGGTCAACAGACTATGGCCCAGGTTCAAGTCTGACCTGCAGCCTGTTTCAGGAAATGAAGAAGGTTTACTGGAACGTAGCTGCACTCAACCACACATGTACTGTATACGGCTGCCTTCACGCTGCAATGAAGACTAGTTGTGACAGAGACTGTACTGGCTGCAAAGCCTAAAACATTTACTATTGGGCTCTTTATAGGAAATGTTTGCTGACTCCTGCAAACAATATCATGGAGAGAATCACATGTAGCTAGAATAGAAATGTCCTCAAACTAATGCCATCCTTGAGCAGGGTTCTCAAGGAAGCCTGTCTGGTTCCAGGGTTCACTTTACCAAGAAAGAGCATTCTACTTGCCAACACTGGTTTTCTGTACATGGCAATGATTAGAAATTGAGGGGGGCGCCTGGGTGGCTCAGTCGGTTGAGTGGCCGACTTCGGCTAGGTCACGATCTCGCGGTCCGTGAGTTCGAGCCCCATGTTGGGCTCTGTGCTGATAGCACGGAGCCTGGAGCCTGTTTTGGATTCTGTGTCTCCCTCTCTCTGACCCTCCCCCGTTCATGCTCTGTCTCTCTCTGTCTCAAAAATAAATAAACGTTAAAAAATTTTTTTAAAAAAAAGAAATTGAGCTTAGCACGGACCGTCAGGTTAGCATCAGGGTTATGACACAGAGCGTACTTTGTAACCTTGTTCTTTTTTGCATTCTTGTTGCCCTGATTGCTTATTTCAGTTTTTTTTTTTTTTTTTTTTAGTAATTTAATATATCTTTTTTTCAGGGAGAGGAATTCTTATTTAAAAATTTCCCTTCCTGTTGGCACGGTTAAAGAGCCAGTAAATGGCCTCAGTAACTAGAGGTGTGTTAGCCAAGAAGGTGGCTGGAGCATCTAAACGAAAAGAAAAACAGACTCCGTGAGAGAGAAGATCATAAAGTTGCCTTCAGAGGCCGGTGAGTCTTGCTTCTGCCAATATAAATGTCAACATATTTGCTGGAGCCCAACCAGCCCCTAATTCAGGCCCAAGTGTAGATAGTCCTCCAAGGCCACTAAGCCGTGTGCATGGGAAAGAGGGGTGACAAATACAGATGCACTAAACACAGACACATGCCTCTGGACCTTCATGTGCTTGAAGTGAGGAAAAGAAGTATAGGTACCAACCCACTCTGCCCGGCAAAAGGAACGTGGACATTGCCACACAATGTGTGGCACGTGGCTCTTTTCACGGACATGACTGAGGAAGGAGACTCCCCACCTCCTCCACATCCACACACTGTGGCATGACCACTGTTGATTGCAAACAAGAATTCATCGATGTTATTGAGGACAGATGTTTTGCACACACAAAGCGCAGACAAGAATATCTATTGAATCTGAGAAGTTTCAACCCAGTTCTCCGGGGCCCAACTTCACAGGATGATTGAAGCACAGTATCTCAGGAGTAAAAGGTATCTTACAGGTGTGAGCTCCCACACAATCGTGCAAGGATATCTTCTTCATGTCTGTTCACCCACTTTACAGAAAAAGATCGACATGGCGCTCATGTAGAGAGACACCTCACACTGATCCCGTGTTCTCCTGGCCTCTTCAATAGGGAGCATTCTTCTAGTATCTTCCGCTTGGCGTACTTTGCGCTCTCAGTTAATATCCAGATCTACTCTGCTCCATACCCTTTCCACACCCAGCAGCCACCACAGCCATGACCACCAGTGATACTTGGGATTTCCCACTCTCGTTTTGTCCGGCCCTCTGCCTGATGCTATGGGATCAGTCTTCAACATGTGTCTGCTTTGGCGGCACATATACAAAACAACTAGTCTTCAACGTGATTTTAGGGAGCGCACAAATGACCACTGTTATTTAAAGAGCTATGTTATCAAACAGCATGTGTTCATTTTAATGTGCATTAGATAAAGATTCACCAACACATGAAATATCAACATCTATGCTTGAGAAGAGGCTCAGGAAAAAAGTCTACTTTAAAATCAAAACTTGGGGCGCCTGGGTGGCTCAGTCGGTTAGGCGTCCGACTTCAGCTCAGGTCATGATCTCGCAGTTCGTGGGTTTGAGCCCCGTGTCAGGCTCTGGGCTGACCGCTTGGAGCCTGGAGGCTGCTTTGGATTCTGTGTCTCCCTCTCTCTCTGACCCTCCCCCATTCATGCTCTGTCTCTCTCTGTCTCAAAAATAAATAAACATTAAAAAAATTTTTTAATCAAAACTTAAGTTTTTTAAAGGCATTGTGTGCATGGTTTCCATGCACCACATGTGAGAGTTATTTGGGAATACCTGAAGTCTAGAAACCATCACTCGGCATTTTCCCCACATCCCCACTACTGCTTTAGATGACTGAAGAGTCATCATGCTGCCACTGGATGGGTCCATGTTCCTTTATCTCAGGTGTTTATTTGGGCATTTGCAGTTGAGTCTAGATAACTCCTCTTACCTGGCAACCCTCACACTTCCCCTTCCAGGGAGAAGGGGTCCAAGTGATAAAGCCCAGAATGCACCAGGGAGAGCTCCCTACAGCATAGCAGCACATGAGCCAACTATTGTGGGAACTCTTTGAAGATGATGTGCTTTTCATATGGGCTAAGGTCTCTGGTGAGTTTCAAGGGAAGTTCCAGGGGTGATTCAGAACCACACAACTTCCAACACTTCACCATGGAGGTATCAGAAAGGACAGAAAGGAAGATAATTGGATGGGTTGAGAAGGCTCTCCCTTTTTCACTCTGGGCCTGGCCCTTCTCTTACTCCTTAATTTCCATGATTTTTAGGTATCAGTGAGGGACAGCCCCCTGCTTTATGTGCCATTCATTCAGTAGTTGATTACTGCCTACATTGTCCTAACGTTCAAATCACTTACCCATGGCTATGGCCTTAGAAGCTACTTTGCCCATCTTTTCTCCTTAGATCAGTCATTCCCGGCTGGGGATGATTTTGAACCCAAGGGAACATTTAGCAATGTCTGGAGACATTTGGGTTGTCACAACATGGAGGAGGGGCTAGTGGTACTTGTAACTAAGGCCAGGGGTGCTGATAAATATCCTACAGTGTTCAGGGAAGTTCCCCACAACACAGAATTACCTGGCCCCAAATGTCAGTAGTGCCGGGGTTGAGAAATTCTGCCTTCTAGTGAATCATCTTTATATCAGCACAACTTTGAACGTAAAAGCAACAAACTACTTCATGAGAGACGATCATCTGCTAAAGCAGAAGTACATCCTGGTAGGCCATTCAGATGTGTGGGAGTAGAATCTGGTCCCTGAGATTCACTTATTCTGGATACTTCTGCCATGCTTCATTAATTATGACAACTCCTGCTCCAGGAACCCATTTCTTCAGTTTATCTAAGAATTCTCTCTGCTCCCTAGGGTCATCCTTTAATTTGGTGGAGTTCAGGTTGTTCTCCTTAGTTATGTTTATGGCATCACAGTAGAGTTTATGATCCTTGAAATGAGTCTGCTCGAGTTTGAACACTGTGTTAACCACTCAAGAATATAAAACTTTGAGCAAAACATGTAATTTCCCCAAGCTTCACTGTCCCCATATATAAAATGGTAAAAATTATAACAACACCTATAAAGCTGCTGGTAAGGATTGAATGAACTGATGTATAGAAACCCCATCCATCGTGCCTGATGCATAGTAAGCACTCCATCGATTTCAATTGTATTACCATTTGTCAAGATTTCTGTATTATCTTGGTGTCAAGATTGTGATGAACTAAGTGGAGAGGTGTTGTATAGTGGTTAAATGCACAGACTCTGAAGCCAGATTTCCTGGATTGGAATCCTGAGCCTACCGTGTACTTGCTAGGTGATGTTGCTCAAGTCCTCTGTAAATTTTGTGTGCCTCAGTTTCCCCATATGTATAGTGGGGATAGTAACAGGTATCTTCTAGGGTTGTAATGAGAATTTCTAAATTAATATATGCAAAGTTTTTATAGATATAAAATACATAGTAACTTCTAGTAAGTTATTCTTTCATTCTCCTGTTTACCTCGATCATGGTTTCAATTCAGAACACTTTTTTCTTTTCTCAAGGAAACAAGCTTCCCTATTAATAATGAAAATTTAACGTGGCTATACAAAGCCACAGATGCCACAAGAAAAATTATATAACTTTGAAAGAGCCAATATTAATTAAACATCAAGGGGGGTAGTGTTCAAGAGAGTCCTCAGATAAAAGTTCACACTTGAGACAACCAAATACTTAAGATTTTTGTCTGGGAAACGGGACACTTGCAGCCCCGTTCTGTGACCTTGCTCCAATGTACTTTTCTATTATGGGGAACAAATTGCACCAGGTGGGTTTATTATTTCCATTTCCATAACTTTCTGGAAAAGTAGACAAAAGCTGATGTTTAAATATGATGCTGATTATCTTCAGTTTGGCATAGAATTGAATTCTAAATTTGGATTTGTAAGTTTCCAGTCAAATCACTTTTCTGGCACCCATGGCCATGGGTGTCAATGACAAACCTGGGGGTATAAATACCTGTGGATGAAAAGCGATCATCACACTTCTCAGTCCAAATCCAGTGAGCAACCATGAAGACCTTCATCTTCCTTGCTCTCCTGGGAGCTGCTGGTGAGTCTTTACGAATAAATGAATGCAGTGGATACATCTACCCCAGGGGATGCCTGAAGCCGCAGATAGTACTGAACCCTGTATATGCTATGGTTTTTTCCAATATGTATGTACCTATGATAAAGTTTAACTTATAAATTAGGTACAGTAAGGGATTAACAATAACTAATAACAAAATAGAACAATTATATAATAATCATATCATACTGTAATAGAAGTTATGTGTCATGCTCTTCTCTCTATCTCTGTCTCTAAATATCTTATTCTACTTGACTCACTCTTCTTGTGATGATGTGAGATGATAAAATGCCTACATGATAAACAGAGTGAAGTGAATGATGTAGGCATAGTGAGATAGTGTTAGGCTAGTAATGAGCTCCTGATGATACATCAGAAAGTAGATCATCTGCTTCCTGACTGCGGTTCACCGAGGGTAACCATAACCATGGATAAGGGGAAACTACCATAGTACAAATACCTATACATAATTAAACCTCACTTGTTGGGGACAGATTATAGTGAGCAGGAGGAATTAGTGTAGAAAGTATAAAGAGGCAGAAATTGCCCTGAACGTCAAGATAAAATCTATGAAGGAAGAGGGAAAAGGAAAGGATAGTTAACAATAAGGAAATGTTGCATTTTGAATTAATAATCGGGAACAATGACTAGTCTTGGGCTCATTGAAGAGGCTGTGAGGGTCAGAACCAAAGTCTCCTCTATACCGAAAGGATTTTAACAGGCAAAGATACTTTATTTCTCATGAATAAAAGCTATGGGCTGGGTTTTACAATGTCTTTCTTAATGAAATCTCTCTGGTGTAAAATAACATATCATTTAATCATCAAAAGATGTAGAGAAATATCTGTTTCTATTCTTTATACTACCAAATTTCATCAAAAACTTGCTATTAAACTTTCCCGAATTGGATGAGTATAAATTCAATACACCAGTCTCTAAATGTCTTTCCCAAAATTACTTCAAAATATTTGAACAATAGGGTGGATATAATATAATCATAGACTTTGGGAGCCATAGAAATCTTAATAAATCAGTGGGCCAAACTTCACAATGCTGAATAAATTGAAAAATGTTAGAAAGATAATTGGAATAAGGGGAAAGATTGGAGAGGGAAACCAAATATAATGTTCTATGAAATCATTTCATGAAAATTTTATGCAAGAACCAAAAAGAGAAATTTGGGGAACAAAAGTACAAACTCCCAATTCCTTCCAGGCTAGAACATTCTTAGGGGGCTTCTAAAAGCTTCCTTCCCTTTACTTCATGGGAATAAGTATCCTATACCAACCACCATAAATCAATATAAGCATGGTTACTGCAAAGCTTCACTGAACATTTATTTGCATGTCTGCTGAACAAAGTTTTGTATAAAAAGTATTCTTTTTTTAATGTTTATTTATTTATTTTGAGAGAAAGAGAGAGTGAGTGAGTGAGCAGAGGAGGGGCAGGCAAAGAGACAGAGGAAGAGAGAGAATCCCAAGCAGCAGAGCCCGATGCAGGGCTCAAACTTGCAAACCATGAGATCATGACCTGAGCCAAAACCAAGAATCAGATGCTTAACTGACTGAGCCACCCAGGCCCTCCTAAAAAGCATTCTTTACATCCTTAGGTAGTAATGTTCAGGGCATGTAATATATAAGAGTCTCTGATCAAGGTGTGTGTGTGTGTGTGTGTGTGTGTGTGTGTGTGTGTGGTACATATGTTGAAAAACAGTATATTTATCAAATTTAAAGCATAACTTACAAATTAGATACTTATAATGGTGTAAGTAGAGTATGTGTCAAAGGTATAGATAGAGTAATAAGATTTTGGGAAAAACATTATGGGAAAATTATGTTATCACCACGTCCTGATTATGTGTGACAAGAAAACATTATCTTCTTTTTTCTAGCTCACCTACAAAAACTTAGTGGTAAGTAGAAATTCCAAGATGTATCTTTTAACAGATAGTTTCCAACTTTTCCTTGTCAGTTGCTTTCCCCGTTGATGACGATGACAAGATCGTTGGGGGCTACACCTGTCCGAGGAACTCTGTCCCCTACCAGGTGTCCCTGAACTCGGGCTACCACTTCTGTGGCGGCTCCCTCATCAATTCCCTGTGGGTGGTGTCTGCGGCTCACTGCTACAAGTCGTAAGTAACTGATACTCACATATCTGTTCTCCCAGATCAGCTCATCCCCCAGCCCTGCCAAAGCACAATCAGGGTAAACTAGAGAGTTATGCTTGAGGGGTGAGCATTCAGATTCTAGAAGACTTGTCATTCTCCCCAGGCACTGTATGTTGCGTTGAGGGAATTTTACATGGACAGCTAAACTTAGAGTTCCCTGATAGCCTTCCAAATGATGGTACCAGAGACAGAGGAGGGGAACTAGCTAGTGATGAAGTATACCTAGGACTAGCTTAAGAGCATTAATCGATAAATAGTCCCAATCATTATAGCTCAACCAGGAAAAAATGGCATATGGAGGTAAAAACCCAAAAGAAGTTTCCAGTACAATTTTAAAAATAAGTACAACTCATTCTGCCCCCTTAAAATCCTGGCATGTCTCTGATTCCTGCCATGTCTCCCTACAATAACTGATAATCTCAACCAGAGGAGGAATAGCACGTGCTGAATAATATTCATCAATTCCCACCTAACCTGCCATCATTGTATTGGTGCCGTTCAGTCATGGGAACTAAAGGCATCTAGCTATTCTAACAAGATGGCGGGCTGGTAGTGACACCCACTTAAGAGTTACTCTAACCTGGACCGTATCTGGTAGGGCTGCCTTACGTGCACAATTACCTATGTGTGGGAACACTTGAAGGGGATGGTGTTCATGCTTATGCTTATGACTGGGGGGAACTGGGGAAGGGGAAAATCTCAAGTTGGATACTTACAGAACTTTGCATCCTCTAATCCAGCCGAATCCAGGTGCGTCTGGGAGAACACAACATTGCAGTCTCTGAGGGCAGTGAACAATTCATCAATTCGGCCAAGGTCATCCGCCACCCGAGATACAATGCAAACACTATTGATAACGACATCATGCTGATTAAATTGAGCTCACCTGCCACCCTCAACTCTCGAGTGTCTGCTATCTCTCTGCCAAGATCTTGTGCACCTTCTGGTTCCCAGTGCCTCATCTCTGGCTGGGGAAATGTCCAGAGCTTTGGGGGTGAGTGTCACCTGGAACAAAAGCACCAAGTCTGAAAATCCTAGAAGTGAAAGACATGTTGGGGGTCAGTTAGTCTGAACTGTCACTCAAGGCAAGGTTCCCAGAGGATAGTTTGTGGATGTATGGAGTCTTAGGAAGATTCCTTTGCTGGAAAACACAAGAAAAAATGAACTGTGATAAAGATAGATGTTCAGCTGAAGTGTGATTTGTGATGTGCAAAGAAGTAGAAACCGAGGAGGTAAACAGAACAGAGGCTGAGAGATTTGGTACCACCTAAAGTATAGACCTGCTTAAGAGGTAGTCTCCAGATTTGAGATCTGGAGTCACTGATGCCAGCGTCAGAGAGAACAACTTGTTGATTAAAACTGTTCAGAAGACTTTCCAGATAAAAGTTGTTCTTCCAAAATAGAAGTTACTGGCAAAGTAGGGAAGGAGGGAGAGATTGGGAAAGAAATCTCCAAGAATCCTGTGGGTAATATTCTTCCATTTTTACCCTTGCGCCCAACAGAAAATTATCCCGATGTCCTGCAGTGTCTGAAAGCTCCCATACTAACTGACAGTGCTTGCCGTAAAGCCTACCCAGGCCAGATCACCAGCAACATGATCTGTCTGGGCTTCCTGGAAGGCGGAAAGGACTCTTGCCAGGTTAGTTTCTCTGTACTCCTTCTGGCCAAGCCGCAGGCATTTCCACCATATTTTCCCTTTCCTGAAACACAGATTGAGAAGCTGTCTCTGGGATGGATTATAAGGGACAAGGGAGAGATTTGGGATAAATGATAAATTTTCCTTTTGAGATATTAATGGTTAGGGTCAAGGGTAAAAAGATACACAGAAGATGGTGTGCAAACAGCACACCCAGGCGCCCTGCTGAGGAGGTATATTGTACCAGGAAACTTTCTGGAAAAAAAGCAGGGCTAGCTGGGCAGCATTGCACTCACTTGTCCTCACCTCTTCTTGGCCCTGCCTGCCTGCAACTAAGAGAAGAGCAGGAGCTAGGAGGAGGGGGGTGGGGTAGAAAGGATGGGGATGTAGTACAGAGATTGAGGGTTGGATTCCCAGGAAAAGCGAAGATGCTTCCTGGAGAATCAGCAACCTGGGAAAACGGACCCAGGGTAACGGAGAAACAACTTTGAGCCTTTCCCCCAACTTGGTGTGACTGAGAGTTCTTATTGTCTCTTTCCTCTTGTTCAGGGTGACTCTGGTGGCCCTGTGGTCTGCAACAACCAGCTCCAGGGCATTGTCTCCTGGGGTGCCGGCTGCGCTCAAAGAGGCAAACCTGGTGTCTACACCAAGGTCTGCAACTACGTGAGCTGGATTCAGCAGACCATCGCTGCCAACTAAGCACATGGACCTCTCCACACCCTATCCCGTTAGTCAACCTCGCCTTCCACCTATGCCTGAAAACAGTATCTAAATAAAAACATTTTGTCCCACACCACATGTGTCCAAGAACTGTCCTTACTTAATATTTATGAACTTTATCTTCAAACTGACTGCTGAGTAAGAGAGTGGGCACAGAATTGAACAATTACACGAGGATAGAATTGGAAAGGTTACACAGGTATTCATTCAACCTGATCCAAATGAATTTACTGATCATCTATCTGCTAGGCTCTGTGTGGTCCATTGAAGATATAAGCATGGATAAGCTTTGAAGTCACTATTGCCATCACATTTTTGAACAGATGATGATGACATCAGGGTACAGAAAGGGCAAATCAACTGCCCAAAGTCATTCAGCTAGTTCAGAGTCAGGGAGGCTCCAGTGGCCCTTATTCCCAAAGCATTGCTACTGCTGTGACACTATGGTCTCCTTTTTTTTTTTTTGGCTCCAGTCCATCTGAAACTGTGAGGCTAGATAATGGAAACCACCAGATGGAGAATTTGTTTTTTTGTACAAATCACAGATTTCCTGCATTTCCCAAGATTTTACCTACCTATATATTCCAGTTCTCTAAGATCTTTCTTGCTTTCCCCCTGGGATTTTATTGCTATTGCAGGCATGATGTCTGCAATAGCAGACATCTGTCTGTGCCCATTGCCCATCTTCCACCACCAGACCCCCACATCCCAGCCCAAATAATGTACTATTTTGAACTATAGAAGAAAGAAAGTGAAAACGCAGGTCAGTTTACAGAGCAGATCTATTACACTGAGGTCATAGAAGTCGTGGCTACAGAGTTGGTTTGGAGAACAAGTCCCAACACATGATTCCTGTGCATATCCGGTATGGATCCAGGAGAAGAATATAATGGGATCTAAGCATGGACATCTTGGAGTAGATGGAGGAGGTTTGAAAGGGGAAAATGTTCACAGCCTCAGTAATAAGGTGAAGAAGGGATATTGTCTTAGTCGGTTTAGGCTGTTATACCAAAAATGCCATAGACTGGGTGGCTTAAACCACAAACATTAACTTCTCATAGTTCTGGAGGCTGGGAAGTCCAAGATCAAGGTGCAGTGGGAAACAGTGCAGGCCCACTTCCTGGCTTGTAGACAGGGGCCTTCTCACTGTGTCCTCACCTGGCAGAGAGAGGGCTCTAGTCTCTTCTTATAAGGACGCTAATCCCATCATGGGGTCTCTAGCCTTATGACCATATAAACCTTGCAAAGGTCGAATCTCCTAATACTGTCCTGTAGTGGGTTAGGTTTGAGTACATAAATTTGTGGGCATGGGGGAGGGGCACAAACATACAGTCCACACCAGGTATTTTGGAAGAGGAAAATATGGGAAGATACATGCCCCATTACCAAATTTCTATTCCTTTGTAATTCTGGATGGCACATTCATAGGAACCAGTCCTGAGCCCTTCATATTGCCTTGTCAATTCCACTGGGATGGAGGCCAAATTCCTTAGCCTTGCATTCAAGGCTCTTAAATATATGGTCATAACTAAGTTGTCCTGTCTTATTTCCATAGTTCTCATTGAACTGCTTTCATGTTTGCATATGGCCTAAATTAATTAATTTCATATACAACTCCTCTATGTTAAAATAGGTAGCTTTAGATCTACCTTAACTAAATATCTCAGGCTTCTCTCCAGAAACAAATGACCTTAAAGATTCTCCTGTTTCCTCTAAAACATTTTCTATTCCACACCAGCACCACCCACCTCACCGCAAGAAGAGGGCAGATTTAGAGACCTGGCAGGTTAAGGGAGCTATACAAAAGATGAGAGATAAGGGAAGGTCCAAAGAAAAGTATGAAAAAAATCCTTTTTCTTGATACTATTCAATATTCCCTTGTCAGCCTATCTTGTCATTTTCTATCAACTTTCTTTTTAAAAAAATCTAACTCTTCATAATTTGTAAATTTATACTAAAATGTAAAATCTGTATGCTCTTTGACCCAGAAACTTCATTTCTAAAACTCTATTCTATTGAAATATCCATACAACCACAAAAACAAAGTATAAATGGGAGTGTAAAATTTAGGACTCATTCCATTGCAAAGAACAGAATAGCCAACTCAAATGGCCTTTAAAGATGTACTAATGGAAGCTTAAAAACTGGGAAGGCTTCAAGGATGCTTTGATTCAGCAATTCAAAAATGTCAAGGACCCTATGATTCCTGTCTTTGTCCTGTGCATTAATGTCAGTTTTATCCTCAGGATAAAACCTTGTGATTGAAATGACCCTCAGAGGCCGACTCTACCTTGTCTATATCGAGGGGGAAAGACAAAGCTACTCCCATCAGACCTAGGAAGTTTCTTTCCCAGATGCCCCTGGCAGACATCATAATGTGTGTCTTTCACTGAATTTGGTCACTGGCACAAACCTGAGTCAATAGTCTAGTGGGATTATGCTGATTAATTTACAATTAGGTTACCCAGCATAACCTCAGAGCAAGGGGTGGACTTTCATTCCGCAATGAACTTGGTACGTGTTTGGTTAACTGAATGGTTATAAGGATGGTTACCAAGAGAAGGAGGAGCAGATGTTAAGAAGGCAGCCACAATCTCCACTAGAGTAATCCAGGGTGCGTATTGATACATTGTCTATGTAATTCTGAAAATCCAGAAACAATCCAAAGATCCATTAATAGAAGATTGATTAAATACATCTGGTATGTCCCTCAGTGGAGACAATGTAACTATTTCATTCATTTATCCAACCACGTACTCAACAAATACTTAATGATGACCTACAATGTCCCCACCCTGTCTTATGCTCTAAAGATACAGCAGAAGAAATAGTCAAATCCCTACCTTCATGGTATATATGTCCTCACTGGGTAAATAGAAAACAAATAAACAGAGACGGTAGACTAGAATGCTGATCAATGCAAATGCTACAGAAAAGCAAACCAGATAAAGGGGTGGATGACTAGAAAGTACACACCTGCTTCTAAAGTACAGTTGACCTTTGAACAATATGAAGGTTGGGGCACCAACACCCTGCAGAGTCAAAAATCCTTGTCTAACTCATGGTTCCCCCAAAACTTAACTACTAATAGACTACTATTGGCCAGAAGCCTTACTGATAACATAAGCAGTTGATTAACACATATTCTGTATGTTATATGCACTATATGTGGTATTCTTACAATAAAGAAAACCAGAGAAAAATGTTAAGAAAATCAGAAGGAAGAGAAAATACATTTGCAGTCCTGTACTGTAAGAAGTCCGCATATAAGTGGATCTGTGCAGTTCAAACCCATGCTGTTCACGGGTCAACTGTATAATCTGAGAAACACATAGAAAGACCTATGAAAGCATCCTATAATTTGAAATAAAAAGCCACTTTGTAGAGTCAGAAGAGACATCTCTCACCAAAATATATTTACTCCAAGTAAATACCTAATTCATAATTCAATAAGATCCAGGAAGGCATGGTATCTGTGCAGAAAAATACGGAAATATAAGGAGGTAACAATCTGAGATTAGGAACAACTGCATAGAGACAAAAGTGTTTTTTTTTTCTTGCCATGTCTAATCACAGCAACAGATGAGTTTTCTTTATGTATCACTTGCTCCTGTAAACCCTAAGATGGCTCTCAACTGTCAACCTCATGGTTGTGACCTTTTGGAGCTGTGTAAAATAAAGTGATATCTGCACCTAGAAGCTTAGTTCCTTATGCAAATATTTTTTTCATACAGAATAGCTAGGCTGGGTAGAAGTTTACTTCATACTGGTACACAGCATAATCGACTTGTTAGTTTTCCCATTAGCCAGGAAAGAATTTCAACATATGCTCAAGATGAATTTATCAGAGAATATTTGCTCTAATAAGACAAAGAGAAGCCTCTTTTACCCTACAAACCTTATTTAAATTCATTATTGAAGTCCAAACCATTGTCATCGTTTATCTTTTTTTTTAATGTTTTTATTTATTTTTGAGACAGACAGAGACAGAGCATGAGCAGGAGAGGGGCAGAGAGAGAGGGAGACACAGAATCTGAAGCAGGCTCCAGGCTCTGAGCTGTCAGCACAGAGCCCGATGCGGGGCTCAAACTCACAGACTGTGAGATCATGACCTGAGCTGAAGTCGGACGCTTAACCGACTGGGCCACCCAGGCGCCCCCATCATTTATTTTTTATGGCATGTTATTTTGGTATTGATATCAACTTTTCAAACGCCGTTAAAAATAAAGATATTTACTTACTGTCTTTGTATTATTTTAGTCTCACTTTTAAAAGTCCATTAAGAAGTTCTGTCTCGTTGAATGGATACAAATACAAAAGTCTTTATTTAGTCTTAGGGATACTCATTTATTCTGAGTAACTCAGTCTAATCATTGTCTGTTTATACCCCATCTCAGCTATGGAATCTGTTGAAACATAATCCAACAATCGAGATGAAAACTTCTCTCCACACAAAAATCTGTGCATGGAAGTTTCCAGCAATTTTATTTATAATTGTCAAAATTTGGAAGCAACAGAGATGTTCTGCCATAGGTGTGTTGATAAATAAACTGTGGGACACCCAGCCAATGGAGTATTGCTCAGCGCTAGAACAAAAGTGAGCTATCAAGCCACAAAAAGACACGGAGGCAACTTAAATGTATATTACTAAGTGACAGAAGCCAAAATGAGAAGTCTAAATGCTGGATGATTAAACTATATGGAATTTTGGAAAAGATAAAACCATGGAGTCAATAAAAGGACCAGTAGTTTCCAGGCGTTGGGGGAAGGGATGAATAGACCGAGCCCAGGGACTATTAGGGCAGTGAAAATACTCTGTGTTATGCTATGATGACACATGTCACTGTACATTTGGCCAAACCCATGGAATGTATAACACCAAGGGTGAACCCTTGGTAAACTATGGATTTTGGGTGGTAATAATGTGTCCATGTGGGTTCATCCATTGTAATAGATGCACCAATCTGGTGGGGATGTTGATAATGGGGGAGGCTGTATGCATGTGTGAGATCGGGGAGGTCAGGCAGCACATGGGAAGTCTCTGTATCTTCCTCTCAGTTTTGCTGTGAACCTAAAAATGCTCTTAGGAGAAAAGTCAAAGAATTATTAACTTTTTTTATTGAGGGAAAATGAGAGAGGATGGGCAGAGCAAAAAGTATTGTAATGCTGGCCATGCTAATAGTGGACAACTTTAAGTGGAGTTATAATTAGTGAGTTTTTACTGTTGTTTCCTATTTCTGTTGTTACTTTTATATATTTTTCTCAATAAACATGGAATAGATTTTTATGAAACAAAAATGTCGCTTGTTTTTAGTGAAATTCCCAGGCTTTTTAGTTCACAAAACTTGGTGGTAGTCCTTGCCACCTTACAAAAGTCTTCTCTGAGGAGGAAGCCTGCTGAGAATGAGTGCCGCGCAGGGCAGGCTGGGACTGCTGACCAGCTCCGTCCTCCTCCTCTTCCTCCCACATCTGTTCAGAGTCCCACATTTGTCACCGGGTGTCACACATGAAACCTGGTTACAACCTGAGGGGGTAGTAATTTATTTCCGTAGAAAGAGCTGTATTAGACTGGGCACACTTTAAACCCATGGTACTTAATAACCCCGAATCCCTGACTTTCACGAGCAGCATATTCTGGGACAGTGCTGAGCCAAAATACACAATTCTGTGAACCAGAGACATACTGAAGGTTTGCTCTTCTTAGTATTCAGGAGCCATTTCTTATTGTTGCAGGGGTGGAAAATGGAATCATCATCATTATAACAACTAGTATTTATTGTTTTTGTTTCTCAATGTGTTGCACCATTCTTACATGCTTTTCAGTAGTATTCAATCCTCACAAGTATCCTATGAGATAGGTACAAATACTCTTTCCTCCCTGAGGCTTAAAGAGGTCAAATGTTTTTCTCAGGGTAAGGTGGCTAGGAAGTCCTGCAGCCAGGAATGAAATCCTAGAAGCTGGACTCCAGAGCTCATGCTTTTCATCGCTCTGTAGGACTTCACAACAATATTTAGACGTTAAGAAAAAGAAGGCATCCCCAGAAACCTGGAAAATCTGGAGATACTAAGGTTCCAGTTATTTCACAAAACAAGCATTTATATAGCATTTACTATTTGCCATTAGAACTCACTGTTCTGAGCACTTTATAAATAGATCATCTGAACAGATCAGTGAGGAGTAGAGATTGAATCAGTAATCAAAAACCTCCCAGCACAGAAAATCCATGGCCAGACCTCACTGGCAAATTCTACTGAACACTTGAAGATGAAATTAACACCAATCCTTCTCAGACTCTTCCAAAAAGTTAAAGAGGAGGGAACACTTCTGAACTCATTCTATGAGGCCAACATGAGCCTGATCCCAAAGCCAGAGAAAGACATCACAAAAAAAGAAAATTGTAGACCAATATCCCTGATTGAACCCACATTTATTTCATATGTCTGGGGGGTAGAGTCAGGAAGTTATCATGTAAGGCTAACTTATAAAGAGGAATATTGAAAAGAGTAATACATGTGAAAGACAAAAAGTGTACATGGAAAGGGATTGGCTGTATTCAGACTATTCAGTAAGAGCACCCCAGATCCAAAGATCAGAGAGTCTCAGCAAAATGGTTTTACCTGAAGACACCTTAGAGGGAGTAAGAAACAAGTTACAGGTGTGGAGATTTGCAGTAAAACAAAACAAAACAAAACAAAACAAAACAAAACAAAACAACAATTATTTTCCAGTCGGGACTTCTCAGTCAGCTGAACAGAAAGCGTTTTCTGTATGTGTAGCCAGTTGCAAGGGAAAAAAGAGTTCTAAGCCTAGCTAATCATTCGTGAGATGAAGAATGGGGAAGTTGGAGGGTCTGTCTGGCCCCCTCAGCAGTTACAAGCAAACTGGGAAAGGTGTTTGGCCTTGTCACAGGTAAACAGGGGAGTCATCCCAAGCTCTACAGGAGCCATGAGAAAGAGTGGATGGAGTCTCTAGTAACTCGTGTGTGGAAGGGTAATTCTTTGTGGTAAGCCATTTCCCTGAGCACAAAAGTGCCAGAGGATTTTTGACAGCCACTGTCTTCTGGGAGCACAGGGCTCAGATAAAGTTCGATATGGCAGAGAAAATCTAGAGACTCAGGGCCCAGTCCTGACTTTGCCAATAACTTCCATGAGGACCACAGCTGCCTCATTATGAAAATGGGGGTGGGGAAAGACTTGTTACATTTATTTCACATCCTAGAGTTTGATGAGTCTCTAAGAATGGCAGAGGGACTCTTTAGAAGAAGGGAGACAGCAAGTGAGGGCAGAGAGAGAGGGGACCCAGTCACAAAGGGAGGAGGGGACAACAAAGAAAGGCTATGTCACAGAGAGGGAGGAAAAATGTCAGCAGATACATCATAACTCCTGAGATATTTGGGATCAGAGAAGAAGCACCAGGGGTTTGACTTGGTCTGCTACTTCCTCTCTTGCACCCAGATCAGAGACAGCGCCCAACCAGGCCTTATACAATTGGGGTTTGAGCCCTAGTTTCAAGACTGCTATAAGATTTTTGCTTCTCCTCCTAACCCCCAGTTAATGTTTCTCCCCAGCTGTCTTTGCCAAGGGCACTTGGACTAAGGATTGGGACATTTACAGCTTGATCCAATGCAAGATCACTGCCCGCCATGAAGCCCTGTCTTGTCTTCACTCTCCTGAGTGCAGCTGGTGAGTGGCTGGCCTGGGCCTCCTGGCGAGGGATGGGACAGTGGTCAGGAGGGTTGGGAGGGTCAGAAGGGGAAGCAGTCAGCCACAGCTGAAGAGACAGGAAGAGGCAGGCATTTCCTTCAATTAACTGTTGAAAAAAACAAAAGGAATCTCTAGCCATGTGACTTATCCCATCAGCGGGCTCTCCCATCCCCTCTGAGACCTGTGAGCAAGTTGGAATATGTCACTATAGTGCCCCACTCTCTCCTGAGGATCGAATGTGTGATACCTTAGCCTGTCACTTTCCCTGGACAGCCATGCTTCCCTCTGCCTGGCAGATGGACTCAGAAGTGTGGGCAGGGAAGGCAGGCAGGCCGGGGGCAGTGCACTGGAGGCCCCAGGGCCCTGCCCAAAGCCTTTCCATCCCCTCACTACCAAAGGCAGGTGGTATGCAATCATTACTTCCATGCTTGGTTGGCATGTTAATTAAAAATAATGTTTTCAAAGGAATAATTCACTTTCTCCCATTTTTATAATACACCACACTACCAGTCAAGAGTTCCTGATCAGCCCATGAGTTAATGTTAATATGCTTCCTTCTCAACCAAAGACAGTGTCCCTGAAGCATATAGCTTGGGTGGCATGCGTGATTCTCTCTGATTTTTAAAAAGATGTTTAAAATAATTTGAAGTCCTTGGTATTATCTCTGAAAACCTTAGGCTGAAAAAAACTACCCTAAGTGTTGCCCCACAACCTGTTTGACTCTCTCTCTACCTGTGATTCTGTCAATTCTTTAGAAGTCATTTTGGCCAGAGAGTCTGAAGCTGATAAGCTGAACTTACCAGAAGATTTTACTATTCCTTACATGGTCTACTTGCAGTCCAGCCCAGAACCCTGTGTGGGGTCTCTCATTCACCCTGAGTGGGTACTGACAGCTGCCCACTGCCCCTTACCGTAAGTATCCCTTTGTTCTTGGGACTGGGAGGGATCTATTTAAAGAAAAGCAAGTCTTAAAGGATATCCCGGCAAGTCTTAATGACATTCTAAAGGAAACAGAAGACCCAGAAAGAGAGAGGATCTCCTTCCCAATGGGAAAAGTAACACCCATTTGGGTGGCTTAAGAGGAGAGCAATAGGAAGGTGTCAGGAAACTCTCTCATGGAGAATAACTAATATTATATATATATATATGCCCCCAAATATATAAGTCAAATATATGTTATATATATATGCCCCCAAATATATAAGTCAAATAATAACAAACATAAAGAAACCCATTGATAAAAATACCCTAATAGTAGGGGTCTTTAACACCTCACTTACAGCAATGGACTGAAGCAGAAAATCACCAAGGAAACAATGGCTTTGAATGACACACTGGGCTAGATGTACTTAACAGATATATTCAAAACATTTCATCCTAAAGCAGAAGAATACAGATTCTTCTCAAGTACAAATGGAACATTCTCCAGAATAGAACACATACTGGGTCACAAATCAACCTTCAACAGGCACAAAAAGACTGAGATCATACCATGCGTATTTTCAGATAACAATGCCGTAACACTTAAAATCAACCACAGAAAAAATTTGGAAAGCCCCCAAATACATGGAGGCTAAAGAACATTCTACTAAAGAATGAATGGATTAATCAGGAAATCAATGAAAGAATTAAAAAGTACATGGGAGCAAAAGAAAATGAAAACATGACAGCCCAAAGCCTTTGGGATGCCACAAAGGCAGCCCTAAGAGGATTACAATTGCATTCAGTACATTGCAATTCAGGCCTATCTCAAGAAGCAAGAAAGGTCCCAAATACACAACCTAACCTTACATCTAAAAGGTGCTAGAAAAGGAGCAGCAAATAAAACCTAAAGCCAGAAGAAGAAGGAAAAAAATAAAGATTAGAGCAGAAATAAATGATACAGAAACAAACAAACAAACAAACAAACAAACAAAAAACCCCAGTAGAACAGATCAATGAAACTAAATGCTGGTTCTTTGAAAGAATAAAATTGATAAACCCCTAGCCAGATGTATCACAAAGAAAAGAGAGAGGACCCAAATAAAATAAATCATGATAAAATCATGAATGAAAGAGGAGAGATCACAACCAACACATCAAATACAAACAATTATAAGAGAATACTCTGAAAAATTACATGCCAACAAACTGGACAATCTGGAAGAAATGGACAAATTCCTGGAAACTCATGCACAACCAAAACTGAAACAGGAAGAAATATAAAACTTAAAAAAAAAATTTTAATGTTTATTTATTTTTAAGAGTGAGAGAGAGACAGAGTGTGAGAGGGGGAGGGGCAGAGAGAGAGGGAGAGAACCTGAAGCAGGCTCTAGGCTCTGAGCTGTCAGCACAGAGCCCAATGCGGGCTTTGAACTCACAGACTGTGAGATCATGACCTGAGCTGAAGATGGGCGCTTAACTGACTGAGCCACCCAGGTGCCCCAGAAATATAAAATTTAAACAGACCCATAACCAGCAAAGAAATTGAAACAGTAATCAAAAATCTCCCAACAAACAAGAGTCCTGGGCCAGATGGCTTCCCAGGGGAATTCTACCAGACCTTTAAAGAAGAGTTAATACCTATTCTTCTTATTGTTCCAAAAGATAGAAATGGAAGAAAAGCTTCCAAACTCATTCTATGAAGCCAACATTACACTGATTCCAAAATCAAAGACCCCACTAAAAAGGAGAATTACAGTCAATATCCCTGAGGAAGCTGGATGCAAAAATTCTCAACAAGATACTAGCAAATTGAATTCAACAGTATGTTAAAAGAATTATTTACCATGATCAAGTAGGATTTATTCCTGGGCAGCAGGGCTGGCTCAGTATTCACAAATCAATGTGATTCACCACATTAATAAAAGAAAGGATAAGAACCATATGATCCTCTTAATAGATCCAGAAAAAGCATTTGACAAAATACAGCATCCTTTCTTGATAAAAACCCTCAAGAAAGTAGGGATAGAAGGAACATACCTCAACATCATAAAGGGCATATACAAAGACCCACAGCTAATATCATCCTCAATACGGAAAAATTGAGAGCTTTCTCCCTAAGGTCGAGAACATGACAGAGATGTCCACTCCCAGCACTGTTCTTCAACATCTGGAAGTCCTAGCCTCAGTAATCAGACAATAAAAGGCATACAAATTGGCAAGGAAGAAGTCAAACTTTTACTCTTCACAGATGACATGATACTCTGTGTGGAAAACTCAAAGGACTCCACCAAATAATTGCTAGAACTGATACATGAATTCAGCAAAGTCACAGGATATATAATCAACATACAGTGGGGTGCTTGGGTGGCTCAGTTCATTAAGGATCTGATTCCCAATTTTGGCGAAGGTCTGATTTCATGGTTCATAAGTTCAAGCCCCACCTGGGGCTCTGTGCTGAGTGAGGAGCCTGCTTGGGATTCTCTGTTGCCCTCTTTCTCTCAAAATAAATAAATATGTTAAAAAAAAATAAAATGAAATCAACATACAGAAATCAGTTGCATTTCCATACACCAATAATGCAGTAGCAGGAGAGGAAATCAAGGAATCTATCCCATTTACAACCGCACCAAAACCATAAGATACCCAGGAATAAACCTAAACAAAGAGGAAAGAGATCTGTATACTGAAAACTATAGAAATCTTATGAAAGAAATTGAAGAAGATACCAAGAAACGGAAAAACAGTCTATGCTCATAGATAGGAAAACAAATATTATTAAAATGTCTGAACTACCCAAAGCAATCTGCACATTCAATACAATCCCTGTCAAAGTAACACCAGCATTCTTTGCAGAGCTAGAACAAATAATTCTAAAATTTGTGTAGAAAAGATCCCAAATAAGCAAAGTAATGTTGAAAAAGAAAACCAAAGTTGGAGACACCACAATTCTGGACTTCAAGCTGTATTATTAAAGTTGTAATCATTAAGACAGTATGGTACTGGCACAAAAACAGACACACAGATCAATAGAACAGAATAGAGAGCCCACAAATCTATGGCCAACTAATCTTCAAAAAACAGGAAAGAATGTCGAAGGAAAAAAGACAGTCTCTTCAGCAAATGGTGCTGGGAGAACTGGACAGCAACATGCAGAAGAATAAAACTGGACCACTTTCTTATACTATACACAAAAATAAATTCAAAATGGATTAAAGACCTAAACATGAGACAGGAAACCATCAAAATTCTAAAGGAGAAAACAGGCAGCAAACTCTTTGATCTTGGCCGCAGCAACTTCTTACTAAACACTCTCCAAAGGCAAGGGAAACAAAAGCAAAAATGAACTATTGGGACCTCATCAAGATAAAACCTTCTGCACAGCAAAGGAAACAATCAGCAGAACAAAAAGGCAACGACAGAATGGGAGAAGATATTTGCAAATGACATATCAGATAAAGGATTAGTATCCAAAATGTATAAAGAACTTATCAAACTCAACACCTAAAAAACAAATAATCCAGTGACGAAATGGGCAAAAGACATGAACAGACACTTTTCCAAAGAAGACATCCAGATGGCTAATAGACACATGAAAAGATGCTCAATATCACTCATCATCAGAGAAATACAAATCAAAACCACAGTGAGGTACCAAGTCACACCTGTCAGAACAGCTAAAATTAACAACTCAGGAAACAGCAGATGTTGGCAAGGATGCAGGGAAAGGGGAACTCTTTTCCACTGTTGGTGGGAATGCAAACTGGTGCAGCCACTCAGAAAACACAGTATGGAGGTTACTCAAAAAATTAAAAATAGAGCTACCCTACGAACTAGCAATTGCACTACTAGGTATTTATCCAAAGGATACAAAAATGCTGATTTGAATGGCAAGTGCACCTCAATATTTACAATGGCATTATCAACAATAACCAAATTATGGAAAGAGCTCAAATGTCCATCGACTGATGAACGGATAAAGAAGATGTGATATATATAGATATATGGAATATATAGATATGGAATATATATAGATATGCAATATATATAGATATGGAATATATATAGATATGTAATATATATAGATATGGAATATATAGATATGGAATATATATAGATATGGAATATACAGATATGGAATATATATAGATATGGAATATATAGATATGGAATATAGATATATATGGAATATATATTTGGAATATAGATATATGGAATATACATATATAATGGAATATATATATATGTATGGAATATATATATATATATATAATGGAATGTTACTTGGCGATCAAAAAGAATGAAATTTTTCCATTTGCAACAACATGGATGGAACTAGAGTGTACTATGCTAAGTGAAATAAGTCAGTCAGAGAAAGATAAATATGTGATTTCACTCCTATGTGGAATTAAAGAAACAAAAGATGAACATAGGGGAAAGGAAGGAAAAATAAAATAAGATAAAAACAGGAAGACAAACCATATCTTAAATATAGAGAACAAATGGAGTTGCTGGAGGGGGGATGGGCTAAATGGGTGATGGGCATTATAGAGGGCACATGTTGGGATGAGCACTGGGTATTGTATGTAAGCGATGAATCACTGAATTCTACTCCTGAAACCAAATACTATAGTATATGTTAACTACCCTGACTTTAAATAAAAAGATAAAGTATTGAAAAAAACACAAAACACAAAACAAAAACCCCAAACACAGATGGGATCTCTGCTCTGCACATCATAAGAAATATGAAGTAAAGACAGTTCATCCCCTCCCAAGAACTGGAGTTGGAAAACTTGATGTTCTTCTCTCAGCCAGATCTAATGCATGAATGGTTTTTGTAGGAAATGGCTCTTGTATCCGTAGCATGATTGGACTCCTGGTGTAGAAGCGCGTATGTTGGAATGTGTCCAGGGAATATAATGGAAAATGATAAGTGGGCATCCTGATAGATTAAGAGTCTTGGGAATCAGTGATAAAAGTAGGCAGCACATCATAAATATAATGACGTGGGGGCTATAGAGGGGCTGGGAGAGACCTAAGAATATCCAGAAGTGAAGGGTTCAATACACTTGCTCAAGAGCTGCTTGGGACAATGGAGTGCGGGCACATCTCTATCACCTGCCCATGCATGTTTTCCAAATCTTAATAATAATAATAATAATAATAATAATAATAATAATAATAAACAATACTAGACTGTACCAAGTGCACTCGAGGTGGCAGATACACCCCAGGTTTTATATACACACTGACTCTAGACTCTACAACCCCATAAACTATTAGCACTCTTTCACAAACCAAAGCAGGTCACTTCAGTTTTCAAGTCTGAGAGACAAAATTAAGATGATTGAGGGGGGGTCAGTTCTGGCATTTTTTGTGGTTCTGACATTCTTTGACGCTGCTCTTCTCTATCTCCTTGCCCTTTTTCTTCCAAAGTGTTAAAATCCGACTGGGAGTTTATCAACCCAGCGTCAAAAATAAGAAAGAGCAGATACGGAATTACTCACTGATTGTGCCCTCCCCTGAATTCAAAGCACAATCTCTGGAGAATGACCTGATGCTGATAAAATTGTCCAAGGCTGCTGCGCTCAACTCCCACGTGGGAACCATAGCCATATCTATGGAACCCTTAGCATTTAACGATTCCTGCTTTATCCCAACCTGGACTTGGAATGAATACAAAAACCGTAAGTGTTCGACTCTGTTCTTCATCCTGAGGAGGTTTTGGAGCTGGGGAAAATGTGGAGGGATTTACGTGAAGGGAATGGCAGCTATGAGGTAATGTTCCTGACCCTCGTGATTACTGCCAGGACTTTATCCTGCCGAGAGATAAAATCCGAAGAGGATGATACAGGGCAGCCAATCTGATACCAATGAGTGGAGCCACAGGAACTGTGGTATCTCTAGAACATTCAAGACCAGAGTCTGGGGAACTGAATTCAAATAATGGTTGGGGGAACCAGGAGTCCTCACTCTAAAGACAGTATCAAGGCATCTTGTGGGAGGGTAGCCCACTGTCTTCTTGATGGCTGCTGACAGTCCAGCAAGCAATTCATCAAGCAGCAGTGGGAAAACAAAAACAGAACATGTGGGGAGCTGGCAGAAGATACTCCCCATCCCCCGCCGCAGACAACCACACCTATATCGATACGATTCACTCAGGTGGACCCGGCGAGGTGGGGGTGGCCGAGGGAGCTGCTCCTATAAACAGAAGGCAACTCTTATACCTGCTGCTTCATCCAACAGTCCCCCCTTAGAAGTGGACACCAGGGCATGCACAGGGGACTTGATTATGACATACTGTTGGTGTCTCTCTGGCCCGACCTACCAATGGGAAAAACTGCCACAGCCTCTGCTTCAGGCACACATGTCTCCAGCCTCTCAGCTCTCATTGGCATGGACAGAGGGGACCTGGTTTCTGCAGAAGCATGTCTCACCACGGGCACTTGAGGAAGAAAGTTGCTTTCTTACGCATCTGTTGAACTGTCGGTGGCCTTTACTTCATGTGGCTGCTAGTAACCCATCGGGCTCTCTGTATTGTCAAAGGATGATGGGGGCACCACTCAATATCTGAAATGAAATGATAAAGCTAAATTTATTGCTGATCACAGTGAGGAAGAACAATGCTGAGCAGACAAAGTCTCCCTGAGCAGAGCAGAGTACTGGGACTATATGCGGTTTGGGAGAAGTTTTTTGAACAGGGATTACAAGACTTTAAGAAGCTTAAGGGGGTTGATGTCTATAGAGGCATGGTTGTTGTGTGAGATTGTTGTTCACTGCTTGGCACTTTGAGGCATGTTTATTGCAGGCGGTCTGAATGGCTGACTTTAAAAAGTGACACTGATTGATCAGCTCGATGAAACTGTGTTCACTGAGGCAAATGTCATGATATTAATCAAGTTTAAACCCTGGGCTGATAGCCACAGAACACTCCTATCTTTCCTGTAAAACAAAACAAAAACAAAAACAAATAAAAAAAAAACAAATAAAAAGTGAGAACTTTGATATTCTCAGTATTTGGCAATTTCATTTTTAATTCAGAAGCAACATTCCTGGGAATCTAAATGAATATTTTTTTCTAAGCAAATTGAAGTTTACAATTTTTATCCTTGACTTTACAAGCCTTATTCAAAGTAATCGAAAAATAATTTATTACATATCATTTGAAAACAAAATAAAATCATATGAAGGTTTTATCACATAGGTTCTTCATGTCAGAATCACAGTGACAAAATAATTCTGTAAGCTCTTTGGTGCAAGGCTTCAAATATTTGTTGGGAATTCATTATTTAAAGTACTTGGTTACTTCCACCTAGCTTATTCTATGCATTTCAATTCAATTCCCATAAAAACTTAAAACTGAACATAACTCCCCTCTTTCTTGTCTGACCTGACACTTTGTGTTTTAGGACACTAGGTTGGATACACTATGAGAAAAATTCTGCTCCATAAGTGACACTAGGCTTAGTTTGAGCAATCTCTAATTAGTTTTGTTGTTTCCTTCCTCCTTGTCACTCTCTACCAGAGATTAGAATTCTTTAATACTGTGGTCAGAATCCTTGCATCCTAAGGTTAACAGCTGAGTAACAATCACTATGAGGAAGATGAGCACCATAACTTCATACACTTACAAATAATCCACTTTTAAACAATCTATTTCATTAAAAAACAGCTTCAGACACATTAAAAACAGTTTTTTCCCTTTATGATTAAATGTAAAAAATTCGATGCCAAAAATAAAGGTTTCTTAGGGACAATGGCTTTGTGTCTGACTGCTTTTATGTCATTTATAATCTTTTCATGGGTTTTGAACGGTTTCTAAACTAGGCAAGTAGAGAGGGAACTACAGATCTGATTTCTGATGTGAGGGGGACATCATGTTCTGAATCTACTGATTTGACACAGATATTGAATGAGAAACCCTAAGAAGGATTTCTCAAAATAGGGGCCGATTACAAGAGTATGTGTGATAAGCAGAGTGACTAGATGTTATTTGTCTTCCTTTTCCCCACAGTCAGCGACCCTGACATCCTGACTTGGATAAACCAATATTCTCTCCCCCTCAATGACTGCCAGAACATGGTGGGACAAATAATGGCAGCACGCATCATGTGTGTGGGACAACCTTTAAACATCTTATCTAGAACTAAGGTAACTTTTTTCAGACAGAAAGATAGCAAGGGGACTTTGAAGGTGGTTGAGGAAAATCACATGGCACTCATCCAAAAGGCCTGGAGTCCCTCTCCTCTCTCCCCCGAGATTTGGGGTTTGTCATTAGTTCCCCTTCCCTCATTTTACAATGGGAAAGACTCTGGGTAGAATCATTTGTCCCTTCTCCTCTTTCTTCCATTCAGTTTGGGCTCGAGCTTGAACCAAGAGAGGTGAGATCTAGGTGGACGTGAAGAGAGGGTTGTTACCTTTCAAAAACAAATGAGTCCCGTCCTTTAGATGCTTCTGCAACTATAATTTACCACCTCTTGGGATTTATTCTTGTTCCATGAGGACAAAGCAACATTGACCTCCTATTCCTTCTCTCTGGCAGGAAGTTTCAGCCGCCCCGGCCATCTGTGATGGCAGGTTGCATGGAATCTTGTCCTGGGCCAAAGGAAGTATCACCCTGGGAAGTGAAGGGTTCTTCACAGAAGTTTATCACCATGCAAGATGGATCTTGAAAGTCATAAATAACCACTGAGGCTCTTCCATTCCCCCGTCTTCAGTGCAACATCTTCATAATTTCTACACTGAATTCACAGCTCTTGATCTTTCTTGTTCTTGAACAGAGTTCAAACAGAAAACATTCAGTAAACAAAAAAAATGACACTAAGAACTCATGCTGTGATCACTGATCTCTTGATATATAAACTGTAAGCATGATGAGAAATGTAACAATCCCCCCCAACCATTTGTTCATTCAATCAAAAATTATTGAGTTATCAGCAATTTAGTAGGCACCGCATATGAAAGGGATAAAAGAGTGACTCTCATCTCCATCAAGCAGCCGATTATTCTACCTGATGACTATTGTTACAATGGAGATAAGAAGTTTCATGAGAGCACAGAGAAAGCCATTCTGGGTGTCAGAGCCAGGGAAGGTTTCACCAAATTGACAACTTAGGGAAGACTTTTATAAAGCTGAGGGGATAGTTAAGTAGAAGTCAGAAAAGCACAAGAATGTGGCATGTTCTGGATAATATAGGTATATAAGTAATGCTGGAGGGTAGAAAATAAATTGTAGAGGAGGAGACCAGGTGTGATAAAAGATTCTTATGTAGAGATGAGCAAGGGTTAGATAGTGAAAGGCTTGACCTGTTTGGGGAAGGAATTTAGATTTTTATCTTGTTGGAATCAGAGGGGGTGTCACTAAAACCTCCATGGTAGAGAGAGCATCATCAAATTTCTGAATTTGGACTAAAGAAGCAGAGTCTCTACAGTTTACATGTATTGACTGAGTAGAAAGAGAAAGGGAAGTGCCTGGAATAATGCCCAGGTTTCTGACTTGGGCAACTGGGTAGGTGGCGGTTCACAAAGATAATAGGAAGAGAATCAATGTTTTCATGTGTAAAGAATCAGGAGCATGGTCATGAGTAGGAGGGATGGTCCAAGTTATATTTGAGATCCCTGAGGGACATGGAGATGGTCATTTCTAGCAGACAGCTGGAGACAAAGATCTGGATCTCAGATGTCTAAGCAAAAACAACAGGGAGTTGTCTGTTTATGGGTGGTAGCTGCAGACTTCAGCAGAGCTCTGTGCCCCTGGGAAGAGCTCTGACAGATGCTCAACCCTCTTCTCACCCTGGCATATAGTGGGGAGAGGTATAGCATCCTAGACCTATTGACCAAGACACTTAAAAATAGAGAATTGAGAGGATTCCAAGTGACCCAAAAGTAGGGTCTAGAGTGAGAGGTCATGGTGTTACATAGAGGGGAGAGGCAGTGCGATATGAGGTCATCTGCTAAAAAGGGTAATAGGAAGAGGAAGAGAGAGGGTCGGTGAGATGAGAGAGAGAATAATGCCACAAAAGGAAAAGGCTGCAGAGAGAGGAGTATGGCGTTCCATCCCACGAGAGAGGTGGCAAATCCATACATCTGTAGAGATGGCAGAGGAAGGTTGGTTCTATGCTTTTCATCCCTCACCAAGGTAAAAAAGTGAAAAAAAGGCAATAAAAGCTGGGTCACAAGTAAGACCATAGATTATCCTGACACATAAACAAAAATCAAATTCTCAAATTTGGATACTGAGGCCATTTAATTAAACGATGCTTCTTTTCCTTGTAATCCTTGGTCATTCAAACTGCAAGCCCTTCTGTTTGCCTGTCTTCTCCAGTAGCCTCATTCCTAGTTTCTCACTGCTTCCCATCTCTGAGTCACTGCCCAACACCCCCTGTCCCTTTTATTGAATCACATTTATACTGTTCCAGAGTCTTTTTTTTTTTAATTTTTTTTAACGTTTATTTATTTTTGAGACAGAGAGAGACAGAGCATGAACGGGGGAGGGTCAGAGAGAGGGAGACACAGAATCCGAAACAGGCTCCAGGCTCTGAGCTGTCAGCACAGAGCCCGACGCGGGGCTCGAACTCACGGACCGCGAGATCATGACCTGAGCCGAAGTTAGCCACTTAACCGACTGAGCCACCCAGGCGCCCCTCCAGAGTCTTTAATAAAACGCTCATCTGAGTTTTTAAGTAACTCTTAAATTATGTCTTCAACACATACTGGTAATCCTGCATTTCCCATGTCACTGTCTGTACAATTCTCCATAATGGCCACCTCAAGCATTTGCCTCTCTGCTCCTGTCTTCAGTGTTTCATCTTCATTGGGTGACCTCTGGCATGGGAGTACAGGGAGGTTAAAGCCATCAGCGATAACTTCACTCAACCTCCCACCTTCTACCCTGCAAACATACTTAGTGCTTTTCTTCCTCATTCTTTTCCATCCTTCCTGGAAGTGAGACCCTATTATCTACAGCTTCTATGTCCACCTGTAATATGGATCACATCTCCCCTGACTTCCTCATGGGTGTGCTGTATTGACTATCTCTACTTCTTTATATTTTTCCACTTCCCCTATCTATTGACTTCTTTCTGTCACCATGGAAGCAAGGTAAAGCCTATTCCATCCAAAATATGGAGCCTAAGGATGGGCTCCCTTGATCTGCTCTCTGGTTGCCTCCTGGATCTTCTTTGCAGGCAGTGCCTACTTGACAATTCTTGAAGGGTCCATTCTGTGGGATTCTTCTGGGTCTCTCTTCACACTCTTCTGTACATGCTCTTCTCTTTTGAGTCCTCGTCTATATCTCCAGAGACTTTTCCCCCATCTCTTCATTTGCTTAACTTCTACTCATCCTTTAAGCACCAAACATCTCTTCCTCAAGGAAGTCTTCTTCTAACCTTTACATTAGGGTCCCTGCTATGTGTTTTTCTACATCCCTTTCTTTCCCCCATTGGGACATCCATGGTGGCAAATCTTGTTATATCCGTCTCCCCTATGGGTCTTCATCATCTGTGAGGGCAAGATTCCCATTTCCCTTACCACTAAGTCAATAATATCTAATAAAGTGCCAGCACACCGTATACTTTGTATTGGTTTTCCACTGCTGCATAAAAACATTGCCAAAAACTGAACAGCTTAAGACAACATGTATTTTCTCACAGTTTCTACAAATCAAGAGTCCAAGTATGACTTAGCTGGGTCCTCTCCTCAGGGTCTAGTAAGGCTCTGAAGTAAGAATTTGATTTCTAAGCTTTCTCAAGTTGTTGGTAGAATTCATTTCCTTCTGGTTGTGTGACACAGGATCCTCACCTTTTGCGGGCTGTCGGCTGAAAGCTGCCCTCAGGTCCTTGAGGCAATCCTTTGTGCAGAGAGGGCATCCGTACATAGTTCTTTGACACTTAATCTTCCTCAGTGTGGCTGCTTACATCCCCAAGCCAGTGGGAAAAATCTCTCTTGTGCATGCTAGTCAGGTAGATGTGTGTGTACACACACACACACACACACACACACACACACACACACACAATGTTAGTGTTATGTATTAACATAATTATCAGAATGACATCCCATAATTTTTGCCATATTCTATTAGTTGGAAGCAATTCACACATCCCACATCTAAGAAGAGGATATTAGGGATTATGCAAGGCATGAACAGTGGGCTTAAAGTCTGTCCAAAATATTCAATAGAATTTCATCAAGTAATAAATTTATTGGATCCTTATCTCCCACACAATCAAGACTTACACAAGTCTTATATATGCAGGGCTTATACACTAAGGCTTTCCGTTATAGAATTCCTGCTTATCTCTCGACCTAGTTCTTAACACTTTCACTGTAATACATAGCTGCTGTTCCTCAAACACACCACATTGTTACATATATTCATGCTTTTACAGAAGGCTTTCCCTCTTTTTGAACTAGTTTTTCTCTCCTTTTTATGTGAGACAAGTTCCTTCCCTCTTCTAAGACCCAGGTAGAGTGTAAAATTTTGGATACTCCTTCTTTATAACAATGGAGGCTGAAGAAGTAAGTATCTAACTTGTGTTCTAAGGCAATACCTCAACCTCCATTAAGAAACAAAACAAATGAGCATAGGAAAAAAAGGAAAGAGAGCAAGGGAAACCAAGAAACAGACTCTTTAACTCTAGAGAACAAACTGATGATTACCAGAGGGGAGGTAGGCAGGGGGATGGGTGAAAAAATAGATGATTGGGATTAAGGAGGCCACTTGTGATGAGCGCCAGGTTTATGGAAGTGTTGGATCACTACATTGAACACCTGGAACTAACATTACACTGTATGTTAACTAAGTGGAATTTAAGTAAAAATTTAAAACTCTCCTACATGTTATTACGAAGATTGTTAAACATGCAACAAAGCTGAAAGAATTTCACCGTGTATACCTGTATACCCATTACCTGGATTCTACCGTTGAGCAATCTATTAACATCTGGCATTGGTGTGGTATATTTGTTACAGCTGATGAACCAATATTGACACATTATTAGTAACTAAAGTCCATAGTTTATATTAGGGCTTGCTCTTTATGTTATATAGTACTAGGGCTTTGGACAAACCCATAATGGCATGTATACACAATTAGAGTATCATATAGAATAATTTCACTGGCCTGAAAATGCCCTGTGCTCTACCTGTTCATCCTTGCCCCCTTCTCCTCAAATTATGACAACCACTCATCTTTTTACTGTCTCTATAGATGGACTTTTTCAAAATATATAATAATTTTACACTGGCTTCTATCACTTAGTAATAAGCATTTAAGGATTCCCCATGTATTTTATCACTTGATAACTCATTTTTTTAAATCACGAAATAATATTCCAAGGCAGACGTACCACACTTTGCTTACCCATTTACTTATGTAAGGACCTCTTGGTTGGTTCCAAGGTTTGGCAAGTGTGACTACAGCTGATCTAATTATTCATGTGTAAGATTTTGTGGACATAAGTTTTCATTCAGGTAATCCCGAAGAGTGTGATGGCTGGATCATGTGGTAAGATTATGTTGAGCTTTGTACGAAACCACCAAACTGTCTCCCAAAGTGGCTGTACATTTTGTATTGCACCAGCAATAAATAAACATTCTTGTTGTTTCACATCCTTGCCAACATTTGGTGTTCTGTTTTAAACTGTAGCCATTCTCTAAGGCGTGTAGTTGTTGCTTTAGTTCGTAATTCCCTAATGTATGTTGAGAATCTTTCCATATGCTATTTGCCATCTGTGTATCTTCTTTGTTGATATGGACTGAACTGTGTCCTCCCAAAATTCATCTATTGAAGCCCTAAACCCCAACATGACTGTATTTGGAGGTAGGTCCCATGAGAAGGTGGCTATCTACAAGCCAGGAATGAATTTTCTGGCACTTTGATCATGGACTTCCAGCCTCCAGAACTGTGGGAAAATACATGTCTGTTTATTAAGCCACCCAGTCTGTGGTGTTTTATCATGGCAGTCTGAGCAGACTAATGCATCTGCTTTAGTACAATGACCTTTAGTCATTGTAAGGTATCTGTTCAGATATTTGGCCCACTTTTTTATTGAGCGGTCTGTTTTCTTGTTGAGTTTAAAATTTCCTTACATACTTTGGATACAAATCATTTAACAGATCATGTGTTTTGCGAATGTTTCCACATAGATAGTGGTACAGGTAGAGCTTGAGCTCTGAATACTTTATTTTGTAATTGCCTGTCTATGTACCCATTACTCCCACCAGTGTATAAGCTCTTTGCAGGCAGAGCAGTGTTTTCACATTTAAGCAGCCTCTACAGTGAGCACGGAGCCTTGCACAAGTCAGACACCTAATATAAATTATTGGCTGGCTAGGGGGGTAAATGAGTGGATGGACAGTGACATGAAAGAAAAGGCTGATATATCTCAAGGAGGAGTTCAGTGTCAGGCAGAGGGGTCAGGCCAGCACCAGAGGGCTGGGTTATGGCCACTGGAGACAAATGTCTGTGTCACACAACCAGGGGTTAGCATCACACAGATGGGAGGAGTCACTGTCCTGAGTATAGTTTGGAGAGGGCCATGATTGCAGAGTCTCACAAAGGCCAGAGCACAGAGGAGGGACTGTGGAAACACTGTGAGCCCTGACATCTCTCAGATTAGGTATGTTTTCCCCTGAAAAGGAAAACAAAAATGCTACATTTCAGATCCATTCGCTACTGTGTCAGGGACCAAGACACCTGATCTCAGTTCTTATCTTTCTGATACCCTGACACCATCCTGACTGGTGGCCGCCTCTTCTGGAACTGAATCCTGCCACCGGAAGAATTCAGATGATATATTTGGATGATACACCCCTTCTTGCTGTGTCTTCCTTAGCCCTTTTCTGTCCCTCTTCTCCATCCTTTCCAGAGACTCTGGGCTGAAACTCATCCTTTGAAAAGGCTTTTGACCTCAATATGAAGTTTATCCTCTTCTGGGCTCTCTTGAACCTGACTGGTGAGTATCTTCCACATTCTTCTCTTTATTTGCCAAAAAGAAATCCGGGAGGAATCACGAAAGATAGATAAAGACAGAAGGCACTGCTCCAGGCTACAAGTGAAGAACGGATTCTCCCTCCCTCACCGCCACTACTATCCCCACCAGCTTTCCAACTGTGCCACTGCCCATCTGCCTCATCTCAGCTGATTGCTTGTATGCTCTTTGGGGAGACGGGGACATTGACACCCCAATACCAGACCTGCTCTCAAGGAAGACTGGCCCAACCCTGGGCCTGTCTAGAACAGGACCAATGTGCGCATGAGGGAATGAAAAGCAGAGGCAGGGGTTGAAAGCAGAGGTCCAACTAATGGACATAGCAGAGCATTAGAGGGTATTTGGTCTTGTCCTGGCAGATTCCAGTTATTCAGGCAAAAACCTTAGAGGTATGCATAAAAGCTCTTTCTCTCACACCCAGCATCCAATCTATTTGGAAAAATTTCATTGGCTCTATCTTCTAAATATATCCTAAATCCAATCACATCTCATCACCTCCACTGCCCATGATGGCCAAACCACCATCTCCTGCCTGGATTATCACATTATTCTCCAACAGACCTCTCTGCTTTCTACTCCTACACTTCACAATTTTCCATAAGGAAATGACTATCACTGCCTTACACAAAACCCTGATGTGGCTTAACATTCCTTCAGAAGAAAGTCCACATCCTAATGATATTCTATAAAACCCTACGTCACCATTGCAGTCTCTGTGCTTTCCTGCTCTTTTCCCCCTCACCTTCCATGCCAGCCACACCAGCCTCTGTGACGCTCCTTAAATGAGCCTTGGGACACTTGCTCCAGCTGTTTCCTCCACCTGGAACCCCAATGACCCAGATATCTGATGATCTAACTCCCTCATCTTCATTTCATTGGTCATGACTCATGCTGTCCACAGGTCTACTGACCCTGACGTCTATGTAGTATTGCAGAAGGCCCCACCACACTCATGCACATCCCAGTACTACCTTTCCCTCTTTCCCTGTTGTACTATTTTTTCCGCAGCACCAATCACCATCTAACATGCTGTATCATTCACTTATGTATTGTGTTTACTGTTATTGAATGTCTCCCCTCATCAGAATGTACAAGAGCAGGGATATTTATCTGCTTTGTTCCCCATGTTGCTCCAGCACCTAAAACAGAGCCTGGCGCCTGCTAGATGCTCAGTACTTACTTGCTGAATGAATAAATTATCTCCCCCTCCTCAGATTCTGTTAGCAGCTGGTCCGTTTTTTAAATGGCACTTGTACTGTTTTGCCTTTCATTGTTGTAGGGGAAAGGGATGAGATAGATAAAAGCATTCTCAAAAAAGGTAAAAACATAAAGTTCTCTATGAGTTGATTTAACATATGTTCGCTGAATTGTAGAAAGTATTTAGAAAGCTTGTATTTAATTTGAAAAATATTTATTGACAACAAAAGGGGAAATACCCGTATCTTTTGAAAATTGATATGTTTGTATCCTTTTCTTCACGTTTTTAGAACAAAGTAAGCCAGTTTACAAATTCAGCTTACAGACAAAGGTATTAGAAGGGTAGGGGGAACATAAGTGTATTAAGTAATTTTCCTTTGTTTTTCCCAGAGATCCCTGCAAAACTCTCAGAACTTCCTATGTTTCTCTCTCCAGTTGCCCTGGCTTTTGATCCAGATTACCAAACTGACATCACTCCTCCATACCTGGTCTACTTGAAATCTGATTACTTGCCCTGTGCTGGAGTTCTGGTTCACCCCTTATGGGTGATCACAGCTGCACACTGCAACTTACCGTAAGTAGTAAGCCCCCAACACCACTTTATGCTTTGGGGTTTCAGGTTGGGCACAGACCCAGAACCCTGCCTGGTGCCACTGCTCAGTTAAGTGGACTTAGGGAGGTCTTCTGGGGACGTCCAGTGGTAGAGAAAAAGGTCTGTGGGAAGGGGCCAATAAAGGCTCAAATGGATGGATAAATAATCTCTGTCAAGTCTTCTCTCAAACAACTACATTGTTCCAGAAAGCTTCAGGTTATATTGGGGATTACAAATCCATCAAACTATGATGAGAAAGATATACAAGTAGTTGGCTATGAGAAGATGATTCATCATCCACACTTCTCAGTCACTTCTATTGAATACGACCTGATGTTAATCAAGCTGAGAGAAAACATTGAACTCAATGACTATGTGAAACTGGTCAGCCTGCCTGAGGAACCTGCCCCTGAAGAAGCCATGTGCATGGTCTCCACGTGGGCCTACAACCTATGTGATGCCTGTGAGTGACCTCAAGATAATCTGTTCTCTCAGAGTAGGAGACGCCTCTGTTGCCTCTCTATTCTTGGTTTCTGCAACTCTTCCCAGTGAGGCTTCCTTCTGACCTCTTAATTCATTTTTTCATCTCTTTTCCCTTTCCCTGTACCTTAGTGAGGGAGTCCTTTGAGCTTCCTTTCCCACTGTCTCCTGCTACCATCTATGCTTCCAGACATGATAGAAATGGTGTTAGTGGAAAGAAGACATTTGTATCCTAGTCTTAATTTGCTGTGTGACAGGTGGTCACTTTGCCTTTGGGGCATCAGTTTTATGACCTCTAAAATGTGGCACAAACTGTAGCAGATGTTTTCAAACTATTTCAGGCAAATACAGAAACTTAAAGCCTTGATATATCATGAAACAATATTAATGTATTCAACATAAAATAAATATGCAAACTGTGCCAACCCAGGCAGGGCTTCTGTATGCAAGACTGATGCAAGACTAGCTTATGAGTAAGTGTATTTATGTATTTAATATTCGTCATGTGATATACACACTATAGTATGGAAAGGAGATTGACGTTGGCCAAGCTTGTCAGCTTATACCCATCCATCTACCCCAATCCTCCTTTTACAGGAGTCAAGAGGCAGCTGTACACATATTCTCAGAATGCTGCCATGGCTCCAACCTTTTTAAACTGCTCTTTGGTAAATACCTTCAGACCTTGAGGTACATTTACTTGAATATTCCAAAAAAAAAAAAAAAGAAAATAAAAATTCTTTTTCCCCTAGCTTTATTGAGGCATAATTGAAAATTAAACATTGTATGTATTTAAGGCGCATAGCGTCATAGTTCGATATACATATACAATGTGAAATGATGGTCCCATCACCTCACGTACTTACTTTACGTAAGTGTGTGGGGTGAGGATACTTAAGATCTACTCTCTCAGAAAGTTTTAAGTACACAGTACAATGTTATTAACTATAGCTACCAGGCTGTACATTAAATCTCTAGCACTTCTTTGTGTAATAGCTAAAAGTTTGTACCCTTTGATCAACATACCCCTATATCTTCCACCCACCAGCCTCTGGCAACCGCCATTCTATTCTCTGTTTCTGTGAGCTTGGCTTCTTTTAGATTCCATGTAGAAGTGAGATTATACAGTACTTGTCTTTCTGTGTCTGGTTTATTTCACTTAACATTATGTCCTCGACACAGGTAGAAATTCTTTGACCTCTGAGATTCATTCCATTTGAGTTTTGAAAATAGGCAAATGTCCCTCTGATGAGCAGTATGTTTGACTCATCCGGCATATGCTACTTGGGCAAGAAGAGATTCGACATAACCAAAAAATGCAATACATTTTGATCTGGCTTATGAAATAATTTTTTTAGCAGATACTGACTTTTTCTGATCTGACAAATGAAAAACTAGGCTCTCTAAATTCCTTCAAACTCTAAAAAGAGAGATGTTGTTTAAGGGTACATACTTGCAACCAGTAGTTAAAGAAGTTCTGGAGACCCAAGACATAGCATATTGAATACAGACAGCAATATCATGATATGATCAAACTTGCTAAGAGACTAGATCTTAATTATTCCACCACAAAAAAGAAATGATTATGTGACATGATAGAGGTGCTAACTATGATGGCAATCTTATTACAATATATAGATGTATCAGGGCGCCTGAGTGGCTCAGCCGGTTAAGCATTCGACTCTTTGGCTCAGGTCATGGTCTCGCAGTTAGTGAATTCAAGCCCCGCATCGGTCTCCACACTGACAGCACAGAGCCTGCTTGGGATTCTCTCTCTCTTCTTCTCTCCCTGCCTCTCCCCTGCTCTCTCTTGCTCTCTCTCAAAATAAATAAACTTAAAAAAAACCCACAGTATATAAATGTATCAAATCAGCACATTATACACCTAAAATTTACACATTGTTACAAGTCAAATATATTTCAATAAAAAAAATTTAAAAAGGAGTCAGTGATGAATTTCAACTAAAAGACAAACATAAAAGCTCAAAAAATAAAATAAATCAGAATTCCATATCAAAGGATATTCTTGAAACGTTTAAAGTTCTAGAAAATTTTAAAGTGATTTATTTCATTTCATTGCAGAAATGTCTCATATTTACATGTCACTTCCAAGAATTTAATCTCTTTTATAAAGAGATCGACACTCGTATCGTGAGAAATTGTTAATCTGATCATTTCCTGCTGTCCAAGTAGCCACATTTTGATTTCTCTCAGTGTTTGATCTCTTTTCCTTTCTGCCAGAAGGAATATGTTGAAAAAGAGGGCAAGGAAAAAAAGGAGGTTTGTTATCTACTGACTCTTACGGAAGCCCTGTGTCTTTCTGTCCTCTAGCCAAGGATCCTGACTCACTGCAGAACGTGAACATCTCCATAATCTCCAGGCGTGAGTGCCACAATGCCTATAAAACCTACAAGATCCAGGAAGGTATGCTGTGTTTAGGCATTGTGCCAGGAAGGAGGCTGTCCTGCAAGGTAGTATGTTCTTAATGTCTTAGTTTTCCCATTTTATTTCTTTTGTGTTTTTGCCAGAAAGATAAGATAACCTAGTTTCCTTTTTTTTTTTTTTTTTTTCCTGGCAGGAAGTCACAGCTGCCCCAGCAGTCTGCAATGGGGTCCTTCAAGGAATATTGGCTTTTGCAGATGGATGTGTTTTGAGAGCTGATGTTGGCATCTATACCAAAATCTTTAACTACATGTCCTGGATTAGAAACACAATCAAAAACAACTGAGCTCCCATGGCAGGAATTCTGATCATGTGGCACAGCCTGTCCCTGTGTCCAGCCTCACAATTAAACCTTGAGTAGATGCCCTGGATTGCATCAGGCATGCCTGTCTCCCTTCTGCCCAACGGAGTGAGTGATTTGTACATCCCTAGACTGTGACCTTACATGATAACCCTTTGTCTTCTCCATTTGATAAAAGATGGCAAACTCATTACCCCTTAGGCAGTTGAAGTTTTATCAAGTGGGGATTGTGTTCTAACAAAGGGATCATTGACCTATTGAAAAAAAAGGCCAGTCCACCATTTTGGGTGATAAATCCCTACTACTTGCACTGCATTAATGTGCACTTTTGTTGAATTGCACATAACAAAAGGAAGAAGGAAATATGACAAAGAGAGAGCTGATTAGACATACAGGTGAGGGAAAAGGCTCCTAAGAAGGAGACTATAGGAGGTATTGCACTCTGTTTCTCCTTGCCCACATGACTCTCTATACCAGGCATAGATCCTGGTCATTCATTTTGCAGAGTTGTGGATAGAGGCTTGAGTCATGGGAGGTTAATACAAAAGTGAACTGAGGCATATGACACAGCAGGTGTAACAGGGAATTGGGGCCAGATTTTGCCATATATGCTTGCCCCTTCTATTATGCCTGCTGCTGCAGGGACTCCATTCTCTGTAACTGTTACTCTTGCATTTTTCTTCCTTACTCCCTGTGTTTTCATCTCACCCCTGCAGCTCCAGTTACCTCCTGAGAGTTTTAATGAATAGTTACTTAAGATCAAAAGCACAAAAACAAAAATGAATTTTAGAGGGTACTGCCTGTGGCCACCACAGGTAGGCTATGGGAAACTTACAGTCTAGCTAGAGGACAAGAGAACTCCTCTCAGGAAGCAAAGTGCCAGCAGGAAATCTTGTCCTCTCTAGGGTTTGAAAACCTTGAACTGAGTAAACCCCAGCTTGCAGTGTTGAAAAGCAACATTTTGTGTACAGATTATTAAGGCAATTGTGAGAACTTTACCTTCAGATATGATATTAACTGACATTTTACCTATGGAAAAACAGATGGTTTTTGCAAGAGAGCACCTTACCCTCTGGAGATGTTTCCCACCTTAAAATGGTACTATGATTTCAGTAGTTTATTCTGTTATCTTATAAGGCTACTTGATTCTAGGTGATAATGCATATGTCAAGGTCACTGCATTCCATGGGCATCAGCCTACTGTCTCACTATTGTCACTGTACAGTGGCTTCCTTGGTTGGAAAATACATTCTGGGGCTCCTGGGTGACTCAGTTGGTTAAGCATCCAACTCCTGATTTTGGCTCAGGTCATGATCTCACATTTCATGAGATCAAGCCCCACAATGGGCTCTGTGCTGACAGCATGGAGTCAGCTTGGGATTCTCTCTCTCTCCCTCTCTTTCTGCCCCTTCCCCATTCATTCTCTCTCCCTCCCTCTCTCTCTCTCAAAATAAATAGTTTTAAAAAAGGAAAATACATTCCTTTTTTTGTAGGATATGTAAGGCATTAGTTAATTCAAGGATGATGGTGCTGGGAAGGTGGCAAGGAAAAGAAAGATCAAATACAGACTATGTCATTTTCAGTAAGGACAATAGCTACTCCCTCCATGATGAAAGGGGCTGCCAGGGGACCTGGGGTACAGCACTACATCAGAACTACATCAGGGCTGAGATTGGTCACTGATGCTGGCACACTGAATCTGCAGCAGTGGTGGTAGGCAGGTACATAAGCTCCATTTGGCCCCATCACTTTTTTATGGAGCCACTAAAAAGCACTCGGGAGAATGAAGAAGGACTTCAGAACAGACCCGCTTATCTATACGATTCTTAAATTCCTCAAAAGTGAGAGCATTTTGGTGAGAATTCTCATGGGATACAATATTCTCCTGCTCCAAACTGACCCTGAAAAATCCCACTACATTATTTTTCCCCAAACAGCTAATCCCCATTCCGTCCATCTCCCTCCTTCTGAGTGTCTGTCAGGGCAGACCACTAGCCACTCTCAAGAAATTCACATAAACCCTACCCCAGGTAAGAAAACTAGATGTGTTGATTGAACTTCTGTCTCCTGAGAAGAATCCCATTCTCCTCTTTCCCTCAGGGCATCCCTCTGAGGGGTTTTATTATCACATTAGTAGATGTGCAATCAGAATCAACCTGTCAACCAGTAAAGTCTTTCCATCCTCAGTGAACGGTTTATGAAGAAATCTATTTGAGGTCATAGTGTGGCTTAAGGAAAGATTTCCCAGGGCAATTGCTAGTGCAATTTATTTGGATTTTCGGGGCCTAATTTACCTCTGGCCCATTACACTAGAAGTTGGGGATGGAATGTTGTTGAGCATATGTCCAAATCAGTAACAGTTACCCACCTAGAGCAAGTTTCATGGCCAACTGGTGATCTGGAGTCAGGCATTTAGTCTCCACTAGACCCCAGTGGCAAACCAGAAGCTATTTCCCAAAAAAGAAAAAGGAGCATGAATTTGCTACCATGTTTTGGGATCTCTATTTTGATTTTCTTATTAGGTTTTGACATGAGCTTCATTCAGTACACTAAAGATACTTCCAGCACCATTGAATCAACAGAGTTTACAACTAACAAATAGCCAATTGTACTTCAACCTGTGCTGGCTGCAAAGTCTTCTCTGACTTACTGTCTTCCTAAACTAGCAACTTTATAGATCTCTCATTACATGGTTCAGAGCATGATATCCTAATGAGATGGATGTTGCTTACAAAAGTTAGAGATCTTCAGAGACCATTCTTCACAGTAGGGAGCACAAATATAAAACATGTTCAGTTCAGCAGAGGAATCCAACATATACCTGCCTGTAGTAGCAGGTGGCTGTATTTTACTGGTTGCATCACCTGCCCACTATCACATATCTGCCTTTCCAAGACACCCAGGAAACTTGCTACTCCCTGTTATCTCATCCTACCAACATGGTATCATCAATACAATAGATCAGCCTGGTACCCTTTGAGATTGTCAAGTTCCTTAAAGACTATATTCAGTTTCAGGGGCAGAGCAATGGTGACTGCTTGAGCATGGAGGTAAAAAAATACTGTTGTCCCTGACAAATGAAAACGAATTAATTCTGAGCTTCTCAATGCAATGTACAAAAATACATTTTCCAGATGGATAGTTGCATACTGAGTGTGAAGGACTGAATTTATTTGCTCTAGTAAGGAGGCTACATATGGAACAGCCACTATAATTGGTGTTACCATGCGATAATCAAACACTATCGTTCCCCACCACTCTTATGACATGGCCAACTGAAGAACTGAATGAGATTAAAATACAAATTATCACCCAGCATATTTCAAGTCTGTGTTGGTAGTACTGACCTCAACAATGTGCTGATGGTTTAGATTTACTAAGGGAAAGTCCCACCAACTTTCTCTTAGCCCTTTCTATGATAAAAGCCCTCACTTCACAGACCCAAGAGATATTGTAGAGATTCTACCAGTTGTAAAAAACAAATGCACCCCTTCCATTCTCGCCAATGCACATAGGAAATATGGAAATAAATTCTAGATGGTTTCAGAGCCCCATTGAATTACTCCAGGGATGACTTAGGTTGAAAAAATCCATTTATCCCTCAATTTTCAAAAGCCCCACACTGATCAGAGGACAGCACTGATTATAAGTCTTCCCTACCACCACAAACACCACAAATTAGTATCAATTCAGAACCCAGAATCTCAAAAAATTTAGCTATGTTCTTGTCCCTAGAGCACAAGTTACCAACTAAATAGACCCAGGTCACCTTTGTATGGGCTAAAAGGGAGACTCTCAATGTTAGAACACGGTCCATTCTTTAGGGTACCAGGTGGGCACTGAATCAGTTTCTGTCACTAACAGGTTTGTGCCCTAGGGAGGATCCCATCACATTTTAGGATGTTGACTCCCATTGGTCCACTATTACCAACTCTGTCAGGTGGTTTTTGTTTGTTTGTTTGTTTGTTTGTTTGTTTGTTTTGTGTGATATAAATCAAATAAGAACTTGAACTTCCTATCAGTTTCATTCCTGGGGATCCCATTTTTATGGAGAACCCTTGAAAGAATCCTCTTAAGGGCTCCAAAACATCACCACATAACATTGTTTGTTTCCATTTAAGAGTAAGAGAAGCAGATGAATTTAATAACTTAACACTTATCTATTTTCCTGAAACAAGTTAGACTAAAATCTAAGAGGCCCTTTAGTGGGAGACAAATGCCACTGAAAGGGGAGAACACCTGGCATCTATAAGGTTATTTGTTTATTTATTTGCACTTTATGTTTTTAGTAGAAAATATGGTAGAGTCCGCCACTGGTAGAGGATCCTGAACGGTGGGATACATCTTTCTAATTTTAAGTTGCAGCCTTGGGAATCCCTTGTTGCCATGTGTCTAAGCCATATTTTCTATCAGCTCTGTAAGTAACCTTGCCAGAAGTTTCCCTTCCCATCTGCCTTACCCCTTTGTCTCCCTCCATTTGTTCAGAAGTTATGTGGAGAAAATGGAGCAGGGGAGGGTATTTATCAGTTTCCTCAAATCATAAAACATGTTAGGATTTTGGAGAGCATGCTGCTCCATTGAGTAAGGGGATATCCTCTGTAACCACTGTTCTCAAGGCTGAAAAGCTATGATCCCCAAAGCTAAATGTGAGCGAGTAGGCCAGGATCTCACAAAAACAAGGTGAAGATAAGGCTAGAGCCTATGCTTGTGCACAGAAATTAATGTTAGCTACTGTCCTGATGAGACTTTCAAGACTTCTTACAATTTGCAAGTCTTCCTTTGTGTGTTTGTTTCAAGGACAGGAGGATTTCAGAAACCATAAAATGAGCTCTGTTCCATAGGGAATCAGGGTGGAAAAAAGCTTTGATTTGAAGTCATTGTCTATAACAATTGGAGTAGAATCAAGTTGCCCATTGGAAGCTAAAGATGGGGGTTGAGAAGCCAGTCCAGGGGCTGACACTGCCAAGGAACCCCAAGATCATTGCTCCCAGGTCTGTTGAAAAGTCAGCAGTACTAGGTACCTTCATTATCTTACTTTGGGGTGTCTGGCAGCTACTTTGACTAAAATCAAACCAGTGCTCCTTGTTGCTCTATGGTTTGTTGTTGTTGGTGGTGGTGGTTTGTTTTTAAGAGATTATTAAATGTTAGTAAATCACATGTAGGATTTGCTTCAACTATAAAATATGCATTCAAACTTGCTTTTGGCTGGCTCTCTGTAGCCCATATCCCTACCTTGAGCTGTTCAGTTGGCATACCTATAATCTCTAGGACCCCATCTACAACAGCAGCCCAAGACGTGGGGCCAATGCTATCCTTAGTTAAGAGAAGTTTAACTCATCACCAAGCCAAACTTGTCATTACCCTTTTCTACTGAATAGCCCAAATCTAGTAACTGGGACTCTGTTCTGTTCCTGCAGTGAAGCAACCCCACCCTACCTTTTAATCCCAGTTCCATTAATGCTGTCTTTGTCTTGACAACCTTGTCTCATTCCCCAGCTCCTATAAGCCTGGGGCTCTGCCTTACTCTTCCTAGATGTTGCTGGAAGCCCATATGAGGTCAGCTTCTTGCTGTCACAACTTCCTGCTGCTGCCTACCTACCACATAGTTGGTTCTCCTGGCTGCTACCCCCTCGACTGGCCACCTGCCTGACTTCCCTTCGGCCTTCAATATGCTTTGCTGTCTGGATTCTGTCAGTTTAGCTGGCTCCCTGCTGAGACTGCTATCCCTCTACTCTTTGATTTCCAACATCTCCCCCTCCAATGTAAGTTTATCTCATTTCTAGATGCCCAAAAGTATGATCCCAGGCTTAGTGTGCCTGAAAGAGCATGGATTTGGGATCCAATTTGGTATTTAATCCCAACTTCAACAGCTACTAACTCTGTGTCCTTAGGCAAGGAATTAAGTAATTTAACCTGTCTTGTTTGAATATATCTATAAAATGGGACCAGTAGTACATAAGTTAACTTATGTAAGGCATGGAGCATAATATTTAGCACACAGTAGGCCCTCAATAAGTGATAATCCCATTTTTAAGTCTTTGCCAAGGGATGACTGGTAATCTGTCATCATTTCTTTTTTCTTTTATAATTTTTAAGTTTTTTTTAAAATTTATTTTGAGAGAGAGAGAGAGAGAAAGAGAGAGCATGGGAGGGGCAGAGAGAAAGGGAGAGAGAGAATCCCAAGCAGGCTCTGCATTGTCAGCATGGAGTCCAAGGAGGGGCTCGGACTCATGAACTGTGAGATCATGACCTGAGCCAACAAAATCAAGCCAAATTTACTGAGGCTTAACTGGCTGAACCATCCAGGTCTCCCTGTCACCATTTCTTTACATCTGTGTTTGTCTTTCTTCAACTTGGATGGAAACTATTTTCATGTCCACACACACAGACAAAATCAATCAATCAATCAATCAATCAATCAAGTTATATCCGAGAGCCAGAGAACATTGTGATAGAATTTACCAATATATGTTCCCTTTCCTCAGGTGTCAGGCACCTGTCTTTCCCAGCCTGTATGGAAGAGGCTCTTAGGCATAAAATACAAAAAGGAAGTTTTACAACATTATTGTATTTATTTGGGTAGAGGTCAAAAACTATAACTGCAAGACAAGTACATGGTAATATCATTTAGATAGGCAATTGTCAGATAGAGTTGCTTTGTTTTTGAAGTGTTTCCCTGATTTCAGAAACCCTAAACACTCATTGTATATAACGAGGAGAACCCACAAAAGTAGAAAAATAAGTTTAAATTCACAACCCCAACTATTATACAATTTTGTAAAGTTTTCTAGTATTCTATATTTTCTCCTCAGCTTGGCTAACTGCTAATCTGTGTCAGGATTCATTGTCTACCAACCCCACTTTATTCCAGTTTATCCTTAATAAGCCCCACCAGGGTACTCATGGATGTGTGCCTACACTCAAGGGACTTGCATGGATCCTAAGCCCTAATAATTATTAGCCCGTTATCAACTCCCTCTTCCTAAGCCCAACTGTATCTAAGCCCCTGCCTTCACAGGAGACCCACGCTTGTTCTCCTGCTCAGAAGCCCTGAAATGGTGGTGTAGGGACCATAAATATGGGCTATATTTCTGTTCAGGGCTCAGGAATCTGAATGATAACAAAGAGGCCCCATCCTCCTTCCTCTGCCTCTCAGAGCTGCAAGTGTAATTTTGAGCTCATGTTTTCTGCTCTCCAAGGACCTTCCAAATGAAAGAATAAAGGAGAAGAGGATTTAAAATTTGGAGGAGGTAAAGAGGAAACATGCCTGATATTTCTTGAAAGTCACACCATATCTAGTAAAAGACTGAAAACGGAGTGGGTATTCTACGCATGTATTGATTAATTGAGAGGATGGCTGAGACAAAGGAGAACAAAGTCTTAAGTGACTGTATTTACCTGCCTGTCCCAGAATCCCATAAGTTTCAAACCAACTCAAACTATGGAGATAACTACAGAGCAGAACCTAATTTACACCATCAAAATATATTACTTTCCCTTCAAATAATTAGATTTAATATGTATAACTCTCTATTCCCATCTGGAGCCACTGAATCCTAGGACAAGTCTGCAGGGTACTTAGGGTCTCTGCAGGACACCCACCTGACTTGCTGCCACATCGTGTGTGGTTTTCCCTGAGCTCTCTGACCATGTCTGCACCACGACGGGAGCCGCCTTTCTGGAAGGGGCAGAGATGCCTTGTCCCGGTGGCAATGTATTCATTATGCAAAAAGGCAGCATCATGAGGTGTTGAGAGTCACAGATCTGACTTAGAATTCCTCTACTTGAGTCCTAGCTGTATGACGATTACCTGTGTGACATCACTGTTGAGCATCCATTTCCCTATTAAAATAAAAGCAAAAATAAAAAGCAACAAATGGTGGTACTTGCCTAAGAGGGCATTTGAAAGTATTGAATGAGAAAATGAAGCTAAATATACTTTGTAAAGACATGGACAAATCACTCTCACCAGCCTGTAGACAGGAGACGACATCACATAGATCAGTATTTCTTATCTGGATAACGGATAAATAAAATAATCTAATCAAAAAGCATCAATCAAATTTGATAATCTAATCAAAAAGTGTGAATCCCTACCATCTGCCAATCTAGGAGGGCTAGTTCAATCAGCTAGGAATCGAGGGGCTAGGAAGTGGTATTCAGGCATAGTTCATGGTCCAAGTGAACAGATTTGCGTCTGGGAAGTCTCCAGGGAGCTCCCGGGAACTGGGGTTGAAGCAAACCCATCAACCAGAGCAACGGTGCCCTCCATCGCTCCAGCAGGAGGTGCTTGGCTGAGTTTCAAAAGCTGCCAGCAGAGGGCCTCAGCTTTCCTTAAGGGCAGGTGGCCCTGGCCTCTCTGCCCTGCCATCTCAGTGTATAACAGCCTCTTGCTGGCCTCGGAGGAAGGATCTAAGCGGGGCGTTCTCAGAGGTACCCTTCTTGGAGGGATGAGAGAACAGATACCCAAATGTCCCCAGTGCCCTGGGCCAGGCTCTAGCCCTGCTCCCCATCACCGTTCTTGTCCTCTAGAGCCGCGCAGGTGTTCACCACACACTGGAGAGGGGGCCGAGAGAAGACTCACCTGTGACCCATGCCAGACTATCGGTCTGAGCCGATCATGGAGAACTATGGGCAGATGGTGCCCCCTAGTGGACAAACTCCCTCTCCACAAGCACTGAGGAAAGGACACTTGACAGTGGCCCAGCCTCGCAGCCACCCAGACCACCGTCGGGACTGAGGTTCCTTTGAGATGTCTTCTAGTTCACTCCCACCTTGCACCCCAGTTACCTGCTCGTCTGGGATAGAGATGTTCCGAGCTCGCGGCAGAGTGGAGCAGCAGCCTCTCGGCCTACCGTCTCTGCAGGGCTCCCAGGACCCGGGCCTCTCTCCAGGCCCTGCGCCGGCCTGCTGGTTCTGGTCCATTTGCCTGGGGCCCTAGGCTCCTTGTGTGGCCCTCACTCCGTGTATGACCTTGCTCAGGTTGCAAACCCAGTTCTGAGCTATGGTTTTTTAGTCGACGTTTGGCGAGCCCTCTGCTGTGGCTCCAGACCCTGGTCCTTCCCAGGTCAGGCCCTCTCTGGAGGGAGAGGAGATCAACTTGAGATTGGGGTGTGAGATGTTTAGGTGGTGGTGAGCACGGCATATGGGGATCTAATTGGAAAAGCGGGTGTTTATTCTAGGGGTGTGGATGAAGGGGCTACCTATTGAGATACGCATTCTTCCTCCTTTCTGAGGTCCCAGAATTTCTCCAGATTTCTTTCCAGCGCTCCTCTGGTATTAAAATGTATTGGCTAGTTATGTAGGCATATTGTGAAGAATCGTGCCTTTCGATCCTCACAGCAAGCTCTGAGCTGGGCGGAGTTGCTGTCTGTACTTTATAGGCACAGAAACCAAGTTTCTCCCAAAGCTCCCAAGTGGCAGAGTGGTCTGCCACGGAGCCGTTCGGAGCCTGTGGTCAAATCGCCATGCTACTCAGGCGGAGTGTTCACCAAAAGGGCAGCAGGAAGAGTCTACAGAGAGGCACAGTCGGTTGGCTGTGCGACTCCTGATTTCGGCCCAGGTCATGATCTCACGGTTTGCAAGATGGAGTCCCGGGTCCGGCTCTGCGTTGGCAGCTTGGAGCCTGCTTGGGATTCCCTCTCTGCCTCTCTCTCTTTCTCTTCCTCTCTCTACCCCTTTCCTGCTCCCCCTGGTGCACAGCCTCCTTCTCACACATTCTCTCTCAAAAATAAATAAACTGGGGGAAAAAAAGAGCCTGTTTATAGAAAAGAGGCGACAAGGGAGGATCTGGGGGGGAGAGGAAGCAGGCTTACAGGGGCTGTCGGGGCGGGGGAGGAGGTTGGGTCTGTGGTTGCCAATCCAGGATGGTTTTTATTCATTTGTCCAAGGAGGGTGTCTCACTGTGTCTTTGCTGCAGGTGCAGTACAGGGTTCTGCCCTGGGTCACGTTGGCCACGTGCATACTCAGCTCTGTGTTATCGACCCGTGTCATCTGGTAATCTGCTCCAGGATGGGATACGACCTCCTTATCCCCGGTACTCCGCAGGGTGGCCAGCAGCTGTAGTTGTCCCTGGAGATCCTGTTGGTACCAGCTCATCCAGGGGTACTGGGAATCCCTCAGGATGCACTGCAGGGTTTTAGCTTGTCCACGAGGTACCAGGACCCACCTGGGCCTTTGCTCCACCAAGCTTGTTGAGGCATCTGAAATACACAGTCAGGCCAGGCTAAAGGTACTGAGGGTAGCGATACCCGCCCCCCCCTCCCCCAATTAATCAGCTGCCGCAAAATCTCAGAGGGGGGCCCATGAGCAATGGCAACTGGAGACGGAAGGGATGCTTCCTCGGGGGTAGGAGGTGGGAGGGTGCTATGGCTGGGAGAATCTTGGAAAGCCTGGGATGAGGGAACAAAACTTTCTGTGCCTACTGGTCCCTCTTTCCCTCCCTCAGCCCATGGAGGGGCCTTCTCGGCCTGGCATCTGACCTGTTGTCACGGTGGCCATGAGCACCCAGCCCCACAGAATGGGAAATGCTACCATTGCCTGGGCCCCACGGGCTTTCTCCGGCTCGGCAGCGGGACGGGCCCAGTCAGGCAGGAGAGCAGGGTCCTGGCCCCTAAGGTGGCAATCAGTAGCTGACACTCTGGGCCTGAAACTCAAAAGGGAGTGGCTTCTCCAGGAAACTCAATATTTTGTCTCATTTTCTCACCGCGGTTCAGACCCCACGGTTTCCTGTTTCCTGCACACCAACAGCCCTCACATGGGCGTGCACACACTCCCCACATTCACTGAGTGCCTTGGTGAGGGCACTTAGTTTAGTCCTGCTCCCTCTCAGAATCTCTGGGATTCTGGGACACAGACGACAGTGGTTCTGAATCTGTGCCTCAGATCTTCCCGAGGGATAAAAACATCTCAATGCAACCAAGCAGGCTGGTGGATTCAGCGAAGACCTCTCTCCCCCACGTGCAAGAGGCCACACTGGTCAGTGCACAGCGGCCGCTCGTTTCTAATCACACGTGTTCTCCTCTGTAAGGGTAACTGCAAATTAAACATAAGAGGCTTCATTTTCCCTGTTGAAAATAAGGAAAGACACTTAACTCCTGTCCGTTCCCTCAGAGCATTTACTTTAGAAAACTTGTAATTTTAAGTTCTTTCTCTGTTTCTTTGAAATGTGTGTAAATCACCCAGAAATGTTTTTCACAAGGTCCCGCCATCCTCTCTTTGAAATACAAGTATCAGGATGAGCCTAACTAAATTTAGAGCAGATGCCTCCCGCCAAGTTGCAAAACGATTCCCTGTCCTAAAGATATGGCAAGTTACTTTGCCTTTGGGTAAAGCAAATTAGCAAACGCAGATGGACACCCCCAGTCACCAAGTGACTGTAAGATGAACTGTGGGTTAACAAAAGTCCTGTCCCGGCCTCTTATTTGAGGTCTGGCTATAGTTTATCTCGAGAACATTTATGTAATGGGTTGTATCTGATTACCTGTATAAAAGGCCGGGATTTCTGTCTGTCTTTGCAACCCCTTAACAAAATGCCTGGGATGTGTATCACATCGGTTTAATGCTTATTCAGTAATGAGACTGCTTTCTTTCTCTCCTACTTTTGGGGAGAGATTTTTCTGAATCGGGAGGAGCTTTGATTTTCAGTTACATCTTTCTGACAACTCACAGCACCGGCCCTACCTAGCAGGTGGCCTTGGGAGTGTTTCTCCCTCTGTAAGATGGAGATAATTATGAAGGTGATTTTATAGGAGTAAGTAGATTAATACATGAAAAATTCTTGGAATAGAGTTTGGCACAGACTGAGCATTTAGAGTTGATTCCTGTCACCGCCACGGTCAACTACCAATTCAATTCCAATTTCACAGAATTAATAGCAGCTTTTACGTCGCCTTCTCTCTCAGTCATCAACTGAGATTAAAATCACAAGATCTTGTAACTTTTCTTTTTTTTCTTAACGTTTATTTATTTTTGAGACAGAGAGAGACAGAGCATGAACGGGGGAGGGGCAGAGAGAGAGGGAGACCCAGAATCTGAAACAGGCCCCAGGCTCTGAGCGGTCAGCCCAGAGCCCGACGCGGGGCTCGAACTCGCGGAACGCGAGATCATGACCTGAGCCGAAGTCGGACGCTTAACCGACCGAGCCACCCAGGCGCCCCTACTTTTCAACAGTGGTAAGAGGCCTTGTTTTTTCAGAAAGTTTGGAAATCAGCAATCTGGGAAATCAGATGTAAAGGCCCATAGCTACCTTCTCTTCCCCCTCAGAATTTTATGGACAAAAGTAAGGGGACACATAGGGAGCTAGCAACTGAACTTTACAATTTCAAGACCTGGGACTGCACCATATTCACGTCGGTGTTCCCAGTGAGGTGTCTGCGCTGTCACAGACACTTGATGAATGAAGAAGACAGCTGGAGCACGATAGGACCGCAGGCCCACCACCCGGGAGACTGCACGTCAGGGAACAGCTGTGGCCTGGTGTCCTGGGGCTTTGCGCCTCCCAGATTCACTAATTTTGTTAATCTGCTCAGGTGTAAATACTTACAACAATATGGTGCCCATGATTCTGGCAAAGGATAACGGTTACTGATGCCATGTGGTGACAGCATAATACAGTTTATAATTCAGTTGGCTCGATGACTTCAAAATTGTGTGTTGTTCATTCAAAAAAACCCCACATTTTCATTATATACAATTTTGTGTATAAAACAAGTTCATTAATATTTTCTATATCTGACTATTTCAAATTTGCACCATCTAATCGTAAAGAAAATATCAATCGCTCTGCATTCTCAGTAACATGTGCTGGTCTCCTTTTGCCTTTCGCTGTCCTGCCTGTTCCCACCCTCATCTCTCCAGGGACGGAGAGGGATGAAGCTCTGGGAAGAATGCCCAAATCGCACATCTTGAATACCAGAAATATGTATGTGCCAGGACAGAGACGTCCTCACTTAGCAAGCCACGTGCACTGCATTCTGAGTTTATTCTGGGGGAGAGTTGCTCTGGGGATCAGAGGGTAGAAGGGAAGGGGGCTGGGAGAGGGAGCAAACCATAACTGGGGGAACAGGTGAACAGGGAGAGAAAAGGCCAGTGGGTGGCCAGAAGGAGACCAGGAACAGAAACCGTGAGCTGCAGGCGCGGGCTCCCAGCTTTCTCCCTGAGGCAGGCTCTCTGGCCGGTAGACAGATTGCAGGATAAGGGATCCTGGCCCCATCTTGGTTTATAGGACGGGCTGCCTGTCTCCCTGCCACCCCCTCCCTTAGCCTTAATCCCCAAATGCGATTGGGATCAGAATGTCTCTGATACTCCTGTTATCTCCTCCCTGGATTCCTGCTCCTCAAGGTCATTGCGTCCCAAGGCTCCTCCTCTGGTCTTGGCCCTGCTCCCATCCTGGGCCAAGGTAAACCTCTTCCTTCCAGATGACTGCCAGCAATCTCCCCTCTCTCAGAGAAGGCATGGGAAATGGGTTTTCTTCTCCCACTGCACCCCAGTTCCAACTCAGGTGCTTACAGAGCCTGCCAACCACCCCAGCTGGGTCCATACCAGCTTTGATGAACTTAACTGATACTAAAAAGAATATGCATGTCCCAGATGGAGGCGTAAATAGATGCCCCAGCTCCTACCCACTTCCGAGCTGACTTCCTGTGTGATGTGTGGTCTAATTTCTGTGCTGGCAGATGCCCCCTGGACGCATGTCCTTGTTGATTTTTCAGAGCCTCTCCATTGCCTGACGCAGGAAGGACGCTGGGGGTCAGTGAGGTGATTTCTGGCTCAGGCCCAGCTGTGTCATAGCTTGGGCAGAAAGAACTCTGGAAATAGAGTGAGATGTGGGTCCCCTCCCTAAGAAGCAACCAGCAGATGATAACCCCTTCCACCAGGGCCAGCCACGGTGGGGAAGGCATGGCAGGTGGCTGGGTGCCTTGTGGGTGTCTGTAACCTAAGCAAATAATGGAACGGGCACTGGCCTGGGGGCAGAGCCCCTGTGTTCTTGTGTTAGCTCTGCCTCTGACTGGATGGGGGGGTCAGGCACTCCTCATGTTACCTCTTGGTATTTCCCTTTCCTCATTGAAAATTAAGTGGATTGCAATCCTTGAAAAATTAAGTGTGTCTAAAATTCCTTTTCACTAAAATTCCTTTTTCTAAAATTCATTGCCTGGCAGTAGTGTCTATTTCTCGGTAAATCTGGTGTCCTAATATTCTAACACTCCTTCTGTGTCTTTATTGCCTGAATACCAAAGCCCCCTAGTGGAGAGTCAACTAAATGTGACTTCTCTGGCAGGCAATTCATGGAAGGAAGGGTAAAGCACCAAACATCCCAAAGGCCAGTTTACACTTATCCCCCTATCTCTCCCTCTTCTTTCCTTCCCCTCCTCCTCCTCCCTGCTGCTCCCCAGGAATGTGCAGAAACTCAAGACTGCCTCAGACTCACCCATCTGGAAAGCTGATTATGGTTCCTTCACCTCTGTGTGTCCTTCCAGGGATTAGTAGCAAAGACTCCTCCGGGAGATGGAAATCGTAGCCTTCCCCAAACACCCCATCAAAAACTTCTCTCCTTCCTCTGCTGCATGTAATCAGCCCTGCCCCCACCCCCGGCTATGCACCAATTCCAGATATAGAAAAATGCCCATAAAAACTGGGTGGGGACAGGTGCCAGAGGGCAGGGTGCTCAGTAAGGACATCCAAGGATATAGGGATGGGGCAGAGGTGCAGAAAGGGAGAAAGAAAGGTGAGGGAGGAGAGACAGGGAGAAACCCAACCCCCTTGATTCTGTAGGGTCCCCACTGGCAGGACCCTCGCATGGGGTCGGGGTGGAAGAGTCTAAATGACCCACTCCTGAGAATTTCATGTCAGGTGCCTGCTCCAGGGCAAGAGCAATCTGCTCTGTACCCTCTCTGACCACCTCACACCTCATAACCTCCAGGGTTATGTAAGTGGCACCACTTGGAATCCAGGGGATAATCAGATCAGAAGAGCCCCAGTCTGTCCCTCCCCTATGGCACGGTGCCTAGCACAGGTAGAGGCACATATAAATCCATACTTCTTGAGTGTCCATCTGTAGGAGAGATGCTCCAGACCCCAGGAGCCATGACCTGTGCCCTTCTCTTCAGGCTTCTCCTACTTATGACTCTGGCAGCCCTGTTCCAAGGCAAACGCTTTGGCCCCACATCTCGCCTGCGTTATTCCAGGTTCCTAGATCCTTCCAATGTCATTTTCCTGCGCTGGGACTTTGACCTTGAGGCTGAGATCATCACGTTTGAGCTCCAGGTCCGGACAGCCGGCTGGGTGGGCTTGGGTGTCACAAATCGCTACACCAGAGTGGGGAGCGATCTGGTGGTTGGAGGAGTCCTGCCTGATGGCAATGTCTATTTCTCGGTAAGTCTGAGGGTGACTCCCTTCCAAGGATGAGGGTCTCTTGCTGGGTTGAGGATGACTCTGAGTCCAGGAAGGATCCAGATTTTCCAAACTTATCCAGGCACACACCCAGAACACCAGCTGACTTCTGACCTCTCCCTGTAGAAATGGTCCACTGGAGAGTTTCAAACTAGGTCTTCCAGATTACGTGTCCCTAAGGTGCTAAGGAGTGGAACCACTGTGCTGAGAGAGGGTCCTGCATGACTAAAAGCAGGACAATGAGGGAGAGTCAACGCTGTTTGAAGCAGTCTTCAGCCTTAGCTTCTATTAAGCTCAGTTGGGTGGACCACAACATAAAATAGTCTAATAAACACAGTAGCAGCTACCATAGTAATAGCTTAAAATTGTAATGTACTTTTGATTAACCAGGCATTGTTCCACAATCTTTGCTTGTTAAACCTCACAGCCTCACTATGAGGTGGATGATTATGACCCTATTTTACAGATGAAGAAGCAACTCACCCATCTCCCAACCTCACCCATCTGAACTGCATTTGTATGGGGAAGGGTCAATGTTATGAGCCACAAGAGAGGACAGATAGCATTGAGAGTCCAGAGGGTATGTGACTTTTCACGGGCTAGAGATGCAGGAACACTAGGATTTATGGACTTGTGATTTGGAACGGGAGAAGTAAATCAGGGTCAGCTGGCGAAATTCCATCAGAGTTTGTTCATCCCTCTGCCTGAGGATCCACTTTGATGCCATGCTCTGTCCCTGGAGCAAACTACAAAATGAAGAAGACCTGGGTTCTGCTAACTTAGTACCTTGGGGGAGCTAAAGGGTCACTAGCCGCTCCACAGTCATGACCACTAGAGTTTCCTGTTCTTACTCTTTGACCTTCACTGGACCCCAGGATCAGCACCTGGTGGATGAAGACACCCTGGAGGAGGACGGGAGCCAGGATGCTGAGCTGCAGGGGCTGACAGAAGACGCTGTCTACACCACCATGCGCTTCTCCAGGCCCTTCCGCTCCTGTGATGCCCATGACCAAGACATTACGGTAAAATAGGAAGGGGAGGGAAGCATTCGATTACAAGCAGCTTTTCCTTCTGGGTAGGCGGAGTCACTCCCCATCCGGAATGTGCCTGTATCTCAGGTGGCAGGCACAGTTCCCAGGGGTTCTGTCCCTCTGCGCCTTTCCAGGCACCTCCCCAGTCATGTCCCTCCCCAAATCCACAAGCCCTCTACAAGGGGATTGATTTCCCACTGATTCAGCATCCACCCCACCCTCCCCTGGCTTCCCCTATCCAAGAACCTTGCTTGATTTTATGGAACTTTAGTGTGTCACTTCTCAGATGTGGATATAAGCATTGAGAGGGAATGTGACTTGCTTTTATTTCCAGCAAGTTGGCCTCTGAGGTAGAACTAGAACCCGATGGTTTCGATCCCCCAGTCTGAAGCTCCTTCCATTCCACTGTGTAGATGTGAGCAAGTGGCTTGTGTCAGTCCTTGGGTGTGGGTATGTGCAAAGTGCTACTCACGGGCAGAAGCACCTCAATGCCAATCACACCCCCAGAGTGACACCATAAGGGTTCTGGCTGCCTATGGCCTGGATGACACTCTGAAGCTGGATCGGGACCGTACTTTTGTCAAGTCCATCTTCCTGCTACAAATAGTCCACCCTGATGACCTTGACATCCCTGAGGACACCATCATCCATGACTTGGAACTCACTGATGTAAGAGCCCTCCACCCCACCCAGCCATCTCCCAGCCCCCTTCCCACTCAATCATGACCCTCCTCTTGCACCCAATACTCAGTACATTCCTTGAATTGAGATTGCTATGACTTCCTCAGTCCGCTGAGGACTGCCAAGCTGGCCTGTCCCTTCCCCGGCTTCTCTGAGAGCCTCATTTCCCAACCAGCTCAGCCTCTGTGTGTCCTTCTCCAGTTCCTCATTCCAGAGGATGACACCACATATGCCTGCACCTTCCTCCCTCTCCCCATCGTCAGCAAGAAGCATCACATCTTCAAGGTAGGGCGAACCAGATGTTGCTAAGGCAGTTGAGCAGCGCTGTGAGCGCAGCCAGCTCTGGAAGGATGATGTTCAGAAAACTGCTGAGAGGAAGCTGGAGAGAAGTAGCTGGGAGCACAGGGAGGCCAGGCCTGATTTGGTGGAGGTGGTAGTTTCATGATTTCTTGAGCCCAACACTGTTCTATTTGAGTCCCACAATGCAGCAGAGATTTTGATGAAGGTAACAAATTAGTGTTTCCGAAGAGCAAAATACAAGCCCCACATTGGGCCTAGAATTGTGTTCATAGCCCAGGAGGAAGTTCAGGCTGGGGGTCATGGCCAAGGGCTGTCAGGTCCATGAAGTCTGGCTAGAGGGAACTTCAACTTGGCCACCTGATTTCATAGTTGAGTGATTTCAAGTTTTGATCTTACAATAACTAGCAAATGTGTGGGAGCCAATTTTTTTCTTTAAGAGGCGAATCCAATGAGGCATGTGCTCAGATATTATAGACTAGTAAGATTACTAAGGGAAAGTCAGAAGTCATGAGGATATTCTCTGCTAGACTTGGCATGTTGTGCACTCAGGGAAGGACTTTAAAAGGGTGGAGGCTGAGAGAGAAATCAGACAGAGTTGGGGTAAGTGATGGGTTGGGGCAAAAAAACAGAGAGCAAATAGAAAAGAAAGAGAAAGAGAAGTGGGAAATGGGTATAGTTTTCTTTGGGGCAAAGGGATGGGAGAAATAGGACTTGACATAGAAGATCTTGACTCTGATCTGCCTTCCTTCCCTCACCCAGTTTGAGCCCAAGCTGCTCAAGCACAATGAGACGATGGTGCATCACATCCTGGTTTATGCCTGTGGCAATGCCAGTGTTCTCCCCACGGGCATCAGTGACTGCTACGGGGCTGACCCTGCCTTCTCCCTCTGCTCGCAGGTCATCGTGGGCTGGGCTGTCGGGGGCACAGTGAGTCTTGTGATGAGGGAAATAGGTGGCTAAGTGTGTGCATGTTGTCAGGCTACTGGGATTGCTGGACTGATGGAAGGCCAGGAGATGGGGGAGGTCTGGGATGAGGGCCATAAAACATGGGCAGGTGCTGGTCCCTGCACCTAGCACCAAGCCCTTCCCGCTGCCAAATCTTCCTCCATCCAACAGAGTTACCAGTTTCCAGATGATGTGGGTGTCTCTATTGGGACTCCCTTAGACCCCCAGTGGATCCGATTGGAGATTCATTACAGCAATTTTCACAACGTTCCAGGTGAGCATCTGGAGCATTTATAGAAGAAGAACTGGTGTGCCTGGCTGATTCCTTGAGGTGTTGGGAAGGTGCTGCGGGATGCACACTGGCTCCTTTTGGCCACAGCCCTGCCCTGTCTTTCCTGGGCCTCTTGCTCCCACATGGTGACCAGCTCTCTTACCTTCTGTGATTCTTCCATTCTGCACCAGGTGTGTACGACTCCTCAGGCATCCGATTATACTACACGGCAAAGCTGCGCAAATACGACATGGGAGTCCTCCAGCTGGGTTTCTTCACTTTCCCCATCCACTTCATACCCCCAGGCGCGGAGTCCTTCCTGTCCTATGGGCTGTGTAAGACGGAGAAGTTTGAGGAGGTGAAGCTGGGAGGCACATCCTCCCCAAGGTTCCTTGTTTCCCGTCACAGATCTGGGCTGGTCCATAAGCACACACAGCCTGAGCCCTGGACCCGGAGAATAGCTACCTATGTTCAGGAAAACCTATAATCTGGATCATGCAAGGGAAGGAAGGAGTCAGGGCTTTGGGGCCAGGGGGTGGGGCAGGAAGAGGGTCCAGGAGGGCCCAGTAAGAACTAAAGGGGCTCGTGTCAGTCATAGGAGGAAGATGTCAAATATTAACGGGGAAAAATCAAGGAACAGGGCAAGATGAGAGTTCTTAACAAATCGGATGTGTCTTCTCCTCCCTGCCACAGATGAATGGGGTCCCAGTGCCTGACATACAGGTATATGGCTACCTGCTCCACACCCACCTGGCTGGCCGTGCTCTGCAGGCTGTGCAATACAGGTAAGGGAAGACATGGACTTGAAGCTTTCCCATCTGCATGTGGGAACAAATGTGAGAATAGTTACTTATTCTGCAGCCTAAGGTTATGCTTGGTTGGGAGTAAGGAGGAGCTAAGAACTACCCATAGAATAGAGGTGACCGGAATAAAGCTGTGGAAGGAGGAGCTTTTTTGTTTTACGGTAAATCTTTGCCCACAGTATGAGCACATTACACTGCTTTGTTCCCTCTAGAAATGGAACACAACTCCGAATAATCTGCAAAGATGATCTCTACGACTTCAATCTGCAGGAGACTCGAGATTTACCTTATCGAATGGAGATTAAACAGGTGGGAGCCTGCAGGGAGGTGTGACTGGAGACAGGCTGGGGAGGCAGGATCAGAGCTCATCCCTGTCAGCCAAGGGGGTTCTCAGGCAGTAGCAGTCCTTCTGTGTTTTGAAAGACACAGAATGGGTCTGAAGGGGTCCTTCACGTTTCACTCCGAATAGGGAGATGAGTTGCTGGTGGAGTGTCATTACCAGACGCTGGACCGGGACTCCTTGACTTTTGTGAGTACCTCCCTCCCCACCATGGTCAAGGACAGTAGCCTCAGAATAGACCCCAACCCTGGCCTTGTCTGTTAAGTGACTGATTGTTCCAGCTGAAGCCCCTTTCTTCCTCCAATGATATTATTTACATGGGGCTTTTCATGCTCTCACATCACAGTGATTTTAAGATGGGTACAAGGATTCCCTATTATCTGGTGTCAATGACCCACTAAGACAATGGACATACAGCATGTTATAGCGACCAAGAGCTTGGTCTCTTTGCCTGGGTTTGAATGCCAACACAACTATTAGTAGTTTTCTAACCTTAGGCAAGTTATTCAATCTCTTTGTGCCTCAGTTTCTTAATTCATATAAGAACTAACAATACTATCTCATAATATTGTTGTGAGAGTTGATTAGCATATGTAAAACAATGGGGCACCTGGGTGGCTCAGTCGGTTAAGTGTCCGACTTCGGCTTGGTCATGATCTCACAGTTCATGGGTTCGAGCCCCATGTCGGGCTTTGTGCTGACAGCTCAGAGCCTGGATCCTGCTTTGGATTCTGAGGCTCCCTCTCTCTCTGCTCCTCCCCACTCATACTCTGCCTCTCTCTGCCTCAAAATAAATAAAAATTAAAAAAAAATAAAACATCTAGATCATTGCCTGACTTATAGTAGATGTTCAATTAGACTTAGCTATTATTCTTTTTTTCTTAAGGTTTTTAAAAATTTATTTATTGAGAGAAAGAGAGAGAGAGAAAGAGAGGAGGTGGAGGGGCACCGAGAGAGAGAAGGAGACAGAGAATCCCAAGCAGGCCCTGAGCTGTCAGCCACAGAGCCCAACAGGGGTCTTGAACCCATGAACCGTGAGACCATGACCAGAGCCAAAATCAAGATCAGCTGCCTAACCAACTGAGCCACCCAGGCACCCTATGAGTTAGCTATTGTTCTTATGGTCACAAGGAAACCCAGCCATTTGTATATCAAAAGTAGTTTCAGTGTTTATAGGATTCCTAAGGGGTTGTGTGCTATTGAGGAAGAAACTATAGCCATATATACTATGATGCAAAGTAGAAAGTAATATATACTGTAAGAGACAGATGGGGAAAATGCACTAGGAGATTCACAGGGAAAAACCATAAGGTCCTACTACAGTGAACTGAACATGTGATATATTTGAATGGGTCTTGCTTTAGACACATAGAGATGGAGAGCTCAGAAGGGAGTGGCTTTTTTTTGGGAAACTCAGTATCTTCTCTCATCTTCTCAACCATCTTCTCAAACCAGAGCAGTGGCTGTGGAAATGTAGTGGATAGGGCAGATATATGGAATATTTCTTTGAAAATAACATCAATGAATGCCCACCAATCAGAAAAGGAAAGGGTAGCTAAGAAGTAGTAATTAACACTCAGTGAGCTTGTTGCAGGCTAAGGGAAAAGGAAAACAGAATCATTGGTAGAATGACACATAACCTATTTTCTGCCTGCCTTGTTCCCTTCTCTCTGCTTGCCTTTGTATCTTTCTGTTCCATTTCTGGCTCTCTTTTCTTCTCCAGGGGGGTCCCAGCACCATTAATGAGATGTGCCTCATCTTCCTCTTCTACTATCCCCGAAACAACATCTCCAGCTGCATGGGGTACCCTGACATCATCCACGTGGCCCATGAGCTGGGGGAGGAGGTATCAGAGTGAGTCATCCTGGAAGATAAGACCTTCAATTGTGTGTGGGAGGGGTCTTGGGGAGGACGAGGAAGGAGGAAAAGGAAGACCACCTACTACCCCCTACACTAGTGAGTTAGGATTCCTCAGCAGGCTCCCTGGTTAGCCCCTGCCTTCTTAATGCCTGCTTCTGTCAGCGTCTGACTCTTGAAGCTCTGATGTAAGATAGAAGATTTTTCCATATTAGTGAGGTCATTCAGAAAAGCAGATAAGAACTGACCTCTAAAAGTTAGATCACTTATGTACAAATTCTTTGCCTTTTTCTCATGCACTACCTGACAGTCAAAGACTGTTTACTTTCAAGTAGTGACCCCTAATTACTTAGGGGTAAGGGTTGTCTCTGAGATTCTAATGAAAGTTCTGATCATCCTTTCCAAGGAAAATGCACATCTGTGCAGACACACACATTTCACATACTATTTCAGGGCATTTATAGGTTCCCTGAAGTCACTCCATCGACTTTCTTGAACTTCATGGCCCTCAGATTAAGAACCACTTTTTAAAGAGTCAAGAGTTTCTCTTTTTCACTTAAAAAATGCTCATCTCTGAGTTTTGATATTTCTCCTTCTGCCAAATTCATCGTGGTCATATTAAATCGTGAGGCATTCTTTTTGGTTTATGCTGACCTAGAAATTATGCTAACAAAAGTGAGGCTATTTTGTCAAAGCATTAAGTTGACCCTATCTTATTGTGTGTTCCCCTTGCCCATGGCAGTTCCATGGAGGGCATGATGGCCATGAACAATGTTGAATGGACCCCAGAGAACATTAAGAAGGCTGAGAAAGCCTGCAAGGAGGCCCAGCAGACAGTGATAATAAAGACCATTGATGTGAGTGTTCCAAGAGACACCACCCTCTCAGGGTTAGGGATGGAGGGGGGTGGAATGGTGTTGGAAAAAGCCAGGAAAAGAAAGAAGGAGGTAGGTGAATGGCAGTGGTAAGAACACTGGGTCAGGGAAGCAAGGGCTGGGGAGCAGAGAGATGGGCTGGTGCTGTTCTGGATTGTGGGGTTGTTGGAATATCCCAGTTGGTTTGTGAGGCTGCAAGGACTGGGGATCACTAAGTAAGTGCACAAGAAAGGAAATGAGGGTGGGAGAAGCTTCTGCCCTTACCCATTTCCCCCCATTTTCCTTCTCCTACAGGAGGTAGTGGAAAACACAACAGGCTGGATTCCAGAAATTATCCGTGCTCCTCGGGGACCCTGCTTGGAGTCCTCCGGAGGCAAAGTGGAGCCCCAGGACAAAACCCCTGCAGGCTTCAGGGCTGCACCAATTGCCCTCTTGGGCTCCAGCACTACTACCCTGAGGTGCCTCCCTCTGGCTGCCCTCTTGTTTGGGCAGGGGGCTCTTTCTTGGCTTCTTGCCACCCTGCAGGTTGGAGTCTGATACTATCTCCTTATGTCAAATACTCAGGTTCCTCTCTGCTCAGCCCTCCCCTTATTACCAAATACAGAAATTCTGCTCTGCTTGGGCTCTCCAAAGCCCCCCATCTGTTGCCCCTTCCCATGACCCAGGCCTGAGGACATCGTGGGCCTGGGGATTGCACTTATTCCGTAAAGACTCTTCCATGCCTAGGGATACAATTCATCCTTTTGGGGACCAAAAAGGTCCATATTTGGGACCATATGTTTTCTGACAAAGTAAGGATTCAAGGCTGGGTGTGCACCACTCTCTGAGAAGTTTGATGCTCCAGCTTACCCAAGGGGATACCATTTGGGGAGGTGGGAGCTTGAATGCAGAGGGAGAGCCCTGTAAACCCTCCTCTACCCATGCTGACCCTAAAGGGGGCTCCTGTTTCTCTTTTCTTATGGCATTTTTCGCCTCACCTTCCCTATGAGTCAGAGGCAGGAAGTCACATGTATGATTGGTGGGAAAGGGAGAGGCTCTGTTTAGAAGGGACAAAACTCAAGACATCAGATTAAATAGAACTGAACTTGCTTCCTGTTGCCATCTCCTTCCTTTGAGACTTTGGTCCAGGAGAGGCAGCTGGGAGGTCTCTTGAATGGCTCAGTATAAAGCACCTGGAGGACATTTAAGGACCTGGTTGTCCCAAATGCAACATCTAATGCAGTCCTTGCTCTCCTCACCTGTGCCTCTATTATCAGTTGATCTTTATTCCACCAAGTGTCACATTCTCAACACTCAGATTGCTAGGTGTCAAGAGCCTAACTAACCAGGAAGGCTGAATTGGGCTCTGAAAAGAGGTCAAGGCCAAGGAGGAGAGGAGTAGTCCTTAGCTCTGGAGCCCAGGGCATGTCAAAAAGGTTCACATGGACACAGAAGGGAGTAGGCACAAATGGTTTGTGGAGTCAGACTGCAATTTGGAACCACAGTTGACAGGAAAGGTTTATTGGTGGTGGCTGCTCTGAGCTTCTGGGGACATTTCTGTCTTCTAAGCTTAAGAATAATCTCTGTAGAACCGTGTCCTTTGAGATTTAAAGTCACCATGCTACAATAGGAATTGCCTTGTTCTTTGTTCATGTGCTCTGGAAGGGACCCCTACTCTGGCTATCCCAGTGTGTTTAGAGGGATCTTAATCCCTGAGAAACCAGGGATCTGGCCTGAGTAAATTGTTTACTACTGCTCGAGGAGCCAAGTCTTGATCTCACATCATAGCCCTGCTTCCTGGCACAGCAACCTCTGGGATTGGTGAGGTGTATGCGCGATAACGAGCCCGTTACCTTTACTGTCACTTCTTCTGGAGAATTCTGGAGGCTCCATCCTAAGATTATGCAGAATATTCAGTGTTCACATTCTGTTCCTGCAATCTCAGTACTGGACATTTTCAATGCTTGGGGTCACTTCTGGGCCTCATGATGTGTAAGCAGAGGGAGTTGGTGTCCTTAAATCAAAAAGAATTGTCAAAGTTTATGATTATGGAAAAAACTAGGCTCACCAGAAGCAGAGGGCTGTGTGAGTTCACTGTTGAGTATCTCTGTGGTCCCACCATCCAAGGGAAATGAAGGATTTCCTTTTGATTCTAAAACATGGTTGATGCCATTTGGTAGCTGTGTGAAGTACACGAATGACTTGCCACAGCATGAGGGAACACACAGATAAAGATGAGGTATAGATAAAAACACAGAACAACTAGGCCACTTTTCTCCTTGTTTTGTCAAATCTGACATTTCTATTCCAATCTGTATTACTCCAAGACTCCCAAGCAAATTCTTTCAACCCCAATCTTCTAGGTTAAAACAAAAACCAAGCACCGCTTCTGGCTGGGTTTCAGAAGCCAACCCTCAGGTCTACTTTGACAGGTTCAAGCCAGCTGGGCAACTACCCCAACGTTCCGAGCCAGAATCTCCCACTGGCTCCCTTTGCCCAGCTCGTGGCCCAGTGCAGTTTCCAGGCACCTCTGCTTTCTTTTGTGCTTCTTTGAATTTCTTGTTCCTATTTAGCCTTCCTTCTTTTGTTTTACTTTTCTCCCCATCTCCTGACTTCAGCATTTTGTGATCATGCACATATTCCCTGAGCACCATCTGTGTGCTTGACATCAGGTTAGAACAGGAGCTACTGAAATGAATGGAAAATGGGAAAGGCACCCTCTCTGCCCTTTTGGAGCTGTTCTTGAGTTTCTACAAGCATCTCAATGGCCATTTTCCCTGTGGGCTCAACTATCCACCTCTGACCTTTCCCCAGTGCCACTGAGCATTCCTCCCCCGATGCCTGGAGACAGGAACTATATCTATATCAATCTACAGAGAATGATGTTTCTATAGTTAAAAGGGATTCATTCCATTATATATATTATATATATTATAGTTAAATCTATAGTTATAGATTATATCTATAGTTATAGTTATAACTATATTATAACTATAGTTGTAATTATAACTATAGTTATATCTATAGTTAAAAGGGATGCATCCCATTATACATATTATATATATTATATATATGTATATATTCCATTATATATTAGAGCGCTCGGACCAATATTTCTGGAGAAATGTTTTTTTGTTTGTTTTTTTGTTTTTTGTTTTTTTTTCCAATATATGAAATTTATTGTCAAATTGTTGCCATACAACCCCCAGTGCTCATCCCAAAAGGTGCCCTCCTCAATACCCATCACCCACCCCCCCCTCCCTCCCACCCACCATCAACCCTCAGTTTGTTCTCAGTTTTTAAGAGTCTCTTATGCTTTGGCTCTCTCCCACTCTAACCTCTTTTTTTTTTTTTTTTCTTCCTTCCCCTCCTCCATGGGTTTCTGTTAAGTTTCTCAGGATCCACATAAGAGTGAAAACATATGGTATCTGTCTTTCTCTGTATGGCTTATTTCACTTAGCATCACACTCTCCAGTTCCATCCACATTGCTACAAAGGGCCATATTTCGTTCTTTCTCATTGCCATGTAGTATGGAGAAATGTTTTAAAACCTTCATACTTAGGGTGGGGGACTTGATTAGATACCTCAAGGCTTTTTTCCAATCCATGTGCTTTGTGACTGCAGTTTGTTGATGGTCTAATGACACACTGTAGGAGGAAGATGCTCTGCACTGAGGTGGAAAGGGAAAGACCCCAACTTTCTCAACATTGCGTCACTTGGGCCTGTCATCCCTCATCCCTGAGGGGTCTCTAAGGTCAGGTCAGACCTCCTTTTCCACCTCACCTCCTCTACTCAAAACCCCATATTAAATGTGGAGGGTAAATAAGAATTTATTCCCTCATTATTTTTTTCTGTGGTTTTGTGAGGAGAGGAGGAACCATAGGTTAATGCTTACAGTGGCTCTCGTCTTTCTTGTTGAATATTTTGATACAATTTCTAATTAATAGAAAAGTTGAAAGAATTCTCCTATATCTTTTACCTAGCATTATCCATTGCCTATATTTTATCACATTCTTTGCTCCTTCCTTCTTCCCTTCTCTTCTCTCCTTTTCCCTCTTTCTCCTTCTTCCTCTTTCTCCTCCCTTCTTCTCTTTGTCCTTCTCTGTCTCTCTCTCTCCTTTGGGAAACGGATCACTGAGTTTCTTTTTCCTGTTGGCTAGAATTCTCATTAGTGTCCAAATTCCTGCTACTTCTGATTCAGCTGAGACTGAACAGGAAAGCTCCCCCACCTCACTACTCCACTAACACGCTCCCAGTCTTGACTCCATATTAGAATTAACTGGGTGATGGGCATGGAGTCCAGGCATTAGTGAATTATGGAACTCTCCAGGTGTTTCCAATATGGATCCAAGACCGAGGACCCCTGAACTAGTTAAACTGCCCTTGATTTGTCCATTTCTTGGACAGGCAGGAATCACGTTCCGGCCTTATACACTTAAGCCATTGCACAGGCACTCACCGATCAGAGTGGCCCCGTAAAGAAGGTCACTGGAAGCCCCCTGATTTCTAGGAGTTAGAGTTTTCATTGCTGGATTGTTAGACTATGTGGGGATCTCAGAATAGGGGCACATTTAGCGGGGCTCTAGGAAGTGACAATTTACCAAGAGTTACTCAAAAAATAAATAGTAAAGAAAGAAGAGCCTTTATAATGCCAAGTAACAAATGTAGAAGGAACGTTAAAGAATATCACCATTTGAGGGGTGCCTGGGTGGCTCAGTCGGTTTAGAGTCCAACTCTTGATTTTGGCTCGGGTCACAATCTCACACTTTGTGGGATTGAGCCCCACATTGGGCTCTGAGCTGACAGCGCAGAGCTTGCTTGGGATTCTCTCTCTCTTTCTCTCTCTGCCTCTCCCCCACTCCCACTCTCTCTCTCAAAATAAACATTTATTTACTTTGTAATTTATTATCTCAAAATAAATAAACATTAAAAAAAAGGAACATCACCACTTGACAAACTCATAGTAGTAATTGATTCAGGCCAGACTCATCAACAGGTGGCCAAACATATAAAAGAGGAAGCAGATAGCCATATAGCCTCAAAGTATCTCCTTACAATATATTTATTATTTACTATGAGAAAAAAAAGCAACTACTGTGGAGAAACCTGGCAGGCACCACCTCAGCCAAAGTAACGTTGCCAGTAATGGACAAATAGGCATCCCATACTTCCTGATGTGTGGACCAAGAGGGACACAGCATCACTTCTGTGTTATTTCTGCCTCAAATGTACAACGTCATTGCAATCACACGAAATATTAGACAAACCTAAAATGAGGGATATTCTCCAAAGAGCTGGTGTGTCATCTTTAAAATGCCAAAATCATGAATGAAAAAGAGGGACTAAGGAATAGTTTCAGCATGGAGACAACTAAGCAGCAAACAAAAATCCAATGAAACAGGCCAATGCAACATGCAATGTGCTCTCCTGGGCCAAATTCTTTGCTGTTGCTGTTGTCATCGTTGTTGTTTTGTGTTGTTCATAAAGAGCATTATTGGGATGATTGGTGAAATTTTACTGGTGTCTGTGCGTTAGGTGTTAGTATTACATGAACGTTAATTTCATGATTGGCTGGTTGTATTGTGGTTATGTAAGGATATGTTCCTGTGTTTTAGGAAATACGCACTAAAGCATTTTGTTCCGATGAGACATCTTGTTTACAAACTCTCAAATTCTATACATGTGTGTGAGAAAGAGGGAAAGGAAGACAGAGAGAAAGTAGATATGGTAAATAATTCATAATCTAAGGATAATGTTTGGGAAATCTGGGTGAAGATTACACTGGAGTTATTCATATTGTTCTTGCAGCTTTTCTCCAAACTCATTTCAAAATTAGGGAGTCAATTTAAAACGAGAAACCAGCCCAAGAACTATAGAGAGACAGCATGAAATATCAAGGAAATGTTACAAATGAACAAACAAACAAACAAACGGCACATAGAGAGTAACCTAGAAAAAAAATCAATTTAGAAAAGTGTCAAGTTTTTTCTAAACAAGAGTTTTTGGCTACTCTGAGCAGAGAACTTCCAGCCTGCAAGCTATAGTATTTGTCTGGATTAATTACAGCTATTGTGCATAACACAACAAATAATAAGTGAGTAATAACACATGTTTCTTGGAGCTGCAAATCACTAGAATTTTATAGACAATTATTTAAATAGCTAGAAAAGGGTGGCATTTAAATAAAAATAAGCAGGACTTTTCATAAAACTACAGGTCATGAGGGTGATGTTTGAGAAATAAGGAGCTCTGATCTAGGTGATTAATAGGAAAATAGTAGCCACCATCAAAAAAAATGGAAGGTTATCGTAGACATGGTTTAGGATGTGAAATTAAAGCTCATGAAATCATCTCTGAGGAGCCAAAATTCATATTTGTACCAGGAAAAATGTTTTAAAAATTAATACTGCCCAATAATTGAATGGGCAACCCTTCAAGAAAGTATTTAGTCAGATGTTGATGAAGACTGGAAAGATACGGTTTAGAGGAAATTTTAGGATGTAACAGTTTTAAACTACATAATCCCTAAAGTCTGTTCCAACTCAGGTGTGCTTTCATTTGGGCATATATTGGGAAATAAGCTTGTGTTACATCCGTAACATAGCCTGTCATCTATATTATCAACTCTGTATCTGACTAACCATCTATTTAAATAATCCAATAAAAGACTAAATTTTCCTCAAGCTGGAATTAGAAATATATATCTTCATAAAGATCATAGGATATGTTATAATTATAAATTTTAATTTACCCAGAAAGAAAAATATAATCTTGTCTAAATTGCAATAGCCAAAGTATGGAAAGAGCCCAAATGTCCACCGATGGATGAATGGATAAAGAAGATGTGGTGTATATATACAATGGAGTATTACTCGGCAATCAAAAAGAATGAAATCTTGCCATTTGCAGCAACGTGGATGGAACTAGAGGGTATTGTGCTAAGTGAAATTAGCCATTCAAAGAAAGACAAATATCATATGACTTCACTTATATGTGAAATTTAAAATACAAAGAAGATGAACATAGGGGAAGGGAAACAAAAATGATATAAAAACAGGGAGGGGGACAAAACATAAGAGACTCTCAAATACAGAGAACAAACTGAGGGTTGCTGGAGACACTGTGGGTGGAGGGATGGGCTAAATGGGCAAGGGGCATTAAGGAGGACACTTGTTTGGATGAGCACTGGGTGTTATACACAGGGGATGAATCACTGGAATCTACTCCTAATAATCATTATTTCACTATACGCTAACTAACTTGGATGCAAATTAAAAATAAATTTAAAAAATAAGAATACAAATGCTTTATAAAATGCAAAAAATAATCTTATCTAATTTGAAATTAGAATATTTTGTACTATTCTTGAAATTAACATATGATAACACTTCCAGCTGTGGGTAAAAGCAGTTTCCCAAAGATCTCTAAACATCTTGTGCCCAAATGAATCAGTGTCTGTCCGGTTTGAGATCACCTTCTCTGAGGTTTTTCCATCACCAGGTGCCACCAAAGTGCCTCCAGCTATGGAGAATTGTTTCTTCTCCTCCCAGCACGGTGCCAACCCCATCTCGCCTCACATCCCATTCACTGTGGTGTGACTGTAAAAATGTGTATGCTTTATTTCAATGAACAGCTCAACATTTATATCCTATTTAGACAAAACCTAAGTGAATAGAAGTATAAACACATGCAGATAAGTTGAGAGACAACGATCACCCTGTCCACACCTCAGTGCAGAGACTAAACATAAGTCATTTTGGGGAAAACATCGTGCAACTCAATATCTCACTGCCAGAATAGGAGATAAACCAAAGCCTCTCCAAGCAATAGTGCTCACATTTATTCAGTGAACCACCATCAAATAACAGTGCTCTTTGAAGAGCATGAAGAAACACTGATATGTTAAAGTTCATTATACAAACCAGAGAAAATTTTACCAGCAGAAAATATGATGTTTGCTATGTAAGATAACGTGCATGAAAATACATGCACACGCACACACACACACACACAAGATACACATACACACTGCACATGAACTCTACTGGTGATTTCAAAAGTTTTCTTGTCTGGTTTTTGTTCATATATTTTGTTCTTTCTAGAGGGAAACATATGAATAGCAGCAAGTATAAAAAGTTTAAGAAAAATACAGAAAAATAACATAAAACTGGGATAGTTGTATCTATTTATTTTATAAAGTGAGGAAGAGATGGGCATTATTTAATTTAGCAGTGAAGCATTTGAAAACATTTGAAAAAACAGACTCAGAATAGCCTTATTACAAAGTACCAGCTCAAAGGAAAAACTGCTATGTATCAGGAAGATACATAGGGGAGGAAGAACAGAAAAGTGTAAATAGACATAAGGACACTCAGTGGATTAACAATAAAATTTGTGTGGCATTCTACAGACTGAAAATGCATTTCCATGTACATTGCAGTTCTGATGTTTCCTCCATCTTATAGATGAGGAAACTGAGGCAAGGGAAGACATGTCTACCTATAGCCATAGTCGCTGCAGCAACCTCGTAGCAGGTGGTGTTCTTAGAGCTGGCCCAATGGGGTATATCATCCATGTTAGGGTCTGACAGAAGCACAGGGTCCAGCTAAGCTCAAGACCCAGAAGGAGCAAGCTGACACTTGCTTTTATCTCTTCTCTTTCCAGGTGTTCTCAACTTGGTTCCAGGATCATATCTTGTGCCTAGACTCTCAAGTTTCAGTTCTCAAGTTCCTTCAAACTTCTGAAGTCCAGGTTTCCTTTTTCCTGTTCTGGTTGTTGTTGTTGTTGTTGTTGTTGTTGTTGTTCTTTTTTTCAGGAGTACTTACCTTTACAAGATCCCAAATTTTCACTTATGGTTGATTTCTATACAAAGGGAATGAATTTTAGTAACTAAAGAACAATGGTTGTTTCAACAAATTTATCCTTGGTTTTCCAAATCCCAAGTGTTTTAGGTGAAGCCTTTGGCCAACTAATCTGCTTCAGTGTGGTGGGTTGGCAGCAGGACTCCCATGTGTCTTAGGACACAGAGCACTTTGTCCCATATCAGGGTTTGTGCTGCCCACCAGATAAGTGCACTGAAGCTCCCCTGGTAAAGAAACAAGTGAGGCAGTCTATGACCAAAGCCATTAGTACAGTTTGGAATTATGAGTTTTGTTTTGTTTGGAGTTGAAAGGTCAAATTAAGAGGCATACATACCCTGGTAGAAGGTCTATCAACTGTATTCAGAAGGCCACAGCTTGTGGGAAGACTTCAAAAGGCAAATGCAACTAACTGAGGAATCTGTGCCCCTCATGTGGAACTCGGTCAGGCCAGCCAGACAACAGTACAGGTGTGGTGCTAGATCAGAAGGCTACACAGATAGGTGTGCAGTAGGGGGTAGACATTCATGTGTGGTTAGAACCTCAAGTCGCAGATGCTGGAGTTTTTGAGTGCTGGGGAAGTTCAATGTATTTGACCTGGACCCGAGAGTGGATCCAGGCCATTGTGGCCCTATGGAAGTGATCCTCAAACTTTTTGGTCTCACAACCCCTTTAGGTTCAAATTTAATGAAGACCTTATGCTTGGTTTAGGTGGCTTATATTTGCTAACATGTACTGCATTTGAAATTAAAATTGAGTCATTTGTAAAATACTTTGTGAAATATTTATTTTTTCATTCATCAAGAATACAATGTATCAATTACATGTTAACATAAATAATGCATTTTTATGAAAAACAGCTATATTTCAAAGCATAAAACAGTGAAAAGAATGATATTTTGTATTTTGTAAATCTGTTTAATGTCTATTTTAATCGAGACAGCTAGATTCTTGTGTCTGTTTCTATATTCATCTACTGTGATAGCACACAGCATAAAGTCTCTGGAAAATGCCACTGTATATTAACAGAGAATGAGAGTGAAAAAGGAAATTAATGGCGTAGTATTATGAAGATAGATTTGGCCTTGTGAACCCCAGAAAGAGTTCTGTGGCCTCCCATGGGCACCCAAACTACATTTTGAGAATACTGTCTAGGGTTAAGCCTTTAATAGCATTCAACTGGCCATATTCAGTTATGACTATGAGTCTCTTTATGGGGTCTGGCTAATCTAAGAAAGTAACAGACCAAGGGAAAAATGGTAAATTTGGATATGAAAGACCAAGAACATGCTGAAAGTCCTAACACAGAAGGAGAGTCTTCATGGTGGAATATAATGGAAAAGCTGGTAGGTAAGAGAAAAAGTAAACAAGAACTCTGACCCCAGGGCAGAGACTATCTCTCCTATGCCATATCTTTAAGTATCCATCTCCATCTGCGTGATTTCTGGTCTACAGAAGAGTTAGAGACTTGTAAGTGAATCCAGCCATTCAGGGTAACATCAAGGGCCTAAAATGATCTCCTAAGATGAATTGTAATTACCTGGAAGTACTTTTAATATCTGCACATAAAAGTACTTCTCAAATTTGTAGTAGGACTATCAGTAGCACTTATGGAAGTAGTGGTTGCAAAGTTTAGGAAGTTATGTTTTTAACATCTATAATCACAGTTTTATTTCCTATAGTAGTAAAAGTAATCATTTTTTTTTAATTTTTTTTAACGTTTATTTATTTTTGAGACAGAGAGAGACAGAGCATGAACGGGGGAGGGGCAGAGAGAGAGGGAGACAGAATCGGAAGCAGGCTCCAGGCTCTGAACCATCAGCCCAGAGCCCGATGCGGGGCTTGAACTCACGGACCGCGAGATCATGACCTGGGCTGAAGTCGGACACTTAACCGACTGAGCCACCCAGGCGCTCCAAAAGTAATCATATTTTTAATGTAATTATTTTAGTTCCTGGAGTCAAAGTATGTACAAGATCTATAATGATAGCACTTTCCATATCTATAGTTATAGCTAGGATGTAGGATTGCTTTAGAAGCAATAATACTTTCAAGATGTGTAATAGTGAATTGCTATATTGGTAGCCATGGTATGTGGGAAAGTCCCTAAGAAAATAAAGCATTATTTTTTAACATTGCTAATTAAATAATCTACTATGATATTAATAACTGTTGCTTTATTGGCCATGTGAGTGCCCCATATCACCAGTGCTGTCAGTTATGGTATCATGTCTTGTAACCCAAGAATAAGTTAGGTTACTTCAATAACTATACCTAAAACAATAGTATTTACAAAGCCTAATATGGTATTATCTGAGCTACCAAAATTATCTATGAAGTCTCTAGCAAAGATGTATAACATATCTACAGTTTAATTGCTGGGACTACAGGAGTTATAATTTTCAAAATAGGAGTATATATTCTGGCTGCAAAAGAAGTATCCATGCCTTCTTTAATTACACTTATAAAAGTAGTCATGGATACATCTTTAGACATATCTGCAAAGTTTACAGTGCTCAGAATAGCCATATATGTAAAAGCTAATGTTAACATTTGTGAAAACTTAAGTAGCATAAGATCATGTATCTGTTCATTCATTTTTTATATCTGTAATGCTTGTTTTTTTCAAGTTTATGTATTTATTTGGAGAGGGTATGTGTGTGTGTGTGCACATGTAAGAGTTGGGGAGTGGCAGAGAGAAAGGGGGAGAGAGAGAGAATCCTAAGCAGGCTCCACACTGTCAGCGCAGAGACCAGTGCAGGGCTTGATCTCATGAAATGTGAGATCATGACCTAAGCTGAAATCAAGAGTCAGACTCTTAGCCAGCTGAACCACCCAGGTGCCCCTGTAATAGTTTTTTTAAAGAGATGTCCATAGTAACTGTCCTGCTTCGAGTAGTAATCATGGAACTAGAGTAGCATTTACGGTGTTTGCAATGTAGGTAGATACAGGAGTAGAAGCATCCATTGTTGTTCTATCAAGAATGGTAGTGTTTAAAGCATATATGGTAATATTTGTACTATCTGTGGTAGCATTAGTTGCAACAATAGGTAAATAACTAACTGCAGAGTTGGCTGTTACCTGATTGTGAGCTGCTGTGTCTAGAAGAACAGTCATTAATGTGTCTGAGGCCATTGTAGCATTTGGAATAGAAACATGGGTAGTGTTATATGGAACACTGTTAGAGTTATCTGCATCAGTAATATTTACTGCATGCCCTGTACCGTTTACAGTGTTGGTGGTGGTATTAGCTATTACACTAGTGCTAGGAGAATAAATATCTGTCGAAGAAGGAGTAGACGTTGTAGGAATAGTAATGCTATTGCTATTCCCACCGGATATCGTAAGGGAAGGAGAACTGGTAATAGGAGTGTGGTTGCCAGCGCTAGCAACATCAGTACTTGTAAAAGAAGTCGTTACCATAGCAATAGCAGTGTTTGTATCATAAGTACTTACAGAAAAAGGAGTCGTAATAGGAAAACTGTTGTTAGTAGTATTAGCACCCGCATTCATAGGAGAAGCAGTGGGTGTAATTAAAACACTATTATTAATGGTAGTGGTATCGATACTTATTGGGGAAAGAGTAGCGGTAATAAGAACACTAGTATTGGTGCTAGCATCAGTAGTATTTGTTGGGAAGGGGGTGGTTGTGATAGGATGAATACTACTAGTATTGGCAGTAGTACTGGTAGCAGATGGTATAGTGGTATCAGGAATAGTAGTACTAGTTGTAACTTCAATAGTACTTGTAGGGAAAAGAGCTGTTGCAATGGGAAGAGTAGTAGTAGCATTAGCCGTAGTTGTAGGGGAAGGTGTAGTGGTATCAGGATGGGTAGTACTAGTGGTAACTTCAGTAGTACTTGTTGGGAAAGGAGTGGTTGTGACAGGAAGAGTACTAGTGCTAGCAGTGGTACTTGTAGGGGACAGTGTAGTGGTATTAGGAATAATAGTACTAGTTGTAAGTTCAATAGTACTTGCTGGGAATGGAGTGGTTGTGACAGGAAGAGTACTAGTGTTAGCAGTAGGAATACTTGTAGAGGATGGTATAGTGACATGAGAATAGGTAGCATTAGCTGTAGCTTCAGTAATACTTGTTGGGAAAGGAGTGGGAGTGATAGGAAGAGGAGTAGTACTAGCAGTCATACTTGTAGGGGTGGGTGTCGTGGTATCAGGATATGTAGTGCTGGTTGTAAATTCAATAGTACTTGCTGGGAAAGCAGTGGTTGTGATAAGAAGAGTACTAGTGCTAGCATTCATAGTTAGAGGGGCAGGTGTAGTGGTATCAGGTCCAGAAGTACTAGTTGTAGCTTCACTAGCACTTGTTGGGAAAGGAGTGGTTGTAATAGGAAGCGTAGTATTAGAAATAGTACTTGAAGGGGAAGGTGTAATGGTATTAGTAATAGTAGTACTAGTTGTAAGTTCAATAGTACTTGTTTGCAAAGGAGTGGTACTTTCAATAGTACTTGTTTGCAAAGGACTAGTACTAGTGCTAGCAGTAGGGGTACTTGTAGAAGATGGTGTAGTGGCATCAGAACTGGTAGTACTTGTCACTTCAATAGTACTTGTTGGGAAAGGAGTGGTTGTGACAGGAAGAGTATTAGTACTACTACTACTAGTAGTACTTGTAGCAGCAGGTGTAGGGGTATCAGGACCAGCAGTACTAGTTGTCCCTTCAATAGTACTTGTTGCAAAAGAAGTGGTTGTGATCGGCAGAGTACTAGTACTAGCAGCAGGAGTACTTGTAGAGGATGGCATAGTGGCATCAGAACTGGTAGTACTCGTTGTCACTTCAATGGTACTTGTTGAGAAAGGAGTGGTTGTGATCGGCAGAGTACTAGTACTACTACTAGTAGTAGTACTTGTAGGGGCAGGTGTGGTGGTATCAGGACCAGCAGCACTAGTTGTCACTTCAATAGTACTTGTTGGGAAAGGAGTGGTTGTGATAAGAGTACTAATACTAGTAGTAGTGCTTGTAGGGGCAGGTGTGGTGGTATCAGCACCAGCAGTACTAGTTGTCCTTTCAATAGTACTTGTTGTGAAAGGAGTGGTTGTGATCGGCAGAGCACTAGTACTAGCAGCAGGAATACTTGTAGAGGACGGCGTAGTGGCATCAGAACTGGTAGTACTCGTTGTCACTTCAATGGTACTTGTTGAGAAAGGAGTGGTTGTGATCGGCAGAGCACTAGTACTACTACTAGTAGTAGTACTTGTAGGGGCAGGTGTGGTGGTATCAGGACCAGCAGCACTAGTTGTCACTTCAATAGTACTTGTTGGGAAAGGAGTGGTTGTGATAAGAGTACTAATACTAGTAGTAGTACTTGTAGGGGCAGGTGTGGTGGTATCAGGACCAGCAGTACTAGTTGTCATTTCAATAGTACTTGTTGGGAAAGGAGTGGTTGTGACAGGCAGAGTACTAGGACTACTACTAGTAGTAGTACTTGTAGCAGCAGGTGTAGTGGTATCAGCACCAGCAGTACTAGTTGTCACTTCAATAGTACTTGTTGCGAAAGGAGTGGTTGTGATCAGCAGAGTACTAGTGCTAGCAGTAGGGGTACTTGTAGAGGATGGTGTAGTGCTATTAGTAATAGTAGTACTTGTTGTACCTTCCATAGTACTTGTTGGGAAAGGAGTGGTTGTGACAGGAAGAGTACTAGGACTACTACTAGTAGTAGTACTTGTAGCAGCAGGTGTAGTGGTATCAGGACCAGCAGTACTAGTTGTGACTTCAATAGTACTTGTTGGGAAAGGAGTGGTTGTGATAAGAGTACTAATACTAGTAGTAGCACTTGTAGCAGCAGGTGTAGGGGTATCAGGACCAGCAGTACTTGTTGTCACTTCAATAGTACTTGTTGGGAAAGGAGTGGTTGTGATCGGCAGAGTACTAGGACTAGCAGCAGAGGTACTTGTAGAGGATGGTGTAGTGGGATCAGAACTGGTAGTACTAGTTGTCATTTCAATAGTACTTGTTGAGAAAGGAGTGGTTGTGATAGGAAGAGTACTAGTGCTAGCAGTAGGGGTACTTGTAGAGGATGGTGTAGTGCTATTAGTAATAGTAGTATTTGTTGTATCTTCCATAGTACTTGTTGGGAAAGAAGTGGTTGTGATAGGAAGAGTCGTAGTAGTACTCGCAGAACTAGTGATAACAGTTTCAAAAGTGGTAGCCTTAGTCGTAACTGTAGAAGGATGTAGAGACTCTGTCGGGAAGGTACTTGTCATAGGTGTAGTGGAAATTATAGGGCCACCGTATATCCAGGTAACCTCAGTTAGTTTTTCCAGGTTGATAATCTTGTCAGTCAATTGAATTGTTAGTATCTGCCAGAAAATAAGAGATAAAGTTGGTGTTTCAGAACTACTTAAACATTATATTTAAGGCATATTTCAAATTATAATTTAACAAAAACAGATGTATTCATTCTTTTTCCAGAGAGTAATAAAAGGATATAGATTCCTTTCCAGGTCACTGATTCCAGACAGATAAACAGAAGGATGTGTTGTGTACATGATCCCTGTGCTGGAAATCTGTGTCTTTCCACTTCATCAGGCCAAACCACATTGCTTTCAAGTATTCGAGGCTTTGATAAAAACCAACATGTATTAAAATCTCATTGCTTTGCCACTAGATTTTAACTTTCCCAAAGGCAGGCTGGTTTCATGTTTCACCATCCCCAATGCTGAGTATAAGTGCCTGGCATATAATAGGCATCTGATATGCTACTAAGTTTCCTAAAAAGAAGGTGTTGAGAAATTTTCTGCATCAGTCTTAACCAGGGTGGTCTTGAACACAATAGTCCAGGAAAAATGTGTTGAAGTAGATAATTAGAAAGGACTAGAGAGAGAGAAGCTATCTGAGTGTTCAGAGGGGCGTTTTCCACAATCCAGATATTAGCAGGTCACTCTTTCACTGCTTGGAAAACAGGAATTATACTTACCTATTTTCCCTTCTGAATGATACCACCTAAGAGTCACTAGTTCATACTTAGGACAGGTCTAGTGTTCTAACGTGGGATACCTTTCCCTCTGTGGTTACTCTTGGTACCTCTGCTGGTAATTTGTCTTCCGCATAGGCATCTCCTACAGCAGACCCTGCTAGAGGGTCTAGTAGCATCTGCTATTTATGTCACTCTGTTTTGTTAACCAAATAATTTTACCTCACATCACAGGTGGGACATATTCACTTTGATGATGACCACAGTTTACTGCCAATTTTCACCAACCTACAAGATCTATCAATTTGACCAGGGGTTAATTTCCCTGGGAGTAATTTCCGGAAGAAGGGAGAAAATCTCCAACAATTTTTATGGGATCACTCTTCTTTTGTTTTAGCCTCTGTCACAGAAGCAAATAAATTTTGTGATGCTAGCCCGAGAGGCTAACTTTACTTAACACATAGCACCATTTCTGGGAAACACATGGAAAGGATTTCATCAGACTACTAAACATTGATCCCTGGACTACATTGGGAAGACTGCCGATGTTGCACATTTCACAACAGGATTCGATACTCACAATTTTTCATGAACATACTATGGCACATATCTCTATAGCCTTTCAAATAGAAGCACATAAAAGAATGATAATAGTGGTGATAATTTGGCAGAATAATAAATTTAACTTATAATATGATAATATTCCTTTGAGACATACCTGATTGTAAGGGTCACTCTTGAAATTCTTCTCCGTGAATTGCTTGTTGTTATAAGTAAAAGTGACTTGTGTCACATAAGTAGAGTTTACCCCCCAGATTTTAATATATCCAACTTTCAGTGGATTTGAGTCACTCAAATACTTATTGTGCATGGTCTGGATTTGCAATATGTTCTATAAAGAATATGTAAAAAGAAAAAAAATACTTAATACGTCTGCTGATAGACTATATTTCACTTTAAAGTGTTAAGAAACCTCAAATTAGTATTGTTGTGCTGGTTTGCTGTTTTAATTCTTAAACACCTCATGAAGAAACACTTCCTGAGTACCTGCTACAACAAATTTGATAATGCCAACATTACGAAAGTTATTTTACCTATACTGTTACTAATTCTTATAAGGATCTTGAAAAGAAAGCATCATTATCTCAGTTTTACAGATGAGGAAACAGGCTCTGGGAGTGAAGTGAGCAGCTAAATGATATAGATATGTTTGGAATCATGATGGGGCTCTGAGCATTGTACTGTGTGAGTTAACACAGGGTGAACAAAGAATTATGGCAAACAGTCCCTAGACTAAGGACAGTTTGGAACAAATATAGGGACTTGACTAAATCATGAACTTGATTAAGCATCAACACAAGGGTTAAACCAATGTGAGATAAGTGGCAATGTAGAGCATGATTAAGGCCTAAATGAAAAAAAAAAAGAAGAGAGAGGGAAACAAACCACAAGAGACCCTTAACAACAGAGAACAAACTGAGGGTTGATGGAGGGAAGTAGGTGAGGAGTGGGCTAGATGGTGATTGGGCATTCAGGAGGGCACTTGTTGGGATGAGCACTGGGTGTTATATGTTAAGTGATGAGTCACTAAATTCTACTCCTGAAACCAATATTGCACTATATGTTAACAAGCTAAAGTTTAAATTAAAAAAAAAAAGAAAATCATAGTGAATATTTGTCATGGGTGTTGAGAGAAAGGAGAAATCACTGTGGAATAGGGTGGTCAAGAGAGGACTTAGGAAGGACATGGAACTTCAGGAAGCCTGGAAGGATGGATGGAGTTAGAAAGGTGAAATGAGAAAGGGAATGGGGGCAGGGACACGTTGAAGAAAGGCACATTCATTGAGTGCAAGAGCTACGGTGGCTGGTGCTGAGCCAACTGGAATAAGACTGGCTACAATGTAAGATAGGAAAATGAAGATTTTATACAATAAATCAAGGGGATAGTGGCAATAGAATGATGGTATAAACTCCTTAACTGGCAACAGTAGAAAGAAAAAAAAATATGTTCAATTTTCTTTATGGAGAATTTAATAAGACTTTGAGACTGATTGCACAAGCAGAATCAAGGGGAAATTAAGACAAATGGATAGAACTTGAAGTAAATGGGTGTGCTGAAGTCAGTTGGCACTTACTGATTCAAGAGACCCTACGGTTAAGTTGCCTAGAATTTTGCAGGCCAGTTGATAGCTTGAAATTGGCTAAAATGGTGGGAGTACTTACACCACAGGAATTAGCAAATGCTACAAATCAGCCCCACACCCGCATAACCCCGTACCAGCCAGCACACCATTGGTAATTTTTTTTAAGTTCATTTATTTATTTTTGAGAGAGAGCAAGCACGGGGGGGAGGGGCAGAGAGAAAGGGAGACAGAGAATCCCAAGCAGACTCTGTGTTGTCAGCACAGAGCCCAACGTGGGACTCGAACTCATGAACCGTGAGATCATGACCTGAGCTCAAATCAAGAGTCAGAGGCGTAACTGACTGAACCACCCAGGCACCCCTCAACACCACTGATAATTACCCACAGGGAAAGTTAGAAGCGTTCTTTCATTTCAAGCCACTGATCCTTAGAAAAAATTCCATCAAGTGTCACAGAGAAATACAAATTTATTTATCCCTTGTTTAGAATAACAGAAGAATGGAATATTAGAGTTAGAAACTATTTGCAGGCGCTTTATCATCAAGAAACACATATTAAACAGGGGAAGTTGCCTTCCCTAGGTTAAATAACTAGTTAGCAGTAGAAATAGAACTAAAATCCAGGGCTTCTAAATCAATGTGAGCCATATATGTAATTGTTAATGTTCTCATAGCCACATATTTTTAAAGTAAGAAGAAATAGGAGAAATTGATTTAAAAATACATTTTATTTAACCCAATATATCCCAAATGTTATTATTTTTAACATTTATTCAATATAAAAATATTAAAGAGGTATTTTACAATCTTTCAAATATTTCAAGTTAAGATGGTCACATTTCTAGTGCTCAATGGTCACATGTGGCTAGTAGCTATCATATTGGCTAATGCAGCTCTAATAAGATATTCTCTCAGTCCTGGGTACCATGTTTTAAGAGGAATCTAGACTAATTGTGGTCGAAACAGAATAATCAGATCTGGAAACCCATAGAAGCACAAAACAGGAGAAGTGTGAAGTTTGCCTGCAGATGTATAATTCTGAGAGAAGACAGAGAGTATACACAATGGACATCTTCAAATCCCTGAAGCAGTATTATGTATAAAAGACAATAGATTTGTGTTATACTATTCCTTAAATGCAAATAGGTAAAAATTATAGAGAAGCAAATTCCAGGTCTGACATAGAATGATCATTTAACATGCCTGGTAGATTGGTTATTAATTTCTCTAATTATTCACCCTTCCCTATTCATACCCTTTTCTATGTAATTTTGGCAATGCCCTTTCTCTGGATGGGGCGTTCTATTCCACCTTTGTCTTTGAGCTTGGCCATGTAACTCTCCCTCGCTAATAGGATAGTAGTCAACTTGCTGCAAATTGGAGATTTTAAAAAGTGCTCAAGCATTTCCACTACTGTTTTTGTCCTCTTCTGAGGTCATGAAAAGGTCATGCCCAGACCTGCCCATAAGGCCATCCTAGGCCATCGAAGAGCCAGCTGACAGGTATGAGTGAGCACAGTCAGGATCACCCGAGTAGCCTAACAGTTCCGCAACTGAGCGCAGATGCATGTGAGCCAGCCAAGATCAGGCAGGTCCAGCCCATAACATCTGACCAGAACTTCCGAACACTACAAACTCATGAGCTAAATAAGTATGTATTGTTACGTACTGCTGAAGTTTTGAGGTTGTTTGTTACACACCATTGTTATGCAATAGATAACTGATCTAGCATTTATCCTGCAAAATATTATTAGCCAAGAAATGCTGTTTCATCCCCAGAAAACATGTTGTACATTTAAGGACTCATTTTGTAACCAGCATTATATGAATTACAAGCATCTTTTTAGAGAATGATGGCATATTGGGTAATTGTCAAAACAAGGACTATCCTTATATTAGTTATCAACAGACCCAAATTATAAATGTAAAGGCAGGAAGTTCCTCCTCCTAAGAGGCAGAGTATTATTTCAATACAGTTAACTGATAACACTTAACCTGCAGCTGACTGGGAATGGATTTATAAAATTCAATAAAAATAGTCTTACCTGAGCTGCTATAAAGTTTGCCAAGAAATAGTTTCCATTTTCATAGGTATCTGCAAGTAAGAAAAAAAGAGTAAGTGACTAGTCGTTGCTTCAACTATAGCAGATAATGTTGCATTCAGTCAACGGGGTCACAGTCACTGATCAGGATAATCATGACCTCTCTGAGGAACACTAAGGATAGTAGCCAAGGGACTATTTCACCCCAGGGTAGTATGGGGATGTACAGATAAGAGGATGTTTCAAGTATGGGTCAAGTGGTTATAAAAAGTGGTTATAAAAGTGGAAAATCTTGGTTGAACTCAGGATAGATACCCCAGATGAGGAAACATGGAGGCTAGTGATCGCTTTTTTCTGTGCTGAAATAGCAAGCATGTAGCCATGAGAGTTGACATGGCTATGATGGTAAAGGCTCAAAGCAGAGGACAGTGGTGAGGAATTCAGGCTTTCAAGTCAGATTGGCATGGATTCAAATCCCTGCTCTCATACTTAGTTGTTGTACAAGCTCAGGCAAGTAACTTAACATTCTGTCACCTGTAAAATGGAGATAATAATAGTACCTAGTTCATGGCATGCTGCATGAGCAGAATAAGTGCTCAAAATGTATTGTTCACTATCATTATCTGCATCTTCATTATTCTTCTCTCCCTACTCTTAGATCATCCCACCACAGTGCTCTAGTTCACAAGCCCTCCTGCCTCTACAAAACTTAGTCCATCAGTTCTTCCCCAGACCCTCTCTGCTCCTCCAGGCTCCAATTAGGCTCCAAAGTACTCCATTCTGACTATCCCTTTTACTAGACTCTATATCAAGCAACCGCATCTCCACATCTCCTTTTTAGTGCCATCTTATCTCAAAAAAGGTAGCCTCTGTTTGTTATGTCCGTGTACTCAACTCATAATTCAATCCAACATCTCCTACACTTCAGTTCCTATGTTTCTTTTTTTTTTTTTTACTGATTCTGATCTTTTCAGAGTCACCAGTGACACAGTATATTAAATCTAAATATCTCTTCACAATATTCAGGTTTTTACACCTTTCCCCACATATCCCCTCCTTGAAATCATCCTTAGTAGATGTCTACTTTACTCATTCTTCTCATGTGGCTTCTGTAACTCCTATTTCTTAAAAGACAGTTTCATTTCATGTTTTGTTCTTGCCCTTATACATCTTTTAATTAACAGTCATGCCACCATGAGCAACAAAGAATCATCTAGCCCCAAATGTTAGTACTACCAAGGTTGAAGGAACCTGCTCAAAAAAAAAAAAATGCACTTTCTTAAAAAAGAAGAAAGTTGGAGAACTCTTGCTTCCTGATTTCAAAATTTACTCAAAGCAACTGTAATCAAGACTGTAGTACTGGCATGAGAATAAATATAGTATATGTATATATAAATATATGTAACTATGTGTATATGTATATGTAAATATATATAGTAATATATGTGTATATATATGCAAATATATAGTAATATATAGTATATATATGTAAATATATATAGTAATATAAATATATAGTAATAAATATAGTATATGTATATATAAGTATATGTAACTATGTGTATATGTATATGTAAATATATACAGTAATATGATGAAGATTTATTTCTCTGTCCATAATTCTATTTATATTTAATATGTATAATATAAATATATGCACATATATATAAAATATACATACATCTTCATATTTAAAATCAGTTGATTTTCATTAAGGGTCCCAAAACAATTCATGATGGAGAATAGTCTTTTCACATATTATGCTGGGACAACTGGATATCCACATGCAAGGTAATGAACTTGTATTCTACCTCACACCATATACACAGATCAACACAAAATGGATCAAAGATATAAATGTGAGAGCTTAAACTCTTAAAATTCTTTTTTTTTTAATGTTTATTTTTGAGAGTGGGGGCGGGGCAGAGAGCTAGAGGGAGACAGAAGATCCCAAGCAGGCTCTGGCTGAGAGCAGAAAGTCTCATGCAGGGCTTGAATCCTGAACTGTGACATCATGACCTGAGCCAAAGTCTGATGCTTAACCAACTGAGTCATCCAGGTGTCCCCTAAACTATTTAACTCTTAGAAGAAAAAAAGGGTAAATCTTTTTGATCTTGGATTTGGCAATAGTTTCTTAGTATACCACAAAGAGCACAAGCAAGAAAAAAATAAATTTGACTTCGTCAAAATGAAAACCTTTTGTGCTTCAAAAGGACACTACAAAGTGAAAAGACAATCCACTGGATGAGAGAAAATATTTGCAAATCATATGTCTAATAAGGGACTTGTATCTAAAATGTTTTTTTATAAAAACATTTACAATTCAATAATAAAAAGACAATCTATTGTAAAAATTGACACAGGATATTAACAGACATTTCTCCAAAGAAGATATGTGAATGGCTAGTAAGTACATGAAAAGATGTTCAATGGCATTAGTGATTAGGGAAATGCAAATCAACCAAAACCACAATGACATATTACTTCACACCCACGAAGACAACTAGACTCAAAAAGACAGTGAGTGTTGACAAGGATGTGGAGAAACTGGACCCTAATGCACTGCTGAAGGAAAGTAAAATGGTACAGCCTCTTTGGAAAAGGATCTGGGGGTTTCCAAAAAAGTAAACATAGACTTACTGTATAGCCTAGAAATTCCACTACTAGGTATGTACCCAAGAGAATTGAAAAACAAAGTAGGTCTATACAAAAACTTGCACACAGATGTTCATAGCAGCGTTTTTCCTAATAGTGAAAAAGTAGAAACAACACAAATGTCTACCAACTGATAAATGGATGTGTAAAATGTGGTATTTTCATCCAAAGTTTTATTATTCAGCCATATAAAAAAAATGAAGTATAGATACATGCTACGACATGGTGGAACCTTAAAAACATTCTGTTAAGTGAAAGAAACCAGTAACAAAAGGCCACATTTATTCAATTTATATGAGTCCATGATTCCATTTATAGGGAATATCTAGCATACACAGATGTATAGCAACAGATCAGTAAATGCCTAGGACTGCATTTTCTGGGGCTGGAAAGAATGGGGGCAGGGTAAGGAAGGATTGAAGGGTGGTATTTACAAGGTGGAGGGCTTATTTGGCGGGTAAATAAATTGTTCTAAAATTGCTTGTGTAATTGTTATACAACTTGGTGAATATACTAAAACCACTGAATTGTACACTTTAAATGGGTAAATTACACACTGTGTGAATTATATCTCAATAAAGCCATTACCAAAAAAAGTTGAAGGCCCAAGAACAACAAAAAAAGGGTATTACTTCTTTTACAAAAATATATATATTATTTAAAATTTATGTTAATATTTATTTTTGAGAGAAAGAGAGAGCACGCACGTGAGCTGGGGAGGGGCAGAGAGAGAGGGAGGCACAGAATCTGAAGCAGATGTCAGGTTCTGAGCTGTCAGCACAGAGTCTGACATGGGGCTCAAACACACAAACTGTGAGATCATGACCTGAGCCAAAGTCAGATGCTTAACTGACCGAGCCACCCACGTGCCCCTAAAAATATATATTAAAAAAAAATCTTCTACCAGATCAATCCAATCCAGTGTATCATTTCTATTTGTCATAACACTCCCAGGCCTATCACTCTGTGGGTCCCTCAGTCTTTCTGGCATCACACCCATATTTCCAAATCCCTGCTCCACCAGGAGGCTCCACAGGCATCTCAAAATCCAAGTGTGCAAAATTAATCTCATTATCTCTCATCATTCTCTAAACTGACTTTATTTCCCATGATCCATACCATGATAATGGAATTGCTCCCTGCCCAATCACCCAAGCATACAGCTGGCATGCAAATAGTTGGCAGTGACCTTGGCAAGAGGGCACTGATACAGTGTTGAATACCTTGTCACAGCAACTAACTCCTTTTGCTGAAATTTGTCACTCACCAAACAAATCCTTGATTAAAATTTCATCCTTCACATAGGTTTAAGATTGGGAACATTCTAGGTCATTAATAAATACAGTTCTTAAATTTAAAAATGCATCGTAGCATATTATTCTCTTATGAGGTTCAAGTCTGCAACTCTCTCTTTTCTTTTTTTTTTAACAGAGAGAGAGCTCATGCAAGCAGGGGGGAGGGGCAGAGGGAGAAAGAATCTTAAGCAGACTCCACACTCAGGGTCTTACATGGGGCTCGAACCCATGACCCTGGGATCATGACCTGAGCCAAAATCAAGAGAGGGGTGCTCAATGGAATGAGCCACCCAGCTGCCTTAAGCCTGTTAACTCTCTTAAAATCTAGTGGGTACTTGGTTAATCTCCTTTCTCTGACTTATGGACTTTCTGTGGTCACATTAACCACACTGATTTGAATGTAATGCATCTTAAAGGCTTATCCTGGAATTTTATTTACCTTGTATATTAATGATATGTTTTATTCAGTATCCATGTGCCAGGAATTCTCTCTACACATTAAATCATTTTGTCTGCATAAAAAAGTCTATATGATAAGCAGAGGTTTCTAGATGTTAAAGATGAGAAAATGCTGGCAAAGAAACGTTAGGCATCTTTCCAAAAGACATACAACCAATTGGGGCGCCTGGGTGGCTCAGTCGGTTAAGTGTCCGATTTAGGCTGAGGTCATGATCTCATGGTTTGTGAGTCAGGCCCTATGCTGACAGCTCAGAGGCTGGAAACTGCTTCGGATTCTGTGTCTCCCTCTCTCTCTGTCCCTCCCCAACTCACGCTCTGTCTCTCTCTGTCTCTCTCAAAAATAAACATTAAAAAAAAAAAAAAGACACACAACCAGTAAATGATTGAAATGGTATCTGAATCCAGATCTATGGAATGCCACATTCCACGTTCCTCTCCATGGAGTTTACTTATCACATTGAACTTTACAGAACTAATCGAAGACTAAATTGAACTTTGAAAAAGAGTAATCTTATTCTTTCATAGTCCTCTCTTTAGCCAGGTTCCACCTCTAAATGAGCAACTGAGTCATTTGAAAAATAGCTCTTTATATACTATATTAAATGAGTATGAGGCTATAAGAAGTATCCATTTACTGAGAAGACATTTAAAGTGCCATCTGCAATATTATCAAAACCTTGGAAATACTTGCGATATATTTAACGAAATATGTGTAAGACCCATGCACTGAAAACTACAAAACAGTGAGATAAACAGGCCAACGTAATTAAAAGTGATAGGTAGACATTCCCAATTGATTTATAGAATCAGTGTAATTGCAGGCAAAAATTCTAGCAAGTTTTTGTTAATTACTACTTTTTAAAACAATTTTGAACCCACATTAGTTAACGCAGCGTGGCATTGGCATAAGTATAAACGTACAGATCCATGAAACAGAATAATCCAAAAATAGACTTTCAGCCATACATGACCTATTCACAGCTGATAAAAGTGTCAAGATAATACAACAGGGGAAAGGCTCTGGATCAAATGGAAACACTCGGGGGGGGGCGGGGGGGAGAATGAGCCTTCACCATTATGTACAGACAGAATTTAATACAAAATAGCTGAAAGTCCTACATGTAAAAGCTAAAACTGTAAATCTTCAAAAATATAGGAGGGAGAAAAATCTCTGTAACCCTGAGTTAGACCAAGTGATGTTGCGACGTATAATTTGTATTTGGTCTTCTTCTGGCACAGAACTCTTAAAACCCTTGGATTTTTTCCTAACTGATGAAAACAAAGTATCTTTTGTCATGTTAAGGAGGTGACTTTTGGAAAGCACCTCAGGGTCGTGGCTGGTTGCCAGGAGAACCAACCCTGTTATTTGAGGGCTGGAACTTCCAGCCCCACCATGAGACCCTTGCAAGGGCAGAGGAGTTAGAAATGGTATCAGTCGCCAATGGCCAATAATGTAGCCAATGATGCCAAGATAACGAAGCCTCCTTAAAACCCCAGAAGGATGGGGCTTGGAGAGCTTCCGTACTGGTGAGCATGTAGAGATCTGGGAAAAATACTGCCTCTGGAGAGGGCATGGAAGCTCTGAGCCCCTTCCCACATACCTTGCCCTATGCATTTCTTCCACTTGCTGTTCCTGGCTTATATTCCTTGATAATAATCTGGTAATCTAGTAAGTAAAATGTTTCTCTAAGTTCTGGGAGCTGCTCTAGCAAATTAACTGAAACTGAGAAGGAGGTTGTGGGAACTTCTGATTTATAGCCAGTTGGTCTGAAGGACAGGTAACAGTGGACTTGAAAGTGGTGTCTGAATCCCAAGCAGGAGTTGTTGGAACTTCCAATCTGGAATGGGAGGAATGTGAAGTGGGAGAGGGAGGAGGAGGCAGTTTTATGGGACTGAGCACTTAACCTATGGGATCAGATGCTATTTCCAGGTAGATAGTGTAGGATTTGGGTTGAGTTGAAGGACACTAGTTAATGTCCCAGAATTACTAGTTGGCATGGGGGAAACACTCCTCCCACATGTTAGACTTGGTACCAGAATACGTTTTAGGCCAAGACGCAAGAAGTACAGATCTTTTCGTCAAGAAAAGCATGGAAAAAATGGACTTTTATAAAAATTAAAGTTTGTTTTTTGCAAGATGCTATAGAAGAATTGTATAGGTGAGTTATAGACAGGGCAATGCAAATTGTATCTGATAAAAGCTGGTATACATAACTCTTATAATAAATATAATAAATAGCTTAATAATAAAAAGATAACCCAATAAAAAATAGGCAAAGGACTTGAAATGATACCTCAATAAGAAGATATACAAAGAGCCAATAAACATAAGATGTTCAATGTCAAGGAAATGCAAATTAAGTCCAGGCAGAGATGCACTATGTACCACTAAAATAGTTAAAATTAAAAAATTTTGTAATGTTTATTTATTTTTGAGAAAGAGAGAGAGAGAGAGAGCATGAGCAGGGGAGGGGCAGAGAGAGAGGGGGACACAGAATCTGAAACAGCTCCAGGCTCTGAGCTGTCAGCACAGAGCCCAGTGTGGGACTTGAACCCACAAACCATGAGATGATGACCGAAGTTGGAAGCTTAACCAACTGAGCTACCCAGGTGCCCCCAAAAGAGTTAAGATTTTAAAAACTGACAATACCAAGTGTTAGTGAAGATGTGAGAAATTGGAACCCTGAAATATTGCCGTTAGTAAGGGGGAGGAGTATAGCCATTTTAGAAAATAATAGGGCTGTTTCTTCAAAAGTTAAATATATGCTTATCACATGGCCCAGCCTGGCAATTTCACTTCCAGGTTTTCACCCAAAGAAAATGCAAACATAGGATTACAAAATGACTTATACTCAAATAATCATGGCAGTTGTATGCATAATGGTAAAAAACATAGAACAACTTAAATATTCACCAATTAGCAAATGGATAAACAAATTCTGGTATACCCATACAATGGAATGTTATTCAGGAATCAAAAAGGTAATAAGCTACTTTTACATGCCACAATATGGCAAAACATTTTGTGACCACACATCATTTTGCTAAGTGAAGGAAACTAAGGACAAAAAGAATAAGCCCTGTATAATTCTATTTACGTAAAACCTAGAGAAGACAGATCTAATCTATAGTGACAGAAGGCAGATCGGTGATTGCAGGGCCTGGAACTGGAGGTTGGGAGTGGGCAGGGGTGAGGGGGAAGTTCACTGGAAAGATGCAAATGGGTCTTGAAATTACAAGTTATGAAAATGTTCTGTATCTTGACTGTGGTAGTGGCAATACAACTGTATATATTTGTCAAAACTCATTTAACTGTATATGTGGGATGGATACACTTTGTGTAAATACAGCTCAGTCAAGTTGATTAAAAAAATAATTTCACTTCTAAGAATCTACCCTATGGAAATAATATGACATACAAAGGTTAATCCTCGATGTTGCTGATTAACAATGAAAACAGAAAACATCCTGTATCCTATACAGAGAGCAATTATAGAAAGTGAGATAAATTGTAGCATATCCTTTCATTGGAATATGGCAATCATAATGGTGTTTATGAAAAGTATATGATAACATCTAGACATATTTCTGTCATTATTTTAAGTGCAAAGAAACAGGATTCAGAAATTAAATATGCAGTATGTTTTCAGCGATATAAAAAATTATACATTTTCTTACGTCACATGAAAGCATATAGAAGGATATAGCAAAAAAATATATATAAAAGAATAGATATAAAAGAAATATATAAAATAATATAGGAAAAATATTATTACTTTTTTCTAGTTTTCTGTCTTTAAAATATTTTCTTTAATGACAATATATTACCCTCATAATGAAGAAAACAAAAAGGAGGATATTACTACTGAAAAACAAACCATAATTTCATAAACTGTGACCCATTGCAAGATTAGAATGTTCTAGTCTACAGTAATAAGGAATGGAAAATGGGCATCAGTTGGTAACAGCGTGTCAGTATGTCTACAGAAACGTCTAAGGAAGAGGAAGCTCTGATTATATTGACAAACCCCAATTATCTAAGGTAGCACTGTCATATCCCTAGATTGGAGAAAGAAGGCATACAAAGTAATATTTCATTGATATAAGCATTTTTTTTGACAGTACTTAATACCCTACTTCTGAAACACCAAGAAATTTTCTGAGCTCTAATTTGTCTCCTCCTCAGTGAACCTACTTAGGAGGAAAAGGGTGTCTGGTTACAGATGGCTGGTCCAAATAACAAAGCCAAGTCTGTGACCCACTGAGAATGGATGATATTTGCATCCACACTTTTATCAGAGCAAGGCAGTTAGTTATACAAAGATAGATCACTCCTGGCTGACTCCATAACATCACATTGTTGAACCTCAAAGCTGGGGACCATACACTGTTCTACAGTAATTACAATGTAATATAAAGAGCAGGAAAAATTGCAAGCATTCTCCCAACACATTCGCTTTATTAACAGTGGCAGAAACAGGTTTAGAGAAACATTTCCAGTTCATGCCAATTCTATCCTGAGCTATGGTTTTTCTGCATATGCTGTAGGGGGAGCCTGGAAAGCTCATACTTACCAATGCTTTGTCCATCGTCCCAGAATATCTGACCTTCAGCTTTCCCATTGTCATCCAAAGCAACAATCAATCCCATAAATTTTTGTCGACTATGGAAAAAAAAGGAGTTTTTTTTTCCTCTAGATTATAGGTTGTAAGAATGAAGGACAGATGCTGTTGAAAATATTACTCAACCAAATCAAAAAACTTAATACATTAAAATTGCACATAAAGTTCTAAAAATAGGTAAAATGAGATAAAATACAAGATACTTAAAAGCTAATAGAAAAAAACAAATTTAATGAAACATGTGGTACAACTTCAACTTTCAAAAATCAAAAATAGTTCATAATTAAAAATGTATCTTCTTTTCAAAAGAGCTTATTGCATGTTGCTTAAATATTAAAGTTTCCTAGATAGTTTAAAAAAGAATTTTGTGGGGCACCTGGGTGGCTCAGTCGGTTAAGCATCCAACTTCAGCTCAGGTTGTGATCTCACAGTTTGTGGGTTCGAGCCCCACGTTGGGCTCTGTGCTGACAGCATGGAGCCTAGAGCCTGCTTCAGATTCTCTGTCTCCCTCTCTCTGTGCCCTTACCCCACTCATTCTCTCTCTCTCTCTCTCTCTCTCAAAAATAAACATTAAGAAAAAAATTTTGTTTTTGAAAATTTTACACATAAATGTATTTTATATAACAGATGAAAACATAAATATCATTAAAATGAGATGTACTTAGATATAGATCTATGTAAATATATTTTGCAAATAGAAATGGATTACATCTCAAAGGATGTATATGCAAACTAATTTTCATTAAGTGCAGTCATATTTAAATTATTTTAATAAAAGAAAATATTTGTTTGAAATTTTGAGGTGGTTTTCTTATAGTAGAGACTTATAAATAATTGCGGTAAATAAACACCAAATATGTATAATCAATGTCCTTTAATTTGAATACATCTCAAAATATTTAATTTCTTAAAGATTTAATTTTTTTTAAGTTTATTTATTTATTTGGAGGGAGAGAAAGAGGGTGCATGCGTGCGCACACACAAGCAGAGGAGAGACAGGGAGACAGAGGGAGAGAGAAGATCCCAAGCAGGCTGCGTTGTAGGTGCAGAGCCCAATCCGACAAACCACGAGACCAGGACCTGAGCCAAAATCAAGAGTCAGATGCTCAGCCGACTGAGTCACCCACACACCCCTTAAAGATTTCATTTGTAATAATGAATATGAACTTGTTACTCATGATCTTTGTGTGAATTAAAAATAGACACTTAAAAATGAAATATTCATACTCTACTTTCACACATATTATAAGTAATAAGATAAGATGTGAATTCCTTAGGAAGAAAACCACCCAACAACCCTTCAGTAGCTTCCAGATTGCTATAGAATAAAATGCAAAGTACTTGTCCTGGCATTTACAGCCCTCCAGGATCTGGTCCTAACCTGCTTGAATTTTATTTCTTTCATCTCTCTCCCTTATCTTCGCTCCAATTAAACTGAATGGTTTGCTCTTCCCCAAACCAAACTCACTTTTCACCTTTGGTTCTTTAATAATCCCAGAATATGTCTTTCCCTGTCTTCATGTTTTCAAATCCTACTTTTTATCTAACGCTCAGCTCAAAGCTGTCTTTCATGTTAAACCATGATTTACACCACAAGGTGGAGCTAACTTCTCCCCTTTTGAATGGTTCTTGGTCTTTTTATCTCTGCCTCTCTTAACATAACGTGTTCTCCTTAATTTAACACACACACACACACACACAAATAAAAATATAACTACATAAATATAAGTATACAATCTCTCCTGAGTTGACCAAAGTAGACCTTGGAAGGAGTACTGAATCATCCTTGGGTTGCCATCAAATCAAAGAGCTCATTAATATTCCCAACTTTTTTAGTAGTGTGGAAAGAGGCACACACTACTGCCTTCAAGGAAATTTTTGTCCCAGGCCTTGGACACAGACCTACACTAAAAGTTCTCCCCAGGACTGATTGTATGAATGAATGCATCCTCCCCCAGATTCCACTCAGAAGGCATTTACAGAATTGAATCAACGAAATGTCTGTTATTTGGTTTATTTACCCATAGAGCCCTGGTTAAGGTGGTCAGCCCCCTGTAAGGCTACCTCATTATGACAAAGTGAGGCCAGCAACACCTTTGCTCCTCCTTACCTGGCCTGAGTGTTCATTGCAGGCTCTTGCCAAGGCAGGATGTAGCCTCCTCTGATATGAAGGTTGATGTGGTCAAGGGGAGCCTCCAGGGTTTTCCAGTAACCTGTTGACGTATTGCCAGATTCCTAGAAGAGAGAAGATAGGCAGGTAAGGATGACAGATAAATCGATGAAATGAATAGATGCATGCTTTCGTACAAGTTTTTCCTTTCTAAGGCAGCATGTTGGAAAGTCAGCAAGAAACCACAAGTCTAAGCAGGAAAATCTCTGATTTTCAGCATTGTTAAAAACTCTGGAAAGCTATTCTTTTCTCTGTATTCTCCAGAAAAGGTGGGGATGGAGTTAAGAGAGAAGGCAGTGTGATATGGGATGTCAGATTTTACCTATTTATGCTTTCGTGGATGCTTTTATTTTAGCAAACCTTGCTTGGTTGAAAGGTTGAAAATGATTGCCTTAGAAATTATGTGCCTCAAAGCCAGGAGAAAGTGCTGGCTGCCCTTCTGGCCAGCATGGACCAATCTGGTTCTTCACAAAATAGGTTTGTTCTTACCGTGCTGTAGTCGTACCAACGGGCTCTGGGGAAATAAGCTTGGATCTCAAAAGTGTTCTGAAACATAAAATTGACACGTTGTTATGTATATTCTAATAACTTAATCTTGATTTTAAAAATTCTTTCTGTAGAACTTAGGCTAAAAAAATGGTAATTTTATTAATGGTTTTAAGAGTTTGGGAAGTGTAGTCAAAAAAAGATCTGGGAAAATTCTTCAGACACATTGAAAAATACGTTTTTTAAAAAGGTAAATTTTATAAGATGCAGGGTAACAAGACACTAGAGTGAAAAATCAGCTGGTGTTGTGAAGTTATCATTAATGGAGATTTTGAAAGAAAATGATTTCCTGGGGCTCAGTTGGTTAGGCCTCTGACTTTGGCTCAGGACATGGCCTCACAGTTCGTGGGTTTGAGACCCGCTTCAGGCTCTGTGCTGACAGCTGGGAGCCTGGAGCCTGCTTCAGATTCTGTGTCTCCCTCTCTCTCCCCCTCTCTCTCTCTCTGCCCTTCTTCCACTTATGCACTCTCTTAAATAAACAAACAAACAAACAAATAAATAACATTAAAAAAAGAAAAAGATCTCCTTTATTTGTTCTAGAAAGGTATTTGCCACAAAAATAGTGAGTGGGACAAAATGATCTTTAAAATGCCCTTCCTGTACTTTAGATTATGTGACTGAGGGTTTCTGATCTCTGATGGAAAACTCACACTTTCCAGCACGGGGCTGATTAAGATAGCAGGGCCCAACATAAACTGACGGTCTATATCCCATGTCACTCTGTCATTTGTAAACCTTAAAAAAAAAAAACAAAAACAAAGCATGAAAAATCCAGGAAACTGTTAGGACTCTTGCAGAAGACCATTCACAAGACAGGCCAAACCTCCTTGGGGAACCAGGCTGTACTCACTCATGGAGAAGGGGTCGGACGACAGTGCTGCCCTCAACGTGAGCTTTATGCATCAAAGTGTAGAGGTAAGGCAGCAGGGCGTATCTGGTCTGAAGGACTTTTCTTGAGTACATCTCGAAGGTTGAATTCCAGGCCACAGGATCTTGTCTCTAAAGAGATAAAGGCACACGGGGCAGATACTCTTTACGCCATCGTAATGGTATCAGAAAAGGGTCAGCAGGCACATATCCCACGTGTCTGTGACATAAATCTCACCCTTCATCGCTATCCTGCCCTTTCTCTTGCCCCTACTGTCCTACTAAACTCGTGCTTCTTGCTTCCCACTCTTAAGTGGACTCTTAAGTCCTCTGCACAGGTGTGGCCTTGGCCCTGCACAGGGCTAGAGAGATGGGTCTCTGTGCCCACCGACGTAGCTTGAATGGACTTGAGTAAAATAAAAACTCTCTCAAGAAGATGAGTTTCTTTTCTTTTAGCCCCATAGGGAGCTATAAACCCTTCTTTCCTCATAGGCATGAATCCCCCCAAGAGATGAGCAAAAGTGTATTCTCGAAAATTGCTTAGAACTCTGGGATTGCGAACTCTGTGGATTTTCTAAGAACCGGAGGTGCTGATTTATGACTTTTCCTCAACAAATAAGTATGATATTTTGGAGGGTTAAAGAGAAGCTGTGATTTGAGGACACAAAACTGTGGCATCCACTTCTGCCTTACCCTTGTCCCGATGGTGTTGTGGTTTCTGGAAAATGGGTAAAAGGCCCCCAGCTGCATCCAGCGAAGACACATCTCATATTCGGCATTTCCAAAGAACCCACAAATATCCGCTCCTGTCTGAGACGATGCAAAACCAGAGCATGAGGTGGGACTTTTGCAGGCTGCAGACATGTTGGCATCTGACTGAACGATTAAAAATGGCGCCACTATAACTTACATAAGATATTCCAAAGAGACTGAACTCCATCATGCCTGCAATGAGAAGATACAGCCGTGTTGGGTGAAGTAGCTCTTTTGGACGGTAGGTTTGACCTGTCTCTTCCATACCCTATGTGGAAGCCCCAGGCCGTTCATGATGAAAATACCAAAAGATGGGTATGGATTAACACTCTCATCTGCATAAAGAGAACTCCGCTCCTGCTGCTTCCCCTGCCCCCATGGATCATGACCAGACATAACCAGTGCGGCTACAGAGCACATGATCCAGTGCCCTCCCCGCCAGCAGAGGCCCCCGGGAGGAGGCCCACTCACCAATGATAGACTTCCTCAGCTGGTCCCACGCGGCCGTGTTGTCTCCCAGCCAGTGACCTCCCCAGCGGCCAGAAGAAGGGAACGTGGAGCGGGTGATGACGACCCCTCGCTGTCCTGTCACCGCCTGCACGGCTCTGGATGGAGGTGAACAAGGAGGTGAACTGAGGGTGAATTTGAGGATGAACAGTCATGGAACTTTACATTACATTACATTACATTTACATTACAGAGAGTAGCTTCAGCCTGGAGTGTGAGGCAGCAATGGTGTTCCATTTGGAGCCAGAAAGCTTCTTCCCTGAAAGCATCTGCTATTTCAAGGTGATGCTGAGAGTCATGGCAAGACGACGGGAGATCTATCATCTAAATGTGGATTCCCTTTCTTAAAAAAACTGAATTAACTAGTTGTCTACATAGAGGTGGGAGGATGGAGTGGGGTGAGGGGTGACACAGGTGTTTATGGAACAATTATTCTAACCCAGGTATTATCCTGGTCACCCCCATGTACACTGTCTCACAACCTCATGAAGAAGGTTTCCTTGGCCTCCTTTTACTGTTAGAAAATTGAGGCTCAGAGTTAGCCAATTTGTCAAAGGACATTTAAAGAGCAAGGAGGAAGATCTGGGACCCAAATAAAAATATATATGACTATAGCTCTTTGGTAATATTCTCCCTACTACACTAGTCCTCACTAGGTCAGATAAAGTTTGCACACAAGGACAGATATGCACAAAAGATGTTCAAATATCTCTCTAAGGAAGGCGGATCTTCGGCCTGTAGCCTCAGTGAGAAAATAAAAACAATTGTGTAAGACTGAAAAATCAATGTAACAAAAGGGGAAGTCTATTAACAGATGCTCGCACATAATGCAATCCACATATTTGCTGAAGAATGCATTGCAAATCAATAGACACCGATGAATTATTCAGTAAACGATGTCAGGAAGAGAGGCTAGCTACTGTGGTGGAGATTCATCCATTTAGGTCGCTTCCAATATTTCACACCAAAACAACCACGCACATGGATGGACACACACACATGCACTTACACGTGCGCACACACACACACACACACACACATATCCAACAGATAATGTGAAGGCCTGAAACAAGGCAGGGATACAGAGGAAGGGTAGATGTGTCTGAGGCAAAAAGCTCGATTGTCACCATTTCAGAACTCTGAAAATTAACCAGCCATAGAAAGAAATGAAAATCATCTATCCAAGAAAAACAATAAAGTCTTGGCAAGACAGTGAGGTCTGTGGCATTTGAACTTGGGGCTCTTCCCAGCTGACCCCATCCCTAGTTCAGTGGCTCCAAAATCCAGCAGCCTCAGCAGCCTCCGAGGTCTGACCTCTTTTGGGGCTCTGTTAAAAGCGCTATCCCCAGAGCACAATTAATACTGTTTTCTAGCTTCCAGCCCCCTGGCAAATCTCTATTCCCAGGGTGTTGTGGCCATTTGATTGGACTCAGAGCTCAACTCAGCAGGGAGAAAAAATTCCCAATCGAGGGATTTACCAAAACAATAACAATTTTCTGGCACCATCACAGGTACTCAGGCTGTGGTTCAGTCAAGACAAACACAGCTTGGCTGGTTTTAGAGTAAATCCTGGAGAAGTAGAACCATGGAGAACTTTGTAAAACTCCTACGTATTTCCTGGGGATCGAAAAGACTGTACATGCCCAAAGCTCTGTGCACGCCCAGGAAAGAGCCATGGAAGGAGTAAGTTTCAGTGACTCACTCCTGGCTTAACTTGAAGTCCTGAGTAAACAGGAAGTGAAAGGTAATGCTGTCTTAAGAAACCTCCCCAAGTTTGAAGGTGTGGCTTCTCAGATTTATCCCCTTGGCAAAGGGTAAAAGACATAGAGTCAAGGCATCTAAGGTGACCAAGAAGGCCTTAACGTTGCTTTCAGTTTGGCGAAACTTGAGGTAGGCTTTTCTTTTCTTTTCTTTCTTTCTTTTTTTTTTTTTTTGAGTTTAAGTCATCTCTATACCCAGTGTGGGGCCTGAATTTATGATCCCAAGAGTCTCATGCTCTTCCTACTGAGCCAGCTGCTCTAGGAACACACTCACTCGTAGGTGGGTCTGGTCTGGGCCCATCCGTACAGGCTGTGCACGTCATAGTGTCGCACCCGTGAGCCGTCTGGCAGGATCTGCTGACTCTCCATGCACAGGGTCTTGCTGCTAAGGCCCATGTCCCTGGACTCCAAATCTGAACAGAAATGCCAAGTTACTGCCCAAACATCTTGCTTTGTACGTTCACTAGAAATGCCCATTGTCTCGGTATTTCTCCATTTCAATCAACGACTTTGTTACCAGTGACAGTTCCAATTTCAAGAATTATTTTGTCTATAAAAACAACATCCTGTAACATTACAATTAATGAAGGGTAAGGACAGGGTGTAGAGTTAGGAAAGCCACGCTTCATTTTCCTCTGATACTTATAGAGTGCTGTCAATCGCACACTTATCAGCACAATCAACTCTTCTGTTGTTATGATTGTTTCTTCCACTAGATGGTAACATTCTCAAGGGAATGGATCTTTTCAAGCAACCATCTTAAGATCTCTGCATTTTCTGATTTGTTAGTACTTGTCTGATAGGCAAATAGTAAGGGAGTAAGGAGAAAAAGGAAGGAGGGAAGAAAGAAAGGGAAGGGAAGGAGGGAGGGAGGAGAGAAAGGGAGGCAGGAGTTGGTGAGTGACCAGTGACCCAGACCTCAAGAAACTTAGACTACAAATTTTGTCTCACAAACTACTGGCAAGAGGGTGAGTGGCTTCCTTCCCCTGGGTTTCTGAAAGGTGAGAGGGTTCAATGTTCTGAGATACCTTGGGGGTCAGGTCCTATGATGTTCTGTTTCTGTTTGTACCACAGGACTACTAGGGTATGTCCTTCATGAAGTATCTGTGGACATGGGCAGAAAGAGTGCAGAGCCTAGATTTTCACCCTCTAATGAAAAGACTGTGGTGTCTGTGTGTGTGTGTTTGCAGCGGGTTCAAGTTTGAACAATCAGCTCATAGTTATCAATGTAATCACGTATTGCTTGGTTTCTTTTATAATACATCATGTCATTATTTCTACGCTTGATTAGTAATTTACACTTGTTCAAGGTTATTCTACTTGGGGTTTTATGTCATGTGTACAAGTGTTATCTTTCTCTAAAATTAAGCTTCACTTTGACAATAAGAGGCAAACTTTCAGAGTTTTTGAGTTGGGAAGTAATTCGATGAAGTAATCAGTTTACATACGTGGCATATAGGGTGGCTTGTTAAGACTTTTATCGCTGCAGCCCCTGACAGATCCATCCACAAAGTTTGATGGCTCATTCATGTCCTGCAATGAGTTAACAAGAAAGATTGTGTGATGTCAGAGGCAGTGTAGTCTTTACTCTGGAGGACACCGACCTAATGGAGATGAACACATCTTAATTAAGCCCTCAGCTAGTCACTTCATGGACTCTATTTACTCTAAGACATTGACCCAAAAGGACTCTAAGAATCCATATTGGTGTCAATAGACTGCCAAACTCCTAGTTTACCTGGCATTTTTAACCTTGTGAGGATTATTTCATAGTGGCAAGAATATGGAGAATATACTGGATCCATGACCTAAGATAGATTTCTTGATCCATTTCCCCACACAAAAAGCCCAACTTCGTTTTCCTATGTGTGAATCACTCACTTCTTGTCTGTGGCCAATAGTTGCCATTATCTTCCCCTCCTCTTTCTTAGTCCACTAGCTTGGACTAATTCTGACACCAGCAGAGACCAAGCACAAGGAGGACTGTCTCGCTTTCTGCAGTAGATGCAATCCTGAGGAGTTGTGGGTAACTCAGAAACAAAGCTGGAAATCAAATCATACTTGGGGCGATTTATCACTTAATTGCAAGAAGTAGTGATTCCCGAAGTGAATGTTCACTGCCTACTTTGTTAGCAGAAAGGCTAACGTTTTGTAAAGTGAACTACCTTAAACAGGCCATACTAAGGGCAAAGCCAAGTATTTGGGGACCTATTCACTATTTTGAGTTTTCCACCCATGTCTTCCCTCCAGCAAAACAAATACCCCAAGTAATCAGTCTCCCTGTTCCTCAGAGCTACCCACATCTCTATACTATTTGCTTTGCCTGTTTGGGCTAATCTTTCATGTGTCTGCTCTGTGTCTGTCTATCCTGAGGGTAGTGGCCAGAGAAACCTCAGGGCTGCCAGTGGGCTTATATGTTTGTCTCTGGATGAGTAACGAGCTACTTTCAGCCTAGCCGAGACCTGTGAAGCTCTTGACAGCTGGCCTAGAATATGCTCAGGATTTCAGGCCATTGGACAGTGGTAAAGGAAACTGAAACACTGATATGCCTCCCACCCCTAGAAAAACACAAATAGCCATATGTCCCAGAGACATTTCAGGAAGCCCTACTCTTAAGCCCAACTGACATGTGTAACAAACATGTCAGCAGGCCTTTAAAGATGATCCTGCACCAGCACTATGGTGAGCATCTATTTTCTCTTGGATTCATGCCTTGTTGGCCCCATTTCTGCCCTGTATCACACACTCGGGCTCCCCTAGCATTAGCTTCTGGGTAGTTTGGCCAATGGGAGGCACTGGCCAGCAACTGGAGGGTGGGAGATAAGAGAAGCTGGGGTATTTATCCCTCTCCCTCTTTCTCTGGCAGCATCTCCAGTAGTGGGACATTTCTTCTATGGGCTCCAGCTTCTGCAGCATGTTTCTGGGAAGACCCACAATCATCTCTTTGCCTCTGGGGGTCCAGCACCTCAATTCTGCAACAGTGTTCCTCTCATTCTTCCACCCTTAGCTCCCTGCTTTGCTAGTCTTGAAATTGCCTCTCCATGGTTTGACTGACAGCATTTCCAAAGAAAAACCACTAAGGGGTACTTACAATCCACAATCCATCAAACTTCAAGCTCTTCTTTGGCTCTTGAGGGTTCACATAGAGCTCCTGTATTTCCTTCTTCCACCATGCAGCTGTGCTATCACGTAAGAAGTCAGGAAAAGCAACGTAGGCTCTGTACAGCTGTAAGAGTAACACATGGTTGGGTGTTCACCTGTTTGGGAAGGGGAGTCTGGGGACAAGGAAGGAGGGATGAGCAGGTACTTGTGCAAGACAATGCCCCACTCAGGGTCTGACCTAACCTCAGCTCTGCTGTTACTGCTACAGAGTTTACTGTGAGCACAAAAAGATCAGAGAAGACTGACTGCATTTTTCATTCTTCTAGAAGGAGGTTACATAGTCTTAAATCCCCTTTAAATGTGAGATTTGCTTTTATGACTGGGCCTTTAATCATATAAGTTGGAAAATTAAATGACTGTGTATAAATGATCGGACTTTGGAAACACAAATGTTTTTCCTACACTGGCCAAATAAAGGAGACCAGTCATCCAGGGAAAAGTGAGCTGCAGAGTGAAGGGGATGCTAGATGCCCAGGCTGATATGGCAGCAACTACTGAGATCAAAACCACTACTCCTTCAAACTGGCAGGCACATTTTTTTCAGATGTAGACAATTCATTAAAAAGCCAGTGCATTCATAACCTCCCCAGTGAAAATATTCTGGACTTTCGTTCATTGTTTTTCAGACAACATTGGATTTAAACAAAATGCAACCCGTTACAGGCACACACGTGAAGATATTTCATTTGATTTCCTTCTACATATTTCCAGATAAGTTGTTTATTGTGTTTTCTGTTTGAGGATCTCCTTCTACCAATAAATTACCAGATGACAACCATACTCAAGGAGATGCCTTAACCAAGCACTGGAATAAAACTCAGAAGGATCCAGATGTTTAGGGCAATGTGAACAAAAATCTGCATGTAACTATACCTTAACCTGAGTTTCATGGTCAAGGGTGGCATCCACATTCACATTGGGCAAGTCTGGCCAAACCTAGAGAAAAAGAAAAAAAATTAAAACCTGCACAAGGCATTGCATATGGACCATGAGATGATTCATGTGTTAGACTCTATTGACATGCTTCTCCATATAATTCTTGGAGATCTTTGTCATTAATTAAATTGTAAGATCTGAATATATGGAATTCTGTTGGGGGGAAATAGGCTGGGGTCCCTTGGCTCATTCCATAAGTCTTCAAACTCATTAAGTTCAAAAAGAAAATAAACTAAATCTGTTTTAAATGGAATACTACTTGGCAATGAGAAAGAATGAAATCATGCCATTTGCAGCAACATGGATGAAACTAGAAGGTATTATGCTGAAATAAGTCAGTCAGAGAAGGACAGATATCATATGTTTTCACTCACATGTGGATCTTGAGAAACTTAACAGAAGGCCATGGGGGAAGGGAAGGGGAAAAAATAGTTACAAACAGAGAGGGAGGGGGCAAACCACAAGAGACTCTTAAATACAGAGAACAAACTGAGGGTGGATGGGGGTGGGGGGTAGGGGAAAATGGGTGATGGGCATTGAGGAGGGCACTTGTTGGGATGAGCACTGGGTGTTGTATGTAAGCCAATCTGACAATAAAGTATATTCATAAAACATATATCTGTTGAACAATCACCTTTCAAATGATTGCTTTGCTGTCTGTCATAGACATATAACAAAATTATCTTTATAAATAACAAATTTAAAGCATGACTCTAAAGAAATAGGGTTGATTTCCATTCACAACCCATAAACTTAGCCTCAGGAATCTTAAGCAGCATCGTAACTTATTGGGGACCTCTAATATACATAGCATTAAAAAATCCATAGTTTTAACCACTTGTATCTTTAACTAGAAGGACATTAACTATATAAGTGATTCATGCATTCATTCATCAGACACTTACTGAGCACTTACTATGTGACAGGCACTCTACTACAATCTGTATCTACTGAGACTTAAGTAAGAAATAGTCCTTGTTTTCTAAGAGTCCACAGATAAAACAGGCATGCTGTGTTACATGCTATACTCTCTGAGAAAAACAATATAGAAAAGGGAAGAAATAGGGAGAGCAAAACTGGTCACTGAATGCTTCATAGGAGGGCAATTTGAATTGGTCTTGAAGTGCAGATATAATCTAGGTAAGCTGAGAAGGCAACATCCAAAGACGCAGTAAACATGGCCTGGACCTAACACAACAGGAAGTAGCACAGTACAGTTACAGAGCAAAGTCTGAATCCTGGCTGAGAGCCATTGTCAGCCAGGGTCAGGAAGTTCATCTAAAATCCTGTTGCTATAAATCAAACAGATGAGGATTGAGTCACAAAAAGGAACTAAGGAAGACAAGAGGAAGAGGAAAATCCATAGGACTTAATGGTTTATTTAGATATGGAGGGTGTTAAGGAGCATAGGTTAAAGATGAATGCAAGTTTTGAGTGTGGGTTACTACCAGACACAGATTTCAGAGCCATTCTCAGAGGAATTCTTTAGGTTTGTTACATGACCAGCTGGAATATATAAGGAGTGGAGCACCAGAATATTTCCAGACAATAAAACAAAGCTCACTGATATTTTAGAGAATTAGACCTGTAACCTTGGTCTTATTAATCAGCATCAGGCAAACGTCTATGCATTCATAATTTATCAATTACCCAATATATATTTCCAAGATTTATTGATGGCCTCTTTCAATCAAGACATTCTGGTGCCGATTAATTATGGGCATCTTCTCCCAAGGCTTACCTTTCCCCAGACAATTTCATTGTTATCAGGCCATTTGATGAATACGTTGTTTTCCTGCCCTCTCTTGAATGTGGGATAATGGGTCTCGTTGCCAGAAATGGCTGGGTCCTGCAGTGAAAGGGTTTAAAACAGCAAGCATGAGGCACACATCTCCAAGACAACAAACAAAACCAAGATACCCATAGATAATTTGCCTTATGTCTACAAAATTACTGAGGAATAAAGTATGCTATCTGAAAACATTCCTGGAGACAAACCAGGTTAATAAGACATTACCCTCATGTGAAGAAAGCCAATTGTGCTTTGGCTTTAAATTTTCATGTGAAGAAAGCTTATTGTGCTTCTACAGTATAATATCAATATTCCTTCAGACCATGAAGCTCCTTTCTTATGTTATGTCATGTCATGTCATGTCTCCATGGCCCAACCTGTGTATCAAAAGTGGCTTCCCTGTTCACCTCATCCCATACCTGCCTCACTTACTCTATATACCCTATTTCACAATTGTCATATAAATTATCACTTTTTGAAATTATTTTTCTTTATTGTTTATTTATTGGCCATCTCTGTTCAATAGAATAAAAGCCCTGTAAGAAAAAGGATATTGTCATTAATTTAGATTATACACACACACACACACACACACACACACACACACACACACTTTGTAGAAGTGATTTTCAAAGACCAGTATTTAATTCATACTTGAATGAATGAGAGAATGAATAAAAGTCAGCAAATAATGCTCTATTTTTTGGATGCCAGAAGGGAGGATCATTTGCAGATAACTACTTCTGTGTTTATCAAGATACAGCTTCCAACGCAAAATAATAAATTTATGTTCTGGATCTTAGCTCAGTTATTTGTGAGGTTTGTTACGAAGAAATAAGTCCCCTGAGCCTCACCACTGCTGGGTAATGATACAACTGGAGGGGTTTTTGAACCTCCTAAGGTAAGGATAAGACTAGGATATAGCTGTTCCCTCTGAGGCACAGCCTGAAACAGTGAGGATTTTGGCGTATTGTTGCTATATTCATTGTATCAATCCACGGTTCTAACTCTACCAAGAGAATCATCATAATAAATTACATCCCAGTGGCACTCAGTTATGAAAAATAAATATTGCAAAGCATCACCTTTTGAAAGCCATTCTTCATTTGTTCTGTCCTTTGTTTATCTGCTTTTTAAAACTTAATTTTATTTTAAGTTTATTTATTTATTTTGAGAGAGAAAGAGAGGGAGGTGGGGAGAGGCAGAGAGAAAGAGGGAGAGAGAGAGAAGCCCCAGCAGGCTCCTCACTGTCAGTGCAGAGCCTCATGCGGGGCTCCAACACATGAAGCGTGAGACCATGACCTGAGCTGAAACCCAGAATCGGACACTTAACCGGCTGAGCCACCCAGGTGCCCTTGCTTTTTAAAACTTTAAAAAATATAATGAGAGTTTCACAGAAAGTTGCAAAAAATGTGCAGGGAGGTCTTGCGTTACTCTTTATCTAGTTTCCCTGAATGGTTCTATTTTAAACTCATGAGCACAGAAACAGAAAATGGGCTCTAGTCGTCTAAATACCTACCAGAATGAGAACGAATCTCATGCCATTTTTCTTCATTTGGTCAATCAAGAGACCGAGGTTTTGGAAGCTGGGGCTGAGAGTGAAGTCCAGCTTCCGGTCCATGTAATCGATGTCTACATGCTGGACATCCTATAGGAAGGAGCAAGCAAGACACTGGGGGTCCTGTGGCGGTATGCCTCAGGGCACACAAACCATCCTGCCAACCCCAGCTTGGGCCCCTCCTACTTTATCCCATACTCCCCTACACTGACTTTTCAATTCTGCTGATTGAGATTGCTTTCTGATTCCTACCTACAGATCACCTGTCCCCATCTTTCTCCTGTTCCCCCAGCTGGAATTTCCTCTCCTTTCCTTCCCTCCATTCATGTTTTTACCACTTTTCAAACTTCAAACTCAGTGAGCCTATCAAACCAAGTGCTAGATGAATGTTCAAGGGTAGAAAGCAGGGCTTCTCTGAGAAACAGAAAAAACTGTATTTCTCACCCTCTGGTAAACATGATTGAATTTATTCACATTTAGAATTACATTATTGTATAGTTTCCTCGAATGTGTATATTTCTGCCATCCTGTTTGACTAGATGGTCCTTGAGATGAGAACCTTATCTTCCTTTTTCTCTATACACTACCAAACCTGGCTTCTGTACATGAAAGTTAGTCAATCCAGGATTGTGGGATGATGGCTAAAGAGGTTAATACCTAGTTGAAAAAAAGAGATGTTTCTTTTTGTATGAAGATGAAAAATCACCCTTAAGACTCTAAGAAAAACTTGTTTGAGGGAGCAGAGACTTGTGCATAAGCCAAAGCTTGGAAAACAATGAATTGACATATATATTATTAACACTGATCACCTTGGTGAGGTAGATCTCTGGACTTTTTTCATCTTTTAATTTTCCTCCCCTTTCTGATTTACATTTAATAAATTTATGGAAGAGTAGTATATAAAAAGAAAACACTTAAGGCTGGATGAATGTTTCAAATTATCTTTGATGAGAACATCATAACACTTGATTTTATTTTCATCCTCCAGTCATTAATTGTCCTCTAAACTCTCAAGAGGTGGACTGAAAGCAGAAAAAGAGCATGAGTGATGAGAAACTGATGATTATGGAGGAGAAAGGGCATGCTGTCTTTGGAATTCTGCATGCTGACAGCAATGGACTGCCCTTTTTGGGGCTTATGAAGGAGACTAGGTTGTCTTTATACGATATGCATATACGTGCTTTAGAGAAGACGAAGACTTGTTTTAACTGCTTTCTTTCATATTGGTACTTTATATCCATCCTCTCCAAGAACAATCATAGTATAATCTAGAAACGTCATACTACTCTTGACATGATACTCACTTAGAAGTCCCCAAAGTTCTGGTTTAAGACCAGCCATGCCTACTGGAGGATATTCCTGGCAAAAGACAGTGAGTAAACTATACCCTCCAATCACAGTGCTAACTTGCTGAAGGATTAATGCATCTCTCAATTCTGAATGCTTGATTTAAAAGGGTGGCATGAAATACATTTAAAAAGCAATGTATTTCACATAAGACTAGGTCTACAGCTACAGTTTCCTTACACTGAAAGAGTCAACAGTAATTTCTCTGAAGATGTTTTCAATCCATAATTAGGCACAATTCCCCATAACTAATTAGACCACAGGCTGAGTGGGTGATCCATACATAGGGAATCTGGGCCGCCATCATTGCCTCATACAACTGGGAGATCTCCTTATCATTCTCGTATCCATAGCGACTTAGCTGGAATCCCAAGGCCCAGTATGGAGTCATTGCTGGCCGACCAATCAACTAGAATAAAGAAGAAAAATGGGTCCAGAAGACTTTTTGGGAAAGAGAAGAAAAGCCTTATACTTGATACAACTTGAGCACTTCTACTGAGCACTGTCCCATCTAAGAGGCCTCCCTCAAGAAAAATAAGAAAGTCAAATAAATATGGAATGATCACTGGCATGTGGAATTATTACTGCTCAGAGATTCTTAGAGTACTCAGCAAATAATTAAGAGGCACTTGGGGTATCTGAATGCCTATATACCCCCAACACTAAAACCTGACTTTGGGGGAAGATAGCAGTAGTGTAATACGAATACCCAAGGACCATAATAGCAAAAATCAGCCTATCTCAGTGCTAAGAATATGGTAATACCCAATAGACAATTGATGACTTATTAATGGATAGAATGACTTCCAACCTCAGTGTACTGTTGAGTTACAAGCTCGGGGGTTGGCCCCAAAACCATATAAAAGTCCAAAATCCCTCCTGTGGTGCGGTATGTCAGGGCAGGAGTGGGCTGGAATGATACATCTGTTAAAAACAAAACAAAGAAGACGGGGAGTCCTTGGAGGTATACGTCACCCAGACAGGGAATGTGCCCTAAAATGTGCTCTTTTCACTCTCCCTCTTGTTTTAAGTCCCTCCTCCTCTGGAAAGCCTTCTCTCACGAAGTGGAATTAGAGATGGGTTTGCAGATACCCCAAACATAACCTTAATCTCAACATCTTGTATCACTCTGTGAAAGGAAGTTCAACTGTCACAGTAAAATAAGGTCAGGCAATTTGGTCAAAATGTGACTCCTAATACCTGGCCCAGAGCTCTTCATAAGTCATGAATGAATGAATGAATGGTCAGTTTATCTGTCCCATTTCCCTACCCTTGAATTTCCCTATTTCTACTGGTATTCCAGATCCCAGGAAAATGGCCACTGCTGTTTATGGTGGTACATGGGAAACGTGCCTTTGTCTTACCCATGGCGTTGCTGTTTAGCAGGAGCACCCCATGGGCACTGCCATCTTGCTCAAGTGCCATGTAGTAGGGGTGGACGCCATAGGAATTCTTCTTGTACTGGGAGAGTCATGGCGGAGAGTAGGCAGCAATCAAAGAGAGAAAAATCCAAAGGATTGTTTCTACATCATAATCCAAACAGCAAACCTCTACTCAATATTGAAGACTGAGCACCATGTCATGTCCTTTATAAGGCTTTCCTTAACCCTCCTTTCCGCCCCAAGTAAAAAACTAGGTGCCCTCCTCCTCCATTCCCTCCTTGTTTATTATTACATAATTCTGTTATAAGCACTGATTACACTGGGTTACCATTATTTCTGCATCTGTCTCTCTAGGCTATAAGCCTCTGGGGAACAGACAGTGTCTCTATGTACCTGACACATAAAACACACTAAATAAAAGTTTATGAAGTAAAATCCATAGTTTGTGGGAAAAGAATATGGGTGTCTTTTAGGGACAGAAGAGCATAACATGTGGCCTAGTTCACCTGAGCACAGAATTGATCAGTATAAGGTGAGGCTGATTCATAGGGCGCTATTGGATTAAAATGTACCAAGAGAAACGGATTGATCATCTTATTCTTCCGTGCTTACCGCGGGTGGCTCATCACGAGCGAACATTCCCCACATGTTCCAGCTCATATTTCTCCTGAAAGCTGTGTGCTCAGTCTCCCCAAAGCCATAGAGGTACTGAGAGGGGAGGCGAGTCGAAATGGAGAGGAACGTGTCGTTGAAAGTAAAGCCGGGGAGCTGAGAGTCCCAACTGCAACAGAAAGGCATACCTTAACACCACACTGATGACAGCCCAGAGCAAACACAGGACGTGTTCAGAAATTCTAGCTGATTCAGAAGCCTCCCGAATGAAGGCATGTGTGGATCCTGGTCCAAGTACTCACTACCAAGGTTCCATGTTTGCATTTTTTATCTGATTTGCAAGGCTGAGAACTCCTTTTCTGGGTCATGAGCTCCTTTAAGGCAAGGACTATGTCTCGTTCATCTCTTTAGTTGTCATTGTCCAGAGTATTAGTTTGAATACATGTATGAATAAATGAACAAGTTCTAAGCAAATTTACCAACAGAAAAGTGTGAAGCTCTTAGAAAAACTTTTCTGGGGGCACCTGGATGGCTCAGTCGGTTAAGTGTCCGACTTTGGTTCAGGTCATGATATCAGTTTGTGGGTTCAAGCCCTGCGTCGGGCTCTGTGCTGACAGTTCAGAGCCTGGAGCCTGCTTTGGATTCTGTGTCTCCCTCTCTCTCTGTTCCTCCCCTGCTCACACCCTGTTTCTTTCTCTCTCTCTCTCTCAAAAATAAATAAATATTTTAAAAAAGAAGAAAAAGAAAAGAAAGATAAAAACTTTTCTGATTGGCCAAAGGACTTCTTAGCAAAGAAGCCAACTGACAAAAGTTAGGCACACAGTCAAAGAGCAAAGGCTGTCCACATGTGCATACACAGGTGATGATATTTACTAGGATGGGGAACTTAGGTCCCAGGCAAAATCCAGACCTTCATTCCATTCCATTAAGCAGCAAGACAAGGGATGACAGATGAGAACTCTTTTCATGTTTAACATTGTGAAAATGCTTTAAGTCTACAGCACTGGTAGAAGAGAAAATTGTAAGAAGTGGTGTGTCTTTCCTTAGTAAACTTTTCCCTCTCTCATTGAGTCTTCTGTTATTTTGAAATGAGGGTATATAGAGTTGACTTCTGTCCTAGGTTATCTGTCATGCATTTTTTTCTTTTTTAGAGAGAGAGAGTGGGTGAGCAGGGGAGAAGGGTAGAGGGAGACAGAGAGAAAGAGAGAGAGAGAGAGAGACAGAGATTGAGAGAGAGAGAGAGAGAGAGAGAGAGAGAGAGAATCCACGCTGAGCGTGGAGCCCGACATGGGGCTTGATCCCATGACCCTGAGATCATGACCTGAGCCAAAATCAAGTCAGATGCTCAACTGACTGAGTCACCCAAATGCCCCTGTTGTGCTTATTAAATACAGCTTTCTTTTCTCCTTAACACAAACAATGAGTAGAACATGCATTTTTCTTTTTCTGAAACCAGGCAACACCTATTTTAAACCTCTGGTTCATTTTTCTTTTTGAGTTAGTGCCTAATAGAAAATGGAGTAATAGATCAATTCCCTGTTTAACACACACACACACACACACACACACACACACACACAAACACACACACACACACACACACATTTACATTATCTCTAAGATTAATATTTCACCTGCATTAATTAGAGCCACCATAATTATATCTAGAACCACTTTGATAAAACTAAGTAAATTGCGCTTACATCACAGTGTTGGAGCTTTTTCGTCGAATTTGGATCCCAAAAGGATTGTTCTGAATCCTGACATCATACAGACGGTTTTCAGGGGAGCCAACAGGAGAGGGAGGTATGTTCAGAGGCACTGGGACCTCGTACCTTTTGTTAGTGGCATCAAAGATCTGACAAGAGAGAAAGAAACTTTCTGATGGAATAATCTTAGACCTAAAGTCCCTCATGCCAGCTCATATAATTCATTTCCCATGTTTTCTGGCCAGTTTGAATCACATGGGGAGGCATCAAATATCCCAAAGCAAATAGATGTGAAGCCTCCCCACCTACAGTGCCCGATATGGATCCTGAACTCAAAATGCTCCTAGAAATACCTATTCAAAGGCAGGGAGGGCACTTTCTCTAAATAGTTTGTGAATTATGGGTATAGAATTTCATGGATAGAATATGTGTGTGTGTGTGTGTGTGTGTGTGTATGAGAATGTGAATATGAACGTGCATGTAAAGGGTGTGAGATGACATTTGGGCATGTGAGTATATTTTAGAAATAGAGAACTGAGTTTTCTCTAATGTGGACTCAGATCTTAATGGTTGAACTTCAGACACTTAAGACAAGTTTTGTCTATAGCCTTGTTTCTCAAAATTGTGTTTCTCAGACCCAAAGCAGCAGTATAACCTGCAGTCTTGTTAGGAATGCAGAATCTCAGGCCTCCCTCCCATTCCCCTTTTGAATCTGAATCTTCATTTCCACAAGATCCCAGGGTGATTCATGCAATATTACAGTGTGAAAAACAATTTCTAGAGAAGAGCTGTCTAAGGCGGTATTGTCACCAGCGAGACCCTGTGACTCCCTGAATTCAGGATTGACTCACTGAACTCAGGAAACCCCTAGAAGCTTCTGCCTAACTGTCAATTTCATCTTTTAGAAATTAACTAATGGATTGCTGGAACAGGAAAAGGGACATTTGAGGAGAGGTCTGTGCAGATGAATCAGAAAGTGGAGGGTGGGTGATGGGTATGGAGGAGGGCACCTGTTGGGATGAGCACTGGGTGTTGTATGGAAACAAATTTGACAATAAATTTCATATTAAAATAAATAAATAAATAATAAATAAATAAAATAATGTCTGTAAATGCACTTAATAAATCAATGCAACAAAAATGTAAAAAAAAAAAAAAAAACTAACACCTGCATTTAAAAAAAAAAAGACAGTGGGGACAGTTACCTTAGCTTCATTATAATGTTAAAACCCCCCTCTGAATATTCATCCCAAGCCCTAACGAAAGGAGCCTACTTACCCCTGTTTGGGAGTCCCTGGCTTTGGAAATCCTTGCCTGGGGTCTCCCTATTTGTACACATAAAGATGACCCTAGTGAGGCAACTCCACCTGACATAGTCTCTGTCTATAACCCACCAAGCAGCAAACCCACTTTGGTTCATTAACCCACCAAGCAGCAGATCCACAAGATACTTGTGGCCATTATGTACTTGAAATATGCTAGTCTGAACTGAGACTCACTATAAGTACAAAATACACACCAAAATTTAAAGAGTTAGTATGATGAAAAGATCCTAAAATATCTCAAGAATTGTATTTAGATTACACGGTAAGATAACATTTCAGCATATTGGTTCAACAAAATGCTATTAAAATGAATTTCATTTGATATTTTTTCAAACATATTTTAGGAATGTGGCTATCAGGAAATCTATGAGGTTCACACTGTACTTCCATCAGACCAGAGCTGTGGGCCTCAAAAGTGTGGCCCCTTAACCCGCAGCATCAGCATCACCCGGAAACGTGTTAGAGAGGCTGGAAGACCTGTAGGTTATTCTGGTGCTCTCTGAAGTTTAAGAACCACTGCTAGAAAAATAACTCTAAAGGTAGAAGTGGGTTAATGCCACTATGTGAATTTCCCACGGAGCAGACACGTTTTTCACAGGGCTGAGTAATGGTCCTTTGAGGATGCTTATGCCCGAGCACTCAGCGGTGCAGGAAATTCACAACCCTGGTGGATCCAAGGTTATGTCCTGGGTCCACCATCCTCCTAGCTCTCTGACATTTACTTCCCTGGGCTGCCGTGCCTTTGTCCGTAAAATGAGGGATTTGGACACGAAGATGTTTCAGTGACTTTCATCCATATGGAGCTGTAAGAATTCCATGTTGAGGATCAGAACCTGCAACGCCTTGAAAATTACCTTGAACTGCAGCATGTTTTCTGTGTGGTAGATGACACTCAGGCGGAGGAAGCTGATCGTTGCAGAAAGAGAACCAGCAGCAGTGGCTGCTCGAGTTGATTCAGGGGTCATCAGGTGGGTGAGGTCTGTGGTGATGCCCGTGGGCAGGTACTGAATGTTACTGGCAGCATAACTAGGGATGGTGTCATAGTAACAGGTAGGCACACCAGGAACAGTTGTGTCCTGAATAAGAGGAGAAATTCTCCATCAGCCTCTAACACCCACACTTCAAGGACCTAATTACCAAGGAAGTTGGTTCACACGGCCTGAGTCTCTTACACCATGCCCATTATTATGAGCTGAGTTATGCCCCCCCACCCACCCCACCAAAGATATGAAGTCCTACCCTGGTATCTGTTAGAGTGACCTTTTTGGAAATAGGGTCTTTGCAGATGATCAGGTTAAATGAGATCTTTAGAATAGGCCTAATTCAAGATGACTGTTGTCCTTATTAAAAGGGGACATTTGGACACAGACCTGCCCCCAGTGAGAATGCCATATAAGGATGAAGGCAGAAATCAGGGCGATGTTTTTTTTATAAACCAAGGAAGACCAGAGAGTGCCAGACAACAACCAGAAGCTGGGAGAGAGGCATAGGACAGAGTCTCCCTCCCTTCTCTCAGAAGGACCCATATTTACTGACATCTTGATCTCAGATTTCTAGCTCCCTGGAGTCTGAGATAACAAATTTATGTTGTTCTAAGTCACCCAGTGTGTAGTACTTTGTTATGACAGCACCAGCAAATGAATAGATCCATTTAAAAATACATGCCCATTGGCTTCCTCCCCTCGGTGAACAGGGAAGTGTCAGCAGAAAGCCTGATCTGGAGACTGGAATCTCAGGCAGGGTTCTGCCCCCCACTGCCCTCACGGCCCCCATTGTGATCTTGGGGTAATCACTTATTTTCTCTGACTTTCATTCTCTCTGTTTTTCAAGTGATGAGAAACAGTCTTACCTTCCTGCATGGACCCTCTCATAGATGGGAAAGAATCGCTTAAAAGACCCCATACACAATGCATACCCAACGTATCATGGATGTATTAAAAATAAAAGTGGGGTTTTTAATGTTGTGGTTGGAGGAAAGAGACAGCCAGAGTGGTGATAAGTATATTTGGATTCAGGATATCTGAGGAAAACACTGGTCACCTATCACACAGAATTGGCAAAATAATTCATCGGTTGACAGAGTGTCAGTTTCCTTCTGAAGGATGATTACGGTTCAACCCATCATCATTCGGAAAGTGTTTTCTAGCTGTCTAATTACTCGTGGGGCAGTTTTTACAACTTCCCGCTCACTGTGGTGATGTGTTCCAGATCATTACCTCCCAGAGGCAGCCCCGCTTCCTGCAATGCTCCAGAGTGAGGGGGGGCTCATCAGGGTAGCAGTTGAATTTCTCCAGGTCACTGACTGGAAGTTCCCATTTAATGGAGAATTCTTGTCCAAGTACCAGTCCCTTGAGATCAGTAATCCTCACCACCTGAGGGAGGAGAAAGGAGGCTGTGGTGACAAAAGAGGTGAGGTTGAGCCACCTGGATAATGTCCTTCCCTGATGATCTTCATTCAATACCAGTTCATCCAACACCACTTTGTCATGGGATATTTGGAACATTAGCTTTTACCCTCTGGGGCTTTTGACCTCCCTGTCAGGAAAATGGACTTGGCTTATTCCTGACCTTTCTCACCTCGTGGAGTCCTGTGGGATACTGAATGGGAAGGGCTGTACAGATCACAGGCAGGGCTGTCTTTTTCAGACTTTGCCCCCTGGGTGTGGTGTGCATACATTTTAATAATGATGGCAGTAATCACACAAACTAAAACTACACTGAGCATTTATATGGGCCAAGCACCGTGACAACCACTTTGTATGCATTATTTCTATCAATCCTAGAAGGTGATGCTATGCTGCAAATACCACGGCTACCTCCATCTTACAAGATCAAAAATGAGGTGTAGAGGGGCTTAATGCTTTCTTTGCCCAAGATCTCACAGCTAGGGGACAGTGGAGCTAAGACTGGAACCCCATCCTGCCTCATTCGAGAAACCAGGCTCGTACTGTTAGCTATATGCATTGTCAAAATGGAAGGGGGCTGCCCTAAGAAATAGTGGATTTCCTGGTGCTTGAAATACTCAACTAACAATTGGAATCTTTTGTCAGAGATTATCATGTAAGGGACTCCTTCAATAAGAGCAGAACTGGATTACCCCTTGTATTTTATTTAACTCTCATTTTCTAAGATGGTATAAAATTAGCGTGTCTTTTATACCTTTATACCTTTTATACCTTTTACACCTATATCTTTGTGTCTGAAGCAAAGAGAGTCTTTAACTCAAATGGGAGGACAAATGTGTGAATACTCTCCAGGGCTAGGCCAAAGTATTGAATCATATTTTGACCACATCACATCTGGGATCAGCAGGTCTAGTTTTAAATCTGCCCAGAGAAGAACTGCCTTCTCTGCCTTCTGCAGTATTATAATGCAAAGAAAGCTCAGGAGTCCATATTGAGCATGCATATGATTCTCCTTCAGCAACTTCCCTGTGATGGCATAGATTTTGCAGTGAGCCAGTAACTGCTGAAGGTCAAAAGAGCAAGGGAGAGCAATCTGCAAGAACCTTAGGCCAGGGCTTTCGATAAGGGCCCTGAAAGGAGGGAACAATCTCGTACCTTTGATGAAACATTGTAGGTAACATTTAAAATGGACCTGTAAGAATTCTTCAATGAAACAGTGAAATTCATAGGTTGCTTGTCCATTCCCAAGATTATGATATCTGTAAACGTGAGGTTGTTGGGGTCCGTATAGTTATTATTTATAACCTTTGCCTGTAGATGGTTCTGGGAAAAAAAAAAGAAACAACACACATCTACTTAGAAACCCGGTACATCACCAAATACCACTCAACAATTTTCTTTCTGACATCTAAGCTATGTCCTTTATCTCTGAAGTTCTTTTTCTTAAGCTTATTTACTTATTTTTGAAAGAGAAAGAACACACAGGAGGAGCAGAGAGAGAGGGAAAGAGAGGGAGAGAGACAGAGAATCCCAATCAGGCTCTGCACGGTCAGCGCAGAGCCCCAAGCAGGGCTTGAACTCAAGAACCGTGAGATCATGACCTGAGCCGAAACCAAGAGTTGGACGCTTATCCTACTGAGCCACCCAGGCTCCCCTATCTCTGGAGTTCTAATTGGTGCCTGGTGGTCATCCCCAGGGAATTTGTTAACCCAGACTCTTAACAGTCTTCAATCTTTCAGTAACATTTCATGTTTGTTTTGGTTCACTGATTATTTATCGATTCTATCACTCAGGAAATACATTCTGGACATCACAGAATTTCCAAGTGACACTATGGGCACTCATAAAACAGACAAAAAGACATGATTATGCATAGAGACTTGTGGGCACACAAAGGTGAAGACATACACATACACACAAAGAGGGCCTAGATGACTCTTTCTTTTCATTTTAATGATAATAAGAGCTGAAATTTCTGAACCCTTACTGTGTGCCAGGCACGGTACTAAGCATCTCATTGAATTCTGACAGGAAGCTATGAGGCTAAAGCCACCGTGAGCCCCATTCTTCAGATGAGAAGACTGAGGCCAAGGGAGGCAGACCACCTACCCGGGGAGCCACAGTTCAAAGTGATATAGTTGACCTCTAACCAAGGTGAGACTAAAGACTGAAGAAAAAAAACGGGGACACTTTGATGTTTAAAAAGACTAGGCAACCCACAAATGATTTTTTGCAAAGGTGTAAAAACAATGCAATGGAGAAAAGGGAGCCTTTTCAACAAATGGTGCTGGAGCAGTGGGCCATCCAGAGGCCCCAAGGAGAACCTGTACCTAAACCTCACATCTGATAATAATCAACTCAAAGCAGGGGCACCTGGGTCGCTCAGTCTGTTGAGCATCCAACTTTGGCTCAGGTCACGATCTCACAGTTTGTGAGTTCAAGCCCCGCGTCAGGCTCTGTGCTGACAGCTCAGAACCTGGAGCCTCCTTTGGACTCTGTGTCTCCCTCTCTCTCTGCCCCTCCCCCACTTGCGTTCTGTCTGTGTGTCTCTATCTCTCAAAAATAAATAAACATTAAAAAATTAACTCAAGGCAGTTCACAGACTTAAAGGTAAAACTCAAATTTTTAGGGAAAAAATACAGGAGAAAATATTCAAGATCTAGGGATACAAAGAGTCCTTAGAGTGGACACCAAAAAGCATGATCCACAGGGGCATCTGGGTGGCTCAGTCAGTTAAGCGTCCAACTTCAGCCCAGGTCATGATCTCATGGGTCATGGGTTCAAGCCCTGGGTCAGATTCTCTGCTGATAGCTCAGAGCCTGGAGCCTGCTTTGGATTCTGTGTCTTCCTCTCTTTCTGCCCCTCTCCTGCTCATGATCTGTTTCTCAAAATAAATGACCATTAAAAAGAAAAGAAAAAAGAAATCCCTACCCATGCACAGACTTCTAAGATAATCCAACTAGAATTCTCATATGACCTGCTACCATCACTGCCTTTCTTCCTCTTGGTCCCCTCGGGAGAGAGATGAGGCAAGTAATGTTCTGTGTCTTTCTGTATCTTCCAACCTCTCAAAACCACCACTTAATACCTGTGCCCAAGTTTTAGGGGCTGGAAAAGAGGACCATTATGGAAGAACCTGCAACAGGCCCCGTGCCCCTATCCACATCCCACACATGCTTGCACCCCACCAAGGACACATCCCCGAAGCTAGGACTCATCCTATCAGACTCAGAGGTAAGAATTTTTTTTCCAGAAAAATCCAAGTTCTTCACTGAAGTCATACTGATATTTGATAAACTTATTTATATATCTAACATAGATTAAAAACTATCATTTTAACTCTAATTTTTTCTGGGATTGTTACAAGCCCTGTCTCTGTTCCACATCGCCAAGCATCACAGCAAACCAAAAACTCAAGAAGCAATCACAGAAAAGGATGCACACTGTGTGCTCCTCAATAACAGTACTTACAGAGGCGACAGAAAAATCATACAGAATATACTTTTCATCTAAAAGAGAAAGACAGAAGGGTACCTGTTATTATAGGAAGCAGAGGAGCTGTGCGGTCATGCTTTCCTCTTCATCTGGAATACCTCTGCTTCCCCAAGTTCTGCCCATTTTTCTCAAGCCTCCAAGTTTCTTGGACCGCTTCTACCAGCACTAATTGCATCCCCCTCTGAGCTCCCATGGTACTTTGTCGTGCCATTTTGCTGGCATTTCAAACATGGTGACCTCCACTTATAGTCATCCGCATGCACACTGTATCTATCCTGCTGGACCAGGAGTTCCTCAGGGGCAATGTCTACAGCTCATCCATCTTTATATCCTCTATATACAGTGCAATGATAAATAGCCAATGAATACTAAGAAATGCTAATCGTACGCAGGGCATGGCTTTTATATAATCACAGGCCACACATAAGCTTTTGTCGGTTACCTCTATGGAAATCTTACAGTGGAAAATCACACTACACAAATTAGATACTCCACCTTGATAGTAATCAAAGCAATATTTTACAAATCTATTTACAAAACGTATTATTTCGTATTGGTAATGATACCCAGAGAAGAGAGTAATTAAACTAAACCAAATAATGTGTGTCACTTTGGTAGAGTCAATAACATACAAGTTGCTCATCTGAAGTCTATTTTAATGCATTGTGCTTGGCTAACTGAACTTTCAGAATAAATTGGTTCCAAGCTGCAGAAGCAAGCACTGATGATAACAGGGTTAGTGCCATTCTGGACAGCCTACAATGACTACTTTCCATGAGAAGCCCAGGGAGGGCACCAGAGGGAAGCCTACCTTTGAATTCACCATTATCCCAGTACAGCTCTCCCTTCGCTTCTCTCTTATAGTCCAAGGCAACAATGAGTCCCAGGGGATTCTTCCGACTGTGAAAGAGCAACCCTCAATTTTCAGAGAATGAAGAAGACATAGAACTATGTTCAACCAACCCCTTTTATGCCTTAGGGACAGATGAACTCAGAGTCTATCCCAGAAATGGAGTAGATATTGACACTGTATGGAAACACAGAAGTTGGGTGTGGGTAGACAACAGAGGCTGGTAGTGAATGAGCATAACAATGGTAGAAGGAGGCCGTTCCTGCCAAAGACTGGGCTTGCAATACTACTAATAATCAGCACTTACTGGGTGCTTGCCATGTGTCAAGCATTCTTCTAAGTGCCCTATGGACAATAAACCACGTCTACTATATTTTCATTTAACCTGCATGATAACACTAAAAACTCAAACCATTGTCATCCCCAGTTGACTAGTGATAGGCAGCAACACAGAAAGTAGGTTGTCCATGGCAATACATCTAATGTGTAATAGAGCTGGAGCCTGAACCTGAACTTTCTGACTCTTGACCCTGGAAGCTATGTTGACTTCCATGTGATAACTCTTACCTCCTATTTACCTTGCATTCTCTCATGCCTAAGGGAATCTACTTGAAGACAGTTGCTGGCCATAGGGAAATCCTCATGAATGACTGTTTTGACTGTTCTTAAAATCCGATTCAGTCCCCAAGTGAAAGGCTCTAGAAACATGGAGGAGCCGAGGCTACCTTCCCCACTAAATGAACACGAAGGTGCCACTTCAGGGCTGACCTTGAAAGGAGGGGAAATGGATTACTGACTGGAGATGTTTTCCCATGATCTGTCCACATTTCGTGTCCATTTGCCTGCCCCATAACACACTCCCCTTGGAGCGTCAGAGCAGTCACACCGTAGAAGAATGAGGGAGGAGCTTACCTGGCCTCAGTGGTTGTGTTGGGCTGCTGGGTGGGAAATATGAAGCCCCCACGGAGGTGAAGTCCAATCCTATCAGGTGGTAGCTGCATCTCTACCAGTTGTTTCCTCCACTGGATAGCTACTCCCTAGCCAACGGAATGAGGACAGAGCACGTAATGGACTGTTGGACTAGGAGGTACTGTGGAGATCATTTAGTTCAGTCACCTCATTTGCAATGAATCAGTCAGAGAAAGACAAATACTATACGATTTCACTCATATGTGGAATTTAAGAAACGAAACAGATGAACATATGGGGGGTGAGAAGAGACAGGCAAACCATAAAACAGACTCTTAACCATAGAGAACAAACTGAGGGTTGCTGGAGGGGTGTTGGATGGCGGGATGGGCTGACTGGGTGATGGGCATTGAGTAGGGCACTCGTTGGGATGAGCACTGAGTGTTATACGTAAGTGATGAATCACTAAATTCTACTCCCCAAACAATATTACACTATATATTAACTAATTGGAATTTAAATAAAAATTTGAAACAAAAAAAAGGAAAGCAGAGACCCCCAAAAGCAAAGGATTGCCCAAGGCATAATTAAAGTAGATAGCAGATCTGAGACTCCAATCTGCCCTATTTCTTTATATTGTACCATGTGGTGATTCCACAACTGGGCTTTCATTCACTAGGGTATCACAGCCTCCAGCCAATTACTAGTTCTCACAGCTGCAGAGTAACCAGGTTCATAAAATGAAAATTCCTATAAACCTACCCCAGTTATGCACATTTCATAGTATGTCTAGAAAGACCTTCTTCACAGAGAAGTACTCTCTATCAACTGAAGTTAAAGCATTGCACCATTATCCTCCCCCCAAGCTCCCAGGACCGTTGCCTTAGAAATGCCCTCTGCTAGAGGCTGGTCTCTGACCCAAGCGGGGCTGCCTTACTTACTGTCTCATAGTCGTACCACACGGCATCCGGTATGTATGCCTTCACTTTGTCCACACCCTAGGGAAACCCCAACAATGAGCAACATCAGCACACCCCTTACAGTACACAACGCCTCATATGTTTGTACCATCTTGAGAGACGGTTGGGATCATTCCATTCTACAAGTGCAAATACAGATACTTAGAAAGTTGGGCAGTTTACTGAGAGCAGAGTTGTGCCCAGAAATTAAAATGTGGATCCTGAGAAACTGAACAGAAGACCATGGGGGAGGGAAAGGAAAAAAAAAGTTAGAGAGGGAGGGAGGCAAACCATAAGAGACCCTTAAAAACTGAGAATAAACTGAGGGTTGATGGGGGGTGAGAGGGAGGGGAATGTGGGTGATGGGCATTGAGGAGGGCACCTGTTGGGATGAGCACTGGATGTTGTATGGAAACCAATTTGACAATAAATTTCATATTAAAAATAAATAAATAAGTTTTGCTTCAAGGTACTGGAACTTCCCAAGAGAAGCATAGAAAGTTCTTTCACTGAGCTACTTGTGTAGTCTGATGGGTGGGAGGAGACTGAAACAGCCAAACCTCTAGGAGAACCTTCCAGTAGGACTGCCCGCTGCCCAGCATCTGCCCAGAGACGGGTCTTTGACATGAATACAGTGGTGATCTTTCATGTTTATAAAATGGCCAGCATAATCCTGATTCCTCCCCCACACTTCCCCACTCATATTTAGGAAGGGTATGTGTGGTCCTTCATATATATGGTCTCCAGGGTAACACCCTCCCCTTGTCCAGACCTCTCTCCCTCCCTGTTTCTCTCTCTCGCCTCTTCTCTTTTCCCGATCCAACCCCAAGAGCACACATCCTTTGGTCAAAGGGAAGTACAGACAGATGGCCAGCTGAAACTCCCATGGCATTTAAAGCCCCTGTCAATGCATGGCCATAGGCTTAAGAAAACAAGTTTTAATGTAATTTTACAAAATGGAAATTGTTTTGCTTGGTGACGCAGTGGACCAAGAATTACTATTTTTCTAATTTCCAAACTTTCATAATTTTTCTCTCATTCATATTTGTATTGATATTTAAACACAGCTATAGACACTCAGGACTGAGCTTATCCAGCCAGAGAGCCATGAGGACAAGTGTGATATTCCACACTATTGTTCAGATTATAAAGATACCTCATATAAAACAGGTGTGATGAGAAGTCCAGGCCCCCATAAGAACTGCTCGTGCACCTCCCATGTAGCTGGGTCCTGGTAGAACCTAGAAAACAGAGAAGGCAGATGAAACCTACAATACAGAACAACAGCACACTAGATGGCAACAAGATCCTGACTAACCAGGTGAGATCAGGATCTGAGAGGGACTCTTGGTGGGTCAGGAAACTCACTCATGGACAAGGGGCCTTGCCACGGTGTCTCCCCGGGTGTGAGCTCGGTAGAAAAGGGTGTAGAGATAGGGGAGTAGAGTGTAGCGGATGTTCAGATAATGTTTGGAGGAATTCACCAGCAGAGAGTGGCTGCCAAAGGCAACGGGATCCTGATCCTAGGAGAGAAGGAAGCAAATATTAGATACTTCCATTGTGTTTTGAAAGTTTGTTCCCTTATGATAAGAAGCTTTCTCAGATAAAAGTAGCTATAGTCTCCACCTTGGAAGATAGCAAAGGGTTCCCCAAACTACAAGGATCTTGGTCCTGCTTCTTCATCATAGATGAAAAAACAGTATCAAAGATTAATGGTTTTACCAATGTAAACTGCAAACATGTGGCAGAGTTTAAATTTGACAGGTGTCTTATGATCCCAGTCTATGGCAGCCACAAGGGTGATAAAGAAGCCCATGGAGGTAACCATGAAGATAAAAGGGTTATAGAGGGTCCTGCTCCCTTCAGAGCTGATCTAATTTATTTTATACCTTGAGGTTCCTCATAGTACTTCATAGTACCAGTGGACTCCAATGGTCCCATCTTATAAAAGGTAGTGACAGAGGTAATAGCACCAGAGAAACTCTAACACCTCTTCTCACCTTTGTTGGTGGGTAAAAGAAAAATCAATATAAATCACAACAAAATCACTCAATATGTATATATTCCTTCCCATACACCCTTATCCCAATATTCTGCTCTTTGGGCCTATGACCCCAAATTTATCTATTCTCCTTCTGCACTTAGGGCCAACCTATAGGATTTTCTGCAATCCTCTTTGAGAACAACTAGATTAGACAATCCAAGAAGTTTCCATCCCTTCACTTGGAGACCTTACCACGAACTCAGGCCCATTATGATTCCTTGATAGTGGATAAAAGGCTCCAAGCTGCATCCACCTTCTGCAGAGCTCCTCTGTGACATTTTTTGTATAACCACAGATGTTGGCACCTACCTGGAGATTTAGCACACATACGAGTACAGTGGTCAGTGAGAGAGGAGACAGCAGTGATTGTACACCTATGTAGTAAGGGGACAAACTCTTTTTTATTTCCACCATTCCATGTTGAAAGGGGTTCTCCAGGCTTTCAGGGCCAGCCCCCAGACAAATGGAAGAAAGCAGCAAATGGGCATCGTGAATCAGCTGACAAGAGGAAGACTGATTGGTGGTATAGCAAGGGCTCATCCTCAATATTCAGCTCCCAATTTCATCCTTTGCTATTCACTGATGCTTTGCTGATGGACATTTTCTGTGATGTTAATATATTTTACTCATGGTGTCTCTATCCTAACTTCAGAGATTCCATGGATGACTACCCACTGATAAAGTTTTACCATTCATCTTCAAAATACAGTTCATGCCACATATAAAAGTGAATTTTCTTTTTTTTTAATGTATGAAATTTATTGTCAAATTGGTTTCCATACGACACCCAGTGCTCATCCCAAAAGATGCCCTCTTCAATACCCATCACCTACCCTCCCCTCCCTCCACCCCCCATCAACCCTCAGTTTGTTCTCAGTTTTTAAGAGTCTCTTATGCTTTGTCTCTCTCCCACTCTAACCTCTTTTTTTTTCCTTCCTAAAAATGAATTTTCTAATACATACCACACAGAGACATATATGCTTCTTGGTTTTCAGACACCTCAAAGACTAGTAATGGAAAGAATGCCAAAGGAGAAAAAGTTAAGTTTCCTTGGTTAAGAGGAAAACTCACCATGGGGATACCAAATAGGTTGAACTCAAGGATACTAGGGATGGACCATCGGAGATCATCCCATGTGGCTGCATTGTCTCCCAACCAATGAGCAGCAAACTTGCCAGACCCAGCAAAAGTAGAACGGGATAAGATGAAGCTACTTTTGTTCAAGGGAATACCCTCCATGGCCCTGAAAAGGAACACAATCAATTGAATGTGAAGTGAGCTGTGAATGTCTAGGACTCACCTATATCCAAGGGCAGCAATGGACTTTCCAACCAAACAGAAAAAGCATCAGGGCATCATAAGCTAGGTGAGCAAACTAGTTTAGCATAAAGAGCTTCTTTCCCACTTCTGAATAAGGTTTTAGACTTCATGTAAGACAGCACAAACCTCTATAGTCCAGCCCCCGCCCCCCGCCCCCCGCCCTAAGAAATGTCTCTAGACTCCTGTCCTCTTGATTATGCTTTCTTCATCTTGTTGGATCTGGTTGTGCCTCTGACCCTTCTGGTCGACAAGACATTGGAACCGTGCCTTGGGTCTTTGGCTCCGTCTTCTCCCTCCAGACAGAGATTTTCCAATGGCCCTTGTTTCCATGCTTTGCTGCCCATACATATATCATCCTGTTTAGTATAACACCAGTTCATGTTGAAACTCTGTAGCCTGTGCTGGCCTAGGAGGATAGTTTGTACACCACGTGGGCTCCAGGCACCTGGGTTCCTCAAAAGCTTCAGAACTTATCATTAGCAGTTCTCAATGTTGGGAAATCTTCATTAATATGAGATCAGTGAGTCTCAAAAGATGACATAAGATACTCTTTATAAAGTTAAATGCAATCCAAATACAAAATATTATTTGCATTATACTACATATAAGATATTATATATCAAAAAAGACTAGATAGAAGAGAAAGCAAAGGAATTGAAAAGATGGAGTGCAGAAAGATAAAGACTTCAGGATGGAGGGGAGCATGGGGTGGGAAGAACACGTAGTTAGATGACGGCTCTTTTCCTAGCTTTTATTCTGAATACTCTTTTGCATAGGCACTTCCTTGAAATGCCTCTCCCTCCTTTCTCCTTCCCTGATAAACAGCTCACACCTTCCTTTAGGGATCTCATATTAAACAAAATTACAACTATGGGGTAGTGATACCCTGGCCACAACTGCTGTGAGCCCTTTGCTTTTGATACATGGTCTGAGACAAGTGTGTCAGCAGGCACCGGGCAGTTCCTCACAGACCCTGTCACAGCCACCAATTCTTCCCCACTTCATATCCTGAGGACTGCCTTATGAGGAGTCTATCAATGCCAAATGACTTACAAGGGCAGAGGGGAGAAAATTCTGAAAAAGAAGATGGGTTTAGAAGAGTGAGCCCTCCATTTGTACAATTTAACAAGTGATAAAGGTAACATAAAGGAGAAAACTCACTCTTCCACCCTTACCCTCACGTCTACTTGGCTCTTGATGAGCAGGTACTTTGCCTTTATTACCACTGACTAGGGGGTTTATTGTATGCTGCAGTCATGGATCATAAAAGAAACACCTTCAGGTTGTACAGAGTAAAACTGAAACAGGGATAAGGTTATCTGAGGTTACAGGTTTATCTACAGGCCAACCTTCATGGTACCACAGATTAAATAAGTCTGTTTTCAAGCCCAGAGGGACAATCTTATTCAGAGATCCTCAAGTCTCTCCTTTCTATCCCTCAGGTTTGGTCTGCTTATCATCCAGTCCTGATCTCTGAGGGGATCTGATCTTTCTACTTTCAGCTTAGAGGGAGGAGAAGTTCATTCTTGGGGTAGACCAGTAATCACTGCCCCCAAACAATACTTCCAGGAAGGCTGAGCCAAATAGCCATCAGATCTATGACTTAAATTTTCCTCATGCTCAGATTCCACTGAACAAACATCTTATTTGTTTTTCTACCACTCTGCCTCATATCCAAAGGCCAAGTTCCACTTATTTCCAGGGACTTAGGTCACTCTGTCTGACCCAGAGAACTTAGAAAGGCACTTACTACCTTCTCCATCACAGTTACCTTTTAACTATCAATCATAGCTATTAGAATCTATGAACCAAGCCCATCATGATCTTACAGAACTTTTATTACATGGAGACACCAGCCATAAAGCAATCTGCAACTCTCTTTCCCTCTTCCTGCCCATTCTTTCTTACCCTGGTCACTTAGCCACTCTCCCACCCACTTTCCATTCTTAGAAGCGTCTACGGGTTGAAATAGATCGGAACTAAAAGAAACTCTGGCCAACATCAGTCCCAGCCTCCCGTTCCCAAGATGAGGAATCTGAGCCTTATTCACCTAATTTATTTCCCAGGAAAGGTAGAGTGAGGGAGACAGAGGTCAGAAAGAGAAGATAACAAAATTAGAAATGTGTCCTTTTTCCTAAAGCTTTTCTTTTGTTGAGATCAAAACTTTGGCATTTATTGGACAAGGACTCTCTCTCACCTGGACAATCCAGCATAATTCAAAGTCTGGAGGGCACAATGGAGCAGGAAAACAAGTGGTGTAGTCTAACTCACCTCTCTCACCAGGCCCCCTGTGGAGCCCTTCCTGACTTCACTCCCTCAGACCAGCAGCTATTCAACACACATCTTTAGTACACACTATTCCTCAGGCTAAGGATATAGGCATGGCTTTTCCCTCAAGAAACTTACAGTCCAGCAAGAGAGAAAAAATGGGTTATCTAAAAGTTATAAGATTTTTGCACATTAAGCTTACTGCAATACAAATAAAGGTAGCACAAAAAAAGGGAGATAGTCTTTCTAGAACCGACAGGCAGGTTTCCAGAATGAACATCTGAAGAGAGGCTTTAAAGATAAGCATATGTTTGCAGACAGGAGAATGGAGAGGGAGACTGGGGCAGGCAGTGGGGAGAGTAGCTAGAAGTATTGCATGCAGCATTGCCAGGTAAACACGGGACATTCAGGTCAACTTGAATTTCATTTAAACGATGGATAATTTTTAGGGTAAGTATGTCCAGTACAATTTTAACTTGGTCCTATATTTTTATTTGCCAATTCAGGAAACCTTAGTGTGTTAACCACAGCAACATTGGGTAATAGGACCTCAGCAAGGGATGGCTTCCAAATGAATGCTCTAAATACCTTACACCTTACTGCCTACTAGTATCTGATGAAGTCCCTTAGTCACAAGCCAATCAAAACTAATCTCCCACAGAAACCAAGGGGCTATAGGAAAAGAGCTCTTTAGTAGCCTATAAGATCTGAGTTTCTGTGTCCTTATCAGCACAAAAATATTTGAAAAACATACTTCTGGAAGATTCTGAAAGCCCTCTGCCTCCTAACTCCCCCAAGCTGGAATTAGGGGGAAAACCAAGTACTTACAAGTGTGTAGCTTTTGCCATGGAGTAGCCATACAAGCTGTGGACATCATAGTGAAAGCCCTGATGAAATTCTGCATCCATGCAGAGGGTTCTTGCAGAAAGGAAGCCGTCCAGAACTCCTGTGGGGAAATACCCATTAGCGAGGCACTTCCTTGTCAATGGGCTCTAACAAAAGAACCACCCAATTGTTTGCTTCCTCCTCGTTCTATCTTCCTACCCAGTCTCCGCCTAACGAAATCCTTTCCAGATTTTAAATTCTACCCTAAATGCTGCTTCCTACACGGATCTACACTAAGCCCCTGAGATAGATCATTAAAATTAATGTGCACGCCCACTGAGGTCACAAAAAAATGGTGCTGGATGGAGTAACTGAGGAACAAGCTCATTGCCACAGGAAGTTGGTCTGAGATTAAATACAAATAAGACACACACATTTCTCTACATATATTTGATCAAGAGGAACTGAATGTGTTAGGAACAGACATGAGGGACAGTGGAAAGGAAAATGCTTTCACTCTTCCATTATAGGCACTCATATGCTGGGTAGGCTTTTTGAAGAAATGAGAGATGACGTTTGGGTGGTTTCACAAATGAGAACTCAGATCCTGCCTCTAGAATCACCATTGCGACTGTATTTTCCCTAAAATACTCAAAAGTTTCTGCTTTGTAGCCTAGGATCTCGTTCTTCCCTTATTTTTTCTCTGGTAGACCAGTAACTGAGACATAGCAGCCCTCCTTCATGAAGCCCTGTTGTGGACATAGGGCTGCAGTATCAAGTACAATTCCAGAAAGCAGTGGGACCAGGAAACTGTGAGGTTGAGTTTTCCCCACAAGCCCAACAGAATCCCACCAGGTCAACTGAACCAGAAATTAAGTTGAATTCCAAAACATAATGAAATGTGTATTTTTGGCACAGCTCAGCCCGTGGAATGAGACTCACAACCACTTCCATGATAAGAAAAGACACTCCAGGGGCGCCCAGGTGGTTCAGTCGCTTGAGGGGCTGACTTTGGCTGAGAGCATGATCTCACGGTTTGTGAGGTCGAGCCCCAGTGTGGAGCCTGTTTTGGATCCTCTGGCCCCCTGTCCCTCTGCACCTCCCGTGCTCCTGCTCGCGCGCTCTCTCTCTCTCTCTCTCTCTCTCAAAAATAAATAAATATTAGAAACAAAAAAAGAAAAGATGCCACAACTGTCTAAAGGTCAAAGGTAAATATCTAAGTCTTTATCATGCTAGTTTGTGCTCTCCAAACCTGAAAAGGTGAGAAGCAGAGCAGCTCTGGGGCAGAGGCTAGTCACATGTAGGAAGACACAATGCTGTGAGGTAGGGAGTGAGGTGTTTGCCAGAAGCAGGCAGAACAGGATGACATTGCAGTTTTTTTCATAGAACAAAACAAAACAAAACTACAACAACACAACAACTTAGTTCTGGCTAAGAAGAATATTAAGAGATTAAAAGGGAAACATAATAAACTGATCCACAGTGGGGAAAAAAATGGGAACAAAGACCGAGCAGAGACGAATAAAGAGTAAACAGGGCAAGCAAATAGATTTTGCAAGAAGTTAAGTGATCTGAAGACAAGATTTCTCCCAAAAAACTTCTCCACTCTTTCAGTGACCAGAAAGGGCTCAAGAAACAGGTAAACCTTAGTCCAGGGTGCAGGGAAAGTGGACAAACCAAAATAAACTGGCAGAGACTGGCCAGATGTTCACCAAGCCTGTGTTCTCTTCCTGGGAGAGGAAGGTTGTATTTCACACTTTTGCTCCAGGGTAAACTGAGAATATGTGGTTGGCTTTCTGAGCAAAGAAATGTGAGCCAATTGAACACACCTCACTTCAAGGCCAATAAAACTCCCTCTACCTCCACCGTCTCTCTCCTTCACCCAGGAAGCCAGAAACAAGGGACTCTGAGGTGGGAGCACCATTCAATGGAAGTAACTAGATCCCTGAGTCACTGCTTGAGTGACAGCCACATATCTCATGCTGGAGTATTATATGAGCAAAAAATAAACGTTTATTGTGTTAATCCACTTAGATGCTGGGGCTTACTTGTTTCCACAGCACAATCTATTCGATGCTGTTACACACACACACACATACACACACAATTTCAAAATCAGGAATGGAAAATTTGACTAGAAATGAGACTTAAAAATAAGAGAGACTTGGGTGGTTCAGTTGGTTACACGTCCGACTTCGGCTCAGGTCGTGATCTCATGGTTCTGTGGGTTTGATCCCTGCCTCGGGCTCTGTGCTGATGGCTCAGAGCCTGGAGCCTGCTTCGGATTCTGTGTGTGTGTCTCTCTCTCTGTCCCTCCTTCACTCTCTCTCTCTTTCTTTCTCTCTCAAAAATAAATAAACATTAAAAATTTTTTTTTAATTAAAAAAAATTAAGAGAGACCTAATTAGGACCATTGATGCTTTCAATTATGGCTAATGAGTGGAAAAAAAATTAACAAAATTGCAGCTTTACTTCAATGGAAGGTAGTTTGGACTTGAGGTTTTCTGAAGAACCCCAAAGGGGCTGGGAGACACAGAACCCCGTGGGGGAGGCATGTCTTCATCACACACTCGCCCTGGGGTTCAGTTCCTGCAGCGAGAAAAGGTGGCCAGAGACCAATGTGGTGGCAGGGCCTCCTGCAGAGGAGCGGCCCACCTGGCTGCAGGCCGCGTGCTCCAGGACAGTGGGACTGAGCTCTGCCACAACCAGTGCTGCTGAGGCTGCTTTCAACAAGCCTTGTGACAACTTACTGGGAGTGAAAGGAGGAACGTTCAAGTGGTTTGACTCACACCCACGATTGGACCCGTGGTGAAAGCTGGATACTTCATCCATTTCCTGCAAAGACACAAAAGCCACACAAGGGAAAGGGTTACCTACAGTTGGGTTGGTTGTCTGGGAATGTCCCCTGAACTAGGAGCCCGTCTGGGGTCTCTTAGCAACTGACTTCGGGGTCTTGAGTAATCTTCCTAAATTTTCTTGACCTCTGTTTCATCCTTTGGATTAAACTGTGCCTAAACTGCCCTCCAACTCTCAGGTATCAGGCACGTTTTACTTTTTATACCTTGAGTTCAATTAGTTAATTAGGAAATACCATCCCAAAGGCTGATTTTTACCCATAAATGTTATTGTTGCTGGTATTATTTCAGTGATGTGTTAAAAAAAAAAAAAATAACGCTTGGGGCACCTGGGTGGCTCAGTCAGTTAAGTGTTCGACTTCAGATCAGGTAACGATCTCAGAGCTCGTGAGTTCGAGGCCCGCGTCGGGCTCTGTGCTGACAGCTCAGAGCCTGGAGCCTGCTTTGGATTCTGTGTCTCCCTCTCCCTCTCCCCTACCCCCTGTTCATGATTTGTCTCTCTCTCTCTCTCTCTCTCTCTCTCTCTCTCTCAAAAATAAATAAACATTAAAAAAATTGTTTTTAAAAAAAAGCCTACGATAGAGGAATGTTTCTATTTTACAATTTCCCCTTTTATCCACTCAGTGAGGAACATGAAGATATAATTGAGATCAAATCTATTTCTTCAAAATGGATTAAAAAATTAAAAAATAGGTGATGCCTAATCCTGTTAACAGAGATAACTTCCCAAGTTTCAAAGAAATATCTCCACCTGCTATCCCCACTTAAAAATAAAGTGGATTCATTAAATCATTCTCTAAATAACTTTAAATTTTAATGAAGCAGTGCAACAAATAATAGCAATTATAGCCTCTAATAAACCAGTATTTTTAGATTGAAAGACAGTTAATGGAGGAAAAAGCTGAGACCACGAGAAAGCAAAAGACTTTCTCACAAAAGACATAATCAGTCAGTGGCAGATCCAGAATTAAAATCCAGGGTTTTGAGGGGTCTATTTCACTGCATAGAAGCTCAGCATTAAGTAAAAGGATTTTTTTTTGACATTCACTTATTTATAGAAACAGAGAAGACAGACCACAAACTGGAGAGGGGCGGAGAGAGAGGGAAACACAGAATCTAAAATATGCTCCAGGCTCTGAACTGTCAGCACAGAGCCTGATGTGGGACTCGAACCCACAAACCATGAGATCGTGACCTGAGCCGAAGTCCCACGCGTAACCAACTAAGCCACCCAGGCGCCCCTAAGCACTAAGGCAAGAAGACTATTTTATTACACATCAGGGTCAAAACTCATTCTCAAATCTTGGAACATCCATTTCCAAAAGACGTTTGATCCGGGAATAACAACTTACAATCCACACTCCATCAAACTCGAGAGTTTTATGAAATTCACTGATCTGCTCTCTCCACCACTCAATACAAACTGGATTGCTAAAATCAGGAAAGACCGTCAATCCGGGATATCCCTAGAGAACAAAGAAGGCACCACAGTTGGTGTGGCTGGTGGGTGACTCACACATTGATGGCAGGCTATTGCTTCTTCCGTTAGGAGCCCCATGCATCTTATCATTTCAGAATCAAAATGTCCCCCAAAACTAAATAGTAAAATAGATGCAAGGAACCCACAAGAAGTAAAAAGAGAAGGAACAATTGCTGATCACAGAACTGAGACGTTATCAGATGTCTTTTTTCTATGAAAACACAAAAGTAACATTTCATCATGTCAGACCAGACGGAAGAACTATTTAAAATTCTCACACGTCTAACTAGATAATATTTCAGGAGCGAATCATTGGATTCATTTAATGTGTTAATTAAAGAGCATTTAAACCCGTGTGGAATAACAAAGTTTATAAAGAATATGTTGATTTTGGTATATAAACAATCGTTTTAAATGGCAAAATGATTTTAAAGAGGGCACTTGTGATGAGCATTGGGTGCTGTATGTAAGTGATGAATCACTGAATTCTGCTGAAACCAATATTGCACTCTATGTTAACAACTTTAAATTAAAAAAAAAAAAACTTACCGAAAAACAAATAAATAAATAAAATGGTGAAATGAATTTTGTGCTTCTTATTCAGTTCCTATATCTCTTATCCTCTCTTCTCTTCCTATCTATTCCTATCAATGTAGCTTTCAACATTTTCCAGAAATAGCACAAAGATAGAACTTATAGCCAAATTATTGAAAACCCTGAACTGATAGGATACAAGCTTTTGTGCTTACATTCTTATTAATTTTCTCAACGAATTTATAGGTTATGATTTAGGATGATGTTCAGGCAATATAATGAATATATATTCATATATATAATGAAAACATATTATATATATGAATATATATAATATATATTCATATATATAATGAAAACATATTATATATATGAATATATATAATATATATTATATATTAATATATAGTGAATATATATCATATATGAATATATAATGAATAAATATTATATATTATATGTATATATTTATATTATAAATATTATAAAAATATAAATATATAATGTAAAAAACACATACATAAAATTCTGAGACTTCTTAAACCTCAAGATGAGAGCTTAAAATTCTCAATTTAAATGGATTGAACTATTTGATAGGGCACCAAAGAGTGAATAGGTGATAGGGCACAAACAATAACCAGAGGTAATTTTGGACCTCAGGAAATAGGCAGTGCGGTAAAGAAGTCACCTACAGCAACACTCTATCTAGAGCAGACCCAGCAAGCTTCATTCTAACCAAATGCCTTTATAATAAACCTCCACCCACTAATTACATGCAACTTACTAATTGTATACCACTCAAATATGAGTCCTACTGAAATGACTCACAGGTCTGGATAACCTACTTTTTAGATGAAAAAAATCATGTTTATGTGACCATGGCCTCTGATTTTGTACTTACAGATGACTATTGGTCTACCTGATATTTTAGAAATTTTCTTCAAACAAAACCAAGCAAAGCATTGGTTTGGGGAAGGAAGGGAACTTCTCTACTATTTCCTGGAAGGTTCGACCCAATGAAAAAGAAAACACGTAGAATTAAGTATTGTAAACAAAGTCGATAGGAATTCAGTGAGCAGTTATGTAAGGGGCATTGATAACCCCGAAAAGGAGTTTTGAAAAGTAAACTGCCCAGGAGCAACACAATTTGCAGTCACATAAACTTTCAGATTAAGTATGTTTTAGGAAACCTCACATAATCCAATTATCTAGGGCTGAGCCTGTAAGTAACTGGAATAAAAAGTTGCCTACATGATTTGATTTCAAGTACTCTGAAAAGAGGCTTCTAATCAGCCTACTCCAATGCCTGAAACTGCTACGTTGGAATGAAGGTTAGGCTCTACCTACAAGTCTCATGGAAAAGAAAAGTACGTTAGGTTGCACATTAGCCTATGAGCATATTGCTGCATTATTATAGCTGAATGTCTTGGGAAAGACAAGGAAATTGGGGCGCAGGAGGACTTTCAGAATACATGAATTTTCTTCTAATAATACATTGCTTCTCCAATATCTATAGTCTAGGAATTCAGGGGCTAGCTTTTTAGAGACTAGATATTAGTTTTCCCACCACAAAAGAAGAAATGATAATTATGTGAAGTGGTAGAAATGGTATTTTCACAACGACAATCATACTGCAATATAGAAACGTATCAGATCAACACGTCGTACACCTTAAATTTACACAATGTCATATGTGAAATATATTTCAATTTTTTTAAATCCCCCAGAATTTTAATTATTTTACTATGACATCTATTGGTCTAAAAATAATATTAAAGGAAGCCTCTAAAGCCATGAAAACAGTAATGATACTGCCTTCTACTCACTCTCATAACAAAAGTACCGACTTCCCCAGATGACTGTAAGTTAGTGATTTTCTTGCAAAATTACCTGTCCAATGGCAAATTCATTGTCCTGATAGATCCATACTCTCTTCTTACTTCCAGTCTTATAGGGCTGGTAGTTAGAGTCATTTAATATTCCAGGATGCTAATAAATAAACATGATAGCAATTATTTTTGTAAATTTCTTTTACACTTTGAAAGGAAAAATGAGGCAACAGATTTGTTTGAACATACCATAATGATTATATATTTCATTCCTTGGCCATGCAAGTCTTTGGCAAAATCTTCGAGACGAGGGAAAGCCTCTTTATCAATCGTGAAATCCTTTCCCCCTTCCATGTAGTCTATGTCAGAGTACTGGACGTCCTGAAAGATCCAACCCGCCGGTTAGAAAATACCGCTGTGCTCACGGAAGGTATCATAGCTCTGGTACTTGCTGACTAAAACTGAAGCTGTGTTTCTCAGTGATCCTCAAACTCCCGGGACTTGGCTACCTCCTAGAAGTATATAAGCCCCTTCTGAAAGATGCAGGTGCTCTTACGTTGTAGTTTTGTCTCTCTCTCTGTCCTCACAGGTGCATGTTATAAGGGAGGAACTTGGGAGGGAACTTGATGGTAGGGACTATGTCTTGTTCATCTCTGTAACTCGAGAGCTTGGATGCTTGACGTAAAACAGGTGTGCTTTAAATGTCTGTTTGGGTAAGTATATTCATAATGTTATAACACTGTGCAAACGTGGAGCCTAAACATTAAGCTAGAATATATCAGAAGAGGAGAAAACAGTCATCTTGTTCTATAAAACTGCTAGAGTAATAACTCACAAAGATCAATGACAGAGGGCAGAGCTTTAATTGACCAAACTCTCAGACACACATTATTTTAGGGTTTGCCTATCAATCTGAGATGGGCAGGTGTTGTTCTCAGGGAGGGGACTGAAATGCAAAGGGGTTGAGTGACATTTCCCCAGGTCGTATTCATGGGTGGGTGGGGTCGACTGGGGCTTTTGTGATAGGTGATAGGAGTCAAAGGTGACCCCAGCTGCTCTTTTTTTCCAACCTGCCACAACTTCAAAGACATCCGAAGGTCTTTTAAGTAAGTGTTTCTCATGTGTATTAGAAGGCTCTGGCTTGCAGGCCTGAAGGAAATGTGGCTTGTGGCCTATTGCCAACGTGGCACATCTGTTCTCACACAAGGCAGTCAGCTAGTACCCAGGTGTCCTCGGGAACCACGTGGTGGGAAAGATCCAATCCATGGAAGAGAAGCTCATTTGTTTCTGAATCAGCAACACCTCAGAAAAGCCTTTCCCATCAGAGGTACAGGGACAGATTGAAACCAACACCCCTCGTAGTCAAAAGCACTATTTTTGAATCCTGGTCCTGCCATTTAGCTAGCTGGAGTGGCCTTGGAAAAGTTATGAACTGTGCAGTGAGTCTCCATTACCTTATGTACCAAATACCAATAAATGAGGGTTAACCATGATTGTGAAAGCACCTTATAAAATCATAATGACGTGTTGAGACCTGGCCTGATTCCTCCTGGAATTGAATGCTTGCAGACAGCATATTTGGGAGCATTACAATGAAACATATAATCAGTTACTCCAAAACAACACAGTGGTCATGTTTTCTCCCAGGAAAAATTCATCTCTCTGCCTGCTCCCCTTTCTGCCCTGAGAGGGGATTGAAAAGTCCTGAGATCAGGCCAAAGTCAAATATATCCTAGCCAAATTGGATCCTAGTCAAATATATGCTTGCAACACAGTTCCAAAGATCTAGCCCAACATAAATTGTTTTGATAACCTCACTAATAATGTTATGTATCTCCTGGATGAATTTGTCAAATATTATACACTTAATAATTATCTATTTACTGGTGGACATTGAACATCATAAACAGAGCTTTGGAACAAGAGAGCTTTTGATATCAGAGTCTGCTAGATCTTAAAGGAGTGTGCAAGGTCACTATGAGATACTTATTCTAAGTCATTTTTATAGCCATCAGCTCTTATTAGCCATATCACCCCAGATGTTGCTTTCTTTTATAAAATAACAGCTAACTTTGTCAACAGTTCATCCTCTGTGCTGCCTGTCTTCCATAAAGTGTAAGGCAATCCTCACTATCAGTCCACCGAAGTCAGCCTTACATTCTCATTTTATAAAGGGGGAAACCAGGACTCAGAGATGTTAATTAACTAGCCCAACACTGACAGAACTAGGAAGAAGTAAAGTAAAATTCAAAACCATACCCATCTGACTCCATAAACCAAGCTCTTTTGATGATGATATAGGTAATTTAGCATGCAAATTTCTGACAGTAGATGTCCCTATCTATGTATCTATCTATCCAACTTTCCATCTATCTCTTTGTATATGTTCCTAATAAATTGAATTAGATGCAAACACTAAAAGATAGGAAATGCTGTCTTACACTGATAAGTGCCAACTTACATATGGGATCCCAGCTCCACGATTTCGGTCCACAACCTTCCTCAATCCATTGATGCCGCCATAGTTCCTGCGACTAAGCTGGAACCCAAGACTCCAGTAGGGAGGCAAGAATGGTCGTCCAATGAGCTGAAAAAATAGATACAGGCCCGGCTAAGCATTTAAAAAATTACCGTTTTGAGGACCATGTCTGACACAGAAAACACTGTTTACATTTCACCTTCTATAAAGCCCCCAGATCTAAAAATGTCAGAGTCAAGAGAAATCTCCTAGGGTAATTTGCAAAATTCTACAACTCACATCTTTCTTTCCTAAGTACCTAAACATATTCTCAGCAACTGCAACATCACAAAATAATGGGATTAGCAAAAATGATTGAATAATGGTGTCATACTGGAAGGAAAAAAATAATAATCATTCACTCAGTAAATGTTTTCTGAGTGTTTATGATGTGCTGAGCATTGATGTAGGCGCTTGGGATATAGCAGCATAAAGCAAACATAGTTCCTGCTCTCACAGAGATTAAAGGAAATACATAAATGCCTAATATAATTTCAGATAGTGGTATGTGCTAAGGAAAAAGGAATCAGGATTGCTAGGATTATGAGTGATTACGTGAAAAAACACTGGACTATGTTTAAAATCCAGGTTTACAGGGGTGCTTGCGTGGCTCAGTTGGTTACACATCTGGCTCTTGACTTTGGCTCAGGTCATGATCTCCTGGTCTATGAGTTTGAGCTCCCTATCAGGCTCTGAGCTGACATTGTAGAGTTGGCTTGGGACTCTCTCTCTCTTTCTCTCTCTCTCTCTCTCTCTCTGCGCCCCCCACTGCTTGCTCTCTCTCTAAATAAATAAAAATAAACTAAAAAAAAAAAAGTCCAGGTCTTCAAGTTGCTCAAGCCAACACTCCGAGAAAATCTCAGCCACAGCCCTATCTCACATTGTTCCCTAGAAGCTGCTGCCCTCCCATGTGACAGTGCCTCTGAATTCCCACACAGTTTCTTTGCACCTCATTAATGGCACTTATTGTAAGGCGTCTCCTACTATAATTATTTCAGACAGTGTCAGACTTCCCCTATTTGATTACAAATTAGCTGGTATCTGGGACCATATTTCACATGACTTTGTGTCATATTGAGCAAGTCACTTCATCTCTCTATACCTAGGTTTTTCATCTGTATAACAGGAAGTTCAGGCTAAATGGTATCTAAAGTTCTTTCCTGTTGTAAAAATTGAATAAAAACTAAATAGCACAGTTCCTTTGACATAGTTTCTTTTCACTAAATTTTTCTTTATTGAATGAATGAATAAATTCTGCTGATTTGTGGCTGTTGATGTTTGGAATGATGGATCACATACGGATGGACTACGATATCCTTGGAAACAGGATGGTATCTGACTTATTTTTGCGTTTAGTAAGCCTTGCACAATGCCTCTTTAGCACTCAGCAGGCACCCAACAAATATGCATCAAAATAAACACACGACCGATGAAAGACTCACAGTCCCAGCATTCATAATGCATAGCTTACATAAATTTAATTTTTCTCTTCTTAATTTATAATGAGTGTATGAGATAAGAGCAATAAGTTATAACTCTCTACAAGCAAAGCCCGTACCTCCAGATATTCCTGAACCACTTGTTCTGGAGTATTTCCCAGGAATACATAAAAGTCAAGGATGCCCCCAATCATGCGGTAAGTGATTGCAGGAGCAGGCTGAAGGATGACCTCTGAAAAGATTAAAATGAGAGTTAATAGAACTTCATGGTTGCAAATATACTTTTCTCTGGAATGTGAATACCTGAGCTATTCAAAACAATCGCAGTCTCATTTTGAAAGAGATGAAAATCACATGTTTCTTTTTTTAGGTGATTGCTGAAGTTTATCATAATATTAAGTGAGTAAAACACTAATGAAGAACTGATTTTTTTTTAAGAGAAAGAAGAACCAATTCTATTTTAATCTGGCTATGGAACAATACAAATATTTGGAATTTGCGAGTGATATAACTTATTTAAAAACCTTATTAGATGAGTTTAATTACAACTTACAGATAAAAATAAAAATAAGTCCTTATTAAGGGTTCTGTTAGTCCAGAAACTAGAGGGGGAAGATTCTGGAGTGGGGTAGGGATGAGCTATGAGAGACAGCCTGCAGAACACAGCCTTGCTGCCTATAGATAGACAGCCTGGTTTACGTGTTGAAATCCACAGGTATCTTTGGGACCTACCTGTCAATGGATCTTATTATCCACAGAATCTTATGGATAACATTGCATCAAAAGAGAACCCTGAAGCAGTTTTCAATGTAAATAGCTTTTAGCATGAACTACATTTGTAACAGGTTATCCTACTTTGGGGTTCCTATTTCTATAGAAGCATTGTAGGTTAAATATACCTTTGGTTAAACAGTGATCTGACCATGAAAGTCATTCTTATAAAAGCCACATCGCAAAACATATCCCTGCCAAGATAAAAAGATGCCTCGTACCCATGGCATTACTGTTCAACAGAAAAACCCCAAAAGAGGAGCCGCTGGTGTCTTCGAGGCACAGGAAGAATGTATGAGCTCCATACAGATTAATCATGCCCTGTCAAGAAAAATGATAGGAAATAATAGTAGTGTATGTTAAAAATGTTTTTATTTATCCTAAAACAAACAAAATCAAAATCTGTGTACAACCTGTACTTGGTCAATACTTGATGTAGTTTAGTATTGTATCAAAAGGGTATTGATGGGGCACCTGCATGGCTCAGTTGGTTGAGCATCTGACTCTTGATTTTCGCTCAGGTCACGATCCCAGGGTCGTGGGATCAAGCCCATATCAGGCTCTGCACTGAACATGAGCCTATTTGAGATTCTCTCTCTCTCTCTCTCTCTCTCTCTCTCTCCCTCTCCCTCTCCCTCTCCCTCTTTCCCTCTCCCCCACTTGTGTTCTCTCTCTCTCTCTCTCAAAAAAAAAAGGTATTGAAATGGTAACATCAATTGAAAAATGGATAAATAAAATGCGGTATATCCATACAATGGAATACTATTAGTAATAATAAGAAATGAAAAACTGATCCATGCTACAACATGAATAAACCTCATAAATGTTGTGCTAAGTGAAAAACCATATATTGCATAATTCCATTTATATGAAGCATCCAGAGACATCAAATCTATACAGACAGAAAGTAGATTAGTGATTGCCCAGGGCTGACATGGGCACTGAGGTGGGAAAGGGGATTAGGTCTAAAAAAGGTATAAGGGATCCTAGTTGTATGAGGAAAACATATTCCAAAACTGGATTATGATGATAGCTGTACAACTCGATAATGTGCTTAAAAAATTCCTGAGTTGTACATTTAAAACAGGCGAATTATAAAGTATATAAATAGTATCTCAGTCAAGTTATTTTTTTTTTAATTTGGAAAATATTGTGCTTCGGATTCTGTGTCTCCCTCTCTCTCTCTGCCCCCCCACCCCCGCTCACATTCTGTCTCTCTGTCTCAAAAATAAATAATAAACATTAAAATTTTTTTTAATTTGGAAAATATTGGCAAAGACACACAACAAAATGTTAGCAGAAGATGATGTTAGTATGAGAAAGTTTTAATTTCTTCTTTATGCCAGCTGTGTTTTCTATTTTCTCTATAATTACTATATAACACTTAGGTAGTAAATAGGTTTAAAAGAAAAAGAAAAAGATACTGAACCCATCACAGGGCTGTGATGAACACTGATCTAAAAAAAGATAGTGTGTATAACAGTAAAAATGTGAGAGGGAGAGGGAGAGAGAGAGAGAGAAAGAGAGAGAGAAGGAAAAAAAAGGAAGGAAGAGAGGGAGGAAGGAAGGTACACAAAGACTTTAATCTGTGATTACATAACTCAAGAATTTTTTAGCTATAGAAGGCCAAGCTTAGTATGATGCTTAGCATTCCTTATTTGTCAGGGTCCTTGAGCAAGCATTTTAGTGAATGTGCTGGCCATTGCTTTTTTCTCTCTGTTTCATTCAGTAAGTAAGCTCCCTTCCTTGCATCAGATAGTGGTAGGTGGGCCAGTTAATGGGTTACTTAACCTGCACCTCTTGCACAGATTTGGGAAACATTACAAGCACAATGGAGGCCTCAGGACATGCTCTACAAAGCAATGCTGCTCAAAGCTTGTTCACAAACTGGTACCTCCCCACACGCTTTACTGTTTAAGTCAGCAACAAGGAAAGTACAAAAATCAAGAGAAAGAGTTCAGGAACTCGTACAGCAATTTAAAAGAGTGATTTTATATCTGTTCAATTTAAACATATATTTTTTATGTCTTTGAGTAATCCTATTTCATTTTCCTAGGATTAAAGAGAGAGAGAGAGAAAGGAACTGATCCTTCACTACAGATAAGTTGAGAGACACTGCCCTGGAACAGCTTTAATATGCATGTGGGTCCCAGTGGGCTTTGTAAAAATGCAGATTATGGTTCAGTAGGTCTGAATAATTTTAAAGCTGCTAAAAGAAGTATTTTTTAGTCCACAAAGTTCTACGGAGGATAGCTCCTGCCGAAGCTCTCCCCTAGATACAACTCAATTATGAAAGACGGAGTTATTTTGCAGAAGGATTTTCTAATATATATTAGGCTATCATACATTCATTAATTATATCTTCCCTTAAAAGGGAGATTTTCAAAAATGGATTTATTACTAATCATGAGTTTATAAGCCTCAAGAACAAGTATTCTCCCACACAAACAGATCTAACTCGGGCAAAATAATATATGGATGTAACTCTGTGGGTTGCTTGACTCTAGGTCACGTTCTGGAAAGGAGAGAAAGATTCCTTCCTGTGAGCAACAGGCAGGAGGAAGGGGAGCTCACCTTGGTGGGGGCGGCATCCCGAGTGAAGATGGGCCAGGTCTTCCAGGTCAGGTCGTGGTGGTACTGCTGATGCACGTGTTCTCCCAGCCCATACACGGAGGTGCTGGGCAGTCGGAAAGACAGCTGCAGGTACTGATGGGCGAACTGCAGGGGCCCGATGCTCGTGTCCAACCTGGGCCATGGGGCAAGGACGAGAGTCACCAACCAGCTATCTCTGCCGGGAAACTGTCTGCTACTCTCCCTATCGACTTCGAGAACAGTTGTTTTGTGCATGTTCTCATTCACTTTCATACTACCTTTGAAGGTCCTTCTAGGGGGTCTCTGATTCTTTATTTCTAGAGGAGCGTAGCACCGGAGACGTGACACCAGAAGCTCAAGTTGATGACTGGAGGAAGAGAGCAGATACAACCTTACGCTTGCGTCTGCTTCTTGCCAGGCACTACTCTGGATGCCTCCAGAATGTATCTCGGTACACAGAGCAACAGTGGACATTATGATTCCCTTTCTACGGACGTGGAAACTGAGGCTGACGTGAGATACTTTGTCTAACCTCACAAAGCTGACTGGTGGCTTGTTGATGCCAGAACTTGAATACAAATTTTACTGACACGAATCCTTGTATTTTCTCCAGTACAGTTTATGATTTATGCTCAGGTCACCGTTAGGCTCTTCATGGCAAGTTTCTCAGGACATAAAAATTTAGAATGCTAGACAGTGAAGTTGAGTTGCAAAGTGAATGGTAATCCAAAACGATGACATTTCCTACTTCAGAATGTATATTAACTGCAAGTGTTTTTATCTAACTTAGCACACCAGCACATGTATTTTTTAGTATGCTGTGCTCTGCAGTCATGACAGATGAACAGTGTTAATGATCTACAGTAAAAGCTTTGACATTTTGTTGAGGTCCAAATATTTTCCCAAATCATACTTATCTCATTACCCACCCCTAGTAAGTCAGAGTGAATGATACTGAGACTATATATTCATTCAAAGATACACAAAGAGTGTTGAAAAGCTCACAAGATTCTTTTGTTGCTGGTCCGTATGATCTTGAAGCTGAAGGGCTCATTAATGACCTCTACATGATAGTTCAAATTAGAGGTCTTAGGAGTCCTATCAAGCAAGTCAATATTTTCAAGGGTGACTTCATAGCGTTTGCTATCCATATCAGTGATCTATCAGAATAAAAAGAGAAAAAACAACTCCAGATAAGACCACTTCTGGGGCATCTGGGTGGCTCAATCGGTTGAGTGACTGACTGTTGATTTCTGCTCATGTCACGATCTCTCGGTTCATGAGTTCAAGCCTCATGTCGGGCTCCGCACTGTCAGCACTGCTGGGATTCTCTCTCTCTCTTCTCTCTCTTTGTCCCCCCTCCCACCCATTCTCCCCCTCCCCCAAATAAATAAATAAACAAATAAGCTATAAAAAGATAATTTCCTTGTGGAGCTATGAAGGATTTTCACTCTCAGTGAGAATAGCTTCTAATTCTTAACCCTGTGTTTCCTGATTTATGAGAAAAAAAAAGATCACCCAATCATATGTCCCCCACAAAATACAAAAGAGCCTACCCAACCCATTGGGAGATTCCTGCAGAGGGAAACAGAGGCATGTTCTGCCTCCATACCTCTATGCAGTGTCTAAAGGAGAATGAGCTGAAACCAGAGTAGGGGCATGGCATTCTTCAGAGATGTATTCAAAGGTAACCACAGAACCAACCTTAAAATGAAAACGATTGGATGTCTGATAGTCAGCCGCGAAGAGGGCGTCAGGGACATCATATCCAAACTGAGATGGGGATGGTAGCCTTTTCAACTTGGCGGTAAACCCTGGGGGGGGTGGGGGTGGGGAGGCAGCTTTTAGCCTTTATTTTGCAGTTAGCTTATCTGAGTCATCAAGAGTTGTTCTCTGGGACCTCATTAGGGCAGTACTCACCTGTTGTATCATTCTGTCTCTTGTCGACTTTATAGCCCCAGTTCCTAGGGAAGAAGCACTTCGGGGCACCTGTATGTGTCACAGGCTTCCAGCAGCATTTATATACCCATCTGCAGACATTCTGTAACAATGGCACAGTGTTAGCATTGTATGAAATAAAGCAAAGAAAGTACTGTCTAAGAATAATAATCAATTTTATTCCAAGAAGAATTTAACAGTTTAAGACAAGAATTTACATTCAGTCATATGTTCATTCTTCTTTTATTCACACATTTATCCAGCCATCCAATATGGATTTATTACCTACCAGACAAGGAGATGATAATACATATAAATAAGACATAGTTCTTGCCTTCAGCAAACTGACATCATAGTCTAGTAGTAATGCAGACAATTCCAGTACGAGAGGAGTACTCGACAGAATGTGCCCAGGGGCTGAGGGAACATACACATCAGCCATTGAACACAGCCTAGAAGGCTGCAAGTGGGGTGGGGAGGGCTTCCAGGTAGGTGAAAGATGAGTCCAGTCCTAATGCACCAAGAGGGGTTAGATAAGTGAACAGTGGAGCAGTATTCCAAGCAGAGAAAGCAGCAACGTATGACAGATTCATAAAAACCACAAGTTCATTGTACCAAGAACACTAAGAGAAACAAGGCTGGAGGCACACAATACTCATACCACAAGTGAGCTGGATGTCAGACCAACAAGCTTAGACTTTCTCATGAGGAAGAGTCATGGAAATGACTAACAATATGGCATAAAGAAATGCATTTCTAAGATGTAAGAAAAGGAAAGCAAAGGAAAATAGAGATTAAGATAGAACTAGGACAGAGGGTGATGAAAATATTCACAATGTCCACAAGGTAAAAATAAACCATGTATGGCTTCTCAGAGTGGTTTGATTATGGATTTTTGAAATGATTATCCTTTGGTGAGATGTTTTTTCTATAGGTCCCACAACTTTAAGATTAACTTCCATAAAAATGGTTTTGTTATAATAAAGAAATAAAATAGATGGTAAATTGTTGAAATAAACATAGGCATCCACCTCTTCACCCAACTAAATTTACATGAAGTGACAGAAGTATCATTAAGAAAAGAATGCAGGGGCACCTGGGTGGCTCAGCTGGTTAAGCATCCGTCTTCAGCTCAGGTGATCTCAGGCTTCGTGAGTTTGAGCCCGCGTCAGGCTCTGTGCTGACAGCTCAGAACCTGGAGCCCGCTTCAGATTCAGTGTCTCCCTCTCTCTGCCCCTCTCCAGCTCATGTTCTGTCTCTCTTTCTCTCCCAAAAATAAATAAACATTTCAAAAAGAAGAAAGAAAAGAATGCAAAACCACTACAAAACAATCAGCTATAATGAAATATGGCTGACCAGAGACACAGGAAGTAGATTTTATCAACTCTAGGGAAAAACGTATTCATAGCTTAAAACACAAGAGGAGAAAAAAACTGGCTAATCTAAGCCAAGTCAATGTGGAGAAGTAGAAGAGAACTGGGGGCATAGTTTTGGATGATTAATTGGGAAGCTCCAGTATGAACACTTAGCTGCCCAATCTGACATTCCTTACAGCTATTGGTAAGCTCTGGCTAATTGGTGGGCATCCTGAAGTATTTGTTCATAGGTTAAGGGAGTTAGGAAAGATGCTAGGAGCTGGAAGCCATGGCAATACACCAGTTAATAAGCCAGCCCCCCTTATCGTGAGACAAGTACCCACATTCTCTCTGGCAGTCCTTTCTTTCCCTCCCAAATACTCAGTGCGAGCCAAGGTAAATAGGGCAGGTGGTCATAGATAATTAAATACAAAATGACAGTCGAGAACCACCAAACATGAGAGAAACCAACACCAGGGTAGGTACCAAACTTAGAGAGCAAATTAGAAAAGAATATATATATATATATATATATATATATATATATATATATATATATATATATAGTATAATTTGTGTTAAAACAAAACAAAGATATTAATATATGTGCATAATATATAAAAATATATTCATAAAGAAAGTACTGCTTATGTATTGATAATCAATTTTATATGCAAATATAATCATAAATATATGCAAAAGCACAGAAAGATCAAGAGAAGGATACACACCACGTTATTGACTTGATTCTGGGAAGTGTCTCTGGAGGTAGAGAGAACATTATGAATAAGGAATGACTTTCCCTCTTTACTCTGTACGTAATTATAATGTCTCCATCTTTCTTATTAAAGAAATGTATCCAGTATAAATTTTGTGATAAAGAAAAACAAAATAATGTCACAACACTACTTGTTTGGAAAAGGTATCTCAGATGCTAACGTCTGATGTAATTGCTATGAGAAACCACGCCATGAATACAGCTTAAATCAATGTTTCATGTCTATCATAAACAAAGCAATCACATCATAACCATAAAATATTCTTAAATGTGCCTACTAATTCTCCATATATACAGTCGATATTGCTGCCCCATCCTCTCCAGATAACCATCAACATAAGCTGGAGGGGGATCAGTGGAGAGTTTGTGAGTTCTGGATAACCTCCAGACAACTGATACTCCTAAGTCCGAGGCAGACATTCAGTGCCTCTGCTACCTCTGAAACTGAGGTTGGTAAAGTCCAAAAGGTCAGTTTCACTGCCATAAACTGTTCCAGAATCTATAGACCTGTATAAAAAGCAATAAGATAAGAAATCCAATACCCTCAGGTAAATACAGTATTTTTGAATGCAGTCTGCCATAACATCTCTACTTCAATTTTAAGCCATTCCCAGTATTCCAGGTACCAAAGGTCAAATCTTTGACATAGATACATCTCCTTCTTTTCCATTTCCACTGCCACCATGAACAGTAATACAGACCTTCATAAACTCTTCCCTGGTCTACAGTGGTTGACTCATGACAAGCCTCCCTTTCTCTTTTCTTCTCCTAACACCAAACTTTCCCAAAGAGTATTCACCAGTTATCTTCCAAATAGACTTTTATGCTATTTTCCACTCAAATTATTGACTAATAACACTTGAGAATCAACTTGGAAATTATGTAATCCAACTTCCATTTAATATAAGGATTCTTTCAGCAGTGCCTCTGAAAGATGCTTAAGTTCCGTGAATGATGTGTTGCTAACTTCTTCCAAAATCAGAAATTTCACCTTCATGGTTAATATTTTATCACAAAGTTATTTCTTATGTTTAGTTAAAATCACTCCCCAGAAAGTTCCATTCTCTGAAACTTATTGTAGTTGCATATTGCCTTTTAGATAAAATATCTCAAACTATATTGAAAAATAAGAAGGAAAAAGGATCCTTAGTGTTACTAGACAAGGAGAAGAAGCAATGCATTTTGGGGAAAAAGTGTTAATGGTTATTAGTTGCAGGTATCATTATTATCTAAGAAAAATTAAAAAGTGTTTATAAACACACTAGGATAATAAATAAACTTAAGAAGATTTCTGGTTTCAAGATTAGTATTCAAAAAATCAATTTTAAGTCAATGTGCCAACAACAGCTAAATGGAAAATTAAAGTTTAAAAATATTTAAATAATATCAAACATCATATAGTTAGAAAATACTTGGAAAAAATTTTTGGACGTCTACACCAAAAACTTCAAAATTAAAAATCTCAATAAATGAAAAAATATATCATGATCATAGATTAGAATATTCACTCTTATAAAGTATGACAATTCTTCCAAAATTAATCTGTACATTTTACGTGAACAGAATAAAATTTCTGGCAGATTTTGTAAGAAAACCAATGGACTGAACTGATTCTAAAATGTATTTAGAAATCTAAAGGGTGAAGAATAAGCTAGGCAATCTTGAAGAAAAATAAAGGCAATTTGGAAGACTGATACAATCACATATCAAGACCTATTATAAAGCTATACTAATAAAGGGAGTGTGGTATTGGCAAAAGAACAAACTAACAATGGAACAAAATAGATATCCCAGAAATAGATCCTCACTTGTAAAGACACATAATTTACAGTGTGGGGGCCACTACAATGCAGAGGGGTAAAGATGGTTATTTCAATAAGTGGTGATGGATCTATTAAAGATTCAAGAAAAAAAATGTTCTGGACTCCTACCTGATAGCATACACAAGAACCAATTCTAGACTGATTAAAAATCCAAATTTGATAAATGAAACAATGCTTTTAGAGGAATACATAGGAATATATTTTCCTAACCTTGAAGTAGGCAATAATTTTTAAATAGAATACAAAATGCATATTAAAACTTGGTAACGTGGATTTTATTAAAGCTAAGAACTACTTTTCATCAAAAGTCACCATTTGGTTAAAAGTCAAACAACAGAGTAAGAAAAGATACTTAACAATGTATATATCTGATAAAAGATTTACACTCAGAATATATAAATGATTACAAAGCAACAAGAAAAATATGAACAGTCCGCCAGAAAAAACTGGTTAAAAAAGTTGAAAAGACACATCACAAATATGATTGTCCATGAAGCCAGTAAGTATATGAAAAGGTGTATAACTTCATTAGTCATGAGGGAGATACAAAGCAGAGGGAACAGAGTCAACAGTATTGTAATAACATGGTATGGTAACAGATGGTGACTATACTCATCATTGTGTAATGTGTAGAAATGTGGAATCACATACATATCGTAGTGTCAACTGTATTTCAATATTAAAATTTTTAAGTTAAAATTACATTAAGAAAAACAAAGAAAAAGGAGAGAACACCAAGAATACGTTAGGATACAGAGCAACTGCTATTACCTACTGCTAGAGGGACTGTAAATTGGTACAAATGCTTCGAAAAACTATTTTGCAATATCAATGAAAGATAAACATGTACATATTTGATGAACTAGGATACAAATATATACTTAATAACTCAAGAAGAAGAACTACAGAAACCATCTAGAAATAGGAAATTTCAGTTGGCCAATTATTTAATTAATATATTCTGATATAATAAAACATAAACACGTAAATATAAAATAAAATAAATGTAATAAGTATAAAATAATCTTAGTAATAAAAGAAGCACCAGTTAGAAAATTTAATGGATTGCATATATAATAGAAACTAAGCATATGAAAGGTTTAGGGGAAAATCTTCATAATGCATATGTAATAAAATGCATATATTTTTAAAAACATTTATTTATTTTGAGAGAGAGAGAGAGAATGAGTGGGAGAGGGGCAGAGAGAGAGGGAGAGAAAGAATCCCAAGCAGGTTCTTTACTGACAGCACTGCCTCCATGCAGGGTTCCATCTCACAAACTGTGAGATCATGACCTGAGCCAAAATCAAGAGTCAGATGCTCAACCTACTGAGCTACCTAGGTATCCCTGTAACAAAATGCATATTAAGGGAAACATAAAACCCAGCTAAGAAATATACATATATAAAAAAGAGTTGAAATGGAGAGATTTCCTGTGTTTTTAGAATGGGAAGATTCAAAATTATTGAGATATCAGTATTGCCTAAATACATTTTAAAAAAGGGATAGGCATCACTGGGTGGCTCAGTCAGTTGAGTGTCCGACTTTGGGTCAGGTCACGATCTTGCAGTTGGTGAGCTGGAGCCCTGCATCAGGCTCTGTGCTGACAGCTCAGAGCCTGGAGCCTGCTTTGGATTCTGTGTCTCCCTCTCTGTCTCTGCCCCTTCCCCACTTGCACTATGTCTCATTCTCTCTCAAAAATAAACAAACATTAAAAAAATGTCTAAATATAACTCAAAACTCAATGCAGTCCTAATTAATATCCCAATAGGATATTATGGGATATAGAATGTAGAATATGAGGGAAAGGAATAAAATCTACATACATACAACCTTTATGATAAAGTCATAAGTCACAACCAAGCAGTGTTCAAATAGCTGATATTCTTGTGTTAGCTACTCATAAACATAAAAAAAATCTATGTTTTTAGCACCTGTTCATTTGGGTGATTTGTTGCCAATACATGATTTTAGAGGGCTTTTGTTATAACAAGTCACTTGAGTTCTACAAGTGAATCAATCATCCATATGTGCTTGATGGCCTCTATTCACAAGGAATACATAGTCTAGCCCACAAACATTTACTCTTCCCATGGCTATCCTTGGAGTCACACTTATGACACATTTAGCAACACTGGGAACTCCCCCTCTATTCTGGATTTTAGACCCCATGAACCAACACTCTCTTAGTTCCTCCTCCTCTTCGCTTTACACTATCCTCCTTTCCCCACTTCCACAGTATTGCTGTTTATACAAATAAGGCAAGAAAGAAATAACTCCAAACAAATCATAGGCCTACAATCCACTTTACCACCATCCTTTTCCCACTTGACATACTTATTTCTTTTAAATAAAACCAATGAGAACAAGATCGTCTCTTCAACAAGTGGTGTTGGAAAACTGGATGGTGACATGCAGAAGAATAAAACTGGACCACTTTCTTACACCACACACACAAAAAAATTCAAAATGGATAAAAGACCTAACTGTGAGACAGGAAACTATCAAAATCCTAGAGGAGAACAGAGGCAGCAACTTCTTTGACCTCAGCCGTAGCAACTTCTTACTAGACACATCACTGAAGGCAAGGAAAACAAAAAGCAAACATGAACTATTGGGACATCATCAAAATAAAAAGCTTCTGCATAATGAAGGAAACAATCAGCAAAATTAAAAGGTGTCCTATGGAATGGGAGAAGACATTTGCAAATGACATATTGGATAAAGGGTTATTATCCAAAATGTATCAAGAACGTATCAAACTGAACACCCAAAAAACAAATAATCCAGTGAAGAAATGGGCAAAAGACATGAATAGACACTTTTCAAAGAAGACATCCAGATGGCTAGTAGACACATGAAAAGATGCTCTCCATCACTCATCAACAGGGAAACACAAACCAAAACCACAATGAGATACCACCTCACACCTGTCAGAATGGCTAAAATTAACAACACAAACAGCAGGTGTTGGCAACAATGCAGAGATAGGGGAACCCTCTTGCACTGTTGGTGGAAATGCAAACTGGTACAGCCAGTCTGGAGAACAGTATGGCTGCACCTAAAAAGGTTAAAAATAGAACTACCCTCCAATCCAGCAATTGCACTACTAGGTATTTACCCAAAGGATACAAAAATACAGATTCGAAGGAATAGATGCACCTCGATGTTTATAGCATCATTATCAACAAGAGCCAAGCTAAGGAGAGAGCCCAAATGTCCATAGACTGATGAATGGATAAAGAAGATGTGGTGGATATACACAATGGAATATTACTCAACCATCAAAAAGAATGAAAACTTGCCATTTGCAATAATGTGGATGGAGCTAGTGAGTATTATGCTAAGTGAAATAAGTCAGTCAGAGAAAGACAAACACCACATGATTTCACTCATATGGAATGTAAGAAACAAAGCAAATGAACATATGGGGGGAGACAGAGTGGGAAAAAACCATGAGAGACCCTTAGAGAGAACAAACTGAGGGTTGATGGAGAGAGGTGGGTGTGTGATTGGCTAGATGAGTGATGGGTATTAAGGAGGACACTTGTTATGATGAGCGCTGGGTGTTGTATGTAAGTGATGAATCACTGAATACCACTCCAGAAACCAATATTGCACTGTGTGTTAATTAACTCGAATTTAAGTATAAATTTGAAAAAAAATAACACATAGGGGAAATTATGAAAATGGGAATAGAAATAATATAATACAATGCAAAACTTAGAGATGAGGAAATACAATAGAATGATAGTTCAGAAGGAAAACATATGTGTTCAAAGATCACTGTCTGTCCTTTTAGTGTCCACAGATTTATATACATTTATAAAGGGCTTTTTCTGATCACCTCAAACAGGCAAGAAAACTTAACAAGCTAATCAACATGTGAATAGTAATGCTTTAGCAAAAATAACCACGCCAGCCAGCTACTGACAGAACAAACTGTTCTACTATCAATGAAATTCCTATAGAAATAAAGTCATTTTAACTGATAGATAGATAGATATAGATAGACAGATAGATAGATAGATAGATAGATAGATAGATAGATAGATAGATAGATTCCAGTAGACCAATAGCAGAGAGCATATTTCTCTGACCTCTGTCACCACATGCCCAGGAACACAGTCTATCCTCTCTGATTCGGGGATCTCTGGGCACTCTGGAACAAATGAATGACCTGCATAGGAATTAAAGGAAAAAGTTGAAAGTTTGTAGTGTAATCACAATTTCAGAAAGGATGCAGGCAAAGTTACAGACTTGTCAGCCAAATTCTCTAGTCAATGATCACTAGTAGTTGGTATCTATCTGTGCCTACAAGTGTTAAACACATTTGCTTTTTGTTTGGTTGCTTGTTATTGGATATAATTCACATGCCATAAATTTCACCCTTTTAAAGTGTACAATTCAACTGCTTTCAGTTTTTTACCAAGTTGTGTTGCCAATCACCACTATTTAATTCCAGAACATTTTCATCCAAAAAGAAATCACATACCCATTCATGGTCACTTCCCATCCTCTCTTCTCCCAGTCTCTGGCAAACACTAATCTGTTTTATGTCTCCATGGATTTGCCTATTCTGAACATTTCATATAAATGGAACCATAAAGTATGCGGTCATTAGTGCCTGGCTTTTTCACTTGGCATAATGTTCTCAAGGCTCATCTATGTTGCAACACATAACAATAATTGTCTTCCTTTTTTTTTATGGCTGAATCATAACCATTGTATGGATATAACACTTTAAAAAATCTGTTCCAAAGTTGATGTACATTTGTGCTGTTTTTTACTTTTTGACTATGACATAGAATTCTGCAATGAACATTTGCATACAGGTTTTTGTGTGAACATATGTTTTGAATTCTCTTGGTTATAGATCTGGAAATGGAATTACTAAGTAATATGGTTGAACTCTTTCTTTTTAACTTTTTGAGGAACTGCCTAACTTGTTTCCAAAGGGACCAAAATTCCAAAATTTTACCTTCCCACCAGCAGTGTGTGAGGGTTCCAATTTCTCCACATCCTCAACACTTGTTATTATAGACATTTTCCTGGGAGTGAAGAGTATGTGATTTTGACTTACATTTTCCCAAAACTGATAACAAGTATCTGTTCATGACATATTGGCCATTTGTTGATCTTTTATGAAGAATGTCTGTCCAAATTCTATGCTCATTTTAAAAACTGGATTATTTTTCTTTTAAGTTTTGAATTGTAAGATTTCTTTATACATCTGGATACAAGAATCAGATATGTTATTTGCAAATATGTTTCTCATCCAGTGGGCTGTCTTTTCACTTCCTTGATGGTGTCTTTTGAAGCACAAATTGTTTTTTTTTTAAGTAAAATTTACCCATCTTTTCTTTGGTTGTTATGTCTTAGGTGTCATATCTAAGACACTGCTGTCTAACTCAACGTCAAAATATTCATAACTATGTTTTCTTCTTAGAATTTTATACGCTTGGCTCTTACGTTTCAAATTTTGATCCATTTTAAGTTAATTTTCATATGTGATGTCAGGTAGGGATTCAGGATTATTTTTTTACATGTGGCTGTCTGTTGTCCCACACATTTGTTTTTGTTTGTTTGTTTGTTTGTTTTTGCTTTTTTTCCCACTTACTTTCAGCCATCTATGAGGTAAACCAGGAAGATATTATAATCTCCATTTGAACAAAGATCCTCACTCAACGTTGGCTGTTCTTCCTTTAGCCTTTATCACATTTGCGAGCCCCTCTCCCCCACCCATCAATGTAACATCAGAAGTGGGACCTGGTTCAGTAGGCTCCATGAGCCAGTCAAAGCCCAGAATTGCATTTGAGTCTTGAGTTAACAGTGGACATAATAGGTACCCTTTAGTGCCTTTTGTTTCTATTCAAAAAAGACCTCAAAACAACTCTCCTACCTTTATGGCTCTACAGTTGTGTGTATATATATTTAAAAAAAATTATTTTAAAATTGGATTGAAGACTTAAAAGTAAGACCCTTGAAACTATAAAACTCCTAGAAGAAAACATATGAGAAACACTTCATGAGATTGGTCTTGGCAATGATTTTATGGATATGATCTCAAAAGCATAGGCAACAAAAGCCAAAATGGGCAACAGGGACTACATCAAACTAGAAAGCTTCTGGATACCAAAGGAACCTATCAACAGAGTGAAAAGTTTACATAAGAAATAGAAGAAAATATCGGCAAACCTTCTATCTGAAAATGGGCAAAATTCTAAAATGCATAAGGAACTCCTACAACACAACAGTAAAACCAAAATGAAAAACAATAACTTGATTAAAAAATGGGCTAATGACTAGAATAAGCATTTCTCTAAAGACACACAAATGGCAAACAGAAAAGATGCTCAATGTCACTAATCATCAGGGAAGTTTAAATCAAAACCACAGTTACATATCACTTCACATCTTAGGATGGCTAAGATGTAAACGCTGTATGCTAAACTGGTGCAGCCACTGTGGGAAAACAGTATGGAGGGCCCTCAAAAAATTAAAAATAGAACCACCATACGATCCAGCAATCCAACTTCTGCTATCAGCATGACTGAATAATTCAAAAGAATGGAAATAAAAATATCAAAGAGATATAAGCATTCTCATGTTTATTGCAGTGCTATCCACAATAACCAAGATGTGAAAACAATCCAAGAGTCCATCAACCAATGAATGGATAAATCAAATGTGGGGTGTGTGTGTGTGTGTGTGTGTGTGTGTGTGTGTGTGTATCAGAATATTATTCAGGCATAAAATAAAGAAGGAAATCTGGTTATTTTCAACAACATGGATGAATCTGGAGGACATTGTGCTAAGTGAAATAAGCCAGTTACAGAAGGACAGATGCTGTATGATTCCATTTATAGGACGTATCTAAAATAGTCAAATTCACAGAAGCAAAGAATAGAATGATGGGTGCCAGGGCCTGGGGGGAGGAGGAAATGGGGTGTTCTTAATCAACATGTATAAAGTTTCAGTTAGGCAAGATGAATAAGTTCTACAGATCTGATGTACAACATTATGCAATAACAATACTGTATCGTACACTTAAGAATCTATTAAGAGAGTAGATCTCATGGTAAGTGTTCTTACCACAACAAAAAAAATTAAATTAAAAAACCTCCTTTTCAATTCATGTAAACATATCTTCAAAAAGCATCTCGAGAGAAGCCCAGTATATACAACAGTTAAAAGTGAAACTATTCTGCGTGAATTAGAGTGTGATTTAGGGTAAAAATGCAGGTGTGAAGATGTAGTTTTATTTTAACTAAGAGAAACTACTTATTCATGTATATTGGATAGTAATATCATGGGACTTGATACTCAAAAAAAGTTTTCTAGGGAAAAGGTAATAATAGGCTAAAAACAGTTTATATCCATGGTTTTCAAATCTTCTTTCAAAGACATAACTGTTCCTAGAAAGTGCCCTAATGTTTACTGTGGACAGTGGTGAAAACAGATTGAGTAGGTAGGCTCTGCTCTCAGCACAATTTCTTTTCAATGCACACCTAACCTACATTTAGAAAGTGAACTTCATCAGGCAAAATAAACCTCAAATTCTGTTTTAATTAGGGCTAGGGTTTTGTATTACACACTATTATTTTATTATTTAGAGTATCATGTGTTCATGAAGGAGAGGGCATTCCGTTTGAGGCTTCTGTGTGAGAAAGAACAGTTTCAAAGGTATTGATGAAGAAATCATAGTTATTTCAATCAGAATATGGGCTGGAAGCTAATTATAATAGATCTATTTAGGCCAAGTTAATCAGCCCTCAAGTTGCCTGTAACTTAATTTCCTTTTCCGTGATGTAATGGGATTTGGCACTGTTACCTCAACTGTTCTTTCTCTTTGAAGGCTTCATGACTGGATTGAAGGACAGAAATCCAATGAGCCTAATTTTGCATCTTGTTAAATTTTCATCAAATGAGACTTTCATCAGAAGATCCTGAACATCACTATCATTAAGGCATTTGCTATAGAAAAAGAACACTTGTCTTTTGAAAATTGACTTAAATTAGTTGTGGATGTGGATTTTGAATAATGCAATGTGGTGCCATGCTGAACAGTGAAGAAATATAATGATGGCTTTGGCAACCAGAGAGGACTTTCTTTACCAATCCTTCCAACCCCAAAGCAACAAGCATCTTCCTTACCTGAAGGATTTCCCAACACCAAAAGCATCAAGAAGATATCTAAGGCGAGTATAGTTAGGAAGAAGATGATCAGAAGGACTTCCAACACACTCAGATTCCTTGCCATCTAGACGGACACAGATAATGGCATTTAAGCAAACCACAAACCCCATCAATCCAAAAGATAGTCATCATGATTAGAATGTGAACTCATTCGCAAGATGACTTGATTATAAGCATTCCTCTTTATATAATCAAGAGAATATTGGTTTCCATCCATTACAGTGTTTACAATGAACTCTAGTCTGTGCGTCTAACACCTCTAAGCCTCCTGTCTTTTTTGTCTGCAGAGGGATTGAGTATTGTCCAAGGAGAGAATATACCAGACGTAAAGAACTGGAGGAAGGGAGGAGTGGAATGGAGTAGAGGAGAGAGATGAGGGTTTAAGGTGGCTCACAAAGCCCTTCTAGATGCTACTTTGATCCTCACACCCATCCTGGGCAGTAGAGAAGAGGGTACACTCAGGGAGGGAAAAAGTAAGAAAACCTGAATTCTAGTCATCTTATTCCACTTCCTATACCATGATGGTAAGGAGTTTAATTGTTCAGAAGTGACTAAACCTGTTAAGACTCTTGCAACAAAAATGAACCTAATTCTGATCTCCAGCACAATGCTTGTTTGCGTGATCACAGCACACAAACCCATATAAATTTGGTGGCTCACAGTAGCCCTGTTGATCATGCATAGACCCATGTTTTGAAATATTTGGTGTATTAGAGTGTGTAATGAACTGGGAACCAAAGAAGTTCAATTCTTGTCCTGGCTTGCATACCAACAGATGGGCATTTTAGCTATTTGGATGTGCATTTCTCCATCTACAAAATGAAGTCAGATTCTGGAGTTACTCTCATTCTTCTGCTCTAATTATAGTAAACCTCACATTATATCTATACCTCACAATTCCATGACAGCCTTCACCATGTCATTCCTTGGCTGACTCTTTACCATCACTACGCTTCTTACTACCCCTGCATATTGGCTATTCCCTGGAACTTATCACCCCTCAGAATTGGTCCACTTCTGAACTCTTAGCCTCTACTTCCTATTTCCTGGGCAGAAGCTCATGCCCTTTTACCTTCTCATTACACTGTTTCCTTATTCTTTGATCACATTGAGGCTTCTGTTGTGTTCCCTTCCCTCTTAATTTCTTAGTCCCGCCTGGCTACCGTCTTTCCCCGATGGAGGCCTCAATAGCTATTATTTCCCACACCTTCCTTGCTCCCTTATCTGCTAACTGAATCTATACAATGAAGCCATTGATCCAAACTTCTCCCTTCTGGGTTTATGCACTCAGCCCAATGTAGATGCCACTGGGTTCATAATCTGACAAATATGCTGAACCTTCATGCTGACTGACAATCTTGCCACTTTCTCTCATTTCTCTTAGGGGGAATTTCAAATATTGATCCTTGTTTTCAAGCTCCAACCTTTGTCACCTATGCTGTTTGCTACTCTCAGTCCAATCATCTCCAACATCACAAACAAAACAACTAGTTTACAGAAACTATTTCGTCTCCCTGCTTCTCAACCCAAGCTTTTCTATAAAAATTATCTACATCTAGATAAATTCTTATCCTTTCCCCTCTTCTCAGTGGAAGAGTTTTCCATCCTCTTGTCTAAGCATAACCCTTGTATCTATCCTATAGATCTCACACACTATGAATTTCTCAAAAATCTTATTCCACCAATTATCCTTCCTCTTTCTTGAATTATCAACCTTTCCCTCTGAATGTGTTCTTTCCCCCTCAAAAGTATATCCCAAGTTGCCCTAAACTCTGGTGATGATTCTGTGTTCTTCTCTAGGTACCATCGTAACTTTCTTTTTCCTTCCACAAATAACTTTCCAAAAAGATAATTCCACCCTGCCTGTATTAGTTTCCTTGTATAATACTGGCATGCCTTCTGTTTCCTGTATTCCAAGGAAACTCCTCCTGTCAAGGTCACCAGGGATTTAGCTGCTGAATACAATGGGCACTCTCTTAAACATCCAGCACTATCAACCACTTCCTCCTCTTTCAATTTCTCCATGGTTGGATTTTTTGATTATCATTCAATCTTGGTTTTCACCCATGTTTCTGGTTCCTCTTCAATTTCCTTTTAGTCCCTTGTTTCATTAACTATTGATATGTCCCACATTTTCAACATAGGTCCACTATCCTTTCTCCTTTAGCAAGCTCCACGACTCATGACTTCATATAACAGAGGACAATGTAATCTGTATTTCTAGCTCAGAGATTCAGATTAATGTGTGCAACCACCTATTAGATGTTTCACCTGGATGCCCCACACATTTCACCAAATTCAGCATGCTTAAACCTGCACTCATCTCTCCCCACACCCCAGTCCCAGCCTATGCCAATTCTGCCCAGTTGGCCTCTCCTAACATGATTAATATCTTGAAGAACAGAATCACAATTTTGTCAAAAACCTAAGTAAATTTTTTGACTCCTCTTTTTTTTTTTTAGTCCTTCCAGCCAGTCACCAGTTCAGTCAGACTCCTTTCCCAATATCTTTCAAATCTATTTCTTCCTCTCCATCCCTACTGGAAATGCTTTAGTCAGGCCATCATTTCTGGCCTGAACTGTGACCACGGCTTCCTCCTGGCTCCCTGCTTCCTCTCTGCAGATGGATTGCTCTTTCTTCTGCACAAATGGGGTCATTTAGTTTTCCTCTATTCAAGTCCTCAGTGGTTTCCCAAATAAAATATAAATGCTTTAGCTTTGTATTCACAGGTCTTCATGACATCTCCTATGCCCGCCGCCCTGCCTCTTCTCTCCCCTATGTTGCAGCTATACCAAACCAACAACTATGTAGTAATAATCTATAAATCCAGGTGAACAAAGAATTTCTTACTTTTTTTTTTAACTTCACCTCTCTTTTAACTTTGCACTTCCCTGTACCCCTGTTCTTCTCAGCCCTGGCCCAATGCCATGACCATTTCTGTAAGTATTTTCATACCTGTATAGCTTCATTTTTTAATTGAGACAGGCTTTGGTTAATGTGTAAAAAGACAAGCAAAAAAGCACCTTAATTTTGAAATGGAGGTAAGGAGCAAGGATCTACAAATAATTTGCCACGGGTTGCAGGGAGTTAGGATTGAGGCTTGGGATTGAAGGTGGAGTTTATTAACTATCTTTTCATATTAGCCTAAATCTATCAGGCATCTCTCCTCTAAACTCTTCAAAGGTTTACTCTAATCCCTGTAAGATATATATCATGTTATTATATTCCCATGATACCCCTACATTGAAGTTGACCAGGCAGGCAACATGATGCCCATCTTATGTCAATGTTAAGGAATTGTGCTTAACCATGGTTAGTGGTGTAACTGAGGCAAACACTGAGGCTCTGCTTCTTAAACCAGTCCTTGAGTGTTCTCACTCTCTCCACAATGTCTCCTGGACTGTACAGCTTACAGATCTAGAGGCTGGATCTCCAACGGTGAAATTTCAGGCAGTGAAAGAAGTCTGAGAGACCCACCCCATGTGCTCACACAGTACATGACTTTGTTTCTTATACACAGAGCCCATGACTCACTACCACAGCAAACACTCTATCTGTCACTCAGCTTCCCTTCTCCAAGCACTGTGTCTCTCCATGAGGAAACTTTGCTTCCCAGCCTCTACAAACCCAAGGCACATGCCTCTTCCACAGCTTCTGAATCCTCCCAGGGGAGCAGGCTCAACACCTCCCAGGGGAGCAGGCTCTGGAAGTTCAGGATCCTCTGAGGACAACCCTAGGCATTTTCCTGCCTCAGGGACTACTGCCATCCTGCCAGCAAGTGGGTAGGTGGGGATTCCAAAAGGTAGAAAGTCTTTCCTACTCAGAAACCCTCCCTACCCAGAGCCACTTTTCATCAAACAGAATTTTAGAATAATTAAAATCCAGATTATGATTAAAAACCTTAATGATTGTATACCATTTCCTTCCCTGCCCAAAGAGATGCATTCATTGTACATCTAATCCATCACACTTTTAGCCAACTTCCAGAAGGAAGCTCCCAGTGAGAGTTTTCTCCCAGTGAGAGAGGAACATCTTGGATTCAACCCTCCCTGTCTGTTACACACACACACACACACACACACACACACACACACACACACACACAATCTCTCCAGTCAGCCTGTGACTTCATGCACTATCTCATTCCCACTCCTCATGGTCTCTGGAAAAGGAAGAAAATATCAGGTCCACAAGAAAAGTGTGAGTTGTTCAGATCATTTTGCAGAGGAGACAGGGACATTTAAAAGAAAAAAGGAACACTACTTACTCAAAACACCACATGCATGGAGAAAAGTACTCACCTCATAGCCGTATCCCTTTATTTGCTATGTCTATCCCTTGGTGGTTCTTGAGGAGCACTGAGCAAAGGTGACTAGGTTGATGTAGCCAGCTTCTGCTAGGATTGATTTATTGCCCTGTAAATTTGACGGTGATTGGAGGAGAGGAGGGTTTTCCAATTGACCATAAAATGGCCCTTGCTTTCCCTGGGACTTAGAGTGAGCTCCGTTTGTTAATAAAAGAGGAAGGTGGGGTTTTATTCTAATAGTTATGCCTCTTCTGTGTTCCTGTTAATATCCAATTACTTTGCTTGTCACATTATACTTGCTTGACTGTCCATGTCGCCTAAAGAGCTCAGGAGCTGGATCTTCACTTTTGTATTGGTGTCTCCTGTGCTTAGCCTAACATTCATAGATAGTTTTAAATATATGGCCATTCGTTGAATATGTAAGTGAAAAAATGAATAGCTTTTGCTTCACTACATTGTTCCTTTCTCCATTTTGCCACCCAAAGTTCTCTTGAATAACTCAGCTTTCCACTTTTTTTTAAGTTGATTTATTTGAGAGAGAGAGAGGGAATGAGAGAGCATGCACATGTATAAGCATAGCAGAGAGAGAGAGAGGAGAGAGAGAATCCCAAGCACTGATGGTGCAGAGTCTCATGTGGGGCTCAGTCTCACAAGCCATGAGATCATGACCTGAGCTGAGCTAAGAGTTGGGTGTTTAACTGACTGAGCCACCCAGGTGCCCATCCATTAATTTGAGTAAGTGTTCCCACCAATTATTCTAAATAAAAGAAGCACCATTAAAGTAGAAATTATATAATATTGAAGTGAGAAGACACCTTCACTGGAAATTTATCATGCTCTTTGACTGATGGGTATTAAAAAAAAAAAAAAACTTCTAATATTTAAGGAACTTTGCATCTTGGGAATTCTGCCTCCCCAAGGAAAAGGCTAGAAATTCTCTTTCACAATCTCCCTTTCAGCCAAGGTAGAGGCAACTGGCCTGTGCTGGGCCAATGAGGTGTGCCTGTGACCCAGAAGATGGTGGAGTGAAGGAGGTATCACGTGGCATCCAGGATGGTGAAGAGACATTGTTTCGGAGGCAGTAGGGACAGGCAACCTAGTGGCATCCTATGCCCAGTATTGAAAGTACAGGCTGCTGGACATAGGCTAAGGACAATGGAACCCCCCACTTGGTAATAAGACTATTGTTCCTAGCCACATAGCCTACAAACCTGACACTCTTAGCCCTCTTGGACTTTCAGTGAGTGACTAATATCTTCAAAAAAATTTTTTTTCTTCTTAAGCTAGCCAATGTGGGTTTTTATTGAAATATAATTCACATACCATGACATTTACCTTTCAAAGTATACAACTCAGTGGTTTTTTGTATATTCACAGAGTTTTGCAACCATCACCACTATCTTCTTCCAGAACATTTTCATCATCCCAAAAGGAAGATATCACTCATCTGTGGTCATTCCCCATTCTCCTCTTCTCCATCCCTGCAACCACTGATCTACTTTCTATCTCTATGGATTTGCCTATTTCAAACATTTCATATAAATAGAATCATACAATGTATGACCATTGGTGTCTGGCTTCTGTCACTTGGCATAATGTTTTCACAATTCCACCATGTTGTTGTAGGTATTAGACACCCTCAGGTATCAGTACCTTATTTCTTTCTAAGGCTGGATCATATCATTGTATCAATACATTTTGTTTATATACTCATCAGTTGATGTACATTTGGGTTGTTTATACTTTTCGGCTATATGAGCAATGCTGCTCTGAACATGCATGTACAAGTTTTTGTGTGGATATATATTTTCAATTCTTTCGGGATATACCTTGGAGTGAAATTTCAGGATCATATGGGAGCTCCGTCCTTAACTTTATGAAGAATTCCAGAACTGTTTTCCAAAATGTAAAATTCCAGGCAACATTTTACATCCCCACCAGCAATATATGAGGGTATATAGTATGTGTAGGAGACTGCATATCCTATATATAACAAAATATGAGGGCATGCCATCTTTTAATGGCATCTAAGATCCATAAGTAATATAGTAGACAGAGCAGTCCATGTTTCCTTCAAATGCTCAATGTATGGCAAGTACACACACACACACACACACACACACACACAGAAACTTGGGTTCTACCCTGATTAACTTCAGAAATGAGATATCTACCTTATCTTTCATTCCAGTAAAACAGGGCCTTTGTTTGAAAATGTACCAGGATCTCACTTCAAGTTGGGACGATATCTTGGCAAGAGATTAGGAAAGGAGATTTATTGCTACACAAGGTCATTCTATTCTTTGTGTGATACTTTACTCTTGGCTCCTCATATCCCATGCTCATTTATGACATCATTTACATTACAGTGTTGACCAACAACCACAGCTAGCCTCCGTTTCCTGAAGTGCAGAAATTAGCTCACTTTGCCATCCCTTCTTGCTTACTAGCAACTGGAAGGTACTGGGCCACATGCTTGTGTCGACCAATGAAAAAGAGACATTTTGAAGGGAAAAAACAAGCATGTGACCAGTATCTTCCAGTTGTTTCTTAGCAAGAAAGCATGGTGAGGTTAGCTCCTGACAGAACTTGTAAAGTGATCAAAGCAAGCTGATGATTGAATGGCCAAGTCAGAAACCAACAATATATATCACCCTTAACTTTCAAAGCACCATCCTCCAAGACAAGATGCAAAAATCTCAGTGATACTGCTGCATTGACAAGAAAGGACTGTTGCAGACACATATCTGCTGGGGCCCACACAGCCTTGTCTTTGTAGGTATTTATGTTAAGTAATGTTATAATAAGGATGCTTTTATTATTTTTTTTAACGTTTATTTATTTTTAAGACAGAGAGAGACAGAGCATGAACGGGGGAGGGGCAGAGAGAGGGAGACACAGAATGGGAAGCAGGCTCCAGGCTCTGAGCCATCAGCCCAGAGCCCGACGCGGGGCTCGAACTCACAGACCGCGAGATCGTGACCTGAGCTGAAGTCGGACGCTTAACCGACTGAGCCACCCAGGCACCCCATAAGGATGCTTTCAATAAGAAATGGAATGAATTTCTTCCTCTTTTAGTGAAAGGGTTTCAGATGGCTCTTTCTTTATTTTGACATACCTACAAAGACATAAAGTGACATTATGTGATCTCTGGGGAACAGAATATCTCAAAAAGACTCCAACCTTTCTGCTAATAGCTTGCCAGGAGTTGCAAGTGTAGGTCCATGTTGCTGGGTCTGCCTCAAGGTAGCCACAAATATATATGGCTCCAGGTGTAGTGATTCTTACTTCTTTCCCAAGTTTTTATGTAAATTCCAGTTAGTTAAAATACAGTGTAATATTAGTTTCAGGTGTAAAATGTAGTCATTCACTGCCACACAATACCAGGTGTTCATCATGACAAGGGCCCTCCTTAATCCCCATCACCTATTTCATCCATCTCCCTACCCACATCCCCTCAGGTAACCATCAGTTTGTTCTTCACAGGTAAGAGTCTGTTTCTTGGTTTTCTTCTTTCTTTTTCCCCTGTGTTCATTTGTTTGGTTTCTTAAAATCCACACATGAGTGAAATCATATGGGATTTGTTTTTTCTCTGATTGACTTATTTCGCTTATATTGTACTCTCTAGCTCCATCCATGTCTTTGCAAATGGCAAGATTTTATTCTTTTGTATGGCTGAGTAATTTTCCGTTGTGTATATATATACCACTTCTTCTTTATCCATTCATCAGTCAGTGGACATCTGGGCTCTTTCCATAATTTGGCTATTGTTGATAGTGCTGCTATAAACATCTGGGTACATGTATCCCTTCGAATTAGTATTTTTTGTATCCTTTGGGTAAATACCTAGTAGCACAATTGCTGGGTCCTAGGGTAGTTCTATTTGTAACTTTTTGAGGAACCTCTGAAGTGGTTCTTAAAGTATGCTCTGGAGACCAACCTCTGGGAGGTCTTTGAGACCTCTTCAGGGTGTGTGTGAGGTAAAACTATTTTCATAAAAAACACTAAGAACATATTTGCCTTTCTCACTCTCTTTCTTTCCTAAGTGTACAGTGAAGTTTTCAAGAGACTATATAACATGTGATATCACAAAAGGTTGAATGTAGAAGCATATTTGAGGTTTTGGGATCTTTTTCTATTAAACCAGATTTTAAAGAGATTTCCAAAAATGTAAAAATGCAATTCTTCTAATTTTCTTTGGAAAATATAACTATTTTAACATTTTAAAGTTTTTATTTGAATTCCAGTTAGTTAACATACAGTATAACATTAGTTTTGGGTGTACAATTAACTATTTTAAGTTTTAATATAATAAATATCAATAGCTATAAAAAATATCAATAGATCTAACCCCATGAACAAAAGCTCTTGGAATCCTCAATAATTTTTAAGAGTATAAACAGGTTCTGGGACCAAAATATTTGTGGACTGCTTATCTGGCATACTGATTTTCAAACTTCTTACATAAATATGATATATAAAATGTATATGAGGGTATGTATATTCCACTCGGATAAAGATTTTAAGTACATATTATATATTTTTTATATGTTAAGTATATATGTATATTACATATATATGTAAAATTCATTTTTTTTATTGTTTAGAGAGAGAGAGAAGAGGACATGTGAGTGAGAGAGAGGCAGAGGGAGGGAGAGAGGGAGGGAGAGAGAGAGAGAGAGAGAGAGAGAGAGAGAGAGAGAGAGAGAATCCCAAGCAGATTCCATGCTCGGCATGGAGTCTGATGCAGAGCTCGACCTGTGACTATGAGATCATGACCTGAGCCAAAACCAAGTCAGATGCTCAACCGACTGAGCATCACCCAGGCACCCCTTAAAATTCTTTATTCAGATGTAATTCCAGTATGTAATTGAATGAAATAACTGAAGCCAGGGTGGGGAGCTCAGATCCCTGCCAATCCGCCTTCTTCCCTCTTCCAGAGAGCAATGCAGAGCCCCTTTGGAGAATTTGGAAATCACAGCTTTACTCTGACACCAGCCGATGAAGAAACATGATCCCAGAGAGACAAAGTGACCCAACCAAGTCTCTGGACCCTAAATATTGCTTCTGAGTTCTCACGCAACTGAAAGGAAAAGAAAATGCTCGACCAGTGGACGAAACACTTGCAATGGGGTGAGGCAGGATGCAACCTTCTACCTACAGAAGGACAACTCTGCTCAGAGAATCAAGGGAGCTGCAGATCTTTTCCTTCACTGACCCCCTTCTCAGAGCTGCTGAGAATCTTTTCAGTCCTAGACTAAAGGTCTTCATGTCCTTAAGGAACTGGCTATTTAAAAGCCAAAAGAATGAATGAATTCAAGAGACAAGTGAGCGACTGAGGCCTGGGAACACTTAAAGTTGTTACAGGTACAAGGGACCGAGTTGGTAAACTGAAGTCTGGGAAGCGGATGTGCCTTAATCTAGGAATTCTTGAACTGGGGTCCCCAGAACTCCAAGGGGTATAACTTAGGGAATCTGCAAGCATTGATGGGAAAAAATACATCTTTTTTCACTAATTTCTAACTGAAATTTAGCATTTTCTTACATTATAAATGTGGATAGCACAGCACAGCAGTTTCAGCAGTACATGAGTCAAAACAGAATCACAGATATTTTCATATCACATTATGAAATTGTAGCAGATATCTCAAAACATTGCTTATGCTGATCATCACATGGAAATTATGATATTATGAAGCCCATGGCTCAATCTTATTATATAGTGTGATAATTTAAAAATTCCTCATGTGTTACTATATTAAATTTTAAAAATATTCATATAAATGTATTTTAATATATTAGGATTCCTTTAAATATTTTTTTAATATTTATTCTTGAGAGAGAGAGAGAGAGAGAGAGCATGAGCAGGGGAGGGGCAGAGAGAGAGGGAGACACAGAATCCAAAGCAGGCTCCAGGCTCTGAGCTGTCAGCACAGAGCCCGATGCGGGGCTCAAACTCACGAACTGTGAGATCATGACCTGAGCCAAAGTCGGATGCTTAACTGACTGAGCCACCCAGGCAGCCCAGGATTCCTTTAAAATGGTACGCATTTTATTTTATGCCTCTAAGAACATCATTCTTCAGAGAGCTTTCATAGGTCTCAGCAGACTGCCAGTGGGGTTGATGACTACAACTGTGTTCAGCCTCACTCCCGGATGTGGTGATCATGATTCTCTAACAGAAATCCTCTTCTTGAGTTTTCAGTGGCAGCCAGAGCTAACTCCTACCAAGATGTCCTTGATGATAACATAAAAATATTTCTCAAATATTAAGTGAATGATGCTTTCCTCCTCGTAGCCTTCCTAGGTGGATTAGAGGATAGCTAACAAGTTTCCCATATGTCTTAAAATTTATTTTAGTTAACATACAGGGCAACGCTGTTTTCAGGAGAATTCAGTGATTCACCACTTACATTCAACACCCAGTGCTCATCCCAACAAGTGTCCTCCTTAATGCCCATCTGCCATTGAGTCCATCCCGCCACCCCCTTCCCTCCGTCAACCCTCAGATTGTTCTAAGAGTCTCTTTTGGTTTGCTTCCCTCTCTCTTTTTGTCCTGCTTCTCTTATGTTCATTTTTGTTTCTTAAATTCCACATATGAGTGAAGTCGTGTGATATTTGTCTTTCTCGGACTGACTTATTTTGGTTGGCATAATACACTCTAGCTCCATGCATATCATTGCAAATGGCTAAGTTTTAATTCTTTTTGATGGCTGTGTAATATTCCACTGCATATATCTACCACATCTTCTTTCTCCATTTATCAGTTGATGGACATTTGGGCTCTCTCCATGGTTTGATTATTGTTGATAATGATATAAACATTGGGTTGCATGTACTCCTTTGAATCTGTATTTTTGTATCCTTTGGGTAAATACCTAATAATGCAATTGCTGGATCATAGGGTAGTTCTAGTTGTAGTTTTTTGAGGAAACTCCATATTGTTCTCCAGAGTGGCTGCACCAGTTTGCATTCCCACCAGCAGTGCAAGAAGTTTCCCCTTTCTCAGCATCCTCACCAACACCTGTTGTTTATGTTGTTAATTTTAGCCATTCAACAGGTGTGGGGTGGTATATCATTGCAGTTTTGATTTGTTTTTCCCTGATGATGAGTGATGTTGAGCATCCCATATTGTTTTTATTTTTTTTAATGTTTATTTTTCAAGACAGAGAGACTGTGAGTGGGGAAGGGGCAGAGAGAGAGAGGGAGACACAGAATCAGAAGCAGTCTTCAGGCTCTGAGCTATCAGCATGGAGCCCAATGCAGGGATCAAACTCACGGACCATGAGATCATGACCTGAGCTGAGGTTGGATACTCAATTGACTGAGCCACCCAGGCACCCCTATATATATATATATATATTTTATGGCGGAAGGAGCAGCGAGAGAGGGATAAAGAGAATCCAAATCAGACTCCAGCATGGAACTGGAGGGGGGTTTGATCCCATGACCATGAGATCACAACCAAAGCTGAAATCAAGAGTCAGAGGCTCAACCAAGTGAGCCACCCAGGTGCCCTGAGCATCCCATCTTTCTGATCAAAGAAGTCTCATTGTATCTTTCCATGTTTCTCTAGCTGCATAATTAGCTCAAGTCCTCACCCAAGAGCCCCTTATTTGGCTAATTAGAACATTAAGCCAATTTAACAATATCATTTTCTCTAACCTTAGACAGGCACTGATACATGAGTGCAGAAGCAGACTCTGGCCTCCTGGTGTTTTAAAACAAAAAAGAGAAAGAAAGACTTAGGGAAGTAAACATACTCGTTTCCAACACACTCATTTTCAAGGAATACCAAAAGTAAACATCTCTGTTGAACATTAATATGTAATTATTTTATCCCAAATTTTAATCATCTCATGTTATAACCCATAGGGTTGCAAATTCTGTTTTTCCCGGTTGACATTTTACCAGATATAGCAACTGCTGTGATGAGTAAAACAGCAACAACCCCTCATGTACATGCTACCACACACCTCAATCTCATGAACACCCGATGCTGGAGGTGTGAGGGAAAGTGTGGATAATCACAGATCTGATCATCTCATTGGTTGGTTAGACTCCAGGAACTCTGATGCCAAGGAGAACAAGACCAACTTACAAGGGCTTGCCAAACAAGAAGACTTAACCCCAAAGGGAGGTTACCCAAGGTAAAAATGTCACAAAGTTCAAAATTTCTTGTAAATTTGCTTGTTTTATTTTTCTCTGGCATTTAAGTTGCATGCGTTTGTGTGAACTGTGGTTATGTATGTTAGGCACAGAGCAAAGAAATAATTTTACACATTTCAAAGCACACCACTGCAAAAATAAGTTACATTTTTTACGTTCAAACTCCCTCCCTCAGCTTTGCCTGCTGAAATCTCATCCTCACCCCACTTCCCATATGCTAAGTGTCCCCCCACCCCACCCCATCTCCCCGCTTTCACGTGAGTAGGCTCCTTCCTTCCTCCTCCCCATGAGGCTAACTATTCCTGAGATTTTTGCGTTTTCTTCTTACATGTGAGGATTGTTTTTATCACCATCTTCTGTTTCCTCTCACCTTTCCTGCTGACCTTTCCTTTCCCTTATGTCATGCTATTACTCCCTTCTCCCTATAACCAACAAGCGGATGTTCTTTCTTGATACTTTCTTGAGGCCTTAGTCAACCCTAGGGCCTGGAACTGACCTGGCAAGCTTTTTCTTGTGTATTTAGCAAGAGTGGGGCCCATTCCCTGATTACACACATATATACACACATACGTGCAACTTCACCATGGACCCAGTGCCTCTTCAGGGGATATTGTGTGATGAGCCCTCATTACCATGTTAATCACACAGGAACAGTCAGACAACTCACAGATTTCCAATACTTCCCTATGGCTTTTCCCACAGAGCTAAGACACAGACAAAATACATAACAAAATTAATAAAATACTTTACCCGTACTGGGCATGAGCCAATTAACACCACACAATAATCTTATGGGCATGAAGTATAAGTAGTTTCAAAGCTGTTCATCATCAGTATCTTGCTCTAAAAATTCAGAGTGCTTCTCCACGTCAGTGAAACGAACTTATGGAGGCTGATGTCTATGCTGGTCATATCAATGCTTAACACCTGTTGGGAACCAAAAGGAAAAGTAGAGGGTATCTGGTGATTGAAACTTCCTGCACTCAAGCAAATCAGGTACAAGGCTATGGTCCACTTTCACAATGCATTGCTGTCAGGGAGCCCTCAAATGTTCAGGTGAGGAGGGTGTTTCTTGATTCCTTCGAGTACCAAACTAGTTCAGGGACAGGGAAAAGACAACAGGCCCTAAATAACGCAATACAAATGACTGCAGAGACACAACGGCATAGACACAAGGGAGAAGAAGCCCTTATTTCCATTCTACACAACGCTCCTTTGATCTTCCTTTTCCTGTTCCCCAATAGTGACTTGGAGATTGCCCAGTGAAAGTCCAATGGTTCAGCTTTTTTCTAGGCAAATGTTTTCCATAAATGTCACTGCAGGTGCAGGTGTTAGCTTGTATAACAGTCCATTGGTCAGCAACAAAGTTGGGCAAAGTCCTTTATGAGCTCTTGGTAAGGTTGGGGCAATTGGTTAGCAAGAAAGCCGCAAATATGAGGAAATGAATGAAGAATACAAAACAGAAGGAAAATTTTGTTTCAGGCCTTTTAATCAGGAAGGATTATGAAAGAAAAAGAGTCTAGGAAAAAGCAAGAAGCAAGCACACGAAGAAAGACCCATTTACCATGAGGCTAGGTGTTGGAAATGCCACACTACATTGATCCTCAGGTGCACATTTTCCATGTATACAACATTCATGAGCTCAGAATGTGTCTTGCAATCAACAGCCTTGGAATTACTGTGAGCTAAGCAGCACTTGTGACAGTTGTTATTATCTGTGCAAGCATGAACTTCATTGCTATTACCAGTATTATGAATGGATGGTACAGACCACTTAAAGATTATTTTAGGAAAGAATATGAATCCCAGATGACAGTGAGATCAAGAAAGTACTAGGATGAAAACTTGTGTAAAATATGTTGCTAGCTTTGGAGAAAATTCCATAGACATTAGTGGAGGAAGTTTTATGAAATGATGTATCACCAGTGCCTCTGATAGCACAGAGGAAATACCTTAACCCATTCATGCTGCATACTTTTATTTTACATAATAATAAATAAAATGATAATTTAAAATATTTACATAAAATTTTCATAATAAAACATGGGACACAAATTGGTTAAGGCATTTCTAATATTTCTTCACGTTCAGAGTTTACCTTATCAAAATTACTTTGATGCAGATTTATCAATGTCCGTGTGTCTCTACCCAATATTTTCCTCTGTCTTATCACTAACATTAAAAAGATAGAAATCTTGGTTTAAAGAAAGTTTGCAAAACTCTCTATGTGTTTAAAGTAGAAATTTTAAGTGATACTAAAGCATTGCACCATACTTCTGTAATCCTCTTTTTCTTCATCGTGGTACATGAAATAATAGGGCAACTTTGAAGGTGTCATATATTTGATGAAATATGGTAGTTTGGGCTGTTTGGGAAATAGATCTCTGAGGCGGAGTGAAGGAGTCTAGACAAAGCTTTATATAAATTTGCAGACAAGAAAACACACATGGCAAGTAAGGCTCCAGACTCTCAGTTCCCAATGATGATGAGTCAGGAAGTTTCCCTTCACCTCCAGGCTGTCTACTGCTGATGCACTCAACACGGAGGGCTTCCCAAATGGCTCTACAGGAGAGGGGGTCGTTTGGAAGGGAGGTAGGCAGGAACTGCTCTGGCTGTCTCAGGATTGGGAAATACGGGGCACAAACCTGTGATGCAGGGTTATAAGTGAAGGTGGGTCTGATCACCATGCCGCTCGCAGAGATGCTGACACTGGAAATGGGGACGCTGCCCACTCCCCAGATCTCCACGTAGCCCAGTTTCAAAGGATTTGTATCGGTGATATATTTGTTGAAAATTATATGACTCTGCATCGTATTCTGTGAATTGGGAATAAAAGAAACCAGAGGCAAAAATCCATTTAAATTTTTCTCAACCTCTTTTTTAGGCACAAATGTAAATCACGAAGTGAGACACTGTGAGGGTCACCATCTTGTGCCCTTGGATAAAGCAGACCATGATTTCAGCCCTCTGTCTCCTGCTTCCAACTACCATTCAACTTTGCATTGGCTAAGCACCTGCAGGATCTCTAGACTCACCCTGAACTCTAAGAAGACAAAGAGTCTTAGCTATCAGGAACTTTATATATAAGGATATGTATGTTTATACACACACACACACACATATGGATTTATATATATGTATATATGGATGTATATATATGTATATATATCCATATATAAATATGGATGTATGTATATAAACATGTGTGTGTGTGTGTGTATATATATATATCTGGAACATTCTATATTATACATGTAGAGAAGTCACAAAATATACAGGCCATTCCAAGGAAAGATAGGAACAAGGAAGGGCTAGATAACACAGAAACAATCTGTCCATCTGTGCCTCGGTGAACTGGAATAAATTACTGATGAAGCATGAATGGTTTAATCACAGAAAACTTCCTGAGAGTATATCAAATGTCCATCTGAAGTCTAGAGGAAGGAAAAGACGCAAATTAACGAGATGAGCTGTGAAGGGATTCAAGGAGGCACTCTATGTACCCTTATGATATCCAGCATCCAGCTAACCCAGCAGAACTCTGTTCACCCCCCATAGTATCAGTTGCACTCACTTGGCTGGCGGAAAAGTTGGCCAGGTAATAGAGTCCTTTTCCATAGGTATCTGCAAATAAGCAACAAGGTAAGCATGATATGGAGCTATGCTCTTGAATTCTAATTGCTTGCTTGTTGAGAAAGTAGGGACGATTTTTGTTTGTTTTTCATTTTGTTTTTCTTCTTTATAGGGTTCCATTTTGTGAGATTAGTCAGACTTTGCCCCAAACTCTGTTTACACAAAATGTGTTTTTTTAAGGGTTTTTGAGAAAGAGAGAGCACACGTGTGCAAGCAAGGGAGGGGCAGAAAGAGACGGAGAGAGAGAATCTGCACCGCCAGCACGGAGCCCAACTTGGGGCTCAAACCAACAAACCATGAGACCATAACCTGAGCTGAAATAAAGAGTCAGACACTTAACTGACTGAACCATCCAGGTGTCCCACACCCAAAATGTTTGAAAAGAGTATCAATATATCTAACAGAGTAACCTCACATAATGCACTTTCCTGACACCACTCTTAATCCACGTTTCCTACTCATGGTCTCCCATTCCCAACATTTTCCTGGTCACCTCAGAATTTCCAGATTCCACCTGCCAGAGGCACACATATGTGTACATACATGCACGTACACTCCCATCACAAACATCAACACTGGTGTCTTGGTCAGCTTATCTTGAGGAGTATTAGGTAATTTTTTCAATTCAATCTCCAGAGAACAAAGAATACCAAAAAAAAAAAAAAAAAAAAAAAAAAAAAAGAAAATAAAAAAGACTTCTTTGTCCTGGGAAACTATGAGCTCGGTATATCTAGTATAGGTATCCCCACCCTACCTCCTACCTTTGGGGCTTTCTCACTCTTCCACATATTCTGGACTCTTTCTAATTTGCTTACCACTCAACCGGGGGCACTGGCTACCCTCTAGAGCTGTGTTGTCCTAGATAGTAACCACGCACAATACGTATCTATTTAAAATAAAATTAATTATAATTAAACAAAATTAAAAAATTCAGTTCCTCAGAAGCACTTGTCACATTTCAAGTGCTTAATAGTCACCTATGCCTAATGGCTACCATATTGGGCAACACAGATACTGACTTACTTCCATCACTGCATTGGATAGCATTGGCTTAGACATAGCTAATGGTACTTAAGCCTTCCTCCCGAGAGTTTACCAATTCCTATAAACTCCTAATGGAAAATCCCTCCAGATAAATAGCACAGCTGATAGAGGCACTGCCTTTCTTATTGGGATAGTAAGCCTTGTAATTAGGGAATGTGGCCTTGAACATAAACCATAGGGAAGTCTATCTCAGTTGGCTACAAAGAAACTTTTCCTATGGCTTCTACACTGCTATCTCCCACAGTGAATTAGGACAGTTGGGTAATGGTGAGACATTCAGAGCTCTGCTTCCTCTACATGAGGCATAAAGATCATACACAATGTGTATTATGCACTTAAAGTACCAAATGGCCATGTTTCAGAATGCAACATTGTTTTAACATGGACAAGAAAAAAAAGCAGGCCTGCCCCCCTAGTCAGTGGTATTGACATGAATCCAAGGCAACCCTTACTCACCAATGCTTTGCCCATCATCCCAGAAGAGCCAACCTTTAGCAGTCCCCTCATCATCCAAGGCAACCTTGAAGCCAATGAATTTCTGACGGCTGCAATGGGGTAGGAAGAGCCATTAGCTAAAAACAAAACCATAAACCAAGGGTTTTCATAGAAGCCTAACAGAAGTGCTTCCTGGTATAAATACTGGGTAGTAGGATTCAAGAGACTTGTCATCTGGTTCTAGTTCTGTCTCCAGTGGCTATCTTACTTTATGTCAGGAATGAATGAATGAATGAATGAATGAATGGAATTTTCCTTTAGAAGTGCTCTAAAAGTACGGCAAGAAACTGCAAGCCAACTCACTGGATCTGTGAGAAAAATCCTGAAGTGATCTTTCTCTTTTCATGACCTAATTTCCTAAGCACATGTAAGGTGAGCGCCACTCACAAATGTCCCAAGTTCTTCAGTTTTTAACTGAATTTCTTGAATTAAATGAGTATGGACCTAAGAATTTTAGTTTGACATCAGGCAGACATGGATTTTAGTTCCTGCTCAACTAGTTATTAAGTGTGTGACTCTGAGTAAATCTCTTAGCCACCTGAAGCCTCTCTTTGCTCATCTGTAAAATGGGGATAAGAGTACTCATGTCACAGAGTTTATTTTCTCCTTTTGTTAAGAAAAATAATTTCCAAACAGAAACCTCCATACTAGTAGAGTTTTAGGCACAGAGCAAGCATTCATTTGATGTTAGCTATTTTTAATTATTATATAGACTTAGATTTAAAATTTCAAAATCCTATATATGATGCCTCAAGCATCAATGGCGATGTGGCTTACACAATTTTCCAGCAACAGGTTTCTTAGCAGAGTCAATTAAGATCCAGAAAGTCTTCTAAAACTAGCGTGAATCAGGCACTGCTTACATACAAATTGTCAGGCTTCACCCGGATCTGAGCTAACTGGCGGTAAAGGAGAAATCTTGTCGTGTCATTTACCTTAAGTGGGTGTTCTGTGCAGGCTCTTGCCAGGGCAGGATGAAGCCCCCACGGACATGTAGATTAATGTGGTCAAGAGGGGCCAGCAAGGCCTTCCATTCTCCCCTTGCTTTGATGTCCACACCCTGAGGGCCAGAGGAAGGTAAGACAGGATGAGGGAGTGAACAGATCTCACTGAACGATGCATTTACCAGACGTCTTGCCCGCTTTCCCGAACTTGCTGTCTGTCCGTGACCCTTCAGCACACAGCTGCTATTACACTTTTTGACATTCACTCAGCTACTGCGTGGACTCTTGCACGGCTGCTACAACATCGTCGTAGGACCCCATGTCTCTCGGGGTTTCTACTGTACTTAGGACAAGAGATCCTAGCGTGGATCTCTGCCTATGTCCCCCACATCCTGTTTCTGTGCCAGAGAGCACTGCCAGGGGCGGCTGAGCAATCCTCCTACTTATTTCTGGTTGGCTCCCAACACACACCTTGCAATGGCATTTCTAGACCTTCCCTTTCACTTTGTCCCCGCTCTGTCTCCTTTCACCGCCTCCACTCCCCACCCCACCAACTTAACTGACACCTTGACTCCTACTTGACAGATAGTACTAAATGGAGCTGACTCACTTTACAAATCCTTATCTTTAACTCACTACCATTTCCTTTATGTTTAACGTTTTCATCCTGCCTCCTGTGTGGCAGGGCTCTCTTACTCTGAGCCAGGCTCAGTTTCTAAGAAGCCAGCCTTCCACATTTCTTCCACCTCAGGCAGGGCTTCCCAGCTCCAGCACTGTGGACATTTGGGGCCAGATCATTCTTTGCTGTGGGGGCTGTCCCATGCTTTTCAGACGGTTACCTCTGACTGTCCACTAGATGCCCCCTGCCCCACCACCACACGTGACAATCTAAAGGTCTCCAGACATTGCCAAATGTCCCCATGACAAAACACCCCCATTTGATAACTGCTATTTTAAAGATAAGGAGGAAAGCTACCATAACACTCCTCCATCTGGTCCCCTATGTTCATTTTGGACATATTCAGCCTGTAGGAACCGTAGGGGTAGGTGGTCAAGAGGACGCACGGTGACGGGTGCCATGCTCCCTGGGGCGGACTCTGCTTCACGGGCCTGCCTCAGGACTCCAAAGTCCACAGGATTTAATACAATTCCAGCCCCACGTCTCTGGGCTTCTTTAGGTTTCTCACTGATAACGTGAGAAAATACGATTATGTGATCTCTAACAACATTTCACTCTGATATCTTATGAACACCGGACATTTCCTCCATTGATTATCCCACCGTCAAGTGAAACTCTGAGTTATCTCCCTACCAAATTCTTTGCTTCTCTCCACGGTATTTCCCTTCTACCACACATGACGTAAATATGATGTGATTTTAATCTCATGATTCCATTCCTAAGACCCAGTGTGTCACCAGCTTGTCTACTTTCCTGTAGATGGCTTCTGACCAGGCTAGTGTAAGGAATTCCTGTTTAAACATCCATTAAGATAACGGCTGTAAGATAAAATTTAAAAGCAGCCCTATTAAAATAAGAACAGACAACCCAAATGCCTTTGCACAGGGGAATCTACATCAACTGCATAGTCATTGATTATGCTGGAGAAGCACGGTTTTAAAAACCCAACATATGTTCTACGCTGTAAACAAAGAAAATGGCCACAAGTAGATAAAAACTTTAATTCGTACACACTGCCTGGTCTTAAGCTTCATAAAAATAGGTGGCCAGGTAATCAAGAAGACAAGGCAGAATAGTCCCATGCCTCCCCCTCTCCTGAATGAAGTCTACAAACTGCAGTGTCCAGTATGACAGAAAGGAGGGGGAATGGATAGAAGACACCTCACAGCATGCTCAATCACATAGGCATGCCTGAGTCAGGGAAAGAACTCTAGAAGGAGATGGAAAGTGCCGGTTTTTGTAGCTTATTTGGAGAACCTAAGACTCAGTGCAGATGAAGGCCCAGCCTTACTGAAGCACATCAACCTTTCCGGCCTCAAGGCACCTGCCACTTCACAAAACAAGCCAGGCCTAAAGGCCAAGCAGTAAGGGGTGCCTGTTGCTTCTGCTAATGAGATGAATACAGATGGGACAGTGCAGGGACGGGAATTCATAGCTACCAAGGCCGCTATGATAGGAGTCATGTTCCTGGAGAAATGGGAACCATCCCCCAAGATAGGAGTCTCATATTAAAAAAAAAAGAATGTTTATTTATTTTTTGAGAGAGAGAGAGAGGGAAAGCAGGGGAGGAGCAGAGAGAGAGGGAGGCAGAGGATCTGAAACGGACTTTGTGCTGACAACAGAGAGCCTGATGTGGGGCTCAAAGTTAGAAACCATGAGATCATAACCTATGAGATCATGACCTGAGCCAAAGTCAGATGCTTAACTGACTGACGTCCCCAGGCCCCCCAGGAGTCTTACATTCTTCACCTATCTTTCATTCAAGGCATTTGCTAATTCCCAAGTTCCATTGGACAGAATAAAAAAATCGTGCAAAAAGTGGTAGTTATACGCTAAGTGGGACTTCCTTATGTTTTCTCTCCTGCTTTTCTTCTCTTTGCTTTTTTGTCCTATTTTCTGGGCAGGTGTTATTATAATTTGTTTTTAAACAAAATTTTAAATTTCTGTATCATGCCTTTAATTTCCAAGGTGTTGTTAGTATGCCTTTTCTTATAGCATGCTTTCTTGTTTTCAGTATATCTTCTTATCTCTCTGAGGATGTAAATTTTCTCATTAAGCTTTGAAATAACATAAGTATATAGCTCAGTACAATTTTACCAGTGAATACACCCCTTAGGCCACCAACTAGATCAAGAAGTGAATATACCAGCACCCCAGAGGCTTTCTCATTCCCTCTCATAATCACCACACCAAAGGCAGCTACTACTCTGATTTCTGTCACTTTTGCCTGTTTTTGAAGTTATATTTCATACATGCTTTAACTTTCCTGTATCTGGCTCTTTGTGCTCAATCTTATGTTTGTGATAGTCATCATTTTTACTTGTGTGGCAATAGTTCATTACTTATACTGACCTATAGTATTCCTTTTAAAAATAGAATATAATCTATTTATCTACTTTACTATTAATCATTTGGTTTATTTCCAGTTGTTTGCTAGTTTACAAATAATGCTATGAAACATTCTTGGACATGTTTTTTTGGTAACAATATATACACTCTAGGAATAAATCTGTAACTTTTTCATTTCTTCCCATATATAAAATATTAATATACTATATAATATGTATGATGATATGTATGATATCATGTATCATATCATGTAGTGCAAGTTTATTTCTATTTTCTGGATTGATAAAATTGTTTTAGTGTTATCTGGCAGAATATATAAAAATAGCAATCAAAAACATTTCTGAAAAAGGATGGCATGTTGGTCTAACACATATCAAACTGTAGTCTAAATATGCAGTCCTTAAAAATGCTCAGGACTGACAGAATAAACAATTCATAAATGAACATATCAAAGATAGTAAAGGGAAATCTTAGATAAACTCTAAAAATGTAATGTGTAAACGCAAATCGATGTGTTCATTATATCTCTGTGTATAATCTCATTAGCATTAAAGAGGATACATATTTGGAGATGTGTAAAAAAAAAAGACCAGTGCATGACAACATAAGTCTAGCAAAGAAAAAATATTGGTAAATTTGGCAATTTGGAAGGGAAAAAAGTTATATCCTGACCTTTATTGATAAATTCTTTCCAGTGACTTAAAACATTAATTTGATGATGTAAACGTTAAAATTTCTATCTAAAGTTAGAAACAATTAAAAAGCAAATGACAAAGTGGAAAAATATTTCCAATGAATATGGCAAAGTGTTATTGACTTAAATATCTAAAGATCTTTTCAAATCAGTGTGAATAGTTTAAATATCTTAATAAGAAACTGGTAAGAGAATAGTAATGGTCCCAGAAATATAAATAGCCTGTCAAGGATAATCACAAATCAAATCAATGATGAGCATTAGGAACCACATTGCCTCCAAGAGTGATACAAAGATGAATATGAAGATTAAAAAAACAAACAAACACCTAATAGTCAAACCCAACAAAGATGTAGGGAGATGAACACTCTCATTAAGTGCTGGTAGGAATGTAAATTGTTTCTGAAAGTTGCCAGTTTACTTTGAGGATTCTTGTATTAAGCATCTTCTCCATCTGGAAATTCAGATGACTACCGGGTGGAGCCCATGCTAGGGTAGGTAAGATGGAACCCTTGGATACACAAGATGGAAATTCAGGCTAACGAAGAGTTCTGTTGAATGAAAGAGACGGAGCCTTAGGCTAACTCCAGAAACTGGAATCGCATGAATTACACTTGAACTCCTGCCTCATTTAAGCATACAATAACCTGTGTGACAACAAAGGAGCCTAGTTCAGAAATAGGATGTGCTTGAATCATCTGCTCCAAGTGGGGGACCTGAATCTCCATTTCTTTTTTTTAAATTTCTTTTAAGTTTATTTATTTATTTTGAGAGAGAGAAAGAGAGCACAAGCAGGGGAGGGGCAGAGAGGAGAGACAGAATCCTAAGCAGGCTCCGCGCCATCAGCTCAGAGCGCGATGCGGGGCTCAAACTCACAAACTGTGAGATCATGACCTGAGCCGAGATCAAGAGTCTGATGCTTAACCGACTGAGCCACCCAGGTGCCCCGAGTCCCCATTCTTATTTGCCAAGTGCAAGCCTCTTCCATGCTTTTGCTAGCATCTGTAAAAACATCCTTCCTCTTCATCTTTTAAAATATTAAGTATCTTTACCTGGCACTTCAGTAAACTGTCAGTGGGACTGGGTGCTGATAAAACCTTTCTGGAAAGCAATCTGCCAATATCTGTCAAATTTTTAAATCCCAGAAATCCTACTGATAAAAACTTAGAGATACAGATACAATGGTGTTTCCTGCAGCCTTGCACCATTATTTAGAAAAAGAAAACAAGAACACAAGGGGTTTGCTAAATGATTGCATAAGTGGAATATAATAAAGTTGCTTAAAAAAGGAGGTGGGGGGGAGAGCTTCACATTCAAAGAGTTCAAGTTCAAAGTCCTTTGATATACAAAGATCTTTACAAAATATTATTCAGTGAACTAATCAAGGAGCCGAACAGCATGTACAGTAAGACACTACTTGTGTAAATACAAAAAGAATACACAATGCTAGTCTATGTACAAATTTTTATCAGCAAAGATATATAACAGATTGTTAATGGGGGTTAGCTTTAGAAGGGGGGCCAAGGGTTGGAAGATAGGGAGAATGGTGAATTTCACTTTCCATTTTCCAGTGCTTGACCTTCTCCAGCGTTTGGCTTTTTACCAGTAGAGGTGTTTCTACTTTCCTAATGTATTTTTGGCACCTTATATATCTTTCAAGGTACCTTTTCAATCTTATATTCCCCCAGGGGACTTTCATTCTTTAACCACTACATCTACACCTCTTCTTCTAAATTCTGATGCCATGTTTTAACATTCCACCCTGCTCCTTATACTGAATAATTAATTTGTTCCTTTTCACAGGAAAGGAAATGATCAGATGGTAGGCTAGGTCTCATAGTGTACGTATGTCCTCTAGAACTGGAATCAGCAAACTTTGTCTATGAAGGACCAGATAGTAAGTGTTTTAGGCTTTACAGGCCAGATGGTCTCTGGTGAAACCACTGGACTCTGCTGTTGTATTGTGAGCACAGTTATTGTGGACAATAAGTAAACAAATGTTCATGACTGTGTTCTAATAAAATGATTTATAAAAACAGGTATGAATCTGATTTGGCTGTGGGTGGTAGTTTGCCAACCTCTGCTCTTTTACAAAAGTAGTCACCGAAATGTGTGGAGATTAACTAAGAAGACATTTCTCCATTAATCCCAACCATGGAATCTTCATTTGAATTTAACATCAAAACTTACTTTTTTTTTCCAAATGGCTTGCCCCATCAATCTGTGGCTTCCTAAGTGGGTTTTTTTTCCCTTTCTTTCCTCAACCAAAGCTCTTTTATTTAAAAGCCATGTATAAAATCAACAATTCCAGGACACCGTCCTCTGTTAGCTCTCACACATCAGTTCTTTCATATAGTACATACAATCATGTACATAAGCACTACTGTTCAAGACACACAAATATCAGCTCCAGGTTAGGTGGTGAACTCCGTGGGGAAACTGTTCCAGTATTCCGGTACCTGGAGCTCAGTAGGGTGGCTTGCACCTGGGCCAGGCTGGGACTAGAATGAAATAAGCGAGGTGCCTAGGGTGCACGATTTAAGGCAGTGCTCACTCTCAGGGTCATGCAAATGCCGGCTCAGCCTTAAGAAGGAGTACCTTTTTAAACTTCATGCCCAGGCACCTCACTTGCTGCACCAGGGAACCTCACTGTACTCAGAATCACAGACTGTCAGTGAATGGGGCAGTCAACATGCAAATTCAGGACAAGGGCTAGGTCACTTAAAAACAGTTGGCTGTTCCCTCCTAGAAAGCCCTGGTTGGGAAGCACATAGCAGAGTCCTAATGTAGGGCCATCCAGAGGACAGATCCAGCCCAGAAAAAAAAAAAATGTGTGTGTGGTGGGGTGAGTGTCAGGACTCAGGGCTCCATGAAACAGAGAGGAGGAGGACGACTTCCATTGTCCTTGTACAGTTTTCACCTAATCCCACTGCAAAGCCACTGACTGAAAGAACCAGAGTATGTTCCACCTCTTGCCCTCCTGCTGTTCCCCTTTTGCTGTACTTCGAGCCCTCTGCTTTGCTCTCTGCAGAAAAGTCAGAAGGTAGGCCCGGTTACAAGGAGAGGAAACGCCTCTTTTGATTTTCCGGAAGAATCGAAGCCTGACTTGTGTCCCCATGGGAGCAAACGGCCCTGAGGTTGCTTTGAGAGGCCCCATTTTCCCAGCTGAGTCTCCCGGGCTCAGACTAGCCTGCAGATGTTCTAGGACAGAGAATGATGTGTTCATCTTGCATTTCTGAATACACTTGTGTTGCTTCCACACACAACGGTTGGGTCCCGTACCTCCACGTGCATTTTACACACTGCCCAAGACTATGCTTACCTCGGGAGATTATATTTAACAACTCCTTGAGCATCTGTGCTACAGACGGAGACATTTAATAAAAAGACAGAGAGGAAAGGCTCCTATACATATGAACTGACAGTCCCGAAGGGAGGATATGAACAAAAACTACAGTTTACAGAACAATTTCCAGTGTCTTCCAGTGTCTCCATTGCACACCATTGTGAATAGTGGTGGTATAGAGGAAGATGAAAACTCACACATAAAGAACACTCACAAAATAAATTATTTTATAGCAATTCTGTGAGGAGACTGCTCTTATCCAATTTGGAGGTGAAAAAAAATTGAGGCTACAAGGTTAAAAGTGACTTGTCCGAGATCATACATCAAATGAGTTATAGCGCCAGAATTCGACCAGTGGGCTATCAGATTCTAAAGCCTGTTCACTCTACCATTTTCCCCAAATTGTATAAATCATCAGAAAAACTTACCGTGTAGTAATCATACCAGCGGGCTCTGGGGAAATATGCAGTGACGTTTCGGGCATTCTAAAATTAAACACAAACAAGGCTTGGGCAAGGTACCAATTTGTACAGTAAAAGGATCAAAACAATAGTGGTGGCCTTGGACCAACGTGCTCATCTTTTTAAAGACCAGCAATGTTGGGGAAACCTTTCTTTCCTCCCTTCTTCTCAAATGGGAGATTTGCCTGCCTCAGACTGGCAGTTTCCATAAAGCCCTTTGGGATCAGGACTGTGGGGAAAAATCATCTGCTTAGACAGTCACCCCATATTCTCTCTAAAGAGATAAACTGAGGTTGGGTCTTGGGTAGAAAAAAATTTTTGTAGATTTTATGGTACCAGTACTTCAGGGATTCTGATTAGTGCAGTAAGTTTTGGGGAGAATGCAATTGGCTGGTATTTTAACCAGAAGCCTACATACATCAATAGAAAAAGTGAAATATGGCTTTTGCTTCCTGAGGATGTCTTACAGAAGGAAGGGAAGGGCTAGCTGGCAACAAGGTTATGCACATGGTACAAACAATCCTGCAAAATTTGTTTTAATGGGGTAAGAGACCACATCTCAGGAGCCCCAGCAGACCAGTCCTCTTTTGTTGCCTCTAGTCACTGGGTCTCAGAGCTGTAATTCTCTAGTCATCAGACGCCTCCGTACTCACAGCCTCCAGGACAGGGCTGACCAGGAAGGCTGGGCCCAGCAGAAACTGACGGTCCACATCCCAGGTCACCCGGTCTGACACGAACCTGGAAAGAGAAACCAAGGTACCACAATCAGGAACCCAACAGGGCTTCAGGCCAAGACCCTGAAGAAAACTCCTCAAGTTCAGACCCAAGTCAGAAATCCAGCTGCGTTCTTCGTCTTCCTTTACTCTTTCCCTATGTCTCCCTTAACCAGCTGTATACTTACTTTCTGTCTATCATGTTTTCAAACCCCAGAAATGGATGAACTTAGATATGTTCTCACCTATCAATACCTCCATGTTTCTTAACCATGGCATATTTTAAATGCAAGAATGGCCTTCAGCCCTCACATCCTCAGCCCTCACATCTGGCCTTGTCTTGTGACCTGAGCGGCTACAAAAGATAGGTAGCTTTTCATATGCCCAACTTAGAAAGAAATTATTCTGTGTTGTACTGTATCACTTTGAATTTTTTTCATTCAGTAGCCTTTTGTCAAGGACTTAGTGCATGACTGACACTGTGCTAAAAGGAATTATAATGTATGGTCTGTCCCAGAAAGCTTATGGCAAAGGGCAATTGTGTCTTTAACTTAATTTGGAGGAAATTTTTTCTTCAGGAGCCACTACATAGAATGATATTATTCATTAGTCATTGGGATTCTGTCTGACACTCACTCATGGAGAAGAGGCCGGACGACAGTGCTGCCCTCCGTGTGGGCCATGTGCATCAGGGTGTAGAGATATGGCAGCAGGGTATATCTGGTCTTCAGGACACTTCTGGAGATATTCACAAAGGTTGCATCCCAGGACACAGGGTCTTGCCTCTAAAGGAGAAAAGAAGAATGTTTAGAGCTCACTAAGGGAACCTGGGGACCTAAAGAAGTCCCTGAACGTTTATTACAAATGAAGATCATATATAGCTAAACCAAAATTGATTACAGATGAGACTGAGAATATTCTTTTTTTTTAGACTTTTTTTTGAGGCAAAGAATATTCTTAATATACTTAAAGAAGTCACTGACGCTTTCCGAATACAGCTGATGAAATTTCTCTCTAAGACATTCTTTTGGGTATATATTTGGTACAACACAGCCTAACCAAACAAACAAAATAATGTAAAGAACACTGAGGAATCTGGTTCACTAAAACATGACGTTCTTTCCAAGTACCTGTTAGCCATTTGTATGTCTTCTTGGAAAAATGTCTGTGTGGGTCCTTTACCCATTTTTAAATCATGTTGTTTGTGGCTTTTTGCTACTGATTTGAATGAGTGCCTTACATATTTTGGATATTAATTCCTTTTCAGATAGATGGTTTACAAATATTTGGGGTGCCTGGGTGGCTCAGTCAGTTAAGTGTCTGACTTTGCTTCAGGTCATGATCCCACAGTTCATGGGTTTGAGTCCTGTGCTGACAGCTCAGAGTCTGGACCCTGCTTCGGATTCTATGTCTCCCTCTCTCTTTTCCCCTTGCCCACTCACTCTCTCCCAAAATTAAAATAAAACATTTTTTAAAAATTAAAAAACAACAAATATTTTCTCCCATTTCATAGGCTGCCTTTTCAGTTTTTGATTATTTCTTTTGCTGTGCAGAAGCTTTTGAGTTTGATATAGTTCCACTTACTTATTTTTATTGCTGTTGTCTGTGCTCCCAGTGTCATGTCCAAAGAAATCATTGCCAAGGACAATGTCAAGTAGCTTTCTCCCTATGTTTTCTTTTAGAAGTTTTACTGTTTTGGGTCATACATTTAAATTACTACTACATTTTGAGTTAATTTTTGTGAGTGGTATAAGATAGGGGTCCAGTTTCATTCTTTTGAATGTCATTATCCAGTTTTCCCAACAGCATTTATTGAAGAGACTGTCTTTTCTCCACTGAGTATTCTTGCCTCTCTTGTCAAACCATAGTAAGTGCAAGGTTTATTTCTGTATGTTTGATTCTATTCCATTTATCTATTTTTATGTCAATAGCATACTGTTTGGTTACTATAGCTTTGTGATATAGTTTGAAACCAGGAAGCGTGATACCTTCAGCTTTGTTCTTCATTCTCAGGATTGCTTTAGCTATTTGGGGTTGTTTGTAATTCCATGTGAATTTTAGAATTGTTTTTTCTATTTCTGTGAAAAGTGCTATTGGGATTTTGACATTGCATTGAATCTATAAACGGTTTTGTGTAGTATGGACACTGATAATGTTAATTCTAATCCACGAACATGGAATATCTTTCCATTTATTTGTGTATTCTTCACAATACACAAATTGGTTAAATTTATTCCTAAGCATTTTATTGAGTTTTGATGCTACTGTGAATGGGATTGCTTTATTTCTTTTTTAGATATTTGCTGTTCATGGATAGAAACACAACTGATTTCTGTATGTTGATTTTGCATTCTGCAACTTTACTGAATTGGTTCATTCTAATAGTTTTTCAATGATACCTTTAGGTTTTTCTACATATAAAATCATATAAACTGTAAACAGAGACAATTTTACTTCCTTCCTGATTTAAATATTTTGCATTTCTTTTTCTTGCCTGACTGTTCTGACTAGGACTTCCCAGTACTATGTTAAATAGGACTAGTGAGAGTGGGCACACGTCTCATTCCTGATCTTAGAGAAAAAGCTTTCAAGCTTCTACCATTAAGCATAATATTAGGTGTGGGCTTGTCACACATGGCTTTATAATGTTGAGGTACATTCCTTCTACACCCAATTTGTTGAGAGCTTTCATCATGGAAGGAGGTTATATTTTGTCAAAAAATTTTTTTCTGCATGTATTGAGATGATCATATGAATTTTATCTTCCATTCTATTAATGTGATGTATTACATTTATTTATTTGTGTATGTTGAATCATCTTCACATCCCATGGTTAAATCCCACTAGATCATGGTGTATGATTCTTCCAATGTGTTGAATTTGGTGTGCTAGTATTTTGTTGCAAATTTTTGGATCTACATTCATGAGGGATATTGACCTATAGCTTTCTTGTAGGGTTCTTATCTGGCCTTCGTGTCAGGGTAATGCTGGTCTTATAAAATGAGCTTGGGAGTGCTCCCTCCTCTTCAATGTTTTGGAAGTGTTTGAGGAGGTCTTGGCGTTGATTCTTCTTTAAATTTTCAATACAATTCACCAGGGAAAACATATGGTCCTGAGCTTCCTTGGGGCGGGAGGGATGATTTTTTTATTACTAATTCAATCTCCTATTCATTATTTATCTGTTCAGCTTTTCTGCTTCCTCATGATTCAGTCTTGGTAAGCTGTATGTTCATAGGAACTTATTCATTTCTTCTAGGTTGTCCAATTTGTTGGTTTATAATAGTAGTCTCCTGTGATCCTTTGTATTTCTGTAGTATCAGTCCTAATGTCTCCTTTTTCATTTATAATTTTACTTATTTGAGGCTTTTGTCTTTTTCCTTAGCAAGTCATTTTGTTTATCTATTCAAAGAACCAGCTCTTAGTTTGGTTGATCTTTTCTGTTGTTTTTCTGGGCTCTGCTTCACTTATTCCTCTTCTGGTCTTTTGGTAACTCTGGACTTAGTTCTTTTGCTAGTTCCTTGAGGTATAAAGCCAGGTTGTTTATTTGAGATTCGGCTTCTTCTTTTCTAATGTAGGTGAAATGCATTCACTTAGAAATGCATTCACTGCCTCCTGCAGGTTTTGATATGTTATGTTTCCATTTTCATCTGTTTCAAGATATTTTAAAATTTGTCTTTCAATTTCATCTTTGACCCATTGGTTGTTTAATTTCCACATATTTGTGGGTTTTCCAGTGTTCCTCCTATTATTGGTTTCCAGTTTCCAAAGAAGACATACAGATGGCCAACAGATACATGAGAAGCTGTTCAACATCATGTGTCATCGGGGAAATGCACATCAAAACCACAATGAAATATCACCTCACATCGATTAAAGAGAAGAACAGTGGTTATCAAGGGGCTGGAGGATGGGAGAAATGGAGACGTGTCAGTCAAAGGATACAAACTTCCAGATACAAGATGCATATATCCTGGTAATCTAATGCACAGCATGGTGACTATAGTTAACAATACTATATCATATACTTGAAAGTTGCCAAAAGAGTAAATACTAAATGTTGTCACCACAAAAAAGAAATGGTAATTATGTGAGGTGATGGAGGTGTTAACTAATCCTGCCGTGGGAGTCATTTCACAACACTTAAGTGTATCAAATAAAACAAGCAAGAAAGATGAGGGTTTAATGGTTTTGAAGATGGCACGGAGAATACAGAACGCATTAATTGTGGCTCAGATTTGGAGGCTGTACTCCTAGGGATATAAAACTTTTGAGCTATGAGCTAGCATCATACCCTGGTCCCAATGGTGTTGTGGTTCCTCGAGAAGGGGTAAAAGGCCCCCAGTTGCATCCAGCGAGCACACATCTCATATTCAGCATCTTGAAAGAATCCACAAATATCTGCTCCTGTCTGAAGCAAGGTGGAATAAAACAAGCCTGTTGGTGATTTCTGAAAGATGTTACAACCTGCTTGGGGATTAGAAGTGACCCCAAAGACACTTACATAAGATATGCCAAAGAGGCTGAACTCCAACATGCCTGCAATGAGACCACAGCTGTGTCAGAGGCAGTACTCGTGATCTGCCTTTTTCTCCCCACTCAAGAATCCTTTACCAAGACTCCTAACCCCCTTTCCCACCAGCAGAAGCCCCTTGGGATAAGCCCACACACCAATGATAGACTTCTTCAGCTGGTCCCAGGCAGCTGTGTTGTCTCCCAGCCAGTGACCTGCCCAGCGGCCAGAAGAGGGGAATGTGGAGCGGGTGATGACAATCCCTCTCTGTCCCGTCACCTCCTGCACAGCTCTGGATGGAGGGGAGCAAGGAGGTGATATAGGGGAGATTAGGGGAGGAAAGGCCACAGAGCTTCTCCTCCCGGGGTTTCTGAGCATGAGGCATGGTGACAAAATATCTCCTGCATTACTGGAAGAAATACAGAAATCTGAGCCATAATGGCATCCTCACTGACTGACCCTGGATGATAGAGAGAATAATAAGTTGTGCCTTTACATAGTGTTTTACAAAGAACTTTGTAGTAAACTTACTGGATCACCTAAAAATAACAAGTAACCTTAAAAATAACAAGTAGTAACAAATAACTACGTATTTACTAAGTACTAAGGTTTGATATTTGGGGAGGAAGACGGCAAATTCCTTTAGAAGGCTTCTTTAGAATAATTCTTCTTATTCATTGACTGAGCTCACAAAATGGGATAGTGCTAGTTCAGTAGACCATCAGTTGGCTCTCCAACAAGAAATAGAAACGAACAAACAAACCCAACAGAGATGAGTCACTTATGAAATAAAGGAAAGAGATAGCCAGTCCTCTGTGTTCCCTTCACCTCTTGTAATTAATCACGGCATCAGCTGCTCTGTGTGATCATTGCCTGGGTCTCCATATGTGCCTCCTGCACGAGGACTATCAAGTCTCCCACCGGCAGAACCATGTCTTGCTTAAACCTGTCCTTCTAACAATGCCTGGCTCCATGCTCGTGTTCACTTAATAAATAAGAATTGTGACCCAGTCATAATTAAAATCTTAACCCTTGAGAGGGTGCATGAAAGGAAAAGCAGAGCAACTCTATCAGCCACTGGCTGGCCCTGCGGGTCGTGTGGACCAGAGAAGGGAGAGGGCCACTCACTCGTAGGTGGGTCTGGTCTGGGCCCATCCGTACAGGCTGTGCACGTCATAGTGTCGCACCCGTGAGCCGTCTGGCAGGATCTGCTGACTCTCCATGCACAGGGTCTTGCTGCTAAGGCCCAGGTCCCTGGACTCCAAATCTGAGGAGAAAGAGCTAGTGATATAAATGTCATGCTCAATCCTCTTTACCCCTGACCTCCCTTTAAGGGATTGGACACTGGAGCTTAAGACTAATCTGACCCCTACATGGGTCCCTCTCCTCCTTCCTCCCCAGGGACAGGGGAATGTGCACGGTTCTGAGCTGCAATGGAGCCCACGGGTGTTTTCACAGGAGCAAAGTTCTCCAGGAGTGAGCAGGGGCAAGGGGGAGAAGACAAAGCTGCCAAACACCTGACCACGTGACAGGATGTAGTCTAAGCTTTTTTCTTGTAAATCATTTCAGGTAATTCTTATCGTAACTCTATAAAAAGAGAGATATCACTATCTCCCTTTACAATTCAAACAGGTGAGATTTGGAAACATCGAGTAATCTGTTGAAGGTCATACAATTCATAGTGAATCTAATTTCTGGAGCCAAGATATGAACACAAGTGTTAGCGCCAAAGTCCAAAGACTCCACGATAAGGGGAAGCTGTTACTTTCCCCCCACTGGTGGCACAACAAACTCCCATGGAGGGATTCACACAAGTCTGAAGAATTAAGAAACTTAGTTCTAGAATCCTTTGGGGACATCACCACTGTTAAGTTTTTTTCGAACAAATTTGAGAAATTCAGCCAATAGGGTCAGTAACTTGTACACACACTCAACTGGGTAAAGTGCTTGATATGTGCTAATCTTTGGCCCCCTAAAAACCACAGCACCATGGGCGCCTGGGTGGCTCAGTTGGTTAAGTGTCCGACTTCGGCTCAGGTCATAATCTCGCAGTCCGTGAGTTCAAGACCTGTGCTGGGCTCTGTGTTGACAGCTCAGAGCCTGGAGCCTGCTTTGGATTCTGTGTCTCCCTCTCTGTCTGCCCCTCCCCTGCTTGCACTCTGTCTCTCTTTCTCTCTCTCTCAAAAATAAATAAATATTAAAAAAAAAAAAAAAACACAACACCAGTTAAGGTGTGCCCTGAACAGTCAGGATAAACCCTGGCTGCCGGGCCCTTGCAGAGGTCACTCCTTGCAGCCCAGACTCTGCCAACAGAGAAGGCCGAGGGCTCTTACGTGGCATATAGGGAGGGTGGTTCAGAGTGGCGTCCTTGCAGCCTGGGGGCACTGCTCCATTCACAAAACTCGCCGGCTCATTCATATCCTAGAAATGTCAAACACAGATACATCTTACTTTTTAAAATCATCACATCCCTGCTAAGTGAAATAAGCCATACAGAGAAAGACAGATACCATATGGTTTCACTCTTATGTGGAGCCTGAGAAACTTAACAGAAACCCATGGGGGAGGGGAAGGAAAAAAAAAAAAAAAAGAGGTTACAGTGGGAGAGAGCCAAAGCATAAGAGACTTAAAAACTGAGAACAAACTGAGGGTTGATGGGGGGTGGGAGGGAGGGGAGGGTGGGTGATAGGTATTGAGGAGGGCACCTTTTGGGATGAGCACTGGGTGTTGTATGGAAACCAATTTGACAATAAATTTCATATATTGGAAAAAAAAATAAAAACAATTAAAAAAATAAAATCATCACATCCCGTCAACTCAGACACAAGGAAGCAGTGAACAAATCATTAACCTTCCAGCAATCCTGGAGATACCAGCCCAGGGAGACTCATCAAATCCAGCTGAGAATTGACTAGAATGATCAATTAAGCTCTCCAGAATAACTGGCTAGAAAATTAAAAAAAAAAACAACAAATCCTCCCTCAGGGTATGAGGCAAGGCTCAATTCCAAGAAATTCCTTAGTAATCACCTTGGTGTTTTACTGGAGGAGCTGCAATCAGATATGTCCAAGGTCTTTCTTGGATGATTATTATCCCTCTTAATTAAAGGTCATGATCACATAAGATCAGACACACAAAGACAGAAAGTCACCTGTCCACATGGGCACAGACATAAACCCACACACTTACAATCCACATGCCATCAAACTTCAAGCTCTTCTCTGGATCCCGTGGATTGGTATATAGTTCTCGCATCTCCCTCTTCCACCATGTGGCAGTTGAATTACGGAAAAAGTCTGGGAAGGCCACGTAAGCTCGGTATTGCTGTAGACATTAAACATAGTGGGTTTGTCCACCAAAATGATATTAGATAGCCTAAAGGCACTTCCTGAGAGCATAACTCATACACATCCTTGTACCACATGGTGAGAGATAATCCAAACAGAGCCTAAATAACCTTCTCGGCTTATTTGAAATATAATGAGTGCACAGAAGAGACATTAGCATAAGTTAGACACCTTCTTAGCATTTGGAAAGCATCCATGGACTGTCTTCCTCTTTGTATCAACATGAATGGTAGCAGTCACTGTCTCACGTGTTAGATGGTTAACTTTCAACTTCTGTCCTGCCATTGCCTAAGCACGCCTGGCCATAGGATCACTTTTCGCAGGAAACACAGAGAGTAAGCTGAGGGTTGCTGGAGGGGAGGTGGTTGGGGGGACGGACTAAACGGGTGATGGGTATTAAGAAGGGCACTTGTTGGATGAGCACTGGGTGTTATATGTAAGTAAGGAATCACTAAATTCTACTCCTGAAACCAATACTACATATATGATAACTAACTTGAATTTAAATAGATAGATAGATGGATAGATAGATAGATAGACAGACAAAACAGGAGCCAGGGAGAGACTACAGCTTGAAACAGTCAACAGGCTGGAAAGAAACATCCAGGTGCTCTCCTGTCTCATTCTCACTGGAAAAAGGAGATGAGGGAAAAGATCTCTAACTAGTGGGCAACTGTTTACTACAGTTGCAGAATCACTTGAGAATTACAGTGTCAAGTAATTTAGGAGGAGCTAAAGGGGAAGTTTAACACTACCCCCCCTTCTCTTTGTCTTCCTCAAATAATAAAAGCTTCCTTTTTGTCTTTTTTTAAAATTATTTTTATGTCTTTTTTTATTTATTTCTGAGAGGGAAAGAGAGAGACAGAGAGACAGAGACAGAGACAGAGTGCAAGCAGGGGAGGGGGACAGAGAGAGGGAGACACAGAATCCGAAGAAGGCTCCGAGCTGTCAGCACAGAGCCCAATGTGGGGCTCAACCCACAAACTCTGAGATCACGACCTAAGGTGAAGTCAGATGCTTAACCAACTGAGCCACCCAGGCGCCCCTAAAATCTGTCTTTATTTTCACCTGGAGAGTGGATCGAAAGCTTAACTATATTGTAAGGTTTTTGAGAGCATCTCAAAACTCATTTTATTTTTATACTCATCTGGCTGGTCTTTGCACCCTCCACAGTGCTTAGCTTAGAACCTGACATAAAATAAATGCTTGGTGCATAATTGTGAATTCACACCACTGAGCAGCAGCAAATATTCATAAATTTCTATACAGCCCATGTTGCTTGTGATGGAAGTGTATGGTCTTTTGTATGTCCCAGTAAATAGGTTCCTCTGTGCTTCTCAGTGCATTTTAAGAGTTAAAGAGCTAAGTAATGCTGGTGGCAGAGGGGGTAGGTCCTGAGGGGGGACCACAGAAAGAGGACTTAGTTTAGGAAACCTCCAGTTCTTGCACACAACAGACAAAAGGCAAGTAGGAGCCCATATCTCTAGATAAAAGGCAAAAAAGGAACACAAAGCAGATAACAGAAATGGAACAGAATGCAGGGGTCCAGCTCACAAAGTAGTAAGAGGTAGTGAACCACATCACTGAGAATGCTTTGAAAGGGAGGCACCCCAGAGATGCCTTCTTGTTAGAAAATAGAGGTAGAAATGTGGAAACAGAAGAAGATAACTTTTCACCAGAAACAGAGGTCCAGCTCAAACAGGGTTAGAAACATGGAGTAGGGGTGGGGGATAGAGGACTAGGGTAAACAGAGTCAATACCCACCATGCCAGAGTCATAACTGAATCCCATATGGGATCCAAGGGAGAAATTTGACCAACTCAAATTCATTAACTTCACTAAAAGGTGCTCTGATGATTCTGACCCATGAAATAAATGTTTTGCCATTCCCCAAAGCTGTGGCTCTGTCTCCCTCCTTCTTACTTCCACCCTCACCTTCCTTGGTCTCAACTCAGGATGCACTCACCTGCACGCCTGGCCATAGGATCACTTTTCGAGCCCACTGTGTGTCTGCTACCAAAATGCAATGCTAAGGCCTAATCCTAGCCTTACTGAATTAAATCTAAGCGCCAGACTCAGAAATCTGCTTTCCACAGGCTTCCTGCTATTTGCATGTTTGTTTGTTTTATACTACCCTCAGCAGAGCCTGACCTGGATATCAGGAGCTTCGCCCCCATTGGCCTCATGAAATGGGTTTCATTAATATAAATACTCATAATTATTCTATCTACCGAGAATCTCTTATGTGCTATCAAATACATATCATGGCCCCCTAATGGAGTGCTTCTTATGAGAGACACAACTGGCATTTGGGGCAGGAGACTTCTTGGTGGAACATCCCCCGCCATCAGAGCTACGAGCATCCCTAGTCACGTCCCACTAAATAAATGCAATTTGGTGTTCCCCTTGTAATAATCCAAACTGCCCCACAGATTTCCAAATGCTTGTGATGGCTGATGAAATGTGGAGCTTGTATGGTGATAGGCAACCTCTTCATTGCTGAAGTGGGCCCTTTCCTAGTATAATGATTTAAAAGTCATGGTACTGGTATAAAAACAGATACGTAGACCAATGACACAGAATAGAAAGCCCAGAAAGAAGTCTATACATATACCATCCGTTAATCTTTGACAAGCATGCTAAGAACACACAATGGGAAAAAATAGTCTCTTCAATAAACAGTGTTAGGAAAACTGGATGTCCACATGCAAATGAATGAAACAAAACCTTTATCTTACACTACTCACAAAAAATTTTCAACCTGTTTTAAAGATTTACATAGGGGCGCCTGAGTGGCTCAGTCTGTTAAGTGTCCGACTGGCTCAGGTCATGATCTCGCAGTTTATGAGTTAGAGCCCTGTGTCAGGCTCTGTGCTGAGCCTGCTTCAGATTCTGTGTCTCCCTCTCTCTCTGCCTCTCCCCTGCTTGCTCTCTCTCTCTCTCTCTCTCAAAAATAAATAAAACCTTAAAAAGTTTTTTTAAAGACTTAAATATAAGACCTGAAACCATAAAACTTCCAGAAGAAAACAGGGGAAAGCTCCTTGACGTTGGTCTCAGCAATGATGTGGGGAGATGGGGTCTGACACCACATGCATCAGCAACAAAAACAAAAATAAAAAACAGGTGGGACTATATAGAACTGAAAAACTTCTGCACAGCAGAGGAAACAGTCAACAAAAGGAAAAGGCAACCCAGGGAATAAGAGAAAATATTTGCAAACCATATATCTGATAAGAAATTAACTTCCAAAATATATAAGGAATTTACACAACTCAATAGCAAAACATAAAGCAAAACAAATAAACAGATTATGGGGCACCTGGGTGGCTCAGTCAGTTGAGCATCTGACTTTGGCTCAGGTCATGATCTCGTGGTTGGTTCACGAGTTTGAGCCTCGCATTGGGCTCTGTGCTGACAACTCAGAGCCTGGAGCCTGCTTCAGATTCTGTGTCTCCCTCTCTCTCTGCCCTTCCCCTCCTCACGCTCCATCTCTTGCTCTCTCAAAAATGAATAAAAACGCTTAAAAAATTAAAAAAACAAATACACAGATTAAAAATTAGATAGAAGACCTGAATAGGTATATTTCTAAAGAAATCATACAAATGGCCAACAGGTACACAGAAAGGTACACAACGTCAGTAATCATCAGGGAAATGCAAATCAAAACCACAATGAGATATCATCTTATACCTGTTAAGATAGCTCTTACCAAAAAGACAAGAGATAACAACTGTTGGCAAGGACATGGAAAAAAGGGAACCCTTGCATACTGTTGGTGGGAATATAAATTTGCATGGCCATTATGGAAAATAATATGGAAGTTCCTCAAGAACTTAAAAATAGAATTACCATGTGATCTAGCAATCCCACTTCTGGATATGTATCCTGAATAAAATGAAATCAGTATCTTAAAGAGATATATATGTACTGTCACGTTCATTGCAGCATTATTCACAATAGCCAAGATGTGGAAATAACCTAAGCATCCATCAATTGATGAATTTATAAAGAAGATGTGGTGTGCATATGTATGCATTCATATATATATATGTATATATATATATACATATATATATATGATGAAATATTATTTAGCCATGAGAAAGAAGGAAATCCTGCCATTTGCAACAGCATACATGAACTTAGAGGATATTATACTAAATGAAAAAGTTACACAGAGAGAAACAAATACTATATGATCTCACTTATATGTGGAATCTAAAAAAAAAAAAAGTTGAATTCATAGAAATAGACAGTAGCATGGTGGTTACCGGGGGGAATGGGTGGGGGAAATGAGCAGATACTGGTCAAAGGGTATAAACTTTCATTGTTAAGATGAATAAGTTCTGGGGATCTAATGTATAGCCTGGTGACTATAGTTAAACACACTGTTTTATACACTTAAAGATTGCTGTGACTGTAGATCTTAAGTATTCTCACCCCACATAGATAAATGATAAATATGTGAGGTGATGGACATGTTAATTAACCAGACTGTGATAATCATTTCATGATATATATGTATTAAATCACCACACTGTACACTTTAAATAAATATACAATTTTGTCAGTTATACTTCAGTTGTGCTAGGGGAAAAATACTAAAAAAAAAAAATGAATTAATTAATGAATTAATAAACGAATGAATGAATGTCTGTCTGCCAAGGAGACCCTGACCTTCTCTGGCCTGGCAGATTCCTGTGTCCATGTGGTCTGCCTGGACCAATAAACTTCAAGTGGCTTCCTCTGAGAAGCAACAGAGAGAAGAGGAAGCTAGGTCCTCTGCCTTGAATCCCTATCTAAGAGCGATTACAGGTAAGCACTTGTACCCTGGAGAAAGCAAGTTTTAACGCAAGGCTGGGAACTGGAAGGGAAGAGCACAATTGAGAAACCCAAAGAAGGATGAGGGATGTATAAGAGCGAAGATGGACAAGCTTGTCCATGGAAAACAAATTTACAGAGAAAAAGATCCCATTGCTAAAGACAGGGTTTGGAGACTATGTTTAAAAGGGATACTCAAAAACAAGAACAACAACAAATATACTATTTCTAGGCAAACAGTATTTCTTGGAGGGGGAAATTTCATGGGCTTTTGGAATCTGACAGCCTTGGATTTGAAGTCATCACTCAGTCACCTAAAACCATGGACCAGTAATTTAAGCTCATTGAATCCTAGTTATGCTGAGGATGATAATACCTACATCCCAACGGGGAGTAAAATATTACATGTAAAGTGACCGGCACACAGATGGGCACACAGGACAAAATCCCTCAGTGTATTCCTGGCCACACCCCCACCCATGGCATGGGGATGTCCGCTATCCCGGGTACAGCTGCACCCTCCTGGCAGTCATGACTTCACCCACATCCACAAAGGGCCCTTTACCTCCACTTGACTTTCCCAGTCTAGAGACCCGTTTACAACAACATTAGGGAAATCAGGCCACACCTGTGGAGAGAAAACTGTTCAAAAGCAATGCACTAAATAATTTATCTCATATAGTATTTCCTGAAAAATTATATACCATAGGTCCATACCATAGGGATGGTAATACTTTGATTTTGTTCTAGAGAAAAGTAGATCCCATAATGCACATATACATGTACATTCTCTAAAAATGTCAACCGTGTTGACAAATATTGACTGAGAAAATGAGACCTTCTGATCTCAGGACCCAAACGGAAAAGGCCCAAAAACAACATGCACAAACACACCAACAGTTACCCAACCCCAGGCTGGGGATTAGCGGATCACCACTCTGGTCATACCTTTCCCCAGACAATGCCGCCACCATTTGGAGCTTTGATGAAGACATCATCCTCCACACCCCGGGTGAATGCAGGATAGGGCTGTGTCTCGTTCCCAGAAATGGCTGGGTCCTGAAATCGAAGCTCAGATCAGGTGAGAAGACCAAAGCCAGAGAACATCTCAGGACAGAAAAAAGGAGAACTCTTCAAACAGAAGGGCACAAGCTTCCTCCTGAACTGTAGGGCTTCTGTGCATTCTGGGAAATACACTTTCTCACTGAACCTCAACTTCTCTGCTCATAACATGGAGGGAAACACAATATGAAGCTTCCCCCCTCACTAAGCCCATTCGCTGTCCTCAACGAACTTCACCCATTCACAGAGGGACCAACCAGAATAAGGATGACCCGCATCCCGTCGGCCTTCATGCGAGTGATCAGAGCTGGAAATCCCGCAAACTTGGGGCTGAGGGTGAAGTCCAGCTGCCGCTCCATGTAGTCGATGTCTGAGTACTGAACGTCCTGGGGGAGCACACAAGGAAAGTGAGAGGCTCCCCGTTATAAAGGCCAGGTTCCAGGTGAGAACACGCCTCTACTAACTGATGGTGGATATCAGATGTTTTTTTTTTTTTTTTTACTTTTTCTAATCCCAGGTATCAGGTATTACGTTCTGGGAAATTTTCAAATTTTCAGTTGTGAAATAGAAAAAAAAAGACGATAATGCATATCTGTCAAGGCTACTATGAGGATCAATGAAAAGGGCAGATGAGAAAGTGCCTTGTGAATGGCTGGTATGAATGATTGTGGTTACCTGCCCCAGGCGGCTGGCCCTGGGATCAGTGGTTCACTTTCAGAGAAAATAATATAATGTAACCTACCCAGTACTAATACAACTGGATGGATGGCAAATCTACCTTTTAAAAAAAATCCCCTGTAATTGCTTTAGAATATCCAATCCTGGGGGTTACCAGACACAGCTTTCTTAAAAATGAAATATTGCGGGGCGCCTGGGTGGCGCAGTCGGTTAAGCGTCCGACTTCAGCCAGGTCACGATCTCGCGGTCCGTGAGTTCGAGCCCGGCGTCAGGCTCTGGGCTGATGGCTCGGAGCCTGGAGCCTGTTTCCGATTCTGTGTCTCCCTCTCTCTCTGACCCTCCCCCGTTCATGCTCTGTCTCTCTCTGTCCCAAAAATAAATAAAAAACGTTGAAAAAAAAAAAAAAAAGGTAAACAGATGAATCCGAACCGAGACCAAGTAATTTGACCTTTTAAAAAAATAAAAAAAAAAAAAAAGAAATATTGCATGCTATACTTATCATTAATAGCAACAATTGTAAACAACAAGAAAATAGAAGAAAATTAAAAATGTAAGAAGTTCATGGGATCAATTTCTCTGACTATTGGACCCCTCTTGCCCTCGAGTGAAGGACAGAATTTGTTTCCATATGTATTTCATCAGGAAACCAGATCCCTATCTACAAGCTTAGCTCAAAGCTGAGGGAAGACTGTGCTGTACCAGCAGAGTGATGGAACGGAGGTTATATCTACACATGTGGTGGTATGGCTGAATTTGGGCCATTTTATTGTTTTAAGCAAAACTGCTGTTTGAGTAACCTTTCATTTTTATGATACCAATGATGTTTTTGACTAAATGTTTTAAAATTGTGTAGTTATAGAACCCCTGCCCCCCAAGTCAAGCAAATCCCCATACAGAGACAGCTAGTGTTGGCCATAAGATCCCAGAGCCAGTACACCACATATGGAGAACGTACATAAGGAATCTGGGCAGCCACCATCTCGTCATACAAGCTGGCAATCTCAGAGTCATTCTGGTATCCATAGCGACACAGCTGAAATCCCAAGGCCCAGTAAGGAACCATCACTGGCCGACCGATCAACTGGAAAATAGACAGAAAACTTCTTCCTTCAAAAGGAGAATCTGGATTGACATTGTCAACAAATTAATAAGAACATCTTTCCAGGGCCCCAAGCTAGATAAGCAGCAAATTCAAATACGGAGAGAAACCAAGAGGATGAAAAGCCACAGGGACACCTTGGAGAAAGCTTTCTGCTGGATCTTACCTTCTTCCCTAAGAGGTTTGGAAAATCTGATTTTACTCTGAATCCTAGAGGCATTGTAGCTTACTGGTTAAAAACTCAGCATCTAGAGGCAAAATGCCTGGCTTACCATCCAGGCTCCAATCCCTGCTGGCTAGGTGGCCCTATGCAGAAGGTAAAAACCTCTTGTTCATCACTTCCTGCACCTGTAAATTGGGGATAATACTGGTATTTGCTTCATGGTGCTCCCGTGAGGACTGGATGAGTTAATATATGTAAAATGATCCATGACACACAGTACGTTATGTGCATGCTCGTTGCTGCTGCCAAAGTAACTGTCGTGGCCCCTATGACCACCGTTACTACAAGCACCATCACTGTTACCACATCACCATCACCATTACTGTACCACCACGTACACCACCTCCATCACTACCACCACCACCTCCAACACATCACCGTTAACGTACCATTACCGCCACCACCCCCGCCATCACTGTTACCACAATCCCCACCCCCCCCCACCACCATCACTGTTACCGCCACCCCCACCCCCACCCCCACCGCCATCACTGTTACCGCCACCCCCACCCCCACCCCCACCAGTAGCACCACTAGTACTTCTGCTACTCTGCAATGCTTTGAGAGGCTGCAAATTGAATAGTTCTTGGGATGTCTTTTGTCTCCTCATTTTATAGTCTATATCTATCTTCCAGAAAGACCAACAATTCCAGTTATCATCTGAGAGCTATACTAATAAAGGTAGGTTTGGGAACTCAGAAGATACTACGTGAATACTTGATTATCAATTTAATTCCCTCCTACCTCAGTATACTGCTGAGTGACAAGCTCGGGAGTTGGCCCCAAGAACACATAAAAGTCCAGAATTCCCCCTATGGTGCGGTACGTCAAGGCGGGCAGGGGCTGGAATGTCACATCTGAAGATATAGGAAAATATCAATCAAGCTGGAAACTTCCAAGGGGAGGAATTACCCCTGAAATTCTTACCTTTTCCTTCTCCCAATGCCTCTTTATTATAGAATATGAAGAAAAAGTATTTTTACTATGCCTACATACTAGGCACTTGAAAGAAGTGAAAGTCTACAGGGTGCTACCCCTGGATTTTTTTTTTGCCATTGGGTTTATTATTATTTTATAATATGTTTTGTCATTCTGCTCTTTTCAAATTACTACTCTTACTTTAGAATAGTTTAAGACTTATGAGAATTTGCAAAAATAGTACTAGAGTCCTTTGTACAGTTCACCCAATTTCCCCCAATGACAACATCTTATGTAACCATTGTACATTGTCGAAACCAGGAGTTGACATTCATATAAAACTCTGAAGTCAGAAACAGACCTTACTCTGATTCCACCAGTTTTTACATGCATACTTTCCCCTCCACCTCCTGATTTCCCACCCTCTTTCCAAGAGACCATACAAATTTTCTTCACACTCCCATACCCCCAGGGTGAGCACTCTTACCCAGAGCTTCACCACTAATTCAAAATAAAAAGATGGTTCCCACTGGCTGACCTACAGGATTTTTGGGACTTCCTTGGTCTTGCTATCCCTTCTTACATTTTTGCCAAATAAGAGTTAACTCTTGTTACCACATGTTACTGAACTGAAACAAACAGAAAGCCTAGATAGAAAATAAAAACAAAAACACTGTCCCCAGGGTAATAATTTTGACTTTAGGGAGCAGCTAGGTCAAACACATTCTGTTTTTTTTTTTTAATGTTTATTTATTTTTGAAAGAGAGAGAGAGAGCAGGGGAGGGGCAGAGAGAGAGCGGGAGACACAGAATCTGAACCAGGCTCTAGGCTCTGAACTGTCAGCACAGAACCCAATGTGGGGCTTCAGCCCATTAACTGTGAGATCATGACGTGAGCCAAAGTCAGATGCTTAACCAACTAAGCCAGCCAGGCACCCCTCAGTCAAACACATTCTAACATTACTCAAGAATGACTGGTTCACTATCAACAATACCCAAATTATGGAAAGGACCCAAATGTCCATGAACTGAAGAATGTATAAAGAAGATGTGGTATTTATACACAATGAAATATTACTCAGCTATCAAAAAGAATGAAAACTTGCCATTTGCAATGATGTGGATGGAACTAGAATATATTATACTAAGTGAAAAAAGTCAATCAGAGAAAGACAAATACCACATGATTTCACTCATATGTGGAATTTAAGAAACAAAACAGATGACTATAGGGAAAAGGAAGGAAAAATAAGATAAAAACAGAGAGGGAGGCAAACCATGAGAGACTCTTAAATACAGAGAACAAACTAAGGGTTGCTGGAGGGGTGTTAGGTGAAGGGGTGGGCTAAATGGATGATGGGCATTAAGGAGGGCACCTGTTGGGATGAGCACTGGGTATTATACATAAGTGATGAATCACTAAATTCTACTCCTGAAACCAATACTATATGTTAACTAACTTGGATTTAGATAAAATTTAAAAAAAAAAAAAGAAGAATGACTGGTTCACAGAAATAAGAGGAGATGTTGGTGTCATCTTACCCATGGCATTGCTGTTTAGCAAGAGCACTCCATGGGCACTGCCATCCTGCTCCAGTGCCATGTAGTAGGGGTGGACGCCATAGGAATTCTTCTTGTACTGGGAGAGTTGTGGGGGAGAAGCGGTAAGAGGTTAAAAGACATCATGGCTGAGAAAGAAACTCAACAAAAAATGACTGATAAGGTCCATGCAGTGAACTAAATACATAAGAACAAAGGAGCCTGACAACAAATTGGCCCTCTGTCCAAATGCAGAATGTGACCATCTAAGGTTAGCCAGGGAAGATGAAGCATGAAGTGCACACAGTATGAGCAGAGAGAGGCAGACACAGATCCCCCAGTGCTCTCTCCTTACCCCTGGGGGTTGGTCTCGGGAGAACATCCCCCACGTGTGCCAGTTCAAGTCTCTCCGAAAGGCTGTGTGCTCAGTTTCCCCAAAGCCATAGACGTATTGGGAAGGAAGGCGAGTGGAGATGCGGATGAACATGTCATTGAAGGTAAAGCCGAGGAGCTGAGAGTCCCAACTGCAACACAAAAGGGTGTATTTGGAAAAGAAATGGGTTATCCTATTGGCTTCAAACAGTCAACACCCTGTTTGCCAGGACAACAGAACTCTTGGTCCCCTCTCCCCCCAAGAGCCCTGTTAATCTTCCACACAAACGCAAAGTCTATTTCATTAAAATGATCCTAGATGCACTTGCTACCAGCCCTGGAGCCAGCCTTCATTCTCCTATTTTCCTCTCCCACTGCCTTCCTTCAGTTCTGTCCCCAGGATGCCACATCCCATCACATGTCACCACCTCCGTTGCTACCACTCCACACCAGCCCGGGGTCCTATTCCTTCTCTCTTCTACGGTCCACTTGCTACATAACATCTGGAGCGATCCGACCACAATATGCTCCAGCCACAATGGACATCTCCTCCCTTAATATGGCGAGCTTGCTCCTGCTTCATGGCCGTGTGCACCTATTTTTCCATCTGTCTGAAGTGTTCTTCCCCTTCCCCCAGATCCACATGGGTGGATCCTTCTCATCTGAGTCCTATTTCAAATGTCACCTTCTCTGAGAGCCCTCCTCTGACCACAGTATCAAAAGCAGTCAACCCCCCATAACTCCTGATTACCCTGTTCTTTTTCCTACATAGCAGTTGTCACTATCTAAACTTCCTTATGTATATTTTAACTTAAATTATCTTTGTTATTTACCATGAATTTTTGGCATGAGAAGAGAGACCTCATCTTCTATAACCACCTAATATAGAGATAATAGATACTAACCACCCCATAAACATTGGTTGAATGAATCCCTAATATATGTAAGTGTCTAGTAATTATTGCCGGGGAAGTAAAGATTTCTCATAAGAACAGACCCAAAAGGAGTGACATATTCATAAATCTGGAAATGGATGGTGTGATGCTTTGAGCCAGGGTATCTCCAAGGACAATGGACCTGGCAGTGCATGTATAGGTAACCATCAATTCCAAATCCGACTAGGAGCTACCTACATTATAGAGCCCGTACTCTTCCGGCGAATTTCAATCCCAAACGGATTCTTCTTGATGAGGACATCATACAGCTGACCCTCTGTGGTGCTGGATGGAACCCTGGGTATGTTGAGAGGCACCGGGACTTCATACCGATTGTTGTTAGGATCATAAATCTAGGGTGAGTGGGGAAAAAAAATTAGAAAAATATAGTACTCTAGAAAACCATATCCTTAGCAGAAACGTGGTATCTTTGACACAGAGTCTGAATGCTAATATTTCTTTGTCTCTGGAAGCTCATGATACCAGGGATTTAGTTACAATATCAAAGAACAATAGACTTCACATTCTGATCTGAGTCTGTCATATCTCATTTTTAAGGCTCCTATCACAGTAACACATTCCCTTTGACATTGGTGATATCTTGGAAAAATCAGTCTAGAAATCAGTTTGGTATGTATGAATATATTATTTATTACTTTGCATGTGGGTGTATGTGAATATCTGAAAGCTACGGTGATTGAAAAAAAATCCATCAAAAACACTATTTGATTAAAATAATCATAGGTGTTCTTGCTAAAAATGGGGTCTAGATTGATTCACTGAATACCTACTCTACTCCTGCCTGATGCTGTACTGGACACCAGACACACTAAATCAAATAAGACACGACTGTTGTTTTTAAGAAATTCACATGCTCCTGGGAGGTAAAAGAAGTACCCACAATACCCGGGTGATGATATGTGCTAATGTGGAGCGATGTAGGAGTGTTGTGAGATTATAGAGAAGAAAACGCCTAACACAGTTACTGGAAGACTGAGAAGGTTTCACGAGGAAAATGCAGGCTGAGTGTTAAAAACTTGGCAGCTATTATTAACCAAACACAGCAAGGAGATAAAGTCATTTCTGGTAGAGAAATAAATGCAAAGGCACAGAGTATTGAAGCAGGGTCAAAAAGAGACAAATCCTGGGTCCCCTGGGTGGTTTAATTGGTTAAGCATCCAACTCTTGGTTTTGGCTCGGGTCATGATCTCACAGTTTGTGGGTTCGAGCCCCACGTCAGGCTCTCCAGCCAGCAGCGTGAAGCCTGCTTGGGATTCTCTCTCTTTCCCTCTCTCTCTCTGAGCCTCCCCTGCTCCCACTGTCTCTGTCTCTCTCAAGATAAACTTAAAAAAAAAAAAAAGTCAAATCCTGGAGAGAGAGCTATGGTATGATCAGGAGGTAGAGTAAGAAAGGGTTAATGCAGGAAATGCAAGCAAGTTCATTTTCTTCAAACTCATTAGGTGCCTACCACAGGCCAGTGCTTTGGTGAGGACAGAAAGATAATAGAGCATTTTCCCTGTATTAGAAGTTGTAAGGGGACTCAGAGTCCAGGTTGATAGCAGGTGGTGAAGAACGTTTTGGGCAACGCCTGATGTCTTTCATTTACTCTCTCAATAAACATCTGAGTACTAACTATATACAAGCTCTATGTCAGATTTTAGAAACACAGAGATGAACAGAGAAATTCCTGTCTTTGAGAAACTGACGATTTAGTAGAGAAAGACATAAGAACAGCCTATCACTAATCCTTAGTTGTGATGAAATCATAGGAAAAAAAGATCACTACACTTGTGTGGCTATTTCATAGACACCCTGAATTCAGCATCCCAAACTGAACTCATCTCTCATTTTGCCCAAGCCCAAGCCTTTCCCATTTTCCCATCCAGTTAATAGCACCACCATCCATATAGAGACACATGCCGGAAACGCGGTAATCATTCTTGATGCCTCCCTCTCCCTCATCACGTACTTGAAGGCATCACCCGATCCTGTGATCCTACCTTTTTAGTCCTCCCAGATGCCCACCATTCTTCTCCTTTCCTATTCCTGCTCTACACTTGGTCTCCCACGTGGATGACCTAACTGGCAGCCTCCTTTTTCACTCTTGTTCTCCCAACCACTTTCCTTACAGTAGACACCGCGATCTCTTCAGAATAGAACAGAGAGCACTGTTCTGTCAACGGTTTCTCGGTGCTCTAGGATAATGATCTAGTATATTGGGGCAGGGTTAGCTTAGAAGGGCACACTTACTTTAGTGCTCTGCAACCTCCACTAGCAAAAGTAATGGAACTGCCAACCGCCCAGGAAGTACATGATACATAGACGCACTGTGAACACGCACCTTAAACTGCACCATGTCATTCTTATGGTAGGTCACTTGCACACGGAGGGAGGTCACGGGTACCGAGGGCAGAGCGGAGGCATATAAAGAAGACTTTAATGAGACGGTAGCAGTGGCGCCACGTGAGTCGTACTGAATGTCGCTGACAGAGTACAGGTCATTGACGAAATAACAAAATGGGACCCCAGGAGAACTAGGTGCCTGAAAAGGAAAGCTAACGTCAGCTCAGTATGTGTTCCTACATTGGTCAAATATAAGGGGGCTAGAAAAGGCAATCTGCAGGGAGACAAAGCCAGATACTCTTTGGTAGCGACCTACATTTAAATTCCTGGTCTCCTTGCAAAGTAGTTATAAAAAAAAGAAAGGTCCTACTCCTGTCCCTACCTATTCTTTACAGTCAGATAAAAACTCGGGTTCTTTTGGAAATCTTTCCTTTCTATGGGTTTTAAGTAGTGACATGGGGATTGGCGCTACGCTCATGAAGCTGGAGATGAAGTGCCGTGGATTTTGGCGTGTGTCAGCGTCATCAGCAGGGTTACCTCCCAGGCACAGCCACGGGCAGCACAGTTTTCTGCAGAAGCACCACTCTCATCGGGATAACAGTCTATTTTTTCTGCATCCCTTATCTTCAGGCCCCACTCCACTGTGTATGCTTCTCCCAGGACAAGATCAAGTTCCGTGATAAGGGCGACCTGCAGGGATGGGTAAGTGACAAGGAAATTAATGCTCAGGACAAAACCCTCGCAAGATCCGAAACCTCTCTTAGGAGAGGAGATAGAAACCAGACCGGACTCTCAACATCCAAGTAACACAGCACTGGAGCTGCTATAAAGAGGGCTATATGGAGGGAGGGGGGTAAGAGAGCAAAGGTACCAACTCTATCCGAATCTTGTACATCATGTTCAGAAGAGAATTAGGGAGAATAAAATCTTCTGTGATCACCCATTTTCTTTCCTTCCCTGACTCCCCTTCCTCATCCTTACTTGGTCAAGAAGTATTTCCCTACAAGCATTTCCCCTTGAAGCATAACACACACAAGCTCACAGGGTCATACCAAATCGAGCTTATATTCTTGCCCTCCATTTTGCAGACCAGTGTCCCACCTTGGTCTGGAGTGGTGGCAAGAACACAGGAGTAAGAACATGTGGCTTGGGTTCTCATCTCCATTCTTCTGTGGAAACTTAGCCAAATTATTCTAATTCGTTGGGCCTCAGTTTCATCAAAGGCAAAACTGGGGAGTTGGCAACATCATTACAGTTCCTTCTGTTTCTAACATCCCAATATTTTCATTTCTCTAAGAGCAAATCCTCAAAGCCTAAAACCTGCTTCTTTGAGTCCCACTAATTCAAATATTTAACTTTTCTACATATTTTTATCTCTTCTTTAATTAGCAATTTCCATAGTGAAGGCTCTCGTTTGTCCAGAGCTATAAAATCACATTTTAAGGATAATCACCCTTCTTCCAGGCTCTTCTCAGACTAAATTCACCTTAAACTTCCCTGTTCTACAAATCCCATTCTCCAGAGCCTTGATTCAAGGATCATATGACACACTTTGAGAATCAGATCCTTCTCACTTTGATGCCTAAGACCCTCCCAAATCTAACCACACACTATTTGTCCAAGCTGATCTCTTCCCTATTCTAGTCATACAATACTCACAGACTAAATAATGTAAGGCTATTCTCAATCCTTAGATTGGTTTATTCTGACATCTCAACTTTGAATACGTTATCTAGGCAAATACTCTTTCTAGGAAAATGGTGCCCTTTTGTGGAATGCACGGCTAATTGCTTCCTTTATATAAGAGTTCCTTTCTTACTCACTATTTCAGTTTGGAATATTAAAGTTCCTGATTAAGGAACTTAAGTTCCTAATTAAGTTCCTTTTAATCCATATAACATAGCTGTGGCCATTCATAGGTAAGTCCAAGTCCACTGGGAGTTGCTGGCCCAGAGTTTCCTTCCGGATTTAAGGGCCTGCTCCTTCCCTCCACCTTTTCTTTCCTGCCTCTTCTTTTATTCTGCTACTGGCCAATCAACCCTGACAGCCTTGAGCCAATGAACCAACGCCAGCAGCTGACCACTTTCTAGACTTGTTATTGTGTGAGGAAGAAAATTCCAATTTGTTTAAAGTCCCATTTAGCTCAGTTGCCTATCACTTGTAGATGAACGAATCTCTACCTGATACATCATCGTTCAAAGTCCAGCTCAAACCCTGACTTCCCCAATGGCTTTGCTCAGCTACTCCATTAGGCTTTGACATTGAAATTAGGTATACTGTAACTGAGCATTTCCTTTGTGTTGCTTTGGACTGCCTGTCCCCTGCCCAGTAGTTTCATGTGTACAAATTGTGTCTCCCCACCACCCAAAATTCAAGCAATAAGAATTGCTTTGCTCTTGCATTAATTAACTTATTTAACAAATATTTACTGAGTTTGTTTTCATATATGCACTCTTCAAATGGTTTGCCCGGCGCCGTCCACATAACTAACCATATGATACAGTTGTCCTTTGAACAATATGGGTTTGAACTGCACGTGTCCACTTACATGTGCATTTTTTTCAATAAATACAGTACAGAACTGTAAATGTATTTTTTCTCTTCTGAATGATTCTCTTAATAACATTTTTTCTCTAGCTTGCTGTATTGTAAAAATACAGTTTATCATTCATATGACACACAGAATATGTGTTAACTGATAACTTATATTATCTGTAAGGCTTCTGGTCAATAGTAGGCTATTAGTAAGGATTTGGGGAGTCAAATGTTATTCACAGATTTTTGACAGTGTGGGAGGGTCAGTGTCTCCCCATGATGTTCAAGGGTCAACTGTACTTTATTTCTAACTTCATAATGTAGGCATCCTCAATATATGTTGTAAGGCAAAATGGCCAACATCATCGATACAACATTAAAGGAGAATACCAGATTTATGCATTTACTCCAAATTTGGAAGATCTCTCACAAACATGCTGACCCAGCAGCCCCCAGTCCCAGATCACCTACAGGGCCTGGAGTGAAGGAGGATGGGGAAGGATTCCTCATAGTATGGGATACCAGAGGAACTGATTACAATCTGCTCAAAAGCATCAGGTCTCATTATAACTGATGAAAAGTGGTGGGTTTTTTTTTATTATTATTATTTAATATTCTCTAACCAAATAAGCAGCATTAGCTAGGTTTATCAGATTCTTTGACTTGAAATATTTCTTTAAAATGTATGTGTTGGAGAAAGTTTTTATATCTGAACACAGTAAAAAAAAAAATGCACTTCAAATTTTTAATTAATGGGAATCCCACCTCCCACTTTGCCTTTCTTGCTTCAGCCACCAGTGGCCAGACCCACATTCCCTCTAACCCTGTCCCCCACACTCCTCACTTTGCTCTCTGTCCCAGTCAGAGAGAACAGAAGACTGAGGGGAAAATACAAGAATAGGGACGGAAAGGCCATTTTATCTGATTCCAGTACCTCAGTACCTCCCTGATCTATTCTAGCTCAGGTCTACTGCCTCCTTTTTTTTCTCTCCTAACCCTCTTCTTCCCCACTCCAGACCTCAGAATGTGCCCTGGTCCTTCAGGACCCAGGCGACCTTGGCAAGAAGCACCACCATAAGCTATAAATTCTTGATAAACTATCTCCACAAAATGAATTTTTACCTGTAGGTTAGGATCATAAGTGACATTAGGAGAAATCTGACTTGGGACACCATTGTGTTTCACTATAACATTGTTAGGCTCCTGGATCCCAAGAATTTTAATCTCTTTAAATACTAAATTATTGGGGTCTTTGTAGGTTGACTGCAAAATCTTCACATCCAAGCGGTTCTGCAAAACAATTAAGCACAAAGATCCACTGATAGATTGTCAAGGCACTCAAATATTCTGTCCTAGACCAAATACCCAAAACTGCTTTGAATACCTCTTAGCTGTCTCTACTCACATGTGCTAGAGGAGTACAAACTTATTTTAATACTTCCCTGAGTAAAAAGAGAGAGAGAGAAACACACATATGCACAGAGAATTTTTTTTTAATTAAAAAAAAATTTTTTTTAATTAAAAAAAAAAATTTTTTTTAAACATTTATTTATTTTTGAGACAGAGAGAGACAGAGCATGAACGGGGGAGGGGCAGAGAGAGAGGGAGACACAGAATCGGAAGCAGACTCCAGGCTCTGAGCCATCAGCCCAGAGCCTGACGTGGGGCTCGAACTCACAGACCGCGAGATCGTGACCTGAGCCAAAGTCGGACGCTCAACCGACTGAGCCACCCAGACGCCCCAAATTTTTTAAGAACTTATTCATTTTTGAGAGACAGAGAGAGACAGGGGTTTCCAGGCTCCAAGTTGTCAGCACAGAACCTAATGCGGAGTCTGAACTCAAGAACTGCGAGATCATGACCTGAGCGGAAGTCAAATGCTTAACCCACTGAGTCACCCATGTGCCCTGAGAAATTTTTTTAAACTGTATTTTAAAAGGCTGATGGCTTTGATTTATCCATATGATTGCTCTTTTTACTAACATGGATAATTCAATGTTGGGAGTTAAGGCATAAGTTGAAATGCACTCATCTAAGCACTGGTTGATGTATGGAATTGTTGAATCATTATATTGTACACCTAAAATTAATATAACACCGTATGTGAACTGGAATTAAAATAAAACTTAAGGGGTGCCTGGGTGGCTCAGTTGGTTAAGTATCCAACTTTGGCTCAAGTCATGATCTCACAGTTCATGGGTTCAAGCCCTGCATCAGGCTCTGTGCTGCTATCTTGGAGCCTGGACCATGCTTCAGGTTCTGTGTCTCCCTCTCTCTCTGCCCCTCCCGCACTCATGCTCTGTCTCTGTCTCTCTCTCTGTCTCTCTATCTCTCTCTCAGAAATAAATAAACATTAAAAATATTTAAAGAATAATAAAATAAAAACTTAAAAAATAGGGGCACCTGGATGGCTCGGTCGTTTAAGTGTCTGACTCTTGATTTTGGCTCAGGTCATAACCTCACGGTTTGTGAGTTTGAGCCCCACATCGGATTCTCTGCTGTCAGAGTAGAGGCCGCTTCAGATCATGTTTCTCTCTCTCTGTCTGCCCCTCCCCTGCTTGTGCCCTTTCTCTCTCACAAATAAATAAACATTAAAAAAAAAACCTTAAAAAATAATTTAAAAAATAAATTTCTTTTATTTTCAAAAAAAAAAGGAAATGTGCTCTACAGTCATAAAGGCATATGAAGCTACGAATACAATTACACACATACACAAACATACATGAGCTAACGGTCAGACAAAGCTCACACCTAAGATTCATAAAAATATGCTACTTACTTGGGTGACAGAAAACTCACATAAGAGATAGATTTTACTGGCCACAGTATCTGCAAGTGAGAGAAAGATGAGTCAACCTCTGGCCTGCCCACCCAGAAGAACAGATTTCACCCTCGTTGTACTGAAAGCTATATCCTGAGAATGGCAAGATTATAAACAGTCTCCAAGGCCAGGCCACTGTTTTCCCTTTTCCTTCCTACCTTACCCTTGAAAAGATTCCCTTCCAAGTGCTTCTAAGGCATATGCCCCAAGTGAATCTGTTTCCTAAGCTTGAGTCACAAGAGTTGTTAGTATACTGGAGCCAGGAAAATGTGCTAAGAAGCATGGCCAGAGTCAGGCACATAAGAAGAATATAGTCTCACTCTGACTCACTGGCATGGGTATGTTTCATATCATTGATATTTGTACAGAAGCGTTTTTGGGGAAGAGATCTACAGTGAATGGCAGGAACAGTCTTGAAAACATCTCTTTCAGATGCCTGTTGACAATAAAATGAGAGCCTGTATATACTGCTTGTCTGATGGAAGCATTCTAAAAGGTAGAAATGTGTTTTCCTTCCATCTGTGGTCCACCTACCACTAGCTGTGAACAGTGCAACTGAAACCAAAATCCTCCTCTTGACTGATTAACGCTGCTGTGCCTGGTGAGATTTCTCCCACGGCTGAATGGCCAGAGGATGTAACTCACAGATGCAGGTTGTCCTAACAGTACCTACCTTTAGTTTCCCCATCATCCCAGAAAAGTTCGCCTTTGGCTTCTTTGTTCTCATCTAGGGCGATGATGAGACCAAGAGGGTTCCGTCGACTGTGGGAAACAAGGTTTAGGTGGGAGATAAAGACTAAAGACTCAGAGAACTTGGCCAAAAGAGATGGGAATGTTTCCATGAGATTTCACATGGGAAAGGTTACTAGCAGCAAATGGCTTGGCTTTTCTTCAGGCACAAAAGCAAAATCAACGGGCGCATCTTTCTCTAGAATCAATAATGTCACAGGAGACAGAAATACTGCAAACATTAGCAATACACATCTATGTAGGAGGCCAGAATTTAGGTGCCAAAATCCCTGCAATAGCTACTATAAAAGTTGCTGGTGCAACTATTCCTTAGAAAACAGACTATTAGAAGAGAAAGAGATCTTAGACAATAATTGGCTCAGCCTAATGTTAGAGATGATTCGTGCAGGGGAAGTATTAATTATGCTTGGGGGGATATATTTGTTTTCCCTGCCTAAGAACCGTTTTGACTCAGAAAGCAACAAAATACAATAAAGTTTAATGGTAACTTTCCTAATTTGATTATTCGTTATTATTTCATTTTGAGAACAAAATCAAACCCTAGAGTTCTCTGCTTCATAATTTAGAGTATGAAGCACAAAACATGACTCAGAAAGGTGGTGAAGTAGGTGGGCATAGAGAAGGAGGGGGAAAGGGCCATTTCATGTGGAATCCCTCCTTATTTCACGACTCTCCTGCACTACCTCCCCGTTTCCTGATACCATTGGCCCATCACTGACCTCACGTTTTCTCTTCTTTCACATGTCAGCCCTCCACTGTGCCCTGAGCAAGTCAGGTTCTGTTATCAACCAAATCACCTGCTTTCACTCAACACACATGTATGAAGTAGCTTTCATTTGTTAGCAAGTCCAAGAGACACAAAGATAAATAGATCACAACTCTATTGATGGATGACCTTAAATATTATCAGGAAGATTAAACATATTCACTAAATAATCCAGGCAGAAAGTAAAGAGAGACACAAAAGTTGGAAGACTTCCAGGAGTGGTGGATTAGATAATCTGAAGGACACCAGACACCCTAAAAGACCCACCCAACACATGGTCTTTGAAGGGAGCTTAAGATGACCTCAGGTGACAGAAGTTCTGACTCACAACTGAAGAAATGGGCAAATCCCCTCTGGAGGGACTTTTTTTGGATCCTTAAGATCACTACATTTGAAACACACAAAAAAATTACGGAACACACAAGGTGATAAGCCAGCATGAAAGAAAGTTGGCAAAAGCAATGAAAAATAATTTGGATTCTCCAAAGGATTTTAGACAATAGAATTTCCAAATACAAGGTATAAAGTAACTATGATCGAAATGCTTAAAATATTAAGAAGATTGTGGCGCCTGGGTGGCTCAGTCGGTTAAGTGTCCAACTTCAGCTCACATCATACTGTCTCATGGATTGTGAGCCCCTCGTCGGGCTCTGTGCTGACAGCTCAGAGCTTGGAGCCTGCTTCAGATTCTGTGTCTCCCTCTCTCTCTCTGCCCCTCTTCCACTCAAGCTCTGTCTCTCTTTCTCTGTCAAAAATAAATAAACATTAAAAAAAATTAAGGAAAGAAAAAAAGTCAGCTAAAGAGCAAAAAATAATTAAAAGTATACAAAAGAGTATTTAAAAAGTTTGGAGAGGCAGCACTCCCTCTGCTGGAAGAATTGAGGAAGATATCTTGCAGATGAAATCTTTGGAGAGTCGTTAAGAAGGCACGGGGGAAGGATGTTGGAGATGGTAATAAGTGCAGAAGCCCAAACACAGTTGGATAGATGGGTATATCTGAGGACCAGAGGTTTGGGGCGTGGCTGGTCCATAGGCGTGTATTCCGATGCATCAGGAGGCACAGTAGTTAACTTGGAACCAGATTGTGATTGGCCTTGAACACCCCTACTCATGAAAGAGTCTGGATTTCATGCAGGGGAGCAACAAGTCAAAAATCTTCATCTTGGAAAGATAATTTTAGTATCAGCATGCAGAATAGCCTGAAGCTGAACAGCTAGAGAAAAGGAAACCATTTGGTATTAGATGTAGAAGTATCATTAAAAAAAAAAAAAAGCCTGCAATTTGAAAAATTAAGGTAGTAAGGAAAGTTCAAAGGAAAAGAAAGATTTCTAACTTCCAAAGAACACCCAGTCTGTTAAAAATAAATAAGCTAATACTTTTAGAGACAGATAGAGCTGTGTACCTCTTTAGTACAGATGGAGTCTATAATTTCAGAGTCACAGAGTTGTAAAGGAGAAAACAGGGGTATGAGGGTGATTTGAATTGAATAAGTAATTGTTGGACCTTGTTTTGCATCATAAGAAAGAAATGGCTCATGGGAGGAAAGGAATGGGGAATTGAGATTATAGGGGAATAAAACGTGGACTCGCTGTCCCTAGAAATGAGGATGAATGAGTCAAGAGCACAGCATGATAGATGGGTGATCTGGCCAACCAAGTAGGGTGATCAACAGACCGCTATTGCTAGAATGAGAGGCTTCCCAAGACATGAAACTTTCAGTGCTAGAATTGAAGTGATCCTGGGAAAACCAGGAAGGATGACCACCCCAGCAGTCAGTGTGTTTTGAGGACAAATGCAGCGGTTTAAGAAAGAACAGGGATTGGGGCGCCTGGGTGGCTCAGTCGTTTAAGTCTCTGACTTTGGGTCAGGTCATGATCTCAAGGTTCATGAGATCGAGGGGCGCCTGGGTGGCTCAGTCGGTTAAGCGTCCGACTTCGGCTCAGGTCACGATCTCGCAGTCCGTGAGTTCGAGCCCCGCGTCAGGCTCTGGGCTGACAGCTCAGAGCCTGGAGCCTGCTTCCGATTCTGTGTCTTCTTCTCTCTCTGCCCCTCCCCCGTTCATGCTCTGTCTCTCTCTGTCTCAAAAATAAATAAACGTTAAAAAAAAAAAATTTAAAAAAAAAACGTTCATGAGATTGAGCCCCGCATTGGGCTCTGTGCTGACAGCTCAGAGCCTGGAGCCTGCTTCAGATTCTGTGTCTCCCTCTCTCTCTGCGCTTCCCCCACTCACATTCTCTCTCTCTCTCTCTCTCTCTCTCAAAAATAAATAAACATTAAAAAAAGTTAAAGAACAGGGATTAAATTCTTTCAACATCCATCTTGTAAACCACAACTTCCACAACTTCTTGTAAATCACAGTGTCTGATGACCACACCCCCCACCCCCATCCCCTTCCTCCCCACGCGCCACATAAAGCTTCAGCATCTTCTGCCTGGGCAACAGATGGGAACGGCAATGACCAACTTTATCAGCAGCACCCCCCCTAGAGGAAACTCCCGCCGCATTGTACCTGACCACAGTGGTGGTGGCGGGCTGTTGTGTGGGGAATACATGGCCTCCGCGAAGGTGGAGTCCGATTTTGTCTCCAGGAAGTTCCATCTCCACTCTTTGCTTCCTCCATCTCATTCGGGCCCCCTGAGGCAGGCACACAAATCAAGCACCTGTTACGACAGCACATCCATGCCCCACCTCTTCTCCAGGCGCCGAGTTATCTACAGCTCCCTCTTTCTCCACCCAGCTGAGTTACTGTCTAGTTAGGCAATCGAACGAGAGGAAGGAAAAACAATTAAGAGCAACAGGTTTTGCCATCACTTACGAATTTGGGGGAGCATTGACACCAGTTCACATACAGCAGATGAACTGACAGTTTTAAACAAGTCAGCTGACTCCTGACCAAGCTGAAATTCCCTATTGGACCCTCTGCCATTTGCCCTTATCTTACTGTTGAATAAAGTATATAAAAGTGGTTTTTTTCCGGATCTCATCATGACTGACATTAAGTGACTTATGCTATGAAATTACAGAAAACATGGCAAAAACACTCCTAGGTGCATGGATAGATGTTCCTGTCTCCAGGGAGGGACCCTGTCTATGCAGCTGTGGTCATGAGGAGTTTAAGAAAAGTCAAAGCTACTTACAGTCTCGTAATCATACCAGATGGCATCGGGCATATAAGCCATCACTTTCTCTGCACCCTGAAATTGAAACAAACTGTTGTTCTTCATGGCCCAGTCTCTGAAGGGTATAAGATGGATTTCTTAGCATTCCCAAGGGAGCTTCTGAACCATATACTGAGAGAGCAAAAACAGCCTTTCTTTTCTCTGTTATCAAACCGTGCCTTTCTTCTAATAGGAATAATAGGAGCAATAACTTGGAAACCCAAAGAAAAATCCCAGTGGAATCCCATTAGGAATAATAATAATATTGAAATACACGTTGTGGCAAAAATTCCAGCTTTACATTAACTCACGAAATCCTCCCAACTGTCCCCAGTGGCGGGTACTCTCATGATCTCACCTTTCCAGCAGAGGAACCATCCCAGACCACAAGGTGCTAAGAGGAAGAGGCAGAGATCACACCCCAATTCCATCCAACCTTAGAGAGGGTGTTGGGCCCCTGCTCCGTCCTGCCTCTACCTCAAGGAGCTGTGAGAATGTAATGACGAACAGGACCGTCCCTAAACACAGAGTCCCAGTAGATGCTTCTACCCTGGTTGGACTCTTGGTCAAGAAAAAAGACTCATAGAAAAAAATATGTAAGTAACAGATCCCCAATTTCCCCAAACCTCAGCACACTGTCTTCAGGGCCGACTCAGCCATGGAGGCTGGAAATGGGCTTGGGATAAAAAGAAGATAAATTGTTCCAGGAAGAGAAGAGTTTGGAGGGCAGCAGGAACAGAAGTGGAGGCCATCTGTGTGCCTCTGTGGGTCACTTGCCTCTTCCAGAACTGGAGTGATAAGGAGGCCAGGTCCCCATAAAAACTGTTGGTGTACATCCCACGTGTTGCGGTCCCTGTAGAACCTGGAGATCAGAGAGATGTTCACAGAGATCTGGGTCAATGTTTCCTGACAACTCTCCCCACAACTGTCTAAAACATGCAGGCTGCCTGCCTGCGGTAACCCCCTAAATTATTCTGGGACATGTACTTGACCCCTGCCTCCACCACTGTGGCAGACAGACCCACGTCCCCCAATCCGTGAACCCTCCTTTTCTTCCCCCTGGTTGGACACAGGTGTTTATTCCAGGACATATGCTAGGCAGGGTCCAGACTGAAGTCTATTCGCCATATGCCCCTTTAAAAAAATTTTTTTTTTTTAACGTTTATTTATTTTTGAGACAGAGAGAGACAGAGCATGAATGGGGGAGGGGCAGAGAGAGAGGGAGACACAGAATGGGAAGCAGGCTCCAGGCTCTGAGCCATCAGCCCAGAGCCCGACGCGGGGCTCGAACTCACGGACCGTGAGATCGTGACCTGAGCTGAAGTCGGATGCTTAACCAACTGAGCCACCCAGGCGCCCCTTTTTTTTTTTTTTTTTTTAAATTTTTTTTTTAACGTTTATTTATTTTTGAGACAGAGAGAGACAGAGCATGCCCCTTTAAATACAATGAAAGTGAAGCAATACATCTTAAAGCTTCAGCTGACCATCAAGAAAGAACTGGATGTAATCACAACAAATAGCAAATAATAAAATCCTACTCAAGTCTCTTGTAGGGTAGCTGCCTTATTTTAACAGGGAATTCCAGGAGACGGTAAAAACTGATTCAAAATAATGAATGTATAATAATAGGAATAATAATAATCATAATAGAAGATATGTGCCTGAGGGTCTAGAACATCAGACACTTAAGGGAGTTCACTGAATTTTGACAAGGAAAGACTGTTCCGTGCCCTTTTGTAGAGTTAAGTTGGAGATGCTCATTGGATTGGCTGGCAGTAAAAATTCTGGAATTCTAGAAATCCTCTGTAAAATTCTTATTTTTGTGTAAATGACAAGTTCATCCCAGGGCCTGAACATAAGGCATTACAGAAGAGACCATCCTGTTCAAGTGTTCAAATCCTTTAAACTAGGAATCAAGAAATGAAGGATGACAGAACTTTAATGATTTGTCTAAGATAAAGAGTTCACTGGTGGCAGAACAAAAAAAGATCCCAAAGTTCCCTGATGTTGGTCTAGTTCTATCCCCAAGGGAACAGGCTAAAACACTTAAATATACCTCGGGAACAGTACGTAGGCAGCACTAGCCTTGCAAATACCAATGGACTATTCTATCTATATTAAAAATAGAAGTATTTCACTGTTCACTCCAATATTTTGAAACAGTCCATGTCACCAGTTGCATTAACAAATTTCCCTTTGGGGGCGCCTGAGTGGCTCAGTCAGGTAAGCGTCCAACTTCAGCTCAGGTCATGATCTCACAGTTCATGAGTTTGAGCCCTGCATTGGGCTCTGTGCTGACAGCTCAAAGCCTGGAGCCTGCTTCAGATTCTGTGTCTCCTTCTCTCTCTCTCTCTCTCTGCTCCTCCCCTGCTTGCACTCTGTCTCTCTCTCTCTCTCTCTCTCTCTCTCTCTCAAAAATAAGTAAACATTAAGAAAAATTAAAAAAAGCAAAATCCCTTTGGATTAGGGTAACTTACTCATGCAGAAGGGGCCTGGCCACCGTGTCCCCCGGCTGTGGGCCCAATAGAAGAGGGTATAGAGGTAGGGTAACAGGGTGTAGCGGATGGTAAGGTAGTGCCTGGAGGAATTCAGCAGCAGGGAGGTAGCTCCAAAGGAGGCAGGATCCTGGGCCTGGGAGAAAGGAAAGGTTGCGATTATGATCCAGCTAAGAATGACAGAAGCAACTGGAGAACTCCAGACGCCATTCATCAGAACCAAGAGTTTCGTTCCTGAAAGACCCGGGGCCTAGGGTACCAGCTTTGCCTCTGAGCGGTACGGGTGGCAGGGGGAGATCACTTCACCAAGTAAGTGCCCTTCTTCACCTTGCAGCCTGTCCACCTCCATCACGCTCAGGACAGTTCTCGCAGCAGACTGCCTTTTCAATAGTTTTTAAGTAGTTCCCCCATTTGATTCTCATTACAAAATGAGCAATGTAGATTGAACGTACAGACGTTTGATAAAGACCTTCACAGACTCGCCATCTCCCTGACTGCTGCAGTGCAAATAGCAGAGTCTGTGACAGCAGGGCATTTTAATGGCGCGTCTTCGGAGGTCCTGGTTTATTGCAAATTAGGCTAAGTGAAGCACCAGGTAGGAGGTCGGCTCAACAGATGTCTTGGCGAGGATGCGGACAGACCCAGCTCTAACGTGTGCCAAACTTATCGTGTCTCCTGGGAGCCTCACCTTGTAGCCTTGGCCATTGTGATTCCTGGAAAATGGATAAAACGCTCCCAGCTGCATCCACCGCCTGCAGAGCTCCTCAGGGGCATCCAATGCAAAGCCACATATGTCAGCACCGACCTGGAGGGACACACAGACAGAATGTACACCTCACTTCCATCATCCTGCTTCCCACTGAACTTTGCCAACTTTTACAGAGGAGGCTTATATAGCGTGATCTGAAATGGGTTACATCCCATGTCCACTCTTTACTGTCAGATGACTGTAAGCTACTCAACCCTTCTGTGCCTCAGCGTCCTCCCTGTGTTAAAGTGGCCGTTAATTAGCTACACGGAGTTTTATGAGATTCTGTAGTGTGGATACTGTAAGTAAAACAGTTGACATGCAACGGTTTTTTGATGAAAAGAATGAGAAATACTGTTGATATTATTATTTTGACCACACCACTATCAGAATTAACTTTCCAAAGCCTAAATCGGGTTCCATCACTCACCTATTCAAAACTTTCCAGGGTCTCCATACAGCTGAGCTGGTGGCTCCTCAAAATTGGTTCTAACATACGTTTCTAGCATCACTTACCACTCCAGTCCTACAAACCAATCCTTAGAGCCACATCAATCGCCCCCTTACTGCTCTGCCTCCTGTTTCTTTCTCAATCTGAAAATGACCTTCCCATTAGTCTGATAACATAAACCCACTTTTCAAGGGAAAACTCAAGTGCAACCTTTTGCATGAAGTTTCTCCTGACTCCCTTCCTTGACTCCCTGTTTCTTGTAATTTTGTCAGGATTAGTAAGTCTGTTTCTCAGGATCTCCCTCAACATTTAATTTATATGTCCCTAGCTTACCTATATACATATAAATTTATATAAACATACAAACATTCATAATTTAATATATATATAAAATGTATGTAAAATTTGTAAACTTTCAGGGGAAATAGAAGGTATTTCTATTACTATATTTATGCTTTTCTCTCCCCCTCACCATGCATACCTACCTTAATACCTTGCACACAGTAAGAGCTCCATAAATATATATGTTGAATTTAACTAAAAGATGTCAAAACCACCTCTAGGGACCTGGCAATGTCATGTTTTCTCGTCTAGGTACTGGATACACAGATGTGTTCAGCTTGTAAAATTCATCAACTGTATACTTAAGTATATGTGTACTTTTTCGTGTATATTATACTTTGATAGAAAAATATTCCAATGGGGGCGCCTGGGTGGCTCAGTCGGTTAAGCGTCCGACTTCAACTCAGGTCACGATCTCGCGGTCCATGAGTTTGAGCCCCGTGTCGGGCTCTGGGCTGATGGCTCAGAGCCTGGAGCCTGCTTCAGATTCTGTGTCTCCCTCTCTCTCTGCCGCTCCCCCGTTCATGCTCTGTCTCTCTCTGTCTCAAAAATAAATAAACGTTAAAAAAAATTAAAAAAAAAAAAGAAAAATATTCCAATGATATCACTTCAAGGTTGCACTTTCTATCCTAATAAGATAGTGCAGGAAAGAATGTTGTAGTATCAGAGTCATACTGATGTAGATGAAGCCATTGTTCTCAAGACACTAAATCCCTGGGCCAGGAAGGGTAGGAGAGATGAGCTTTACACTTTGAAAATTTTCTAGGATGAGTCTTTCTGGGAATTGAGGTTGGGACGTGGACTCACCATTGGGATACCAAAAAGGTTGAACTCGAGCATGCCAGGGATAGACCACCGGAGATCATTCCAGGTGGCTGCGTTGTCTCCTAACCAATGGGCTGCAAACTTGCCAGATCCCGCAAAGGTCGAACGGGTTATAATGAAGCTTCTCTTATTAGGGAACACAGTCTTGACAGCTCTAGAAGGGGAGAAATGCTTAAGTAGTCAGTGTGTGACCTTAGCGTGTCTCAACCTAGCAGATACAGTGATAATGCCGAGGATCTCAAAAGTTCATACCTCATTCTCTTTCAGCTCCTTCCTAGTAGGGTCAGAGTTGCTGTGGAAGTAGGCTGCACCTTTACGTATGTTTACATTTTGTTTTGCTTTGTCTTAAGGTGTTTTATGTACATTATTAAATCCATAATGCCCAAGATTTTTAAAAGCAGCCTTGAAAAGGCTAGTAACTAGAGGTATACAATTTTTATGGAACAAAGGTGAAATCTACCTTTACATAGATGTATGTCCATGGATCTTTCACACTGTGTGATTTTAAACATACACAAAAATGAATTTATGAACAGCCTTTTAGAACTTAAATTCTTTTAAAGTAGAAACACTTCACTCGTAATTTTGTAGTATAAAGACATTTTAAATGTATAATGCATGTGTGTACTTTTATAACTATAAATATATATCATCTATATTTTAGAAGTCTATGCATATATTAAAAACTCACTCTATAATATTTTAAACATCTTTCAAGAAGGCTAAACTTATTCTATGACTTTGCTAATGACTGAATGTGGTTTCAGTCTGGCTTCCTGATGCCATAGCTACAGTAAGTGCAGTCAATTCTCAGGACGTTTTCCTCACTGTAGAATTTGAGTCTATACACAAAGGTGGACACAGCAATGTATAAGGATGCTAAGCCAGTATCTAAAACCCTGAGGCACATCCCCTCCTGTCTATACAGTGTGGCACAGAGGAAAATAGATGGACCTTGGACTCATGCAAAACTGAGTTTAAATTTTGCTTTTACAATGTATCAACTATTTGCCCTTGGTCAAGTTACCTCTCTTTATTTCTTCCAACCATCCATTCATTCATTTATTTATTCATCCATTCTCTTATTTTATACATTCCACAAATATTTATCAGATTTCTTCTTCCCTATGGGCCAGGTGGTTTCTCCATTCATTCAGTATTAATAACCATATTTATCTTTCAGAGTTTTTAAAAACAACACCCTGGCAGCTGGCACCTAACGAGATCAATAATTTCATGGTGTATTGAGTCGTAGCAACAGGGGCCTTACTGTGTGGTGGCAATCGCCATGGAGTAGCCGTACAGATTGTGGACATCGTACTGCTTGCCCCAGTGCTGCACTGCATCCATGCAGAGGCTCCTGCAGAACAGGTACCCATCCAGGATTCCTGGGGCAAAAGAGGGAGCAGTCAATGAGAGCCTGAGATGCACGTTCCCTGCTCCTTGACTACTGCAGAACCTGAAATGGTGGCACTCTGGGCAGGGCTTATTGTGGCCATCCTGTAAATGATCACACCACTTACTCACTACCAGAGGGTTATACATTTGCAGTAGTTTCTCTGATATATAAATAAATTGTGCCGACCCATGCACATTCTTCCACCCCAGGTGCTCATGTGACTACAGGCAGGCATCTGGAAGCCAGAGGATTCAATTAGATTTGAGACTGAATCTGAATTCTTCAAACCGAGTCAAATTATGTGGTTCGAGAACAGAAATATTGGATGAAAGAGTAAATTCATTGTTCACCCCTTGTCTTCAGACAAGATAGTATAAAGGCTGACTCCCCAATCTCTTTCATGCACCCGTTCTTTTCTGCTCCCATTGTACCATTCTGACTCTGATCCAAATTACCTTTGCATCTTAACTACTGCAATGGTTTCTTAATAGCTTATTTACTTCCAATCGACTGATCTTCTAATTCATACTCATACTAATGTCAGATTAATATTTCTAAAACCATTTGATTATCATATTTCCCTTAGACTAAAACATAAATAGTTTCTGTCACCAAAAGAATGAAGTGCTAACTCTGTAGCTCCCCCACCCAAGTTCCTGGCCCATCTGCCCCAATTTCCTATTTTTTTCTTTTTCTTTTTTCTTTTTTTGAAAGAGAGAGAGAGAGAGAGAGAGAGAGCGAGCTGGGGAGGGGCAAAGAGAGAGGGGGGAGAGAGAATCTTAAGCAGACTCTACACCCAGCTCAGAACTTGATCTCATGACAATGAGATCACAACCTAAGCCGAAATCAAGAGTCAGTCACTCAACCGACTGAGTCACCCAGATACCCCCATTTTCCCATTTTCTCACCAGATTGGAAGTATTCCTAAGACACTATAATGCTAGCACCTCATTCTTCCCTTAATCAAGATGAAATGTGTCTGTGAGCCTCTAGCTTTCTTCAAACTATGATAAATGCCATAATTCTGGGGCCATACCCTGAGCGATGGTGGTGTTCAAAGTTCCATCAGAGCTCACCAGCATCATATTCACTGACTCTGACTTTGACCTTCAAGGCCATGGGTTCTGGCTTTTTTTCGTCCTTATGGTTCATGTCTGTTCTTCACACTCTTGAAGTCACCAAACTTCACTGTCATCCACAGACCAAGCCTGGTTACCTGGTCTCTCTCTGCTAAGTCCTGATGACCTTCGGGCGAATGCACTCAAGAGCAACACAAACTAACCACTAGCCTCTGGCTTCTGCACTGTATCTTCTCTTGACCTTCCCCTAGAAACAGCTCAGACTGTAGGTGGAAAGACTAGATGGCCCCCTTCAAATTTACACCTTATTCAGGAAAGGATGGAGTGCTTCAATTTTTCTTTCCTAATTTCCTGTATATATTACTCACATTAGCCCCTGCCTATGCATATTTATGTCCAAACTCCCTTGCCAGGCTGTTCATATCTATCCTTATGAATTAAAAATTCCAACTATGCATCGCCACTTTAATCACACTACCACCAAGACTTACTGGGAGTGAATGGGGGGTAATTTAGGTTGCTCGTGGAACATCCTGAAACAGAACCATCAACGAAGTTGGAAACTTCATTCATATCCTACAAAACAAAGAACAAAACTACCACTAAGGAAAAGTAACTATGTTGTACTGATGTTTGCCTTCCCCTTTTTTTGAGGATTCAGAGAAATGATTCCAGATATTTTGTCTTTGAAGAGGTCCTTATGCACATGGAGGGAAATAGATGATCCTGTCTTCTCTACCCATTGAAGGCTTCACAGAGAAGGTTCTCAAAATCCCTTCAAAATGCTGTATGTCTATAATTACAAAAAAAATGAAAGATTTCCAAAAACATTAGGCAAAAAAAGATTTCAATTTATATGATTCCATATATATCAACTTACACATTCTCTATATATCCAAATATAGTTACAAATGCACACACATATCAATACACACGCACACACACACACACACACACACACACACACACACACACAAATACCTATTTGGAGACAGTGAGGGGGAGAGCCTGTGCCAACAGATGGGCAAGTGAGCTTTCCGGGAAGACGCACACCAAAATGTCGATGATAGATGTCTTTGGCTGACAACATCTTAGAGGGTTTTTGCTGTCATCTTTTTAGCATTCTGTATTGTTAGAATTTTCTACATTTCTCTTATAAATAGAAAAAAGTTTAGCTCTAGAGCTCCCCCAGTTTTGCTGAACATCTGCTGCTTTGCGTTTGGTTTCCTTTGGTATTATACATGACATTTGTCCTTACCACAGCCATAGTTTGGTCATGCACCTGGGTACTTTGGTTCTGGCCAATTTGTCCAACGTGTCCAAATGAAAGAGCCCCAAACTGGCAATCAAACAATCTGTGTCCTTTGTGACAACGTAAGGCATCTATGACCTATTTTTACTTCATTCAGCTCATTCCTTTTTAAAAGAAGAGCTGGATTCAGAAAATAAAAAACAAATTTCTGAGTTTACTTCCAGATATAATGATCTGATTTAGGTCCTAAGCTACATGTTTTGGTAAGATTATTTACATACTAGGATTGGGAATATTAGAATTATTGCCATATGTGTTTTCCTTTCTTCCTATTCCCAGTGTGTTCCTTGACTCAATGATATAGATACATGCCGTGTGAACATAGTCACCAAATATTCAAAATATTAAGAACTCACAATCCAGATTCCATCAAACTCCACTTGCTTGTAGAAAAGCTCAAATTCCTTTGCCCACCAAACAGCACAGTTGGGGTTGGTATAATCAGGAAATACAGTTTTTCCAGGCCAGACCTAGAGGAGAAAAAGAAAAACATTGATCAGAGTCAATTAAATGAATATAGAGTAAAATAGAGCACTTTGCAGAGATTCCTAATGTGGTCATGGCAATCACGGTGTCCAGGTACAAGTTCTTTCCAGTTAGGAATGTGAAGCACTCTGGATACTTAGAGTAAACATCAGGAGGATGTGATTGGTCACTTGTGGAAAAACACATTTTAAAAAATGGTTAAGCCCTTGGGGCGCCTCGGTGGCTCAGTCAGTTAAGTGTCTGACTTTGGCTCAGGTCATGATCTTGCAGTTTTTGGCTCAAGCCCCACATTGGGCTCTGTGCTGACAGCTCAGAGCCTGGAGCCTGCTTTGGATTTTGTGTGTGTCTCTCTCTGTCCCTCCCCCACTCACACACTCTCAGTCTCTCTCAAAAATAAATAAGAATTAAAAAATTATAATTAAATAAATAGATAAATAATAAAAAATGGTTAAAACCTAAATGATTGAATCAATGGACCCAGCATCATCTATCTCATTAATCTTCACCTCTGACCTCTGCTTCACCGTTCCCACTCACTTTGTCTAGGCCCAGGCCCAGGATGGTAAATGTGGGAGAGTCCCATTGAAATGTCAACTGAGCTGTTACAAGTTGTGGGTTTGCAGCATCAATTCCTCTTCTGTATTCCCTGCTATCTGCTTTCTCTCTGACACAGGGTCAACAGAAGCAGTAGAAGAGAACCAGCAGGAAAAACAAAAACAAAAACAAAGTGACCCAGCAGAGGGGCACCTGGGTGGCTCAGTGGTTGAGCATCCAACTCTTGATTTCGGCCCAGGTCATGATCCCAGAGTCATGATCTATGCATCGGGCTCCACACTAAGTGTGACACCTGTTCAAGATTCTTTCTCTTGGGAGGGGGGGGGGGGGGTGGTGCTGGGTGGCTTAGTTAGTTGAGCATCTGACTCCTGACTTCGGTTCAGGTCATGATTTCACAATTCATGTGTTCGAGCCCTGCATTGGGCTCCATGCTGGCAGCAGCAAGAAGCCTGCCTGGGATTCTTTCTCTCCCTGTCTCTGCCTCTCCCCTGCTTATGTGTGCTCTCTCTCTCTCTCTCTCTCTCTCAAAATAAATAAACTTTAGAATAATTGAAAAAAAAAAAGATTCTCTCTCTCCCATGCTCTCACTCACATTCTCTCTCTAAAATAAAAAAAAAGAAAAGAATTGAACCAACAGATAACACCCTTGTGAAAACATGGATGAGTAAAAGTTTGAGGCAGAGGTAGTCAAACTGGTGAAATACTACAAAGAAACAGAGTACAAAGTGGAATGAAATGGTTCCATTGGATCTGGCAGTTAGGAGGTATGTGGCGGTATCCATCAGGGCAGCACCAGTGACATGGAGGGGAGGAAAGCCACCTACAGTCAGCTGGAGAGGGAAGGGGCGTGAGGGTGAGGACAGGGTATTCAGTGTGCAGGCTATTGTTTAAAGGACTTGGCTGTGAGGGGAATGCATGAGTGAGATGGCTGGTAGGTGTCTGGGGATGAGACGACAGGGGCAAGTTTATCCCCACCATGTGTATAAGGCATCTGAAAGTGTCCAACAAGACAACTACACACACACACACACACACACACACACACACACACACACACACACACTGCCACAGCCCCTGTGCCAGCACCAGCCCCCATATCCCCCATTCAATTACCTCCCCAATGAGTGGAGTCACCCCATCTGAAACATTCACCCATATCTTCGCATCTGAACCCCTGTCATACGGGCCATAGGGGTTGCTTGGGGAAGAGTTGTTGGAGATGGCTGGATCCTAAGAAGAGGAAAAATACAATGAAGGACCCAGCTTCAAGCTTGAGGCACAGAAAGGAGGTTGGGAATTGGGGCGGGGGGGGGGGGCGGTGGAGAGGGAGGTGGATGTAACGACAAGGAAGAGCAAGCACCTGACCTGGAGGACAAAGAGGGCGGCACGTACCACAATGATGACCAATTTCTGTCCGTTATTGTGTAACTCCTTAACAAACTCAGGGAAGCCTTTAAAATTTATTGGGTCATAAGTGAAGTCCTTCCTCTCGTCCATATAATCAATATCAGCATGCTGAACATCCTGAAAGAATACACAAAGTCCACAACCTTGTGCTCAGGAATTTCCCTGTTCGAATGACTCAGTCCTATTATCATTGTTATTATCCACAATACACACTGACTCTGCTGTGCCCTGCACAGGGTTCTGGATCGGTCCCTGGCATCTAGGTGCTTTTCCTCCAATAGTAATTTCAAAAACAGAGGACCCATTGTTTTCCCTAAGACCTGACTCCCACCCCTGGAATCAGGTTAACTGCATCATCTGACCTTGCTGCCTGGCCCTCTGGCCTTAAAAGCCATTCTAACAAACAAGCCACAACAACTACAACAAATCACTAAGGCTATCAAAAACATATCCATACCTATATCCTACGCCATCCACAAGACAAGGGGGAAGAAGGGGCTGTCTGTCCCATGTCTCCCACATTGTACTGCCCCACATTTTGTTTCATTGCTTCTCTCGTAATTCAAGTTTTCTTTGGCACCTATTTTTTCCTAATTTGGCCTGTATGAAAATAGTGGAGCCCGGAATGAAATGGACTCTTGCTCTAGGACGTATGTATCTGGGGTTGGGGAGAGAGGAGTGTTATTCCAGACACTACTGGGTTCTTCCCATTGCAAAACCTCACTCTTGAAAAACCTCACTCTCCCTGATATACCAGATACATTCAGATGTGACCACCCAAAATATATTTTCATGTGTATGTACTATGCACTTTTGCTCACTGAAACTAGGGAAAGAAATCCTTTGAGAATTCAAATAAAAACACATTCTATAAATGTAGTCAATAGAGTAAGCATAAGAAAGTTTTGCTAATAAAATGTTATAAGAAAAACAGAGACTGGGGTTCCTGGGTGGCTCAGTTGGTTAAGCATCTGACTTCGGCTCAGGTCACCATCTCATGGTTTGTGAGTTCGAGCCCCCCACATCAGGATCTGTGCTGACAGCTCGGAGCCTGGAGCCTGCTTCAGATTCTGTGTCTCCCTCTCTCTACCCCTCCCCAGCTCGCACTCTCTCTCTCTCTCAAATATAAATAAACATCAAAAAAAATTTTTTAAAGAAAAACAGAGACAAACATATTGCCTCCTAACTCCAAAATTGTGGTCTCTACTATTTCCTACTAAAAAGAACTAGTTCCTTAAAGGAATGGCTAGCCCAACAAAATGTCTAGCCTTCTGAATAGATAAAAATCTTTGTATTGTATATTTAAAAAAAAATTCAGGGGGAGACAGTATAAACAGTTTTATTTATTCCCCAAGGGAATTCCTTCATTACTGGAAGATGTTTAAAGCCTTACTTACATAAGGAAGCTGTGCGGCACGGTTTCTCTCCACGACTTCTCTCATGCTCTGTAGGGTTCCATAATCATACCGACTGAGATGAAATCCAAGTGCCCAGTATGAGGGAAGGGCTGGCCGTCCAATGAGCTGTTAGAAGTATGTGAAATAAAAGTTAGCAAATACTCTATTTTTTAAAAGTTTTATTTATTTTAAGAGAGAGAGAGAGAGAGAGAGAGAGAGAGAGAGAGAGAAAGTACAGGAACAAGAGAGGGGCAGCAAGAGAGGGAGAGAGAGAATCCCAAGTAGTCTTCATGCCTAGTGGGGAGCCCAATGCCCAGCTCAATCTCACCACCATGAGATCATGACCTGAGCCAAGATCAAGAGTCAGGTGCTTAACTGACTGAGCCACCCAGGCACCCCGCAGATGCTCTATTTTAAACAAAATTTGTAAGCATTGATTGGGTGGCATAAGACATATTCCATTTCCCAAGATACCATTTCCTAATGTTAGAATATTAGTCTATTTTCCTAGCCCCTTTTATAAATCATTGAAGGTAGGGTCAATTTATAGTTGCAGATTTACAGCAGCAACTTATAATAGCAGATTTTTTGTGACTCGTGCTTGCCTATTAAATTCACTTTTCTTTGTACTATTTAGGATTTATTTCCTCAGTCATAATCATGATATCATAAGTTTACCTCTAGATATTCTTGAACAACTTGCTCTGGAGTGTTTCCCAAAAACACATAGAAGTCGAGGATGCCTCCGATGGTGCGGTAAGTGACAGCTGGGGCGGGCTGGAGGGCAACCTCTTGCAAGATTAAAAGCAAAAAAAATAAATATTAGAATTTACTCTAGTTTTAATTACAAAGTTTTAGACTGCAGGATCCTCAATCATCTGAATATTAATAAAGTGAATCCAGTGCCTCAAATTTTGTATACAAAGAGGCACACTTCTGCTGATCGAGTCTGCCCTCACAGCACGGGAAAGGCAACGCATTTGTTCTGAGAACAGATCTCAATAATTGGTGATTAGAGTGTCTTCACTCCCTATGTCAGGATTCAGGCTTTCATGAAAAAGCAATCAATTTCTTGAAAGGGTCCAGATAAGCCACTGTAGCACAGAAGTTATTTCAAGCTGAAAACATTTGAGTTTCCGAAACCCCTTATCAACCAAAAAGCAGGGCTTCCAGAATAACTCGCTTGTCATAAATTCCCACCCCTGGAGAGACAAAACTTCGGCACCACACCCAAGCAGACATCGTCACAAGAATATTCTATCTTCCCACTAAGGGCTCATTATCTTTCCAAAAAGTCCTTTGGTTTTTCATAAGTGTCCTTTCTTCCCCTCCCATTTATGTATCAGGGTAGAATATAAGCCCCAAGTTCTAAACACCCCTCTGAGTTACTCTTGGCTGAGCATTCTTCTGTATTCCCATGTTGCACATGTAAATAAACTGTCTTTTCTCTTGCTAGCCCATCTCTTGTCAGTTTGATTCACAGGCCCCCAAATACCACACTGATGAGGGCAAGAGGACAAGTTTTTCTTCTCTGACATTCACAGCTACAAAACACATTGCTCCCACCCCATGCCCCATCATCACTGCAGCTATGGAACCCAATTAGATACACTGAGGTACTAGCCTCAGTTAATCTCACATCAAGCAAAAGCCAAGTTAAAAAAAAAGTCAGAGATTATAAATTCAAAATCCCTCTAAGCCCCAGTCACTGTTCTCAGAGGCAAAGTCTCCCCATAGCCTTGGTTTGCATTTAGGAATAAAAGAATAAAAACATTCAAGATCTACTGAAATGTACTCTTCGGTCACAAGAATAACTCACATGGAATATCTAGGATCCTGGGACCTTTCCCTTTAAGCCTCACTCAACCTGTTTTCTGGTTCCTTTCAACACCCTGAAATAATTGTACAATCCCTGCACTAACTCAGTCTATTCTTAGACTATTAGGTATCTTAGAATCATGTTAGGTCACCTAGAGTGGGTCTCAAACAATCGGTAGTAAAGGATCAGAGCTTTACTTTTTAATTTGCAATTCTTTGCAACCTGATGCTTTTGTAAAATAGTGTGAAAATTAACAGGAAAGGGTTCATGCATGCCCTTGGATGCTACAGCAATGTTTACTTTCCATTTCTAGACTCAGTTTGTGAATGAGCGGTGGGCCATGCTTTGAGCAGCTCTTATCCGGTCCATTGATTCAGTTGAGAAGAGGGTAGGGATCAATACCATCAACCCTGGAAAATTCTAACACATCTCCTCTTCCCATGTAGTGATTGATTCATGACCCCTGAGATCCACTGTTACTGGTACAAGCAGAAAAAAAAGTTGGGAACCAATGATCCAGTCTAAACCTTTAAAGATGGGGAAGCTAGCAGACTTCTTGGAGTCCTATGATGTTACAATGTTTTTTCTTAAACAAACTGATCTTACTGTGGATGACCTTGCCACTCCACTTCACCTTGCTATCTTTGGATTATCTAAATGAAATATTCACTGCCCAGTTGTAGCTCCCTGGTTAGGCCCTGCTGCTGTCATCGTAGGCCCAGGGCAATTGGCTGTTTCCTACCAGAGTTTATATCAACCACTATACTGGATGAGTCTAAAGAAGGAAAAGAACAAATTGGTAGAAACTGCCTCTGAGTAGATTATAGAATAATAGGCTTAGTTGTTCTAACTCTATAATAGAAAAATATTCCAAAAGAGGCAACCAGATTCAGGAAAATCATAAGCTAGGAGAGAAAGCCTTATTCGTGGCTACCATACAACAACCGGTAATGAAGTAGGGAAGAGACGATCAGAGAACATAGCCCCTGAGCTGTGGTTCAGCCATTCCTAAAGGGCTCCACTGCTCTTATCACAGGCCTGAAAATTGCTCTTATGCATTCTTTCATGAATATTCCCTTAGTTTTTTACCCATGGCATTGCTATTCATCAGAAACACTCCAAAGGACAATCCGCTAGCATCTTCAAGACACAGGAAGAACGTCTGTGTACCATACAAGTTAGTTCCATCCTGCAGAAAGAAAATGAAAAATAAAAAATTTACCATCTAACAATCTAAACCGCAAATGGCTGGAAATGACCTAAGAAATCAGTGTTAATCATGTGAGTAATTGACAGGGACCTCAAGGTCAAAGAAGAGACAAATCTTTTTTTTTAATTTTTGTTTTTTTAACGTTTATTTATTATTGAGAGACAGAGAGACACAGAGCATGAGCAGAGGACGGGTAGAGACAGGGGGAGACACAGAATCTGAAGTAGTAGGCTCCAGGCTCTGAGCTGTCAGCACAGAGCCTGACGCGGGGCTCGAACTCACAACCACCCAGGCACCCCAACAAATAAATCTTTAAAATATCAAGTTTAGGGGTGCTTGGGTGGCTCAGTGGGTTGAGCATTCAACTTCCACTCAGGTCATGATTTCACAGTCGCGAGTTCGAGTCCCACATTAGGCTCTGTGCTGACATCTCAGAGCCTGGATCCTGCTTCCAATTCTGTGTCTCCCACTCTCTCTGCCCCTCCCCACTCATGCTCTGTTTCTCTCTCACACACAAATAAATAAAGATTAAAATAATAATAATAATAAAATAAAATATCAAGTCTACATTTAGTTGATGTCAGCCAAGTGAATTATAGTTCTTTTATTGAATGAGCCAGCTATGACCATTTACCTAGTAGAAATGTGAAAGCCTGTGATATCTGTTAAAATGTGGGAGAACAAGAATTTGGAAGCTGTAGTTCAAAAGGTCTCTTCTCTCAAAGAAGCTTAACCTAACCACATCTGCAAAAGCTCCATCAAGCCTTAATACGAATCAAACATCTTTCTAACGTACTAGATCGAGCTCTACTCAAGATAGCTGGTCTTCCAGTCTTCAGAACAGTAGACTTGAGAACTTAAGCTGATTTTCTAAGACTTTAGAACAGTACTTCTCAACCTGGGCTGCATCCTAGCCCAGTTAAAATAGAGTTACTGTGGGTGGAGAGTTTGTTAAATGTCTCCAGGTGATTCCAATGTGTAGTCATGCTTGAAATCACTGCTCTAGAAAAGCAGTTCTCAAAACGGTGTGCATAGAAATTACATCAGGGGCACCTGGGTGGCTCAGTCAGTTAAGTGTCCAACTTTGGTTCAGGTCATGATCTCGTGGTTTGTGAGTTTGAGCCCTGCATTGGGCTCTGTGCTGACGCTCAGAGCCTGGAGCCTGCTTTGGATTCTATGTCTCTCTCTTTCTCTCTCTCTCTGCCCCTCCCCAGCTTGTGCTCTTTCTCTCTCTCTCAAAAATAAACATTAAAAAAAATTGAAAGAAATTATATATGAATGTTAGTTAAATGCAGTTTTTTGTTTCTTGTTTTTTGTTTTTTAGAGAGAGGTAGAGAGAGTGCACATGCAGGGGGCGGGGGGTGGGGGAAGAGGGAGAGAGGAAGAAAGAGAATCCAAAGCAGGCTCCACACTCAGCACAGAGACCAACACAGGGCTCGATCTCATGACTCTGGGGTCATGACCTGAGCCTAAATCAAGAGTCAGATGCTCAACCAACTGAGCCACCCAGTAACGCCTAAATGCAGATTCTAATTCAATAGATGGAAGAGGGAGCTTAGAGCCCACATTTCTCACATGGTGATGCCCATTTGAGTAGCAAGGATCTGAGGGTCTTCATCAGATAACCATCACCAGTCATTCACAGATGGATGAGCTGCTTTGACTCATCACCTTTTCTGTCCTTCTGATAGGCATGTGGTAGAACAAGGGCATGGGCTTTCCATTAGACGGGCCAGGGATGAGATCCTATTTTTGTTACTTCAAACTTTTTTTTTAAACATTGGGCTATTTCTGAGCCTCAGTTTCTCACCTGTTAAATGGAATAAATTCGACGTATGTTTTTAGAGTTCTTTCGGTAAATAGAGATGCTATATAGCAAGAATCACTTAATCAATCATTTCAATGATCTCCTTTATCCAGACTGTTCTAGAGACTCTGTATCTATAAATTCCTTTAATTCCTATCACAACCTTATGAGGGGAGTATATTCCCCCCATTTTATAGATGAGAAACTGAGGACCCGTACAGGTAACTTGCCCGGAACCACAAAACTGGTGAGTGGCAGGCAGTGTCAAAATGCAAACCTCAACAGCCTCACCCCAGAGTCTCACTCAACTATCATCCTACACTGCTAGCAGTGACTGTCAAGAATGAGTCTATGACCTTCAGTGCAGAGGGGGCCATCCTGAGAGCTTACCCCATTGGGGATTGTGTCCCTGGCAAACATGGACCAGGTCTTCCAATTCATGTCATGCCGGTACTGTCGGTGCACCTGTTCTCCCAGACCATACACGTTAGGACTGGGCAGTCGGGTGGAGAACTGCAGGAACTGATCGGCAAACAGGAGGGGTCCGATGCTTGAGTCCAACCTAGACGTCGATGCAAAATGCAGGGACAGGTGGGCAAGTGGAGTGGAAAGGACACGACCTCTTAGAAAAGTGTCCTCTATGTTTTGATGACTCAATATCCCCTATTTAACTGGCCCCATTTGCCCTTCTGTGATTTTTTCCCATAGATGCCAAGAGATCAGGACTTCTTTTTCCCTTAGACACCCTACTGCGTGACCAAAATACTATTCTTACATTATAATAGATGTTCCGTAAATAGTTACTGGTGGACACATGGTCAGATGGATGGAGGAAAGGGGGAAATAAAGAGGAAAAACTGAGCACACAGCAGGAAAAATGGAAAAAAGGACACAGCCCAGTGCCTGGCCTATAATAAGTGCTTAGTAATAACCACAACAACAAGAAAAGAAGGGAGGAGGAGGAGGAAGAGGTGGAGGAGGGGGAGGAGAGAGGAAGGCGGACAAAAGTATACATTTGGAGACAGTCTGTTCACCAACAGTGGGCTTACAACCTTCAGGAATGTGAAATGCATGTACCCTTCTTCCTTAGGCTTGCAAACCTCCCTCCCCCCGTCCTTCCTACTCTGATCCCCAGAAGGTTTTCAAAACTTACAGGACACGATTATTGCTTCTTCTGATCACGTTGATGCTAAATGGCTGTTTGGAGACAACAACCTCATAGGTCAAAGGAGAAGCAGCATTTCCTTTGAAGGGTTGCACATGTTCATGGGGCACTTCGTACCTGTCCTTGCTCTGGTCGGTCAACTGGCCAGAGACATGAAGGAAAAGAAAGTCAAAATGGAAACTTCTCAGTATTTCCAAGATAGAAGCCTCCCTACCAACAGCAGTGCTCCCCAATGTCTATGCTCACAGTACTGAACTCAGGAACTGATCCAAATGGCATTATGTCTGAGGTAGATGTACCCATTATATTACCAAGTCAAATGGTTAACACTTGGGCAGAAGTTAGTCTTTTGGTAGAAATACACATTGTAAGTCTACAGAGAAGGACTATCTCTAGAGTTTGCACAGCTGTGATAATTCTTTCCTTTTTCCCTCCTGAATACATTTCACATGGTCTCAAGGACACATATATGAAAGCCAAGTTTTACCAGTTGACTCTATAAAATATATTCAGGAGGCAGTCACACTGAAGGAAGGCAACAGATGCCTTCAACATATAGGTACTAGGTAAGAATAATGTCAGTAGAGAAAAAAACCTCCATTAGCAGCATTGCCTATTTTGTAGTAACTGTGGTTATCAGGTAGAGAACAAGGACATTTCAAAAAGATGTTTAAAGAATAAAGAAATCACAACCTTAAAGTGGAAACGGTTGGCTGTCTGGTATTCTGCTGTGAGAAGGACACTGTTGACATCATTTCCAAACAGGGATGGAGAAGGCAACCTGTCCAACTGGGCTGTGAATCCTAGTATGTAGAGGGGAAAAGGTTTACATAGCTGTCTGTGTAAACTAGCAAACAATAGCTAATACAAATTAAGCTTTATGTCAAACGGACTGTCGGCCTTTTTTTCTTAAAAGGGAAGAGATAGATTTACACCTGTCATATGCACATATTACCTTGGGCCAGATTGTGAATCTGGGTACTGTCACTTCCCTCTAAAACTCATGCCTCTCTTACAAAATCTGCTTGAAATCTCCCATGCAAAGGCCTAATTCTCTTTCAATCAGTCCATCAGCCATTCTGTGTTAATCATATACCCTTTGCACACTTGGCCTTCGATTTATATATATATACTCTGTTCATTCTCAGTTATTCTCATGTTACATTACAGGTGATCATATACACTGATGCCATGTCCCATGTTCTGTGATAAGGCAGGTGATAATTGAGACCTTATTAGTAAAGGCCATCAGGCCAAGAGCCTTGGAGGGGCAACGTGCCCCTTCCTTTATGCTAACAGCCTCCCCAAAGTAGTCACCCTCTGTTAACCTCCAGAATGTTCATTAGTATCCCTACATTTTAGGGTGGGAGAAAGAAGAGAAGGTGTTTAGTTCATAAATACTGACATTCACATAAAATGTGTATGAAATTGTAATTGTTTCCATATCAGCAAAATCACGTTATATTAGAGTTGTAAGCAGTCTCAGAGGTTACTAAGTTCAAACCCCTCTCTTTAAAAGTTAGAAACTTGGGGGCGCCTGGGTGGCTTAGTCCATTAAGCGTCCGACTCTTGATTTTTGGCTCAGGTCACGATCTCGCAGTTCATGGTTTCAAGCCCTATGTCTGTCTCTGTACTGGCAGTGCGGAGCCTGCTTGGAATTCTCTCTCCCTCTCTCTGCCCCTTCCCACTCGTGCTGTCTCTGTCTCTAAACAAACAAACAAACAAACAAACAAACAAACAAACAAACTTTAAAAGTTAGAAACTTGGGGGCCAAAGAGCTCACAATGTTTGTACAAGGTTACCAAGGGACATAAAGGTAGAGCCAGGAATAGAACACGCCTTCTAACTCCCAAGATTGGATTTTTTTTTCTTGATGTCGAAAGGGATTGTCACCCTTGCCTTAGAGCAGTGCCCACTTTCTGTCACCTGCAGTCGCGTGGCTGTGCAGGGTGATACTCTGCATGCCACTAAGGCTTTCCTTTGCTTCAAACAGAGCCAATGTCCAGAGGATCTGGAGCTCCTGCCTCATTGTCTGGCTTACCTGCATTTGTTTTTACAAGGTCACCCTCCATTTGATAACCATGGCTTTTAGAATAGTAGCACCAGGGCACACTTATGGTCCCCTGCGGTCTCCAGCAGCACCCACGCTGATCACATGTGGCCTAAAATAAGAGATTTGTCAAGTAATTTATAGAACATTATCACTTACAAATAAAATTTCAGCTTGTGGTATCATTAACCTCGCTTTACAATGATATTTAGAGACATTGTGCCATATCTCGGTCAATGCACACCTTGTACTCAAAGACTAATTTTTATGGCCAATGTCCTATCCTGCTAGTGTTATTATATAATGATATAGGGAATGCAATGCAGTCCCATATCTGCCATCACAACAAAACTGATAAATTTATTTAAATATCCTAAACTACAATATAGGTATATCACCAGTAACCCAAAATTACAAATGAAGCTTCATTTATACTGGTTTTGTTTTTTCAGAAAAAGGACCTTGCTTTATTCAGAAGCTTTGAAATCAAATCAGTTTTCTTTGACTTTTAAACACATCTAGTGTGTGTGTGTGTGTGTGTGTGTGTGTGTGTGTGTGATGTATATGGATGGAAAGATAGATAATAGATAGATAGATAGATAGATAGATAATCTCTCAACGTCCCCAAAGGTAGAAAGTAATTGTTCCTTGAAACCCAAATACAGTCTAATTTTTAGTTAAGAAAAGTGCCTGCCTTATACCACAATTAAAGACAGAATCCAGTGGAGACTAAAATGAATGCAATCCCTTTCTCACTTCAACTAATTTATTTGAGAGAAGCAACCAAGTTAACTATAAACAAGTACAAAGAAACCTCTTCCTCTTGAGTGTGAACTAGACCTAGTGACTTGTAACTAATAGAATAACACAAAAATAATGGGATATTGCTTCTAATATTAGATTACAGAAAGATGATGTCTCCTGTCTTGCTTGCTCTCTTTCCCTTGCTCTACTGGAGCCCTCAGTCTGGGGAGGCGAGACGTATTGTGGATGGAACCATATGGGAAGGAACTAAGGGAGGTCTCTGGCCAATGGCCTGCTAGGAACTGAGGTTCTCATCCAGCAACACTGGAGGATCTCAATCCTGCCAACAATCACATGAATGAACCTGAAAAGTATTACACCACAGCCCCAGCAGACACCTTGATTGCAGTCTTCTAAAAGACTTTGAGCCAAAAGCACCCAGCTACATCAAAGCCAGATTTGTGACCATAAAAAAAAATGTGAGAAAAGATTGTTTTTGTGTTAAGCCATTAAATTTGGGGATAATGTCACAAAGCAATAAATAACTAATACATCCCACTACACAGATTTTACAGATGAAGAACCTCAGACAGACAGAGGTTCACAGAGGTGAACTGACCTGCCAAAGGTTACTTAGTTAGCTATTGAGAAGGCAAGGACCAAAACTTAGTTCTCTGGTATCCGTTGCCTTTTTCCTATACTCCCAGTTGAGTTTCTGTTAAGCACGTTGCCAGGAGAACATGGCCATGCTTTGTAAATGATAAGACAAAAAGCACTTGCTTAGATATATGAACAATTAGATCTAATCACATGCTAATTTTTTAAGTGTATTTATTTACTTTTGAGAGAAAGACAGAGTGTGGGGGAGGAGCAGAGAGAGGGAGACGGAGGGTCCGAAGTGAGCTCTGCACTGACCACAGAGAGCCCAACTCAGGGCTTGAACCCATGAACCACGAGATCATAACCTTAGCAGAAGTTGGATGCTTAACCAACTGAGCCACCCAGGAGCCCCCATGCTTATTTTTATGTGGATACCAATTTAAGGAAGGGAAAACTGTCTATCTGCAGACAGTATGCTATGGGATCGGGGTCACTGCAAACCCAACTTCCATCAATAGTTTTTTTTGTTTTTTCCTTTCCAAGTCAACTCAGATGAAGCCTCGGTGCATCAGGAAAAGAGAAAGGTGCTGAAAAGGGCGTTAAACAGAATGGTTTTTGCATGCTTCCCAGCACTTAATGTCTTCATTGAACTGGAAAGGGTAAAGATCAAAGAATTGGCTGCAGTAGCCAGAAAAGTGAACAGTCTCTGTTGGCCAACTTGAAAACAGCAGTTCCTGCAGTGGAACCAAGCAGTCACGAGAAGCAGAAAGAGAAGCCTGATGCACATAAATAAGAAAGTAGAAAGGATGTGAAACCTAGGAAAATAGTTGTAAAGAGAAGCTATGAAAACTGATGATGTGAACAGGATTGAAAAACCCTAAAAAGAAGAATTAGATCAAAGACACGAACGTCCTTTAAGTTGGATGTGAGGATTTAAGTTTAAGAGGCACTGACAAAATAATAAAACACGTGTAACTTCCAATACAGAATTAAAAGCTCAGGGGAAAAAATCCTCGATGCAAAAACTAAGGAAAGAAAACATGCAGGTGGGGGGTGGGGTAGGGAGCGGGTAGGGAGCAGGACATAGAGAAACAGAACCAATGCAAAACACAAAATGAGACCTTAGGAAAAAATGGGTTAGGTCAAATATGATGTGCTTTAAAAACTTAACTTAAAAGACAAAAACAGATTAAATTTACAGAAATAAATTCAGCGATGACTGCTTAGAAATCAATTCAGCTGAAATGCCACACCTAAAATTTAAGCTCACAAAAGTACATAAAAGAGGCAGAAATAGGTTATGTGAGTAGGATGCTACCCAAAAGCTAGTGTCACTTTAGCAACACCTGACAAATAGGCCTCAAGTAAAATTGCACCATTAGGGAGACAGAGTCACTAAATAATGACAAAAGGCTCCAGGGAGATATGACATCACAAACTTGATATGCGCTGAAGTTTTTTTCACATATTTACAGAACATATGTACAGAAAGGTTTTAAAGACTCTAACGAGGCAAAACTGAAGAAGATAGTACAAAATGGAATATTTTTAAAGAGGCTCCTCAGTAATTAATGGACAAAGTACACAAAAAAAGGAAAGATGTTTCCACTTAGTTTACTTTTTACATGATGGATATATACAGGCTCCTGCACCAACACAAAGAGAACTGAGGTTGACTCAGAGATGGTGAGAAACCAGATGCTGAGGACTGTTGAAGACCTGATCAAGCTCTGCTCTACCCAAGTCCTCACTGAGGTCTCCCCCAACCTCGATGTTTCTTAACAATTAAAAGAGTGAACGAATGGAGCGCCCAGGTGCCTCCGTCAGTTGAGCATCTGACTTTGGCTCAGGTCATGATCTCACAGTTTGTGAGTTTGAGCCCCACATCGGGCTCTCTGCCGTCAGCACAGAACTTGCACTTCAGGTCCTCTGCCCCACCCCCCCCGCCCCTCCCCTCCCCAAAAATAAATAAACATAAAAAAGTAGTCTTTAAAAAAAAGCAAGAAAAGAAACAAAGAAGGAGATATTTTACACCTAAATGAGACATGAAAGAAAAAGGAAAACTAGGGCCCAGCTGTATCCATAAACACAAATGCAAAAGCCTAAAAGAAAAAGGACACACAGCATTAAAAACAGAACTTAGCAATATATTAAGTAATGACCAAGTAGTGTTCCTTCTAGAAATACACAGATCTTTTGATATTAGAAAATCCACTTTTGTAATTCACCACAATAACTTATTAAAGAAAGTACACCTTATAGTCATTAGTCATTTACATTCACCAGCTCTTCATGATAAAATTCTTAGCAAACTGGAGTAAAAAGTAACTTCCTCAGTTGGATAATGGGTATCTATCAAAAAACTACAATAAGCATGTTACTAAATGGGAAAATGTCAAAAACATTCCCTTTAAAAAAAAATATTAGGTGACTTCTAGAATTAAAAGTATATTGAAGGTCTCAACAACACAATAGGCCAAGAAAAAAAAGATACTTTGTAAGATGGAAAAGAAGAAAGTCAAGGGGCACCTGGGTGGCTCAGTCAGTTAAGCTCCCAACTTTGGCTCAGGTCATGATCTCATGGTTCATGGGTTCCAGCCCTACCTTGGGCTCTGTGCTGACAGCTCAGAGTCTGGCCTGCTTCAGATTCTGTGTCTCCCTCTCTCTCTCTTTCCCCATCCCCTGCTCATGCTCTGTCTCTGTCTCTCTCTCTCTCTCAAAAATAAACATAAAAGAATTAAAAAAAAAAGAATAAAGCTAAATTATCATGATTTCCAGACATAATACTGACTAGGTAGTATTTTTTTTCCTCTGAGACTCACGGATGGGTCTCCTGGAGCTCATTCTCTCCCAAAATGTCTCCCAAGAGTACTCCATGTGGTTTCACAAATAGATGCATAGGATTCCCTCTCGTTATTGGGAGTGAGAAACAAGGGGGTCTACAACAAAGAATCATCTGAAGGGAAATCTACTATTAGTTCTTTATAAGTAACTCTGGGGGAGAGAAAGAGATAGGAGCGATAAAATGGTACAGCAATGGCCTCAACACTGGAAACTTCTGCTAGTCTGGTGTCATATTCATAATTTCATAATTTCTTTCCTCCATACAGCCATATACTTCCCTTTAATTTGTACATTATACAAATACATCATTATCCATAGACTCGGCCTGTCAACAACAGTGCAGAGCAGCATATCGTCACGAGGATACTTAAAACATCCAACAAAATACCAAAGATATACCTCCTATGAAAAAACAGACCATTGAAAATACTCCCAGAGCATTTTTCTCCAGCTGAGCTAAAGAGGAGTGGGCCAAGGAATGAATGCCAAGGTCATGGATTAATTTGGTTGAGCACAATATATAGAAAAAAGCAAAGTCCATTTTATTGAGCTATGATCTTGATACCCCAGAATTTGTTAAAAGTTTTTTTAATAAAACACCAAAGAAACATTCCTGAGGCAGTAATGACGTCCAAAGTTCAAGAACCAATGACAAGCTGGGGTGTTGTAGGAGAGGGAATGGACTTAGGAGGCCTTCGTCTTCTAGTGGGCTTCCGAGCAATGAGGCTCCTAGCACAGTGTAACGGGGTCGAGTGAATGGGTGTGGGTCAACTTTCTGCGAACCTAGTGTGCCAAACATCCTGCTTAGGTGCAGCCTATCTAGCTCACAACTTCCCATTCCTATGAACAAAGCAGCACATTCATGGTCCTCTCTCATCAAGCTCTACTCTACCTTCCAGTCTCAGGCATTATCTTCTCCCTGGCACCCACCCCGTATCTCGGCCATACTGGACCATTTGATACGCCACGTGTGTGCCCCACAATTTCCTCTTCCGTTACTTTGTTTACATGCCTCTTCTATCTCGAATTCACTTTGCCTTCCTCCCACATGTGTCAAAATCTTACTCATCTTTAATTCCATATTGTCACCTTCTCCTTTATAATAATCTCTTCTATTCCGTGGTCCTCATCATATTTCTTTTGTATCTTATGATCTGTTGTTTTATATTCCAGTTATTTATTTATGCAGCTTCTCTCTTCAAAACGAATGTATGAAAAGAAAAATATTTAGTTTAATTGAACCTATCACCCAAATGCTGAACTTTATGACACGTGGCCCTCTACCAGAGTGCTCTGGTTCTTCTTTATCCCTGATATCTTCTTTTTCCTTTATTCCTGCATTTTACATTTTTTTCTTTGTTTCTCATGACATGATTCCATTCAGCCTGAAGTGGTTCGTGGCTCCCCGCTGCTGTGTATCACGTCAAAACTCAACTTCCTCTATCTGAGTTCCAAGGTCTTCTAAAATTTAAATCAGCCTTTTCTGTTCAGCTTCATTTCTTCCTACTCCCAGCAGGCAACTCTCTTCTCTAATCCAAGAGAAGGTCAAGGTCATTTCAGCCAGGGCAAGATGCCAGATGAAGGGGACTGAACACTATGATAGTCTTGTTAAGGGAGGTTGGCCTAACTGGAATTATTTCCTACCTTAGCAGGCTTGCTGTCCAGGCTGCTGCCCTTCAGTGCTGTGACAGCTGGTCAGAACATTGCATTGTCCTGTCCAGGGGATGTCCTGATCCTGAGCTATCTACCAGATTGGATCTCTCTCTTGCCTTCAACACAGCATCTGGACTTCCTGACTAGTTTTACCCCATCACTCCGCTCCAATCTTAGACATCTTCTCTAGGCCAAGCTACTTATCCGGCTCTGGTTCCCTTCTCTGCCTTAACTTCCCCCTCCCCTCAACCCCAGTCCATCACATCTCATGGCTGATCTCGTCGGTTTCTATGCTGTGTTGCTTCTCACTGACTCAGCATCTACGCCCAGTCAGTCAGTCAACACCAAAGGCTCAAGTTGTAACAATTCCCACTTTCCATAGTTCCCATGTATGTGACTTTGCCATGTTATAGGCTGAATTATGTTGCCAAAAAAGACACGTTGGAGTCCTGATCCTTACTACTTCATCTTGTGACCTTATTTGGAAATAGGATTGTTGCGGATGTAATTAGTTAAGGTGAGATCATATTGGAGTAGATTAAGCTCTTAATCCAATATGCCAAGTATTTTTGAAATGGGAAATTTGAGCACAGACACGCACACAGGGAGAAGCCATGTGAAGACAGAGACAGAATTGGAGTGATGTAGCTACAAGCCAAAGAATGCTAAGGATTGACCACCACCGCCAGAGGCTAGGAGAGAGGCACGGACAGCTTCTTCCTGAGAGCCCTCAAAAGGAACCAACCTTGCCAGCATCTTGACTTGGGACTTCTAGCCTCCAGAAGTGTGAGAGAAAAAAAATAGAAAAGAAAAATGTCTTTTGGTACTAGGACCTTCAGATAAACCAAAACAGCCATTCTCAAGAGCATCACAGATTAGCCCAGTATACAAACAACAGGATGGCTGGACAGACACACGTGAGAGTGCCACATGCCCAGGCATCAGGCATCACATGCAGCGGGCATCCTATCTGTGCCCGATACAAATGTGCCGTTTGACATCAGTGGACTTCACTCAGATGGCTGCATTTGGCTGTCATTCATTCTCAATGTGAAAAGCGACTGACGCAGTGCATACAATGAATTTTATAATCATAATATTCAACAGGACTTCAGCAGATGATCAAGAAATACTGCCCCAAGGTAAATACCGAGATGCCAGCACTATCTTACCCTGGTATTTGTTTTCATCCATCCCAAACATGGCTCTTAAAACTTGGTCCTTATTTTAAATAATGTTTTATGCATGTGTATGACTTTTTATTGTAGATCCTAGATAACCTTTCGGAATCATGACAGGAGAAAGAGAGACAGAGGAAAGGCGAGAAACAGAGGCAGTAAGAGAGAGAGAGAGAACCAGTGACCAAGCAGTGCTGCGCAGAAAAAAGACAAATCGATTTTTAGTATAAATAAGTCCCAAATGTTGCATGGGACATCCTTATACTAAAAATGCATTCATGGTTTATCTGAAATTCATATTTAACTTAATCTGTCAACACAAAGGAATCTTCTAGCTCTTCTTCTCCCAAAGCTGTACGGCCATACAAGCATGGATACAGGATTCGTTTGCCTGAGGCACCAGTAGCTACAATGTAAGCAATTCTCTGGGAGCGACACACAGATAACGAACAAACAAAACAACAAAAATAAACAACAGCAGAAACTACCCACTGGCATAAACTCTTAAGTGCAAACAAGATCCATAATTCAAACCTTTGTTGGTGGCTGGTCAGGGATGCAGTTTATCCGTTCCACTTCATTGACCACTGGGCACTCAGCAGAACCCGGGGTGGTACTCGTTGTCTCAGGATCTGGGATATCCCACAAACAAATATAAAATGCCCATCAGACAGAACTAATATCACAGGCATTCGGTATCATCACAGTTCTCAACGCCTCCAATGGTATGAACTCCGCTGATTGGGCTTCACGCTGATGTCCTTGAAATGTACACTTTCACTTTAGAAAGCTTCATTTTGTTCTAGCCGACTGTATTTACTAAGAACCAAATCCACCTTCTGCAGTCTGGGGGTCAGGAGACTATAGCTTGTGGGCCAAATCAGGTCACAGCCTGATTTTTAAATAAAGTATTGCTGGAACACAGCCACACCCATTTTTTTAATGTATCATCTCTATCTGCTTTTGTGCTACCATGGCAAAATTAAGTAGTTTTGGCAGAGACCGTATGGCCTGAAAAATCTAAAGTATTAAGTATCTGCCCCTGAACAGAAACATCTGCAGACTGCTCTGGTCCTTTATTTTCACCCCCAGCTGCTGGTTCACAATAGGTTTGCACACAGGACATGTCCAGTGTATGTGGTTGTCTTGAATGTCACTGCCCTAATCATCATAACCTCAATTCTGGTGGTTCAGTCAATGGGCGTTCATTCCCTCAACATAGAATACTTCTGAGTGGTGACATACTTATGTAAATATAAAAGCCTCCTATGACAAAAAATGTAAAGGGAGGCCACCAGTCTAAAAACTGGCAGTTAGGATCTGCCCAAGTGCCTTGATTCAGATTTAAAACTCAGTCAAATAAAAAAAGACACATTTATTGCATTCTAAAATAAGGAAGTCAGATTTATGTAGGTCACTACAATGTTAATAAGGACATTAAGACAAAACAGTGAGGCTTTCCATTAGCTTTCATTTCTTTTCCAATTCAAAAGTGGTGGATTAAGAGAACTCCATATTTGTGCCAGTTTCTGCATAAGGATTTTGGTTCCATCTTCGAGATCATAGGATCTTAAGAGTTGAGCAACCTTTGAGATCATTTGCTCTAACTCCCCACAAAAGTAGAAATTGTCAGGGCTGGGATGGAGGTAGGAGGGGCAGAGAAGTCTTCTAGCCACAGACTAACCTTTCATCACTTGGTTCATAGAAGCTGTTCCTAGATGAACCACTCAGCACACTCCAGCCCCTCTTTCAGAGTAAGACAGCTCAATAAACTTTTAATTAAATAACTCTGGTAGTTGTTATTTTTTAAAGAACAGAACTTTGGCCTAAAATATTTTAATTGATTATATACTTACCCGATTGCCTTGCACATAAGGGATAATTAGTTAATAAGGGTTAATTAATATTGTTAACAAAGTTAGAATTATTCAATGCAATTCAGTAAATTTATTTCAAGAGTCAGCTGTGGAATCCTGCACTGCGTTAACTGGGAAATAAAAGTATCACCTTAGGCCTACAGAGAATACCTAAGTGGCTGCCACAGTTTCAGTCAGGGACTCACTGAGGCACATATCACATCCCCCTCCCCCTACACACACACAAACTCACACACTCACACATACTCACACCAGTGTATAGGAGAGCATCACTTCCCTGCCATTTATGAGGTTACTGCTCTGACAAGGGCAACGAACGCACGGAGGGAGAACACCAGAGTTCCTTGTTACCTTTAGATTCTGAAGAATCCATGGCTGAAAGCACAAACAGAGGAATAGTGATGATAAACACCACAAGCAGAAGAACACTGAGCATAAGCTCCAAACTCGTGAAATATTTCAACTTCTTTCTTGCCATCTACAAAAATAAGGAGAGGGGGGAATTTAAGATTTGAGTTTTATTTAATTTACACCTGGTAATTTTTTAATGGCAAAGCTCAAATCTAAATCTAACATAAATAATATGAGTAACTCACAAACCCTTATGGATGTACCCATCACCTGGATTAAAAATGACCAATTCAGGGGCTCCTGGGTGGCTCAGTTGGTTAAGTGTCTGACTTCGGCTCAGGTCATGATCTCCCAGTTCATGGAGTTTAAGCCCCGCATCAGGCTCTGTGCTGACAGCTCTGAGCCTGGAACCTGCTTCGGATTCTGTGTCTCCCTCTCTCTCTGCCCCTCCCCCACTCATGCTCTGTCTCTCTCTGTCTCAAAAATAAATAAATGTTAAAAAAAATGATCAAATCATGGCCAATCTCATTTTGTCTTTTATTTCCAGTTACTTCTCTCCCTAACTTAGGATTATTTTGAAGCAAATCTTACTTAGATGGCTTTTAATCTGAAAATATCTAAGTATTGGGGCACCTGGCTGGCTCAGTTGGTGGCACGTGAGACTCTTGATCTCGGAGTTGTGAGTTTGAGCCCCATGATGGGTGTAGAGATTACTTAAAATTTTTTTCTTTAATATTTAAGTATTACAAATAAATTTCATGAAAGCCAAATAACTTACTGTTGTTATACCAAAAATATTTAAAAAATAATTCCTTAATCAGCAAATATCTAGTCAATGTTGAAATTTCCTTCCTTGTGTGATATTTTATAATTTGTTCTACTTTCATCAGGATGCAAGCAAGATTTATATATTGTAATTGGTTTGTGTCTGTTAAACGTTTTTTAATCAACAGGTTTGTTCTGTTGATTTCCCCACAATCTGGATTTTATAGATTGCATCCGTAAACTAACAGTTTCTCTACTCTTATATTTCCTGTAAATTAATGATCAGATTTAGAGTTTTGACCAGATACAGGTTTGATTTTCTGGCAAGAATGGCTCACAGCAGGAGACACATAAAATCTAGCAGATTCTCCTTTTGTCATATTAATAGCCATTGGCGAGCATTTCTTAGATCCATTATTCGATTAGTTGTGACAGCGATACTATAATTCTACCATTCTTTATGTACTGGATAAAATATTACTGTAGAGAGAAATTTCCCCTCATCTATTACTTGGATCATAAAGGTTCAGTGCATATAGGAGAGGTAGTATCAACATTTGACTCTATTTCCTGGCTTTCAGAAGGAGTTGTTGCCCTAGCAACCTCCAAAGAGGACCAGTGAGAATATTTGTCCAATATTTTTATGAACTCATGGATTGAAACACATCTATACTAACACATTGATATTATTATCATTAATGCTCATTTTGCCTCATCTTTACCCAGTGGGAGTCTCTTCAAGTTGGTTGCTGGTAGTCTTTAATAGTTTCCTTGTCTCTGTTATGACTGATGACCTAGGCTCATTTTGCACATTTCCTGCCCCCAATCTCAAATCAAATGTCTCTGAAGAGGCTTTGTTCTTTTCAGTGGGAACAATATTTAGAAACCACAGTTTGGATGAGAGCTGTTGAATTCTACAACTGAATATAACTGATGGGTCATCCTGACCAGGTGGCTATCTCTGAATTCCCAGGGAGAATGGTCAATTTCAAACAAATACAGAAAGAACACATTTACCTATGCCTAAAGTTGTTATAAATCCTCACTAGGGATTAAAATATTTTGCCCAGCAGTTTAAAGCAGATGTTCAGCATTTGGAATCTCTGGGGTTAAGGCCTAGATACCTGATTTAAAAAAAAAAAACAAAAAAACAACTCCACAGATAATTCTGATATGCAAGTATGTTTCAGAAACAGTGACCTTATTATAGGCTCATAAACTGTAATAAACACATTTTATTAGGCAAACTCTATTAAGAAATGGTGTCCATGAAGTTAAAAACTAGAAGTGGAGCCAATAGCTACTCAAGCCCCTTCGTTTTATGCATAAATAAACTAAGGCACAGTAAGCAAAGCGCCTTGTTCAGAGTCACATGGTCAAGGACTAGAACCAAATTTTCCAAACAGCTGAATGTAGTTCTCTGTGGCTACTGTACCTATCCTGGCAGCTCTTGGTGGGTCCCTCATGAATAGAATATTCTTGAGCTTACCACAACCTCGATCTTCAAAACTCACTTCAACCTGTTCCTGTCCCCTTCTTCCAATCCACTCTTGATCTCCATCAGATTCGACTCAAGGTACTGCCTTCCAGACCGTAAAGGACTTGATACCTATCAACTGATGGCCACTGTAAGCTGTCTTGGAACTGAGTGTCCTTCTCCTCAATACATCTAACTTCCAGAACTTCCTACCAGAGAACTTCCCGCACAGATGGTACCCTCCCTCTGTGGAGTCTGAGGCAGCAGCTTGTGATCCCCAGTTCAGTGCTTCCTAGCAAACAAACTACATGCTGGAGACAACCATGAAGCTGGTCTTGTTGGGGCACTAATTATGGACAGTATGTTAAGTCAGAATTTGTGTCTTAAAGATTCATAGAATTCAAACTCTAAATCCTTCATCTTCAGAGGTCGAGCATAAAGTAGGCTTTGAAATATCCTCTCACTAATAAGGGAGGACTAGGCAAAGTCATCCTCACTCATTCAACCTTGTCATACCAGGGGAAGATGAAGGGAGACCTGTGCCCTGAGAGCAGCTGAACTGCTCTCGGGATGGATACTGACGCCATCGGTCCAGATATGGAGCCCAGCAACATGGCAAATGTCCTAATAAAAAATAAAATACCACCTACCCTATGACCCAGCAGTAGCACTGCTAAGAATTTACCCAAGGGATACAGGAGTACTGATGCATAGGGGCACTTGTACCCCAATGTTTAGAGCAGCACTCTCAACAATAGCCAAATTATGGAAAGAGCCTAAATGTCCATCAACTGATGAATGGATAAAGAAATTGTGGTTTATATACACAATGGAGTACTATGTGGCAATGACAAAGAATGAAATACGGCCCTTTGTAGCAACGTGGATGGAACTGGAGAGTGTGATGCTAAGTGAAATAAGCCATACAGAGAAAGACAGATACCATATGTGTTCACTCTTATGTGGATCCTGAGAAACTTAACAGGAACCCATGGGGGAGGGGAAGGAAAAAAAAAAGAGAGAGGTTAGACTGGGAGAGAGCCAAAGCATAAGAGACTCTTAAAAAATGAGAAAAAACTGAGGGTTGATGGGGGGTGGGAGGGAGGGGAGGCTGGGTGATGGGTATTGAAGAGGGCATCTTTTGGGATGAGCACTGGGTGTTGTATGGAAACCAATTTGACAATAAATTTCATATATTTAAAAAATAATAATAAAAATAAATAAAAAATAAAATACCACATTCTTAAGAGTATGTTGACAAAGAAACAGGAACTAAAGGAAGGAAGAACTTGCAGTTGTTAAAGCAGGAACCACCATGACTGGCACTGTCACTGGGTCTCTGAGCAGGTTCCCTTAGACCAGAAACGCACAGACCACGTTTAAGGTTTTTTCCTGACATGGAGCTAAACACCATGTGCATGTTCAGATGAGGATTATGCCTTGCAGGCAGTCCTTTCTAGAAATTTCCCTCGGTGCCTCCATTGTGGGACTTTGTCCCTTGTGAAGGACAATTTTCATTCTGGCTTGAGCTGTGGCATCAGTAGCAAGGAACATAACTCCCCGGTCACCCACTCCACGTTCTTCCCAGGGTTACCCCAGATGCCACTGCATTTACCACCTCCTTCTTCTGACCCGCTACTACTATTCTCTTGTTATTCTCTCTTGAACACTAACTAAGTCGTATCTTTTGGCCACTTGTGTAAAATTCCAATGGCATTTTATTAGATAATGTTTGCTGTCTTTGAAAGGGAAAGCTTGACATTTCATGCCATTAGCTGAGCTAAGTTTTGAGAACCACAGCAATATCCTATCTGTTGACCTAAGACAGCAACATCCTACTCAGGATGTTGCATTCTATATTTGCAACAATACTGACACATGAGAATGACCAGGCTAATTTTCTATTTTACCAGTGAAAGAAGGACTGGGGGTCTATGTGTTTATATGACACCCTCCCAAGGCTCAGGACAAGTCCACGGCACAATTAGGGATCCTGACTTCCACCTTAAGGATTGTCTTTATGACCTCACTGCCTCTCAGGTAAAGGGCACACTCTGTCTTTCACATTTTGGGTGAGAATGTACATCTATAGACACAGATACAGCACTGCTTCAAAAGCATGAGAAACTCTGTAGAGCCATACTATAATGCAGAAATGTGTCACTCAACAGACAGTGCAGCTGATGAGTTACAATCAATACATCACGCAGAATGGAAAAAGAAATTTCCCTGTAAGGTCCCACATAGAAGCAGGGAACGAATCCATTGTCACATTGGATGGTGTGATGGAATAGTTTCTAAAATGAGTTTCATTGATCTAACTAGTTTCTTGTACCCCCTTAAGTTATAGGAATGAATTGCTCCACGTGCAAGGCCAGCGGTTTTGAGGCTTCATGAGTTTGTAATGGCTGCCGTTACTTACAAGATGAAATGGTATCATCTGTAGTCTAAATCCTTTTTTTAGGTTTATGTATTTATTTTGAGAGAGAGAGAGAGAGAGAGAGTAAGTAGGAGAGGGGCAGAGAGGGAGGGAAAGAGAGAGCATCCCAAGCACTGACAGTGCCTGAACCCAAAAACCATGAGATCCTGACCTGAACCAAAGTCGGATGCTTAACTGACTGAGCCCCCCAGGCGCCCCTATAGTCTAACTCTTAATAATCACTCTAGCTAAGGTTTTGGGGCTTCTGTATTCCAGGTATTTTCCAAACATTACTAGTCATCTTTGTAATCCTGAAATACAGGTATTATTCATCTCTATTTTATGAGCAATGAAACAGAGGTCAGAAAGGTATAAAACTTATCAGCAGTGATAAACAGTAGAGCTGAAATTCACTCTAAGTCTATACTCCAAAGGCATGCTTCTCTTCATGACTACAGCAAAACCCACACCCTCCCCCAACCCTATCTTCTACACTTACAAGAATCGTGTTTCTTCAGTTCAAACAACATCTCCTCTGGGACTTAAAATTAACCCTTCCTCCCTCTCTTGCTCCCAAGCAATCTATCTGTATCTATACTCATAACTCTGAGGACAATCTGTCTTCCTCTCCTAAGTTTTAAGCTGCTAGAGGCCAGTGAGTGAGAATATCTCACCCCTCCCTGAGTTATCCGTCTCAGCCTGACAGTCAGAGATACTGACTCCCTGGTTCTGTTGACAGGTTGGGGGGAAGGGGCACTGGTAGAGAGTCCAGGACTGGGCCATTCTCCTGTTGAGAGTTGCCTCTTTTGGGAATCCAGAGCCCTTTCAGTTACCTAATGATGCCACCATCATTTTCTCTGTGCTCTATGATGGGGAAAATGTTGGGAAGAATTCCACAGTGCCTCATGGGATGCCCCTGGCAGGTGCTCTAAATGAGTATTTGCTGATTCAGGAGCAAGACTGAGTGCAAACAACACTATAAGATGCTCTATATCACAGGTGCACTTCAGGGACCTCATTCCTCTTTCCTGAGGGATAAGGGAGGGACAAAATGAGAAACCATGCACCTTCATCCCAGGAATCTTGCCAGTAACTGCAGGAATCCAAATGAAAAAAAGAAAAAGAAAGAAATGGATATAAAAAATAATATAAATTGGAATGCAGTTATTTATTTTACAAAAGGATCCAAGTCAAGGTTTCTTTTAATCAACCATTTTTGAAGTATTAAAGAGAGGTAATCAATATCTCTAGGGAGGTTTTTTTCAGAATATACAGCCATTCCCTCTCCATATGAACTTTGTAACTATTTTTCATATGAATAACAGCCTTCATATGAGTTGTAAACAGAAAAAAGAAATAGCTGGAAACCGTCTCTTTATAAGGAAAACATACATTAGTAAATCCACTTTCTGGAAGATAATGCTCTTCACAGCCCGTTTATTAAGTCCAACCATAGCTGAACACTGGTTATACCCCTCTGCTGCTCTATCCTCCCTAGTCTTAGCTCAGGGCCCAGTGATCTCTCTGTGCAGAACTGCCTCCAACTCTACAGACCCCTTTCCTCAGGCTGATTATGAGCTGAGATAGTCTCTGCTCTGCTATACCCAGCACAACGGTCATGTCTGCTTTTCTTTTTCCATTTTGTTACAGACTCATTTCATTTGGTACATCTTTATAAGAATATCAGTGGAAGTTTGGAAAGGAAAACAGGTAAAGTCATATGATCCGTCTACCATCTTAAACCTTTCTGGGTAGGTTTTAAAAGTTCCCCAAATGAGTTTGATATTCAGTTCCCTCCACTACTGTTTTAAAATCACGTTGGGAATTTTGAGTTGATCAGTGTATTTAATAATATCATATGACACTATCTTATAGGGTGGGAGGAGGAATGGCAGGTATAAATTGAGGACGGTGAAAAATGGGACAAATATTAAGTTGGAGACTGTAAAAACAAAAAACCAAATAACACATTTGGAGGGAGTCTTAGGGGATGGATGGTCCCTTGTGAAATTATCAACCCCATCAAAACACCCCGAGTATGTCAATGTACCCTCTCTACCCCCAGCTCATTTGTGGTCAAGCACGTAAGTTTTCTGAAGGTGTTCTTCCCAAAGGTGTGTCTACTTCCTTAGACACACCCTTTTCTTCTCCTTTTCTTCCTCAAAGTGTGAGCTCCCAGGGCACAAAAATTATGCCTGCTTCTTCCTCTTTATTTCCTTAAGTATCTACTGGTAGAATCTGCATAATCAATACTTATTGATCAACAATATTTTACTCTCTGGTTGATTACTCTGCTAAATATTTCATTAGTATTTTCCTTCATCTTATCCCCAAGTTCTCCTTCTCAGAACAAAGAACATGCAAAATAGGGCATGAGAATACTGGAGCTTGACTTCCTGCCCTACCATTTCTTGCTGTCATAGTCAAAAGAATTTCCCTAATAGTCCTGAGTCTTGGTTTTCTTTGAAATTTTTTTTGATGCTAATTTATTTTTGAAGGAGAGAGAGACAGAGTGCGAGTAGGGGAGGGAATCCGAAGCTGGCTCCAGGCTCTGAGCTGTCAGCACAGAATCCAATGTGGGGCTCAAACCCACAAACCGTGAGATCATGACCTGAGCTGAAGTCGGACGCTTAAGTGACTGAGCCACCCAGGTGCCCCTTGAGTCTTGGTTTTCTTTTTTTTTTTTTTTTTTTTAACGTTTATTTATTTTCGAGACAGAGAGAGACAGAGCGTGAACAGGGGAGGGGCAGAGAGAGAGGGAGACACAGAATCTGAAACAGGCTCCAGGCTCTGAGCTGTCGGCACAGAGCCTGACGCGGGGCTCGAACTCACAGACCGTGAGATCATGACCTGAGCCGAAGTCGGATGCTTAACCGACTGAGCCACCCAGGCGCCCCATTGAGTCTTGGTTTTCTTATCTGTAAAAAGTGAAACTAACAATACCTATTGTAATTATTACCTATCATCATTTTCTTATTGTGAAAATCAAATAAACACTTCACATTTAAAAACATTACATGTCATTATGTGATTATTTGCCTTAGAGAAGATAGTGGGTGCTGGGTAAGAAGCAGGATGTTCCTAAGACATACGTTCACCCCATTTTCAGTGAGTGTGGCAGCGCATCTCACTCGGTGTTTCACGAAATGGCAGATGTGTGTTCCTGGCTCCTGTCTTTATGAACCCTTTCTGATCTACCCTCCTAGCTGCTAAGCGCTTTAGAGCCTCATGTGTTGGGTGAGTCATGCACTACCTGAGACACAGGTGCACGAAGTCAGGAGGAAACAATGGGAGGCAAAGTGTCAGTCTTGTCCGTTCAAGACCCACTTTCTGTACCCACATCCACAGCTCCTCTCCCATGCTGTCTTGTAAATCATGCTAGCTTCACTCAAAAAGCACAGCCCAGTTCTTCTTCCCTCAGGCCTCAATCTAACTCTCCCAGCTCAGGAATCTGAAACTTACTGTTTCATTCTGCCTTGTAGCCTCGTTCTCTACCCAATCAGTGTGTCCCATGCAAGCTCCACATTCTCCACGGTCCTTCACCCAAGGGTTAAATGACAAGAGGATTCGCTTCCTATACACTGATGAGAAATTGCTCTTTATTGGGGCGACTGGGTGGCTTGGTCGGTTAAGCGTCCGACTTCAGCTCAGGTCATGATTTCATGGTTTGCAAGTTTGGGTCGCGAGTCAGGCTCTGTACTGACAGCACGGAGCCTGGAGCCTACTTTGGATTCTGTGTTTCCCTCTCTCTCTACCCCTCCCTCACTCAATGTCTGTCTCTCTATCTCTCTCTCTCTCTCTCTCTCTCTCTCTCTCTCAAAACAAAAATAAACGTTAAAAAAAATAAAAAGAAATTGCTCTTTGTCAATATAATGCCCTCTTACTTTGTGAAAGGAAATGTAGCGGCTGTACCTTTCCCTATGAGGATGACTTTGGTTCTTCTAAACTAAATTACCCAACTCCAATCTTTCTTACCTGTTCTGTCCCCAATACTTCACACTCCCAAAGGCCTTATAAGGTATCCTGTAATATTAATTTTGCATATAAAATCCCATAAAAATTAATAACCTTCCATGCCTGATATAATGAAGTTGGCTAGTGAGGTAAAGAGTGATCTCATGTCCACTGGCAAGGACAGGAGTTATCAGAACGCCTATCTGAGTGGTTGTGTCTTCTTCCCTTTGGTGGTTGCTAGTAGCTGTGAGATAGGAGATTGCTTATGTTAAGTTTCTCCAATGTTTATAAACGCACTATGTGAGACACTATGAAGTAAAAGGTACCCAAACATTGTACCCACAGTCAAACCGTAAACACCATATACTTAATTAAGATTTGACAAAAACTATTAAAACTACGTACACTCAATCTGGAATTTCCTTTGTACACATTTAGCCCACACATACACTTGCACATCGAGGTAAGATCAAGGTTTTTCACTGCGGCTGATACGAAACATATATAACAGCAAAAGACTGAGATTAGTGTAAATATCCATAGACAGGAGTGAGTAAAGTGCTGCAATAAAATAAAATTCATCATTTTTCAAAATTATGATATGGTAGGTTTTTAAATTTTTTTTTAATGTTTATTTCTGAGAGAGAGACAGACAGAGAGTGAATGGGGGAGGGCAGAGGGGGAGACACAGAATCTGAAGCAGGCTGAGCTGTCAGCACAGAGCCCAAGGGGGAGCTTGAACTCATGAACCGCGAGATCATGACCTGAGCCAGTCAGGTGCTTAACTGAGTGAGCCACCCAGGTGCCCCTGATATGGTGTTTTTTTAAAAAAGTCCACATATTCTTTGATATTCCTCCCTTCAGAGAGGGAGTCAAATCCCCTGTCCCTCACTCTTTGAGAGTAGGCTGGACTCAGTGACTCACTTCTAACAAACAGAATGTGGTGGAAGGAATGGCATATGACTCCCAAGGCTAGGTTATAAAAGGCACTACAGCTTCTTCCTTTCTATTTCTCTTGGATCACTTCCTTGCTCTTTTTCTTGGTTCGTTTCTTGGAGAAGCCAGCTTCCACATCATAGTGACACTCAAGGAGGCCTATGAGAAGGTCCAACAACCAGCGAGAAACTGAAGCCATTAGCCAATAGCCAAGGGAGGGCATCATCTCAGAAGTGGGTTCTCCAGGCCAAGTCAAGCCTTCAGATGACTACAGCCCCTGGCAACATCTTGGCCACAATTTCATGAGACATCTTGACCCAGAACCACCTAGCTAAGCTGCTCCTGCATTTCTAACCCATAGAAACTGTGAAATAAAAAATATTTCTTGTTTTGAGCTGTGAAATTTGGGAGTAATTTACTATGCAGCAATTAATAGGCATGGATAATAAGACTTCTTGAATAATGTATCATTTGCATTTAAAAAAATCTTTCTGAGGCAAGGGAATTAAAAGCAAAAATGAATTACTGAAACCTTATGAAGATAAAAAGCTTCTGCACAGCAAAGGAAACAACCAACAAAACTAAAAGGCAACCAACAGAATGGGAAAAGATATTTGCAAATGACATATCGGACAAAGGGCTAGTATCCAAAATCTATAAAGAGCTCACCAAACTCCACACCTGAAAAACAAATAACCCAGTGAAGAAATGGGCAGAAAACATGAATAGACACTTCTCTAAAGACATCCGGATGGCCAACAGGCACATGAAAAGATGCTCAACATCGCTCCTCATCAAGGAAATACAAATCAAAACCACACTCAGATATCACCTCACGCCAGTCAGAGTGGCCAAAATGAACAAATCAGGAGACTATAGATGCTGGCGAGGATGTGGAGAAACGGGAACCCTCTTGCACTGTTGGTGGGAATGCAAATTGGTGCAGCCACTCTGGAAAACAGTGTGGAGGTTCCTCAGAAAATTAAAAATAGACCTACCCTATGACCCAGCAATAGCATTGCTAGGAATTTACCCAAGGGATACAGGAGTACTGATGCATAGGGGCACTTGTACCCCAATGTTTATAGCAGCACTCTCAACAATAGCCAAATTATGGAAAGAGCCTAAATGTCCATCAACTGATGAATGGATAAAGAAATTGTGGTTTATATACACAATGGAATACTACGTGGCAATGAGAAAGAACGAAATATGGCCCTTTGTAGCAACGTGGATGGAAGTGGAGAGTGTGATGCTAAGTGAAATAAGCCATACAGAGAAAGACAGATACCATATGTTTTCACTCTTATGTGGATCCTGAGAAACTTAACAGGAACCCATGGGGGAGGGGAAGGAAAAAAAAAAAGAGGTTAGAGTGGGAGAGAGCCAAAGCATAAGAGACTCTTAAAAACTGAGAACAAACTGAGGGTTGATGGGGGGTGGGAGGGAGGGGAGGCTGGGTGATGGGTATTGAGGAGGGCACCTTTTGGGATGAGCACTGGGTGTTGTATGGAAACAAATTTGACAATAAATTTCATATATTGAAAAAAAAATAAAAATTAAAAAAATTAAAAAAATAAAAAAATCTTTCTGCCTCTTATCAAAAGTCTTTTTGTGTCATATATTTAAATATGGTTACCTGTTCTATGGAACAATGATAATAATTTTTTTAATATTTGTTTATTTTGAGAGAGAGAGAGAGAGAGAGAGAGGAGGGGAGGGACGGGGGGGGGGGGGGGAGAGAATCCCAAGCAGGCTCCACTCTGTTCAGTATAAAGCCTGAAGCAGGGCTCCATTCCATGAGTCATGAGATCATGAACTTAGGTGAAATTAACAGTCGGATACTTAAGCAACTGAGCCACCCAGGCACCGCTGGAACAACAATAATTATTTTCTCCCTATAGAAGAGAAACATTTCCTTAAACCTTATTGAAAAAAAAACCTTCAGCATCTTCTAGCTGACATTACTTTCTGAATCACAGGGATCTTGATGGTGAAATGTGCAATCTAATTTAGGAATGCAACTTAGGAAAACAAAATCGAGACAAATGGCAAAAGGCAAATACAGTAAGAGAGGAATTTAAATTGCTTTTAATTGCCTTAAAAAGAAAAATGTTAAAAAAAACCTGTTATTTGGCAGTCTGTCATCAATCTTTAAATATTTTATTCCACATAACAAAAATTGTGCAATTTGATAATAATGAAAAAAATAACTAATGATGATTGAGTGAATGTGCTAAAAGGTTACATAATTTTTTGCATGAAATCCTCACGACGACTCCAAGTTAATTATTGTGACAGCCCCACTTTCAGATGAGGAAATTAAAATTTCAGCAAGGTCGAATAACTTGCCTGATGTCACACAGCGGATAACAAGCAAAGCCACAATTTCAACACTGGCCTTTGGACTCCACGGCCAGATTTTCAACCATTACTCTGTAGTCTAAGTTATAACGCCCCATGTTGTACACCAGCTCAGGCTTTTTGTGAGATTGCAGTTTTATCAGACAGTATCTGGGTCATTAACTAAGTACTCAGAATGTGCACGGTACAAGGCTAAATACTTCCATGCATTATTTCCATCAGTCCTCACAACCACTTTATGAGGAGGGACTGTAATTATCTCCAGGTTACCAATAGTTAACTGAGCTTGATAGAAGTTACGGTGCCCAAAGTCCAGCGCTCAGAGCTCAGCTTCAAACCAGGGAGTCTGATTCCAAATGTCAAGCACTGCAGGAAACTTCTGTATTTCTGAATAATTAAGGCTGCTAAATTAAGAGGAGGTACATGAGAGATAGCTGTGTCCTTCCCGAGATAATCATGGGGTTGGAAGCTTTATGGAGAGAAAAGGAAACAAAAATTCTGCAACATTTCAGTCCCCACAGCACCTGGGGGATTCAAAAGTGCTTTTGTAAGCATCCATAGAAGTCAATTCACTTTAAGGGTGTGGCCCACAGCACTCTGTCGAGTTCTCCATGAGACCAAGAACGAGCGGCTGATGCACACTTTCCATAATTATTCATCATCGAGTTATCAATGCTATGTCTTTGGGGGGAGGCTAGATCTGATTGCAGTGTATTTATTCACTCAATTATTTATTAAGCTCCCACAATGTGCCAAGCATTCTTCCAGGAGCCGGTTCTACAACAAACACAACAGATAAAGCTTCTTGTCCTCATGGGACTTATGCTCTTGTGGTTAGAAAAAGATGCAATAAACAAGTGCACCTGTCATCTAGGTCAGGCTGTGGTAAGTGCAATGGAGAAGGGGGAAGATAAGGAAGGTGGGGGTGAGGGTTGCAGTTTCAATTAGGCTGCTCATGGAGGAGCTCACTTGCAAAGATCAAATGATTACTGTACGTAAACTGTGCAGACTCCAACAGTCATTTTTTCCTCTTGAATTAAAATGGTTATATTAGGTGCCTGGGTGGCTTAGTCAGGTAAGCATCTGACTTTGGCTCAGGTCATGATATTATGGCTCATGAGTTTGAGCCCCGCACCTGGCTCTCTGCTCTTAGCGAAGTGCCTGTTTCAGATCCACTGTCTCTCTCTCTCTCTCTCTCTCTCTCTCTCTCTCTCTCTCTGTCCCTCCTCTGCTCTCTCTCTCTCTTTCTCAAAAATAAATAAACATTTCAAAAATAAAATAAAATAAACTGGTTATATGAATAATTGCCAAAGGTCATTTTCCCGGTACTGTTATAACTATTTAGGCAAAGCAGGTAGATTAAACCAGGTAGGGGCCTGAACTACTGAAATAGCTATCAAAAGTAATTCCAGAAAACTGGATAATCTATTGTCATATTTTCCAAATACAGTGTCTGAATTTGCATATGATGATCTAAGCCTTTCTTTTAAAAATCCTTTGATAACACAAGGCAAGAGGTCGAGTGGAAAAGAGAGGGTTAGTTTTATAGAGACTGAGAATTTTCAAAGAGGAGCCCAGCCAGGCATGGCTATTCCTCAAAATTTCTGGGCAAAACTTACTGGGTTGGTTCATTGTCTCCCAGCTACTGTCTAACGCCTCCGGGCCTCAGTTTCCCCATCTGAACCACAAAGGGATCATCTCTAGAAGACAGATATGGCCTACCATGACCCCAGCACCAGGGTGAGCAAAGGCTTTTCTGCCTCGTCACCTTCTGCAGCTAACTCCTGAACCCACTTTAAATGGAAACTGTCTTCTTCCAAGTCCACCAGCTCACGGGTATTCCACGCTTATGGAGCAGTTTGTAAAGTAACTTTATCAGCTCATCAAAGCTCATTTTACAAGGGAATGGTTGACAACAAAAACATCACTGACATTGCGTGTCTAAGCATGAGTGGAATAGTGATGAGCTGTCTTAAAAGTGGGGTAAAGGACAGAATGTCCTTGCGCATCATGTGGTCACTGATACACGTTGGCCCTGCCCAGCACAACAAACCACAGACCCCTCCCCTTTCACTCCCACCCGGCCCAGCACACGGGCACTCACTGTTCTGCAACATGACATCAGAGCAATAGCCAGTGTGGACAGCGGGAGGTCCCTTTGGCACATGAAGGCCACTGTCCGGACCCCATATCAGGGACCACTGGTAGCCTTTTCTAGTGAGCCCATGCAACTGATCTTGGCCTCCTTCTCTTTCCCCAACAGAAACTCTTCCTTCCCACCTCAGTAACGAGGAAATGCCCACATGGACCTAGCACCAGTGAGGACCCAGCTTTCTTCAGGCTTTACCAGAGAGAGACCATCAGCAACAAGTTGCCGCCTTCCCCTTCCCTCAGCACTTCGTTCTGTTTCACACAAGGCTGCCAGCGCAGGCCCTGTGTCTTCCCCTCTGTGCCTCCTCTCTGACTCCACAGGAAGTCTCTCACACTCCCCACAGCCCCCCGCACACCAACGCCTGCCCACGCCCCTGTAACTCACACACTGCCTGGACTCTTCCCTAGAATAATTCTTTATTCCATCACTGAGGCACCCAACTCATGGAGGTAGCAATAGATTTCTCAATTTCCTGACCACAATGGACTCTCTAATTACCACCGCTCAACCACAACTCAGCATCCTTCCAGAAGGAATGTCCTGACGGACTCTATTCTAACCCCTCTGCCTCCCTTCCCCCACCTCACCTCCTGAATCAGGAAGAATTGCTACCTTGAGTATTTGTTCTTTCATCACCCTCCCCTAAATGCACACACACAACACACACATGCACAAAGGCTTAGCTACAGTAGGGCTTGTAGACCCAGCCTTGGTCCAGAAGAAGGCACACACACGCACGCAAGCACACACACACACACACACACACACACACACACACACAGAGCAAGAAAAAAAATTAAATGAGTTGAACCTTGTTTTCAGTGTGTGTTTGTGTAATTATGTTTGCTGTGTAGTTCTGTGTTTCATCAGTGGCAAGGACGGTCTGACTAAAGGAGATCAGCACCAGTCCACACACACTTGCACACACACATCTAGAGCCATAAATAAACACACCGTTCACAAACATACCTCATCACTTCCTACCACTGTCGCCACTCTCCCGAAGGACGGCCTAGTAAGAGAAACAAGGAGCACAGTCCACAGAGTGCAGTCACAGTCCCGCTGAGTGGTTACTGTGTCCATGCCAAGGGGTTTCAAATGCAGATGACTGCCCAGCTTTCATTCGCAAGATCAGATTTGCTAGTTAATTAGTAATCATGGTCTTCCTCCGAGAACATCCCTAAGAACCTGGAGGAAGACGTGATCGCCCTGACTCTCTCTGACCCCTCCAGGTGCCGAATGTACATTCAGAGGTGAGCACATTCAGGCGCCTCGCGAGGGAACACAGACCGACTCAACCAGTAGATGATAAAAAGCAAAACAGAAACCATCTCAGTGTCCCATTGACATTTACTAACACAACCTTCTGATTTGTGATTTGAAGGAAATAATTTTGAAAATGTTTTTACAATAGTCTTCTCTGGTCTCTATAGAAGAGTTGTCCGCAAGCATTTTTATGCTATGGAGATCCTTTGGCAGTCTGGTGCCTCCGGGAACCTCTCTTAAAATTACATTCTTATTTTTTTATTTTTTAAAAATGTTTATTTATGTATTTTGAAGGGGGGAGGGGAAGAGACAGAGGGAGAGAGAGGATCCCAAGCAGGCTCCACGCTGTCAGTGCAGAGCCTGACTCGAGGCTCGATCTCACGACCCTGGGATCATGACTTGAGCTGAAATCAAGAGTTGGATGCTTAACCGATTAAGGCACTCAGGCATCCCTAAAATTATATTTTCAAAAGCATGAGACAAAATACATAAGGATACAAAGAAAACAGATTTGATTGAATTAGTTACTAAATTTTTTTTTTAATTTTTAATGCTTATTTTTGAGAGACACAGAGAGAGAGAGAGAGAGAGAGCAGGGGAAGGGCAGAGAGAGAGAGGGAGACACAGAATCTGAAGCAGGCTCCAGGCTGTCAGCACAGAGCCCGATGCGGGGCTCAAACTCACAAACCATGAGATCATGACCTGAGACGAAGTCAGACACTCAACAGACTGAGCCACCCAGACACCCCGAGGATTTTTTTTTAATTGCAATATAACAATGCATGTGTTTCTTTAATGATATATTAGCTAACAAATCTAGTAAGAGGATTTACCGCTATTACAATCTCAAAACAGTGATAAGTATAAATAGTATCTTGAGATTGTCTTCAAAATATGATACAAAAGTAACTACAGCTTCTCTTGGAACCAAATTCTTAGATACCTCTAACACTACTCATGCTTGTGACCTCACTTTATACTTAAAAGACAAATCTTAGCTGGATTTTAGCAAAGAAAAAAATACATAAATATTGCCCCTTCTAAGTTCACTTGCTTTCTGAATTACATCCATGAATTATATCTGAATTATATCCACGAATCCCAGGATTTTAGAGCGCTGCTCTAAAATTTCCTGGCAGATCCCCCCTCAAATGTGCCCCTCCAAGTGTGACCCATAAGCCTGTTTTTGCCAGTCCCCAAGGAAATAAGTACTAAAATTAGAAGGCTTTGCTGCAATATGACAGAATAATTTTATGTTCTTTGACCCTAATAATTAAAAAATGGAGTGGGTGTTTGTGTATGCCTGGTTTTTCATTTCCTTTCTCTTGTAAGTCATTTGTATCTTAAGTTTACAAAAATCTCAGTCTGTGACATGGTGGAAATAAAAAAAAATTCTCTTCAGCATAGAGAGCGTAAAAAACCCCACCCAACTGTTATTCCTAGATTCCTAGACAATTAATTGCTTTCATGGACCAGTGAAAATTCAGAAAAATTTGGGCCATTAGACCTAAATCTATAAATTGTGCCTATCACCTGGAAAAGCTAAAGTCATGATTTATGATCATTGCCATTTTATAGGGGACATAGACTACTAAAATGGAATCAATTTATCTTTTTGAACAGTTTACTTACTTGTCCTTATTTTTTTCATCACTGACCACCAGAGAAATGTCAGGAGCCAACGAAGCCTGAAGACCAGATTTTGGGAAACACACACCTACCATATTCCTTTGAAATCACCGAGTCAGAGAATTTAGAGCTAAAAGAGGAAAAGAAGGGAAACTAAGGAGCAAGGAGGCCTGCGGGGCACCAAGGCCTTCTGTCTACATTATGTGGCCGAGATTCACAACGGCCCCACAGCAGCAAGGGCCTGAAGTGCCATCCGAATGCTTGTCTGCTCAGTGTTAGGGACCAGGTGGGTTGGGGCATGTGGTATTATGTCTAAGGAACACCAGCTACCGTCCCCGCATCATACAGATGAAGAACCTGGGGCCCAGGAACTTTGTGAGGTTTGCATAAGTGTAGTGACAGAAGGTCCAGATACAACATCAGGCAAACCTGAATTCCAAGCCCAGGTCTGCTTACTGGCTAAGGACGCACAGCCGCACAGGCCTCAATGTCCTCAACCTACAGGAAGCCGGAAACGATCCTATTCAGTCACATTAGAAGGAGATAGAGAGACAAATGCTATAATACAAGTAGAAGACTCGGTGTTACCTAATAGCTACTCCCTAGGCCAGTCACATTTATTAAGATTATTTTGCATCTTCACAGCCATGACTGGAGCCCAGACCCTGCACTCCCAACCCAAGGCAACCTTCAACTATGCCAATACCTCCTTTGCTCCCAAATCAGGTTTCTGAATGCCGTAGGTACTCATTGAGGTTTAAAAAAGAAAACTCATCAAGCACCTACTTGGCACAAGGCCCTGTACTACATACTGACATCTATGTCGTTGCCTGACTGCAACAGTTTAAAAGTTTAGCCCCGGGGCACCTGTGTGGCTCACCTGGTTAAGCGTCCGACTTCAGCTCAGGTCTTGACCTCATGGGCCATGAGCATGAGCCCCACATCGGGCTCTGCGCTGACAGTGTGGAGCCTCCCTGGGATTCTCTCTCTCCCTCTCTCTGTCCCTCCCCCACTCATGTGCATGTGTGTGTGCACACTCTCTCTCTCCCTCAAAATAAATAAACTATAAAAAATCAAAAATAAAAGTTTAGCCCCTGGATGAAAACAAAAGAGATGATTCAGGCCAGGCTGAGGTACGAGGACCATGGTGCGTAGAGGCATTTGCTGCCCTAGCGACACAGCCTTACCTGGCCTGAGGATGTCAGGAAAACACGTCTATTCAGGAGCCATGGAGGCCGTGCAGATACAGGGACCATAACGTGATGCCAAGACCTCCTCCCCTTCCCCCATTCCCTAGACAGAACCCTTATTCAGACTTTCATCACCTCCTGTCCTTGCTTCCACCCCCTGAAAACACAACGCCGACCACTTCCAAAACACAGGCCGATTCGACAGATAGGTGCATGTGTGCTACAAACAGGACACTATCAGAGTAGCAGCAACACGCATGCTTCCTGGATCTTATGCATTATGTTAAAGGGTTCACATGCAGGGTTTTTATTTCCTCCTCTCCACTACCCTCTGAAGGAGCAACCATCATACCAGTTTCACAGACCAGAAACCTGAGACACACAAAGAGCAACTTGCCCTAACTTTTGTAACCAGCAACAGGTGAAACCGCAATGCAAACCCAGGCGGTCTGCTCCAACCCGCACTAGCACGCGAATGTGAGCGGTGTTCCCATAACCTCATGGCCAGGAGAATGTAGGAAGTCAAGTGGCTACTGTACAAAAGACAAGACAGCACTGACTAAGTACACCATTGGGAGAGACGAGAAAGAAAGCGGAGGCATGGACAGATGGGAGCGGGCAGGGAAGAAGGAAAGACATTTTGAGCCGAGGGATCGGCATACGCGAGGCTCAGAGGTTCGGAGGAACAGGACTTGTTTTAGAAACCGCAGCAAAAAGATACGGCCAGCGAAGACGGTTGCGGGAAAGTCAGGGACACTACTGGCAAAACGCATTGGAGTCGCACTGTGGAGATTCTAGCCTTGAGCCACAGGGAACCATCACAGATAGGAAACTGCCCAGAGCGGTCAGAGCATGAAATAGATTTCTGAGCTCTCTGCCCAGGCCTCAAAATGCTGAAGTATCTGTCCCTTTAAATCTTTGGTTAGGATATTTAGTCCCCCCACACCTCCAAACAGACAAGTTTGTGTCAGCAGTGAACTCTGGAAGCTGCACAAGCTGCCTGTCCATTGGCGTGACACAGAAATGGGCAACTCTACCGCCCAGAGATCTAAAGATCAGGAGAGCGGTCAACCACCTGGCCGATACTGATGAGAACACCTGTCTCTCCCCGTGCTGACCTTCCCGAAACAACACTTGCTTCTGGCTTCTCTCCTAAACCCTAAAATAGTCAGAGTCTGTTCCCCAGGATAGATTTCAAACGCCTCTTTCTCCTTAAGGTCACTTGTTCATTCTCGATTCTACCATTCCGATATTTTTTTCAGCATTCACCAATCAGCCTGGCTCACGGCTCTTTCTGCATATGTGGTACAGCCTTCACCTGAAATATCCTTGTCCCCTGTTTTCCTGCTCTTTCCTGTAAACTCTGCTCTTATTGCAAAGCCAAGTTTAAACTCACTTCCCACGAAATTTCTCTAAACACTCAATTCATGTTGATGTATGTTTCCCCTTTTCTGAACTACTCAAGTAACAGTGCGTTCAAGAGTATATAGATCCACGGGGCGCCTGGGTGGCTCAGTCGGTTAAGCATCCGACTTCGGCTCAGGTCATGATCTCGTGGTTTAGTGAGTTCGAGCCCCGCATCGGGCTTTGTACTGACAGCTCAGAGCCTGGAGGCTGCTTCGCATTCTGTGTCTCCTTCTCTCTCTGCCCCTCTGATGCTTATGCTCTGTCTCTCTCAATCTCTCAAAAATACATAAACATTAAAAAATTAAAGAAAATGCCTCCTTTAAAAAAAAAGTATATGGATCTATTTTATAGACGTGCATACCCCTAAGAGCTCTGCAGAGTGCTAGCCGCTCATCAAGCCCCTACTGGCTGAGTTCCCTCAAAGGCTCCATCAGAGCCAGCCCTAAGAAGAGACAGCTGAGCACCGATAGTGTGTGTCTCCAACTTCCTAGCGCTGAACGCGTTATCAGATTCTCCCTTCCTGGAAGAAAATCCTATAGAAAATAAGATATGCATCCGCTTGTATTTTGCCAGCAATAAACTGGGTGGGTAAGAAATCCCTGATAGCTCGTTAATCTGAAACAGTTGCATGCAGTGTTTGACTAGAGATAAGTCATCTCTTGGGGAGTGTTTCCATGTGAAATCTTCAGATGCTGGTTTAGTGATTCCCCCCATCTGGCGTCCTGGAAAGAGCATAGTGTTTGGAATCAAACTAGCCTGGGCTTGACCATCAGAGTCTCTACTTACTTGCTATACTCATTTAAATCCTCTGAAGCCTAGTTACCTAATTCTCTGTAAATTAGAGGGGACAATATGCATGACATGCTATTATTTTGAGCCTAAGCTGAGATAGTCAGCACCTGACATCCAGGGTCAGTTTTCCAGTCTCTCCCTAACTGATCTTTTCTGAAAATAAAGTCAAAGAAAATCCAACATGCAGTGGCATTAGCTTCAATTCTGTTTAGAATTCTTCCTCCTCAGGGGACCTGGGTGGCCTGTCAGTTGAGCTTTGGACTCTCGATTTCGGCTCAGGTCATGATCCCAGGGTCGTGGGATCCCCTGCATTGGGCTCCTGGCTGAGCGTGGAACCTGCTTAGGATCCTCTCTCTCTCTCTCTCTCTCTCTCTCTCTCTCTCTCACACACACACACACACACTCCCCGCCCTCTCTCTGTGCCCCTCCCCCCCTTAAAAAAACAAGAAACAAAATCCTCTTCCTCCAGTCCACCCGCCGCCAGGAAGAACCCCACGGGAGGGTTGGTCTGGAAGAGGTGGGCTCTTCCCTCCATGGACCACTGGCTCCCACACATTCCCAGGGCCCAGGAGGGTGGAGGAAAGCCAGGCCTAGCCCAGAACTTTGTTCTACAGGACCACCGCCCCCCCGTGCACACACACGCACACACTAGGGCACTCAACACTCACAAGCACATGCCATCCACATCCTTCCTGTCACAAGTCGTCTCTCACGGTCACTACAGCCCACAAGCTTTAAGTTGTACCTCTTTTGTTGTATTGTCCTTGGTCTTCCTTCTTTTGTTCCAAGTATAAGCTCTTCACAGCAGAGGCTACCCGGGGGGGGGGGGGGGGCGGGTGGGAAAACTCCTGGCTGGAGTAGGAGTGATTTCTCTGCTCAGAAGTGTTCAGAGGAAAGGTGGGGGCGGTACAAGTGACCAGTGCTGAGCATTACGGCATTTCCTTCCCTTGGGAAATACCTATTAGTCAGCAGTTTGACACACGTGCGCACGCAGGTGTGGGTCCAAGGAGGGCGTTGTTAGGAATAATACGTGACCTATTATTCACGTGTGAGTCGTAAAGCGTCGATTTACGTCACGCCGAGTAGTTCTCAGGGCACTTTAAATTGCATTATTTCTTTCATCACAACAAGCCCATGTGATAGGGCAGGTATTTTAATCCCCATGGAAAAAATGAGGAAACAGACACGAAGAAAAATGACTCGGTAAGGGTCACTCAAAGAGTGGCACAGCCAAACTTGCAGTAATTTCATTTCAATACAGGAGTCCAGTGGCACCTGGGGGGCTCAGTCGGTTAAGTGTCTGACTTCGGCTCAGGTCATGATCTCACAGTTCGTGAGTTCGAGCCCTGTATCGGGCTCTGTGCTGACCGCTCACAGCCTGGAGCCTGCTTCGGATTCTGTGTCTCCCTCTGTCTCTGCCCCTCCCCATCTATGTCTTTCTCTCTCAAAAATAATATAAAATAAAATAAATAAAATAATAAATAAACAATACAGGAGTCTGATGTTCACAGGCTCTGAAGTCGGTAAATACTTCAGCAAATACAGAAATTTCTTTTTCAGACTAAATGTGTATTCATTCATTCAACCAATTCCAAGTTCATCCTCGACCACATCTCCCAAAGGGGAACATCTCGGATCCTAACGGTTATCAAATTCTACCATCCTTACCTTACAGATGGCCACTTCTCCTTAAGCCCAAATATTGTACTAGAGAGTCCCATGGTCTCCACCACGGCCCCCCTGCCCCAGGCCCAGAGAACACCTGCCCGCACCGGCAAGGGAGCCCAGCATCACCCCGACCCACCGGTCACAGCACTGGACAGCTGACCCAACCTGGTCCAGTGGAATCCCTCTCCCCGAAATTAGGGTTTTAGACACAGAGTCTGAATCACGTTGCACTGGGCGCTAAGTCGGTGGGGCCGTGTCATGTTATCAAGAGAGAAACGAAAGCTTCACTGAAAACGCTTGCTTACCCAGAAGGGGATGGAATAACACGGAGAGAGTGGCAGAAATAAGAGACCACTCAAATCCAAAGAAGGAACAGCAGAGATTCGGTGCCACAATTTTTCCCATTTCTGTGAAAGCCAAGGTACAACTGAATCTCACCTGATACTCCCGCTTCTTGGCCAAAATGTCAGCTCGGCTCTTACTACCATCACCTCGTCTACTACCAACCCCCACCCCCACCGTCGTCGTCGTCCTTTCTTCCAGACGGTTTCTGGGCGCTTCCTTGCCTGGCAACCACACAGCCTGCGTTGAGCCTGCTGTGACAGGCTCTCACTTTCTCCCTTTGTTCCGTGTAAATATCTGCACCAAAAATCCCGACCCACTCCAGTCAAAACATACCCTGCTACTATCCGTGTGGTTCTGGCTTTTACAACCACTTGTAATAATCACCTTGAAATCTCCACAAAGTCTCTGAATTGTTTGGCATCCCCACAGAACTGTATTTTTAGATCAGGACACATGCAACCTAGGCTGATGTGGTGATGTGCTGAGAGGTACAGAACATGCTTTTCTCGGACATTCCATTTTAGTCCAGGAGAGCTGGAGAAGAGTAAATAATTTGGATCAGTATTTTGAATTATGAAAAAAGTGACAGGATAAAGTAATAGCATGAAAATTTGCATGATATTTTTTGACACAAAATACTCAGGTCTACAGAAATGCCCCCCTGTGATGAGATCCTAGTAAGTATGCCTCCCCCTTGGCCCTCGCCCCAAGGGAAAACGGGTGAAAAGAAAGCCACAGGAAATGTCTTAAAGGCACTGACAATGTCTTGGAGCCGTGCACAGGCTCTCTCTGTCACTGCTGCCCTCTCTCTGGCTCAGCCTCTATCTCCACATGCTTCCCTCTCTGCTCTGATCTCCGGGAAGCAACATGCCCACAACGTCCCCCATCTCTGCCAGGTGCCAGTGCCGAACAGTATTCTCCTACTTTGTTGTGTTACAGAGCAACAGAACTGGGCTCATTCTCATTTAATGCCTTACAGCTCTATCAGCTTTTACTTAAAACCCCCTCTTCCTTAATTCATTTTAGTGGGCAAAAGTGAAGTTGAAGACGGGCCCAGAGACCCCTCTAAAGGAGTGCCTTCCCCAGGTCCCTGCTGAGGAAAGCCATCTTATATATGTCCTGAATCACCAGATCCCATGGCGGTACCAGCTTCCCAGCATGAGCACATAACCCAAAACCAGCTAATCCTTATTTCAACCGGCCTCTTGTGAAGTGGCTTGCTTTGTGATCACAAGACAACTTAGATTCCCTTTCTGAGTATGAGGCAGAGAGAGGACTTGCAGCAGAATCAATTAGTAGCAGGAGCAAAATGTAAAGACAGAGATTCAGAAATAAGAGCTATAGTGAGACCATCTTGAACCTTCTCTCCCCACACCATTGCCACCCTGCCCACATCCTCTTGACAACTATGAGCAGACAAAGTAGGTTTTAAAATGCAGGAAGTAGAGACATCCTTCCTTTTGCTTCCTCTCTTGAACTTCCCGTTTTCTGCCTCTTCGTGACTAGGGCACCCAGACAGAGGCAGGGTGACCTTCCCTCCCTTCCGTGCCTAGATGGGCAAAGAGATTCCCAGGGCCCTGCCTGCAGGCAGCTTATTGGCTAATTGTGGCACTCATCTTCCAGGAAAGTTGTCTCAACCACTATGACTTAAAACCATAAAGAGACTACCTTTCTCACAGAATGAGAAGCCTGGAGCAGAGTAGTTGCTGGTGTGGTTCCAAGTACTCAAAAAATTCAGGGTGACAGCTTTGCGATTCTCTTGGCTTTTCCCTCGTTGTTGGAACTCTGACCATAACATTCAAATGCTGGCACAGAAAGAAGAAAAGCCAACAGAAGTTTTCTAAAATATCCCACCCAATCACTTCTTCATGAGTCCCAAATGCCACTCCTATCTACAAGAAAGAGGGGAAGTGTCATTTACTTTTAGTTAGGAATATTGACATACCCCGTAACACAGGGGTCCTGCTGGTAATGAAAAGCGTAGGTAATCAGCAATATCTACCATGATCACGGTGGCAAATTGAGTATGTGGACCCTACCTAAGTCAACTCTGTGCTCCAGTCCAACCTGCACCACACAGCTCTGCCTTGGGAGCCTTCGGGTGCTGGTCTAGCTTTTAATAAGATAATACACACCCTCCATCCCATTTCACTGCTGTTCTCACGGAATAGGAGTGACTGGCAGAGCTGGGTTTGGGAATTCCTGGGGTTCTTTCTTAGCTATGTGCCATCTACAAGCTTGTAGCACCTACAAGCACCTGTCTTCAATTTCTAACAACAGTCTGAATCTCATCTATGGTGGAGCAGTCAAGATAGTGGCAATTCTTGGTGCTAAGACCACATGGGTTCTGAATAGAGTTCCAGTGCCTGAGCCATGTTCCAGACTCTGAGGTGTGGCGACTGCTGGTGTTCTGGGAAATCCCTTCTGCCCTTTTATCCCAGGGGTTCTCAAATGTGAGTGTGCATCAGGATCAGGTGAACATCTAGTTAAATCACAGATTTCTGGGTTCTACCTTCGAGATTTGGGTTCAGTGGTTCTAAGTAAGGCCCAAAGATTTGCATTCCCAACAAATTCTCTGCTGATGCCGATCTCCCTGGCCTGGTATAACTCATAGGACACTCACATCACTGGAGATCACCAGAATGAATCTTGACTTCTTGTGGCTAAAAGAAACTGCTTGATACACCCTTTGGATAGACAGAAGTGCATAAGACCAGATGGGGAACAAGGTCTCATGACAAACACCATGTCGCTCAGAACCCTGCCTGCACTCTGGTGGCTCCAGTGGTCACTGGGTCAAGTTCCACCGCCTGATTTTTTCTTCCCTTAGGATGAGTGCTCTCCTGAATGGCTCCACACCAGGTTGTGAGAGACTTTCAGCCTTTAATCTTCAGTGCAGGAAACATGTTTGAATTCCTTCAGTGAATTCATCTACATTCAAGCAAGGCCTACATACTATATTCATAAGAAAGCACAATTGATCACATCACTGCCCTGGGCTTAAAGCGAATGGCCAAATAAATGAGCAAAAATCATGTGTCATGTGCCATGGGGAGCAAAGAATGAACAATATATAATCCCTGCTTTTGAATAACTCCGTGTAATTGGGGACACACACTTGTAAACCAACACATAGTTTAATAAATACGGTAAGTGATATAATAATGCTGTGGACAGAGTGGTGGTATGGAAGCAAAGAAGACATAGGAAGTCAATAGGAGGGAATCAAGGACAGCCTCAGCCCAGCTCTACTCGAAATTCTGAGGAATTTCATTTATGCTTATACGTTGCTAATAGCACTGTTAACCTCCTGGGCAGAAGGACATTTTCTTTCAGTAATCTTAACTGAGCCTATAGAGATCTCCCCCACCCCCTTCCCTCCCAGAATAGTGGTTTCCTGAGATATGAACCCACCAGGCTCAACTGTCCTATCTTTCTTTAGAATGAGATGATAGTTCATCCCTCCCTCTTCCTTTCCCTCTACCCTTCACAAGGCACTTCACAAGTGTTCAGCAGCCATCCCCCAAAATAAGCCCATTCAAATAGGGCTCAGGTTGGAAAGAATGTTACCAGGCATTTTACTCAAATAAGGATAGCCATTGCTCCCTGCTCTAGATTGGTAGCTGGACTTAGCGGAAAGAACACCAAACATGAAGTCAGAACATCTACACTTGGAGACCCAGCTCCTCACTTAGCACTTTAGTCATCCTGGCAGATATAGTGAATTTAACCTTCCTGAAACTCCACTTGGTTTGTCAATAAAATGGAGGTAGTGGGGTGCCTGGGTGGCTCAGTCAGTTAAGCGTCCAATTCTTGATTTCAGCTCAGGTCATGATCTCAGGATTGTGAGATCAACCCCCATGTTGGGCTCCACACTGGGTGTGAAGCCTGCTTAAGATTCTCTCTCCCTCTCTCTCTGCCCCTCTCCCCACTTGCACTCTCTCTCCCTCAAAAATAGAATAGAATAGAATAGAATAGAATAGAATAGAATAGAATAGAATAAAATAAAATAAAATAAAATAAAATAAAATAAAATGAAATAAAATAAAATAAAATGGAAGTGGCATTATGGTCTTCACAGGGTAACTGTGAGCTTATACTCATCCTCCTATAAAATAGTGAGTAGAGTCAACAATTTCAATTCTGTAAAATATGGGGCCACGTTTTTGCAATATGAAATGCCTGGGCTGAGCTGGCACAGTAAGCAAGCCAGGACTCTCAGGCCTCACAGTGGTCTGTCACCCCCTCGTGGTGGGAGCTGTTAAATCATGAATAATATATATTCCTTGCTTTTGGATTCTGGATCTCAAGAAGGATTCTGGATCTCAAGCTGGTTTGAACTTCTGGGAAAATGGCAGTGATTGGAGGACTCTTCTGGTTTGTTGGCACCCATTTCTTTGTCCAATTATGTGGAGACTTTGGAGACATGGAGACTCGTCCTCAGCCTCCATACTTCCTGAAAGTAGGTTATCATTTGACCAACATCTCCCCATCATCCTCCACCCCTGGCGACCACCAATCTACTCTCTGCTTCTATAAATTCAACTCTTTTTATAAGAGTGAGGTATATAAGTGAGATCACGCAGTGTTTTTCTTGCTTTCACTTAACATAATTTTCTCCAGGTTCATCCATGTTGTTGCAAATGGTAGGATCCCCATTTTTAAGGCGGATAATACTCCATAATATGCATATGCCACAATTTCCTTATCCATCCGTCCACTGACAGACACTTAGGTTGTTTCCATATCTCAGCTATTGGGAACAATGATGCAATGGACATGGCAGCACAGATACCTCTTCAAGGTACCGACTTCATTTCCTCGGTGATATATTCAGAAGAGTGATTGCTAGGCAGTATGGTGGTCCTATAACTAACATTTACTGATCAAACATCCTATGCCACGCATGATGCCAAGCATGATGTATGTGTCACTTCAGGCAATCCTCTCAACCCTCTGAGGCAGGTGTTATTTTGATTGCCATCTCCATTTCATATGAGATAAACACAGAAGATTCCATCACTTGCCAAGGTCACACAGAAGGTAAGTGGCAGAGCCAGTCCTCAACCTCAGGGAGGCTGGTTCCACAGGCGCCTGGTTCCACAGTTTCAGCACAGAGCACCCCTCCTCAAGGGTGCTTTATGCAACTGTGAGCCCACTCACAGGAGCAGTCTTCCCAGAGTGAGGCTGTGAAAAGTTAGCAAAAAGGGACAATGAGGCACGAAGCTGGGAGCACACAGTAGAGCAGAAGTGGAAAGGGTCCACCTCTTAGAGGAAATGTTACAATACGACAGGTTGCAAACCAACCATTCAACTTCTCCTTTCCTTTCCCCATCATCCACTCCACAACATGGGGGAGTGACTGGATGAGGCAAGAAGGACAATAATAAAAAGAACTGGAAAAGTTATATTTGTAAGAGTGAAGAAGAAGCACCAGATCAGGCAGAAGTGTTCTAAAACAACATCCAGTCTCTAAGTGATCAGTTCTCCAAATCTTCATTGAGTAACTAGCCTGAATTTTTACAGAGCTTGCAGAAGCAATCATAAAATCAGTTCATATTCCTTTAGAGATCAAGAACAATTAGCGCTGCCAGAAGGCCCAAGCACACCAAATATGTGGAAATGTTTAAAAGGGGACTGGGGAGCCTGGGTGGCTCAGTCGGTTGGTTAAGCATCTGACTTCAGCCCAGGTCATGATCCTGCGCTTTGTGGGTCCAAGCCCCGCGTCAGGCTCTGTGCTGACAGCTCGGAGCCTGGAGCCTGCTTCAGATTCTGTGTCTCCCTCTCTCTCTGCCCGTCCCCTGCTTGCACTCTGTCTCCATGTCTCCCCAAAATAAATAAACACTAAAAAAAATTTTTAAAGGGGAGAAAGCTACAACGTCAGAAATTACAGCCAAGTATGTTAGGTGTATGTTAGAATATAATGCCTGGGAATGTTAAAACTAGATTAACAATCCACAGGGATGTTAAAGACTAATAAATGCTTAATTTGTGGACACTTCATTCATTCAAAAAATATGTACTGGGTCCTTGCTACGTGTCTTCATGAAGCTTGTAGTTTTAGAGGGCAATAAATAACTGAGTATATGCAGGGATATAGAATAGGGTAACGATGATAACAAGCATTCAAGATGTGGCTAAGTAATGCCACTTCTAAGATGATCAAGGAAGTACCTCTGATGAGGCGACTTTTGACAAGAAACTGAGACACCTGAGTAAGTAGAGGAAAAGCAATTCAGGCAATGGAAAGTTCAAGTGTGCAGCGTGCCTGGTGAGTGGGAGCATGCATGGTGAGTTCACAGACCATGAAAGAGGCCCATATGGCTGGAGTGGAGCAAAAGGGGAAGCAAGTACCCCAAATAACATCCGAGAAGGGACAGAGGCCCTGATTAGATATCAGGGGTATACAGGTATACAGCAGGACCCACGGGACACTGTAAGGACTTTGCTTTTATGGTGAGGGATATCAGAGGTCCCGAAAGGCCTAGACAGAGCAATGACATGATCTTATATTTATAACAGGATCACTATCATTGCTTTGTGGAAAACGGGGTAAAGGAGTGGGGACAAAGACAGTGCAAGCTGTTAAAAGGCTTCTGCAATAATCCAGGCCAGATCACCCCCGACCCTCTCCCTTCATGGCAGCTGCTGGCCTTGTTCATGGAAATGATGCGTTGCCAGCCCAGGGCTTAGAATGAGGATGATGCTTGAACGAAATCATTTGGCATCATAGCCACAACTCCTGTGCGGATGCCTGGGGAGGAACTGTGCATTCGTCCACATTAAAAACAGAGTCTATGGTAAGAGCCCTTCCTCCGACATGATAGAAGAAGGCATGCAAATGGAAAGAGGCACCATTTCAAACCTTAGTTCATCAAGAAGATACGATTTGCCTGCTGCCAGTCCCCTTTAAACCCATAAGCAAATCCCACTCCCTTCTCCTACCATGCAGGTCCAGATGGGCATGCAAAACTGGACTTGGGAAACCGAGACCCTGTCTTGTTTGCATCCCTGATGCTATGCTAGGGCCCTCTGGGAGGGCTGCTGTACAGACACACCCAGGTTTATTAAAAGCTTCTGCATCACCCAAGAGAAAGAACCGTCCTCCTTCTGCTCTTACAATGAGCTCTTGTGTGTATCCAAGAGATATTCTAAAGCAACAATATCCCTCTAAGTTTGCTGGCCGAATTTTTTGTGCACTCACTTGGGCATTGATCTAGGGCAAAAGCCTGATGCTTTGTGAAGGAGAAGTCCTGGCTTGTAATGTACACTGACCCTTCTCTGCTGGGGGGTATGTGAGACTTAGATTAACCAAGTAAGAAGAGACATCATGTTGGCTCTGACTCCTGTCATAACTGTGTCCTATGAAGTCAAGAGTGCATTTCTATTCCTTTCAATCCTGGAATTTACAGTGGGGGTCCTGGCCAATGCCTTCATTTTCCTGGTGAATTTTTGGGATGTGGTGAGGAAGCAGCCACTGAGCAACTGTGATCTTATTCTTCTGAGTCTCAGCCTCACCCGGCTTTTCCTGCATGGGCTGCTGTTTCTGGATGCCATCCAGCTTACATACTTCCAGAGGATGAAAGATCCGCTGAGCCTCAGCTACCAGACCATCATCATGCTCTGGATGATCACAAACCAAGTTGGGCTCTGGCTCACCACCTGCCTCAGTCTTCTCTACTGCTCCAAGATTGCCCGTTTCTCTCACACCCTCCTGCACTGTGTGGCAAGCTGGGTCTCCCGGAAGGTCCCCCAGATGCTCCTGGGCGCAATGTTTTTCTCTTGTATCTGCACCGCCATCTGTTTGGGGGACTTTTTTAGCAGATCTGGCTTCACATTCACAACTATGCTATTCGTGAATAATACAGAATTCAATTTGCAAATTGCAAAACTCAATTTCTATCACTCCTTCATCTTCTGCACACTGGTGTCCATCCCGTCGTTGTTATTTTTTCTGGTTTCTTCTGGGGTGCTGATTGTCTCCCTGGGGAGGCACATGAGGACAATGAGGGCCAAAACCAAAGACTCCCGCGACCCCAGCCTGGAAGCCCATATCAAAGCCCTCAGATCTCTTGTCTCCTTTCTCTGTCTCTATGTGGTGTCATTCTGTGCTGCCCTCGTTTCAGTGCCTTTACTGATGCTGTGGCACAACAAGATCGGGGTAATGATCTGTGTGGGGATCCTAGCAGCTTGTCCCTCGATACATGCAGCAATCCTAATCTCAGGCAATGCCAAGCTGAGGAGAGCTGTGGAGACCATTCTACTCTGGGTTCAGAACAGCCTAAAGATAGGGGCAGACCACAAGGCAGATCCCAGGACTCCAGACCTATGTTGAAAGCAGACACGAGATGAAACGAGCTCTTCATGAATATGCCTCTGATTGTTCAGAAAGCCTTCAGAAAGCTATTCCAGTTTCTTCCGTAAACATAACTTTACATCAGTGAACTCACCCAGAGTGGAATAAAAGAATCAAAGCTCTAACCATGGCCTAGTCAAGAATGGCACAAGTTCCCCAAGTTTGTTTTGATAAAATGAGTGAAATTGAGAGGTGAGGTACTCAGTGTAAATGCTTTGTACACTATAGTTCATTAGTGTTTGGTATGAACCAAAGTATGAGAAATCACCTCTTCCCAAATAATATCTAAACCCCAAGATAGCATGGTTGGCTTTTGACATGACTGATAAACCTATTTCTTAAAGCAGGTGCTCACTTAATATTGGAAAATATTCACTACCGTGGCAATTACATCACCCTCTTCAAACTCCACAAGTTCGGAAGTTTGGAAACAGAAGATACGAAAAGACAGACGTGGAAGATCAATTGTCGTTGCTTCAGCTTCAAGAGGTACTACACAAAACTCCTACATGAATCAGAGAACAGGGTCTTTGTCTAAAAATACACCGCTGCAGAAATGCACACTCAACCTGCTTTATAGTGAGGGTGGGGAGGGGAAGAGAGGTAGATATTTGCTTGGTGGGTGCCCTGGACACCAGCCCTGGTGTATGCCTTCTGGCTCTTCTCTATTTGCCCTTGAACATAATGCTTTGCCTGGCACCAAGCATGAGAACCTGCCAAAACAGCCTGCCTTAAAAAGCCATGTTTGTGGACATTCAGAGTTCTCTGCCTGCATGGGAACCTAGCCAGGAAAGCTCCTCAAATCAGATCCTACAAGACTCAGGAGAGAAAAAGATAAACAAGACAGATAAACCTTGACAGGCTTCAAAGGCATGGCAGGTCACCCACAGAGGCTTGTAGCTCTACTGGCTGTGGGTACCCCTGAGGAATTGCTTCCTCCTCTCCGGCACCTAATTCCTCCCCCTACTTACTCTCCCAAACTAACTAACCTTTTGTCACCTCCACTGGGCTAAACGGTTGATAACTTCGTCTGGTCTCTTTTCTTTGGTTTCCCTCAAAAGCAGGGGTCCCACTCTTGGCTGCACATTAAAATTGCCTGAGGAGCTTTTTAAAATCTCAGCATTCAGGCCACATACCAGGCCAATTCAATCAGATCTCGAGAGGTAGAACCCAGGGATCACTTTAAAGCTCCCCACGTGATTCCAGGGTGCAGCCAATGTTGAGAACCACTGTTCTCGATGCCCTTTTTCTTGAGCTGGATGATGTCAGACCCTCTTGTGGACCTACACTGTGGCCTTTTCATTCCATTTTCCATACTTGAAGAAGTATAATCATACAATAGTGAGGACATCCTTTCTTACTTTGCTTTCCTTCTTTCTCTCTGGAGAATTTATACCGGTCTCCATTACCTTTTACTCCTCTCCCTGGCTTTATTTTTAACATCATATTTTGATAAAATTTCAAATTCATGGAAAAGTTGTAAGTTGCCCACATTCACTCATTATTTATATTTCACCCCATTTCTCTCTCCCTCCACTCCCCCATACAGATACCTCCAGTTCCAATTCAGTAATACACAGTCTACTTTAGTTTTCCGTTTTACATACTTGTAACTCCCTTCTCTAACCATGAGAAATATATTCCATTTATGCTCGATATATTTTCTCATTCAGTTATGCCTAGAAGACAGAGAAAAATGGTTTTGGAATTGCTATCCTATAGGACTCCAAAAAGCAAAATGAATAATTAGAATTCAATTATTTGTTTATGGTATTTTTTCATTTTTAGGTAAAATTTACATACAGCAAAATGCACAGATGCTAAATGTACAACAGAATATGATGTGAAGTTTGATAAACATATACACACAAGTAACCAACACTCCAAATAAGATAATCAATATTTAATCAGAACAGAAAGTTCTAGTATTCTCTTCCAGTCAATCCCCATCCACTATGGGCAAATACTATACTAATTTCTTCACATAGATTAGTTTTGCCTGTTCTTGTATAAATCCTAAAGATATTCCTTTATTTCTGCTACTTTTGCTCCACATAATGTTTTTGAGATTCATCCTGAATAGTGCATGAGTTACAGCTTGTTTATCTATCACTACTGATGAACATTTGTCTTGGTCACAGTTTGGGGCTATTATGAATAAAGTTGGGGTTTTTTTTTCTTAATTTTCTTGAATCCATCTTTTCATTTCTCTTAAATACCTAGGAGCAGAATTACTTTGTCATTAAGTCGGTGTACATTTGACTTTATAAGAAATTGCAAAGGGGTTTTCCAGAGTGACTCTAGCTTTTTGTGCTCCCATCAACAATGTAAGAGAGTTGTTCCATATTTTTACAGGCATTTGGTATAGTCAGTCTTTGGAAATTTTGGCCATTCTAGTGGGAAGAACTGGCCAATCTAATGAATGTCTCATTGTGATTTTAATTTGCATTTCTCTGATAATTAATGATATGGAGCACTTTTTTCATGTTTCTGGGCCATTTGTATATCTTCCATTATAAAGTAATTTTGATTTGTTTGATCCTTTATAAAATGCATTAAGTATAGTTGATGACTTTTTTCTATTATTTTTTATTAATTGGTGGGAGTTTGGTAGCATGTGTGTGTGTGTGTGTTTGTGTGTGTGTGTGTAACATGTATAGTTTTTGTTGTTGTTTTTCTGGATAAAAGCCCTTTGTCTGATACATGTATTGTGACACTTGTAATCCAGACTATGGTTTGCCTTTTCATTTTCTTAATGGTGTCTTTTGATGAGCAGAAATTTTGAATTTAAAAAAAATCCAATTTATCATATTTTTCCTTCCATACTTAGTGCTTTCTATGTCCTCTGTAAGAAATATATGCCTGCCTCTAATGTGCAAAAATAGTCAACTATGATTTCCTCTAGAATTTTAATAGTTTTCACTTTTCTATTTACAACTATAATTCATCTTGAATTAATTTTTGTATCTAATGTTAAGCAGGGTTGAACTTTTTATTTTTTCCATAAGTGTATTCAGGTATTCCAGTACCATTTGTTGAGGACTTCCCTCTCTTCATTGAATTACTGCCTATTTTGAAAAACATATGATTATGTATTCACGGATCTCTTTCTGATTTTCTGGTTTCTATATTATGTTCCATTCACCTTTCTTGATTACTGTAGATCAATAGTAAAATTTAAAACAAGATATGGTGATTTTTCCAAATTTTCTTTTCTTTTTTTTTAATTTTCTTTTTTATTTTTTACAATTTACATCCAAATTAGTTAGCATATAGTGCAACAATGATTTCAGGAGTAGATTCCTTAATGCCTCTTACCCATTTAGCCCATGCCCCCTCCACAACCCGTCCCGTAACCCTCAGTTTGTTCTCCATATTTATGAGTCTTCTGTTTTGTCCCCCTCCCTGTTTTTATATTATTTTCGTTTCCCTTCCCTTATGTTCATCTGTTTTGTCCCTTAAAGTCCTCATATGAGTGAAGTCATATGATTTTTGTCTTTCTCTGACTGATTAATTTCACTTAGCATAATACCCTCCAGTTCCATCCATGGAGTTGCAACTGGCAAGATTTCATTCTTTTTGATTGCCGAGTAAGACTCCATTGTGTGTGTGTGTGTGTGTGTGTGTGTGTGTGTGTGTACACACACACACACACACACACACACCACATCTTTATCCATTCATCCATCAATGAACATTTGGGCTCTTTCCATACTTTGGCTATTGTTGACAGTGCTGCTATAAACTTGGGGGTGCATGTGTCCCTTCAAAACAGCACACCTGTATCCTGTGGATAAATGCCTAGTGGTGCAATTGCTGGGTTGTAGGGTAGTTCTATTTTTAGTTTTTTGAGGAACCTCCATACTGTTTTCCCGAGTGGCTGCACCAGCTTGCATTCCCACCAGCAGTGCAAAAGAGATCCTCTTTCTCCGCATCCTTGCCAACACCTGTTGTTGCCTGAGTTGTTAATGTTAGCCATTATGACAGGTGTAAGGTGGTATCACATTGTGGTTTTGATTTGTATTTCCCTGATGATGAGTGATGTTGAACATTTTTTCATGTGTCGGTTGGCCATCTGGATGTCTTCTTTAGAGAAGTGTCTTTTCATGTCTTTTGCCCATTTCTTCACTGGATTATTTGTTTTTTGGGTGTTGAGTTTGATAAGTTCTTTATAGATTTTGGATACTAACCCTTTATCTGATATGTCATTTGCAAATGTCTTCTCCCATTCTGTCGGTTGCTTTTAGTTTTGCTGATTGTTTTCTTCGCTGTGCAGAAGCTTTTTATTTTGATGAGGTCCCAGTAGTTCATTTTTGCTTTTGTTTCCCTTGCCTCCGGAGACGTGTTGAGTAAGAAGTTGCTGCAGGCAAGATCAAAGAGGCTTTTGCCTGCTTTCTCCTCGAGGATTTTGATGGCTTCCTGTCTTACATTGAGGTCTTGCATCCATTTTGAGTTTATTTTTGTGTATGGTATAAGAAAGTGGTCCAGGTTCATTCTTCTGCATATCGCTGTCCAGTTTTCCCAGCACCACTTGCTGAAGAGACTGTCTTTATTCCGTTGGATATTCTTTCCTGCTTTGTCAAAGATTAGTTGGCCACACGTTTGTGGGTCCATTTCTGGGTTCTCTATTCTGTTCCATTGATCTGTCTGTTCTTGTGCCAGTACCATACTGTCTTGATGATTACAGCTTTGTAGTATAGCTTGAAGTCTGGGATTGTGATGCCTCCTGCTTTGGTTTTCTTTTTCAAGATTGCTTTGGCTATTCAGGGACTTTTCTGGTTCCATACAAATTTTAGGATTATTTGTTCTAGCTTTGTGAAGAATGCTGGTGTTACTTTGATAGGGATTGCATTGAATATGTAGATTGCTTTGGGTAGTATTGACATTTTAACAATATTTGTTCTTCCTATCCAGGAGCATGGAATCTTTTTTCATTTTTTTGTGTCTTCTTCGATTTCTTTCATAAGCTTTCTATAGTTTTCAGTCCATAGATTTTTCACCTCTTTGGTTAGATTTATTTCTAGGTATTTTATGGTTTTTTGTGCAACTGTAAATGGGATCAATTCCTTGATTTCTCTTTCTGTTGCTTCATTGTTGGTGTATAGGAATGCAACCGATTTCTGTGCATTGGCTTTATACCCTGCAACTTTGCTGAATTCATGAATCAATTCTACCAGTTTTTTGGTGGAATCTTTTAGGTTTTCCATAGAGTATCATGTCATCTGCAAAGAGTGAAAGTTTGACCTCCAAATTAGTAATCAAAAATTTGCCAAAAAACAAGAGTCCAGGGCCAGATGGCTTTCCATGGGAATTCTACCAAACATTTAAGGAAGAGTTAACACCTATTCTCTTGAAACTGTTCCAAAAAGTAGAAATGGAAGGAAAACTTCCAAACTCTTTCCATGAAGCCAGCATTACCTTGATTCCAAAACCAGACAGAGACCCCACTAAAAAGGAGAAATATAGACCAATTTCCCTGATGAACATGGATGCAAAACTCCTCAACAAGGTATTACCCAACTGGATCCAACAATACATTAAAAAAATTATCTACCATGACCAAGCGGGATTTATACCTGGGATGCAGGGCTGGTTCAATATCTGCAAAACAATTAACGTGATTCATCACATCAATAAAAGAAAGGACAAGAACCATATGATCCTCTCAGTAGATGCAGAGAAAGCATTTGACAAAATACAGCATCCTTTCTTGATAAAAACCCTCAAGAAAGTAGGGATTGAATGAGCATATCTGGAGATCATAAAAGCCATATATAAATGACCCAACACTAATATCATCCTCAATGGGGAAAAACTGAGAGCTTTCCCCCTAAGGTCAGGAACAAGACAGGGATGTCCACTCACCACTGTTATTCAACATAGTATGGGAAGTCTTAGCCTCTGCAATCAGACAACACAAAGAAATAAAAGGCATCCAAATCGGTCAGGAGGAGGTCTAACTTTCACTATTAATTTATTTGTAAAAATGAAAAAAAAAAAGCCTGTTGGAATTGTAATTGTGTTAAATCTAGATATCAATCTGGGGGTAGTGACTTCTTAAAAATACTGTCTGATAATCTACGAATATGATATATCTCTTCATTTAGTTAAGTCTTTAATTTCTCTCAGAAATATTTTATAGGTTTTAGTATAGAGGTCTTACATATCTGTTGATAAAATTATCCCTAAGTACTTAATATTTTATAATCTTATCATGTATGGAATTTTTTAAGTTTCCTTTTTCAATTATTTGCTGCTAGTATATAAAATATAATTGATTCTTGTATACTAAACATGTATCTTGAGACTTTCCTTAATTTATAGTTCGAGTAGTTGTAGATTCTTTCAAACTTTATACTTAAATAATCATGTCATTAGCAAATAGAGACAGTTTTACTTCTTCCTTCCCAATCTTTATGCCCTTCATTTACTACCTTATTCCACTGGCTGAGATCTTTAGTACAATATTGATTAGTAGTAACATGAGTATACATCCTTGCCTCATGACTGATCTTAAGGGGGAAACATCAGTATTTTTGTCATTAAGTACAATGTTAGCTATAGATCTCTTACAATTCTCATTTATCAGATTAAGAAAGACCATTTTCATTCCTAGTGTGTTAAGAGTTTTTATTATTAATGAGGGTTGAATTTATCAAACGTTTTTTCTATATTTATTGAGATGATTGTATAATTTCTCTCCTCTACTTTGTTAAAACAAAGATTTACACTGAATAATTTTTAAATGTTAAATCAATCTTATATTCCTGGGATAAGCCTTCACTTAGTCATAATGTATTATATATGTATTATTATTTTATGTGTTGTTCTATTTGACTTTCTAATATATTGTTAAGAATTTTTGCATCTATGTTCGTGAAGAATACTAACCTTTCTATATATTCTTAATACCTTTTTCAAGTTTGGTATTGGGGTTATTCTGACCTCATAACACAAGTGGGGAAATGTTTCCTCCATCTTAATTTTATTGAAGACTTTGTGTAAAATTGGTATTATTCTTTCCCTAAATATTTGGTAGCATTAATCAGAGAAATCATATGGGATTGAAATTTTCTGTTCAGGGAGGTTTTCCAAATTATTATAATTATAATTTACTTAATTTACATAGTATTACCAAGATTTTTTATTTCTTACTGTGTCTATTTTGTTAAGTTATATTTTTCAAATAATTTGTCTATTTTATGTTTTTAAATTTATTGCCATAAATGTGATTAATATCCCATTATTATCATTTTAATGTCTGTAGCATTTGTTTTGAGATCCTCTCTTTCATTCTCAATTTTGGTAACTTTTGTTCTCTTTTGAATTCATCATTTTAGTTAGGGATTTATCAATTTATTGATAATATTTCCCAGAATAAACTTCTTGTTTCATTTTATTACCTCTACTTTTATTTTCTTCTACTCATTATTTCCTATTATTTACTATTTTCTTCCTCCTACTTTTGTAGGTTCAATTTCTCTGCCTGATTTAGCTTCTTAAGGCAGAGAATTATATTACTGATTTTGAATCTTTTTTTTCTGCTCTAACATAAACATTTAAGGCTTTAAGTTTTCTGCTAAATATGTTTTGCCCATATCTCACAAATTTCAATATATTGTATTCTCTCCTAGGTTTATTGATATAATTGGCCTATAACATTTGTAATATTAAGGTGTACACTGTGATGATTTGATACACATATATATTGCAAAATATCTACCGCAATAAAATTTGTTAACACCTCCTTTGTCTCACATAATTACCATTTTGTTGTTTTCTCTGGTCATGGTACAAGTATTAAATCTTTACTCTCATAGAAACTTTCAAGTACAGAACACAATATTGTTAACTCTAGTCACCATGTTTCATGTTAGATCCCCAGAACCTATTCATCTTATAATTGAGAGTCTGTAGCCTTTGACCAACACCTTCCCTATTTCCCCTACCCCCAAGCCCTGGCAACCACCAATCTTCTCTGTTTCTATAAGTCCAATGATTTTAGATCTTAAAAGTAAGTGAGATCATACAGTATTTGTCTTTGACTTATTTCACTTGGTATAATACCCTCAAGATCCATCCATATTGTCACAAATCACAAGGCTTCCTTCTTTTTTTTATGGCTGAGTAATATATATTACATTTTCTTTGTCCATTCATCCACCAATAGATACTTAGGTAATTTCCTTTGACTTTGACTTATTTCACTTAGTATAATACCCTCAAGATCCATCCATATTGTCACAAATCACAAGGCTTCTTTCTTTTTTTTATGGCTGAGTAATATATATTACATTTTCTTTGTCCATTGATCCACCAATAGATACTTAGGTAATTTCCTTTGACTTTGACTTATTTCACTTAGTATAATACCCTCAAGATCCATCCATATTGTCACAAATCACAAGGCTTCCTTCTTTTTTTTATGGCTGAGTAATATATATTACATTTTCTTTGTCCATTCATCCACCAATAGATACTTAGGTAATTTCCATATCTTGGCCATTGTGAATAATGCTACAATAAACATGAAAGTGTAGGTATCTCTTCAATATCCTATTTTCATTTCTTTTAGATGCATACTCAAAAGTGGGACTGCTGGATCATATGGTAGTTGTGCTTTTAACATTTTGAGGATCCCCCATACTGTTTTCCACAGTGGCTGTACCAATTCATGTTGCCACCAACAGCGCACAAATGTTCCACCTCTTCACCAGCATTTGTCAGCTCTTGTCTTTTTTTTTTCTATTTTATTTATTTATTTTAAGATAGAGACAGAACTAGTGGGGGAGGGGCAGAGAGAGAGAGAGAGAGAGAGAGAGAGAGAGAGAGAATCTCAAGCAAGCTCAGTACTGTTAGCACAGAGCCCATGAGGAGCTCCAACTCATGAACTGGGAGATCATAACCTGAGCAGAAATCAAGAGTCAGACACTTAAGCTACTGAGCCACCTGGGCACCCCAGCTTTTTTTTTTTTTTTTTAAGCTTCTTTATTTACTTTTGAGAGAGAGAGAGCACAAGCAAGGAGGGGCAGAGAGAGAGGAGGAGGAGACACAGATTCCGAAGCAGGCTCCAGGCTCAGAGCTGTCAGCACACAGCCCAGTGCAGGGCTCTAACTCACGAACTGTGAGATCATGACCTGAGCCGAAGTCAGATAATCAACCAAGGTACTCAGGCGCCCCTTGTCTTTTTGATAGTAGCTATTCTAACAGGTGTGACATGGCATTTCATTGTGGTTTTGATTTGCATTTCTGATAATTAGTGATGTTGAGAACCTCTGCCCATTGTTTTAATCAGGCTGTTTATTCTTTTGCTACTGAGTTGCACGAGATCCTTTTTTATATTTTGCATGTTGATCCCTTAACACATGTGTAGCGTACAAATATCTTCTCCAAGACTCAAAAGTTGAGGCTGTTCATGTGACTGGTTATGAAAAAACCTTAAATAGGGAAGTGATGTGATCACAGCAGTGATTTTATAAAGATTTGTCTGATATTGATTCAAAGAGTTGCAGGCAAAGGGTTTGAACCATTTGAACTTCAACTGCAATGAGAGATTTGGACTAGGATGTGGTAGTACAAATGGAGAATACAGAATAAATATGAGAGACCTTTTGAAAAACATCATCAACTAGCACCTTGATATGGTGGTTGATAGACAAGGAAGAATCAAAGTTTTCAGTGTGTGAGTGTGTTGTAATAGGATATAACTAACAGAAATAAAGAAGTTGAGAAAGTAAGTGGGGTTGAATTTGAGGAAAATGGTAGATGTGGTGTGGAACTTACTGCAACTGGGTTGGTATCATGTTATTTAATTGGAAAACACCAGCTTAGTTTTGGAAATGAACTGAAATTCAGATCAGAAGACAGAACCAATAGACTTGTCATCATCAAAAGGGAAGCTATTCTGAAAACTGTAAATCTTGAATTGGGTTATAAAGGTAGAGAAAAAAACATACTGTCAAGGTTGGAGGCCGTAAATTTATGGGAGGAGCAAGTGGATAAGAGGTAGTGAGGATACTTGGAATGGACTAGATTTTTGTTCATTGCCTTCCTGGCACTTTCTTTGCCTCCACCACCTGCTCCTCATGCTACAACTACGATGTGCACCAGGATCCTTGCTCCTGACCATATTTGAAGAGCGCATTTTGAAGAACCCAAGCCCATCACAGTCTACCTGTTGGACCTTTTAAACTTGATCCAAGAAAACTTTGTGAGACATGAAATCCAGCAACTTCTCATGGCTAGTTTCCTGCCATATTCCGTTCCAAGCAGAAATGAGCACAATCAAGAGGTGGGTAGTGGCAAAACCTGGTTTTCTTTGATTCTTGATGTTTCCAAAGTCCAACTACATCCTTGCCCTGGTTAGGTTTGACTGTGAAATCCTTTATCATAGTCTACGAGACAAATACATACTACTTTTTGGGGCGCCTGGGTGGCTCAGTCGGTTCAGCGTCCGACTTCGGCTCAGGTCATGATCTCACAGTTTGTGAGTTCGAGCCCCGCGTCGGGCTCTGTGCTGACCGCTTGCTCAGAGCCTGGAGGCTGCTTCAGATTCTGTGTCTCCTTCTCTCTCTGCCCCTCCCCCACTCACGCTTTGTCTCACTCTGTTTCTCAAAAATAAATCAATGTAAAAAAAATTAAAAAAAAAAAACCAAATACATACTACTTTTGTCTAAATGTGTTCGGATTGAATTCTTACACTTGCAACCCAAAGATCTATGATATGATGTGTGATGCACAATCTATAAATGGAACCAGTAAGTCCACGAACAGACACAGAAAGAAGGTATGACATTTCAGTTAGCTGTGGACCAGGAAGAAAAAAGCATTATTCTTAGAATGTCCCGGCTCAGACTCAGTGGGAAATCTAAATAACAGAGGATTAACTTCAGTAATCGAAAGAAAAAAAGATAAATAGTCACGGGGCCTCTTTCATAATACATTTTATTCTATTTTGTCTATTTCGTTCACAATGCGTAGTTAATTTAACATGTTTATGACTGAGCCTAAATAAACTTTATTTATTTATTTAATGGTGCCACTCACTGAAATATTGCCTGAGAAGCTATCATGCTTTCAAAAGGAATTGGGGCGAGAAGGAGATGATGGTATAGGAGTCCACCCTAAGCTCTCTATACAAAGGAGGCCCTAAATATGCACAATTCCTTTTGTAAGTACTTGGTGGAAACGCCCCCAAATCTCTCACCCTAGATAATTTCTCCTCCTAATTAGTCAGCAGTTTTTCTTGATATAGCTGAGGGGTATTCACACCAAAAGCGGAGGTAGGGGAAACCGAAAAAGAGCTGGGACAAAGTGTGTGCACTTCCCTGTTTTGCTGAAGATTAGCATCTGCCAAGTGCAAACAAAATTAAGGTCTCCTGGCACCTTCCAGTTTGGCCAGCAAGGCAGTGGAAATCTTCATAAGTGAAAGCACACATACACGCAGGAAATGTAAGAAGCCTAACCACCCATCTACGAACTAAGGATTTCCAGCATTCATCTCAAACGTTCCAGCGTTGGAATGATTAGCAGGCTCCCTGGGGGAGGTGACATTTGAGGGCCTCTGAGGCTTGTCTAAACACTAGATGGAACTGAGCAATTGTTTATACACAGAATTTAGTTTGGCATAATGAACCTGGGATTTTCTACTGCACCATCTTTTTTCTTTCATTTTCTATTTGGATCTTCGAGCAATGACTTTGAAGAAATATCAGGTACGGATGCTTTCTCTAGCCACTCTTTGCTTCTAGGATACAAACTCAGAGACAGTTACAATTTGTAGTGCAGTTAGGGAATATTCCAGAGTCACAATGCCTGACAGTTTCAAATCTCAGCTACAACAGCTGACTAAATTTGAAACGCCAAAATGTCTCTTCATAGACGCACGGATGAATAAGTTGTGATATATGTATGCAATTGTATACGAAATTGGACACGGATCACTTCACAAACATACTGTCAAACGTAAAAAGCATGTTTTAGGAGAATTGGTACATTATGATACTATTTACGTAGGTCTTAAATACCTTTAAAACACCACCACATATTATATAGAGTTAAATAAGTGTGTAATAAAGTATGAAAAAATACGCAAGAATCACAAACATCAAATTCAGGAGAGTGGTTTCTGGTGGCAGAAGTGAAACAGAATGCTCTTTCTTGGTGAGTGTACAAAAAGGACTTTCATTTAATGTTCTGATGTTTCATTTCTGGGGTTAGGAGATGGGCATTCATTATATTCTTCCTTATTCTTCTTTGTGCACACGAAACGTAACAAGATACATTTTTTTTTAAAAGATTGCACCAAAGACTCAGCTTTGTTTTTGTTGGCATTACAAGCTATTCAAACATCTTGGACACTTCTTTGCCGGAACATTCATGTATAGATACACAAGTGTATAAATTAGCTTCACTCTTTCTACAAAAAGTCTGATTTTGGAAAACTTTTTTTAACACTAAATAATCTAGCCTATTTGCTATGCCAATAATTTTCAGAAGTGAAACAGATGACATGGAATAAATTTCCGAAGTTACAAAATAAAAGATTAATTTCAACATATGTTCTCTGACTTCAAAATCGTTCAGCTATCATTCTATTCATATCTTTAAAAATCTACTTGAAAACAACTATTTTCCATTATGAAGCAGAATCCAATTCAATATTGCGTCTGGTTAAAATCTCAATGCACAAGATTAAACTGAAATTATAATCTGTAGAAGAAAAAGTATTGGGCCTCAAGTTCCGAATCAAAAACACTATAAAATTATGAAAACATAATCTAATAATTAAACATTTTGAATTTTCAATTTGTACTTTTTATTATTTAAGATATTATATCCAATATGATATTTTTATGTTATAGGTTTGGTTTAGTACAAAACCTTTTTCTTCAGTGCCACAGGTAAATATAGCTATTGTTTGGAATTATCATTTACATGTTTGTTTGTATCAGCTGCAATTATAAAATATTATGGATTATTTCATTCTTCTCCAGCAAATTCTCAGCTATCTTCAATATTCTGAATATAACAATATTTCTGGCTATAATGTATTCGTGAATGTTTGACTATGTAGAAGTTATAATTTCTCATTCTCTCCACAGACAATCTTTCAGAAATGCATTGTAAAAGTTTTTATGGCCACTTTTTTTTTTTTACAAGAGCCGTCACCTAATTTATCTGCATTCAGAAATTAATCCTGTGGAAATTCTAGTTCTTTCTTTCAGTTCATTAAATTTTCATCATATATCTTTTCTATATAGCAATTGTTCTTTGATTTGTTTTGTAATGGTCTCTTACATTTTTTTTTTGGCAAAGCGGTATTTCAAATTTTCAGTACTTAATTTTCTTTTTAAGAAAATTTTACTTTTCACAAAGAAATGCATTCTCTCTCATTTTTCTAGAAGCATGTGGCCTCATCCTGTTTTCCCTCTTTCAGTAGAGGCCTGACTCTTGCTCTACTCTAACAAAAAACAACAAAACAAAAGAAACACTAAACAGCTTTGCAAGCAAGACAATGGCAATTGGATTCTCGCCACCTCGTGGCGAGACTGGAGACAGACCCAGTCAGCAGACTCCTGCTCTAGCCTCCAGCCAACTGCCCTTTGTGGGATTGTGCTCTCAGCAGCATAAGAACTTCTAGATACCTGGCTATCTGTTGAAAGCTCCAAAATTTCAAAATGTTGGCTCAAGTTTCTTAAAACACTGAACAAATCAAACACAATATAGCCACATGCTGAACGCGATCTGTGGACCACCTGTGTTACCAATTCACAACCTCTCTCTCATGTGGTGTGAAAGCGTTTTTTCTGCTTGAGCACTTGCTCACAGGAGACTAAGAACCATGAGAGAAGCTCTTAAGAAGGTGCTATTCGGGTCGAATAACCCAGAATGTAATGGTGAATTATTCTATTCAGGTGTCATTTTTCTATTAAGGGTAACAAAACAAGAACATCGCTCCGAGAAATTCTCCTGAAGGTTGCTGAGTTTCCAGACTAGAAAGAAGGGTAGACTCCTGCCTCCTATCAGGCTTCCCATCAGTTAGGATTGGACCCCAGGGACCACAGACAGGCTCTGGGCTCTCCCAATGTGGAGTTCTACCAACCATATCCCATGAGCAAGTTTAAGTTAAACTCTGTCATGTATTTCACTTCTATTAGTTCCTGAGCATCCCCATCAAAACTCTAGATGTTGATTTATGATCTCCTGGGACTTAGAGTTTTTTTAAACAAAGATCCCAAACAAACCTAGTATGTTACTTCTTTCATAGATCTTTCTACCCAAAGCCCTCTAGACTGTGTTTTCTTTTTACTCTTTTTAAAAAATGTTTATTTATTTTTGAGAGAGACAGACAGACAGACAGACAGCAAGAGTGGGAGAGGGGCAGAGAGAAAGGGAAACACAGAATCCGAAGCAGGCTCCAGGCTCTGAGCTGTCAGCACAGAGCCCAACGCGGGGCTGAACTCACGAACCAGGAGATCACGACCTGAGCCGAAGTCGGACGCCCAACTGACTGAGCCACCCAAGTGCCCCTCATTTTACACTTTTTAAAAGAAATCCCCAGTTTTGTAGGTTTGGATCCCTTTTCATTGATTTTGTGTAACTTTCAGCTTTTTATTTTTTTGCTTACATTTCTTCCACAATTTCTTTGATTATTGCTGCCTTATATTTATTATTAAGTTTTTGTGTTCTCTCTTCTGCAAGGCACAGTGTATGTAACAGTTCTGTTAGATCCAGCACCACATCCTCTTCCTCCTCTAATCACATTTCTTTCTTTTTTTCCCTCTCTCTATGAATTCTGAATTGACACTTTAGTACTATCTTCAAAAATTCTCATTCTTTTTCTGCAGTATCTAATCTGCTATTTGGAACCCTTCACTCCACTAATTGCTTCAAACATCAGCCAATACATCTCAAAGCATTTATTCATCCATTTCATGATATTAGGGCACATTCTTTTTATAGGACCAGTCAGTGTTCTTTAAAATTTCAATGAAAACACAAGAGAGATGTTTTCCAGCATCTCCTGTGTCTCCTAAGGACTTTGTGGCACAGACAGATGTGCATGTCTTTCTTCACAAGGTTCACTTATTTTGAGTGACTGTATTCTCCTCTATGTTAAACTCTGAAGTGGGAGATGAGGACGTCCTCCCCACATTCAAGGTCGCAATGGGATGGGATCAATATCGAAAGGGTCAAATTTTATAGGGTCTGATGAAGAAACATGGAGAAAGTTATTTTTACCTCCTCAGTTCTGTTTTGCCCAACTAGAGACAACCTGAGCAGAAATCTAACCACTGAGTATAGTGCTTTTTTATTGTGCCACGGGAGCTTGCTAGTAATGCAGAAATGCCCTCATTATCCAATTGGATGATTGTCCTCTGCAGCACGACTTCTAATTTATTCAGTGAGTCACTGCACAAAGTGGAAGCCAACTGTTAGGGTTTCCATGCTGCTCCTGGTAGGTTCCAGAACCTGACAACCTTCCCAGAGGCTCTAAATCTTCTCCATTCCAGGCTCTCCAGCCGCCCCTCACCTCCAGCTCTTGACTCTTCAGGTTTGAGTATACATAATACTGTTCTAATGGAGGATTCTTCTTGTTATTCCAAAAGCAGACTTATTCCATGCATTCTATGCATTTTGGGGCTTGCATTGTCTGAGTGGCAATTTACTTTAAAATGACACAGTATTAGTAACATATATGTGAACATAAATGAACTCTATATAAACTAGGAGGTGGTTAGTTATCATTTGAGGTACTATAGTCACAATCCATACTTCAGGATGATTATTTAAGTAAGATATGACATTTTCTAACCAGGAATCAATAGCTTCAGAGGTGGTCTGGCTCTTAAATTATCCTTATTGAAAATGACTTAATTTGCACAAAGAATATTACACACATTTTTAACTGATTAAAAGTATTTTAGAGGCCCTACCACATTCCCACAAGTACATGATAAAAATCCAGCAAGCCTAGAAGCCTAATGCCACGGTGCAGTGTTCCACACACTGTGGATATGCCAGGGTTCCGGTGCTGATGAAAATAAGCTCAGCCCCGTCTTCATGACTTCATAGAGTCTAGCAGGGGAAGCAAACAAGTACTTTATCATGCCTTTACCTTAGCCCTCAGGGAAAAAGGACATGATATCATGAGTCCACAGATAAAGGGCACCTAAACCCAAGAAAGGAGAATCAGGGAGATTTTCCTGAATGAAGTCACATTTCCCCTTAGACTCAAAGAATGAGTCAAAATTATCTAGTTAAAGAGAATATATAAGAATGTATATGTCCTTGGGAGAGGCGAGGTGATTCAATTACGCTTTGCACATATTACGTGCTCAATAAATATATGTCAGGTGAATATGTGAAGACTTGGATCCAGGAGAGTGAATAAAGAACTAGAAGTGTAATGTTGCTAGCAGACGGTGCATGGGTAGATGTGGTATCCTGAGATGCACAGAAAACCAGAACGCACATCCCAAGAAACATGTCCGGCACATGGCAAGCACTCAGCCACATTTGCTGCAATAATGAACACACAAAGACTCATAGACCACAATGAGGAACCCAAACCTTATGCTAACAGCAACGGAAAGTTACTCACACATTTCATCCGGGAAATGATCTAATCAAGTCTGCATTTTAGAAAAATCATCCTGACTACAGAGTGAACTGTTAAAGCAAGAGTATGGTGAGAGGGTTTTTTGGAGACAGTCGAGAAGATGGAAGGGAGAGCTGGTGAGACCGCAAGGGGAAGCTGTGAAAAAGGAGACAAGAACACAGGTCTGACACACTTGAGGGGACAGAATCATCATGGTGTGGAGTTCGAGTGGATGGGAAGAGAAGAGAAGAGAGAGGGAAGAGAGAGAGGAGCCAAGGAGAAGACCCACCTTCTATGATTTGGGAAACTGAATAGATGATCTTCACATTCTGAGACAGAGAACATAAGAGGATGAATGTGTTTTAAAAGAGTTAATTAATTAATTAATTAATATATTTAGGGACATGCGGACTCCAGATTGTCTGTGGAACATCTCAGTGAAAAGTGAAACTAGTCAAAAGATACACAGATCTGAAATTCAGAGTGAAGATTTGAGAATCATCTTCATAAGCATGGTGACTGAAACCATGAGACTTGGAAGAGAAGAGGGATAAGTATATAATTTTAGGAATAGGCAGAGAAGAAAGTAAAGAGAGTCTAGAGAGAAAGACGGGAAACCAGGAGAACGTGGAGTCATGGAGGCCAAGGAAAAGCATACAACATAAGATGCTGTGGGGCCCTGTTCAAGATCAGGAAATTTGAAGACCAAATGGTATTCATTTAACTATTGAGTAGGAATCATTACTTCATGATGTAGTCATGGTGGGATTCAGACTGGAGTGAGCTGAGGAGAAAGTGGGAGGCAAGGGAGAGGAGGCAGTAAAAACTGACAATCCTTTCAAGATTGGGACTGGGAAGAAAAGAGGAAACAACAGGTCTCTTTCAATTTCCAAGTTTTCTCATTAAACTGCTTGAAAGAATTCCTGCAATATAGAGTGAGGGACATACATACATTTAAATGTATATGTGCCTAATAAAGCTCAAGAGACAGGATTCGTCTGTCTTTCTGTGTGTGAGGTATAAAATGTAGTCATTTTTGTAAACGGTCATATTGATACTACTCCAAAACACCAAGCAATGAATCATAAGAGCCCCTTCTTCTAGATTTCCTTCCCAGATACCTCCACACGATATCCATGGTTGCTTATCAGTCCAAAGAGGGCAGTCGCAGTCCCCACTGTCACTGGTATTTTCGCTGCCATTGTCATCACAGGGTGTAGATTCTGAAAACAGGCAATTGCATCTATTTGGTGCCATACTCTGGCCGCTTTAATCATTGATCCTGGAAGCTGAGGAAAGGGATACTCCATTGTCCCTACTTCTGTTCTTCCTTAGAAGAGCTGTTAATGACTATCCATTTCAATTTTCTCTCTCTCTCTCTCTCTCTCTCTCTCTCTCTCTCTCACACACACACACACACACACACACACACACACACACACATGCTATTTTCCCCCCAACACACCCAGAGTACACCCAGAAGCCTTGTTTAGCTATATACTGTGTCCCCTTCAAAGTTTTTCCAAAAACAGGTATGGGAAAGGCTTTCTATCTCCCTGATCTCTTTGGTGCTTTCAGTTTACAGGGGACTCCATTGTCTTAGAAAGACAATTATCATATTGCATAATATACATCCTAAAGACTGCATTTTCACCTTAATATCATGTGAAGACTACCAAAGTCACACTTCAGGGTTTCTTTTTCAATATTTTAATGGTGGTAAAATATACATCAAATTTTCCACCTTGACCACTGGTAAGTGCATTCATAATTTTGTGCAGCCATCACCACCATCCATTTCCATAGCTCTTTTCTTCTTGTAAAATCAAACTCTATATCCATTAAACTCAGTTTTCTTCTTTAAGAAAGACTTTCTCCTGTATTTTTAGGGCTTGGTCTGGAGGAAAAATGTCTAATTGGACCCACAAAGCAGAAAATCTTTTATCTCAGCCTATAACATATGATTGAGGATTACAATGATCTCATCTTTTTTCAGAGAACAATGTATGACACCTTCCTTACAACCATGCAGCTAGAAGGCCCTTTCCAGTAATCTTCCCAAGTGGGCTGTGGACTCCAAAAGCTTTTGATGTCAACATTACAAAATAGGTAGAGTACTAAGAAATTATATCAAGGTGACAGGTATCATGCTAATAAAATTGTAAGCATTACCTTGGCTAATTCTCACAACAATGTTATCTGGCATTTACTATAATTACTCCTATTACTAAATGAAGAAATAGAAAGAGATTAAGGAACTTAGTGAAGGACATCCTAGCTAGTAAATGGCAGAAGCAGTAACCAAGACTAACTTAAAGTTACCAGTAACCCAGGACTAACTTAAAACTTTTTTTCATATCCACTACACTTTACCCGAAGGATTACAGATGTCAATTGTTAATTAAATCATATATGTTTATACTTAAATACTATATGTATATTAAATAATACATTACCAGGACACCTGGCTGGCTCAGTTGGTGGAGCACGTGACTTGATCTCAGAGTTGTGAGTTCTAGGCCACGTTGGGTATAGAGATTACTTTAAAATAAATAAATAAATGAATAAATAAATAAATTTTAAAATAATACATTACCAAAATCCATATTTTAATATGGAAGGATATCCATATAGTGCTAGCTTAACCTATAGGATTTGGTTACAAAACAACATATATAATACGATACCATTTTTCTAAATGAACCAGCATCTACCTGTCATCTATTATCTATCTATCTATCTATCTATCTATCTATCTATCTATCTATGTATCTAATCTATCATCTATCTATCTATCTAATCTATCATCTATCTTTCTATTATCTACTCATCTAGAAAGAATATACGACCAGAGATGTTAACAGTGATCACAGCTGAATGTGTGGATTTATGTAGACATTTTTGTTTTTTCAATTTTCCCTGTGAATATTTTCTAACCATTTTTTGTAATAAGCACATGTAGCTTTTATATTAGGGAAATATAATAAAAGGAAAACTTCAAATTTAATATGCAATAAAAATTCCCTGATAATAAGATGTTAGTATTGTTCACCCTCACTTCACTTCCTCCATCTAGCAGAGTGCCATGCTCAAGAAATACTGAATGGTCCCCATCTTCAGGTGGCACCTGGTCTGGGACCAGAGAGGAGTCCATGATAAAAGGTACTGTGCAGAGCTGTATGACAGTGAATGGAGCAGACAGTGAGTGGACCTTCTCATTAACATTAGTGACTTCAGATGGCTTTCTTTTGCTTAAAATTTTTATTTTTGACATAATTTCAGCTATGCAGAAATGTTGCAAGGAAAGTACAAATAATTTCCAGATATCCTTCACCCAGATTCCCTATTTGTTAACCTTTTCCTACCTTTCCTTCCTACTGTATTTCAGGTAGATTCAGACACATAGAAAGGGTGAGTCTGTGTCAAGGTTGTTTTCCAAAGTCCTCTAAAAATGTTCCCCTTTACTAGATCCCCTCTGGCAGGAAGCTTCCTCTTGCAGAGTCTAAAAACTCCCTTCTCCTCCTTGCCCCACCCACTCCCATTGCCAAGAAGACTTAACAGGAAGAAGTGTTTGCTCAGGGATGCTGCTAAGATAGAAACACTGTGTGAAGAAGGAAGGACGCTGCTTGAACAGAAGGAGCATATTCTCTGAAGGTGCCTCTCCCCACCACACCAAGCATAAGACCCCATCTGCAAACTAGGCCAACCTTCCCAAGAGAGAGCAGGTAAGTCTGTTTGTCTGTCCTCTCGGCACAGATTGTTGGCCCTTCCCCAATGCCAAGACCTTCGGGGACACCTGTCCTGTCTGTCAGAGTCCTGGCATAGGATTTTAGAGACTGGGTCTTCTGACAGCTGTAGTCTGTATGGCCAAGACCACAGAGTAGGTCCCAGAGATCAGGGTCATTTCAAAGCTAAAGGTTCTCAAAGAGTCCAGGAGAGGATTTATTTCATTAGACAGAGTTTAGGAGGCCACAAATAGACATGGATAAAGTCTAGAGCTAAAGTGTGGGTGAAGGAGAGGGAGCATTCCATCAGTACAAGATCCTATGCATCTTCTGGGCATGGGTCAAATCTCATACTTGTAGCTAGCTGTCAATGGCATGCCTGCCTTCCAAGCCCCCCAAGGGTGCTCTGGAAAAGAGGCATAAGTCCTGCTGGAAAGAAGCCTTGTTCCCAGATTCTGAATGTGGTACTGCGTTCTAATCCCCACAGGCCTTCTCATCCCCTTCATCATGAATTGGTATATGATAATCTCTGGGCTTATCATAGTGGTGCTTAAAATGGTTGGAATGACCTTTTTCCTGCTTTATTGTGAGTATTTGAGCAACCTCTTACCCTAACCTCATACGGTCTTGTTCTTTGACTCTTTTCCCAAAATGTGTAGTTGAATATAAAGGTTACGCGCCTAAGTCTTTCCAGTTGAGGGCAGGGACCTAGTGTAGGGGCAACTGACAATACTCTTCTCACTTCCCAGCACACACAATGGGCCAGGTGCCCTGGTCTGCCTTGGGTATGTAGAACTGACCACTATCTGACGGTTGAACACCACACAAAGCTTTCGCCACTACAATGTTAGTTGGGTAAACTGAGATAAAATACTTGCCAGTGCTTCTTATTGCTGCTCAAACTTGAAAATCAGTGTCAGTTCAACCCAATGACAAGGCTGAAGTAAGAGCTGCATAATAAGGTAATGGGATTTTACTAGGGGACAGATTTCCCCCTGTGTCCATAGAAACTTCCATCCAGATGCTTAGGAGAAGAGTCTCCATAGCAAAGGGTTTCACTGCAGTTGTAGCAAGAATCTTCTCCAGCCCCAGAAACTGGTAGGGAACATGAATGACAAGGAAACATGAGTGAAAGAGGTAGTTGAGTAAAAGGTGTCTTCCCTCTGACGCAAACTGAAGCTGCATTTCCTATCACAGAAGAGAGCAGGAATAAAATATGAATATGAATAAGTAAACACATTTACAAAAAAAAAAAAAAAAACCACCTACACATCTTTGTTGACCTGAGTCAGAGAGCTTCTGATCACACAGTAACAATCATGGCACCCCAGAAGCCCCCGCAGTGATGTTGGTTTGTTATATTCATCGTGTAGCCACCTTTGGGACTGAGCCAACAACTGATTTTCTTTGCAGTCCCACAGATTTTTGGCGGAAGTAATGTCAGCTTCCTTCCCACAGAGAGCTATGGAACAGGTAATGTGCATGACAAGTATCTCCTCTGCACCTCCAGGTTCTTGTGTGCTGACTTCTTACAGACCTTTCTCCAGCCCTTCTTTCTCAAGAAATTCATTTGCAGGAAGGGTCCATAAAGATACTCTAATTGCTATAAGAAGAATACATTCTGGGGATCTAATGTATAGCATGATGACTATAGTTTACAAGACTGTATTACATACTACTTGAAAGTTGCTAAGAGACTAGATCTTAAATATTCTCACCACCAAAAAAGAGAAGGGGGGGGGGAATTATGTGACGTGATGGGGGTGTTAACTAGCCTTACTGTGTAGTTAATAACTTTGTAATATATACATGGATCAAATCATCACCTTGTACACCTAATTAAACTTACACAATGTTTATATCTCAAAGTGAGGGGGGAAAGTGCAGCACTCCCAGAAGAAAAAGGATCTAATTAACTTCCTTGCTTTTATCGATGGGAAACCTAGACTAAGCTGATTGAAATTTCTGATCCTCAGTTTTCCTCCTGGGTATGAGGATGATTTGTATATGATTACTATAATGTAATGAGAAAGTACCTTATAAACTCTGACATGTTGTACACCTACAGGAATTGCCATAAAAAAAAAAAAACATGTCCCACAAAAAAACTCAAAGATTATAATCAGTATTTTTTTGTGTGCCGATCACTCTGCTAGACCAACAGAAGAATGCGAACAGGAGATACCAGTCAGCTGTCCTCTATAAAGCACAAAGCCCCATGCCAGAAGCGAAGGGGCAAAAATGAGGGCTTTCCCTATCAAACCTCCTCCTCTTAAAGCTTTTCCAAGGACCTCCCTCTCACTTCCTCTTAAAACATTTATTACTACAAAAATCTTTAAGAGAAAGATAATTTCTTGTTCATCTTCATATCAGCTGAGGCTCCCAGAACAGTGAGTTAAATGGAGGAAATATTCATGAAATACTTACAAAGTTCTGTGCAGCTATAATCCCAAAATAGTTTCTCATGAAAACCAGGTTATTTTATATTACAAAGAGCCTTTGAGCTGGGGACTGAAATAAAAAGTGAATGCTCACTTGTATGTTTCATTAATATAATTTAAGTTGCTGATTTGGTGTCTGGGTAAACTAAATTGGCCTTCAACCACACAAGACAAATAACTGGGCAGCTGAGGAGAGGTTTTGACCAGCGTCTGAAGCCACTGCAGTATCTGTTTGGCCAACCGGGGAAAATGAGGCTTCTTAGAGGCCTATCAGTTCCCCTATTTATATTTAAAGAAATAAACGGACTCTGCTTGTAGGAAATCTCTGGAATGTTCACCTGCCTCCGTGTCTGCCAGTACCCCCAGTCTTGAACCTAGTTCCAGTTAGCCTCAATTCTTAGAATTGACAGGTTCCCATAAGAGGGAGCCAAAAGATGCCTGCAGAAGGAGGGCTCACAGGGCTGGGGAGTGGGGTGGGAGGGGGGGTGTTGGGAGATCAGACATGGGATGAACAGCACCTGCTCTGTGGAGCCCAGAGGGCAGTGCTCCAAACAGCGCCTGGGAGAGGGGAACACTGTCAAAAGTATATATAGAAAGGAGTGAGAAATTTCCCTCCTGGTACTAAATTCACCCACTCCTCTTCCTTTCTCCTGTTCTTTTTCTCAACATTTCACACCTACTGCCACACACACACACACACACACACACACACACACACACACACACAAAGATATGAAATAGGACGTGGGGTGCAGGGCATGACAAAAAATAGTAGTAGTTAGCTGGAAGCTTCAAAGAAAGAAAATGAAAAATTCTTGCAGGGGGTGGCCAAGAGTGTCTCGTCTTTGCCACTGTCCAGAGACAAATCAGGGACTCAATACCTGCTCTGTGTTGTATTCATGATGCAGTTGCCTTCAGAATTTCTTTTTGTTTCAGTCCCACTGACTTTCGGGAGCAGTAATGTCACCCTACTTCCCACACAGAGCTATGGAACAGGTAAAGTGCATGACAATTATCTCCCCTCGACATGAGGTTCTTAAGTGCTGAATTCTTAGACACTTTTCCCATTGCCTCCTTTCTTATGGAACTTTTTTGCCCAAAAGGGCCATAAAGACCTTCCAATTCATCCCTGTCATGTTGTCCACAGGGAAACTAATACTAGACTGCATGGGATTTCTTCCTGGATTGAGGATGATTTCTAGAGATATAACTGCTATAAAGACATTCATGCCCTACTATGTTATGACTCCATTCCAGGGTTGATGCTCCAAACCACTAATCCTATACTCTCTTTTGTCGCATTTCTTTAGTCTGCCCCAAAAGGTGGTATTTTCATCAAGGAGAATGCTTTTGGTTGTCCCCTTTTGAAAGGTCTTGGAACAAAAGCAGGGACTTTTGCAAAACAGAAGGATCCACTTTGGCCATTGTCAACACACAAGAGAAACTGGTGAGTGCACTGGGAAAAAGCCCATGCTACAGTAGCCTCAGCAGGTGGAGATGGTGGGGTGATTTGGTAGAGTAGGGGCAGGGTGGAAGTGAGAAATGGAGAGGTGGCTGGCTGAGAGCCCAAGCTCCTTGCTCTGAATCAGAAGGTGGGAGACTACAGTAGCAGTGGGGTATATTCCTCAGGTCATTTGAGCTAGGGAAATCCACACTGTATCGTCTCTCCCATGAAGCTTAGCAGTGCACTGGTCCAGTCCTCAGGATGGGTCAGGACATTTAAAGTGCAGGGAATGACCAAATGAGCTGATGTGCATGAAAGAATCAAGTCATAGAACTGGGATAGTGGTATACAGTTAGGATAGTAAAAATGGCAAACACAATGGAAAAACCTTTATTTTACTACCTCTTTTTATCCTCATAAAGATTATGAGGGGGTATCATTACCCATATCTTGTATATGAGGAAGCTAGGGTAGAGAAAAATAATTTGACCCAGGTTGTACACACACTAATGACAGGACAGGATTGAATTGAGTTCTCTCTAACTCTAAAACCCATGCTCTAATCAATTTTAGATCATAAGTTTTCTTCTTGATCATTGCCTCTCCTTCAAATCCCAGCATCTGCTGAGTGGTAGGCATGTGCTACATACTCCACGGCTGCTTCTCTGCCCTCTATCTTTCACCTCTCATCTATAAAGTCCTCCTGTGGTTGACGAGAACTCATAAGAGGGCCCTCTCTGAATCTTGGTGACAGGTGTCCAACAAAGAGCAGGGGTCAGGATGCTACAGATCCTCTGAGGCTAAGGGGAAATGCCTTACAGTAGAAAACCAGGAGTAAGCTGTGGGGCAGAAAGGAGAAAAGGAGAGGGGAAAAGGGGGTTGAGTAGAGGAAATTGACTCTTCCTCTACTCAACCCTCAAGTTCTGGTGCATCTCAAGTGTCATCCTTGGCATTCTGCAGAAAAAGTTCATCATGCTAACAATTTGCTAGTGATCTCAAGTATGCATCCCTAGCCAGTCTTCTCTAGACCAGACTGTATATCAAAATCCACTTTGATCTTTCAAAAGCACCCCAAACTCATCATGTTCAAAACTGAGCCAAATTATATTTTACCTCAAATGCTCTTCCTCCTTTTGTGATCCAAATACTGGTGAGTAGTCATGTCACCCAAGAATGAATGCTGATGGTTTTCTGAGACTTTACCTCTTCTCTTCTCCCCTAAATTAGTTGCTAACCAACTCTTTTCCTCTCTGTCCCCAAAGAAAATTATTCATCTCTCACCTGGATTTCTTCAGAATTCTTCCAACTCCTCTCCTTACCCCCGATTTTGCCCCTTCTTACCTATCCTCCATAGAACCCACACAAAAATATCTCTAAGACTCTAAACTGTCTGTGCCATTTTCCAAATTAACGTGGGTTAAAGTCCAGTTTTCCTAGCATGACATGTAAAGCCTTGTGTAGTCTAGCACCTCCCTTCTTGCCGGTCTTGTCTCTCCACCAGCCTCCCTTCTCCCCCTACATAACCACAGTCAGGCGCCCTGCAGTCCACCTGTGATCGGATGCTCCCTTTTCCAGGAAATCCCACACCCTCCCCTAGCATTTTCCTGACAAACAGCTATTTTTCAGAATTCATCTTACGTATCACTTCATCTTTCTAGAAGACCCCAAATCCATGTAGAATTGATCACTTCCTCCTTTCTGTCTGTTCTATACCTAGTACCTATTCCCTAGCTCTACACCTGGGAGACCTCACTATGCTTATTAACTCATCTATCTTCTCTTATTAGACCTGTGGATCTTCAACATGTTGGGATCACTGACATTTTAACAATGGTGATGAAAGCTATACACCTCTTCCTAGAAACACTGCATAAGCATAATATTTTGAGTAAAGTTCCAACAGCTTCATGAATCCCCTTCATAACCATCCATGGATCAGTGCAAGAGAGTTAAGGGTTAAGAACCCTTATTTTAAACCATTTGTCAGCAAATTTTTCTTAAAAAATGGTCAGGTGGTCAGAGAGTAAATATTTTATATTTTTAGGTCATACGGTCTCTATCACAACCGCTTAATGCTGCCCTGGTAGCTCAAAGCAGCCATAGATGATATGTAAAAAATGAGCCTGGATGTGTTCCACTAAAACCTTATTTACAAAACAGGCTAAAGTCTGGATTTTGACCACTGGCCGTAGTTTGCCAACCCTTGTTTCAGATCATAAATTTTTTAAGGAGAAACCAATTTGTTTCCATGTCCCGGCCTCATACAATGGCTCACGGGATACTCAAATCTTTGTTAAATAAGTAAATACAGTAATTAATCTTAAAGAATAATGAAATGAGACATTTCAGAGAAGGAGAATATTGGAAAAAGAGGAATAAAGCCAATAGCCCTGGGATAGAGAAATATCCAAGTGAACTTGGATACCCATTCACTTACGACAGGAGGTTTATAAAGAGTACAGAAAAGAGCCCAGGGACTCCCAGACTTCTGGCTAGAGTGATTTGTGATTCATTAGTTTAATAAAGAAACTAAGATATCATAGATTGGTGTCAATTTAGCAAATACTCAAAATTCACTGATTATTTCTCAACACAGTTTTAAATCTCCCCAACTATATTGCCTTGCTAAGAATTCAAGAAATTCACTCGATCCAACCTCATTTGGAATGTAAAATTTCTGGCAGTGAAACAGAGAGGCATGCTAAGTAAAAAAAGAATTATTTGAAATTGTCCCTTTTTAGATCATATAGTACCCTTCCTCTTCATTTTCATAGTGTGGTCCCTGGAAAGCAGCATCAGCATCACCTGGGAATTTGGTAGGAATGTAAATTCTTGGTCCCCTAAACTAGACCTCCCAGGAATCAGGAGCCCATCAAGCTGTGTTTTAACAAGACCTCCAGGTGATCCTGATGCTCTGTGTATACTGAAAACTACTCTAGGGTTTAGGGTGATGCCAGCTACAGCCAGCCCCAGAGTCCCTTACCAGCCTTCCTGCTCCCAGAATCAGATATAATCAGGGCCTTTTGGCACAAGGGAGATGGCAGAAAAAAATTTTTTTAAATAATAATAAAAAATAAAAATAAACCTTTTTGTTGAACTGTTTATTTTTTAACTTCTAGAAATTTCTGCAGGACATAATTGGTGCTGAGAAGTATTTTATTGGCTTATACCAGGATACAGAGAAAACATGGCGTTGGATCAACAACTCCCCATTCAATGGCAAGTATGTGAATATCTCACGTTTTTCTAAGGATCTTAGTTTGCCTAAAGAGACCAGACCTGAGATTCAGTGAGTTTATCCTGGAAGAGCACAAAAGCTGAGACTTTGCTTTTTGTTTTATTCCTCTCCTTTCTTCCAGTGCACCTATTCCCAGAGACACATTTTTGGTAAACTTTTATTAAGGAAAATGTCAAACATTTCTAAGTAGAGAGAAGAGTATTCATCCAATGAGTTCTTCTGTTCAAATCAAGATGCAAACAAATGCACATACATACCATTTGTTTGATATATCTCATAAGTCTCTTTTAACTCACAGACTACATTTTATTACTAAGTTTTTACAGGTTCCTCAGATGGGACTTCTTTATGTAAAGGACGTTTATTATTAGCAACTGTCTATACCTTAAAGCTATGAACTTCAATTCCCAAGAGCTACCTCCTGTGTATCATTCCATGGACATAAGTGTTGGTGGAGAATGTGACACTCCTGGTATACATAAGATGTGGAGTCAGACAGAAAGCAAGTCAGTTCCCCAGCCTATAATTGGGCTTCTCACAGAAGGAAGGCAAGGAAGATTCATTCAATGTCTACTAAATGCCAGGCACTTGCTAAGCATTTACTCATGTCATTTCCTGCAGTATTCACAATGATGCTGTAGACAAAGCTTTTATTAATTCTCATTTAACAGACAGGTGAACTGAGGATGGGAGGCTTAAAAATGTATTGAATATCACCAAGCTGGGTAGATTAAATTGTGCCTCTGCCACATCCACTTGACTCCAAAACTCATGGCATTTCCATGAAACCAGACCCTTTCCAGTCAGATTGAAAGGGGCTGAATGGCAGAAAAAGAGGTGGGGAAAGGCCAACAGAGTTTCTCCTAAAGCCAGCTGGTGCCTAGGAAAGGAAGAACAACCTCTCGATCCTCCTGCTGTGAACATAGCACATACAGTACTAAAACATTATTTCTAGGAGACAAAGACAGATGAGATGTTTCTACCACGCACAAGAGTGATTTAATCCAAGACTGTGAGTCCACCTCACAGGAGAAGGCTGTGAGAAGGCTCACAGAAAAGGGCCAGCGTAGGGCTAGATTTGGGGATAGGAGAAGGGGGACTGGAATTGGCAAAAGGCAGGACTGAAACAATGGGCCTTAACCACACTTCCTTTCCCATTTAGCATTACCAATCAGCATCAGAACTTCGACTGTGTGACCATAGGCCTAACAAATACATTCGATGCTGCACCATGTAACATCAACTTCCGCTGGATTTGTGAGAAGCTGGTGAAATGATTGCAATTCTCTGTGGCCTCTGACAAGAATAACAAACACACTTGTGGAGAAAGCAAAAAGAATATGATTGGGATTGGTACAGGAAATACAGAACATCAAATTACTGTGTCCATCTTCCACGGGTTACTGGCAGAGCTCCCTGACAAATCCTTGGGGCTAATGCTCCAGCCCCTCCACAAATATACTTGCACACACGTAACAGAGACAAACTTCCCATTCTGAGTCAGCAGTTCCCCCCAACACTCCACTTCCTAGGAGTGTCATAGCTGTGACTCTTTTTAGATCTGTACCAGACATCTAATCAATGATCCCTTTCTCCATCTCTCTACTATGAGAGGCCCTTGCCTGTGTTGGAAGTGATCTTCTGCTTTGGAGGACTGGATGTCAGTCACCTCCAGGAGACAGGGTCACTTTTAGATAGACAACTCAGTTGATATAGTGATGAGGTCTGTTTGTATAGAACTGAGCATTTCTGACTGATCGACAGGGTTTATTTTGGCCTATTGCCAGGTCTGTTTTATCCTCAGAGCACATACCCAGCACCACAGAGAAAGTGCAGACTGAGCAGGCAAAAACATGATTTAGAGAGTAGCCAGGGTAGAAGAGGGATAAACTCAGCTTGTTGACTTCACCTGTGTTCCCAAGAGACCCATGTTCACATGCATCCCACCCCTACCCAAGATAGGATAGCAGAGGTCCTCCTCAGTCTGAATTGAGGCCAGGCCTGGGGAAGGGCTCCTGGAGCCAAGCTTGGCTTATTCATGGGAATGGACAAAGGTCTGGCCAGAGCAGGAATCTTCCAGAAAACCCCTTTGAAAATAATCAGACAGCTAACATGACCAAGCAAACTGATCAATGTTTTTCAACAAAGCCCTGAAGACATACTCATGCTTAAATTTTCCTGGTCTTGAGCTGAATCTCCATTTCAGTAGATATTTATTCTTGATCATGGTTTTTTCTAGTATATTTTAAGAATTTATAATAGTCTCTTGGACCCCAGTGTTCAGAAGATATTCCTGCCTGCAGTTTAGAGAGACTCTATGAGCAGGTACAGCTTAGTGACCCAAAGATGCCACAGCCTTTTCCATGTTGGCATCACGCCCACTCAGAGCTGGTCCAGTTGACCAAAGAGTAAAAATGAGGAGGACTGCTCAAGGAAGCATGGGGAGTAGGCAAAAAGTAGGCATATAGTAGTAGTAAGGGAACACCAGAGACAAATGGAAATCATTTCCAGGAGGAAACAGAGCTCATTTGGCCACACTGGAAGAAAGGCAAGAAAAGGGTAGAAAAGTCTTGGAGCATCCTGGCTATTCTCTGCACTCGCAACAAAATTAACTACATACCTTTCTCAGTAAATGGGAAAAAGAGATGCCTGTGTGTTCTGAGTAACAAGAATTAAGCCATAAGGGAAGACTATAAAACTAATGGAAATTATAGTCACCTAAGTGAACTACTCACCAATTTATGTCTAGTAACAACATGCCACAATGACTGTGAATATCATCAGATATATGTCAAAGAAAATTGTCATTTTATTTTTTATTACTAAGCTCTAGTCCTATATTCCTATGATTCATAATTTTTGTCCAATTTGCATGGTCACCTATAGTTTTAAAAAATGAGATAATACATTAAGTGTTAGAACTTGCCTAAAGGAAGTTACCAGCAATAATATGTGTTGGGATGGAGGGGATGTTAGAATTATATCAGTATTCTGTGAAGACACAAGTTCTTTTGTGGTGTTAGCAAAGAATAAATACTGCAGTTGAGGAGAGGGGAGAGGCTGAGTCTATGGTAGATAAAGAAATAAACAGAATTCTACACCAAAAGTAATCCCCAGGATCCAGATAATAGAAAGGAAACTGCAGCCCTTCTGTTTTGAGAAGGGAAAGTTGTTGCCACACTTCCTGTTTTGTGACATAACAAACTTCAGATGTCTATAGTCAGGAAATGTAGACATCTAGTAATTTCCCTAGCAGACAGCCCAAATTTCACCCAAGATGAGGACATACTTCTGTGAAGGTTCTAAAAGAAGCCCAGCGGGCTAAGGTGGGGGTGGGGGTGGGGGTAGGGAGCACATGGGGAATATGAACACTTTGTTTTAAATTCATTCCTGGGGGTGCAGGGGCTGCCGGATCCTTAAGAGGGTAGGTAAATGTGACCTTATTGGGCAGCAGTGTATGGGTTTTTTTCAAGCAATAGAAATTTACTAAGCCACTGGATTAGAGTTTTTTACTTTGCTTCCAATATACAATGTGAATTTTTACAGATTTCTTACTCTTTCTGTCCCTTAATTTCTTTACCTATAAAATGAGGCAGTAATACCCCCATCACAAAATTCTTGTGTATATTAAACAAAACTCCCACTATGTCCCTCGTGGCAATAAACAATGGGGGAAGCACTCTGTGGAAGATTTGAAGTTGAGATCTTTATCAAAGTGGCTCTTCAGTTTGCTAAAAGCTGAATGTAGAAAAGCCACTTAATTTCTCAGATTTTCTGTTTATTCATTTAAAATATGGGAATAAAAATATGCCTAAGTCAGGTGCTTCAAAAATTCTATAATTGTCAAAAACATACTTTCCATGACTCTGACTTAACATTCAAATCACCCATCTTGTCTGTGTGAGCTAATGGTCCAATGACCAAAGTCACTGAACCCTGCCCTCGGATATTGACAGATCAGTACTGTTCATGACTGAAAACATCAGGTATGGGTAACCTTTACCTATTTTCCCTGCTGTTGCCAAATCCCATCCTCAGAAGCCATATCCTTTGGTGACCTGTGCCTTCTGAATAGTCCTGCTTCACTTCCTGGGTCTCCTTCAGCACAGGCTGAGTATTAATGCAGCAAAAGTCTTACCCTCCACTTTTACCATACCCTCTCATAGAGACTATAACTCCTGCAAGGGCCTCATGATCCCCTCATTGTTTGAGGTAGCAGAGGTATGAATACTTGAATACTTGTGGCTCTCAAGCCACAATCTTGCTCAATTTCAGGTACAAAGACTGAATTAATCAAAATCCTTTATTCATAAGATAGTCCATAGTTATATACATTATATATATATACATTATATACATATATATAGTTATATACATTATATATATAATATATCCCCCATATATAATATATATAATAACACACACATATATATCATATATATGTAAGAATGCCCATGAAAGTACCCAACATGAAAACTAGAATCCTTATAATAGTTTATAGACCTCTGTGGTCTTCTATTCCACCCTCCTGTGTCCTCACAACACAAGCAATGATCATTCTGATTCCTGTGTTCACCACTTAAATTTTTAAAAATTCGTCTTCATCTTATTTTTATGTACTCTTTTTAGCTTTATAAAAAGGTATTATGGGGGCAACTGGGTGGTTCAGTCAGTTGAGCATCCAACTTTAGCTCAGGTCATGATCTCACGGTTCATGGATTCGAGCCCCGTGTAGGGGCACTCTCTCTGCCCCTCTCCTGCTCATGCTCTGTCTCTCAGAAATAAATAAACGTTAAAAATTTGGGGGGGGGGGGAAGGTATTATGATGTAAGGGATCATTTAAAGCTTTTTTTTTTTCATTTCATGGTAAATGATTCATTCATATTGTTGAGGTTTATTAATTTTGACTACTATATAATATTCCATTGTGTGACTACGTAAACCATGACTGTTCCAGTGGTGTGCAGTTGGATTGCTGACAGGTTTTTGCTAATGTGAACAGGGCTACCATGAACATTCTTCTGGTGTTCATATACAAGAGTTTCTCTTGAGTATATTCTGAAGAGAGATGCGTTGGGTTATAGGGTATGCAAATTCTGAATTTTTTAAGATAATGCAGAATAGGGGTGCCAGGGTGGCTCAGTCGGTTAAGCATCTGACTTTGGCTCAGGTCATGATCTCGCGGTCCGTGAGTTCGAGCCCCGCGTCGGGCTCTGTGCTGACAGCTCAGTCTAGAGCCTGTTTCAGATTCTGTGTCTCCCTCTCTCTGTGACCCTCCCCCATTCATGCTGTCTCTCCCTGTCTCAAAAATAAATAAACTTTAAAAAAAATTAAAAAAAAAAGATAATGCAGAATAGTTTCCAAAGAGATTATATCAATTTTCAATGGTCTTAATCTGTTTTCCCTAATTATTAATGTATTATTTAGAGTAGTGCCAGATGCTATTGCAAACTACAAATGCTCAGTGGCTGATCACAATAAAAGCTTATTTCTCATTAATGTATAGCCATGTATTATGACTACTGAAGGCACAGACTCTGCTCCACAGGATCATTTAGGAACCTATGTTGGTAGAATGTTTTCTATCTTCAACATAGGGCCTCAAGGATGTATGTGAAAGAGAGAGAAGAATATGCATGAAGAAGTCTTTGGGACTAGATTTGGAAATTGTGTACATCACTTCTACTCACATACCATTGGCTAGAACTCATTCACATGACCACTCTTATCTGCAGAAAGAGAGGAATTTTTATTTTAGCTGTGTGAATAAAAAGACGAAATGTTTGATGATCACTTAGCAGTCTCTGCCCCAACTAAGGTGGTTGAGTATTTCTTTATAGGTTTATTGAAGGTAGATATAGATATGGATATACATAGATATAGAGAGAATTTCCTTTTCCATAAAATGTGTATTTGTAATATTTGCCTATTTTTGTACTGAGTTGTTTGCACTTTTATTTTTTTTTCAATATATGAAATTTATTGTCAAATTGGTTTCCATACAACACCCAGTGCTCATCCCAAAAGGTGCCCTCCTCCATACCCATCACCCACCCTCCCCTCCCTCCCACCCCCCATCAACCCTCAGTTTGTTCTCAGTTTTTAAGAAAGCTTATGAAGGTAATTGAAGAAGATATAAAGAAATGGAAAGACATTCCCTGCTCATGGATTGGAAGAATAAATATTGTCAAAATGTCAATACTATCGCAAGCTATCTACACATTCAATGCAATCCCAATCAAAATTGCACCAGCATTCTTCTCGAAACTAGAACAAGCAATTCTAAAAATCATATGGAACCACAAAAGGCCCCGAATAGCCAATGTTTGCACTTTTAAAAATGATTTTTAGAAGTTCTTTATATAATACTTCATTTGTTATGTTAATTGAGAATTTCTTCCCCAGTTTGTCACTTGCCATTTCACCTCCTCTAAGGTATCTTCTGATGAGTACAAGTTCCTAGTTTTAATAAAGTCTAGTATATCTATCTTTTTTTTATATCATCTCTTTTTGTATAATGTTTAAGAGCCCCTTTCTCTATGCCAAAATCTGAAAGATATTCACCAACATTTTCTTCCAAAGAGTTTAAAGCTTAAGTGTTGACCTATGAATTTGATCCATCCTGAATTGATTTTAGTGTATAGTGTGATATAAGATTCAATTTTACTTTTTGCCATATGGATACCTTTTTTCCAGCTCCATGTAATGTTCTTCCTTTCCTCATTTTTGTCATACCAATGATTCATATAATATGGGTCTCTCTTGGAATGTTATTTCATTACAGTGATTGATTTGTCTATTCTTTAGGTTCATACTGTCTTCATTACTACAGCTTCAGAATAAATTTTGATATCTGTCAGGGGAAATCCCACCCCCTGCTTGTTCATTCAATACTGAAAATTCTGAATATCCTTGGCCATTTACACTTCCCAATAATGTTCAGAATTGGTTTACCAATTTCCATGAAAACCTTTACAAACTTCCATGAAAACAATCTTGATTGTTATAGTATTGAATCTATAGATAAATTTTGGGATAATTTACATATGATGTTAAATCTTTTATCCTTGAACTTGATATGTATCTTAATTTATTTAGATTTTCTTTAGTGTCTATTACAAAGTTCATTTGCTTTTTTTTTCTTTTTACAAAGAAGTTCTCCTAAAATCTTTATTTTGAAACAAGATTTTATTTATCTTATTTTTATTTTTATTTAAATCCAAGTTAGTTAATGTATAGTGTAATAATGGTTTCAGGAGTAGAATTTAGTGATTCATCACACATGTAATACCCAGTGCTCATCCCAACAAGTGCCTTCCTTAATACCTATCACCCATTTAGCCCATTCCCCCCACCCAACACCCCTCCAGCAACCCTCAGTTTGTTCTCTGTATTTAGAAGTCTCTTATGGTTTGCGTCATCTCTGTTTTTGTAGTTGTCATTGTGGTTGTGGTTGTGGTTGTTGTTTGGTACATAAAGGTGATTTCATTAAAGCACAAGGACATCTGTTTTGTTTCTTAAATTCCACATACTAGTGACATTATATTATATTTATCTTTCTCTGACTGACTTATTTCACTTAGCATAAGATATTCTAGTTCCATCCGTGTTGTTGTAAAAGGCAAAATTTCATTCTTTTTGATTGCCGAGTAATATTCCATAAATACAAATATAATATATATATATATATATATATATATATATATATACACAATATATACAATATATATATATATATATATATATATATATATATATATATATATAACATCTTCTTTATCCATTCATAGTCGATGGGCATTTGGGCTCTTTCCATAATTTGGCTATTGTAGATAGCTCTGCTATAAACATTGGGGTGCATGTGTCCCTTCAAATCAGCATTTTTTAGTATATGTGCTGCCGAAGCGAGCACTCAAATCAGCATTTTTTTATCCTTTGGATAAACACCTAGTAGTGCAACTGCTAGGCGATAGGATAGTTCTATTTTTACTTTTTTTTGGAACCTTCATACTGTTTTCTAGAGTGGCTGTACCAGTTTGCATTACCACCAAAAGAGCAAGAGGGGACCCCTTTCTCTGCATCCACTCCAACATCCGTTGTTGCTTGAGTTGTTAATTTTAGTCATTCTGACAGATGTGGTGGTGTCTCATTGTGGTCTTGATTTGTCTTTTTCTGATGATGAATGATGTTGAGCATCTTTTCATATGTCTGTTAGCCATCTGGATGTCTTCTTTGGAAAAGTATCTATTCATGTCTTATGCCCATTTCTTAACTGGATTATTTGTTTTTCGGGTGTTGAGTTTGATAAGTACTTTATAGATTTTTGGATACTAACCCTTTATGTGATACGTCATTTGCAAATAATCTTCTCCCGTTCTGTCAGTTGCCTTTTAATTTTGCTGATTTTCTCCTTCACTGTGCAGAAGCGTTTTATCTTAATGAGGTCCCAATAATTCATTTTTGCTATTGTTTCCCTTGCCTCTGGAGACATGTCAAGTAAGAGGTTGCTGTGGCTGGAGTCAAAGAGGTTGTTGTGTGTTTTCTCCTCTAGGATTTTGATGTTTTCCTGTCTCACATTGAGGTCTTTCCTCCATTTTGGGTTTATTTTTGGGTATGGTGTAAGAAAGCAGTCCAGGTTCATTCTTCTGCATGTCACTATCCAGTTTTCCCAGCACAATTTGCTGAAGAGACTGCTTTTTTTCCCATTAGATATTCTTTCTTGATTTTTGGAAGATTAGTTGGCCATACACTTGTGGGTTCATTTGTGGGTTCTCTATTTTGTTCTATTGATCTGTGTCTGTTCTTGTGCCAACACCATACTTTCTTGATAATTACAGCTTTGTAATACAGCTTGAAGTCTGAGATTGTGATGCCTCCAGGTTTGGTTTTCTTTTTCAACATTACTTTGGCTTTTTGGGGTCTTTTCTGGTTCCATACAAATTTTAGAATTGTTTGTTCTAGCTCTGTGAAAAATGCTAGTGTTATTTTGATAGGGATTGCACTGAATGTGTAGATTGTTTTGGGTAGTATCAACATTTTAACAATATTTGTTCTTCTAATCCATGAGCACGGAATGTTTTTCCATTTCGTGGAAAACCTGAAAGACTCCACCAAAAAACGGCTAGAACCTCTGAAGTCACAGGATATAAAATCAATGTACACAAATTGGTTTCATTTCCATACACCAATAATGAAGCAGCAGAAAGAGAAATAAAGGAATCGATCCCATTTATAATTGCACTGAAAACCATAAAATACCTAGGAATAAGCCTGACCAAAGAGGTAAAAGATCTGTATGCTAAAAATTATAGAAAGCTTATGCAAGAAATTGAAGAAGACAGATTTGCTTTAATATGCACAATGTTTACTTACCATCAATAAAATTGATACTTAAGGATAATGTGACATGATTTATCTTGTGGCTTTGAGTAAACTAAGCATGCCACCAGTTGCTTCTCCTGAAGTGTAACTCACTTACTCTAGAATAATTCACTCTGACCCTTAGCCTTTTATCTACCATCTTGCCTGGAGCTTTGCTTCTCTGTTCCAAAGCCCTGAAGCTACAGACAGATGAGGCTCAACATCCTTCCTCTCACTCCTGTATCATGGTCTCTGATTAATACTGAATCATTTAGCTGTAACTAATCTTTATTACCATGATACTGCCAAAATGATGTAGAATGTACTAGTTAAAAACACACACCTTAAATTAGATATCTATTGGTAGAATCTTTGTTCTGTTCATTTACTATTTGGGAAGCCTCGGAGAAATTACCTAATCTCTCAAAAACTTAGTGCCAAGCACTGTTTTAAGGTACTAAGGATACAGCAGAAAATAAAACAAAGTACCTGTCCTCACAAAGCATATAATGAGTGGGATGTATTACTTGGAAATCAAAAAGAATGAAATCTTGCCATTTGCAACTACGTGGAGGGAACTGGAGTGTATTATGCTAAGTGAAATTAGTCAGTCAGAGAAAGACAAAAATCATATGACTTCACTCATATGAGGACTTTAAGAGACAAAACAGATGAACATAAACGATGGGAAACAAAAATAATATAAAAACAGGGAGGGGGACAAAACAGAGGAGACTCATAAATATGGAGAACAAACTGAGGGTTGCTGGAGGGGTTGTGGGAGGGGGGAATGGGCTAAATGGGTAAGGGGCATTAAGGAATCTACTCCTGAAATCATTGTTTCACTATATGCTAACTAATTTGGATGTAAATTTTAAAAAATAAAAAATAAAATTAAAAAAAAAAAAAAAAAACTTAGTGCCAAGCACTATTTTAAGGTACTAAGGATACAGCAGAAAATAAAACAAAGTATCTGTCCTCACAAAGCATATAATCTAGTGGGATGATACCAACAATAAATAAATTAATTAATGTGTATTAGGTGGTAATAAGTATTATGAATAAAAAGCAGAATTATAGGGGGACAAGGACTGTTAGAGTGTAGGTGTAGGTTTGTTATTTTTCATTTAGTGTTTAGAGGAAGCTTCCTTGAGGTGACTTTGAAGAAGTAATTTCTGGCAAGTGAGAAACTGCTTCATACAAATATCTTGGGTAATTCCAGCTGGTCCTGGGACAAGACTGTTCTCAGTGGATTCAAGAAATACCAAGGAGGCTACTATGTTTGTAACACAATGAATGAGAAAGAGAGTATTAGGTGATGAGGCCAGAAGTCTTTGGGAACCAGAATTAGTTAGACAACAGTAGAAATATAGAAAATGATGGTGATCTAGGTATTAAAATCTTTTAAAAAAATTAGCTAACATGGCCCAAAGGTTTGCAGATGACTGCAACTAGCAGGGAAAAAATGGCTGGTAGAACAACAGCTTCAAAGCTAGGCAAAACTTAAAGCCAAGGGTGGGGGAAATGCATAGTGGTTATAAGAAGGTAATAATAAATAAGAAAGACACCTAACCCACATCCAGGCTCAGAGGAGTGAAAAAAAATCATGACATCAGAGGAGCTGTGGGCGTCCTTAGAGGATGTATGTTTCAAATAAAGCATGAGGATCAGTGAAACATTCAGAAGTTGAGGATATAAAACACTTTGATGTTCCCTGAGTTTCAGAGTGATAGAGAAAGTGTTTCACAAGAATTTCGCTTGTGAGGTCATCACAATGTCAATCAAAGTCATCAATGACCTCCAAATAGCTAAGTCTAGTGGTCAATTCTTAGGTGTCACTTTACTTGATCTCCAAGGACCATGTGACATTCTTCAACAACTCCTTAAAAAACATCCTCCACTGAGCGTTTGAGACACCATCCTCTCCTGGTTTGTGTCTAGTTGTGTGGCCACTAGTCCCCCGTCTCCTTTGTTGATTCCTATCTATTTGCTTGTCTCTAATCATAAAAACTCAGAGCCTTGTCATTTGCATTATTTTTTTTCTTTTGTATCTATAGGCTTCCTTTGGTCACTCAACTATTCTCATAGATTTAAATACCACCTGCATTCACTTGACTCACATTTCTATATCCAACTTGAACTGCCCTGGACTCCAGGGTTTTATATTTAACTGCCTCCTCAACATATTCTTAGATATTTAACAGTAGACATCTCAAGCTTACTTTGTTCATAACTGGACTCCTGATATTCTCCAGTTAAATATTTCCAGAAAATATATAATTATTAACCCACTGGTTTTTTACATATCATACGAAAACAAATCCTATTGCCACTAAGAAACTATGGATTAAATAGATATATGTTAGGGAGAGAGAGAAAAATATATATACAGTGAATCCTTGAACAATTTGGGGTTTGGGACACCGACCCCTCACACAGTCACATAGTCAAAAATCCACATATAACTTTTGACTCCCCAAAAACTTAGCTCCTAATGACCAGAAGCCTTACCAATAACATGAACGCCGATTAACAGATATTTCATGTTATATGTATTATATACTGTATTCTCACAACAAACTATGCTAAAGAAAAGAAAATATGATTAAGAAAATCATAAGGAAGAGAAAATACATTTACAGTACATTATGTATATTTATTGAAAAAAATCCATGTATAAGGGAGCTCAGGCAGTTCAAACCCATGTTGCCCAAGGATCAACTGCATTTAAAAACAGACCAGTCCACTCCTTCACTGCTTTCATTCTGATCCAGGTGCTTATCATCTCTAGGTTACATCATTGTAGCAGTCTTTGTGGTAAATTAAACTATTGAAAATATTCACTTTTCACCCATCAAAGCAAAAATTTCCCCCAGACAAAGTTAAACAGGCCTAGAAGACTTTATTCAAGGTTACTGCAATAGGAGAGGGGGGCCAGAACTCAGCCTGCATTCAACTCCACTAAAACAAAGAATGGGAGAGTTTTTAAGCCCTGAGATGTGCTACCAGAAAAGTACTGAAGTACCTTAATGGAGAGATTGATCAATGGGGTAAGCACATTGAGCTGCTCCTGAGCCTGTAAAGGGTGAAGAAAAAGAATTTACAATTATAAGTGCTCTAAAGTAAATAATCTAAGAATAGGGATGGCAAGGGTCTGGAGTCAGGAAGAAGCCTATCTAAAGTTCAGAGAGGCAAGAGAAACACTATGGCTGTATTGGTCAACCCCTTTCTGCCCTAATTTCCTCAAGTGATGCACTTCTCCATACATTGATTCTGGATTCTTCCATGTAACTGGCTTTGATCAACAGAATGAGACCAAAACTTCAGTGTGCCAGTTCTCAGCCCAGGCCTTAGGAGGCCTTTAGTATTTCCATCTGTGTTTTCTTGTGTCCTGCCACTATCAGAGGAAGAAGTGCTCAGGTAAGCCTGCTGGTGCCAAGAAGAAGAGGAGAGACACCCCAGTTGAAACATCAGTGTGGACCCAGCCTAGACCAGCCACCTGCCATCCAACCCTTAGACTCACACACAAGCTGACCTGAGATTAGCAGAACCACCAGCTGAGCCTGGCCTAGATAGGCTGAAGCCCTAATGCATAAAAATAAAAGTTTATTGTTGTATGCCCCTGGAGTTTTATGCTTAGCTCTTATATAGCAGAAGCTAACTGATATAATCTCCTAAGTGGTCTCCCTCCTTCTCTCTTACTGGCCTTTAATCAACTGTCTACATAGCAGTCAGAATAATCTCACTAAAACATTGGACAGATTCTGTCACTCTTTTTCAACAACTTGCAATACTTTCCAACTCACTCCTCGAAAAGGCAAAAGTCTTTTAAAAGCTTACAAGGCTCTGTATGATCTAAATCCTGATTACTTCTCTGACTGAATTTGCTCTTACACGCCCTATACTTGCTCCATTCTGGCATCTTTACCTACGCTTGCCCAAGGGTCTCTCCAATTGTTGTTCACTATGCCTGGGGTGTTCTGTAATGGGCATCCAAAGGGCTTTGTACTTCATTCTCTCAAGCTTTCCCTGACAACCCTACTTAAAATTTCAAGACTCCCTCAATAGATGGTCCCATACAGTCCTATTTCACTTTTCTTCATAAAACTTTTTCACAATCTAACATATTATTTTTAACAAGTTTATTGAGATATAATTCACATAGCACAAAGTCACCCATTTAAACTGCACAATTAAATGCTTTTTGGTATATTCACAGATATTTGCAATGATCACCTCAAAAATAAAGCCTGCACATGGACTGGAAAAACAAATATTGTTAAAATGTTGATACCACCCAAAGCAATCTCCATATTCAATTAAATCCCTATCAAATAACACCAGCATTCTTCACAGAGCTAGAACAAACAATTCTAAAATGTGTATGGAACCAGAAAAGACCCCAAATAGCCAAAGTAATGTTGAAAACAAAAATCTGGAAGCATCACAATCCTGGACTTCAAGCTGTATCACAAAGCTATAATCATCAAGACAGTATGGCACTGGCACAAAAATAGACACATAGATCAATGGAACAGAATAGAGAACCAAGAAATTGACCTACAGATGTATGCTCAACTAATCTTCGACAAATCGAGAAAGAATATCTAATGGAAAAAAGACAGTCTCTTCAGCAAATGGTGTTGAGAAAATGGGACAGTGACATGCAGAAGAATGAACCTGGACCACTTTCTTACACCATATACAAAAATCAACTCAAAATGGAGGAAAAACCTAAATGCGAGGCAAGAAAACATCAAAATCCTAGAGGAGAGGGGCGCCTGGGTGGCTCAGTCAATTAAGCGTCCAACTCTTGATTTCAGCTCAGGTCATCATGGTTCATTAGTTCAAGCGCCATATCGGGCTCTGTGCTGGCAGTGTGGAGCCTGCTTGGGATCCTCTCTCTCTCTCTCTCTCTGCCCCTCCGCCACTTGTTTTCTCTCTCTCTCTCTCTCTCTCTCTGTCTTTCAAAATAAATTAATTAAACTCAAAAAAATTCTAGAGGAGAAGACAGAACAACCTCTTTGACCTTGGCTGCAGCAACTTCCTACTAGACATATCCCAGAGGCAAGGGAAACAAAAGCAAAACTGAACTATTGGGACCTCATTAAGATAAAAATCTTCTGCACAGCAAAGGAAACAATTAACAAAACTAAAAGGCTGACAGAATGGGAGAAGATTATTTGCAAATGACATATCTGTTAAAAGGTTAGTATCCAAAAATCTATAAAGTACTTATCAAACCCAACACCCAAAAACCAAACAATCCAGTGAAGAAATGGGTAGAAGACATAAATAGACACTTTTCCAAAGAAGACAACCAGATGGCTAACAGACACATGAAAAGATGCTCAACATCACTCATCATCAGAAAAAGACAAATCAAAACCCCAGTTAGATACCACCTCACACCTGTCAGAATGGCTAAAATTAACAACTCAGGCAACAACAGATGTTAGAGAGGATGCAGAGAAAGGGGAACCCTCTTGCACGGTTGGTGGTAATGCAAACTGGTACAGCCACTCTAGAAAACAGTATGGAGGTTCCACAAAAAAATTAAAAATAGAACTACCTTATCGCCCAGCAATTGCACTACTAGGTATTTATCCAAAGGATACAAAAATGCTGATTCGAAGGGGCACACGCACCCCAATGTTTATAGCAGCACTAACAACAATAGCCAAATTATGGAAAGAGCCCAAATGTCCATTGACTAAAGAATGAATAAAGGTGTGGCATATATATACAATGGAATACTACTCAGCAATCAAGAAGAATGAAATCTTGCCATTTAGAGTAACACGGATGGAACTAGAGTAATATGCTAAGCAAAATAAGTCAGAGAAAGACAAATATCATATGAGTTTTTCCCTTCTTTACACTGTGTATAAGTATGTATCTAGGTTATGGAAGAAACAGACTATAACAATCCAAGAAAATTACAACATATAAAGTTAATTTTTTCATATATATATGTATATATATATATATATTTATATACATATACATATATACATATATATATGTGTATATATATATATAAATATATATATATATGTATATATATATATATATATAAAATTTTATATTCTAGGTTGAAATTAGGCATTAACACTGACAGCAAGTTTGGCCTGGTCCCTTACTTTGGTGAATCTGACCATGATTTGCCATACTCTTTTCCCACTATCTCAAGACCAGCCAAGTCCCAGTTAGAGACTGCCTCATTAGCCTTAACTAAAATAAAGATGATAGGGAGCAGAGGAGCAACTGACCCATAGGAGACAAATAATGGGAACAAAAACAAGCATTTGTTGTTGTGGGATACAAGGATCTTGAGACTACTTTTACCACAACATAACCTAGACTATCCTGACTGATATAAGAATAAATAACAAGTAGCTCAGATAAAGATAAACAATTAGCATTTCATGATGTAGCACTGTAGGCTATCTAGCATAGTGGTTAAGGGAATAAACCGCAGCCAGACTGCCTAGGTTTGGATCCTAGGCCTTTGCATACTAACAATGTGACTTTGGGTAAGTCACTTATTGTCTCTGTGCCAGAGTTCCTTGAGTAATAATAGTAGTTACCCTAGGGAGTTCTTATATGATTTAAATGAGTTGTTTAGTAGTAAAAATTAAAGAGTGAGACTTAAGCAGTATTTCTTAGCTTGGGTTCCTCAGGAGGCCAAGGACTTATTGGCTATTCATTGGGGAATACAGTCCATGAGAGCAGGCATGAATGACAAAAGATATGAACCATGGAACACTGTAAAACCAATAAAAGGATGCTTTACCAAGCTTCCTGCCCCTAAGTGCAACTAATTGTGTGATCTTTGGTACTACTCACACCTTAGTATATGTATAAACTCTGTTTCATAACTATCCCTCAGAGGGGAAAAGGGGAAAAATTATCTACTGGTGTCTACTTTCACTGGTCATATTACATCCAATTGAGAGTAACTCCCCACAATTTCGGGGCTGTCCATGCATGGACTTGGATGCCAAGTAGGTCCCTTTTTGGTGAAATCAACAGGGAATCCCTAGGGCTAGATGTGAAAAGTGTTCCTGACGTGCATAATATGAAGTATTGGTTGTTAATATCATTATTATTGTTCACATTATACATACACATCAAGCATTTCTGCGATCCATTTTGGGAAGTAGAGAGAAGTATTCAGCATAGCAGAAAATTATTGCCTGAAAAGTTGGGGATAGGGAGTTTAGGCACTGGCTTCTCGAGTATTTAACTTCAGTGCTATACTGCTTTGGAGTATGGAGCTCTAGATGGACAGTCCTCTCTGGTTCTAATTACCTAGTATACAAATAAGTAAGTACTGTGTGACAGAGCAAGATTCTTTAGAATGGAACAGGCTCTTCTCTTCTGCTGAGAGTGATATTTCTTCCCTATCAGACACACTAACCGAGACCCCAAGTTCAAGAAAGCATATAGTCACGTCTACACAGGCCTCCTTCTCTTGATATTCTCCTTGAGCTCCTGGCTACTATGTTATGCTCCAGGAATATTTTCCAAAATATTTTAATTTAACAGAAGCTCCACTTACCAAATATCTTCCAGTTAGAGAAATGTATTCATATAAATAAGCAGGTGCTCCTGAATAAGAGAAAAATAAATAAATATTTGAATAAATAAAAAGGTAAGATTGAATTACTACATCCCTTAAAGTACATAAATGAAATTTATTATTTTATTTTTATAGGCAATACCTACACATGGTTACAAAAAAAACCAGAGAGAATATTAGAAGTCAAACAGTGAAAAGTCTCATTCTTTTCCCATTCTATCTGTCCATAGATCTACAAGTAATTACTTCTTAACTTCTTACAATGTGGTCCACAAGCAAATATGAATACTATTATATGAATATTATTTCTACTTCTTTCTTACCCAAAAGTGAATACTAAGTTCCATGTGCTTTGCTTTTCTCACTTAACAATGCAGCCTGGGGATCATTTCTAATCATTGCAGAAAGAGGTTTTTTATTCTTTTTATGGCTGCATAGTATTTCATTGTATGAGTGAAACAATTTATTTAACCAGTCACCTACTGATATCCATTTGGTTATCAATATTTTGTTATTACAAAAATGCCATAGTGGATAAAATGTGTGCTTATGACATCAGAAAGGGAATCACTGATTGGAACCAAAGAGGGGCTGACTAGGGGAAGAGTGAGTGAGGTTGGTGTGCTGGCACAGAGGCGCAAGGGCTGCCTTGTGGGAAGCTGGATGACAGCACGCTAAGCTTGGTCCATGAGGGGGAAAGGCAACGAGGAATGCAGAAGTGAAATGGGGAACTGGAGCCACAGAAAGAGAGCTACAAAGAAGAATCAGGAAAGAAAGTGGGCAAGAGAGGATGAACAATTGAAGGGGATAGGAATCAGGGGCCAGGTAACATGAACCTTGAAAGGACGGAGGAATGTGAGAGGGGCCGGAGGCTGCCTCTTCCTCTGCCCTCTCTACACTCCTCCAGAGCCCAGGGACCCCGCGGGGCCAGCTCTCCCTTGTCACAGCAGCTCTGTTGTTGTCCCACATCCTTTGGGCAGCAGGCACCATGATGTGGGTGCTTTCAGGTGAGAGAATACCACCTTATCTAGCTCTTCCTCCCACACCCTGAGGAAGCCCACCAATTAGAGATGTGTCTTTTAAAAAACAACCATTCCTGGGATTGTAATGGTGTCCAGAATTGTGGAATTATGCCAGCCAAGAAAATATGCAGAGAAGTACTAAGGCAACAGACTTTGGAACAGGAAACCAAGGGCAGAGGTAATTCGTCCCTCACCCTCACCCCCAACAGCATCAACATCAGCTGAAGCTGATTAGAAACGTAGACTCTCCAGCCTTAGTCCAGACCTCTGAATTATAATGTGCATTTCAACAAGATCCCCAGGTGATTGAGGGCAGTGTCTTAGGTCTTCATATCTATCATTGAAATTAGAAATGTCACATTTATAGAAGTGAAAGAATAGTCTTGTTGTATCTGTTGAGAGAGAGAGAATATGTTTGAGTCAGGGAAGGAGTAGGGAGCTTACATGGCCAGAGAACCTAAACCACAGGAAATTTTACATGAAGAGATGAGTCAGTAACCTAGAAATGAGTAGTCATTCCATTCTGCAGTTGGGGAATATTTTTCCTAGCTTTTCCTGTTCAGAAATACAAATATCACACATACATGTATTATTTTTACATTTAATTTTTAACTTTTATTGTGAAATGTATCATATTTTGAGAACAGTATGTATATGTATATCTATAACTATATATATATATATATATATACATATGTATACATGTATAGATATATGTTTAAAATAAAGTGAATTTTTAATAAAAACAACCATGTTAAAAACCATGGCCATAACTTAAAAGGCTATTGTTGTACACAGAATATTTGATGATGGTTATGATGCAGATCAAAGAGGAGTATGTTTTTTCAGAGCATTATAAAATCCATAATAATTAAGACAAGACTAATTCCTGAATAGTTGACACCAGTGCTTTGCTCCATCCCGAAGGGCTTCTATGACTTTGTCATTTCGGAGGGTGAAGATGAAGGGATTGAGGAAAGGAGTAACTACTGAAACCATCAAGGACACCACCCTATTGTAATCAGCTGCTTGAGTTTGCTTGGGTTTCACATAGAGGAACAAGCAACTGCCGTACCCAATCACGACACATGTGAAGTGAGAGGCACATGTAGAGAAGGCTTTCCTCCGGCCAGAGGCTGAGGGGATCTTGAGGATTGTGGAGATGATATAGCTGTACGAGATGATTGTAGGGATAAGAGAACCAAAAAGAACAAAAACAGCCATTAAGAACAGGATGAACTCTATAAAAAGGGTATTGTTGCAGGACAGTTTGAGCAATTGCCCTCGGTCACAGAAGAAATTGTTCACCACATTTGATTTGCAGAAGGTAAGCTGAAATGTGGCATAAACTGGCCAGATTTGAAAAAGGAACCCAAACACCCATGACATAATGACCACCCAGATGCAGGTGCGGCTGTTCATAATGATGTCGTACCTCAGAGGGTTACAGACAGCCACGTAACGGTCCACAGCCATCGCTCCCAGTAATGCAAACTCTGTGGTCCCCAAAGAAAGGTACAGGAAGAGCTGGATGACACATGCAGCCAGAGATATTGTCTGCATCCCAGGGAGCAGCAGCCCCCAAAGCATCACGGGTACGATAATAGTTGTAACCAAGATCTCCAAGGCAGAGAGATGACCAAGGAAGAAATACATGGGGGACTGCAGACGTCTGTCCACACAGACAATCACAATGATGACCGTGTTTCCCATTAATGTCACTGAGTAGAAGAAGAAGAAGATAGCAAAGAGAATATGATGTAGTTCTCGGGAGCCAGGGAAGCCAAGGAGATAAAATTCAGTGGCACTAGAGTGATTCCCCAACATTTAGTTCTGAGCTCTTGTTCCTTGTGAAATCTAAAGAGCAAAAGAGAGAAAACAAGTTTCTGATCACAGGAAGATTCAAGGCAATTCCAGTTTGAGGAAATATATCCTACTCCTAGACTTCACAACATAAGGCTACTATTTTATTATACAAGGTTGATATTAAATGTTTCATGAAGGATATGTGTAACTTATGAAGGTAAACGTAAATGCCCAAGAAGATGAGCAGTAGCCACCAACACCACACCTGAGGCATGAAAACCCACTCACCCAGTATGTACCCGTCTCCCAGTTCACCAGCCATCCTGCCTCCAACCCTGCCCTGACCTGCCATTCTATTCACTTCCCTGGTCACAAAGTGCTCATTCATGCCACCAACACTTCATCTCCAGTGCCCAAAAGTGTCTTCTCTGCCTCTTGTATCCATGTCCTGCAAACTCCTGCTATATTTCAACAGTTCAAAGAATCCCAACCTTAGCCAATCACACAAAGACATGATTACTTCTTTTGTTTGTATCCTTTAACATAGGTTCCATTTGCATTATATTCATTTTAAGTTTCTGCCTCAATTATACTAAGAACTCTGCAGTGTTGTTACCAAGTGGGACCTATCTAGGACATTGTCATAAGAACTGTTTTGAGACAAAATATTGAGTCTTTTCCTGACTTCTGGAAGCTGGCTCCGTGGTGTGGATTATCAACTTCTCCCTCCTTATTCTCAGGATGAAAGGCATCCACCATTTCTCATATCCGTGAATATATATCCTCCAGGCAGGAAGGGCCTCTCCAGTTCCCTGTTAGTGACCTCTAACTCTGAGATCTTTTATTCCTCTGTTCTGTAGATGACAATGGGGAGGCGGGTGCCAGAAGGAAGTCCTGTCTGTACTGCAGTCTCCACCCTGGGACCAGAAGACAAGAAAACAGTGGTGATATAGAGGCAAAATCCTCCATATTCCCCCGGTCTCAAATGTCTAGTTCCAGACAGAGACAAAACCTCGAAATGGGCAGCCTATCGCTCTAACCGAACTGCAATGGTCTCAGTCCCATAGAGCAACTTGGAAAACTCAAAGAGTGCATATGCTTATCTACGACCTTCTATTTTCTCTAGAGCCCTAGGGTAAGAAAATGTTAGAAGACATCAATATAAATCATACTGAGTTCTTCAGGAGGTCTGGACTTCTTCCCTCACCACATGCAGGTCTTTGCTCAAATATCTCCTCTCCACAGCACTTTCCCACACATCCCCTTCAAAACACTACCTGCACAGTTTCACTCTCTAACCTTGTTAGGCTGTATTTTTATTCTATTGGCTCTCATCAGTAGCTCAAACCATATTATGTGTTTAATTGTTTATTAGTTTATCATCCTCAAAATCCCACATTAGAAGTAAGTAACTTGAAGCAAGTTCTTTAGCTTTCTTGTATTATCACCTGTGACAAGAACAGAGTCTGACAAAGTATGTGTTCTATAAATATTTTTAAGTGACTTTATCAATTAACAGGCTAAAGTCAAACCAATGAATAAACAAAGAGTACCCAACCTTTCTACCTTTCCCTCCATTCACTTTTCTCTAAAGCATTGCCAAGCCAACCTGCAATCTCTCTTCCCAGAGATCCCCACAAGAAGGCAAGCAGATAAAAGGAAGAGATGAAGAGATATGAGAGAACAGGAACGGAGGTGATGACAGAGAGTGTGCTCATCGCCAGCACTGGGCACCATGAAGCTGCTCTCTGCTATGGAGGGATGATTTGATGGAGGGCCATCTAACCTGCAGCTACCTTAATCCATTCTTCAGGCTCTAGGTGTCCTTATTGTACCTGGCAGCCAAACCTAGACCCTCCCCCTGCTAATGCTCTGGTAACTCTCTCCTTCACCAAGGGGCATACCTGGAAGACACTCACCTGTAGGGAACGGACTGGACTGGAAAGTTCTATTGCACTTCAGGCATCATGCAGGCTCCCACGGCTAGTAAACAGCCATGCTTAGGAGACAAGGGCAGCTCCTGCTGTCTCCACTCATGGTGAAGAACACTGTCCACACCCAGGAGCTCAGGAAAAAGTCCAGAAGTAGTGCTGAGAGGAATCTAGCTATCTCCCTCCCCCTCATTCTCTCTGCCTCCTTCCTTTTCTATCTTATCCATCCCCAAGGATAGTTATACACTGGAGAATCATTTGCACAGGTTCAGAGACACACTAGGGATGTAGTCAAGGAAAAGCTGAAGAAACTTTCACTCTTCCCTCCTGAGGATAATCAAGTTTTAGACCTCGGTAAAGTTCTCTGCATTGGGAAAACTTAAACACTCCTACTCAGGAATTTCTCAACTTTCAGGCTGCCATCCTCCCAGACCCTTAGTTGTCACCACTACCAAGCTGTGAACACTCAGCCCCCTCATCTGCTCTCTGCTTCTCCCTGACTCCATTTAGCCCTACAGAGCCTGCGCTGCCCCCAAGCTGATGACTCCAGGACAGACTCAGAAACTTAGGGGCCACTAAATCTTCTTCTTCTTCATCTCCAAGGTTTCAGGAAGCACAGCTTTCCCGATGATCTCTGCACACTCTAAACCACATACCCTCTGTCCACAGTTATGGGAACCTGGCAAGACAAATAGAGAGGACCTGCCACCTACTCCAATGTCACCTTCTGATAATGCCACAGCCCATTCCAGTCCCTCCAACATGCACCCAACTCTGGGTGTTCAGCCATACATTTCCCTTCTAGACCTTCAAATGCTCTCAGGTCACCTCCCTGTGCTGCTTGAACTGAGGGGTCAAACTTGAAGAAACACTATTCAGAATTAACAACAACAACAACAACAACAACAACAACAAAATACTGCATAAAAGTGAGAATGGCTGGGATGCAGAGTAAAAGCAAAATCACACTTAAAACATTTACTTTTAACGTTGAAAAAAACTGCCATCTTTCATGAAATTAGCACAGGTATTATTTAAAACTCAAATGGAAGCATATAGGGTAAAGCATAAATATCTCTCTCCCCATCTGCTTGATTCTCCTGATCCATCTCCTAGAGCTAAATATTATAAATTATTATTATTATAATCTCCAGCATATTCATACAGAAATTGTCTGTGTGTTACAAGAGTGTATGTATATATATATATATATATATATATATATATATATATATATTCTTTTTAGTAAATTATATGTAAATAAATATACTTTCCTGCTAACTTTTTCTTGATGTGTGTGTGTGTGTGTGTGTGTGTGTGTGCGTGCGCGCATATGCATGCATGCTTGGGTGTATATTAAATTTCCCCATATTGTTGATGATATGTGGGGCTCCTGGATGGCTCATTCAGTTGACCGACCGACTCTTGATTCCGCTCAGGTCATGTACCCCGTGTCGTGGGATTTAGCCCTGCATTGGGCTCAGAGCTGACCATGGAGCCTCCTTAAAGTTCTCTTTCTCTCTCCCTCTGCCCCATTCTCCTGCTTACATGCTCTCTCTCTCTCACTCTCTCTCTCTCTCAAATAGAATAATTTGTCCATCACATTTTAAGTTACTGTTTATCTAATACTCACTTATGAAATACTGATCATTGTTTAATGAATGTGCTGATGAACATTGCATTTTCTCCAATTTTTCATGTCTGTGTTGCTGCTGCACTAAATATTCTCATGTCTGAGAAACTTAATAGAAGACCATGGGGGAGGGGAAGGGGAAAAAAAAGTTACAGAGAGAATGGGAGGCAAACCATAAGAGACTCTTGGATACTGAGAACAAACTGAGCATTAATGAGGGCTGGGGAAGAGGGGAAAGTGGGTGATGGGCATTGAGGAGGGCACTTTTGGGGATGAGCACTGGGTGTTCTATGGAAACCAATTTGTCAATAAATTATATTAAAAAATATTTTCATGTCTGAAGAGTTGTACAAATACAACTTTTTAATTGCATTAAATTATGAGCTGTTATCAAATCACCCTCAAAAAGTTGCATTAATTTATAATGTCGTCTTTTTAAGTTTTTATTTAAATTCCTGTTAGTTAACATACATTGTAATATTAGTTTCAGGTGTACACTACAGTGATTCAACACTTCCATACCATACCTGTTGGTCATCACAAGTACCCTCCTAAATCCCCATCAGCTATGTCACCCACCCACCCCCGCCTCCCCTCTGGTAACCATCAGAATGTTCTCTGTAGTTAAGAGTCGGTCTCTTGGTTTGCCTTTCTGTCTCCTTTATTTTCCTTATTGCTCATTTGTTTCTTTTTTTTAAAGTCTACTCACTTATTTTGAGCCAGGAAGGGGCAGAGAGAGAGAGGCAAAGAGAGAATCCCATGCAGGCTCCATGATGTCAGCACAGAGCCCAATACAGGGCTTGATCTCATGAACTGTGAGATCAGGACCTGAGCTGAAATCAAGAGTTGGAGACTTAACTGAATGAGCCACCCAAGCGCCATTTCTTTATTTTGTTTCTTAAATGAGATTGTATCAGGCCTCTCCTGAGAGCCTGTGGTCAGGGCATTTCTATTTCAGTGTAGTATTTCCCATGCAGATCCTAGAATGATACTAACATAACAGGAGTCACTGATCATACTGTGAAGTAAAGACCCAAGCTTGAGGGCCTCATCCCCATGGCAAGTGTGCTGATAGCTGCCCACAACACCTTGGTCCCAGCATCTGCCTGTTAGCCTCTGAGTGGCTGTGTTGGGGCTTGTTATGACTCTTGGACAAAAGTGAAGGAAGGTTGCTGTCAAATGAGGAAATCTGAGGAGAATGGACTCTGTCTCAGAACCTTTACTGAAGAACCAGCTTTCTCTTTTTTCTTTTTCTTTTAATCATCATTTTATTTTATTTTATTTTATTTTATTTTATTTTATTTTATTTTATTATTTTTAATATAATTTAGTGTCAAATTGGTTTCCATACAACACCCAGTGCTCATCCCAACAGGTGCCCTCCTCAATGCCCATCACCCACTTTCCCCTCCCTCCCCACCCCTCATCAACCCTTAGTTTGTTCTCAGTCCTTAAGAGTCTCCTATGGTTTGCCTCCCTCCCTCTCTGTAACTTTTCCCCCCTTCCCCTCCCCAATGGTCTTCTGTTAAGCTTCTCAGGATCCACTTATGAGTGAACACATATGGTATCTGTCTTTCTCTGCCTGACTTATTTCACGTAGCATAATACCCTCCAGTTGCATCCACGTTGCTGCAAATGGCCAGATTTCATTCTTTCTCATTGCCAAGTAGTATTGGCTAAAATGAACAAATCAGGAGACTACAGATGCTGGCGAGGATGTGGAGAAACGGGAACCCTCTTGCACAGCTGGTGGGAATGCAAACTGGTGCAGCCGCTCTGGAAAACAGTGTGGAGGTTCCTCAAAAAATTAAAAATAAAACTGCCCTATGACCCAGTAATAGCACTGCTAGGGATCTACCCAAAGGATACAGGAGTGCTGACGCACAGGGGCACCGGTACCCCAATGTTTACAGCAGCACTTTCAACAATAGTCAAATTATGGAAAGAGCCTAAATGTCCATCAGCTGACGAATGGATAAAGAAGATGTGGTTTATATATACAAAAGAACCAGCTTTCTTAATTTAAGGCATGGTTGATTTCCTCTAGATACCTTTCCAGTATTTTCAACTATACATTGGAAGAGCAGAAATGGAGAAGTAGGAAGTCATATAAAATATTAAAACTGCTTTGGAAAAAGTAGTTTCTTATAAACTTAAATATATATCTCCGTATGATTCAGCAATTCTATCTGTAGGTAGTTCCCTAAAATAAATCAAAATGTATGTCCTCACAAATACCTCTGTTATAATGTTCACAGTGCCTTCATTCATTATAACTAATCGTGACAGAAAATAAATATCCATCAACAGAGAATGATATATTGTTATGAGGAACTGCTATTCGGCAACAAAAAGTAAAAAAACTGCTGATAGACACCAAATGGATTAATTCAAGTAAACTACAATGAGTGAAAATGTCAGACATCAAAAAAAGCATACTGTATGGTGTCATATACTCTAGAATAGATATAAAATAATCTGTAGTTAAAGAAACCCCAACAATGATTGCCTCAGTGCTGGAGAGAAATTGGGAAAGATTAGATGAGTAGTCTGAGGTTTGATAGCCATCATTTTTAAATTATTGGATTATAACGATTAGCTTTTTATTCAACATTTTGGCCTGTTAATGACAGATATTGGCCTATAGTTTTCTTTGATGTTAGGTCCTTGTCATGGTTTGCATGATGGCAATTTTGGTTATCATAAAATGAGTTGGAAAATATGCTCTCCTGCCCCCTTTATTTTATGGGGGAAAATGTATTATTTCCTCCTAAAATGTGTGGGAAAATCCACCAGTGAGGACATCTAGGCCAGGAGTTCTCTTTGTGAGAAAGTATTTATAGGTGAAACGTCTTTCGTAGCTATAGGACTACTCCAAACTTCAACTTCAGTTTGAGTTTTTCAGGTGAATTGCTTAATTCATCTAAGTTGTCAAGTTTATTGACATAAAGCTGTTCATGATACCCATTTTTATACTTTTAAGGATTATTTTACTATTGGGATACCTCTTATTTCCATTTCTGGAATATGGAATATAATATAAACCAGATATCTGGCTTATATTTCATGTTCTCAAGTCATTCTCCCTATGTGTGTCTCTTCACACAGGGTGTCCCACTTGTAAGGACAACAGTCATTAGGATTAGGGACCCACCCTACTCCACTCTGACTTCATCTTCTATAATTATATCTGCAAAGACCCATTCCCAAACAAATTATAGCAGCACTTTCACATTCCAATGTACTGGGAGGGTAGAACTTCAACATAAGAATGTTGACAGACACAATTCCATCCGTAACAGAAGTCTTGTTTTCTTCCAATGTGGGGCAATTATGAATACAGTAAACATTCAGGTTCAAAATTACGTGTAGACATATGCTTTCAATTCATTTGTGCATATACTAAGGAAGATAATTGCTGGTTTGTATGGTAAGAGTATAATTTAGCTTTGCAAGAATTTGCCCAATTGTCTTTCAAAGTGACTGTACCATTTTGCATTCCCACCAGCAATGAATGAGAGTTCTGGTAGCTCCACATCCTCTCCAACGTTCGGTATTTTGGAATTTTAGTCATTCTACTGGGTGCGGAGTGGTATTTCATTACTTTTTTAATTTGCAATTTCCTGATGACAGAGGATGTTGATCATTTTTTATGTGTTTATTTATCACCTGCATATGTTCTTTAGTGAAGGGTCTGTTCAGATCTTTTGTCCATTTTTTAATTGAGTTGTGTGTTCTTATTGTTGACTTTTAGGAGTTCTTTGTATATTTTGGATACATGAGCAATTTTTCATATGTGCTTTGCAAGTATGTTCTCCCAAACGGTGGCTTTTCTTTTCATTCTCTTAACAGTCTTTCCCAGAGCAGAAGTTCATGTTTTCAACTTCTGTTTCCTAAATCATGCTTTTGGTGTTGTATCTAAAACATAGTCATCAAACACAAGGTCACCTAGTTTCCTCCTCTGTTAGGTTGTGATGTTTTGTAGCTTTGCATTTGACATGCAAAGTTGAGTTTATTTTTGTGAAAGGTGTAAGGTCTGTGTCCAGAATTATTTTTCATGAAGATCTCCAGTTGTTCCGGCACCTTTTGTTGAAAAGACTATCCCTTCTTCATGGAACTGCCTTTGTTTTTTGTTACACATCAGTTGATGATATCTGTGTGTGTCTATTTCTGCGCTTTCTGTTCTCTTCCACTGATACATTTCTCTACTATTTCACCAATAACATACTGTCTTGATCATTACAGCTTTATAATAAGTCTTGAAGTTGAGTAGAGACAATACCTTCAACTCTGTTCTTCAGGATTGTGTTGGCTATTCTGGGCCTTTCCCCTTTCCATATAAACATTAGTATCACTTTGTCATTATCTACATAATACCTACTGGGATTTAGCTGAGATTTAATTGAATCTCTAGATCAAGTTGACAAAGATTGATATCTTCATAACACTTCTTTCCTGTGCATGCATATGGGGTATTTCTGCGCTTATATAGATCCTTTTCTTTCTTTCATCAGAGTTTTATAGATTCCGTAGTTTTCCTCATGTAGATCTTCCATGAATTTTGTTAGTTATGTACTATTTTTGTTGGTGCTAATTTCAAAAGCATTGTGTTTTTAATTTCAAAATCTAGTTTTTCATTGCTAGTATATGAGTTCACAAGTACACAGGAAAGCTATTTACTTTGCATACCAAACTTATATCCTGTGACCTTGCTATAATCATCTTTAAATAACACTATCTATACCACTTCACCGATAGTGCACGATCTTATAACACAATATACTCAGTTCCTCATACATATTCCTAAACATTGCTGTTATACATTTCACTTACTCATAAGCTATAATCATCCAACACGCTGCTGTGTCATTCTGACAACTGTTGTCTCTGAGATCGGGTAAGTACAAGAAAAATTAAAGTTTTTATTTTATTCCTTCTCTAAGGTTCCTCCTTTCTTTCTATAGGATAAATTTACCAACTATATTATTTACCTTCTCCTTCAACAACTGTTTTAACATTGCTTGCAAAGCAGGTGTACTCATGACAAAGTCCTTCAAATTCTGTCCGAGAAAGCCTTTGTTTCTTCACTTTTAGTTCTTTTATTTCTTCACTGCCATTGAGTCAAGGGGCCTGGGTGAGGCTGCACTGCCCATAGATCAGTTGCGGGGAACTGCAGGCAAGGTACCCCAGTGGCTGACATGCAGGTGTTTTTATCTGACCAAAGTGACAATGAAGTATGATGCTGGAATAAAAACATCAAAAAAAGCCTACCACGTACGAGTTCTCTTACAGGGATGGTAGAAAGGCTGCCCCATCAAAACGTGGGAGCACACCAAGTAAGAAGGCCTACAGAGCACAAAGCACAAGGAATAGTTTATTGTGAGGCTCATGATATCGGTAAGAGTGTACAAGCAGAAAAAAAATTAGTGTACGTACTCAGTAGAATTTTTAGACAAGGCAATTATTAACATAAGGAAGAACAACCTGACAGGTCAAGAAATACCTTTATATTGTTTGTAAATATACCCCAGTAGAAACACTTGAAGACAGTCACCTCTGAAGAGTGTGAAGAGAAACATGGACCAGAAGTGAAATGGCAATAGTCTGATGATTCACTATGAACATCATTTAGAATTATTGGATATTTTTTCTTTTTTATTGTGGTAAAAAATATATAACACAAGTGTACCATTTTTAACCATCTTAAGTGTACAATTCAGTAGCATTAAGTCCACTCACATTGTTGTGCGAACGTCACCACCCTCCATCTCCAGAACACTTTAGCATCCTAAGCTGACACTTGGCCCCCATTAATTAGTAACTCCCATTTCCTCCTTCCCCAACCCCTGCTGCTCACTATTCTACTTTCTGTCTCTAGGAACTGGACTATTCTAGGTACCTCACATAGACGGAATCATACAACATTTTCCCTTTTATATTCACCTTCTTTCATTTAGCAATATTTTCAAGGGTCATCTATACGACAGCATGGATCAGAATTTCATTGTTTTTTAAGTCTGAATAAAATTCCATTGTACGCATATACCACCTTTTGTTTACACATTCATCTGTTTCCTCATCTGTGGAGAGGCTTTTGGGTCACTTCCACTGTTTGACAATTGTAAGGAATGCTGCTATGATTGTGAATAAAGCTTCTGTTTCCTCTTGCTTTGGAGTCTTAAGAATTCTTAATACCAAGTTATATGAATGTTTTGGTATAAAAGCAAGTGTTCACATACAGCATGTGAACAGGAAAATCTCCAGGGTTGGGGCAGTGGCCCTGATTCAGAGTCTAAATAAGGAACACAGTTTCTGACTACTGGTGGTGCCCCTGAGAGGGATAGATGACATCAGGCACAGTGCTCAAAAACAATACTGGCTCGTTGGACTGGAAGGATGGAGGTTGCAGGAAAAATGGAGGAGGACTCTAATAGACCAGGGTGGCCTGATACACGTAAATGGCCTCTGAGGAGTTGTAAAGCCTACGAGACACTTCTGTACAATGGTACCGACACAATATAAAGGTATAAAATGTAAAGGTCAAGCCATTGGTGTGTGCCAGTGAAAGATTCAGGAGCAAGCCTAATGTCACAGAAGAAAGACAAATATTTGCCTACATTTGAAAAGAGCCATAGACTTGTGGTGCTGCTTTGATGGGGTCTGGAAAGAGCCTAAATGTCCATCAACTGATGAATGGATAAAGAAATTGTGGTTTATATACACAATGGAATACTACGTGGCAATGAGAAAGAATGAAATATGGCCCTTTGTAGCAATGTGGATGGAACTGGAGAGTGTTATGCTAAGTGAAATAAGTCATACAGAGAAAGATAGATACCATATGTTTTCACTCTTATGTGGATCCTGAGAAACTTAACAGAAGTCTATGGGGCAAGGGAAGAAAAAAAAAATAGATTAGAGAGGGAGAGAGCCAAAGCATAAGAGACTCTTAAAAACTGAGAACAAACTGAGGGTTGATGGGGGGTGGGAGGGAGGGGAGGGTGGGTCATGGGTATTGAGGAGGGCACCTTTTGGGATGAGCACGGGGTGTTGTATGGAAACCAATTTGACAATATTTCGTATTAAAAAAAAAAGAAAAGAGACATAGAGAACAAGTACGCGAGAGGGAGGAAAGAACAGGGATTGACCTCTTACCGTCAAAGAACCCCTACTCACCCCCATGGTCAGGCAGAAAATTTACAATCATATACAAATGCAAGGAGTCCTAGATCTCAGCGTTTTAATAATCTAACTGTAGTTTGAACACAGTCCCAATCAATAGCCCAGCAAGCATTTTGTAGATATCTACAAACCGACTTCAAAATTTATATGGAAAGAGAATGACAAGAGAATAGCCAAAATAGTTATGAAAAAGAAGAGTCACTTTCCACATCATTTATTTATATCATATATTAATCAACCCACCTACATACATATAATCTTCTAATATGCGTGCACACTAATGCACCAATTTGAATCCAGTGCCACATGGCTGATTCTGGCCTTCTCCTCTTGCTTCTCTGGAACATACTTATCCACATAAGAAACTGGCTCCCACCAGTTGTTATCCTCTTTTGTTCACCTGTAGTATAAGTGTACAGCAATTGCAGAATTGCTAAGTCATACCCCCAGTGGGAAACAACTTTATTAACAATACCATTATGATCGTGCTCAATTCATGAACTGCAAGATCATGACCTGAGATGAAGTTAGTCGCTTACCGACTGAATGACCCAGGGGCTCCCAGAGCTGAGTGTCCTTAAAAATATTACATATATTTTGTACATTTACACTTTGAAAATGTATATTGTAAGATGTATTATAACTACAGCAGAATATACAAATGTCTATATTCAATTAGACAATAATAATGTGATCTCCAATAAGGAAAAATCCGAATATAAGTTGGTGGACTATCAGTGTCTTAAAATTCCCTTGAAGAATTTTGTAGAATTCCCTTGCAGATGACAAACTATTTGATGATGAAAATGATCATTTCAGATTTGAATTAGTGCTATGAGACTGCTCAGGTCCATGATGATGAGTTCATGTTTGTACTTAGGAACCAGCTAACCCTTGAGGAGTTGAGAGCAGCGTTTCATGACATCTCGAAAGACCTCTATGAATTTTTCATTCCGTAGGGTGAAGATAAATGGGTTTAGAAAAGGGGTCACCACTAAAACCATCAGTGACGCTACCCTGTTGTACTCAGCTGCCTGCGTTTGCTTGGGTTTCACATAGAGGAACAAGCAGGTGCCATAGCCGATCACGACATAAGTGAAGTGGGATGCACAAGTAGAGAAGGCTTTCCTCCGGCCAGAGACAGAGGGGATCTTGATGATGGTGGAGATGATGTAGGTGTAGGAGATGATTGTAGGGATAAGAGAACCAAAAAGAATAAAAACGGCCATTAAGAATAGGATAAACTCTATGAAAAGGGTATTATTGCAGGATAGATTGAGCAATTGCCCTCGGTCACAGAAGAAATTGTTCACCACATTTGATTTGCAGAAGGTAAGCTGAAATGTGGCATAAACTGGCCAGATTTGAAAAAGGAACCCAAACACCCATGACATAATGACCACCCAGATGCAGGTGCGGCTGTTCATAATGATGTCGTACCTCAGAGGGTTACAGACAGCCATGTAACGGTCCACAGCCATCGCTCCCAGTAATGTAAACTCTGTGGTCCCCAAAGAAAGGTACAGGAAGAGCTGGGTGACACATGCAGCCAGAGATATTGTCTGCATCCCAGGGAGCAGCAGCCCCCAAAGCATCATGGGCACGATATTAGTGGTAACCAAGATCTCCAAGGCAGAGAGATGACCAAGGAAGAAATACATGGGGGACTGCAGACGTCTGTCCACACAGACAATCACAATGATGACCATGTTTCCCATTAATGTCACTGAGTAGAAGAAGAAGAAGATAGCAAAGAGAATATGATGTAGTTCTCGGGAGCCAGGGAAGCCAAGGAGATAAAATTCAGTGGCACTAGAGTGATTCCCCAACATTTAGTTCTGAGCTCTTGTTCCTTGTGGAATCTAAAGATCAAAGAGAGAAAACAAGTTTCTGATCACAGGAAGATTCAAGGCAATTCCAACATGAGGAAATATATCCTACTCTTCGACTTCACAAGATAATGCTACTATTTTATACAAGGTTGGTGTTAAATGTTTTATGAAGGATATGTGTACTATATGAAGGTAAACGTAAATGCCCAAAAAGATGAGCAGTAGCCACCAACACCACACCTGAGGCATGAAAACCCACCCACCCAGTATGTACCCATCTCCCAGTTCACCAGCCATCCTGCCTCCAGCCCTGCCCTGACCTGCCATCCCGTCCCTGACCACATTGTTCTCATTTATACCATCCACTCTTCCATCTCCAGGGCCCAAAAGTGTCTTCTCTGCCTCTCATATGCATCCTCTGCATAATCTTGCTACATTTAAAGAATTCTGAGAATAACCAATCCCCATGATACCCAAGCACACCCAGACATGGTTCCTCCTTTCTTTGTGTCCTCTAAACACAGACTCCATTTGCATTGTATTCATATTAAATTTCTGCCTCGATTATATTATCAACTTTATGGTGTGGCTACCAAGTGAGACATTTCTAGCACATTGTCATAAAAGAACTGCTATTTTGAGACAAAATAGTGAGTCTTTCCCTGACTTCTAAAAAGCTGCCTCCCTGGATGGATTATTCACCTCCTCCTTCTTGTTCTCATAATGAGTCATCCTCCTTTTCTCATTTCAGTGAATGTTTATCCTCCAAGAGCAAAGACACTCTAATTTCCCCTATAGTGACCACTAACACTGAGATTATGATTCTCCTGGTCAATAAATGACAACAGAAAGGATGTCTGCAGAAGGAAGTCCTGTCTGTACTGCAGTCTCCACCCTGGGGTCAGAAGGCAAGAAAACAGCTGTGATATAGAGACAAAATCCTCCATATTCCCCCAGGTCACAAATGTCTAGTTCCAGATGAGAGACAAGACCTCCAAATGGGCAACCTATCCCTCTAACTGAACTGCCAGGATCCCAGTCTTGTAGAACAATTTAGAAAATTCCAAAGAGCACATATGCTTTTCTATGACCTTCTATTTTCCCCAGACCATAGGGTAAGAAAATAGTTAGAAGACACTGATATAAATCATACTGAGTTCCTCAGGAGGTGTGAGCTCCTTGCCTCAGCACATGCAGGTCTTTGCTCAAATATCTCCTCTCCACAGCACTTTCTCACACATCCCTTCAAATAATTCATGCACCATGCATAAATTCACTTCTAACCTCTTTGGATTGTATTTTGTTATTGGCTCTCAGAAATAGCTCAAATAATATAATACAATTGTTTATTAATTTATCATCATCAAAATCCCACATTAGAATTAAGTACCTTGAGGCAAGTTTTTTATCTTTCTGGTATTACTACTTGTGACAAGAACAGAGTCTGACAAAGTAGGTGTTCTATAAATATTTTTAAATGGCTTTAACAATTAACAGGTTAAAGAACAAATCAATGAATAAACAAAGAGTATCTTTCCTTCCATTCACTTTTCTCCAAAGCATCGCCCAGTCAACCTGCAATCTTTCCTCCCAGAGATCCCCACAAGATGGCAAGGAGGTATATGGAAGAGATGAAGAGATATGAGAGAACAGGAACTTAGGTGATGGCAGAGCGTGTGCTGGTCGCCAGCACTGGGCACCATGAAGCTGCTCTTTGCTATGGAGGGATGATTTGATGGAAGGTCATCTAATCTGCAGCTGCCTTAGTCCTACTCTTCAGGCTCTAGGTGTCCTTATTCCACCTGGCAGCCAAGCCTAGACCCTCCCATGATAATGCCCTTGACCCTGATGAATATGGATGCAAAAATTCTCAATAAGATACTAGCAAATCGAATTCAACAGCATATAAAAAGAATTATTCACCATGATCAAGTGGGATTCATTCCTGGGATGCAGGGCTGGTTCAACATTCGCAAATCGATCAACGTGATACATCACATTAACAAAAAAAAAAGAGAAGAACCATATGATCCTGTCAATCGATGCAGAAAAGGCCTTTGACAAAATCCAGCACCCTTTCTTAATAAAAACCCTTGAGAAAGTCGGGATAGAAGGAACATACTTAAAGATCATAAAAGCCATTTATGAAAAGCCCACAGCTAACATCATCCTCAACGGGGAAAAACTGAGAGCTTTTTCCCTGAGATCAGGAACACGACAGGGATGCCCACTCTCACCGCTGTTGTTTAACACAGTGCTGGAAGTTCTAGCATCAGCAATCAGACAACAAAAGGAAATCAAAGGCATCAAAATTGACAAAGATGAAGTCAAGCTTTCGCTTTTTGCAGATGACATGATATTATACATGGAAAATCCGATAGACTCCACCAAAAGTCTGCTAGAACTGATCCATGAATTCAGCAAAGTTGCAGGATACAAAATCAATGTGCAGAAATCAGTTGCATTCTTATACACTAACAATGAAGCAACAGAAAGACAAATAAAGAAACTGATCCCATTCACAATTGCACCAAGAAGCATAAAATACCTAGGAATAAATCTAACCAAAGATGTAAAAGATCTGTATGCTGAAAACTATAGAAAGCTTATGCAGGTAATTGAAGAAGATATAAAGAAATGGAAAGACATTCCCTGCTCATGGATTGGAAGAATAAATATTGTCAAAATGTCAATACTACCCAAAGCTATCTACACATTCAATGCAATCCCAATCAAAATTGCACCAGCATTCTTCTCGAAACTAGAACAAGCAATCCTAAAATTCATATGGAACCACAAAAGGCCCCGAATAGCCAAAGTCATTTTGAAGAAGAAGACCAAAGCAGGAGGCATCACAATCCCAGACTTTAGCCTCTACTACAAAGCTGTTATCATCAAGACAGCATGGTATTGGCATAAAAACAGACACATAGACCAAAGGAATAGAATAGAAACCCCAGAACTAGACCCACAAACGTATGGCCAACTCATCTTTGACAAAGCAGGAAAGAACATCCAATGGAAAAAAGACAGTCTCGTTAACAAATGGTGCTGGGAGAACTGGACAGCAACATGCAGAAGGTTGAAACTAGACCACTTTCTCACACCATTCACAAAAATAAACTCAAAATGGATAAAGGACCTGAATGTGAGACAGGAAACCATCAAAACCCTAGAGGAGAAAGCAGGAAAAGACCTCTCTGACCTCAGCCGTAGCAATCTCTTACTCAGCACATCCCCAAAGGCAAGGGAATTAAAAGCAAAAGTGAATTACTGGGACCTTATGAAGATAAAAAGCTTCTGCACAGCAAAGGAAACAACCAACAAAACTAAAAGGCAACCAACGGAATGGGAAAAGATATTTGCAAATGACATATCGGACAAAGGGCTAGTATCCAAAATCTATAAAGAGCTCACCAAACTCCACACCCGAAAAACAAATAACCCAGTGAAGAAATGGGCAGAAAACATGAATAGACACGTCTCTAAAGAAGACATCCGGATGGCCAACAGGCACATGAAAAGATGTTCAACGTCGCTCCTTATCAGGGAAATACAAATCAAAACCACACTCAGATATCACCTCACGCCAGTCAGCGTGGCCAAAATGAACAAATCAGGAGACTATAGATGCTGGAGAGGATGTGGAGAAATGGGAACCCTCTTGCACTGTTGGTGGGAATGCAAATTGGTGCAGCCACTCTGGAAAGCAGTGTGGAGGTTCCTCAGAAAATTAAAAATAGACTTACCCTATGACCCAGCAATAGCACTGCTAGGAATTTATCCGAGGGATACAGGAGTACTGATGCATAGGGGCACTTGTACCCCAATGTTTATAGCAGCACTCTCAACAATAGCCAAATTGTGGAAAGAGCCTAAATGTCCATCAACTGATGAATGGATAAAGAAACTGTGGTTTATATACACAATGGAATACTACGTGGCAATGAGAAAAAATGAAATATGGCCTTTTGTAGCAACGTGGATGGAAGTGGAGAGTGTGATGCTAAGTGAAATAAGCCATACAGAGAAAGACAGATACCATATGGTTTCACTCTTATGTGGATCCTGAGAAACTTAACAGAAACCCATGGGGGAGGGGAAGGAAAAAAAAAAAAAAAACAGGTTAGAGTGGGAGAGAGCCAAAGCATAAGAGACTGTTAAAAACTGAGAACAAACTGAGGGATGATGGGGGGTGGGAGGGAGGGGAGGGTGGGTGATGGGTATTGAGGAGGGCACCTTTTGGGATGAGCACTGGGTGTTGTATGGAAACAAATTTGACAGTAAATTTCATATATTAAAAAATAAAAAAAATAAAAAAATTTAAAAAAATAAAGTAATTACGCTGAGTTAAAGAAGCCAGCTCACGCTCCCCAGGAAAAAAAAAAAAAAAAGATAATGCCCTTGAACTTTCTCCTTCACCGAGGGGCATACCTGGAAGACACTCACCTCCAGAAAAGGGTTGGAACGTTCTTTGGCTCTTCAAGCATCAATCCAGGCTACCCATGGTTAGTAAAGAGCCATGCTTGGGAGACAATGAGTAGTTCCTGCTGTCTCCACTCATGGTGAAAAATACTATCGACACACAGGAGCTCCGGAAAAAGTGCAGAAGTGGTGCTGAGAGGAATCTAGCTATCTCCCTCCCCCTCATTCTCTCTGCCTCCTTCCTTTTCTATCTTATCCATCCCCAAGGATAGTTATACACTGGAGAATCATTTGCACAGGTTCAGAGACACACTAGGGATGTAGTCAAGGAAAAGCTGAAGAAACTTTCACTCTTCCCTCCTGAGGATAATCAAGTTTTAGACCTCGGTAAAGTTCTCTGCATTGGGAAAACTTAAACACTCCTACTCAGGAATTTCTCAACTTTCAGGCTGCCATCCTCCCAGACCCTTAGTTATCACCACTACCAAGCTGTGAACACTCAGCCCCCTCATCTGCTCTCTGCTTCTCCCTGACTCCATTTAGCCCTACAGAGCCTGCGCTGCCCCCAAGCTGATGACTCCAGGACAGACTCAGAAACTTAGGGGCCACTCAATCTTCTTCTTCTTCATCTCCAAGGTTTCAGGAAGCACGGCTTTCCCAATGATCTCTGCACACTCTAAACCACATACCCTCTGTCCACAGTTATGGGAACCTGGCAAGACAAATAGAGAGGACCTGCCACCTACTCCAATGTCACCTTCTGATAATGCCACAGCCCATTCCAGTCCTTCCAACATGCACCCAACTCTGGGTGTTCAGCCATACATTTCCCTTCTAGACCTTCAAATGCTCTCAGGTCACCTCCCTGTGCTGCTTGAACTGAGGGGTCAAACTTGAAGAAACACTATTCAGAATTAACAACAACAACAACAACAACAACAACAACAACAACAACAACAACAAAATACTGCATAAAAGACAGAATGGCTGGGATGCTGAGTTTAAAAGCAAAATCACACTTAAAACATTTACTTTTAATGTTGAAAAACAACTGCCATCTTTCATGAAATTAGCACAGGTATTATTTAAAAATCAAATGGAAGGATATAAGGTAAAGCATAAATATCTCTCTCCCCATCTGCTTGATTCTCCTGATCCATCTCCTAGAGCTAAATATTATTATAAATTATTATTAAAAATTTCTAGTCTATTCATACAGAATTTTCTGTGTGTTTACAAGAATATCTGTATATATTCTTTTTAAGTAAAGTATGTTTTAATTAATATACTTTCCTGCTACCTTCTTCTTAATATATATATGTGTGTATGTACACATGCTTGTGTGTCTATTAAACTTTTCCATATTAAAAATATGTTAATCACATTTTATGTAATTGCTTAACAAATATTTGCTTATGAAAATACTGATCATTAATTAATGAATATGCTGATTAACAAACATTTTCTCCAATTTTTCATGTGTATATTATTGATGCAATAAATACTCTCTTGTATGATAATTTGTACAACTTTTTAATTGTATTAAATTATTAGCTGTTACCATTCATTCTCCAAAGTTACAATAATTTATAATCTTTTTTTTTTAAGTTTTTGTTTAAATTCCTGTTAGTTAACACGCAGTGGAATAGTAGTTTCAGGTGTACAATACAATGATTCAACACTTCCATACATCACCTGGTGATCATCATAACAAGTACCCTCCTTAATCCCCATCACCCACTTCACCCACCCACCCCCACCTCCCCTCTGGTAATCACCAGTTTGTTTTCTATAGTTAAGAGCCTTTCTTGGTTTACTTCTCTATCATTTTTCTCCTCTGCTCATCTGTTTTGTTTTTTAAATGAGATTGTATTGGGCCCATCCAAAGAGTCTCTTGTCAGGTATTTCTTTTCTTTTTTTTAAATTTTTTTAATGTTTGGTTTGTTTTTTTTTTTTTTGAGAGAGAGAGAGAGAGTGAGAGGGAGAGACAGACAGACAGAGCACGTGTGGGGGAGGGGCAGAGAGAGAGAGAGAGAGAGAGAGAATCCCAAGCAGACCCTGGGTTGCCAGTACAAGTCCGATGCAGGGCTCAAACTCACAAAAGGTGAAATCAAGACCTAAGCTGAAATCAAGAGCTGAACACCCAACCAACTGAGCCACCCAGGCTCCCCCAGAATCAATTTTCTTAATTCAAGGCATGGTTCAGTTTTCTAGATATCTTTACAGTATTTTCCACTATACACTGGAAGAGTAGAAATGGAGAAGGAAGAAGGAACATAAGTATTAAAACTCCTTCAGAAAAAGTTTCATTTCTTAAAAACTTAAATATATATGATTCAGCAATTCTACTTGTAGACATTTTCCTAAAATGAATGAAAACATACTTCTGTTATAATGTTCATAGTGCCTGTATTCATTGTAACTAAAATAACAAAATAAATATGTATCAACAGAGATGGATATATTCATATGAAGAAATACTACTCAGCAACAAAAAGTAACAAACTGTTCATAGACACAAAATGGTTGAATTCAAGTACATTACAATGAATGAAAAGGTCAGACACCAAAAATGCATATTGTATGGAGGTATGTTCGCTATCATTTTTAACTTATTGGATTATACAGATTAGCCTTTTATTCAGGATTTTGGCCTCTATGTTAATGAAAGGCATTAGCCTTAATTTTATTTTATGTAAGGTCCTTGTCAGGTTTTGGCATGAAGGTAATTTTGGTTATCATAAAATGAATTGGAAAATATGCCCTCCTTTCCTATTTTATGTGGGAAAAGTTTGTATTATCTCCTTCTAAGTTGTTGGGGAAACTCCATGTCTAGTGAGGACCTCTAGCCCAAGAGTTTTCTCTATGAGAAAGTATTTACAGGTGAAACATCTTTAGTAGCTAAAGGACTATTCAAAACTTCTACTTCAGATTGTGTTTGCAAGGTGAATTGCTTAATTCATCTGTCAAGTTTATTGACAAAGTTGTTCATGATACCCATTTTTATAGATTTAAGAATTATGGTACCATTGTGATATCCCTTGTTTCCATTTGTGACATTGGTAATTTGTGTTTCTATTTTTTCCTCGGTCATTCTTGTTAGGGATTGACCAATTATATTATTCTTTTCCAAGACATTACATTTGGCTTTATTGAGTCTTCTCTATTGCTATCTGGTTTACGTTTCATGTTCTCAAGGCATTATCCCTATGTGTGTCTCTTCATACGGTATTCTATTTATAAGGGTGCCAATCATTAGGATAGGGATCCACTATGGCCTCATTTTCACTGATTACATCTGCAACCACCCCATTTCCAACCAAGTTCACATGCTGATGTACTGGGAGGTTAGAACTTCAACATATGAATGTTGACAGACATAATTCAACCCACAACAGAGGTCTTGGCTGCTTCCAAATGGGGGAAAATATGAATATACTTACAGTAAACATTCTGTGCAAGATTATGTGTGGACATAAGTTTTCAACTCATTTGTGTGTATACTAAGGAAGATAATTGCTGGGTTGAATGGTAAGAGTATATTTAGCTTTGCAAGAAATTGCCAATTGTCTTTCAAAGTGACTGTACCATTTTTCATTCCCAACAGCAATAATGAGAATTCCACTTGTTCCACATTGTCACCAGAATTTGGTGTTTTAGATTTTAGCCATTCTCTTAGGTGTTAACATTCATTAACATTCATTGTTGTTTAATTTGCAATTTCCTGATGACATAGGATATTGACCATTTTTTATATGCTTATTTATCACCTGCATATGTTCTTTAGTGAAGGGTCTGTTCAGATCTTTTGTCCATTTTTTAATTGAGTTATGTGTTCTTATTTTTTTAATATGAAATTTATTGTCAAATTAGTTTCTATACAACACCCAGTGCTCATCCCAACAGGCGCCCTCCTCAATGTCCGTCTAGTTATCTGTTCTTATTGTTGAGTTTGAAGAGTTCTTTGTATATTTTGGATACATGTGTAATATTTCATATGTGCTTTATAAGTATCTTCTCCCAAACTGTGGTTTGCCATTTCATTCTCTTAACAGTCTTTCCCAGAGCAGAAGTTCGTGTTTTCAATTTTTTGTTTCCTAAATCATGCTTTTGGTGTTGTATCTAAAAAATAGTCATCAAACACCAGGTCACCTAGTTTTCTCCACTGTTACGTTATGATGTTTTGTAGCTTTGCATTTGACATTTAGGTCTCTGCTCCAAGTTGAATTTGCTTTTGTGAAAGGTGTAAAGTCTGTGTCCAGAATTATTTTTCATGAAGATGTCCAGTTGTTCCGGCACCTTTTGTTGAAAAGACTAACCCTTCTTCATGGAACTGCCTTTGTTTTTTGTTACAGGTCAGTTGATGATATCTGTGTGTGTCTATTTCTGGGCTTTCTGTTATTTTCCACTGATATATTTCTCTATTATTTCACCAATAACACTCTGTCTTGAAAACTACAGCTCTATAATAAGTCTTGAAGTTGAGCAGAGACAATACCTTCAACTCTGTTCTATTATGTTGGCTATTCTGAGCCTTTTCCCTTTCCATATAAACATTAGTATCATCTTGTCATTATCTACAAAATAACTTACTGGGATTTGGTTGACAATCAGAAATTAAAGAGAGAAATAACTGAATCAGAAATACAAAGGATTATAAGAGAATGTTATTAAAAAATTATATGTCAAGAACTTGGACAACCTAGAAAAAATGGATATATTCCTAGAAACATAACCTTCCCAAACTGAATCCAGAAGAAATAGAAAATTTGAACACATTGATTACCAACTACAAAATTGAATCAGTAATAAAATAAAAAAATCCCAACAAACAAAAGTCCAGGACCAGATGACTTCACAAGTGAATTCAACAAAAAATGTAAAGAAGACATGGGACACCTGGGCAGCTCAGTTGGTTAAGCATCTGACTCTTGGTTTTGGCTCAGGTCATGATCTCAGTTAAATGAGTTCGAGCCCTGTGTTGGGCTCTGTGCTAGCAGCATGGAGGCCGCTTGCGAATCTCTCCCTCCCTCTCTCTCTCTGTCCCTCCCCTACTCACTCTGTCTCTCTCTCAAAATAAATGAATAAACTTAAAAAAAAATAACTTTAAAGAAAACGTAATCTTCTCAAACTATTCCAAATAATAGCAGAGAAAGGAAAGTTTCCAAATTCATTCTATGAGGCTAGCATTACCCAATAATAATAAATACCCAGATAAAGGCACTACAAAAGGGGCTCCTGGGTGGCTCAGGCAGTTAAGGGCCTAACTCTTGATTTCAGCTCGTCATGATCTTATGGTTCATGAGTTTGAGCCCTGCATCAGGCTCCACGCTTATAATTCTCTGTCTCCTCTCTTTCTGCCCTCCCCCTCTCTCAAAACTAAATAAACTTTTTAAAAGATACTACAAAAAACAGGGAACTACAGACCCATATTGCTGATGAACATAGATGTGATAATCCCCACAAAAATATTAACAAACAGAAGCCAATGATTTAAATAATTTAAAAAGTCATTCACCACGATCAAGTGGGATAAATTCCTACGATGCAAGGTGGTTCAATCTTCACAAATCAATCAACATGATACATCACTTCAATAAGAGAAAGGATAAAAACTATATGATCATTTCAATAGATGCAGAAAAAGCATGTGACAAAGTAAAATACATGATAAAAACCCTCAACAAAGTAGGTTTAGAGGGACATACCTCAACAAAATAAAGTCCATATATGGAAAACCCACAGCTAACAACATCCTCAATGGGGAAAAAGTGAGAGCTTTCCCCTATGGTCAGGAACAAGACAGGGATGTCCACTCTCACCACTGTTATTTCACCTAGTACTGGAATACCTAGCCTCAGCAGTCAGACAACAAAATAAATAAAAGGCATCCAAATCAACAGGGTAGAAATCAGACTTTCACTATTTGCAGGTAACATGATACTCTAAATTCAAAACCCAATAAACTCCACCAAAAAGTTGCTAGAACAGATACACAAATTTAGTCAAGTCACAGAATACAAAATCAACATTCAAAAATCTGTTGCTTTTCTATACACCATTAATGAAGCAACATAAAGAGAAATCAAGGAACCAATCCCGTTTATAATTGCACCAAAAATAATAAGAAACCTAGGAATAAACTTAACTGAGGAGATAAAAGACCTGTACTCTGAAAACTATAAAACATTGATGAAAGAAATTGTATAGGATACAAACAAGTGCAATGATATCCATGCTCATGGATTGGGAGAATAAATATTATTAAAATGTCCATACAACCCAAAGCCATCTACAGCTTTACTGCAATCCCTACCAAAATACCAACAGCGTGTTTCATGGAACTAGAACAAATAATCTTAAAAATTATATGGAACCACAAAAGACCCTCAATAGCCCAAGTAATGTTGAAAAAAAGAAGAAAACTGGAGGTATTAACACAATCTCAGATTTCAAGATATACTACAAAGCTGTAGTGATCAAAGCAGTACAATACTGGCACAAAAACAGGCTCATAATCAAGGAAACACAATAGAGAGACAAGAAATAAACCAACACTTACAGGTCAATTAATCTTTGACACAGGAGGCAAGAACATGAATGGGAAAGACGGTCTCTTCAACAAATGGCGTTGGGAAAACTGGGCAGCAACACGCAAAAAGAATGAATGAAACTGGACCACTTTCTTACACCATAAACGAAAATAAACTCAGAATGGGTGAAACACCAAAATGTGAAACCTGAAACCATAAACATCCTAGGAGAGAGCACAGGCAGTCATTTCTCTGACATCAGTGGAAACGTTTTTCCAGATGTGTCTCCGGAAGCAAGGAAAACAAAAGCAAAAATAAAGAATTGGGACTATACTGAAATGAAAAGCTTCTGCATAGCAAAGAAAACACTCAACAAAGCAAAAAGACAACCTACTGATGGGAGAAGATATTTGCAATGACATACCCAATAAAGGGTTTCTTTCCAAAATGTATACAGAACTGATACAACTCAACACCCAAAAAACAAAATTAAAAATGGGCAGAAGACATTAACAGACATTTCTCCAAAGAAAACATATGGATGGTCAACAGACATATGAAAAGATGCTCAACATCACTCATCATCACGGAAATTCAAATCAAAACTACAATGAGCTATCACCTCACACCTGTCAGAATGGCTAAAATCAGAAACACAAGAAAACAAAGACAACCTACTGAATTGTTGGTAAGGAGTTGGTAAGGATGTGGAGAAAAAGGAACCCTCTCACACTGTTGGTAAGAATGCAAACTGGTGCAGCCACTGCGGAAACAGTACGGAGGTTCCTCAAAAAATTAAAGATAGAATTGCCATATAACCCAGTAATTCCACTACTAGGTATTTACCCAAAGAATACAAAAACACTAATTCAAAAAGATATATGCACCCCTATGTTTATTATAGCATTACTGAAATTGCCAAACTACATAAACAACCCAAATGTCCATCGATAAGCAAATGGATAAAGAAAAGTGGTATATATGTATATATATATATACATATATATATATATGCACGTGTATGTATATGTGTGTGTATATAATGTGTGTATATATATATTCAATATATATAATGAAATATTACTCAGCCATAAGAAGAATGAAATGTTGTCATTTTCAACAGTATGGATGGATCTAAAGTCTAAAATGTATTATACTAAGTGAAATAAATTAGAGAAAGACAATTACCGTATGATTTCACTCATATATGGAATGTAAGAAATAAAACAAACAAACGAAGAAAAAATTAGACAAACCAACAAATACACTATTAACTATAGGGAACAAACATGGCTACCTAAGGGGAGGTGGGTAGGGGGATGGGTGAAATAGGGGATGGGGATTGAGAGCACACTTAACCTTCATGAGCACTGAGTAATGTATAGAACTGTTGAATCGCTATATTGTACACCTGAAACATAACGCTGCACGTTAGCCATGCTGGAATTGAATTTTTTTTAACGAATAGAAAAACTAGACTGATAAAAGGTATTTCCAATGTGCATGTAAGATAATATCGGATACATGTGCTCAATATCTGAAGAACCCCTGAATGTCACGACAAAGTAACCAAAGGCCCAAGTAGAAAAATGTGAAACTCCATCCCTCCTCCCCTACTGTTCTCCCATTTTCTACCTTCAGCTAAACAGAAACTTTACAGAGTATCTGGACTTAAGTAAATACTCATTTGCTAAAAATAATGAGATATCCTCATAAACAATCAAACCTTCCTGGCAATTGAAAGCTAGAGTTTAATTAGTATGACTCAAAGACATTGGAAAAACACAGGATAATTTTACATCTTTTATTTTTAAATTGATAATATAGAATTTCATTGGTAATACATTCTCATGAAACACACACCAAAACAATATAAAAGGTTATTCAATAAGAAATACTTCTTTCACTCCTACTCCTAATAGCCCAGTTGGTAATCAGTTACCTACCTTGACTTCCAGACGTTTCCTCATGTAATTATGCAAATATGAATAATTTGATATACATATATGCTGTGAACTGATTACCATAATAAATTTAGTTAGCACATCTGTCCCCTCACAAAATTACTTTTTATTTCATGGTGAGAACATTTAATATCTATTCTATTAGTAACTTTCAAGTAGACAATGTAGCATAGTTATGTAGTCACCACGCTGTACATTAGATCCACAAACTTACCTATCTTACAACTGGGAGTTATAACTTATAAGAGTTACAAGCAACATCTCCAAATTTCCCTCATTCCCCAGCCCCTAGTAACCACCAGTCTACTCTCTATTCCTAGGAGTTTGGCTTTTTTAGATTCCACATATAAGGAAAAATATACAATATTTGTCTTCCTCTGTCTGATCTATTTCCCTTGGCATAATGCCCTCAAGATTTATCCATGTTACTATTTTGCTATTCATGTTGTTAGCAAATGACAGGATTTTCTTCTTTTTTATGGTTGAATAATATTTCATTTCTCATTAATGGATCAGATTAAATTAGTGACTGGCTTCAGGAGAAAAAGACCTACTATCAGCCAGTCTAGGCTACTGATTCTGAGTGATTCTAGTGATTCAGAGGCTTTCTCAGGACTTGTATGGATACACTTGTTTCTTGAGCCCTCTCTTGGTGAATTCTTAAGCTTGTTTCTCTTCTAGATCATGTAACGCACCAGGCCAGGTGCTGAAAACCTCCCTTTAGCTTTCCCAAAGGAAAGAGCTAATGCTCACATTTGTGGTCTCTCTTTGGCCTACAGATTCCGGGTGAGTTTCTGGGCATGTTCCATAGCCTGTGCCCAAAGCTCATCCAAGCTGCCTTTGGGTCTGGGCACCAGGCTGAGGTACATTAGATGCTGGGGGATCTGCAGCCAAGGCATCCCCAGTGGCTGGTGTGTGGGTGTTTTCATCTGACCAAAGTGACAATGAAGTATGAAGCTGGAATAAAAACATCCAAAATAGCTTACCTTTTATGAGTTCTCTGTTAGAGGGATGCTGGAAAATCCGCCCCATCAAAACTTAGAAGCACACCAAGTAAGAAGACCTATGGAGCACAAAGCACAAGGAATAATTTATTGTTAGGTTTATGGTATCTGTAGGGGTAAACAAGAAGAAAACACAGGATGAATATTTGATCAAAATTTAAAAATAAGGTGATTAACTAAAGAAAAAACAACTTGATAAATCACAAAATGTCGGTATATTATTTATATATCCCAGTAGACAGTTGAACACAGTCACCTCTGAAGAGTGTGAAGAGAATCAAAGAGGGGATCAAAGGGTATTGGCACAAAAACAGACACATAGACCAATGCAATAGAATAGAAACCCCAGAACTAGACCCACAAACGTATGGCCAACTCATCTTTGACAAAGCAGGAAAGAACATCCAATGGAAAAAAGACAGTCTCGTTAACAAATGGTGCTGGGAGAACTGGACAGCAACATGCACAAGATTGAAACTAGACCACTTTCTCACACCATTCACAAAAATAAACTCAAAATGGATAAAGGACCTGAATGTGAGACAGGAAACCATCAAAACCCTAGAGGAGAAAGCAGGAAAAGACCTCTCTGACCTCAGCCGTAGCAATCTCTTACTCAGCACATCCCCAAAGGCAAGGGAATTAAAAGCAAAAGTGAATTACTGGGACCTTATGAAGATAAAAAGCTTCTGCACAGAAAAGGAAACAACCAACAAAACTAAAAGGCAACCAACGGAATGGGAAAAGATATTTGCAAATGACATATCGGACAAAGGGCTAGTATCCAAAATCTATAAAGAGCTCACCAAACTCCACACCCGAAAAACAAATAACCCAGTGAAGAAATGGGCAGAAAACATGAATAGACACTTCTCTAAAGACATCCGGATGGCCAACAGGCACATGAAAAGATGCTCAACATCGCTCCTCATCAAGGAAATACAAATCAAAACCACACTCAGATATCACCTCACGCCAGTCAGAGTGGCCAAAATGAACAAATCAGGAGACTATATAGATGTTAGAGAGGATGTGGTGAAACGGGAACCCTCTTGCACTGTTGGTGGGAATGCAAATTGGTGCAGCCGCTCTGGAAAGCAGTGTGGAGGTTCCTCAGAAAATTAAAAATAGACCTACCCTATGACCCAGCAATAGCACTGCTAGGAATTTATCCGAGGGATACAGGAGTACTGATGCATAGGGGTACTTGTACCCCAATGTTTATAGCAGCACTCTCAACAATAGCCAAATTGTGGAAAGAGCCTAAATGTCCATCAACTGATGAATGGATAAAGAAATTGTGGTTTATATACACAATGGAATACTACGTGGCAATGAGAAAGAATGAAATATGGCCTTTTGTAGCAACGTGGATGGAAGTGGAGAGTGTGATGCTAAGTGAAATAAGCCATACAGAGAAAGACAGATACCATATGGTTTCATTCTTATGTGGATCCTGAGAAACTTAACAGAAACCCATGGGGGAGGGGAAGGAAAAAAAAAAAAAAGAGGTTAGAGTGGGAGAGAACCAAAGCATAAGAGACTGTTAAAAACTGAGAACAAACTGAGGGTTGATGGGGGGTGGGAGGGAGGGGAGGGTGGGTGATGGGTATTGAGGAGGGCACCTTTTGGGATGAGCACTGGGTGTTGTATGGAAACCAATTTGACAATAAATTTCATATATTAAAAAAATATATATATATATAACACAATTTTGCCGTTTTTAACCATCTTAAGTGTACAATTCAGTAGCATTAAGTCCACTCACATTGTTGTGTGACCGTCACCACCCTCCATCTCCAGAACACTTTAGCATCCTAAGCTGACACTTGGCCCCCATTAATTAGTAACTCCCATTTCCTCCTTCCCCAACCCCTGCTGCTCACTATTCTACTTTCTGTCTCTAGGAACTGGACTATTCTAGGTACCTCACATAAACGGAAACATACAATATTTTCCCTTTTATATTCACTTTCTTTCATTTAGCAATATTTTCAAGGGTCATCTATACGACAGCATGGATCAGAATTTCATTGTTTTTTAAGTCTGAATAAAATTCCATTGTACGCATATACCACCTTTTGTTTACACATTCATCTGTTTCCTCATCTGTGGAGAGGCTTTTGGGTCACTTCCACTTTTTGGCAATTGTAAGGAATGCTGCCATGATTGTCAATAAAGCTTCTGTTCCCTCTTGCTTTGGAGTCTTAAGAATTCTTAATACCAAGTTATATGAATGTTTTGGTATAAAAGCAAGTGTTCACATACAGCATGTGAACAGGAAAATCTCCAGGGTTGGGGCAGCGGCCCTGATTCAGAGTCTAAATAAGGAACACAGTTTCTGACTACTGGTGGTGCCCCTGAGAGGGACAGATGACATCAGGCACAGTGCTCAAAAACAATACTGGCTCGTTGGACTGGAGGGATGGCGGTTGCAGGAAAAATGGAGGAGGACTCTAATAGACTAGGATGGCCTGATACACGTAAATGGCCTCTGAGGAGTTGTAAAGCCTACAAGACAATTCTGTACAATGGTACTGACACAATATAAAGATATAAAATGTAAAGGTCAAGCCATTGGTGTGTGCCAGTGAAAGATTCAGGAGCAAGCCTAATGTCACAGAAGAAAGACAAATATTTGCCTACATTTGAAAAGAGCCATAGAGAACAAGTACATGAGAGGGAGGAAAGAACAGGGATTGACCTCTTACCGTCAAAGAACCCCTACTCAACCCCATGGTCAGGCAGAAAATTTACAATCATATACAAATGCAAGGAGTCCTAGATCTCAGGGTTTTAATAATCTAACTATAGATTGAACACAGTCCCAATCAATAGCCCAGCAAGCATTTTGTAGACATCTACAAACTGACTCCAAAATTTATATGGAAAGAGAATGACAAGAGAATAGCCAAAATAGTTATGAAAAAGAAGAGTCAATTTTCATATCATTTATTTATATCATATATTAATCAACCCACCTACATACATATAATCTTCTAATATGCGTGCACACTGATGCACCAATTTGAATCCAGTGCCACATGGCTAATTCTAGCCTTCTCCTCTTGCTTCTCTGTAACATACCCATCCACAGTGACAGACCTGGCTCCCACCAGTTGTTATCTTTATTTGTTCACCTGTAGTATACAGGTATAGCAATTGCAGAATTGTTAACTCATACTCTCAGTGGGAAACAACTTTATTAACAATACTATTATGATCATGCTCAGTTCCACTCTTAGTCTTACAGATTCCAGTCAAAACACTATTTTTCAGTTATGTATGTCACATCCTTTTTTCCCAGTCCCTTCAGTGAGTTCACAACATACATGTATAATGTTGGGAAGGAAGTTTCATGTACACAGTCTTTGACCCCTGCTTAGCCACATAAGAATGGCAGAAATATTGACAATGGTGGTGTGAAAGGAGAGAGGCCAGGATGGGACAATAAAGGAATTGAGATGCGGACGAGGAAACTCACTGTAGAGTTGGAAGACAGCTTGGCAAAGTTGGTCCTTGTAAGGGGGGGAGGAGGAAGGGAACCTAGAAATGTAGCTGAGAGAGAAGGGATGCCCTGTGTCAGGATTGACCAATGTGAGGACTATGGGGAGAAGTGACCAGCTGCCCTTTTTCTGCCCTCCATGCACACCTGCTTCAGCCCAGGGACACAGCAAGATCAGCTCACCCTTGTCACTTCAATTCCCAAAACTAGCCAGTTCCCCTCCCACATTTGGGGCTGGTGTTACAATGAGAGTCAATGACAGATGAGAAAATACTTCTTTCCAAAACCCTCCCTCTTCACTCTGAGAAAGTCTACCAATTGTAGATGTGCATGAATTAACACACATTTAGCCCTGAGGTTGGGAGGTGTCAGGACTATGGAGTGAGTTCACTCTCACAACTGTCAGTTGAGAACTACAGGGAGGTACAGTCCCCGTTGAACCTTGGAGCAGGAACCTCAGGAAAAGGTTGTACATGAGGCTGGACTTGGGGTCACTTACAGAAGAAACAGAAGGTCTTTAGGCAGTGAAAATATCATCAAATCACAGGACAAAATATGGGAAAATGACCCTAGTACCTACAATCAAACACATAGCTCAGCGACCATGGAGTGAATTATGCTTTTCCTTGCTTTTCCCAGTCAGAGTTGAGAGTTCTAAAAAAACCCATATTTTGTACATTTACACCTGTTAAATTTATATTGTAAGATGTATCATAAGTATAGAAGAGTGTATAAACATACATATCCAGTTAAAAAATAATAATGTGATCTCCCATGTAGGAATCATCTAATTATAAATTGGAGAACCAGCCATGTTTTAAAATTCCTATGAAAAATTTTTAGAATTCCTTTGTGCATCACAAACTATTTGATGATGAAAATTATCATTTCAGGTTGAATTAGTGTTTTGAGATTACTCAGGTCCATGATGACGAGTTCATTATTGTCCTTAGGACACAGCTAATCCTTGAGGAGTTGATAGCAGCGTTTCATGACATCTCGAAAGGCCTCTATGAATTTGTCATTCCGGAGGGTGAAGATGAATGGGTTCAGGAAAGGGGTCACCACTAAAACCATCAGTGACGCTACCCTGTTGTACTCAGCTGCCTGCGTTTGCTTGGGTTTCACATAGAGGAACAAGCAGGTACCATAGCCAATCACAACAAAGGTGAAGTGAGAGGCACAAGTAGAGAAAGCTTTCCTCCGGCCCGAGGCTGAGGGGATCTTGAGGATGGTAGAGATGATGTAGGTGTAGGAGATGATTGTAGGGATCAAAGAACCAACAATAATGAATATAGCCATTAAAAAAAGGATAAACTCTGTGAAAAGGCTATCATCACAGGATAGTTTGAGCAGTTGCCCTCGGTCACATAAAAAATGGTCTATCACATTTGATTTGCAGAAGGTAAGCTGAAATGTGGCATAGACTGGCCAGATTTGAAATAGGAACCCAAACACCCATGACACAATGACCACCCAGATGCAGGTGTGGCTGTCCATAATGATGTTGTACCTCAAAGGGTTACAGACAGCCACGTAACGGTCCACAGCCATTGCTCCAATTAATACTAACTCCGACGTACCCAAAGAAAGGTACAAATATAATTGTGCACTACAGGCTGTCAAAGACATTGCCTGCATCCCTGGAAGCAGCAGCCCCCAGAGCATTAAGGGGACAGCAACCGATGTGATCAGGATCTCTAGGACTGAGAGGTGGCCAAGGAAGAAATACATGGGGGACTGCAGACGTTTATCAACACAGACAATCACAATGATGACCATGTTCCCCATGACTGTCACTGAGTAGAGAAAGAAGAAAGTGGCAAAAAGAATATCGTGTAGTTCTTTGGAGCCATGGAAGCCAAGTAGATAAAATTCAGTGGCGCTAGAATAATTCTTCGACATTTAGTCCTGTGCTCTTGTTCTTTATGGAATCTAGGGAACAAAGGAGAGTTCACATCCTTCTAATTTCACAGGACTAAAGCTATCCCAGGTGGAGGAAATATCATCTCTGCTCTTAGGCTGCATCATGACCAAGTGGGTTCATCTTCCACTATTTGCTGTACAAGGTTGATGTTGAATGTTTTATGAAGAAAATACATATGAAAATAAACATATATATGCAAGAAGATGAGCAATAACACCACAGCCTAGGCTTGAAAGCCCACCCACCCCTGTAGGCACTCTTGTCTTTCAATTCATCATCATCCTGCCTCCATCTCTGCTCTGACCTGCCACCCTGTCCAGTTCCCTGACCACAGTGTGTTCATTTATGCCACCAATGCTTCCACCCTAAATGCCCTACGATTTCTTCTCTGCCTCTTACGTCCATGTCATACAAAATCTTACCAATTTCACCCAGATACGTTTACATATTTCCTTCATCTCCTCTGAATGTGGGCTCCATTTAACTTCTGTTCACTTACAGTTCTTGCTTCAGCTACCTTTATCATCATTTCAGCCCATCAGTAGAGCCAGCCGGCAGGGTGGTGGGTCTACCCAGAAAACTGTCATAAGATAACAGCTATTTTGAAACAAAGCATGGAGTCTTTCCCTGACTGCTGGGGAGCTGACTCCCTGAAGTGGATTATCCACTTTTTTCCTCCTTATTCTTATCATGAACGCCATCTCTGTCTCTCATTTTGGCGACTGTTCTTCCTGGTAGGAAGAACCTCATTAGCTTCCAGTTGGAAACTTGTAGCTCTGAGATTGTTCCTTCTGCCACCAGAGGACACCAGGGAGTAGGGGTCCAGAGGAGTAAAGAGGGGGCTGGGACTTTTATCCCCAACTCCCATCTGTCCTGTATAATCTCCACCCTGGCACCAGGGGACAAGAAAACAAGCAACACCCTCTGCCTTCCTCATGTCTCAAATCTCTAGTTTCAGCAAGGAGATAAGACCTCCCAAAAGGCAGTCTGTGTCTATTTCCAACCAGCCATGGTCTGCATCCTATAGAGAACCTTGGAGAAGTCCCCAGAGATTATCTGCTGTCTGTGTCCTCCTTTTTTCTCCAGAGACCTACAAATATGGAAAAGTGTCAGAAAACACCCAAAAGGCTCACACTGATCTGGTCAGTAAATCTGGGCTCCTTCCCTCACATATGCAGGTCATTGCTCAAATGTCTCCAACCCATGGGCCCTCTCCAATCATCCTCTCTAAAACAGCAAAAGTGCCTCACATTTTACCCTCTTATTTGGTGGGATTTTCTTCTTACTGGCTCTCATCAATAGCTGATATTGAAGCACTTTTGTCTTTCTTGTTCACTCTCACATCTCCAGTGCCAAGAACAGAGTCTGACACAGGGTAAGTATGCGCTCTTTTAATATTTATTCGAAACATTTGTTCAAACGTGTCAGTGAATGAGCAAAAACTATCCACCCTGATCTGCTTTTCCTCTTGTTATAAAATAGTCTCTCTTCACTCTTTACTAAGGCATTGTCTGGTCAAGCTGTGGTCCTCTCCCTGGAGATCCCCTACACAATGGCCAGATTACAAAAACAAGAAATAAGGACAAATGAGAGAGCAGAGTCTTAGGTCATAGCAGAGAGCTGTGTCTATCACAAGTACCGAAAAGAGCTGAATATGCTCTCTGCTGTGGAGGGAGGATTTGATTTGAGCTCCTCCATTATGCGGCTCCCCTAGCCTACTGTTCATGCTCCAGGGAAGGTGTCCTCATTTTAGACAGCAATGAAGCCCAGAACTTCCCATGCTGATCCTCTCTTACTCTCCTTCGCAGAGGGGAGCCCCTAGCAGACACTCACCTCTAGAGAAAGAGACTGACCTGGAAAATCCTACAGCTCTCCAGGGATCAGCCCAGGCTACCTCCTGCCTGACTAGGGCAGAGCATGCACTGTGGCCCAGGGAAACCTGCTGCTGTCCTCACTCTCAGTGCAAGAGAAAACTGTCTTCATATGAGCACTTAAGGAAAAGTCCAGTGATAACAGTGCTGTGGAAGCCCTGTTGTCTCCTCTGTCTCTCTTTCTCTCTCCTTCTTTCCTTCTACTGTCTGTCCCCAAGGGGAGTTATTCTCTAAGAAACTACATTTGTCAAGTTCAGAGAAACCCTGGGGATGCAGTCAAGGAAAAGCCAGAAAAACTTTCACCCTTCCCTCCTGAGGCTAATCAAGTTTTTAGAACATGGGCAAGTTTTGTGTAATGATGTAGGTCATTACAAACTTGGAATCTCCTAGTCAGGAGTTTCTTAACACCCAGGCTGCCTTGTACCCAGACCTCAAGTCCTGGTAATCATCAGATAGTCTGAGCCCTAAACAGCCAACCCCTGCTCTGTTTTGTGCCACTACCTCATTACAATTAGTCCTGTGAGAGGCTGAGCGACCTGTAAGCAGAAAACACCACAAATGGTTCCAAGACATATGCCAAAAACCAAGTGGCCAACAAGTAGCTCTGTGCTGACAGCTTAGAGCCTGGAGCCTGCTTCAGATTCTGTGTCTCCTTCTCTCTCTGCCCCTCCCCCACTTGTGCTCTGTCTTTATCAAAAATAAATAAATGTGTAAAAAACATTTTTTAATAAAAATTAAAAAAAATGTTCACAGGGGTTTAATTCATTATAACAACTGACACAAAATAAACACCCATCAATAAGAGAATGATAGTCATTCCTCCTCATTCACAGATTCCATACTTGTAAATTCATCTACTCGCTGAAGTTTATTTTTAACTGCAAAATCAGTGTTTGCGGCACTTGCAAGGTCATTTGTTTTAAGCCATACATTTTATATCCGTGGTCCTAAAATCTGGAACTTTCCCAGTTCAATTCTTCTTAATGAAAATAAAGTCTTGTCTCTTCCAGCTGTTGGGGGGGCGGGGTGGAAGGTCCATAGAGCGAACTGGGTAGCCTGGGTTGCCAGCCGACACAGGGAGCTCCCAGGATGTGGCACTTGCCATTTTAAAACTGGGACATCCCTGGGGTGCCTGGGTGGCTCAGTAGGTTGAGCGTCCGACTTCGGCTTGGGTTATGATCTTGCAGCTCATGGGTTCAAGCCCCACGTCAGGCTCTGTGCTGACAGCTCAGAAGCCTGGAGCCTGCTTCAGATTTTGTGTCTCTCTCTCTCTGCCCCTTCTCCACTCATGCTCTGTCTCTCTCTCTCAAAGATGAATAAATGTTAAAAAAAAATTTTTTTAATAAAAAAATAAAACTGGGACAGCCCTTGGCAAAGTGAGATAAGCAGCACCCTGCCTGTGAAACAGATATTTCCTTGGCTACTCAGAAAATGCAAGGGACTCTTGGTGCCCAATGGCTGTATACACAAACTTTTAACCAATACCCCCATTTTAATTCCTCACCCTCACCTTCCATGGTTGATCGTTTTAACAGTTCTGTTGAGGAAATGCAATTGCTGGGGGAGTGGGAGGGGGCTGCTGTTATTGTTTTCTTTGCAAAAACTTCATTTGTATTACATAGTCTTGTTACCTTGGAAACACTTCTCTCTGCTTCCTCTCATCAAAAATAATTCACAAAATATCATCCATTGTACCATTTTCCACATTCTCTTTGCCCCTGTTAATTACCTTATTTTTTTGTATTCTCATAATGCCTCTTAATATAGTTAGGGGAGGAAGGGAAAATGGATGATCAGTTGATCATAAACAGAAAGTCAGGCTACTTCTTTCTTCTTTTCTCTAGAACTTAACTGTAGCATCTTAAAGGAAGGGTTAGTTGTCTGCTTGTCAGTTACCTTGGTCCTCCCCGATGCTTTCTCCCCTATCTTCTGGCCCTGGACTTATTCTCTTTAATTTTTATTTACTTACTTTGAGAGAGAAAGAGAGAGGGATGGGGGAGAGAAAGAGAGGAGAGAGAGAATTCCAAGCAGACTCTGTCAGTGCAGAGCCTGCCGTGGGGCTCAATCTCACGAACCATGACATCATGTCCTAAGCCAAAACCAAGAATCAGAAGCTTCACTGACTGAGCCACCCAGGCACCACTGGCCCTGGACTTATTAGGGCATTCATATAGAGTGAACATGGTCCAATGTGGACTAGAGGAAGAATGAACTAGGGCTGTGTTTTGGTGAAGAGAGAGGAATAAGGGTCAAAAAAATGGCAGATTTAGGAGAGATGCCTTCTCTGAGCTCTCTCTTTTGCTTAGGGAGTCATGGGGAGGATGCTTGTTTGAATAGCTCAGATCACAGAGCCTTGGAAAATATCCTGTTTTCCTGGTCTAGACTGAGCTTGGAAAAAGGGTCAGGATTAGGAAAGTAGAAAAAAAGAACAGTTATAAATAGGTCCTAAATAGCTCAAGGAACCAAGCTAGGTCACTTCTGAAGTTAATGCCATTTCACTATAACTGGACAAGAGGCACCCCTCACAATCTGTAACACAGATCTCACAGAGCAGGGCTACCCTCTGATCAAGGTTGCTGGTGTCACACTGGAGGTGGAGAGACTGGTTACACTCCAGTGTGTGGGCACGTGCATGCATGCGTACACATGAACACATCATAGAAACACAACTTATGGATGTCGATCTCTAGCAAATATATAGCTGTTTAACCCTTAATTAAAAGGTGTCTCCAAGTGACACTGGACAGTAAGGTGGAGATTTCTCCATCTTTGAGCATGTGTAAGTGTTGGAAATCATCTCCAAACTAGGAAAACATTTTTCTCCACCTGAAAAGTTTTTTTGTACTGGCTCACAAGGGACTAATTAATTTCCTCACTTGAAAACTTTGTAAGGCATGAAAGCAATTATCTCCTTCCTAGATGGCATTCACCTTCACTCAGCTCCTACTAATATATCAGGGCACAAAATCACTCAGAATTTTATCTTCAGGGACTCTCCACTGCAACTCTCCACCCACTTAATCATGCCTCTCCTCCCATCACAAATCAACCACAGAAAGTTCTTTTTTTTTTTTTTTTTCTTACTCTCCCCTTCTAAAGTGATTTAATTGTTGACTTCTGGGTTTTAGGAACTTGGTTTAGGATAAAGTAATTACCCCAGCATCAGCACCATCACAGAGGAACAACCCTATCTCAGGTTTAAATTTTAAAAATGAGGGGATGCCTAGGTGGCTCAGTTGGTTGGTGTCTGACCTTGACTCAGGTCATGATCTCACAGCTTATAGGTTTGAGCTCCACGTCAGGCTCTGTGCTGACAGCTCAGAGCCTGCAGCCTTCTTCAGATTCTGTGTCTCCCTCTCTCTCTGCCCCTCCCCTGCTCACATGCTGTCTGTCTCTCAAAAATGAATAAACATCAAAATTTTTTTTTTTAATTTTTAAATGAGGTTATTTATAAAATAAAATTTATCAGGCCATTATTAGATATTTTCCTAATCTTGGGGCCTGGAGGACCCTGCTAAAGGAGTATTTAATATTTAATGAAGTGTTTGCCATTAATTTCTAAAGACCTTTTTCCTTGGTAACTATTTTCTACATCCCATTTCTGGGGATAGAGTTCTGAGGGTTAGAACCTGAGAATGCTTGACTTGCTATTTGTCTTTCTCTGACTTACTTTACTTAGCATAATATACTCTAGTTCCATCCACATTGTTACAAATGGCAAGATTTCATTCTTTCTGATCACTGAGCAATATTCCATTGATTATATACACCACATCTTCTTTATCCATTCATCACTCGATGGACATTTGGGCTCTTTCCATACTCTGGCTATTGTTGGTAGGGTTGCTATAAACATTGGGGTGCGTGTAGCCCTTTAATTTACCATTTTTGTATCCCCTGGATAAATACCTAGTAGTGCAATGCCTGGGTTATGGGGTAGTTCTATTTTTAATTTTTTGAGGAACCTCCATACTGTTTTCCACAGTGGCTGCATCAGTTTGCATTCCCACCAACAGTGCAAAAAGGTTCCTCTTTCTCCGCATCCTGGCCAACACCTGTTGTTTCCTGAGTTGTTCATTTAAGCCACTCAATATATTTTAACACTTAAAGCACATCTCAATGCGGACTAAACACATTTCAACTGCCCAGAAGATAGTGGTAATAGCTACAAAAGGTAGTAGTACAATGTGGGTACAATCTTTTAAGAACAAATTCATTTTTACCTTCTCCAACGTCTACAACAATCTCTTCCTCCACTAAGTCAGTCAGAGAAAGACAAATATCATATGATTTCACTCATATATGGAATTTATGAAACACAACAGATGAACATAGGGAAGAAAAAATATGATAAAAACAGAGAGGGAGGCAAACCATAAGAGACTCTTAAATACAGAGAACAACTAGAGGGTTGCTGGTGGGGTGTTGGGTGGGAGGATGGGCTAGATGGGCAATGGGTATTAAGGAAGGCACTTGTTGGAATGAGCACCAGGTGTTATAAATAAGTGATGAGTCACTGGGTTCTACCCTGAAACTAATACTACACCTTATGTTAACTAACTTGAATTTAAATAAATTAAAAAAAATAAAATAAAAAAAACTCTTGACTTGAATAGGCTATACCAAATCTTTCAGTTTCCATAACCTCATTAGGATTAGAAGAAAGGGTGTCTTGAAAATTGGGAAAAAGTCTGTCCTGGAAAGATTGAGCCATAGATTCTTTGGTGTCCTTACACTTTCTCTTGATTTAACAGGGACCATGGGTGTACGTAATATAATGTGAGCGACTCTGGGATGGGGTTTGCAGTGAGGCATCTAGCAGCTTGCTAGATGGAATCCTTGGATTCGTTTCACAGTGTCTCTTTTAAAACCCAAAGAGCAGAGTTGATTTTTCAATTCCTTATCTGACTGATTGATGGTGAGCACAGCACAGAGACTACTTATGTCATCTATTCACTACTCTTCCGCAAGAGTAGCCTAAAATGGCTTGCTGGGGTTTCGTCTTGTGGATCACGATGCTTCCCATATGCTTCACCTGCATCCTGGTTAGCGATGGTACCTACTATGCTCACAGTGCAGAGCAAAAACTTTATGTTGAATAAGGACATTCTCCTACATAACAAGAATCCCATTATCACATATGAGAAGACTAACCTTAATTCAGTAATATAAAATGTATAGTCCATATTGAAATTTTCCAAAATTTCCCCCAATATATTTATACCTTTTTTTAAATCAAAGATCCTCTTAAGGTTCGTTTGATTATTTTGTCTTTTTAATTTGTTTTAATTGAGCACATTTTCTCTGATAATTTCTAGCTTTTTATTTTATTTTAGGTTTTTGTTGTCATTGTTGTCCTTTGCTTCCTCTTCTCAATATCACTTATTTTCACAAAATATAGTCCTCCTTGAGTACCCTGTAATTCAGTCTTTGGTTGAGATGATTTTGACTTTTTTCAACTTCTTGAATTTACTTAATAGTTCTTCACAATCTGTTTTCTTGTCCATTTCTATTCTGAGGGTTAAGTTTTCTAATTTCCAGTGTTGTTTCATATTTGTAAATGCCTCTGAATTATGATTAATTCATGTTGAAAATTTATTTTACAGAAGCAGCATTGCCAGTTAGAGTACAGTGGTTATACACAGTTCTTTTGGTCTTTAGCCCTGGAGTTTTTAGTCAAAATACTGTTTTCCAAAGTTGCATAGGACTTGCTTAGAACTATGCTGATATCCAAAGTTTCCTTGGTCCTTTTACACCAACCTCTTCAGTAAGCCCGTATCACACATTCATATCACAGTAAATTCTTTTGTCTGCATTCCATACTGGGATCCCCCAAACTCCTGGTTGACTTTTTTTCAATTTGTATACATTATAGTTCACTTTATATACTGTAAACTCCGATGAGTTTGACAAAATAATGTATCCACCACTATAGTGCCAAACAGATTCATTCCATTGCTCCCGAATTCCCTGCATTTCCCTAGTCACTGTCCCCTTACTTCTCCTAAAGAGATATGTATCCACTTATCTATTTTCCATCCCTTGTAGTTTTTCCTTTTTGCATAATGTCATTAGAATTGAATCATACAACATGTAGCCTTTTGTTCTGGCTTCTTTCCTTTGGCAAAATGCATTTAAGATTTTTTTCATGTTATTATGTGAGTTATTAGCTCATCCCTGTTTATTGCTGAATAGTATTCACATTGTATGGACGGATCATAGTTTGTTCATCTATTCACCTACTGAGAAACACTGTGGTCGTTTCCAATTATGACTAAAGTTTCTATAAACATTTGTGCACAAGGTTTTGTGTGGAAGTAAATTTTCCATTCATTTTGGAGGCACAATTTCTGGGTTGTATGCTAAGTCTATCTTTAACTTTATAAGATGTTGCCAAACTGCCTTCCAAAGTGGTTGTGACATTCTGCATTTCAAGCAGCAATGAATGAGCATTTCTGATTTTTTATATATCCTCTCTAACATGTGGAAATGTCAGGGTTTTTTTTTTAATTTTTAGCTATTCTAGTAGGTATATAGTGGTATCTCATTGTTGTTTTAATTTGCATTCACCTATCACAAATGATGTTAAACATCTTTTCATACTCTAAGTTGCCATCCTTATATCTTCTCTGGCATGCATGTGTTCAGATCATTTCCCCATTTTGGGGGCTGTTTGTTTCTTAGTGTTAAGTTTTAAATGTTTTATTTTGGGGGGCACCTGGGTGTCTCAGTTGGTTAAGTATCCCTTGATTTAAGCTCAGGTCATGATCTCATGGTTCCCGAGATAGAGCCCCATGTCAGGCTCTGTGCTGACAGCATGGAGCCTACTTGGGATTCTCTCTTTCCCTCTTTCTCTGCCCCCCACCCATTCACATTCTCTCTCTCTCTCTTTCTCTCTCTCAAAAATAAATAAATAAACTTTTAAAAAAGGAAATAAATTCTTCCAACAGCCTGAGGGAGCTCAAAAGCAGATATTAAAAAACTAAGTTTTATTTTTCATGTATGTATTCTGGATACACATATCAATTATCATATCTGTGAGTTTTCAAATACTTGCACCAGTCTGTGCCTAATCTTTTCATTCTATTCACAGTGACTTTAGCACAGTAAAACGTTTCAACTTGATAAACTTCAATTTTTCATTCTCTTCTTTCATGGATGATGCTTTCGGTGTTGTACCTAAAAACTCACCACCAAACGCAAGGTCATGCAGATTTTCTCCTAGAAGTTTCATAGTTTTGCATTTACATTTAGGTAATTTTAGATAATTTTTATGTAAAGTGCAAGGTATGTGTTGAGGCTCATTTTACCACATAGAGACAGCCAATTTTTCCAGCAGTATTTTTGGAAAAGATTAACATTTCTTTATTGAATTTCCTTTGAAACTTTGTCAAGAATAAGTTGTATTTGCTTAGGTCTATTTCTGGGCTCTCTATTATCTTCCATTAATCTGTCTATTGTCTTTTCAATACTATACTGTGTTGATCAATATAGCTCCATGGAAAACCTTGAAATCGGATAATATGAGTCCTCTGAATTTTTACAATTGCTTTGGCTATTCTACTCCTTTGCATTTCCTTATAAATTGTATAATCATTTTGTCAATATCTACATAAAAGCCTGCTAGAATTTATTTGGGATTGCAATGGACCTATAGAATGAAATTGGAAAGAATTAACATCATAACAATATTGAGTCTTCCAATCCATACTCATTGTATACTTTTGCATTTACTTGGAGCTTTCATTGGTGATTCATAGTTTTCCACTACAGATTCTGAACATATTTTATTAGATTTATATCTAAGAACTTCGCTTCTTTGTTGCTATCAAAAATTGTATTACTTCTTATATTTCAATTATAATTGTTGCTAATACATAGGAAAACAATTGACTTTCGCATAATGACTTTGTATCCTGAGACGTTGCTAAAATTACTTATTACTTTCAAGACGTTTTTTGGTAGATTCTTAGGGGATTTCTACAAAGACAATCATGTCATCTGTGAATAAAGACAAATTTTTCTTTTTTTACATTCCATATGCCCTTTATTTTGTTATGCCACGTAACCACATTAGCTAGGACTTCCAGTACAATATTAAACAGGAGTAGTGAGAGAGGACATCCTTGCCTTGTTCCCAACCTTAGCAGGGGAGAAGGCATTCAGTCTGTCCCCACTATAGAAGATGTTAGCAGTAGGGTTTTTGTTTTAGTACCCCATATTGAAAGTTTTATAATGAATGGTTGTTGAATTTGTCAAAGGCTCTTTCTATACTAATATGATCAGATTTTTTCTTTTTTAATCTATTTATATGATTAATTATATTGATTAATTGTTGAATCCTGAAACAATCATATATCTTGGAATGAAATATACTTGTTTGTGATATGTTATTCTTTCTATGTGTTGCTGGATGGGATTTGCTAAAATGGCGTTGAGGTTTCAGTGCCTGCATTCATAAGAGATAATGTTGTAAACTTTTGTTGCTCTGTATGGTTTTTATATTAACGTAATGCTGGCTCATTAAATGATTTGGGAGTGTCAATGAAATGTCAATTAAAATCCTCAGGACATTTGTTCATAACATAGACACACACACACACACACACACACACACACACACACAATCTACACACAAATGCAAAATTATTTTAAACTCATATGTTAAGAGTTTGGAGATAGTCAAGAATAGCCAAATTAGTTCTAATGAAAAAGGAGATTGGATAAGGCTTACTAATAGTAATATTTATTATAAATCTGTATGGGGTCTGTACTATAAGCATAAATGAACACATCATATAAATAAAATAGAGAGCTCAGAAACAGACCCATGAAATAAAAGCACTCCTTATAAGACAGTATGACATCTCAAATCAATGTGGAAAGGCCTGATTTTTCAATAAACTGTACTGTAACAACCGATTATCTATATAGGAATAAAACATTAGATCTCTATTATTTCTTAACCTCACTTGTTTCTTCCATCTTTTGTTCAGTCCTAACTACCACCTCCTTAGGCAAACAAGCCTCACTCCCAGAAACCCTACTTGGAAGAGACAAGCAAATTCCCTATCCCTATCTCACTTCAAAGGACCCTTCAGAGCACAATTTCTCCAGAAAACCTGACCACAATTATGCTGCACAGCCAAGACCCATCACAAAACAGTAGTCAGCATGGTATTTATCACACTGCATTGTTTACCATCCTTTTCTGTCTAATTTCTTATACTTTTGCTCTACTCAGATTATAGCCTCCTAAATAAGTCTTTAGAGGCTAATCCTTGCCTAAGGCTCATGATTTGTAGAGAATGTAGGTTATCACTAACCTTTTGCCTGTCCCAAAATTAATAATCATTTGTTTAAAAAATATAAATGTCTAACTCCAAAAATTAAAACTATTAGAATATATATAAGACTTTTTTCAATTATTTTTTATTCAAGTATAATTAACACACAGTGTTACACTGGTTTCAGGTATACAATATAATTATTCAATAATTCTACACATTTTTCAGTGCTCATCATGATAAGCATCCTCTTAATCCCCTTTATCTATTTCACCCATCCCCCTAGCCACCTCCCCTCTGGTAACCACCAGTTTGTTTTCTATTTAGGACAATACTTTTGTGTTTGTCTCTTTTTTTCTTTTTCATTTGTTTTGTTTCTTAAATTCCACATACGAGTGAAATCACATGGTATTTGTCTTTCTCTGACTATCTTATTTCACTTTGCATTATACTCTCTAGCTCCATCCACATCATTACAAACAAAAGATTCCATTCTTTTTTTGTGGCTGGGTAATATTCCACTATATATAACCACATCCTCATTAGCCATTCACCGATCAGTGGACACTTGGACTGCTTCCATATCTTGGCTATTGTAAATAATGCTGCAATAAACATGGGGATACATATGTCTTTTCAAAGTAGTGTTTTCAATTCCTTCAAGTAAATGCCCAGTTGTAAAATTCCTGGATCATATAGTAATTCTGTTTTTAATTTTTTGAGGAATTTCCATACTGACTTCCACAGTGGCTGCACCATAGAAGGCCTTTTTAATCATTTCATTTTAATATAAAACATGAATACAGAAAGACCACACTGAACATAAATATAGCTTAATACATTATGAGGTGAATACCCTTATAAACCACCACCCAGATCAAGAAATAGAGATTTGATAGCAACCCCAGAAACATTTCCATTGCCCCATTCCAACTGCAATCCTCATATTCTCAAAAGTGACTGCAATCCAGACCTTGTAGTAATCACTTCCTTGCACTTCTTAACAATTTTATCAGGCCAGTCTGAAGTGCTACACACTATAGCTTAGTATTCTACATTTTTATTTCATACGTTTTTTAGTCTATTTTAATCTATAGATTCTCTCTACAGCTCTTTAATTTTCTTCCAATCTCTTTGTTGAAGAATCAGGGTTTTTACTGTAGAGTTTCCCACAGTCCACATTACGGTGACTCCATCTTCATGGCATAGTTAAACATGTCTTTCTGTTCTCTGCATGTCTTTCTGTAACTAGTAGCTGGTTCCAGAGCCTTGATCTGGCTTGGGTCTGACAAATAATGAAGGTAACCTTTTGAGGGTGGCTGCTTTTGGAACACCATTATGAACTCATGGACTTAAATATATTTGATAGATTTCCAATGGTTGCAACCATTGTATTTTTTTGAAGTGTACCTTCTCTCATCTTTGGCCAGTAGAAATCTCCTCCAGTCAGCTCCTGATACCTTTTAACATCACCCCAGTAATCTTTGATCCCCATTATGATAAGATATTACAAGCTCGTCTTATAGATTTCTTGCCCAGACCTGGAAAGAGCCATTTCTCCAAGAAGTCCTATTACTCATCTTGGGAAATAGTATTGCAAGAATGCAACCTACACCTAGGGACATATAAAATGGGCCCATTTATATAAAGTGAGTCCATCCTGATATATACAATTTAAATGCAAGACCCTAGAGGCTTTACCTAACCTCCTCTATATTATTTTCAGAACTAGAATATTCCATAATTATTCATTGTCTTTATCTTACATTACACACACAACAGTCCTAGAATAATACTGCTAATACTATCTCCACCACTGTCATTACTGAAAACTGTTAAAAAATACTTTGCATGTGTTCTTCCCATTCTTCTCCTATTTTATAGTTATCACAAGAGACTGTTGTTCACGTCCTTTGAATGGGAAAGCACTTTTAAAGCAATATACACACATACACATCACAGATAAAAATTACGTTTGACAACAACAAAGTTAACACTGCTGCATGACAGAATATTTCAATAAAAAAGTGAAAAGACAAAACCCCGATTCACAAAAGGTACTTCCAACATAACCATCAGATAACAAGAGGTGTATATCCATGATATTTAAAGATGATCTCCATATCCCTACAAAAGTAGCCAAGGACTCAGGACAAGAAAAATGTGAAGCTCTGTTGCTCTGTTCCATCCCAACTCTTCTCCCATTTGCTCTACTCAGCCCTAAGGAAACCTTATAGAGCGTCCAGACTTACCAAAGATTCTTCTGCCAAAATGTCTTCTCTGCTACAGTGATGTATTTGTAGAAACAAGCAAACGTTTTTGGCAATTAGAGGCAGGATGATTACTTTTATTTTTGACTTAGTAAGGCATAGTATGATGTGGAGTTCAGAACCATGTAAAGACCTCACTCCCAGCACTCATCCTCAGTCCCCCTCTCACTGCCACCTCCCCAACCACCAGCCTCCTGTGCTCCCTTCCCAAACTTCTCTCCATGCAAATAATAATATAAAGTATATTCTACTTTTGTCTTACAAAAAGTTAAGAAACTAAACAAAATGCTCTGCTCTTTGCTTTTCTTACTCAACAGTGTATCGTGGAGATCTTTCTCTTAATGGCACAGAAAACTTCCTCATTGTTCTTACAGCTGTAAAATATCTGATAGTCTGGAAGTTACGTAAATTCTTTAAGTATCCTCCTTTTGATAATACATTTGGATGACTAATATTCTATTTGTGTATTTACAAATAGTGATACAGAAAAAAAATCAGTAAACCAGTGTCATATGATACAGAAATATTAGTTGAAATACTGGTGTGACAGGAAAGGGGCCGGGATGGCACAATATTGGAACTGCAAAGTGGATGAGAAAGCTCACTGTAGAGCCGGAAGACAGCTTGGTAAACCTGGTCTTTGTGAGGGCGGAGAAGGAAGGGAACCCAGAAATGTAGCTGAGAGAGAAGGGAGATGGAATGCCCTGTGTCAGGATTGACCAATGTGAGGACTATGGGGAGAAGTGACCAGCTGCCCTTTTTCTGCCCTCCATGCACACCTGCTTCAGCCCAGGGGCACAGCAAGATCAGTTCACCCTTGTCACTTCAATTCCCAAAACTAGCCAGTTGCCCTCCCACATTTGGGACTGGTGTGATCATGAGACTCATGCCAGATGAGAAAATGCCTCTTTCTAAGGCATTGCCCAACCTCCTCACTATAAGAAAGTACAACAATTAGAGATGTATCTGAATCATCTGGCCCTGAGGTTGGGGAGGAGTCAGAACTGTGGAGTGAGTTCACTCTCACAACTGCCAGTTGAGAAGATTTACAGAGAGGTATGTACATCCCTGTTGGACGTTGGGGAAGGAATCTCAAGAAAGGGTAGGACCTTAGGCTGGATTTGAAGCCACTCACATAAGAAACAGAAGGTGCTTTAGGCAGTGAGGAAATCATGAAAGCAGAGGAAAACATATGGGAAGATGACTCCAGCACCTAGAATCAAACATGTGTGTCAGCGGCCATGGAGAGAATTATACTTTTCCTGGATTTTCCCATTCAAAAAGCTGAGTGTTCTTTAAAAAAAAAAACACATATTTTGTTCATTTACACCTGTTAAATTTATATTGTAAGTTGTATTATAACTACAGAAAACATATATGTCCAGGTAAAAAAATAATGTGATCTCCCATGTAGGAATCATCTGATTATAAATTGGAGCGCTAGCTGTGTCTTAAAATGCCCTTGTAGATCACAAACCACGTGGTGTTGAAAATGATCATTTCAGACTGAATTAGTGCTTTGAGATTATTCATGTCCACAATAATGAGTTCATGATTGTCTTTAGGACACAGCTAATCCTTGAGGAGTTGATAGCAGTGAGCAGCGTTTCATGACATCTCGAAAGGCCTCTATGAATTTGTCATTCCGGAGGGTGAAGATGAATGGGTTCAGGAAAGGGGTCACCACTAAAACCATCAGTGACGCTACCCTGTTGTACTCAAGCTGCCTGCGTTTGCTTGGGTTTCACATAGAGGAACAAGCAGGTACCATAGCCAATCACAACAAAGGTGAAGTGAGAGGCACAAGTAGAGAAAGCTTTCCTCCGGCCCGAGGCTGAGGGGATCTTGAGGATGGTAGAGATGATGTAGGTGTAGGAGATGATTGTAGGGATCAAAGAACCAACAATAATGAATATAGCCATTAAAAAAAGGATAAACTCTGTGAAAAGGCTATCATCACAGGATAGTTTGAGCAGTTGCCCTCGGTCACATAAAAAATGGTCTATCACATTTGATTTGCAGAAGGTAAGCTGAAATGTGGCATAGACTGGCCAGATTTGAAATAGGAACCCAAACACCCATGACACAATGACCACCCAGATGCAGGTGTGGCTGTCCATAATGATGTTGTACCTCAAAGGGTTACAGACAGCCACGTAACGGTCCACAGCCATTGCTCCAATTAATACTAACTCCGACGTACCCAAAGAAAGGTACAAATATAATTGTGCACTACAGGCTGTCAAAGACATTGCCTGCATCCCTGGAAGCAGCAGCCCCCAGAGCATTAAGGGGACAGCAACCGATGTGATCAGGATCTCTAGGACTGAGAGGTGGCCAAGGAAGAAATACATGGGGGACTGCAGACGTTTATCAACACAGACAATCACAATGATGACCATGTTCCCCATGACTGTCACTGAGTAGAGAAAGAAGAAAGTGGCAAAAAGAATATCGTGTAGTTCTTTGGAGCCATGGAAGCCAAGTAGATAAAATTCAGTGGCGCTACCACTGATGAAAATTATCATTTCAGGTTGAATTAGTGTTTTGAGATTACTCAGGTCCATGATGATGAGTTCATTATTGTCCTTAGGACACAGCTAATCCTTGAGGAGTTGATAGCAGCGTTTCATGACATCTCGAAAGGCCTCTATGAATTTGTCATTCCGGAGGGTGAAGATGAATGGGTTCAGGAAAGGGGTCACCACTAAAACCATCAGTGACGCTACCCTGTTGTACTCAGCTGCCTGCGTTTGCTTGGGTTTCACATAGAGGAACAAGCAGGTGCCACAGCCGATCACAACAAATGTGAAGTGAGAGGCACACGTAGGGAAGGCTTTGCTCCGGCCTGAGGCTGAGGGGATCTTGAGGATGGTAGAGATGATGTAGGTGTAGGAGATGACTGTAGGATCAAAGCACCAATGATAATGAAAACAGCCATTTAAAAAAGAATAAACTGTGTGAAATGGCTGTCATCTCAGGATAGTTCGGTCACATAAAAAATGGTCTATCACATTTGATTTGCAGAAGGTAAGCTGAAACGTGGCATAGACTGACCAGATTTGAAATAGAAACCGAAACACCCATGACACAATAACCACCCAGATGCAGGTGTGGCTGTCCATAATGATGTTGTACCTCAAAGGGTTACAGACAGCCACATAACAGTCTACAGCCATCACTCCCATTAATATGAATTCCGATGTGCCCAAAGAAAGGTACAAATATAATTGTGCACCACAGTTGTCAAAGATATTGTCTGCATCCCAGGAAGCAGCAACCCGCAGAGCACCAAGGGAACAGCAGTAGATATGAGCAAGATTTCTAGGACAGAGAGGTGGCCAAGGAAGAAATACATGGGGGACTGCAAACGTTTATCAACACAGACAATCACAATGATGAACATGTTCCCCATGAGTCACCAAACAGAAGAAGAAGAAGGTAGCAAATAGAATATGGCGTAATTCTGGGGAGCCAGGGAAGCCTATGAGATAGAAGTCAGTGGCACTAGAGTGACTCTCCAACATTTAGTCCTGAGAGGTTGTTCCTTGTGAAATCTAGAGAGTAAAAAAGAGATCACACTGCTTCTGATCCCAAAATAAAAACAGTTTCAGGTAAAGAAAATATCCCTCTCCTGTTCTCAGACTCCACAACATGTCTAGGAAGGGTTCATGTCCTACTGTTCCCCCTACATGATCAGTATTGATCTTTTTAAAGACCACCATGATATATGAAGAAAATTAAATCTAGCCAGGAAGATGAGCCCAGTCACCAATGGCATACCATAGGCAAGACAGCCAGCTCCTGCCCAGGGTGCACCACCCACATCTCTCATTCCACAGGTCTTCCTGCCTTCCATCGTGCTGTGAATAGCCACCGAGTCTGCCTCCCTGACCAGTGTGTTCCTTTTTACCACTAACTCACTTCCATCATGAATGTCCTCAACTATGCGATCCACCAAATATATTCTTTCCTGTGAGTCCTGCTCCAGACTATAGAAAAGTCTTTCTGCCCACTCCTACCCAGAGCAGGTACATGTTTACTTTGCTTCTCCAAGACATAAGGTCCATTTGCCCTAGATCCATTTGAAAGTTTTTCCTTTTACTTGTATCACCATAGGTGTCACTGTCAGGCATGGGTATGGACAACTCTTTGAGGATTTTCTGTAAGATCTTGAGGGCAAGGCCTGAGTATTTCTCCGACTACAGGTCAGCTAGCTGCCGGAGTGAATTCTCACTTTATGCCCTCTATTCTTGGAAGGGGAATCCTGCCTTGCTTTTCTCCCCAGTAAATGTGTCTTCTCATAGGTGACAGACTAAACAGCACCCAGGCTTAATCAGTCAGAGGCCTCTCTCTCCCAACCCTCATACCAACAATCCACCAGACTGATAGGGGAAGGTCCAGAGGAGGGCATGGGAGGAACTGCCATCCTCAACCTCCAGCTGTCCCATATCACCTCATGTTGGAACTGGCAGACAAGAGGCTAAAGGTCCAATTTCAACACCCCCTGCCTTCGTGAGAGCTCAAAACCCTGGATCCAGCAGGGAGCCAAAGCCACCAAATGTGAACTCTGGGCTCAGCCCAAGCCCTACACATAAGTAGCCATGGTCTCAATCCAACAGAAAGTAAGGAGAGTCTTCTCAGAGATAACAAATAGGTTTTTCCTCCAAAATCAAATGAAAAAAAATTCAGCTGTCAATAAAATAAAACAGACCCAAGGTCCTGAGCCCCTTACAATTTCTGAGATACATCCCTCATTTCCTTCAGGTATTTGCTCAAGTGCCCAAGCTCAGGGAGCCTTTCCTCATGATCCTTCCTAAACAAACAAACAAAACAAAACAAAACAAAAAACAAAAAACACATTCTACCCTTTACTCTCTATCAGCTCACCAGAATCTATTTATCTCCTTTGCTCTCCTCATCTAAAATTGTGTTTTTACTTTTTGTTTACTATCTGTCTCCTATTATAAGGTAAGCACCATAAAAAGTAAAAACTTGGTCATGCTTGTTTACTGTTTCTGATATTCAATTATTTTTAAATGAATAAATCAATGAATCAATTAAGAACGAAATCTATGAACAAAGCTTATTTAGTCCTGGCTATGGCCAATCTTTTGATTTTTTTTTTATTTTAGAGAAAGAGCAAGTGAGCAGGGCAGAGGGGCGGAGGAAGAGAGAAAGAGAGAGAATCCTAAGCAGGTTCAATGCTCAGCACAGAGCCTGACACAGGACTTGATCCCAGCCTGAGATTATGACCTGAGCCAAAATCAACAGTCAGAAGTTCAACCAACTGAGTCACCCAGGCACCCCCAGCTATGACCAATTGTTGAAGCAAACTCTGCTTCCTCTCCCTTTGGTCTTTGCTGAAATGCTGCCCTGTCAATATGCAGCCCTCTCTCTGGAGATCCCTTTGGAAATGACAGTTGGGTGACAAGGATCAAGAACAGACTTATTAGCGGAAGTCTCCTTCCATAATTTTTGTTTAGCCAGGACCAGATACAATCAAAGGATAGAAGAGTGTCCTGACAAGAGCAAGGGTCTATGCCTATGCCCAGCACTGAGTCAGGTCAAATCTGCTCTCTGCTGTGCATGGCAGATTTGAAGATGAGGTCATCCATTCTGCTGTAGATGTCCTTGTTCTAGAGAGCATCTAGGCCCAGAACTTCCCATGCTGATCCTCTTTTGCTCTCTCCTTTACAGAGGGGAACCCTGGCAGACACTCACCTCCAGAGAAAGAAACTGAACTGGAATGTTCTACAGCTCTCCAGGGATCAGCCCAGGCTTCCTCCTGCCTGACTAGTGCTGTGTGGCCCAAAGAAAGCTGCTGCTGTTCTCATTCTCAGTGCAAGAGAAAACTGTATTCACACAAGAACTTAGGGAAAAGTCCAGTAATAATAGTGCTATGGAAGCCAACTATCTCCCTCTGACTTTCTCTCTCCTTCTTTCCTACTCTTCATTGTCCCCAAGAAGGGTTATGCACTGAGGAACCAAATCTGATGCAGTCAAGGGAAACCCAGAGAAACTTTCAGCCCTTATCCCCTGAGGTTAATCAAATTTTAGAACTCTTGAAAGTTTTTTTAGAGGCCAAACTTGAAATCTCCCTTGTTGGAAGTTTCTCGGCCTGCAGGCTGCCCTCCTCCCAGGCTCCAAGTCCTGGTTACCACAAACCAGTTCAAACCAGACCCTGCTCTCTTCTGTGCATCTGCCTGATTACATTTGCCCTACAGAGCCTTGACACCCCCAAGTAGAAGACACCAAAAACAATTCAAGACATAAAGCAAAAACTCACATGCCAGAGATGAGTAATAATGTGAGCAAAATGGTGGACAGGCAGCCCTAAGCTATTGTCCCTCCACAGAAACCATAGAAAACAAGCAGAAACTGTCAAAACTGTGTCAGAACTCTGGAAAACATTAAAAGATTTATAGCAACCATGGAAACACTGGTTCAAGAAAAAGAAAATTGAAAATGCTAGGAAAGCTTTGTGGTATTTTCATTTACCCTTGCCCACACTCTTTCTAGCCTGGCAGAAGTCTTGAAAATGGCAATCTGCATTCTCATTGTGGGACCTCAGTCCCTGAGGAAGCAGAGCAGATGTGGGGCAAGAAAAGTTACTGTTGAGACATACAATAGACCATCTAAAGACTCAAAGGGAAAGTTGGGGTAAGTGTCTTTGGGAAATTAAGGAATTTAAAAGCAGCTACATACACCGGGGAACTTAAAAACCACACCCATGTACAGGGAAAGATGCATGCTCAGAAAAGACCTGAGAAGACCCTAATCTTTTGCTTTATGTAGGATAAACTCAGATCCACATCAAGGCACATTATAATCAGTAAAAAGACAAAGACAAGGGACAATCTGAAAGCAGCAAGAGAGAAGCACCTTTTCACGTACAAGGAATTCTCAGAAGATTAACAGCCAAATTTTCATAAAAAATTATATAGGACAGAGGGCAGTGGGGTGGCATATTTAAAGTGCTGAAAGAAAAAAATGTCAACCAAAAAATTCTGAATCCAGCAAAACTGTCCTTCAAAAATGAGTGAGAAATGAAGATAATTCTGGATAAATAAAAGCTGAGAGAGTCTGTTGCCAGTAGACTTGTCCTAAATGAAATGCTAAAGGAAATACTTCAGTTTGAAATCAAAGAACAACAGACAGTAACTTGAAAATAAAAATATAAAGATCGCCACTAAAGATAACTAATGGGCTAATACTAAAGCCAGCTTTATTGTATTTTTGGTTTTTGTAACTCCACATTTCATTTTATACATAATTTAAAATACAAATGCATAAAATAGTATAAATCCATTTTATTGGGCAAATAATGTATAATTATGTAACTTTTGACAACATATAAAGGGGAATAGTGCTATATAGAACAGAGTTTTTGTATGCTACTAAAGTAAAGTTGGTATCAATTCAAACTACATGTTATAAATTTAGGATGTTAAATATAATCACAGAAAGAAAATAGCTAAAAATATATACACAGAAGGAAAATATAAGGGAATCAGTTTAGTGCAAGAAAAATCAACACAACAAAACAGAAGACAGTAATGAAGGAAATAAAGGAATGAAGAAAATGAAAACAGAAAAGTCTAAGACTTGCACAAAACAAACAGCAAAATTACAGAAGTCCTTGCTTATCAGCAACTACTTTCAATGTAAAATGGATTAAATTCTTCAATCAAAATACAGAGACTAGCAGGAATTTTTTTAAATGAGCCTTTGTGTACGCTGTCTACATGAAACTCCCTTTACTTATTTTTTTTTATTCTCAAGTTAATTAACATACAGTGTAGTCTTGGCTTCAGAGTAGAACCCAGTGATTCATCTCTTACATATGACAACCAGTGCTGATCCCAAACAGTGCCCTCTATGATGACTATAACCCGTTTAACCGATCCCCCCATTCACCCCTCTCATCAACCCTCTGTGTTTAAGAGTCTCTTATGATTTGCCTCCCTCTTTGTTTTTATCTTGTTTTTTCTTCCCTTCCCCTATGTTCATCTGTTAAGTTTCTCAACTTCTACATATGAATGAGATCATGTGGTATCTTTCTTTCTATGACTTATTTTGTTTAGCATAATACCCTCCAATAGCATCCATGTTGTTGCAAATGGCAAGATTTCATTCTTTTTAATTGCCAAGTAGTATTCCAGTGTGTGTGTGTGTGTGTGTGTGTGTGTGTGTGTGTGTGTGTGCGTGTGTGTGTCTGTGTGTGTACCACATCTTCTTAATCCATTCATCAGTTGATGGACATTTGGGCTCTTTCCAATGGTTGTTGTTGATAGTGCTGCTATAAACATTGGGGTGCATGTGCCCCTTCAAATCAGCATGTTTGTCCTTTGGATAAATTCCTTGTAGTGCAATTGCTGTCATACAGTAGTTCTATTTTTAATTTTTTGAGGAACCTCCACATTGTTTCCCAGAGTGGCAACACCAGTTTGCATTCCCATGAACAGTGCAATAGGGATCCCCTTTCTCCACATCCTCACCAACATCTGCTATTTTCTGAGTTGTTAATTTTAACCATTCTGACAGGTGTGAGGTGGTATCTCATTGTGGCTTTGATTTGTATTTCCCTGATGATGAGTGGTGTTGAGCATCTTTTCATGTGTCTGTTAGTAATCTGGATGTCTTCTTTGGAAAAGTGTCTATTCATGTCTTCTGTCCATTTCTTCACTGGATTATTTGTTTTTTGGGTGTTGAGTTTGATAAGTTCTTTATAGATTTTAGATACTAACCCTTTATGCGATATGTCATTTGCAAATATCTTCTCCCATTCTGTTGTTTGCCTTTAGTTTTATTGATTGTTTCATTTGCTGTGCAGAAGCTTTTTATCTTTTAATTTTTTAATGTTTATTCATTTTTAAGAGAGACAGACAGAGTGTGAGTGGGGGAGGGGCAGAGAGAGAGAGAGAGAGAGAGAGAGAGAGAGAGAATCTGAAGCAGGCTCCACGCTCTTAGCTGTCAGCACAGAGCCGGATGCAGGGCTCAAACTCACAAACCATGAGATCATGACCTGAGCTGAAGTGGCATGCTTAACTGAGCCACCAAGACACCCCTAGAAGCTTTTTATCTCAATGAGGTCCCAACAGATCACTTTTGCTTTTGTTTCCCTTGCCTCTGGAAACATGTCAAGTGAGAAGTTGCTGCAGCCTAGGTCAAAGAGGTTGCTGCCTGTTTTCTTCTCTAGGACTTTGATGGTTTCCTGTCTCACGTTTAGGTCTTTCACCCATTTTGGATTTATTTTTGTGTACGGTGTAAGACAGTGGTCTAGTTTCATTCTGCATGTTGTTGTCCAGTGCTCCCAGCACCATTTGCTAAAGAGACTGTCTTTTTTCCACTGGATACTCTTTCCTGTTTTGTTGAAGATTAGTTGACCATGTATTTGTGGGTCCATTTCTGGGTTCTCTATTCTGTTCCATTGATCTATGTGTCTGTTTTTATGCCAATACCATCTGTCTTGATGATTACAGCTTTGTATAATACAGGTTATAAGTCTGATATTTGGATGCTTCCAGCTTTAGTTTTCTTTTCCAACATTACTTTGGCCATTTGGGGTCTTTTGTGGTTCCATACAAATTTTAGGGTTGTTTGTTCTAGCTCTGTGAAGAATGCTGGTGCTATTTTGGTAGGGATTGCACTGAATGTGTTGATTGCTTTGGATAGTATTGAAATTTTAACAATATTTGTTATTCCAATCTTTAAGCATGGAATATTTTTCCATTTCTTTGTGTATCCTTCAATTTCTTTCAAAAGCTACATGAAATTCACTTTAGATCCAAAGACACAAATAGGTTGAACAGACAGAAGAAGATACTCCATATAAATACTAACCAAAAGAGAGCTAAAGTAACTATACTAATATCAGACAAAATAGACTTTCAGTCAAAAACTGTTGCAAGAGACAAAAGACATTATACATTAATAAAAAATTCAGTTTAGCAAAAAAAATGATTATATATGTTCCAAACAACAAAGACCCACATTATATGAAGCAAATATTAACAAAATTGAAGGAAGAACTTCATTATGTCACTTTCAGTAAAACATGTAAACAGAAGATTAGTAAGGAAATAGAATACTTGAACAATAAAATAAACTAACTAGGCCTAACAAACAGAGTTCACTCCACCCAACAAAAGCAGAGAATACACTTTCTTCTCAAGTGCACACAGAACATTATCCAAGATAGGTCACGTTAGCCCACAAGTCTCAATAAGGTTACAAAGACTGAAATCATTCAAAGTGTATTTTCTGACTATAATGAATAAAACTAAAAATTTGAGAAGATGCAGAATGTTTGTGTCTAATAAAAATGAGCCCACAGGTATTTCTGAAAATTAGTAAGAATGGATACACCGGGCATTTAGCACACATTAGTCTAGATTGATAGCAGAGACAGAAGGGACTTGGAAACTGTATCCCTGGATATGTTTTTAATTATAGCAACAGAAAGCCCAACTCAAATTGTCCTAAACACTGAAAGGAATTTAGTAGTAGATTATATTACTAAAACTATCCAGAGAAAAGACTTAAATTCTGGAATGGTTTAATCAGGACTTCAGCTACAGCTACATTTCTGGGCCATTCTCTTGTTTCAACCTCCTCTGTGAATGCATGTGATCCTTAGGCAGCTTCCCCGACAGCAGCAATTCTGATGTCTCATTCGCCTGCCACACTGCCCACACAAGGTCTCAACAGAGCTCATTACAATGTTATCTCAACACTGAACATTAAGACACTGATGTTTCATAAGCCAAATTGCATCATATATCCATCCCTGAGCCAGACACAGGGAGCTCACTGATAAGTTTAGGTCAGACTGCACCCTAGGGGATGACTGTGACCTAACAGAGGAGGGGTGGAGAGGACTGTGGGAGGGCAGTTACAGTGTCCGCTACTGAGATCATCCAGTCTAACTCTTTTTGTTTTATACATAAAGCCAATCTAAAAATCAAAGCTCATTGATTTCCCAAATTTATAGTTTGTCAATTCGAGGCTAAGAACTGAACCACAGTCTACTGAAACTGGATATCAATCTCCTCCAAAGAAGGACATGGACTGAGGAAGAAAAACTGTGATGCCAGAAGCATTAAGTGGTCGGCAAGTATGGTGAGGTTACAATAGTTTACCCAGGGAAACAATAGAAACGAAGACCCAGAAACAGATTTCTGAATGAACTCCCCAGGAAGCTGGAATGGGTCTAAGATGAATAAATAAGTGAGGGGTAAATAGAAGCCAAAAATGTAACATAGACACATGAATTCAGAAAGGATCTTTGAAGTAATATATAAATAAAATTATGTACCCAAGAGGTGATCCCTCTCCTCCTGAGCTGAAGGTCAGACATGATTGAATCACAAGCTTGGAGATAAGATGGGAAACCAGAGTGCAGAGAAGAGCCATCCACTTGATCAAACAGGGCAAGCATTCCTGTCCCTATTCTCCATTTACTATACTGAAATCTGTTGGTTGGTATCAGGGATCCATTTTACTGCAATGTACTTAAGCTACAGAGAAGGTCATGGAGCATTAGCTCCAGCCCACGTACGAGAGAATAAGGAACCAGAAAGGAAATGAGCAGTGGTTGGTGGGAATGTCAGGAGGGGAAGGTGGATGTGACACGTGAAATTCTTGGTAAACTAACTTAAAATAGTCTTTGGAATCAGTCATATGCAGAATTGGAATTTAGGTGAAATTGGCAGGATAATTAGAAACATATTTGCACACTCCAAAAATTAGTCATGCGACAAACAGCCCAGTCTCGGTTAGACAAACAGATGATGATGAGATGTTGATTAGATGGATAGATCGGTAGATAGATAGATAGATAGACAGACAGACAGACAGACACAGCTGGAGAGACAGACTTACCTTTTCCTTTTCAAATTGAGGAGTGAGATGAGATGGAGAGAAGGAAAACTCATACAAGGAAAACTCAAGTCCAGAAAATATAAAGAAGTAAAAATGCCCAATAATGGAAGGATTTATGACCTAATCAATAAGGAAAGGCTTATAATTAAAACATCCGATTCAGCCTAGAACAACTGCAGTGGAATGGAGACAATAAGAGCTCTAGGTAAGAGGCAAGAAAAAAAACAAAGGACAGGAATCAGGGTAGGTTGTTAGAAAGATCATCTCAGTAAAAAGTTCAGTTGCAACTAGTTCAGCCGGCTGATGACAATAGACAGCCTGGCATATGATAAAGGCGAAAAGGATTGTTAGCAACTTGGAGTAGTAGGAATTAAATAGGCAAAAGGGTGAAACAGGTGGAAACTGTCAAAACTACTAACTGCTGCCAATCGCTATACTATTCCTCTGCATACAAAACGTTTCCCACATTATCTCTGATCCCCATAAGAGTCTTAAAAAGAAAACTATTTTAGTTTTCTGAATCTTTGGAAAAGTATGTGATTTAATCAACTGGGTGGCAATTTGAATTTTAGGAAATCCCAACATTTCACAGCATGGGAAAAACAAAAATGCATTTCACATTTCAGGCACAAATTTCTTGAAGAGTCAATATTTTATATGAAAATAGATAGGCTTTAGTTTAAAATCAGTTTAATCTATCATGAACTAAAGAAAAATAATATGTAGAGAACACATTTTTGGAATGACAAGTGTTTTTTGAGTGTGCTTGTGGATGGAAGTGTGTGCTCATGAATTCACACGTCGTATAGAAGGTTGTATTCAGGGGCATGTATGAAAACTCCAAGGCAAAATCCTCATGAATTCCACCACTTTGTACCCCTTTAAGAAAGTATGTGTGATTTTAAATAAAAAGCAGTAAACTGGAAGGAAAATGTCCTGGAAAAAAACCTCATCTATCATTTATGAATCATTTATGCATAATGAATATCATTATGCATAACAGCTATAGTTCAAAATACAGAAATCCTTATTCCAAACATACAAAGACCTTTGGGTGGCCTCAGTAAACCTAGGCAAACTTGAATTCTATAGATCTTTTAAGTAACTAATGGAAACTAACTGCACCACCTGTACACACAAACATGCACACACACACACACACACACACACACACACACATACACATACCCAGGAGACACTTGGTCATTAGAAAAATTGCTAATCATCTGACCAACTTTTGGCAAATTACTGCTCAGCTATGTGGTTTACACTTCGCCCAAATAAACTCTTGGTAGTTATTATCCCTCATTTCCACTCGTTTTTTGTGTTCTTAAGATATGGCAGGGAGTATTTTAACAGAAATATCTGAATTGGTAGAATCCCAAAAGCTTCCTGGGTGAACTCCACTTCTTGAGGCCAGCATTCATGTTTTCAGTGTTAGGAACATTAAAGAGACTAGAGTCAGGGTGCCTGGGTGGCTCAGTCGGTTGAGTGTCTGACTTCAGTTCAGGTCATAATCTCACAATTTGTGGGTTGGAGACCCACATAGGGCTTTGCGCTGGACAGCACAGAGCCTGCTTTGGATTCTCTGTCTCCCTCTCTCTCTGTCCCTCCCCTGCTCTCTCTCACACATGCGCTCTCTCTCAAAAATAAATAACATTTAAAAAGAGATACTAGGAGTGCCTGGGTGGCTCAGTCAGTTAAGCATCTGACTTCAGCTCAGGTCATGATCTCGTGCTCCATGAGTTGGACCCCCAGGCTGGGTTCTGTGCTGACAGCTCGGAGCTTGCAGCCTGCTTCAGATTGTGTCTCGCTCTCTCTGTGTCATTCCCCCACTCATGCTCTCTCTGTCTCTCAAAAATTAATAAATGTTAAAAAAAATAAAATAAAAAGAAAGACTAGAGTCATGCCAACACCCAGGAATCATCAATGATCTCTTTTGAAACTCCAATCAAGCCTAGATCCTAGGAAAGACTGGGACTGTGATACATAATGTGGTTGCCGTGGATCAGCTGGGAGGTAAGGGTATCAGTGGAGCTCTACATCAGCTTATTTTGTAGAAATAATGTTCTTGATCCATGGCACGTAGCTGTGTAGGTCAGTGAAGACAACAATGTATCCTGTTAGAATACATCCGGTTTCCCAAGACAAAATCCCTTGTAATTCACCGCCACATATGGCTGGTGCAGCTGTGACCACCTGCCAGATAGAGTACAGGAATGAGAACTTCCTTACCACCTGAGATTTCATACCTGAACAAAAATGAAAGCCACTATATTTGCCATGCAAAGGGGTCCAGGATATAAGAATCTAGTATGAAAGCTTCTTTCCAATGCACTAACTACCCTTATACCTCCCACTCATCCCTAGACAGATTATTTCAAAGAACTATCTGGAAGACAGCTTTCCACTCCTCGAAAATCTATTTCTCTTGTCTCTATCACAGGGGGGAGAAGAGTGATCATTCTTTAGCCCCTTATTCTCTGAGCTCCTAGCCTACTGAAAAATCGAGATGGACCCTCGATGAAGGAGGAGAGACACAGAGACTGAGTTTATGCACAAATGAGGTAAGAAGACTTACCTGGCAGTGATCCTGACTTCCTAGCGTGGGTCCCATACAGAACATGTCTTCAAGGAGTTTTTCACCCAGTATTTTTTTGCAGTTTACATTAAAGTTCAATTGAGCCGTGACACTTTGCAGCTTACTATGTGAATTTCCTAAGCACAAGAAATAAAGGAGACTTTCATTCCTGTTTGCCTTTTCATAAGGCATCCTACCTCCTTCTCCTTCAAGCCTTCTTCTCAGTAAGAATGGACTGCAGAAGAACTGATGGAACACACCATGGGTCAAACACATCCTCCTGCTCTGTTTATCATCTCTGAAAGATGATCAGCATCAAGGGATGGTTGGTGAGAAGATACTCCACACATCAAACAAGATCTGAATCCAAGCTCTGTCATCACCAAGTTCATGATCTTGGATAATTAATTTCTCAAAGTCTTAGTTTCCTCTTTTATAAGGTATTAATCCCAAGAAAACGTATCTACATGATATGTGATGATGGCTGTATAATATCTATAGTATGCTTAGTGCTTGGTAGGTAATCAGCGATCAGCAAATGGTAGTCATTATCATTGTGATTGATAACAATATCACTCCTGTTAGGTCAAGGGAAAGTAGGATTTTTTACCAATTTTCAAATTAAGATCCAAAGAAGTTAAAGAATTTGTTCATAAACCTACAATGAATGGTAGAACCAATACTCAAACATAGATCCCTGAGTTCCAGTCCCTGCAGGGTGTGCCAATGGGATACACACATGTAACACCTTGATCTAGGAATCGATTCTCAAGGCCCAAAAGATCATCTCTTCTGTAGAAAGCCAATACCGCTCATGCCATTTCTAGTTTTCCACACAGGCTTAGAAATCTGACACTAGGCCTCTAAGTTCCAATTCCTTCCCCTAATTCCTCAGAGATCTTGAAGATGTGAATATATCCAAGAACTATCTCTTCTTTTTGATAGTCACTCACCAATAAAGTCTTTAGTCTGTAACCAGGTGTGAATCAAGCAATCTTTAACTGCATTCTTGAGAGTAGGCAACTGAAACATATTGGTGGAGAAGAAAGTGAAAGGTACAGACAACTTTATCAGCATGAGGTCATTTTTAGGAGAGGTGGCAGTGAAGTTTGGGTGAATAATGATCTTCTCATAAGGTAAAATCTCCCCATGAAAGTCTCGAAGATTTGCAGAACTATCATGAAAGATGACCCAAAGATCTCTGGAAAATGAAAAAGAAAAAAAAAAAGGATTGACACTCACAGGTCACAAGGCTAATCACTGCCCCCCCCCCCCACACACACACACACAATTTCCTTCTACAGTAACCCATTTAATCTTTTCCTCTCATGTTTGCCCATTTGATCTTTTTTTTTTTTTTAATTTTTTAATGTTTATTTATTTTTGAGAGAGAGAGGGCACGAGCAGGGGAGGGGCAGAGAGAGAAGGAGACACAGAATCCAAAACAGGCTCCAGGCTCTGAGCTATTGGCACAGAGGCTGACACAGGGCTCGAACCCACAAACCATGAGATCACAACCTGAGCCAAAGTCAGACGCTCAAATGACTGAGCCACCCAGTGCCCCTGTCCATTTGATCTTTTATATGTAGGTGCCACATGGGGTCATGCAGGTGATGCACTATACAAGTCAATGGGTTACCATTCACATAGACTATAATGGGGATGGTGCCTCCAGGAGTTAAGCAGTGCAATGGCTTGGGCTCTACTCTTAGCATAATTCTCGAGAGAAGCTCCAATTCAAGACCTAGAAACAGCAGAAAGAAGCATGCAAATGGATAGTCAAGGCTTTTATGAAAGTAGTAGGTTCTGTTAGGGAGGCTTCTTTGGGAGTTGGGGGAAACAGGAAATGTGAAACTGTAAAGAGGATATGAGTAACAGCTTCGAGAGGTTAAATATTTTAAAGGTATGGAGGATCACCTGAATATACTATGCTTTACTCATGTCTATCAAAACTGCTGGATTAACAGGGTCTTCTGGTAGATCTTTGGGAAAACAGTAGTCAAAGATCCTGGTTTTCCACTGAGATCCAGTTGAGATCCACTCTCGCTAACATGGCTCAAAACCCTAAATTCAGGGGCACCTGGGTGGCTCAGTCAGCTAAGCGTCTGACTTTGGCTCAGGTCATGATCTCACAGCTTGTGAGTTCGAGCCCCGCGTCGGGCTCTGTGCTGACAGCTCGGAGCCTGGAGGCTGCTTTGGATTCTGTGTCTCCCTCTCTCTTTGCCCCTCCCCTGCTTGTGCTCTCTGTCTCTCATAAATGAATAAATGTTAAAAAAAATTTTTTTTAACCCGAAATTCAGAACAGGGCACTCCTGTGAGGCCCCTGAGTCAGTCACTCAGGGATTTCTCTAGCGCCAGCAGTGAGATAGGTACCACACTGGTACTGAGCATCAATTTTTGTTGTTGTTGAGCTCCCAAATGCTAAGTTTATATTGTCTCCTAACAACAGTACCATTTGTCTCTCAGTCTGTCTTTGTCGCCTTATGGACAGTTATCAGATAAAGTCTAAAGAGAGAGGACAGAAACAGGCCTGATAAATTCATTCTTCAGTCAATCCCAAGGACTGACAAGTTTAAAAGATCTCATCAGAGCAGCATCCTTTAAATAAATTTTGCTTTGGCTCGCTTTTACAAGGTATTATACATTATAAGGACTTTCCTTAGTTTTGTTGTGTTCCTGAGAACTACCACACTTAGTTTCATCTGCTTGAAGTGAAGGATTCTGCTAGGTGCTTAGATGGGGATGACTGGTCTTTGGCCAGGGTATCGTAACTGACTGTTATAGTTCCCATTGGATCATCTTAGTCTATTTGGTTCTTTGTACCAAACACATGCTCCCTTTGTGTTTAAATTCATGTGATAGCTCTCCAGTTGGCATAATTCCCCAAGGACAATAAGAAAGTACAGTTGCCCTCAGAGGAACTTTTGACAGGTGCAAGGTTGTTCATTTGACAGATACATTAGAACAAAAAGGAAAGAAGCCTTCATGATAAGATTCTTTCTCTTTTATCTTTCTAAATGAGAGATCACTTAATGACCCTCGTCCCTCCATTTCCATACCTTGAGAATTAAGGAGTACTGGTGTTTTAATTATACAACTTAAATTATACAACTTCTACAACTGAACCTGGGTGGTTCAGTCAGTTAGGCGTCCAATTCTTGATTTTGGCTCAGTGCATGATCTCACGGTTCATGGGTTCAAGCCCCACATCAGGCTCCACACTGACAGTGCGGAGCCTGCTTGGGTTTCTCTCTGTCTCCCTCTCTCTCTCTGCCCCTCCCATGCATGTGCTCTCTCTCTCTCTCTCAAAATAAATAAACAAGCTTGTTTAAATCAGTTTTAGCAACTCTCTTGTGTATCTTGTGTGTCAAATTGGCTTTTTCTGTTTCTAAGATTACTCTCCTTTCTTGCTGAAGGAAAGTCATTCATGTTTATAGTGTTGATTTAATAACTAAAACCAGTGCCCTCTAATATTTTATCCTTCCTCTATTTCTCTTTTTTCCTTCTGTTAAGAAATTTTGTGACTTATCATAAAATATATTTATAAGTAATTGCAGAATCTTATATTTTATTTTATTTTATTTTTGTTTTTAAATTTTTTTTAACATTTATTTATTTTTGAGACAGAGAGAGACAGAGCATGAACGGGGTGGGGGGGGGGCAGAGAGAGAGGGAGACACAGAATCTGAAACAGGCTCCAGGCTCTGAGCTGTCAGCACAGAGCCCGACGCGGGGCTAGAACTCACAGACCTCGAGATCATGACCTGAGCCGAAGCCGGACGCTCAACCGACCGAGCCACCCAGGCGCTCCAGAATCTTATATTTTAAAGAATTTATGATAAATAGATGATTCAGGCAAATTATAGTGAGTGCATTTCAGTTTAAGGCAGCTCTATGACATGTAAAACTAAACTATGGTGGAAAAACAAGAGAATAGTGGTTGCCTCTGAGGGATATGGATGGACCATAATGAAGAAGGGGTATAAGGAAGACATTCAGATATTGTTTAACTTTGAATTCTGTTACATTAAATTTCCATATTAAAATTTATAAAGAATAGGACATGTGTATATTCGACAACAAAAATGAAATAAGAATTAAAAGGTATCTAAAATATTAAGTAAAAGGGCAAAAGCATTTTCACACAAATATAAAGAGTAGAAATTCAAAATAGGTAGAAACAAGTCTGAGTATAATAATAATCAAAATAAATACAAATGGCCTAAACTCACCAGTTAAAAGACAGAAATTACAAACTGTATTTTTAGAAATCCTGCTATATGTAAATTAAGAGATGTGTTTAAATAAAAAAGATACAGAAAGGCAGAAAAGTAAAGACGTAAAATGATATACCAGGACAATACTAACCAACCAAACAACCAACCAGGATTGGCATGTTAATATCTGATAAATAGGCTCTAAGACAAACAATATTATCTATATGAGAGTAATGACATACAGTAATAGCCTTGATTTATTGGGAATGTACACAAAGTACCTACATTATAAATGTACCTAAATTTACATATATTTAATAAAATACCCTAAAAAATATTTTTTAAAAAAGTAATAAAGTTATAGGACTATTTTGCTCTACTAATACAGAAGAATATTTCAACTTAAATCTCTCAATTACTGATTTATTAAGAAAAAAAAATAGTAAGGATACCAAAGACTTAAACTACACAATTGAAGTTTGATATATAGAGAGACTTCTACCCTAAAATTAGAGAGTATACATTCTTTCATAACATGGGGGGTTGCAAAAATTGACCTGATACTGGTCTGAAAAGCAAGTCCCAATTCTTTTCAAAGAATTAGTATCACATAGATCACACTCTCTGACCACAAAAACAATTAAACTAGAACCCAAAGAATTTTTTTTAATTTGGAAAGTTATCCCTCAAAATTTACCCCTCCATATTCTAAACTTATGAATGAAAGATTTAATCATGAGGAAATTTTTAAAAATTATTTAGAATTAAAATAATAATGAAAATGGCCCTTTTCAAAGATGGCAAATAGAAAATCCACAGGAACATATATATAAATTCTAGAAACAGTAGGAGAATATAACAAAGCAACAAGCCATTAGATCAATTTATGAACACCAATTACATTTCCATCATCACTAACAAGTAGAAAATATAATTTTCTGAAAGTACATCAATTAAAATATAATAGCAAAATATAAAGCACTTTAAGAATAAATTTAATAAGATATGTGCAAGACATGTATTCAGATAAAATAAATTTCTTGAAACGCATTAAAGGGAAAGCTAAATAAGTGGAGAGATATGCCAGATCCATGGCTGGGAATAATCAATATCAGAAAAATATCAATTCTCCCCAGCTGATACAAAGAGCTAAAGCAATTCCAAATAAATCACAACAGAGTTTTTCATAAAGCTTGAAAAGTTATTTAAAAGTACCTAAGTGTTCCTGATAAATAAAAACATGGTTGGCCTATCCTATCAGACATCACAAATTATAATAAAGTCATAATTTTTAAGACACTGTGGAATTGGTCTATAATAAATAACCCAAAGGAGCAGTACAGAGACAGAGAGACCCAAAACAGACCCATGCAAAAATAAAGAATTTTGATAGATGTCAGAAGTGGTGTTGCAGGTGGTTGGAGAAAGAAGAGACCATTAGATAAATGACATGTGGATATTTAGCTTACTATGTTAAAAACAACAAAACTGGATCCCTACTTCACAGCATTCACAAAAATCAGTTCCAAATGATATAAATACTTAAATATAAAATCAAGTCTTTAGAATCTCTAGAAATAACCTTAAAGAAATATCTTTCTGATCTTGATGTCATAAAGAATATTTTCAACCAGTCACAATACCCAACAACCACAAATAAAGATTGATAACTTAAGTGTTAAATCATATTATAGTCAAATGAAGAGCTCTTATTAATCAAAATACACCATTAAAGAGAAGATCAAGCCACAAAGAAGATATTTTCAACATACGTAATTGACAAAAGAGTTCTATCTAGGGCATTTATAGAAGTTCTACAAAGCAATTTTTTTTGAAAAGTCACAAAATGTTCAAAAAACATGAAAGAATATTTCCCAGAAGAAATATTAATAGCAGAAGGAGGAGGATGGAGAAGGACGAGGAAGAGAAAAAAATAAGCCAATCATCGCTACTAATAAAGATAATAAAATTATGAGCATAACAAGAAATTTAACACAATCAGCAAAATAATAAAAAAGTTGGACAATACTCAATGCTGGAAAATGCTTATAAATTGCTGGAGTATGTGTAAAGTGAACATTTGCATCCTCTATGACATCCAGGAGATATTGCTGCAGATATACCGATAGGTATGTATGTATATGTGTATATATATACATCTATATGTGTGTGTGTATTGCAGATATACACATGAGAATACCTTCCAAGGTACATGGTACAACTATGATTACAGTAACCATTCACAATAGCAGAAACCTAGAAATAACTCAAATGTCTACCAAGAAAAGAATGAACAAATTGTGATAGTCACATTTAAATATTATACTGTAATGAAAAATGAAATATAATCATATCCCTAACATTTTGGATGAATCTTAAAAACATTAAGAATGATTTGCAAGGTCAGGGTGCCTGGGTGGCTCAGTCAGTTGAGCATCGACTCTTGATTTCTGCTCAGGTCATGATCTCACAGTTGGTGAGTTCGAGCCCCGCAACGGGCTCTGTGCTGACAGTGCAGAGCCTGCTTGGGATTGTCTCCCTCTCTCTCTGCCCCTCCCCTGATCACTCTTTATCTCTCTCTCTCAAAAATAAATAAATAAATATTTTTTTAAAAAAAGAGTGACCTGCAAGGTTATTTTTACCTATACGTAAGGTATCATATTACACTGTATTACTTTTCCTTTTGGGACATGTCAAACATAAGAATGTGGAACATTCCTTAGTCAAGCTGTATCTGAGTAGCTGAACTCCCTTTTACCATGATAGTCCTAGAATTTCTTGACCACAAAGTTTTTAGAATTCCCACAAGAAGTGCAGAGGCCCAGCCTCGGAGCCTTGGAACAGAGTGGATGGATCCCCATCACTTACGGTAAGAAGCAGTGTGCAGCCGTCAACACCCACTGAGGGGCAATCAGAGTCCCCACACAGGACCGATAACTGGAATTCAGGTAAAATAAGTAGAGAAGGTGATTTAACCCTTCTATGTCTTCACTAACAAATGAAACACCACCTGGAAGACAGAGAGAAGAGAATCAAGGGATATAAACTGGCCGACTAAAGAGAACTCAAGGTGCTTATAGAGATTTCAGAATGCTGGTATCAGTTAATATAAATATTTACCACTTATTAATCACTTAGCCCCTACTCTATGGTACTAGAGAACCACACTGTACAAAACACTGTATTAAAGTACTTTATGTACTTTTTAATTTTTTTTTATTTTTCACAGGAAAAAAAACTATAGGGTGTATAAATTTTATATTATCTTACAGATTAAGAATTTATTGAAGAGAGTGTCTTTTCCACATTGAATATTCTAGTCTTCTTTGTCATAGATTAATTGACCATATAATCATGGGTTTATTTCTGGGCTCTCTATTCTGTTCCAGTGATCTATGTGTTTTTGTGGCAGTACCATACTGTTTTACTATACAGCTTTGTAGTATGACTTGAAACCTGGAATTGCGAGGTCTCCAGCTTTGTTGTTCTTTCTCAAGATAGACAATATAATGGAATATTAGGCAGCCATAAAAAAGGATGTGATCGTGCCATTTGCAATGATATGAATAGACCTAGATGGTATTATGCAAAGTGAAATATGTCAGACTGAGAAAGACAAATACCACATACGTGGAATCTAAAAAAATCTGATACATAAACAAACAAAAAAGAGAAATAGGCCTATAAATACAGAGAACAAACTGATGGTTAACAGAGGGCAGGGGGATGAGGGGATGGAAAAAATGGGCACAAGTTTCTATAGAATGAATAAGTCATGGGAATACAGTCCATGATATTCTAAAAGCTAGTATGGTGCCAGATGGTAACTATAATTATGGTGAGCATAGTATAATGTATAAACTCGTGGAATCACTGAATCACTATGCTGTAGACCTGTAATGTTGTGTGTCAACTGTATTCAATTTTTTTATTTAAATAAAATTAGCACACGAGGTCATACGACCAGTGAATGATGGTTGGTTCAAGGATTCAGACTTCAGTCCATGTGATTCCAAATCCCATTTATGCACTTCTCTTCTACAGGACCTCCCTGCCTCTCCTCACCCAGTTTGCTGCTTTCCAGAGTGACTTAGCTCATTTCTAACCTTCCAAAGGCTTAAGGATTCTTGGCTGTATCCACAGTCAAGCAATGCAGCCTTTCCTATAGCTCCCTGATTTTTCCTACTGGTTGACTACAGGGACACTCTGAGACCAGTCATCATAACTCCTGCAGGAAAAAAAAAATAAGTAATTAAAAATAAAACTTTAATTCTGGCAAAAGAATATAGGGAGAGATACTCTATACAGACACTGAAATATAGTACACTACTTATCCTCTGGAAACAGATGCCTTGATTCAAATTCGGGCTGTATCCTTAGTAGTATGGACTTGAACAAATTATGTAGATCCCTATGTTAATTTCCTTACTTGTACACTGAGATCATAACAACTTCTTTCCTAGGGTTTCTGTGAGAAATAAATGTGGTAATATATGTAAATTGTTTGGAAGAATGTTTCATGTATAATGTGTGTTCAGTAAATGTTATTTCTTACTAATTCAGCTTCAAGTATATTTTAATGTTGAGAAAGTGCAAAACAATGTTCAAAACGAGACAAAGACAAAAGCCCTTTCATGATCCCCAAAATGACTAAACATCAGATATTAACTGATACGTCTTTTCTTTGCATTATTGCTATTATCAGTGACAGCTCTATTTTAATCCTCCACTTCCTTAAAAAAACCTTTTGAGAAACCCAATTCTGAACTGATCCCATTTCTCTAAATCCATCTTCAAAATTATCCAGCATAAGCTCAAACCCTGTAAGATGCCCCTCCCATCTGGGGCACTTCTGAGGTTCTCTGGAGTGTGTTCTTCCCACTGCATAAAGAAAAAAAAAAAACCTCACTATTTTCATTATTGCTGTGTTCTTGGTGCCATTTGGTTGATGGGTACAACAAAGCAGATTAAATCCTGTTTTCTCCAGTTTAGGAACAGCAGGAAAATAGAAAACTATTTTTTAAGTTTTTATTTTAATTCCAGTTAGTTAATATACAGTGCTGTTAGTTCTGAGTGTACAATATAGTAATTTAACACTTCCACACAACACCCAGCGCCCATCACAACAAGTGCACTCCTTGGTCCTTATCACCTATTTCATCCATCCCCCCGCCCACCTCTCTTCCGGTAACCATCAGTTTGTTCTCTATAGTTAAGAGTCTGTTTCTTGGTTTGCCTCTCTTTTTTCCTCTTTGCTTGTTTGCTTTGTTTTTTAAATACCACACGAGTGAAATCATGGTATTTGTCTTTCTCTAACTTATTTCATTTGGCATAATACTCTCTAGCTCTATCAACATCATTGCACATGGCAAGATTTCATTCTTTTTTATGGCTGAGTAATATTCCATTGTGAATATATATCACATCTTCTTTATCCATTTACCGGTCAATGGATACTTGGATTGCTTCCATAGTTTGGCTATGGTAGGTAATGCTGCTATAAACATTGGGGTGCATGTATTCCTTTCAATTAGCAGATTTGCTAGATCACAGGGTAGTTCTGTTTTTAACTTTTTGAGGAACCTCCATACTGGTTTCCACAGTGACTGTACCAGTTTGCATTCCCCCAGCAGTATAAGAGAGTTCTTTTTTTCCCACATCCTCACCCAACACTTGTTTATTGTGTTTTTGATTTTAGCCATTCTGACACATGTGAGGTGATCTCGTGGTTTTGAGTTGCACTTCTCTGATGAATGATGTTGAGCATCTCTTCATGTATCTGTTGGCCATCTATATGTCTTCTTCTGACAAATGTCTACTTATGTCTTCTGCCCATTTTTTAATTGGATTATTCATTTTGGGGGGTACTGAGTTTTATAAGTTCTTTATATATTTTGAGTACTAACCCTTTATCAGGTATGTCATTTGCAAATATTTTCTCCCATTCAGTAGACTGCCTTTTACTTTTGTTGATTATTTCCTTCACTGTGCAGATCCTTTTTATTTTATGAAGCCCCTATAGTTTATGTTTATCTTTGTTTCCCTTGCCTCAGGGGACATATCTAGAAAAAAGTTGCTATTGCCAATGTCAAAGACCATTTTTATGGCTTCAGGTCTCACATTTAGGTCTTTAATCCATTTTGAATGGTTTTTTTTTTTTTCAAGATTGCTTTGGCTATTCAGGTCTTTTGTGGGATTTTAGGATTCTTTGTTCAAATTCTATGAGAAATGCTATTGATATTTTGATAAGGATTGCAATAAATGCGTAGATTGCTTTGGGTAGTATAGACATTTTAATAATATTTTTCTTCCAATCCATGAGCATGGAATGTCTGTTTCTTTGTGTCATCTTTAATTTCTTTCATCAGTGTTTTATAGTTTTCAGAGCACAGGTCTTTCACCTCTTTGGTTTGGTTTATCTTAGGTATCTTAAGGGTTTTGGTGCAGTTGTAAATGGGACTGATTCCTTAATTTCTCTTTCTGCTGCCTCATTACTGGTATATAGAAATGCAACAGATTTCTGAATGTTGATTCCTATTTCAGTTTTGGTAGTTTATATGTTTCTAGGAATTTATCCATTTCTTCTAGGTATCCAATTTGTTTGCATAGTTTTTCATAATATGCTCTTATAATTGTTTGTATTTCTGTGATGCTGGTTGTTATTTCTCCTCTCTCATTTGTGATTTTATTAATTATCAATTTTATTAATTTTTTCAAAGAACCAACTCCTGGTTTCATTCACCTGTTCTATTGTTTTGTTTTGTTTTTTAGTTTCTACATCCTTTACTTCTGCTCTAATCTTTGTAATTTCCTTCCTTCTGCTGGCTTTAGGCTTTGTTTGCTGTTGTTCTTCTAGCTCCTTTAGGTGTAAGGTTAGGTTGTTTATTTGAGATTTCTTTTGCTTCTTGACGTAGACCTGTATTGCTACATATTTCCCTCTTAGGACTGCTTTTGCTGTATCCCAATGTTTTGGACTGTGGTGTTTTCATTTTTATGTGTTTCCATATATTTTTAAAATTTCTTCTTTGATTTCCTGGTTCAGTTTTAGTAGCATGTAGTTTAACTTCCATGCATTTGTAGTCTTCACAAATTTTCTTGTGGTTGAATTCTAGGTTCATAATGTTGTGGTCAAAAAAAGGTATACCGTATGATTTCAATCTTTTTAGTATTTATTGAGGCCTGTTTTATGACCTAACTTGAGACCTATTCTGGAGAATTTTCCATGTGCACTTGAAAAGAATGTGTATTCTGCTGGTTTAGGATGGAATGTTCTGAATATATGCTATGTCCATCTGGTCCAGTGTCATTCAAAGCCACTGTTTTCTTGTCTATTTTATGTTTAGATGCTCTATCCATTGATGTAAGTGGGGTGTTAAAGTCCCCTACTATTATTGTGTTATTATCAATCAGTTCCTTTATGCTTGTTATTAACTTTTACATATTTGGGTGTTTTCATGTTGGAGGCATAAATATTTATGATTATTAGATCTTGTTAGATTGTCCCCTTTACTATTATATAGTACCCTTCTTTTATGTTGTAACAGTCTTTGTTTTAAAGTTTAGCTGGTCTGATATAAATATTGCTACTCTGTGCTTTCTTTTGACCTCCATTTACATGATAAATGTTTCTCCACCCCCTCACTTTCAATATGCAGGTGTTTTCAGGTATAAAATGAGTTTCTTGTAGGCAGTATATAGTTGGGTTTTTTTTAATTTTTTAATGTTTATTTGTTTTTGAGAGAGAGAGTGACAGAGTGCGAGTTGGGGAGGGGCAGAGAGAGAGGGAGACACAGAATCTGAAGCAGGCTCCGGGCCCTGAGCTGTCAGCACACAGCCCAACGTGGGGCTTGAACTCATGAACCATGATATCATGACCTGAGCCAAAGTCAGACACTTAACTGACTGAGCCACCTAGGCACACCTAGTTGGGTCTGTTTTTAAATACATTTGTACACCTCTGTCTTTTGATTGGAGCATTTAGTCCACTTACATTCAAAGTAATTATTGATAGATATGTATTTACTGCCATTTTATTACTTGTTTTGTTATTGTTTCTGGAGATTTTCTCTGATCCTTTCTTGTCTTTGTCACTTTGTTCCAATTTGGGTTTCTCTTGCTTTCTCAATTTATGTTTCTGGGTCCTAGGGTTTTCACCTATAGACGATAAGCAGTGAAGGAACAATGATGTGTACAATATCCCCCACTATCTGGGACAGTGTCTGGCACATGGTAGGAACTCAAAATGTATGAGTGATTGGAGTAAAATTCACCTTGTATGCAGGGATCCACTGGGAGGCTCTGAAATTAATGAAATGGTTTTCTGAATCCATAAGTGAAGCAACCATCATCAGAAGACTAAGACCTAATGTTATGTATATGTGTGTGTACTTTTTTCCCCAAATTCATATATGCATGCATTTATTTAAAAAATATTTCCTGAATATCTACTATGTGCCAGGCAACATATTTGATGTTAATATAAAAGGGTATTCAATAGAAGTAGACTTTGCCTTCATGAAATGAGGGCGGGAGACAATAAGCAAATAAACACATCAATAGATAGCTATAAGTTGGATGAGATAGAATTTTCCATGAGAAAGAATAAGAAGAGAGGGTAAACAAAGGATCTAATTTAGTTTGGGTGGGCAAAAAAGTACTTGCTGGGTAAGTGACGGGTAATCTGAGACAGCAAAGATGAGAAAAACCAGCCATGGGAAGAGCAGAAGAAAGAGCTTTTCCAGAACTGCGTGTGCAAAAGCTCAAGGATGGGAAAGAACTGGGAAATGCTCAGGAGTCTGAAGAGAGCCAAAGAAATTGAAGCCTAGTGGGAGAGGAAAAGATTGGCCTAAGAGGAGCCTTGAGAGGAGGATTTTATTCTAAGTGTAATAAAAAATTTAAAGAATTTGAATGTACAGAAGTCATGTGATCCAATTATTTTTTTAAAAATCACTGGATTTTTATTAGAAATGGATTATAGAAACAGTCGCGCTTACTGAAGTGACCTGGCAAAAAGTGATGTGCCTTGCACTAAAGTAGCAGTGGGGGAGTTGGAGAAGAGCATCTAAGTGGATGGATGGACATAAGACCTATTTCAAAAATAAAACTGACAGGAAATCCATTTAAACAGTATTCTGATAATAAGATACACATTGCTTTAACAAAGATTATCTACCTTCTCATTACATAAGTATTCAATCAATAATTATCATTAAAAGATTCAAAATAGGGGTGCCTGGGTGGCTCAATCAGTTGAGCATCTGACTCTTGATTTCAACTCAGGTCATGATCCCAGGGTTGTGGGATCAAGCCCTGTGTCAGGCTCCATGCTGAGAGTGGAGCCTACTTGCCTACTCGGGATTCTCTCTCTCTTTCTTTCTCTTTCCTTCTGCTCCTCTCCCCCACTTGCACTATAAGTAAGTAAGTAAGTAAGTAAATAAATAAATAAATAAATAAATAAACAAACAAATAAATAAATAAATTTTAAGACTAAAAGGGGTTCTCATGCTCAGAAAAGTTGAGAACCATTGACACAGAAAATCTTCACGTTCCTTCACTCTAAGATATTCCAGGGTATAAATCTAAGTCTTATTTAATTCCCACAATCTATCCCTGACTCCAGACCTTCTCTGGTTGGCTTTTAAGAAGTATGCACTACACTAGCTCCTTCTTACCTGCAGCAACAAGACAGAGCTCCTTCAAGCCACAGGGACTTCCAAGGAAAGCTGAGGAACACATTTTCTCCTAATACACCCGGCTGAGCCCCCAACTAAATATGGGTCATTTACTCAAAAACTTCTGATTCCTTTCCACCAAACCCCTGGTGCCCTAACTCACTCTTGACTGAGCTTTACAAAGTCACTGATTCTAAGAATGTGCTAGAAACTTACACATTGCCTCCTTTCCTTCCATTCCAATCGGTCCTTGCCTATTTTACCTTCCCTCTCTACCTGAGTCAGATTCCTTTATTCATCATTTTAATGATATTCTTATTACTCTTCAGAACTCCCTTGTCCTAATGTCCTTGAGTCATACTTCAACTGGGCAAATCTTAACTCCGTATTCATGCAACATCTGCCTCCACTGCGTCTGCAGCTTTAACTTTCTTAACTTGCCACAGACATAGAACACATTAACTACCTCCTCCTCCTAGAAACAGCTCCTCTGATGGTGTATATTACACTTTTATTTTCTCCTGCCTCATAAGGTACTTTACTGGGCTCTCCTCTTCCAGCAGCCCCTAAAGCATTAGAGCTCACCTTTCCATTTGATCCAAGAAGGAGTAGCCCCATTCCCCCCAGCTCTTCAGTTCCTCAACTGAAAGCCCCTGCACAACAAACACAACAAACAAAGATAGAAAGACTCTGAATAATGGAAAGAAGTAAGGGGACTGCCTAAGGAACCTGGGGACTTAAGGAACAGCCTAACACCAACTTCCCTGGGTATACTCATCAAAATTAAAAACAATTGCTTTATAAAAGACCCTCTGAAGACAGTTTAAAGACAAGTTATGGACTTGGAAATATATGTGCAAACCTCCTAGCTGAGAAAAGACTTGTATCTGATCTATATACATACTCTCAGACTCAACAGTCTGATTATAAAATAGGAAAAAGACAAGAAAAAACACTTCACTAAAGAAAATATCCATGAGGTAAACAGGCATATGAAGAGATATTCAACATCCTCAGTCACAGGAAAAATAAACATTAAAGTTTCAATGAGGTATTACTATGTATCTAACAGAACAGCTAGTATGAAAAATAGTGCAATTTGGTGACAACACCAAATGCTGGCATGGAGGTGGAGAAAATAGGTCACTTATACATTGTTGGTGAGAATCTAAAATGGTGAAGCCAACCTGAAAAACAATATGCTATAAAACTAAACATACAATTACCATATGGCAGAAACTGCACTCTTGGACTTACATCCCAGACAAACAAAAACTTACTATCACACAAAAATGCAGCAGGTTTATTCTTAAAAGTTAAAACCTGAAAACAACCTAGATGTCCTTCAATGGATGAATGATTAAGCAAACTAGAGTACATCCATTCCACAGAATAATAGTAATAAAAAGAATTAATAGTTAATATACACACATCTTGGACAAATCTCTAGGGGATTATGCTAAATGAAAAGAGCCAATCCTAAATACAACATACTCTATGATTCCATTTGTATAATATTCTTGAAACAAGAAAATTACAGAAATGGAGAACACATTAGTAGTTGCCATGGGTTAGGAAAGGGGGGCGGTGTGGAGGAGGGAGAATGAAATGATGTGTGGGTAGAAGGGCAATAGGAAGGAGGCTCTGCTGATGGACTGTTCTGTGTCCTGAAAATGGTGGTGGATGCACAGACCTACACATGTGAAGTTGTACAGATTTAAATACACACACACACACACACACACACACACACACACACAGGTAAAACTGGGGAAAGCTGAATAAACTCTGTGGATCATACCAATGTTACTCCCATGATTTGCTATCGTGCCATAGTTACACAAGATGTTACCATGGTGGAAACTACAGGAAGGACACGTGGGACTCCTCTGTACATTTCTTGCAACTTCCTATAAATGCATAATTATTTCAGAATAAAAATTTTAAACCAAGAAAGGCAACTGGAATTCTTCATAGTTCTGTCTTTTACACATTTCTTTTCTGTAAATTCTTTTCAAGTAATCTTTTTCACTCATTCCTATGAATTCAAATCCTTTCAAAATTCCCAAATTCCCAAATCTGTATCCCAGCTCAGACTCCTGTCGTGAGTTCCCGACCCTTGGATTCAGGTGGACATCTCCATTTGATATCTCAAAAGCACTTCGAACTCAGTAAGTCAAAAATGTAATTTGTCTTCTTCCCCAAATGCCTCCTTCTTTTCCAGTGTTCCCTATTTCAGTAAATTGTACCACCATTCACCCAACCAGAAATCTGGATGACACCCTTTACTTTTTCCTACCCTTCATTCCTCACATTCAACTGATCACAACTTCTATCTCCTTGTTACCTCCGGAATCCTTTTACTTTCTTACATCCTCACTGCCACCACCCTAGTCTACTCTGTTGCCCTGACAGTTGCAACAGTCTCTTAAATTTCTCCCCAGATCTTTCCCACCCACAACCCATATCTCTACTCAAATCCATTCTCCTACTGAAGTCACATGAATATTTTACAATCATAAATGTGGTAATATAACTCTCATATTTAAAACTCTTTAAAGGATTCCTATTATACTCAGGATCATTTCTAAAATTAAGGCTAAAAGACCCTCTACTATATGATTCTTAATCTACTTCCTTCCTCTGTGCTCCAACCACACAGATGGGCTTTTAGTTAAACATGTCACACCTCATGACCTTCACACTTACTGGCTCCTCTATCTAAAACGACCTACCCAGTCCCTACCCAATTAACTTGGTTAACTCCACTCAGTCTAACATAGGTATAGGAATCACGGCATGTCGTTAAAAGATACATATTTTTCTCATGTTGCACATACAGAAACTGAGGTTCAGAGAGGTTAGGGTATCTGTCCCTAACTAGGTAAAAGAGTATAAATGCCTAATTACAGAGCCATAGCAACTTCATTATGGGCATGTCATAATTACTCTGTGCCTTGGTTTCCTCATCAAAAAAAAAAAAAAAAAAAGACAGCAATAATACTTATGGCACAAAGTTGTTTTAAGAATTAAATGGGTTAGAGGCACCTGGGTGGCTCACTCGGCTCAGCAACTAACTCTTGATTTCGGCTCAGGTCATGATATCAGGGGTTCGTGGGTTTGAGCCCCCTGTGGGGCTCCTGGGATTCTCTCTCTCCCTTTCTCTCGGCCCCTCCCTGCCTCCTGTGCTCCCCTGCACAAGCATGTGCACTAGCACTCTCTCTTTCTCTCTCAAAAATAAATAAATAAACTTAAAAAAAGAATTTAATGAGTTAACACGTAAACAGCAGTGTCTATTATATAAGCACTATATAGGTATATGTTTTTATGGTGGCGGCAGTGATGGTGATTATTATTATTATCATTGCACATTACATTTAAACCACAAAGGGCAAAAGTGACATTTTCCTTTTGAACCCTACAGCAGAATACCTGCTGCTTTGTTTCCTACGTGTTTCATAAGTTCCTATACACCCTTCCAGGCTCCTATCTCCACCTTCCTTTCCGGATTGCCTCCATGTTTTAGCCCAAGAACTTTATCATACATTGAGAGAAGATTTGAATCCCAAAATAAAAAGTTTTACTTAGGTCCTACAAATGACTGAGACTGTACAGAAAAGGAGTAATGTATCCTCCTCCTCCCAAACTTGCATGCCCTTGACCCTCCAGCTCTCCTCCCTGACACAGCTCCATAGCCTCACCCCCAGACAGCGTCCTAATAGACGACAGCATCCTAATAACCATGACAAAGAGATCCCTTCGGTCACTCACCAGTCACCATCAGCAAGGTTAACAGGATACGATTCATGCTGATGTCTGAATCATGCGCTGAGGATATGGATGGAAACTAACAGGCACAAGACAGGGACAGAACTTATGCCCTGCTTGGGGATTCTGAACAGCAGGTGAAGAAGGTGCAGGCAGGAGATCCGAGGATACGGATTCTACAGAAGTCTATCATCTAGGGGCATCTCCTTCCACTCTGGACCCTCAGTGTGAAAGCGGGTTCATCAGTCGCAGCCGCCCACCTCTGTCAGTAGGCACGGAAACCTCAGTCTGACGGGGCCGGCCCTATGGGAAGATGAGCAGGGATCTGAGCTTTATCAACCTCATCTAGGGAAAAGAATTCCAAAGCAGGCGTCAAGCAGACCTTCTGTGGAGTTCAAATTCATCCCAAGTTTCTCCCCTGGCCTCTCAGTTCTTTCCACTGGTCCCTTCCCCACAATGTGTGACTAGCATCCCTCCTTCTACATGTCCCATTGACCCCTTTCCTTTCCGGGCCACTCTGATGAAGCAGAGCTGAGTCCCACCCTTCTGTGTGACATTGACCCCCTCCCCTCTATGCAGGTGATGCCCAGACCACCCCTCCTCAGAACTGCTTGACTTGCACAGGTCTTGTCTCACAACCACAGACACCATTTGAATAAAAGTTCCCAATCAATACCCACACAAGTGGTTCTTGTCAGATCTCTAAATCTGTTATTACACTGCCCTCCTGGCTGTAGCTCGCTCTCTCTCTCTCTCTCTCTCTCTCTCACTCGCTGTCTCTCTCTCTCATTCTCTCCTTTCTCTGTAGCTGCCTTTTTCAAATTGATTTTTGGTGGCAGAATATAAGAAGAATATTACCTAAACAGAAAATCAGTCAGATGGCAAAATGCAACGCTACAATTAGAGTCTCTATAAACCTGATGGTTTGTGGAATGAGGCTATGGACAGATATGTCCCCATGTGTACACAGAATCTGTGATAATACCAATAAGGAACTTCATAACAAAAAATTATGAACATATGAGGAAATATTTAATATCACACACACACACACACACACACACACACACACACACACCCATCCATGCCTCCATAGAATCCTAAAATTATTTTTTCAAAAAGAAGCTTAAAGAACAATGTCCATATCAGATATCAGTATCCTAAAGCAAAAAAGGAAAAAATAAATGGGATTAGCAAACTGCAGAGAGCATTCAAAGGCTAATGTTAAAAAGGTATTAGTATTGAAACAAGAAAACCTGCAATTGAAAGTGGTTTGGTAGGCCTGGAGAAAAGTGTGTGGGGTAGGGGGGTGGGAGAGGGGAGGCAGAGAGAAGCTGAGCAGAGAGGACTGAAGAGGACAAAATGGGATGAGGATCAAGGGAGGCCCCTAAAGCATGCTGGGGGATTACGCTACTGGCAGCAGGGAACTACTGAAGAGTTTTTAAAAGGAGACTGGCATGATCTCATCTGCATTTCAAGGGGAAAAAACAATTCTGAGTACAAAAGAGAAGGCCAAGTTGAGCAACACTAGATGGGCATATACAGGAGTTCAAGCACAACAAGATTATGGCCTAGATCAGGATGACAGCGGTGAGGATGGAAAGATAAGGATGGATTTAAGAGACATCTGGAAGTAGGATGGTTTGAGGTTGAGTGGTCAGAAAGAGAGAGAAATCAAACAAATGGAAGGCAGAGTTATCTCCTAAAATAAGAAAAACAGGCAAAGAATGCATTTAAAAGGCTGGAGGCATGAAGGGTTAAATTTTGACATGCTAAACCTCAAGATCTCAGGGAGCTAAAGCAGATGCAAAAAAAAAACCAAAAAACAAAAAAAAAAAAGGTTTCCAGGAGGCAGTTGTATCTGTGGGACAGGTGGTCTGGGCTGGAGATACTAATTTGAGACTCATAGACCGGTAGCTGTCCCCAGTAACAGCCTCCTCCAGAAAATCTGTTGTTTTTGGAAAGGACCCAAACTCCCTTCCTGGTCCGTAAACTTTGCAAAAAATCTAGGACAAACAACTTCAGAGTAAAGAATATCTCTTTCTCAACTTTTCACCTGTGCTAACTACTCCTACCCTCACCAACAGAAAACCTTCCATAGCTCCATCCTGTCTTTGAACCTCAAGCATATTTCATAACGAAGCCCTATTCTCAGGGAACTTGTGTGATGGAATGGACCTTTCGAGGTCTAGGAATGCTAGTTGATTAGCCAAAGCCTGGAGGATATAGTTGAAAAGCTGTGTGTACCCAATAAGGAGATCAGGATTCTACTTCTATCTTTCCAATCATGTGTGACTTTGAGAAAATGACTTAAATTCTGTTTCAGTTTGGCCACCTACAGATCAAGAAAAAAACCACCCCAGCCCTGTCTCCTCTTTGCAGGTTGTTGTGCCACTGGAATGAGATTATGGGTTTAAGAAACCCTGAAGGATTAGAGTGGCACAAAGTATAGTAATTTTACAAATCTCAGACTGACCTGATACAAAATCCCCATGGACAATGTCCATAAAGAAGTAAAGAATGTAGCTCAGTGCCTCGGATTCAGTAAGTGTTCAATGAATGTTAGCTAATAGTGAAACTGTTCTTGTTAGAGTGTCTCCAAATTAGCCGAGGATGACCCTAGCCATTTATCATTGCCGGAGAAATCTTTTCATTAGGTAAAAAGCACCAACAGGTCCTGCCTTGTGAACTGTCACCAAAACACAGAAGATCCTAAATTTAATATAATCCAGAATGTAAACCATTCTCCAACTGTCAAAATAACTGTTCTATGAGTGCTTTTCATTTCCACATTTCCTTGGCTCAAAGCTGGTGATCAGGACCACCAGACCTGGTGGTGATGATGACTGAGTGATGAAACAGTGGTCACAGGGAAAGGTGAAGCCAGTGTAATAAAGATGGGAGGGGCTAAGGGAAAGTATAAGTAACTATTAGGGTTTTCAGAGCAAACCTGGGGACACTGTCTACCTGAGCTAAGGTAGAGCATCTTGTCCCCCACAGCCCTGGCCTCAGAAACTCCCTGAGGAAGATGAGTCCTGAGCCAGAGTCCCTTTCCCATAGACAGCTGACTTGGGCAGACGGGCTTTGAGGCATAGCAGGGAGAGGAACCTGGATCTGGAAGTCTAAGGAACAAGGCTTCTTTTTCCTTCTTTGAAAGACCCAAGAGAGGCACAGTCTCCCATCCCCCAGCCTCCCTGGAGCAGAAGGACCTTCATCTGTCTACCTGGAGCCTTCTTCCCTCTCCCCATTTATGTCCAGATCTGCTTTCCCATCCTATTTTGGGTTCCCACGCCTAACCATAGCCATTGATTCTACCAGGTATTCCTGAGAGTTCCATACTCTGCTGATCTTCTGCATCTCACGGGGAAAGATCTGGACTGCTATGAAATTTATCTTTTATTTGGGTGTCCTTGCTGGTATGTATCCATGAGCTTCTACTCTGTCCTATAAGGCACAGGTTAATGCAGGCTGGAGGAAGGCAGATTGGGGTGTGTAGAGGGTACAAAAGAAGAGTCCAAGAAAAGCGGTCATGGACAGAAGTAGGTATCTCCTGTCCCAGACCACACCCATAGGCTCCCATGAGGCTGAGCTCACCCTTCCAGTGCTAAGCTATGGGACGGGTGATGGTGCTCACTTGCCTTGGAGAGTGCTCGACAGCATTCCCCACTGGTGATTCCAAAATGTGGGCTTCATCACCCACTGGGCAAGTCCCAGTGTGGTCACAGGGACAAAGAACACATTCCGAAGTCTGATATCCCCCCTATTCCAGAAGCTTAGAGACTCAGAAAGCAGGGAGTGAAGAAGGTAGAAACAAAAGATCAAATGCAAGGGCCCTACGCCCTGCACTCCCTGACTTCCCCAAGTCCTTCTGATGGCAGAATTTGCTGGTGAGGCATCTCCTACCACCTCCAGACCGTCTATGTTGCATCACTATTAGCCGTGTGAGCACAGACAAGTCAATCTACCCATGCTTTAGTTTCTTCAATCAAAATGGGGATATTACTAACTACATCATAGAGATGTTGTGAAAGTGTTAAATAAATCCATGTAAAGCACTTAGAACAAGAGCTCAATGCCTCAATACCTCCTGTCCTTTTTCCCTTGGGATTTCTAACTATGTGATCATAAAAGGGTGTGGGGAGGTGGAGGCCAAGACTTGGGAAGGATAAATGGAAGAACCAAGGGCAGCCGAGGTAAAAACAGTACTTTATTTCTGATACTACAAGCAGCCTTCCTCCCTTTCTTAAGTGTTTTTCTCTAATAATTCATTTTTTAAATATTACATGTTAATATTAAAAACTTAGAAATATTAAAAAGTAGGACAAAAATAAACACTTCATAATCTCACCTCACAGTCAACACATGCTAACACTCCAACTTACTCTCAGGCTTCATTTATTTATTTGTCATTCAAATGGTTTATCTTTTTGTTTCTTTGCTTGTTTTTAAATTTTTTTTTTTCCAACATTTTTTATTTATTTTTGGGACAGAGAGAGACAGAGCATGAACGGGGGAGGGGCAGAGAGAGAGGGAGACACAGAATCGGAAACAGGCTCCAGGCTCCGAGCCATCAGCCCAGAGCCCGACGCGGGGCTCGAACTCACGGACCGCGAGATCGTGACCTGGCTGAAGTCGGACGCTTAACCGACTGCGCCACCCAGGCGCCCCTCTTTGCTTGTTTTTAGACAATTGGATTACTAGATTAATATACATTTCATTACCATTTTTAACTTAAAGAAAGGTTATTAATATTTCCTTTGCTGTTTAATATTCTTTATAAATACAATCTTAATATTTCCATATATTGATGTACTTTTTTATTTCAAATGCCCTACATTACTATATTGGACACTTATATTTCCAGTGTTTACCTATTACAAATAGTGTTAAAATGAGCACACATTCATAATCTTTGTCTATATCTGGTTATTTTAGGATAGATTCTTAGGGTTGGACTATTAGGTCACAAGTGATGAACTATTTACACTTTTGATGCCTATTTCTAAATTGCTTTTCAAAAAGACAGAATCAATTCACGTTGCTACATGTAGTAAAAGAGTCTCTTCATTGTACTTTCTTAGATTCAATATTATCAACATTAAACCAAAAATTAATATTATAAGTATCAGACAAAATGGTATATCATTTTAATTTACATTTTATTAGAAAAAGAGGGTCAAACATTTTCATATTTCCTGGCCAATCAATTATTTCTTTAAAATTATCCATATACTAGGGGCACCTGGGTGGCTCAGTCAGCTAAGCATCTGACTTTGGCTCAGGTCATGATCTCACAGTTCATGAGTTTGAACCCCATCTTGGGCTCTGGGCTAACAGTTCAGAGCCTGGAGCCTGCTTCAGATTCTGTCTCCCTCTCTCCCCCTCCCTGCTCATACTCTGGCTCTCTCTCTCTCAAAAATGAAATAGACATTAAAATAATAAGAAAGAAAGAAAGAAAGAAAGAAAGAAAGAAAGAAAGAAAGAAAGAAAGAAAGAAAAAAAGAAAGAAAGAAAACTATCCATGATCCTTTCAACTAGGAAACTGTTAACTGTCTTATTTGTCCTAAGATATGTCTTCTATATTAAGAATGTTTTATATGTTAAGAATACTAATTATTTTCTCAGGGACAGTTTTCTCTACTCACGCATCTGTGCAGAAAGACGACCATGCTCCCTACTTGGTATACCTCAAGTCGCACTTCAACCCCTGTGTGGGTGTCCTCATCAAAAACAACTGGGTGCTGGCCCCAGCTCACTGCTACTTACCGTGAGTGTTGGGAACCCTCACTCCCACCCCCTGAAACAGCCTGATTCATTCTACATGAGTGGTTCTCAAAGGGAGGCAACTTTTCCTTCCAGGGTACATTTGGCAAAGTGAAGATATTTTCGGCTGTCACAGTGGACTGAGGGGTGCTGTGCTACTGGCATCTATCTAGAGAATAGGGCCCATGGCAAGGATGCTACTAAACATTCTACAATGTGCACCCCCTCAACAATTACCCGGCTCCAAATGTCACTACTGCTGCTGGGAAGGAAACCTGTTCCATACACCGTGCCTCCTCAGTCTCCCATCAGTTTGTTTCAAGTTTTTTACTGATGAGATGAATGTGTTTTATCAATTAAGGGACCAGCAAGTAACTGAGGGTACACTCAAATTGGACAGATTGAGGAAAATTTTTAAAAATGACTAACGACAAAGGTACGGACAAGTTATAGGGGAAGCACAAAGAAGAGTTCAGTGCCCCCAGGATTAGTATTAGAAGGGTACAGTTACTCCCCCTAGACCTAAAGGGGCAAGAGGAGAGGTTGGTTCAAAGGGGAGGGGAGCAGGGGAGGGTGGGAGGAGAGAGAAAGGAAGAGAGGAAGCCCTGTGTACAGGGACTGCCTGATAGAAGCTGGGGCAGCCCTGCAGGAAGGGAGCTTGGAGGATAAATACTCGAACCTCACCCTTCTCCTCTAACTACTTCCTGGTGCTTGCTATCAACCAAAACCCAATCAGAGAGCAGAGGACAGGAGAACCCATTGGCTTAATCCATATGTAACACCTTCCAAAGGCAGAGAGCAGGATGAAGCAGGGTTGTGAGTGGTTCTAATGAAACCAACAGATCTCCACCACTCAGGTCATGCCATTGTCTTACCTCCACCAGAATGGAAATGCTCAGTTGGAGAAGCTGGAGCTGGAGTGGAGGGAAAATATTATTTCTATGCCATGCGTGATTTTCCTCTCTACTACATGAAGGATGCCACATGAAAACACAGTGGTTAAGGCTCCACCACCTACTGTGTGACCATGGGGGAATTACTGCTATGTGGTTCCATCATCTGTTAAATGGATTAAAGACAGAATCCACTTCATAGTTTTGTTGTAAGTAGTAAATGAGGTAATCCAGAATCCAGACTGAGCAATTGGCATAGTACCTGACACATTATAACATTTAATATCTTTGATGATGATGGTGATGGTGGTGGTGGTGGTGGTGGTGATGGTGACGGTGATTACTCCCACCCCCTTCTCCCTCCAGAAACCTGAAAGTGATGCTGGGAAATTTCAGGATCAGAGTCAGAGATGGCACAGAGCAGACAATTAACCCCATTCAGATTATCCGCTACTGGAACTACAGCCATAGCGCCCCCCAGGATGACCTCATGCTCATTAAGCTGGCTAAGCCTGCCAACCTCAACAACAAAGTCCAGCCACTTGCCCTCGCCACCAGCAATGTCCGGCCAGGCACTGTCTGTCTGCTCTCAGGTTTGGACTGGAGCCAAGATAACAATGGTGAGTGTACCTTCCACAGCAAATCAGGGTCATCAGTCACCCATGTCCACAGAGCTGAGAAGAGAGGAGAGGAGAATGGATGGACACCATGAGGGTGCTAGCAAAAAGAGACTCATCCGGAAGTCCAAAGCTCCTCCCAACCCAGTGATGACACGATGACACAGAGCTACCTCCTCCAGGCTCCAGAAGCCGAGGCCACCAGGCCATTGGACTCTGCACACAGGCCACACTATTACTGAGTGCCAGACACATGGTTCACATCAGAGACGCTGTTTTCCTCCCTTGCATCCAGGCTCATTTTGCACGTAGGGGACACCTCTGAGGACTTGAGTCAGGTCACCCCATATTCCTCCAAAACTAGATACGATGGAAAGAAAACCACTTCTTAAAAGAGACATGCAGGCTATTTTTCAATCCTCTAGATTAACTCTCATAACCATGCACAAGATCCTTGCCTTTTCTCAGCCCTTTTTTCTTCAGACATACACACAAAACACCAGTTGAAACACAGGGCGGTGACTGGAGAGTCTAAATAACAGTTGCGAGCAGTCAACCTTTTTTATCCTGTCTTCCCTCAGGCAGGCATCCTGATTTAAGGCAGAACCTGGAGGCTCCTGTGATGTCTGATAAAGAGTGCCAGAAAACTGAACAAGGAAAAAGCCACAGGAACTCCTTATGTGTGAAATTTGTGAAAGTGTTCAGCCGAATTTTTGGGGTAATCTTTTCTCTATATTCAACATTCATTTGCTTGTATGTGTCTAGTTTAATCGTGACAGCGATTAGAAAATTAGAAAGCCCTCATCCTCTCGCAATCTTTTGAGAATTTGATAAGGCTGAACCAGGCCCTCCTTACAGATGCCTTTATCCATTAAAGTGTGGCATGCAATCCCTCTAGTTAATAACACTTTGCTAGATTTATTACTCTCATAGCTGCAAGAAAAAACAGGCATTGCTTTAAAAAAGAATTCAAACTTTTCACAAGGGAAACTCGCTTCACCAGTCCAAATAAATGGGGTTTGACTCATTTTACATGTGAGTTCTAGAGAGGTTTTTCTCTGACTTTCTCAAGATGAAACAAGGCTAGTTACAACAAAGCTAGATAAATGACTCCAGCTTCCTATCTCCCAATTCGGTGCTGTTTTCATAACCCATGAGCCTACCTCTAGGCAGGGCTCATCCAACTGGGGGACTAGAGGGCTCCTGTGAGAAGATCCGATCATATCTCTCTTGTCTCTCTCCCTCTGCATGATCTCTGGTAGGAGGTGGCCGTCGCTACTGTCATCTGCAAAAACAAGCTCCAGGGAATCGAGGTCGGACACTTCATGGGAGGGGATGTCGGAATCTACACCAATGTTCACAAATATACCTCCTGGATCGAGAACATCACTAAAGATAAATGACACCCTTCTACTCTCTCCGTATCCCACTGGCTCTAGTCATTGACTATACAGGCCACTATTTTCTCCAAACGCAAAATAAAAATCTCCAAACAGAAATGCATCACACCAGTAGCCTATGTTTTCTTGGTTGTGTCTCTGCCCATATCCCATAATGATGTGAAGAACCAAGGACAAAACATGACGTGAGCACTCATCACACAGTAGTAGGGTTACACCCATTATCTCGTTTAATGCTCACAACAATCCTCTGAGGTTATTATCTTTTATCCTCACTTTACAAATGAGAAAAATGAGACTAAAAGAGAGTACTTAACATTATCCAAAGCTGACAGACATCAGAGCCTAGAACAGAACCTCCAAATATCGTTTCTCAATCCCATGCTCTCAGCCTCAAAATTATAGGGGAGTCTATGGCATCACAACAGATTTTGGCTTCTATTTTTCTGCTACTTCTCTTATCATTCAAAGAGCTTGAAGCTTTCACTTGTGGCTAAAATCCTGGGTACTGGAATAATCTCTCCTAAGAATGGCCATGCTCCCTCTCACTGCTACACTGACTGCAGCATGCTACAGGGAAAGAGTTAGCAGATGCATAAGAGGCTAACAAAGAGAACCTCAGGACAGGGTCACTGCCATAAATCAAGTCCAACAGGAAGCCTGGCAGCTCCAGAACAGGGTGAAGAAGTCATCTAGATCCAAGAAGAGTATAATCTCAGGGCAGTGGAAGATTCCAGAAGCAGATATGGCTGAGAGGAGGTGAAGGAAGAGCAGAAATTGGGCTTAGCTGCACACAGACCATGGGATTAATAAGGTCAAGAAAGCAGGTACCAGTCCTCTGGTTGAAGACATGGTAAAGAACTTGAAAACTGAGAACTCCGGGGCCCCAAATCTGGAAATGATCAGGGAATTCTGGATATCCAAGAGACTGGGGAATACAGGACAAGGATAGGTAATCTTCCAACAGATGTAGACTGAGGAAACAACCACACACTACCCTTGGATAATATTTCCTATTCCCTAAATTTAAAACACAATCTATACATTAAAGACCTTGGTGTTAGGCAGAATAATGGCTCCCCAAAGATGTCCACACCCTAATCCCCAGAACCCATAAATATGGGTTTTTTTCCATGAAAAAGTCAGTTTTGCAGCTGTGATTATGCTTATGGACTTGAGGATGGGGAGATTATCCTGGATTATGTGGGTGGGGCCAGTGCAATCATATGGGCTGTTAAAAATAGAAGAAGAAGAGAGAATATTTGGGCAAAGAGATGTGACAACAGAAAGGCAGCAGAGATTCAAAGCATGAGAAAGACCTGAGCTGCCATTGCAGGTTTTGAAAATGGAAGAAGGGGGCTACAAGGCAAGAAATGTAAGCAGTCTCTAGAAACTGAGAGCGAACCTCAGCTTCCAGCCAGCAAAGAAATGGGAACTTTAGTACTACAATTGCAAGGAACTGAATTCTAACAACAACCAAAATAGGCAAGGAAATGGATTCTCTCTAACAAGAAGCACAACCTTGACAACACTTTGATTTTAGCCCATTAAAACTGGTCAAACTTCTGACCTACAGTATTGTAACATAAGAAATTTGTGTTGTTTAAGGTGTTTCTGATAATTTGTTATAGGAGCCATAGAAAACCAATACAACCTTTAAAACAGTCTCTAGAAGAACTTCTTTCTGGGGTGCTCAGCTGGTTAAGCATCTAACTCTTGATTATAGCTCAGGTCATGATCTCCTGGTTCATGAGATTAACCCCCACATTGGGCTCTGTGTTGACAGTGAGGAGCCTGCTTGGGATTTTCTCTCTCCCTCTCTCTCTCTCAGCCCTTCTCCCCACCCCTAATCTCTCTCTGATAAATAAATAAACATTTAAAAAATAGAATAAAAGAACTGGTTTCTATATTGGGAGGTAAAAACCTTCGATTGTTCCCAATTGTCCTGAAATAAACTCTAAACCCATCAGAATGGCATCCAAACCTCCTTGAGACCTCCTACCCACCCTACCCATATACTCCCAAAATATTTCTAAATATATCTTCTGCCACTTGACTCTGTGAAATGCAAATATGAGTAAAAGAAATATCAGAAGAAAATGTTAAAAAAAAAAAAATAAAGCCCAGTGCTCTCTGTATTTTAAGTTGGCAACCTGGTCAAGACCCAGACTTAACAAAGTTAGAGCCATTAAAAAAAATTCCTTGGGGCACCTGGGTGGCTCAGTCGGTTAAGTGTCCAACTTCAGCTCAGGTCACCGTCTCACAGCTCGTGAGTTCGAGCCCCGCGTGGGGCTCTGTGCTGACAGCTCAGAGCCTGGAGCCTGCTTCGGATTCTGTGTCTCCCTCTGTCTCTGCCCCTCCCCCCCTCCCCTGCTCACATTCTCTCTCTCTCTCTCTCTCTCTCTCTCTCTCTCTCTGAAAAATAAACGGTAAAAAAAAAAAATTAAAAGGTTTACAAATAAACCTTTAACAAAAAAAATTCCTCAAGCTGAAGTCAAGTCTTCAAGTGTTGAAGGCAAGAGCAACCATATTCCAGGCAAGATATTTCCTCTTCGCCCATTGCCTATGACTTACACAAAAACAAATCATATTGATCACTATTCAATCAACTCCTCAGTATAAGTTTTTTCTAACAATTTTTTCAGCCCCAATTATTAGAGTGAGTTATCCAAGCACAGTGACCAGCAGCATGGGTTTGGGGGCTGAACTATCAAGACTATGAACCATCAAGACTTCTCTGAGTGCCAAGCTGCATTTCACAGATCCCTTTCCCTCTACTATTCCCTGCACTCCTGACTCCTACATCCGAGGTTGTACTGTGTTCTCCCCTTGAGGGAAGTGCCAGCTGGACTTCACTAATGTTATTTCACTGATCTCAATCCCTACGTCCCCAAAAGGGTTTTATATTGCATTCTGCCTTGGACAGAGGCAAGTTTACTCCAAAATAAAAATATAGTTTTAAACAGGGGCCATTGAGGGTCACCCAATTCTCATTTCTTTCTTAGATCTCTACTTCTCATTATAGAGATCATCAGGGCCATGGCCTCATCTGGAACCTGGAAACACACTGGAGCCTGGAGTGTCATAACAAAATCTGCTTTGTTCATTTGCATGAACTTAATAAAAATAATAAAGGCACATAAGCCATTATAGTTTGAACATCTACTATACATTAGGCACTGTGTTAGACATTTTGATATGCATTCTTTGCATGTAACTCTTCAAATTTATATTCCTCCACTTACTTGAGGTTTCTGAAAAAAACACAGCTAGTAACTTTCCCAAGACCATATAGTTAATAAACAGCAGACCAAGGATACAAACCTTGATACAACTGACTCCAAAGCCTGTGCCATTTCCTTTATGTTTTCCCATAACTACATTTCTAAATACACAGATGTTTCCTACATACTTACTCTTGCTTTTTTCCTCACATAAGGCAAAAAGCTCCTATTTAGATAACATAAGAAGTTTTATGGCTTCTCCCATGATCTCTGATTTTAGCTCCCAGTGAAAAATTCTTTGAGGTCTGTAGATAGAGAGTCTTCAGGATTCCTATCTAAAATTAAGGCTTCTCTGGGGACCACTTCATAATATTCTATTTCTATATTCCAGAAAGTGATAGATTTAATCCCAAGATAGGTATAACTAGAATGACAGCACTAGAATATCAACAGGTGATTGGCAATATCATTTCAAATTACATATTTTGTTAAATAGCTTTGAAGGAGGAACCAGTCTGCTGTGCTGATTCCACCACATCTCTCCAACCTCCTAACATCACAGCTCCCCAAGTTTAGCCTTGGACTTCTTCTATCTATACTCACCTACTTCCTTAGTGATCTATACCATACATAATCTAACAGTGCCCAAATGTGTATCTCCAGCTTGGGCTTTGCCCTTGACTGTCAGTCTCATATACTCAGCTGTCTACTCAACAGCTACATTTTGATATCTAATCTATATCTCAAACTTAATATGTCCAACTGAACTCCAAGTCTTATTGAAGATGGACCTGCTCCACCCACAGTCTTCCCCATATAAACTGATGACAATCTGATGAGCCTGCAATTTACTCAGGCCAAAAATTCTGGAGTCACTTTTGATTCCTCTCTGTTGTCTCATTTTCAATCTACAGGAAAATCTTGCCAGTTCCACTTCAAAACATTTCCACGATCTTATTACTTTTCCCTGCCTCCACTGCTACCACCCTGGTAAGCCTAGATTATTGCAATATCCTCTTAACTCATCTCCCTTCTGCTACCTTTGCCTTATTAAACTCAACCTATTCTCAATACAATGACCAAAGAGATCTTTTAAATGTTTTTTAGTGCTTATTTATTTATTTTTGAGAGAGAGAGAGAGAGAGAGAGACAGAGCACCAGCAGGGGAGGAGCAGAGAAACAGGGAGACACAGAATCCGAAACAGGCTCCAGGCTCTGAGCTGTCAGCACAGAGCCTGACTCAGGGCTCGAACTCAGATCATGATCTGAGCCAAAGCCAGACGCTCAACCGACTGAGCCACCCAGGAGCCTCCAAAGTGATCTTTTAAAATGTAAGCCAAGTTTTACCACTTGCCTCTGCTAAAAACCCTCCAAAGGCTCCCCATCTCAGAATAAAGGACAAAGTCTGCACAGTGGTCTATAAGGACCCTAAAAATCCCATAGCCCCTTTGATCTAATCTCCCACCTCTCCTCCAGCCACACCAGCCTTCTAGCTCTTCTTTGAGCATGTGAGACACTTACTTGCCTCAAAATTTTTGTACTTTTCCCAGATGCATGCATGGCTTACTTCCTAAAATTTTTGCTAAATGTTATTTTCTCAGCAAAGTCTTATCTGACTACCCTGTTTAAAATTAGAACCCCCACCTCTGATGGAAGTACATGTAAATATTCATCTTCTATGAAAATTTGACAATGCATATGAGAAACCTTATAATTATGCTTATTCACTGCTTTTAGGCTTCTGCTTTTAGTTTTTCAAAGATGTTTGCTGTAGCACTATAAAGAGCAAAAATCAGGGTGATTGGTGGTGGTAATAAAAATGTCCAGCCAAGAGGCTGTGGAGAAATGGAAACCCTCTTGCACTGTTGGTGGGAATGCAAACTGGTGCAGCCGCTCTGGAAAACACTGTGGAGATTCCTCAAAAAATTAAAAATAGATCTACCCTATGACCCAGCAATAGCACTGCTAGGAATTTACCCAAGGGAGAGAGGAGTGCTGATGCATAGGGGCACTTGTACCCCAGTGTTTATGGCAGCACTTTCAACAATAGCCAAATTACGGAAAGAGCCTAAATGTCCATCAACCAACGAATGGATAAAGAAGATGTGGTTTATATATACAATGGAATACTACTTGGCAATGAGAAAGAATGAAATCTGGCCATTTGTAGCAACGTGGATAGAACTGGAAAGTGTTATGCTAAGTGAAATAAGTCAGGCAGAGAAGGACAGGTACCATATGTTTTCACTCATATGTGGATTCTGAGAAACTCAGCAGAGGACCAGGGGGGAGGGGAAAGGGGGAAAAAAGTTACAGAGAGGGAAGGAGGCAAACCATAAGAGACTCTTAAATACTGAGAACAAACTGAGGGTTGATGGGGGGTGGGGGAGAGGGGAAAGTGGGTGATGGGCATTGAGGAGGGCACCTTTTGGGATGAGCACTGGGTGTTGTATGGAAACCAATTTGACAATAAATTTCATTTTAAAAAATGTCCAGCCATTGACTGTTGCTTATAAAAAAAATAAAAAGCATTGCAATCATAAACAATAATATATCCGGTCATTTAAAATGGTATTGTAGAAAGAGCAGAATCAGACGTATAACAGACGTATAAATACAGAGAACAAACTGAAGTTTGCTGGAGGAAAGGGGGTGGGGGATGGTCAAAATGGGTGAAGGGGAGTAGGAGATACAAGCTTCTAGTTATGGAATGAATAAGTCATGGGGGAGGAGGCATAGCATAGGGTATTTCAATGATATTGCAGTACCATTGTATGGTGACAGATGGTCACTCTACTTCTGGTGAGCACAGCATAACATGTGGAGAAGTTGAAACAGTATGTCACACACCTGTAACTAATGTACCAATGTGTGTCAACTATACTCAGATTAAAAAAAAAACGTAAAAATAAAACAGGAAAATGGTTTTGTAGAAGAATATGTAATGGCAAGAAAACTTTAAGTATAAAGTTCAGTTTATAACATAGAATAGATGTTATGGTTCCATTTTTGTGCCCATAGCTATTCGCTGAACACTAATCTTAACACTGAGGGACAGGAGGAAAACAAACGAAAAGATCCCTGTCCTCATGGAGTATACATTCTATCTTAAGGATACAGGCAGTTGGGGCACCTGGGTGGCTCAGTCGGTTAAGCGTCCGGCTTCGGCTCAGGTCATGATCTCACGGTCCGTGAGTTTGAGCCCCGCGTCGGGCTCTGTGCTGACAGCTCAGAGCCTGGAGCCTGTTTCAGATTCTGTGTCTCCCTCTCTCTCTGACCCTCCCCTGTTCATGCTCTGTCTCTCTCTGTCTCAAAAATAAATAAACGTTAAAAAAAAAATTTTTTTTTTAAATAAAAAAAAAAAGGATACAGGCAGTTAAAGAAATTTAAAATTTTATTGTCAGATAAGTGCTATGGTAAAAAATAAAACGAATTTGGGAGTACTGAGATAACATTTTTTTAAGTTTATTTTGAGAGAAAGAGAGCACATGGGGGAGGGGCAGAGAGAGAGGAGACAGAATCCCAAGCAGGCTCCTCAGTGTCAGTACTGAGCCCCACACAGGGCTCAATCTCACAAACTGTGAGATCATGACATGAACTGAAATCAAGAGTCGGGTTCTCAGTGGACTGAGCCACCAGGCACCCCATGGGATAACATCTTAGAGGAAGAACGGAGATTCACTTGGCAAAGATGACCCCAAACCTGAGCATGTTCTGAGACTCCTGGCGGTGAGGGGGGGGGGGGGGGGGGGTGGTGGATGCACCTGGGTGGCTGAGTTGGTTAAGCCTCCGAACTTAGGCCCAGGTCATAATCTCACAGTTTGTGAGTTCGAGCCCCATGTCAGGCTCTGTGCTGACAGCTCAGAGCCTGGAACCTGCTTCGGATTCTGTGTCTCCCTCTCTCTGCCTCTCCCCTGCTCATGCTCTGTCTGTCTCTCTCAAAAATGAATAAACATTAAAAAAATTAAGAATCCTTGGGAATGCCAGGAAAGCAGTAAATGGATTGGAAGGTGTTGTGGGAGGTGGCGTCTCCATTCCTAGAGACATCATGACTAACATTCTATGGTAGTGAGAATGCCATAATCGGGGTGACGGAGTGGCAGGGGGATGTGTTTATGGCGAGGTGTAATAATAAAGTGTGACAGAAGGTGGGTCCTGCGTCTGAGTGTACCCACATGATGCTGAGGACGAAAACGCAAAGGAAAGGCAAAGGGTGTGAGAGCTCTCCAAGGACATCTAGAACATGAATCTCAGAAGTAATGATGTGGCTGGCAAGTGCTCCCACAGGAACCCTGGGAAGACCCAAAGCCAGCTGGTACAAAGCTAGGGGCTTTGGGGCTCATCAAATCAAACACCAGCCGTTCCTCCAACTCTTTTTCTAGTTCCGTAGAAATACCCAGGGTGCTGAATTACAAAACCTCATTAAAGGAAAGAAAGCCTGAACTGTTGACACCTCTCTTTTTCTTAAAGTTTTAATTTAAATTCCAGTGAGGTAACAGACAGGGTAATATTAGTTTCAGGGGTAGGATATGGTGACTCAACACTTACATATGACACCCAGGGCTCATCACAAGTGCCCTCCTCAATCCCCATCACCTAGGTCACCCATCCCCCACCCACCTCTAGAGTTGAGTCTGTTTCTTGTTCTATAGTCATCTTTTACCCTATATTCAATATAAGTTCATCTCAACATGATACTGTTAATTAAATTGATTACACATCAGGAAAACTTCAGTGCTTTTAATGCTCTTTAACCTTTGCTGCACATTGGAACTGCCAGGGGAGACTTAAAAGACATAATGCTTAGGTCCTATCTCAGAGATTCTAATTTATTGGCCTTGGGCAGGACCTGAGCATTGGGATATCTCTTATGCAACCAAAACTGAAAATCCAAAACTAACTTGCACCATAAAGCTTACATTATCTATGGCTTTCTCAAAATTTTACAGAATACTAGAGACTGTGAAAAACAATCTTTTAAAAGCTCATGTTTACTAATGGTTTCATACTACCATATAGAAACACATTAGCTTTTGTGTATTAACCTTATATACAACTATCTACCTTTCTAAGTTAACTTATTTCCTAATATTTTTTAGATTATTGGGATTTTCTACGTACATAATCATATCTTCTTAAAATAATGACAGTCTTAATAGTATGATGTATAAGCCTGTCAAATCACTAAGTTGTACACCTGAAACTAATGTAACATTGTGCATCAATTATACTCAAAATAAAAAAGGAAAGAACATAATGGCAGGTTTATTTCTTCTTTCCAACCATTATATCTGTAATTGCTTTAATATGACTTTAGGTATATAATTCAGTGGTTTTGCATATATTCACAGAGTTAAACAATTATCACCACTAATTTTAGAACAGTTTTCTTGACCCCAAAAGAAACCCTGTCTCCATAGCAGTCACTACCCATTAGCTCTATCCTCCAGCCCCTAGAAACCTCTAACCTAATTTCTACCTCTATAGATTTGACTATTTGGGGCCTTTCATATAAGTGAAATCATATAATTAGTATTGTGACAGGCTTCTCTCCTTAGCACGTTTCCAAGTTCCATCTATGTTATAACATGTATCACTACTTCTTTCCTTTTTACAGCTCAATAATATTCCACTGTATGAGTGTATATGTGTGTGTGTGTGTGTGTGTGTCTGTGTGTGTGTCTGTGTGTGTATGTATGTATAATGCCACATTTTGTTTATCCATTCATATGATGATGGACATTTGAGTTGTTTCCATTTCTTGACTATTAGGAACCATGTTTCCATGAATATTCATGCACAAGCTTTTGTGTAGACATGAATTTTGGATTTCTCTTGGCTGTATACCTATGAGTGAAACTGCTGAATTTTATAAGTATATGCTTAATATTTTGAGGCACTGCCAAGCTGTTTTCCAAAGTGGCTGCACCAGGTTATATTCCTACCAGTAATGAATGAGAATTCCAATTTCTTCACATCTTCACCAACATGTAGTATTGTCTTTTTTATTATAGCCACCTAGTAGGTATGAAGTGCTATCTCATTGTGGTTGTGACTTGCATTTCCTTAACGACTAAGGATGTTGGCCACCTCCATGTGTTTGTGGGCCATCGGTATACCTTCTTTGAAAAAATAACTATTCAAAGCCTGAGGTCCAGTTTTTTATTAGGTCTTTTTACTATAGAGGTATAAGAGTTATTTATATATCTCAGATACTAGTCCCTTATTATTTGCAAATATGCAAATATTTTGTCCTATTCTATAGTTGCCTTTTTACTTTTTTGATGGTGTCCTTTGAAACACAAATGTCTTTTTTAATTGTTGAAGTCTGATTTATCTATTTTGTTGTTGTTACTTGTACTTCTGGTGTCATATCTAAGAAACCATGGCTTAACCTAAGGTCACCAAGATTTATTACCATAAGTTTGTATCTAAGAGTTGTGTAATTGTAGGTATTACACTTAGGCCTATGATCTATTTTTAGTCAATTTTTGCACAGTGTGAACTAAAGATCAACTTTATTCTTTTCTATGTGGGTATCCAGTTGTTCCAGCAAACTTTGCTGAAAAGATTTCTTTTATTGTTGAATTGTTTTGGCACCCTTGACTAAAGTCATTTCACCATAGTGTGAGGGTTTATTTCTGGACTCTAGATTCTGTCCCATTCATTCATATTCTGTCCTTACACAAGTACCACACTGTCCTGATCACTATAGCTTTGAACTAAATTTTGAAATTGAGAAGTGTGAATCCCCCCAAATTTGTTCTTTTCCAAAATTCTTTGGATTATTATGTGTCTCCAGCAAAATCATATAAATTTTAGGACAAGCTTGTCAATTTCTGGGGGAAAAAAAGCCAACTGGGATTCAGATAGGGATTGTATTTATCTGTAGATCAATTTGGGGAATACTGACATATTAACAATATTAAGTATTCTAATCCATGAACACGGGATGACTTTCCATTTATTTAGGTCTCTTTAATTTCTTTCACAATGATTTAAAGTTTTCAGGGTATAAGTATTATACTTCTATTAAAATATTCCTATGTATCTTATTCCTTCTAAAGTAACTGTAAATGAATGTCCTCTTAATTTCATTTTTAAGATATTCATTACGAGTGCACAGATACACAGCTGATTTTTGTATATTGACCTTGTATTCCGTAACCTTTCTGAAGTTGTTTATTATTTATCATGAATTCCCTAGGACTTTCTATATTAAAGATTTTCTATCTTGTAAGTCTTTTCAAAAAAAAAAACCAACTTTTTAATATATATGTCAGAAGAAGCAATACACACAAAGAGATAACTTAAGAGAATTTAACAAAAGATTTATGAAGATGTAGGCAAGGTTAAAGGAAATAACAAGGGATGATGAAGTACCCACATACTCAGGAAGCCACTGCCAAAGCATATTTATCTGGCATTTATATACTACTTTCTGAATTTCTAATTATTCCTTGCCAGTGCAAATATTTAAAATTATTTTTCCCAAAGAATAGTATGATAATAACATTGAGGGTAAACATTTATAGTTACTACTATGCACCAGGCACTCTTCTATGCATTTCACATATATTAATTCATTTAATCCTCATGATGAATTTATGACCAAAAAAAAGCCTTTTCTGCTATACAGTGGTATATGTGTTCTTATAAAACTTCAAACTCTATAAAATCATATACAAAAAAATTAAAGAGCTTGTGAGGAAAATAACATTGAATTATACTACTGAAAACTTATGCATCTTTGTAACCAGAGCACCAACTGAAATAAAAACAATCCTAATAAAAATCCTAAAAGAGTGCTCACTTCAGCAGCACACATACTAAAGTGAAACAATACAGAAAGATTAGCATGGCCCCTGTGCAAGGATGACAGAGAAAAAAAAAAATGCGAAAAAAAAAAAAAAAAGTCCTACAAAGATGTGTCTCAGCCAGCCTTTGCACTCAGCATCAGTCACATAATTGACAACCTTTAAACTGGGGTTTGTTCTTCCTTCAAATCTTTGAGGGCAGTAATTTCTAGCCACCTAGTAGGTATGTTTGAGGGCAGATCTAGAGATCAGTTTCATTACAATTTAAAAATCTGAATCAGAGAAGGCCTCATCTAACAACACACTTTAAAAAAAAAAAAAAAAAAAAAAACACTGGATGAATGTTTTTGCAGATACCTAATCTTTATTCACAATTTTTCCAGTAGCTTAACGTGGTGTAGAATGTAGAAGTTCTTGAAGCCACTCTACTATTCCCACCAAAGTAAAGCACTTCAGTTACGTTTTCAGATTTTTTCTTAAAAGCCATATATTGGTAAGGCTTTCCTTACCAATAGTTTCTTTTGTCTTCAATCTATATGCTGATTTTTTTGGTCTATTTCTCCCATTTCCATTACTTCCCTCTATCACATATTGTAGCACTGGCAATTATTTGTGCTAGATACTTAGAATCATTTCCAGTTATACACAACATTGACTCCCTTAATACAGTTGTGAATGTGACTTCACATTCCTGCCAAATCCTTTAGAATTTCAAGATCTTCCGTGATTGCTAAAACATTTCAGAATTTGCTCGCTAACTTCATGATCATCAACCCACTAAGCCTTCACTGACATTTTTATAATTGACTCCCTGTATATAATCAATACAAAAATAGGTCACTAGCCAGAAAAATACTTTTAAACTTTTCTTCTTGGTGTTATTTGAAAATAAGAATAAAATACTAAAATAGAATGTAATGCAAAATTTTTTTCTGCATTCTACTGAGGAGTGTCATAGTTATGATCTGCTCTTCCTCAAAGTTTTATGAACTTTTCTTTGATATTCTTATGATATCCTTGTAAACTTTCCTCTCTGATATTTTTAAATTCTTCTGTAATGTGCTTAAACATGAAGGGTCCCCCCACCTTCTCTGTTTTGTTTGACATCCTTTTGTGTCTTTCAATCTAGGTTTTTTTCTTTCTCTTTTTTTTTTTTTTTTTTTTTAACCTTTCCTTAACCCAGGGCAATTCTTGGTCATTAATTCTTCAACTATTTCATTCCTTCCCCTCATTTTTCCCATCTCCTCTGGGACTCCAGTCACACAATAATTATTCCATTATTTCTATGTGCCATATAGCTTTTCTCTTCTTTTACATTTTCCATCTTTTTATGCTTCCTACTACCTTCTGAGAAAGTTGAGCTGAACTTCCAGTTCAGATTATAAATCTTCATTAGCTCACCATCAGCCACATCAATTCTGCTGCTTAATCTAATTCTTGAGTACTTCATTTCATTTAACTTAAAAATACATATTTCAGAAACCAAAAAGAAATCAGATTTTTCCTCGCCCCAGAGCCTGTTAACTAGGGCAGGTGTGTGACCTAGAATCAGCCAACCAGAGGCTCACAGGCAGGACTTTGGACCTTGGAGCTGTGACTCAGAGGGACACACTCACAAAGGTAAGGCAGTGTCACAGACACAATGCTGACAGGAGAAATGTGAGAGCAAAGTGCCAGCATCAGTCCCTATAGAGTGACTTGGTTGTGTTCTCAGCTGTTTATATTCTCTTGGTTCCCATTCTGATCTTGACTTTCCACCCTTCCCACTGATTCTGTGAGACAGCCAATTTCTTCCAACAGATGTATTTTCTCCTTAAGTCATTTGAAGTTGGACATGAGGTGGGATATGGGAAAAGTACAGGACAGCTGAGGCACTAATTTCTTCCTTCTACAGCTCAGATTCTATAGATACTGTCAGAAGTTAAAGTTCAAAACAGAATAGTTGAAAACATATTACTTAAAGTTATAAAATTAATGACAAATAAAACAAATCAAATTTAGGAGAGGGGAATGGTTTGGGTTGAGATAATGCCCAAACTTTGATGAATGGGCTTCAAAAGTTATAGTTCAAAGTTTATAAACCAAGTAAGAAAGCAAAATCGAGTTGAGAGAGTTGAGAAAATAATCACTAGAAGAACTATGGCAAATGGCAAAATATGACCATATCCAGGCAGTAGGACTAATAATAGGGAGCTGAATGAAAACTCGTTACTTTTTGAAACTTTTTAGACTTCCTCTAGGCTTCATCATCACAGATCCTACTGCATAATAGAAAGGAAGGCTAGCAATGTCTACACACACACACACACACACACACACACACACACGCACACACACACGCACACATGTGCACGTGGTTCCAGTTGCAGCTCTGAGAATGCAAATTAGGAAAGATGCAATTACATAGGAATCAATTCAAGAGCACAGATTTGCCTTCTGATTTGTTTCCTTGGATAAAACACAAAGCAGCCTCACCACATCATGAACTAAATCATGTTTAGAAAAGGAAGAAAACCCAGTCCCTAAAAGTGGGTAAATGCAAGTGTTTTGTCCCTAGGAAAAGCAAGTCATAGAAACTTCAGTTGTGATTGGGGATCTCGGCTCCCAGGCAACCCACCAATACCAAACTTGAAAGATTAGTTATTTCACCTGTTGAAACACACTCATAAACTTGGGCATTCCACCGGCTAATCCTAGCATGAAGTCTTATAAGCATGAACAAGAGGAACTTAAGGTTTACCGGAAAGAGCACAAGACCTGTGGTCCAAACTCTGGGAATGTTTTACCTGTGAAGTTTACCAGCTGATGATCTTGAGCAAATCACTGCTCCAGCCTGAGTTTTGTGATCTATAACATAAAGATAGAAATGCTAACTACATGGAGTTGTTACTAAAATCAAACGAGAAAATGGACAATATATGAGAATGCCTGAAAAAATGGAAAGCCTGACACAAATGGTAGGTACTATTATTATCGTTATTGCAACAGTTGGTCATAAAGTACATCTAGATAGATACAGGCATGGCGTAATGAAAAGTTCATCCTACTACTAACAATACAACCAAGGGGAAGCATCTCTACTTGAAATGGATGGATATTATCATTCCCAGAAGACAAAAAGACAGTGCTTGACCTCACACAACTCACAGTGACATCAGAGAAGCGAGTTCTCCCTGAATGGTGACTAACACCCACATGTGTCTAGCATGTACTTCAGTTCTCAGCTTTAGGTAAGGAAAAGACACATGTTGGGGAGAACAGATAAGTAAAAGCGGATTAATTAGCATGGTTCAAGAGAAGTGAAAAAAATGTTAGGTTTATCAATTGAATTCCAGATCCCCTGGAACTGAATCAAAAGAAATGTGTTCAAACAAGGCTAAAAGGAAGACTGAGAAAGTTCATAAAAAGAAGGATGGGATTCAGAGAAGCCTCAGGCAAAGCTAGCTTGTTCAGGATAGTAGCATGATGTCAGGGGATAAGCCCAGGACCCACAGCCAGGAAACTGAGTTTTGGTCCCAGAACTGCCATGGGCTCTCAGTTTCTTTTTTTTTTTTTTTTTTTCTTTTTTTTATAGAAGAATAAGAAGAAAGAGAGACAGAGCATGAGCAGGGGAGGAGCAGAGAGAGAGTCACACAGAATTCAAAGCAGGCTCCAGGCTCTATGCTGTCAGCACGGAGCCCCGTGCGGGGCTCAAACTCACGAATCGTGAGATCATGACCTGAGCCGAAGTCGGATGCTCAACAGACCGAGCCACCCAAGCGCCCCAGGGCTCTCAGTTTCTTTATAAAATAAAAGAGGAATTGTAAAGGGTGCCTGGGTGGCTCAATTGGATAAGCGTCTGACTCCTGGTTTCGGCTCAGGTCACAATCTCACAGTTCATGAGTTCAAGCCCCGCGCTGGTCTCCATGCTGATAGCACAGAGCCTGCTTGGGATTCTCTCTCTCCCCTCTCTCTCTGCCCCTCCCCTGCTCATGCGCATGCATGCTCTCTCTCACTCTTTCTCTCAAAATAAACATTAAAAAAAAGAGGAACTGTAAGACTAGTTAATGTAACTAATTGATCATTTAGAAAATACTAACTTACTATATTCTAGGTGGTATTCTAGGCATCAATAACCTAGGAGAAAACAAAAAGAGATGCAGTTCCTGCTGCCATGGATTTGACATTCTAGATGATCTCCATCCAACTCAAAGACTTAGTATGCTAAAACTCTGATTTCAGCCTACAGGGAAACCAGAGCACACCGTCAGGATGGCTAGTTGACCAAGGAAGATGAAGCTTCACACATTCAGGGAGAAGTGTCCTTTTTTGTGAGCAGAAGCAAATGGCCGTCACTCCCATCTTGCTCCAGTCTAGGTCCTGGGCTTTGGAGTTTAATATAGAACATGGCAGCCAACTGACTTTTATCCTAAAAGGCAAGTCTAGGACTCAAAGAAACTTCTAGAAATATAAAGATATTTTGTTTTGTTTTTCAGTTAGGTAACTAGACCTACTACAGTAGAGAAATGGGAAAATTATTTGATACTTCTTTTTTTAAAAAACTTACCTAAAATGACTAACATTAGTGGATAAGTGAAACTTAATAAAAATGATCAATCTCTATATTAATTGCTCCTAATCTCTGTTCCCTATAATAGGAAAAACACAACTTAAATATGCAATTTAAAAAGAAATGAATTATTTGGTATATGTAAACAGAATAGAACACCTATTTTACCAAACATAAAGCCCCAGTCTTGATTTCTATAATACAATAAAACAATTATACTTTACAGTGCTAACAGTGAAACAGTATTAGTTTTTATTCTGTACTTCCTGTAGATCATCTGTTGATTTGGTGTCAGAGAAGAAAAAATTTTACAGACATGAATGTCAGCTCCCTTATAAAGAGCTACCAAAAACCGTCTCAAAAGAGTATTCTGAGCACTCGTTTCTCTTCAGATCAAGGGCCTCAGGATCTCCAAGCATACACTATCTTCCACAGGATTCTCTAACAAGTCTGCTTCATCCTGGGATTCCCCATGATCAATATGACAGAATGAAGAGAAGGATAGGCAGCCATGAGGGTCTTGGAAATGAAGACAACGGGGAGATTAGCAGAATACTTGGAGGTGATGGGAAAGGGGCTGGCCAGGATATAACCCACGCGAAGGATAAGGAAGCAGGTCAAGGGCTTCAGGGCAGTGATGTGAGGCTGGGCCCAAGCATCTCTCCTACAGCTGTATGCACTTCATCTTCTTGTGGTGTCTACACAAAGAGACAATCAATCAGCATCCCAGAAGGAACAAGAAACACCATGAAAGGCAACCCGCTTCCTGCAGTGAGCTTTAATATATGCATGTAGTACCAGTTTGAAAGGGTACACATAATGCTGTTGTTGCCTTGGGAAGGATTTTGGACGTTAAGCCACTGTGGGCCACAAGTAACAAATTTATCATGAGGTACCCCCAGAAGGCACCAGAGACTCAGGCGATAGGCCCTCTGCTTCAGCCATAGACAGGGTGTTCAAGGGCTGTGATCTTCCTACAGTAGAAGACACTGAGGAAAGTGGCAAACCACAAGCTGGCCTGGCTTACCAGGATCCAGAAGACACTGAGGTAGCGAAGCCCACGGCTGCTCTGGAAAAGCGGAAACAGGGTTAAGTCCACCATAATCAGCCACCGCAGGAGAAATCGGCAAACGGCCAGGCCCGGGACAATGAGGTTGTATAAGGACCCGTTGAATTTTCTGACCCGTTCTCCAAAACTCCAAACCAGAAGGACTCCATTTCCAACCAGGCCAATGAGAAATTCGGCCACTCTCACCACCATCAGCAGTGCTAGGGCGGCAGACAGTATGGCTGGGGTCAGGAGTCTCTCACTTCCTTCACAGAAAATGTCCTGCTTCAACAGATGAATGTGTGTGGCTCCTGGCTGAGCTTCAGATCCCCAGAGGGTGATGCCACACTCAAGGTAAGTTTTCATACCACAAAATCTGGATTTGGCCTTGCCCTTCTGGAACCTGTCCTCTAAAACTGAACAGCTGTAACCAGGCACAGAGAATTTAGAAGTTATGACCCCTCCGTATTTGCACCCACATGAACGCACTGAACCTACACTCAGAGATTTGAAGCAGGACCATAGACACCAACTCCCCTTCTCAAGGGTCATGGGCTAGCATCTAGACACCAGCACATAATACAGTAAGAAGACCAAATCCAAACATTCTCTGGTTGGTTTTTTTTTTGGGGGGGGTGGGGGGGGTGGGGGGGGCTTGGGGCTTTTTTTAGAGAGAGAGCACAAATAGGGGAGAGAGGCAGAGGGACAGAGAGAAAGAATCTTAAGCAGACTCCACACTTAGCATGAAGCCTGATGTAAGGCTCAATCCCACAGCCCTGGGATCATGACCTGAGGTGAAATCCAGAGTCAGACGCTCAATGGACTGAGCCACCCAGGCTCCCCCGTTCTCAGGTTTTATACAGTGCCAAATGTGAGCTCATATTATAAAAAATTAATTTTATTTTCATAAAAAGTACTTTGAACATATAAGCATGAGAGCTGGATACAGCTGAATTTAAAATATATTTTATTACCAAAAAAATAATAACAAAGTAGAATATATTTCATTATCAAAGAGGAAAGTAGGGGAAGTTTTAAGGAAGAAAACAGAGAATAAAAACACAGTATATTTAGGTGCCAAATAATTTTTTAAAAATGTAAGTTAGGGAAAGGAACCATTACTGCTAATCAAGGTCTTTAAGGTCATCTTTCCTTTATGATCAATTATCCACACACACATGACTCAGCATATATCTCATACTGGAGTCCTACAGAAAGGAAATGAGCTCAAATAAGCAAAAAAAGACTAGTACAGTTAATCAAGAAATATAGGAAAAGTGATTCATTTATTGTCCAGATTCCAACTTCCTTGGGACCAGCCCAACACAGATGTTTGTAGAAGGGCGAATTATAAGATAGCCTCTAACATTTCCACCCATTGGTGGACATGTCCTGAGTAATCCTTGAGCAGTGGTAGGACTATGAATAAAACAGATTATCACTTCTGTGATTGGGTTATATTATATGGCAAAGATGAAGGACTTCTGCAAATGTAATTAAATCACTTGCATTTGAGCTACTCAAAGATTACTGAGCGGATCTAACCTAATCAGTCAAAGTTTGGAAAGAGAAACTGGGCCCTCCTTCTGGCCTTGAAGAATCTCACCAGACCATGAGAAAGACATATGGCAATAAACTGTGGGGTGTTGAGATGGGCCCCAGAAGACAGCCAGTAGGAAAACAGGGACCTTGGTTTAACAACCACAAGGAACTGAATTCTGCAAACAATGAGTGGGCTTGGAAAAGCACCCTGAGCTCCAAAAAAACAGCCTAGTCAACATCTTGATTATAGCTTTTAAGACTCTGCACAGAGGGCCCACTTAGGCTGTGCCTGGACTCTTTATCCACAGAAACTGGGACATTAATGTGTATGCTGTTTTAAACAGCCAGGTATGTGTTGCTACATGGCAAATAGAAAACCAATACAGTGGTCAAACCAGGCCATAAACTATGAGGAAATGAGGAGAAAGAGTACTTGAATAAGAAAAAAGGAGGAAGTCTAGGCTAGCTTCTTAAGAAGGCAGCATGGACTGCAAAGGAAAGAGTCAACAGAACTAAAAAGCAACCGATGGAATGGGAAAAGATATTTGCAAATGACATAACAGACAAAGGGTTAGTACCCAAAACCTATAAAGAACTCACCAAACTCCATGCCCGAAAAACAAATAACCCAGTGAAGAAATGGGCAGAAGACATGAATAGACACTTTTCTAAAGAAGACATCCAGGTGGCCAACAGACACATGAAAAGATGCTCAATGTCACTCCTCATCAGGGAAATACAAATCAAAACCACACTGAGATATCATCTCACGCCAGTCAGAGTGGCTAAAATGAACAAATCAGGAGACTATAGATGCTGGAGAGGATGTGGAGAAACGGAAACCCTCTTGCACTGTTGGTGGGAATGCAAACTGGTGAAGCCGCTCTGGAAAACACTGTGGAGTTTCCTCAAAAAATTAAAAATGGATCTACCCTATGACCCAGCAATAGCACTGCTAGGAATTTACCCAAGGGATACAGGAGTACTGATGCATAGGGGCACTTGTACCCCAATGTTTATAGCAGCACTTTCAACAATAGTCAAATTATGGAAAGAGCCTAAATGTCCATCAACTGACAAATGGATAAAGAAGATGTGGTTTATGGGGGTTCCGGAAGATGGCGGCGTAGGAGGACGCGGGGCTCACAGCGCGTCCTGCCGATCACTTAGATTCCACCTACACCTGCCTAAAGAACCCAGAAAACCGCCAGAGGATTAGCAGAAGGGAGTCTCCGGAGTCAAGCGCAGACTAGAGGCCCACGGAAGAGGGTAGGAAGGGCAGCGAGGCGGTGCGCGCTCCACGGACCGGCGGGAGGGAGCCGGGGCGGAGGCGCGGCTCGCCGGCCAAGCAGAGCCCCCGAGTCTGGCTGGCAAAAGCGGAGGGGCCGGACGGACTGTGTTCCGACAGCAAGCGCGACTTAGCGTCTGGGAGGTCATAAGTTAACAGCTCTGCTCGGAAAGCGGGAAGGCTGGAGGACAAAGGGAGGGAGAGCTGCTGAGCCCCCGGAGGGCAGAGCTCAGCTTGGCGGGGAACAAAGGCGCCAGCGCCATCTCCCCCGCCCATCCCCCAGCCAAAATCCCAAAGGGAACCAGTTCCTGCCAGGGAACTTGCTCGCTCCGCGCAAACACCCAACTCTGTGCTTCTGCGGAGCCAAACCTCCGGCAGCGGCAGCGGATCTGACTCCCTCCCGCTGCCACAGGGCTCCTCCTGAAGTGGATCACCTAGGGAGAAGCGAGCTAAGCCTGCCCCTCCACCCCCCGTGCACCTTGCCTACCCACCCCAGCTAATACGCCAGATCCCCAGCAACACAAGCCTGGCAGTGTGCAAGTAGCCCAGACGGGACACGCCACCCCACAGTGAATCCCGCCCCTAGGAGAGGGGAAGAGAAGGCACACACCAGTCTGACTGTGGCCCCAGCAGTGGGCTGGGGGCAGACATCGGGTCGGACTGCGGCCCCGCCCACTAACTCCAGTTATTCACCACAGCACAGGGGAAGTGCACTGCAGGTCCTCACCATGCCAGGGACTCTCCAAAATGACCAAACGGAAGAATTCCCCTCAGAAGAATCTCCAGGAAATAACAACAGCTAATGAACTGATCAAAAAGGATTTAAATAATATAACAGAAAGTGAATTTAGAATAATAGTCATAAAATTAATCGCTGGGCTTGAAAACAGTATACAGGACAGCAGAGAATCTCTTGCCACAAAGATCGAGGGACTAAGGAACAGTCACGAGGAGTTGAAAAACGCTTTAAACGAAATGCAAAACAAAATGGAAACCACGATGGCTCGGCTTGAAGAGGCAGAGGAGAGAATAGGTGAACTAGAAGATAAAGTTATGGAGAAAGAGGAAGCTGAAAGAAAGAGAGATAAAAAAATCCAGGAGTATGAGGGGAAAATTAGAGAACTAAGTGATACACTAAAAAAAAATAATATACGCATAATTGGTATCCCAGAGGAGGAAGAGAGAGGGAAAGGTGCTGAAGGGGTACTTGAACAAATTATAGCTGAGAACTTCCCTGAACTGGGGAAGGAAAAAGGCATTGAAATCCAAGAGGCACAGAGAACTCCCTTCAGACGTAACTTGAATCGATCTTCTGCACGACATATCATAGTGAAACTGGCAAAATACAAGGATAAAGAGAAAATTCTGAAAGCAGCAAGGGATAAACGTGCCCTCACATATAAAGGGAGACCTATAAGACTCGTGACTGATCTCTCCTTTGAAACTTGGCAGGCCAGAAAGGCTTGGCACGATATCTACAGTGTGCTAAACAGAAAAAATATGCAGCCGAGAATCCTTTATCCAGCAAGTCTGTCATTTAGAATAGAAGGAGAGATAAAGGTCTTCCCAAACAAACAAAAACTGAAGGAATTTGTCACCACGAAACCAGCCCTACAAGAGATCCTAAGGGGGATCCTGTGAGACAAAGTACCAGAGACATCACTACAAGCATAAAACATACAGACATCACAATGACTCTAAACCCATATCTTTCTATAATAACACTGAATGTAAATGGATTAAATGCGCCAACCAAAAGACATAGGGTATCAGAATGGATAAAAAAACAAGACCCATCTATTTGCTGTCTACAAGAGACTCATTTTAGATCTGAGGACACCTTTAGATTGAGAGTGAGGGGATGGAGAACTATTTATCATGCTCCTGGAAGCCAAAAGAAAGCTGGAGTAGCCATACTTATATCAGACAAACTAGACTTTAAATTAAAGGCTGTAACAAGAGATGAAGAAGGGCATTATATAATAATCACAGGGTCTATCCACCAGGAAGAGCTAACTATTATAAATGTCTATGTGCCAAATACCCGAGCCCCCAGATATATAAAACAATTACTCATAAACATAAGCAACCTTATTGATAAGAATGTGGTCATTGCAGGGGACTTTAACACCCCACTTACAGAAATGGATAGATCATCTAGACACACAGTCAATAAAGAAACAAGGGCCCTGAATGATACATTGGATCAGATGGACTTGACAGATATATTTAGAACTCTGCATCCCAAAGCAACAGAATATACTTTCTTCTCGAGTGCACATGGAACATTCTCCAAGATAGATCATATACTGGGTCACAAAACAGCCCTTCATAAGTTTACAAGAATTGAAATTATACCATGCATACTTTCAGACCACAATGCTATGAAGCTTGAAATCAACCACAGGAAAAAGTCTGGAAAACCTCCAAAAGCATGGAGGTTAAAGAACACCCTACTAACGAATGAGTGGGTCAACCAGGCAATTAGAGAAGAAATTAAAATATATATGGAAACAAACGAAAATGAAAATACAACAATCCAAACGCTTTGGGATGCAGCGAAGGCAGTCCTGAGAGGAAAATACATTGCAATCCAGGCCTATCTCAAGAAACAAGAAAAATCCCAAATACAAAATCTAACAGCACACCTAAAGGAAATAGAAGCAGAACAGCAAAGGCAGCCTAAACCCAGCAGAAGAAGAGAAATAATAAGGATCAGAGCAGAAATAAACAATATAGAATCTAAAAAAACTGTAGAGCAGATCAACGAAACCAAGAGTTGGTTTTTTGAAACAATAAACAAAATTGACAAACCTCTAGCCAGGCTTCTCAAAAAGAAAAGGGAGATGACCCAAATAGATAAAATCATGAATGAAAATGGAATGATTACAACCAATCCCTCAGAGATACAAACAATTATCAGGGAATACTATGAAAAATTATATGCCAGCAAATTGGACAACCTGGAAGAAATGGACAAATTTCTAAACACCCACACTCTTCCAAAACTCAATCAGGAGGAAATAGAAAGCTTGAACAGACCCATAACCAGCGAAGAAATTGAATCGGTTATCAAAAATCTCCCAACAAATAAGAGTCCAGGACCAGATGGCTTCCCAGGGGAGTTCTACCAGACATTTAAAGCAGAGATAATACCTATCCTTCTCAAGCTATTCCAAGAAATAGAAAGGGAAGGAAAACTTCCAGACTCATTCTATGAAGCCAGTATTACTTTGATTCCTAAACCAGACAGAGACCCAGTAAAAAAAGAGAACTACAGGCCAATATCCCTGATGAATATGGATGCAAAAATTCTTAATAAGATACTAGCAAATCGAATTCAACAGCATATAAAAAGAATTATTCACCATGATCAAGTGGGATTCATTCCTGGGATGCAGGGCTGGTTCAACATTCGCAAATCGATCAACGTGATACATCACATTAACAAAAAAAAAAGAGAAGAACCATATGATCCTGTCAATCGATGCAGAAAAGGCCTTTGACAAAATCCATCACCCTTTCTTAATAAAAACCCTTGAGAAAGTCGGGATAGAAGGAACATACTTAAAGATCATAAAGGCCATTTATGAAAAGCCCACAGCTAACATCATCCTCAACGGGGAAAAACTGAGAGCTTTTTCCCTGAGATCAGGAACACGACAGGGATGCCCACTGTCACCGCTGTTGTTTAATATAGTGCTGGAAGTTCTAGCATCAGCAATCAGACAACAAAAGGAAATCAAAGGCATCAAAATTGGCAAAGATGAAGTCAGCTTTCGCTTTTTGCAGATGACATGATATTATACATGGAAAATCCGATAGACTCCACCAAAAGTCTGCTAGAACTGATACATGAATTCAGCAAAGTTGCAGGATACAAAATCAATGTGCAGAAATCAGTTGCATTCTTATACACTAACAATGAAGCAACAGAAAGACAAATAAAGAAACTGATCCCATTCACAATTGCACCAAGAAGCATAAAATACCTAGGAATAAATCTAACCAAAGATGTAAAAGATCTGTATGCTGAAAACTATAGAAAGCTTATGCAGGTAATTGAAGAAGATATAAAGAAATGGAAAGACATTCCCTGCTCATGGATTGGAAGAATAAATATTGTCAAAATGTCAATACTACCCAAAGCTATCTACACATTCAATGCAATCCCAATCAAAATTGCACCAGCATTCTTCTCAAAACTAGAACAAGCAATCCTAAAATTCATATGGAACCACAAAAGGCCCCGAATAGCCAAAGTCATTTTGAAGAAGAAGACCAAAGCAGGAGGCATCACAATCCCAGACTTTAGCCTCTACTACAAAGCTGTCATCATCAAGACAGCATGGTATTGGCATAAAAACAGACACATAGACCAATGGAATAGAATAGAAACCCCAGAACTAGACCCACAAACGTATGGCCAACTCATCTTTGACAAAGCAGGAAAGAACATCCAATGGAAAAAAGACAGTCTCTTTAACAAATGGTGCTGGGAGAACTGGACAGCAACATGCAGAAGGTTGAAACTAGACCACTTTCTCACACCATTCACAAAAATAAACTCAAAATGGATAAAGGACCTGAATGTGAGACAGGAAACCATCAAAACCTTAGAGGAGAAAGCAGGAAAAGACCTCTCTGACCTCAGCCGTAGCAATCTCTTACTCGGCACATCCCCAAAGGCAAGGGAATTAAAAGCAAAAGTGAATTACTGGGACCTTATGAAGATAAAAAGCTTCTGCACAGCAAAGGAAACAACCAACAAAACTAAAAGGCAACCAACGGAATGGGAAAAGATATTTGCAAATGACACATCGGACAAAGGGCTAGTATCCAAAATCTATAAAGAGCTCATCAAACTCCACACCCGAAAAACAAATAACCCAGTGAAGAAATGGGCAGAAAACATGAATAGACACTTCTCTAAAGAAGACATCCGGATGGCCAACAGGCACATGAAAAGATGTTCAACGTCGCTCCTTATCAGGGAAATACAAATCAAAACCACACTCAGATATCACCTCACGCCAGTCAGAGTGGCCAAAATGAAGAAATCAGGAGACTATAGATGCTGGAGAGGATGTGGAGAAACAGGAACCCTCTTGCACTGTTGGTGGGAATGCAAATTGGTGCAGCCGCTCTGGAAAGCAGTGTGGAGGTTCCTCAGAAAATTAAAAATAGACCTACCCTATGACCCAGCAATAGCACTGCTAGGAATTTATCCAAGGGATACAGGAGTACTGATGCATAGGGGCACCTGTACCCCAATGTTTATAGCGGCACTCTCAACAATAGCCAAATTATGGAAAGAGCCTAAATGTCCATCAACTGATGAATGGATAAAGAAATTGTGGTTTATATACACAATGGAGTACTACGTGGCAATGAGAAAGAACGAAATATGGCCCTTTGTAGCAATGTGGATGGAAGTGGAGAGTGTGATGCTAAGTGAAATAAGCCATACAGAGAAAGACAGATACCATATGGTTTCACTCTTATGTGGATCCTGAGAAACATAACAGAAACCCATGGGGGAGGGGAAGGAAAAAAAAAAAAAAAAAAGAAGATGTGGTTTATATATACAATGGAATACTACTTGGCAATGAGAAAGAATGAAATCTGGCCATTTGTAGCAACATGGATGGAACTGGAGAGTATTATGCTAAGTGAAATAAGTCAGGCAGAGAAGGACAGATACCATATGTTTTCACTCATATATGGATCCTGAGAAACTTAACAGAAGACCATGAGGAAGGGGAAGGGGGGAAAAAAGTTACAGAGAGGGAAGGAGGCAAACCATAAGAGACTCTTAAATACTGAGAACAAAATGAGGGTTGATGGGGGGTGCAGGAGAGGGGAAAGTGGGTGATGGGCGTTGAGGAGGGCACCTGTTGGGATGAGCACTGGGTGTTGTATGGAAACCAATTTGACAATAAATTATATTTAATAAAAAAAATACTAATTGAAAAAAATTTTAAGTATATAAAAAGAAAAAAAATAACTATGGTGGAATTAATAAATAAATAAGATATGGTAAAAAAAAAAAAAAGGAGAAGAAGAAAAAGATGATGATGATGGCGGCGGCAACATGGGTGTGGAAGAAAGAGCAAAGTGATCTTGAAAGACTTTAGAAGAAAACAAAACCCAGCCACAGACCCTCTGCTTCAGCCATGAACAGACCTTTTAACAAAGGTCAGGATCTTCCTGCAGTAGAAGACACTGACAGCCACCACACCCAGGACAGTGAGTTTGTATAGGGATCCCTTTACATGTTCTGACCCATTCTCCAAAACCCCAGATCACAAGGACTCTATTCCCAACCAGTCCAATGAGAAATTCGGCCACTGCCACAACCATCAGCAGTGCTAGGGCAGCAGACAGCATGGCTGGGGACAGGAGTCTCCCTGATGTCCCAAAAGATTCCCTGCTTCAGTGATGAATGTGTGTGGCTCCTGGCTGGGCCTCAGATCCCCTACGAGTGATGGAGTATTAGAGTGGAACATTTCACTACTCAGAGTTCAGATTCTGTCACTGTCCTTTTGAAATCCATTCTCTGGCAAAGAAGGCAAAGCTGTGAACACAAGTAATGTTCTGGAAGGTAAGAGTCTCACTTCCATTTCCATGTGCATGAAGCTGGTCTGGAATCTGAGACGAGGAACAAGCCACAGCTACAGACCACCCTTCCAAAGGAAGCAAGTAAAATCCATAGGTACCCTGGAACCTTATTCCCACCCCCCAACTCTGCCAAACCATAATAGACATTCTGAGAATCTCACCAGTGGCAAATGCAAAACACCTCATGTTATAAACAGGGAAAGTACAACATTTATGAATGCTTTAGCAAATATTTATCAAATGCCTACCGTGTGCCAGGCCCCTAGTCCAGTCTCGGGGGAGATAATGGCCAAAAAACAAAGTCCCTAGTGTCACAGAGCTGACATTCTAGTGGGAGAGGGAAATAATCAATACTGTTTTAACATGTTTGTACCTTGAGCATAAAAGAAAAGGATAGGGTGAGAAAATGAATGAAAACAACCAGGAGACAGGATAAATATTTATTGCTGCATAATCAGTGCTATAGGAGGTCAGCATGGAGAGAAATCTGGGAATCACACTACGAGTTCATTTCCATACAGAATGAATTGCTCAGCATATCAGCCCCCAAACCAAGGGCTGAAATGAAGGACTGTATCTGGAGAGTAACAACCTCAGCATTCTCTAGTTTGCCAGAACAACCACTTGGTTTCTACTTTTGATGCAACCCGACCACGTTGGCCATAACACTACCACACCTCTTTCTACCAAAGTCCCTTCCATTCATATGCCTACTATTCCACTGCTCTGGGCCTTCAGCCATCCTCACAGTACCTGAACCAAGGAAAGAAAGTCCATAAGAGACCAAGGGGAATACAAGCACCAGAAGAGACCCTCAGAGGGGGAACGTAAACTATGGCTTTCTACTCGGCACAACAAAGCAGTCTATCCTATATAGAATAACAGTATGGATAAGCTTCTGCTCAACAAGGAAAACAATCAACAAAATGAAAGGCAGTCTATAAATTGGGAGAAAATACTTGAAAACCATACATCTGATAAGGGGTTACTATGCAAAATATGTAAGGAACTCATACTATTCAATAGCAAAAAAGCAAACAACCCAATTTAAAAAATAGGCAAAGGACCTAAGATGGTCATTTTTCCAAAAAAGACATATAAATGGCTAACAGGTACATGAAAAGGTGCTCAACATCACTAATCATCAGAGAAATGCAAGTCAAAATCAGAATGAAATATCACTTTAGATTACAATGGCTGTTATCAAAAGAAAATGAAAGATAAAAAGTGTTAGTAAAGACGTGGAGAAAAGAGAAATTTTACACACCTTTGGTGGGAATGTAAATTGGTGCAGCTATTATAGATGACAGTATGGAGATTTCTTAAAAAAATAAAAATAGAACTACCATATGATCCAGCGATCCCTCCTCAGGATCTCAAAAAGATATCTGTGCTCCCATATTTATTGGGGCATTAATCATATTAGTCAAGCTACAGAAACAACCTAAATTTCCATCAACAGATGAATAAAGAAATTGTGATAGATAAATGATAGATAGATAGACAGACAGACATAGAGAGACAGTGTCCAATTTACAGTGTTTCAACTTACAATTTCTTGACTTCATAATGGCACAAAAGGGATACACATTCAGTAGAAACTGTACTTAAAATTTTGAATTTTGATCTTTTCCTGGGATATACAGTATGACACTGTCTCATGATGCTAGCCAGCAGCATGAGCCACAGCTCCCAGCCAGTCACACAATCACAGAGGTAAGCTGATAAACTGACAACCATTCGTTTTTTCAAGTTCAGTAGAGTAGTCAACGTATTGCATGAGATATTCAACACATTGTTATAAAACAGGCTTTATATTAGATAATTTGGCCCAACTACAGGCTAATGTAAGTGTTCTGATCACATTTAAGGTAGGCTAGGCTAAGCCATGATGTTTTCAACATGTGATTTAAACGATGAATTTATTGGACATAACCCCATTGAAAGCTGAGAAAGATGTGCATGTGTGAGTGTGTGTGTGTGTGTGTGTGTGTGTGTGTGTGTGTGTGTGTGTTATTCAGCCTTAACAAAGGAGATCCTGCCATTTGCAACAACATGGATGAACCTAAAAGGAATTATGCTAAGTGAAATAAGCCAGACACACATACGAAACAGAATGCATGACCTCACCTATACATGGAATATAAAAAGTCGAGTAGAAAGAAGCAGAATGGCAGCTATCAGGGGTGAGGAGGCGGAGGAGATAGGGAGGTGTTACGTAGGATGGGTAAGTCTAGAGATCTGACGGACAGCATACTGACCGGGTCAGTAAGACTGTACTGACTGCTGGGCATGTGCTGAGAGAGGACATTTCAGGTGCTCTCGTCACACACACAACAATGGTACCCGTGTGAGGGGATTGCATGTTAACGAGTTTGACCTCAGTCATCTCTTCACTATGTATATGTAAATCAATTCATCCTATTGTAAGCCTTAAATACATGCATTTTTAGTCAAAAAAATAAGCAGTTTAAAAGGTATAGGTAGAAAAGAAACAAAGAACAGGCAGCACTTCCGAACACTCAGATCTGACACCTTCACCCAAAAAATGCCCTTCCTCCACCATGTTGCCAGGCTGAGTACAGCTTCTTCCCCATGCCCCATCTGACTTATCTCAGTGACTCGAACATGCTGTATTCCTATTCACAGTGCTTCCCAGGACTGTACCTACTTTGCTCCTAGACGACTTTGAGGCAACTCTTCTGTAGCAGCTGTGAACCTGAGCAAAGTTTCTCTTAATGAGCTGCATGAGACATTCTGCAATTCTGAATTGAGCAGACTGAGTCATGTGTAACAGGAACAGAAATTATCAAAGTCTGTATATTCATAGTCTTTCCAGCTTCCTTCCCCACCACCTTATGAAGCAGTGGGGTTCATGACCTTGCTCAGTGGGTCAGTACCGCTTCTTGGGTACTGGCTTTCAGGTAGGGATTTGGAGGGAGGAGGAGCAGTGCAGTCCCAGGCCCTGCATGCAGCAAGGATCACAATCTTTGAGGAAGATTATGATAAGAATCAGTAGCAGGCTGGGGTGAAGAAACTGAATGGAGTAAAAGCACGGGGGTGAGGGGCTTGGAAGATGAGAGTACAGGGGGTATTTTTGTCTGCCTCCATGAGTATGAAAATTTGGAGAGAGAGGTAAGTACAGCAGACGGAAGTTGGGGGACCCTCCAGGAGGCGGAGCTTAATTCCCCTTCTCTTGACAGTGAGATGGACTTGGGAGACTTCTAAACAAGAGACACTGGAAAAGGGAATAGAGTAACCAAACCTGACAGTGGAGAAACCCAACAAACACCACCTTAACCAAGCAGTCAAAGTGAACACGACCAGCGAGAAGTCAAGATGATATCACTATCCCCCGGTGTTACATGAGGAGAAGGGTGCCTCATCTCTGCTGGACTCCTCCCCAAAGGCCCACAACCTCAGTCTAACATCAGACAAACTCAGATCGAGGGACATTTTACAAAATGTTTCATGATCATGAAAACAATGCATGATTGAGAAATATCACAGACCATTAGAGACTAAGAGCACCCGATAACTACATGCAACATGATATCTCGGATTGGATCCTGGAACAGAATAAGAACATGAGTGTGAAAACTGGAAAAATCTGAATGAGGTCTGTGGTTTAGTTAACAATCGATGTATCCATGCTGATTTGTGCTCCCCTGAGGGCTGGTGCTAATGTGAACCTGGGAGCACTTGGCTTTGGATGAGCAGGTAGCCAGTGCCCCAGCTTATGTAAGGTATCAACATCAGGAAAACTGAATGAGGGAAATCTGGAAACTCTCTGTACTCCTTTTGGAACTTTTCTGTAAAATAAAATAAAAAATTACAACTTTATTTTTGACAAGTTATATAAAACACAGTGACATGAAGCCATTTGCATAAACACTTATGTTTTTAACAGTTTGAGAACTGTGTTTTTCTAGAGAAGACTAGGGTCTTCCCATGACTTGTAAGATCAGGCTAAGAAAAGGGGCAAGAGAGAGGGCAGGTGGAGTCTTCTGAATATCTGCTCAGCCACAGCCAAGTGATCACACATAGCGCATGGGCACCAGCCCTCCTTGGGACACAAACCTCAGGACTAACTCCCTGGGGGCAGAATTTATAAGTGGAGTACTCGTGGCCATTCACAGAAAGGCAAGGTGCTTCAAAAAGATTTGAGTTTGCCGCCCGACTCAACCAGTTAGTAGCTATGGCCTTAACCAGTCAATTGACTTCTTAGAGCTTCAGGTTCCTCTTTATAAAAATTCTGATGTTTTGCAATTTGCCTCACGTGGCTATTGTGATGATAAAAGGGCATATGAAATTACCTAGCTTTGTGCCTAGAAAATAGTATTACCTAATTAACGCTATTTTTCTTTCCTTCCTTGGTGATTTGTCTCCACTATCACTCCTTTCAATAGAGACTACTCCTAAAACCAATACTGCACCATATGCTAATTAACTTGAAGGTAAATAAAATAAGTAAAGTAGGAGAGTGCCTGAAGTCTGCTAATATTCACGCTGTGCAAATACAGGATGAATTCAGTTGCTGCTTCTAAAGGAAGATGATGGGCTCTATATAATTCCAGAACTTCTGGAAAGCAAAAATAAAGATGAGAGACAGATTATGATTAGCCCAGGCCTTTGACAGAAGTCAGCAGCATAGAGAGGTCAGTAGGAGTTAGAGAGTAATATCAATATCAGTATCTTCCACTATTTCCTCTCTTGAGATGTCTGGATTCAGATCATCATTCCATTGTCATTGTCCCAACTGTGAAAGCAGCAGAACTGAGATAAATAATTTTCCTGTATTTAAAACAGGTCAGAAGTATTATCAAACAAATCAAGCGTGTACCTGTGTTGAGACACCTCGTCTGCACACAAGACGTGTATACACACATCAAGTCATTTACCCAGACTTGCTCCTTCCTCCCCACACAGGGTTACAGGCTTGCCTTTTCCCAGGCCCTTTATAGCCCCCAGCCATAATCCAGAGAACAAAAGCCTGTTGTGACCTGTTAAAATTGGTGCTTCCCCAGAAGACTGACCCCACCCCCACCCCACTTAGCTAAGGGAGGATGGTGTGCAGTCTTTGCCCCTCCCCTGCTGTCATCCTTACCCTCCATGCTCTCTCCCTCCCCCTTCCACCCCCACCTCCATTAACTCACATCACTTCCTTGTTATTAATTTCCTTGCCAGGCAAATTCTTACACAGATGCCGAGTTCCCTTTCACACTTTTTTCCTCAGAGAATAAAACTGGCCATGGGCCAGCTATTCAAATCCCTGGGAGTTTTGTCAAACTACTGCTTCCCCCTCTACACCTGCACCCAAGAGAAATGGGAGGCAGAGCATACAAAATGTGAATAGAATTCCCAGCAGATCCTGGCTGCTTCTCACCTCTCTGGCCCTCCTTGAGAAGCAGCAGGCTAGACTAGAGGCTCCAACTCCAGCTCCAGCTCTAACTTACAAAACAAGAAAATCATTGAGAAATTTATTTTAAATACCTTCAGTAAGCTTCAGTTTAACCTGAAGGCTCTTGCATTTAGGGCTATCTTAAAAGTTACATTCAATTCATGCTTTCAATGACTAATGTCTCCTTCCTCTAAACCCCTTCTTTCATTTGTTTGTTCTTTAAACAACTGAAACTGAAAATGGCTCATGGACAAAATGCTAGTAATAGTGATTAGGAAAGCCCAAAGTCACACATGTTTAAGTAACATTTAGGCAACGTAAAGAAACTTTTAAAGTCCTTGAAATGACCCATAAAAACAAACTGATGGTTGAGGGGGTGATGAGGGGACAGGAAAAATGGGTGAAGGGGAGTGGAAGGTACAAGCTTCTAGTTTCAGAATGAACAAATGACAAGAACAAAAGGCACAGCATAGGGAATACAATGATATTGCAATAGCTTGTATGGTGACAGGTGGTAGTTAGGCTTGCGGTAAGCACAGCAAATACAAAAACTTGTCCGATCACTATGTTGTACACCTGAAACTAATGCAACATTGTGTGTCAACTATACTCAAATTTTTTAAAGTGGTTTTGAAATGAAAAAGTAAAAATCCTTAGAATGGATAAGATTTTCACTTAGTTCATGCATAAACTATATCCACTGTCCCATCACCTTTCTAGTGGCCTATCCCTGCCCAAGTTGCAACATTCAAAATAAATTTTAAAATGGCTTCTTCTTTAATGTTGCTACACTTTTAGTTTAAAGATATATCTCACCTGAAATAAAATGTTTCTGCACAGGGAAGGAAAAAAATCAACAAAATTAAAAGGCAACCTACAGACTGGGAGGAGATATTTGCAAATGACTTATCCAATAAAGGGTTAGTATCCAAAATATATAAAGAACAGATATAACTCAACACCCAACAAACAAATAATCCAATTAAAAAATGGGCAGAAGACATAAACAGACATTTCTCCAAAGATATCCAGATGGCCGACAGACATGAAAAGATGCTCAACATCACTCATCATCAGGGAAATGCAAATCAAAACTACAATATCACCTGACACCTATCAGAATGGCTAAAGTCAACAACACAAGAAACAATTAAGTGTTGGTGAGGATGTGGAGAAAGGGGAAACCTCTTCTACCTTTGGTGGGAATGCAAATTGGTGTAGCTACTACGGAAAACAGTACGGAGTTTCCTCAAAAAAAAAAAAAAAAAAGCATAAATACAACTAATACAACTAACACCCTTTTGAATATTTTCTTCTTATCCTAAAAGGTAAAGCTTTATAAATCGGCATGATGCTACACTGTCCCAATCTTCCCATCCACCTTGTGGTATACATACTTAAAAAAGAACTAGACTTTAAAATTAGAAGACAAATTGGAGCCTTAAATCTACCCCTTTCTAGTTTAGTTTATGAGCCATTTATAATACCTGTTTGTGCCTCAACTTTTTCATCTGTATAATAGGTAATATCAACATTATCTAAGAAGTTGTGAGGAACCAATAAAATAGCATATAGAAATGCAGCTCAGACAATATTGGGCTTTAGCAGTTCAAAGTTAAATGGCAATGGCCCCGAGTTATAGCTACCATAGTGTATGTTTCATGAGGTTACACAGACACTGCCCTGGCACTCACCCTTCATTCCCAAGAGTGACTCTTCTTTTTTTTTTTTATTTTTTTATTTTTTAATGTTTATTTATTTTTGAGACAGAAAGAGAGACAGAGCATGAGCAGGGGAGGGTCAGAGAGAGAGGGAGACACAGAATCTGAAGCAGGCTCCAGGCTCTGAGCTGTCAGCACAGAGCCCGACGCAGGGCTTGAACCCACAAACTGTGAGATTGTGACCTGAGTTGAAGTCAGACGCTTAACTGACTGAGCCACCCAGGCACCCCGAGAGTGACTCTTCTTAATGAAGAGTCTTAAACATCCCTCCCTTCCCTTAACAGGCAGAGAATACAGGGAAGTGCAGGATACTGCATATTAGAGAGCATGTAAGTTATCACATCTTGAAGAAATAAACTCTAAATTTTTTTTTAATTCCTGGTTAATAAGTATTTAGTGGCAGAGCATATTGGAACCAGCAAACTCCAAACCCACAGCATTGTTAAAAAGTCTGCCCAGAGAGGACTATGGGCAAGTGCCCAAACAAAGGAATATGGTATAGCATAAGTCTGTTGAGTAAGGCAATAGAGACCCAAAACTACAGTGTCTGAAAGAATGGAGATATTTATTTCCCATGAGTGGTCCTGGAGTAAACAGTCCAGAGCTGGTGTGGCAGAAACTGTGGCACCAGAAACTGTGAAGCCAACGAGGATGGATGATTCGTCCACCATCCCCAGGAAGTCACTTCATCTACTCATCCAAGATGGCCAATCATTACATCCCGCACTCGAGACCACAGGAAGAAAGAAAGGGAAAAGGGGAAAGGAGAGCATACCTGTTCTAGGGGCACCACCTAGAAATTACACACATCACTTCTCCACATACTCTATTGGAAGAACTTGATCACACATAATACCTACTTAGAAGAGAAAGCTGTAATATGTAATTTGCTGCCAAAATTCTGGGTAGCTAAAAATTCTGTTACTACGGAAGAGAAAAGAAAGAGAACAGATACTGGGAGACCGCAAGGCTTTCTGCTACTCATTTAGAGTTCTTCTGTCATGGATTTAATCATCCTCAGTAATCCTCTTATCTCCTAATCTTAAGATTCTAACATGATGAAAACCTTGGTGTTTTTTTTTTTTTAAGCCTAAAATATCAGTTTGAGTAATCCTTACTGAATAATGCAGTCAAGATTGTGGTGTCCAGAATGGGAAATAACAGGTAATTTGTAAAATTTGGAGATTTCTCATTTTTTCTTTTTTAATGAAGAGAATGTTATTTAATAAGATTATTTATTTTGACACATGTAAATATTACATAAATATTTTAGAAGTACAAAAAATGTATAAATATGAGTTATTACCCTTCAATTCCCATCCCAAAACTGATCAATATTCCATCTTCAGATTCCTGTTCCTCTGTAGCCAGTCCTCCTGTTCCAACCCCTCTCCCCTCCAAAAGAAAGTGTTCTCCTGGATAATTGTGCAGTGTCCATACAGCTCAGTACATAAATTCATAAGCAGATGATATCTAGTCATCAAAAGTCTGATGCTCCCACCACGAATCCAATGGCTCCTCTTGGCTTTCCCCTGAATTCCGTATCATGTGACGGGGTACAGTCTTTTGTAAAGTTGCACTCAGATTGCATTGATTTCACTATCTGGCATTTGCTTTTGACCTCAGGCTAGCTCCCTAGATTTTAAGATCCTTGGAACTCTCCTGGATTCAGCTTCTTTAATACTTAATCACTTCCCTCCACTCTGACCCTTCCCTTCTTTCCAGAGCAAACCTAGAAGTTCACTCCTAGAGTTTCTTGGTAATAATAGCTCAGTTACTGTGACCCAAAAGGGGAGGGTGCTTTTTCTGTAACACCTGCCACAGTATATACCTGTTTCATCTTTCTCTTTCTTCCTTTTCCTCTCTAAACCTTTCCTTTCTTCCTTTGCTCTTTGCATCCTCTTGTTAATTTTAAGCCAGTCTGGTGACTCCTGATTCACTCATTGCTAAGCCCTTACCCAGGGTTCTTTAACTGAACCTCAAAAATTTAATGATGTGAACTATAATGTATCGTTTAACTTGGGGGAACGCCCCTTATACTTGAGTAGCCCATGGAACAATGTGGTGACTTCCACTTAGCCAGGGATGCAACACTCATGCAAACTCCATGATAAGTAATGCCTCAAGCAAGCTCCTCAGGACAAAAACAAAAACAAAAACAAAAACAAAAACAAAAACAAAAAAAAAAAAAAAAAAAAAAAAACTGCCTAATATTTTAAATTTTTTAAATTGCAGAATGAACTGACATACAGGCACTCAAAGGCCCAGGAAGTCAGATCAATAATTACAAAAATGAATTTCTCAGACCATTGGGAAAACCGCTAATGGAGAAAATCTTGCTCCCAAACCAGGAGGTGACTCCCGCCACTATTTACTACTGAAATTCCACCATATGTTGAAACAAAGAATCTTCTTTGCTTTTGTTTTCAGTTTAGGATGTGTGAGAATAATGAGAACAGAGTGCCCTGGAGGATAAAAGGTGGAAATAATCATACAGATGGATGTGGCTCCCAAATCCATCCGTACGGAAGGGAGATACTGTAGCAGGGTAGCAAGTGAATATGGAATGTAGAGGATGAGGAAATAGATCATTAGCTTCATAGCAGCCATATGAGCTTCAGTCTGGGGATTCCAAAAATCAGTGGCATTTTTCTGCATCTTCTGTATATGTCTTCTCAAGGAATGTATTAACAAGGAAGCGGAAGTCACATTCATGATGAACTGGAGAAAGGAGCTCAGGACCAAGGAGGTCACCAAAGACAAGATGCTCTTATTGATGTCACATACTGTACCATTGCTCCCAGTCAGAAACTCAGGAAAGGGTGATGTCTGTGTGAGCACAACATACAGGAGAGTGGAGAAGGCAGAGATCAGCACGCAGGCCAGCAGCAGCCTGGGGATCTTTGGGGACAGCTTTCGTTTCAGCAGGAGGAATACTGAGTGTTGGAAGTCAGTAATCTTCACGCAGTACAAGGCATTGAGCAAGGTTACAAGCCAGAGACTAGTAGACTCCAAAAACATCCAACACAACAGGAAAAAAGTGGATAGGTGGACTGACCTTTCGACATGTGGAGAGGTGAACAGGTAGATAATGTTCAGGAGAAACAGTCCTAGCATAATAAATCTGGTGACACCCAAGCTGAACAGGATCCTATTAGAAGAGGAGATTCTGTGGCTTTGGACCCAAGTCCTGTAGTTGACCACTACGATAAACAGATTTACAACGAGTCCTACAAAATTCAAAATTGCTGAGACAGTAAGAGCAGATAAGAAGAGTATCTGAAGCATCTTTACTCATTGAGAACTCAGCGGTGGTGGTGCCGGTGCAGGGGCAGGAGAAATCCTGAGAAGTACAAGGAGGCATCAGTACCAGCCAGGAAGGGTTTCCTTTTCCAACTGTCCTCCGTGTGGCAAATGAGCCATCAATGGTCTAAGAGCCAGCTGCTTTTGCTGAGATGCAAATCTTCCAAGGATTGCATTACCACTTCTTCATTCATATCCTGTTTTCCTTAGAAATGGCTCAAACAGCCTCAGTGAACCCGGGAGTCCACTCCTCCAGGAGGAGGCCAGCTGGAGGGAGGAGTTATGGATGGTTCCAAGGACTTCCAGTCCGAGTGACAGGATCCCAGTCCAGCGATGCTTGTGTCACTGTGTCACAGCGAATGAAGCTTTTCTTCATAGCACCCCCAGAATATGGTGCGAATTCCCAGGCTTTATTCCTGCCCACCCACCCTCATCCACACATCCATGGATTATCAAAATCCAGCTTCTCTATCCCCTGTCATCTGTTGATGTTGCAGCCCTATCTTCTCCATCTGTCATTCTGGCCATGCCAGCATTACTCTTTTGTCCCCAAGCACCTACAGTGATTTACAGTTATGAACAGATCAAGTTCGAGGACTTCATGCTTCCTCGAGAGAGCCTGTTTTCAATTAATTCCATCCTTTGGTGACGATTCCTTTACTTTGTATTCCCTCACCAGTCACATATATAGATTTGTGCCATAATCACTTGCTGCGATATCACTTCTGCTTGGAACAATGTCTCCAATCACTTCTGCTTGGAAAAAATGTCAGCCATTTCACGTGTTTCCTTTATAGATGTGGGCTTATGCTTACATCACAGTGGGCTCTTTCCTAGACATTTAACTGCCCAAGTACTCCAGTAACAAATACACAGTAATGCTTTAGCTATAGTTTTGTGGCCCTGATAGGCATCTCACTGCCTGATTCCTCTGCAACTCCTCAGACACTAAAGGGCACCATATGCTTGGCAAATTATATTATCGACGACTATGAGTGAGTGCGGGAGTATGGCGTCTCTTATCTACTCCAGCAGTTGGGGAAACCCAAGGTGCAAGCCTCAATGCAGCCACATATAGGTTACAAAACTGGCATCAAAATAGAGCATACAAACTCCCGGTACTTATGGGAACAGAAGTACAAATACGAATAGACAAACAGAAGCAGCTAACATATGAAGACTACCAGATCCAGAGAAGGGAGTGAATTCATGAGGCCCTTCAAGATAGATGACAGGGAAGCAGGCCTGGAGAAATTCCCTGAGCCCAGCTGCTTACAAAAGCGTTTGTACAAAACTAAGGAGCCACGAATGACAGAAGCATGCCCAGATCGGTGAACCAGGCAAACAGAGTGAACAAGCCAGGCAATGATTAAAGGGCAGATTATATTATAGCACATATTTCCACTTAATTATTTACAAAATAGACTACTGCATTAAAGTAATTCAGTTACATCACATTTAAACAGAATAGATAATATGGAGTAAGATATAAGAATTAAATGTTCCAAAGGGGGTGGGAGGACCCATTACAGGGCAGCAAGAGACCACATTCAGAATGAGACATACAAGGTTGTTGGGTTCTCGGTAGCAGGGGGAGCTATCAGCAGGATGTGATCACGCTGGCTAGTGTCACCAGTGAGCACACTGGTTCTTTCAGAAGTTATTTCTGAAAAGGTCAGTATGGGAAAAGCACTAACAAAACCCTTTCTCCCCCTGCATGAGAATTTTACCATCAGTTAAATATAAATATCTTATGGATGCTCCCTGCTTTGGGCTTCCTTGAGTGTGGTGACTCTCCTGATGTGTGTGTCCTTTGACTCAACCCTGGCAGCTATGTCTATGAAATTACTACAAGAGAAATTGGAGCCTTTGGGACATGAAAGCTTTTTGTGTTTTAATTTTTTTAACGTTTATTTATTTTTGAGAGACAGAGCATGAGCAGGGGAGGGGCAGAGAGAGAGGGAGACACAGAATCCGAAGCGGGCTCCAGGCTCTGAGCCATCAGCACAGAACCCGACGCGGGCCTTGAACCCACAAATTGTGAGATCATGACCTGAGCCAAAGTCAGACGCTTAACTGACTAAGCCACCCAGGCGCCCTGATATGAAGTCTTTTTAGGGCAGTCCCACCCCTATTAATGGGTGCGTAGGAGGAAGAGAGAGGGAAACTTCCATTTATTAGGCTGTTTTTAATGCTTACTCTGTTCCCAGAAGTGCAGCAGGCATCTTAAGCTTCAGTCAATTCTTAAAACAGTTCTAGAAGGAAGATATGCTTCTCCCTTTTTTTTTTTTTACAGGTGAGGAAAAAGAAGATGAGTAAGTGACTGCCAAACATCATAGAAAAATCAGTGGCTAAGTTGTAAGGTCTTTCTGAGACTGAGCTCCTTCCTCTTGTTGCCCTCATTTGTTCATTCCTTTAACAAACTGCTGTCATTAGCCAGGCACTAGGTTAGCTGCTGGGGAAACAGGAGAATCACGCACAGTGCACCCTGCCTTCAAAAAACACACAGAACCGTGTGAGAGACAGACAAAAAGACAGAGATGAGGGTATCTGGTGCTATGGAAAACCACGGGGTGTAATGGTGTGTTCAGCAGGGGCACCTGAGTCTCAGTCTCAGAGGAAAACCTGTCTCAGCACTCCACAGTGCTCCACCGCTGGCTCAGAGCCACCTGCAGGAAGCACGGCCGTGCAGCGGTGGACCTCGGCAGCGGAACAGAGCAGCGCGTTTTCGTGGCTGTCACGAGAGGAGACCACAGACAAAGATCACCTGTGCCAGAACCCTTCATCACATCTGAAGCATTTGTTTCAGTGATGCAGAGATGAAGTACTTGTTTCGGTGTCTTTCGTGCCCGCTACATGTGACATTTTTGAGAAGAACAACTGGTCTAGTATAGTGCTTGGTGCAAAGTGGCTGTTAACTAAATGTACGTGGTACAAATGAATGAACTGGAATCAAGATGAGCCAGAATCAAAACGGTGTGAGAGATTTATTTCTACAGTAGTACAGCAGCATCCGGCAGCTAGCTGGAACCCATCCCTTTCTCAAAGAGGGGTGCTAGATGGGCAGTTAGGGTACAAAGCCGAGCCACCAAGAAGAGTTCAGAAATCGTCCCTCCCTGGCCGTGAGCACCCTATTCAGCAACAGGTGGTGCCAACCCTAGACAGAACATGCAGAGAAACTCACCCATGAGCTTCTGAAAACACTATTTTCAGTTAACCTGGAAATACTGCTCTGTCCTCGGGCCAGCCCCACCAAGTCGCAACGACAATTTCACTATAGTGAGATCAACAAAATTTATTCACTTGACAAACACATACGTGCAGAGAAAAAGTAAAGTTCTTAATTGTGTCTAAAAGTAATACAGTTTTTTTTTTTTTCTGAGCTCCTACCTGCTGGTTGGGGTGGAAGTGTTCAGTCCAATGAGATAGTGAAAAGAATGTCTTCAGAAAAATTTTCAGTCTCTTTAGATTTAAAAATTAAAAGCTGATGAGGCGCCTGGGTGCACCAGTCAGTTAAGTGTCCAACTCTTGATTTCGGCTCAGGTCATGGTCCCAGGGTCGTGGGACTGAGCCTGCACTGGGCTCCTCACTGGGCGCGGAGCCTGCTTGAGATTCTCCCTCTCCCTCCCTCTCTCTACCCCTCCCTCAAGCTCGCTGTTTCTCTCTCTCAAAAATAAAAAATAAATTAAAATTTTTAAAATTTTTTAAATAAAAAATAATTTAAAAAATGAAAATCTGAGACATAGTCCTGATGCCATGCTTCTCTCCCTTAATTAGGGTCCACGTGTCTGCGGAGAGGGGGGAGATCAATGCTATCTCATGGTAGAAACATCATGTCCTCTCCCTCAGTGTCCTTGTCTTCCAGGGAGAGGTCTGTGTCCCTTGGTTACTGCTTGCTCTGCCTGCATTCAAGGCTGAGTCAGCGCCTATGTTCTGCTCCCACCGACTGCAACGGGGAGCTTTGAAGCAGTCCTCAGAGGGGGGAAATCAGGACTCTCACCTGCCCTCCGTGCAATCCCCTTTCTGCCTCCCTCTTCTTCCCACCATCCATCCCCTGGGGACTGGAAGGAGCAGGCTTTCACTTACATCATGTCCTCTTATACCACCAGCAACTACAAACTCTGTGGATTCACTATCCTAAGACTAGAATTCCATGAGGCACATGCCTAAGGCTCGACCCTTGATAAGCTAAAATACTAGTGGCTGATATTTGCTGTGTATTTACTATGCTCTAGTCGGTAAAATAACTTGCATACATCGTCTTATTTAATCCTCACACCAATCCTATGAGGCATTTTATAAAATTACCTATTTTATAGTGAAGGAAACTGAAGTCCAAGGAGGTTTAGCAATTTTTCAAAGATCATGTATCTAGTAAGTGATGAGGTCAGGATTTTTTTTTAAATGTTTATTTATTTTGCGGGGAGAGAGAGACAGAGCAGGAGCAGAGGAAGGGCAGAGAGAGAGGGAGACAGAATCCAAAGCAGGCTCCAAGCTCTGAGCTGTCAGCACAGAGCCCGACGCCGGGCTCGAACTCACAAACCGTGAGATCATGACCTGAGCTGAAGTCGGACGCTTAACCATGAGGTCAGGATTTGAAACCAATGTGTTTGACTCCAGAAATAACACTTTTAGCACCTACACTATACATTTTTCTAGTCCAGAAAAATGTAGGAATACCAGAAAATAACATACAATTGTCATCAGCAGTTGTTGGAAGTTTTTGAGGTCATCTTTGCTTTCTTAAAACAGAGCTTCCTGCAGAATATCAACAGAAGATCAGACTTTCCCTTCCACCTATCCCAAGACAAGAAAATCACATACACAACTTTAAGATCTAGACAGCTCTGTTCATCAATTGTTGGGAAAGATCAGGGATGCCATTTGAGGCAAAGAACATTGGTAGACACTGAAACTCTTTGAGAAATGTTGGAATGTACTTGGGGGTCGTTTTGTTGTTTTTGTTTTGTCTTGTTGTTGTTGGTTTGTTTTTCTTTATGATCCCTCTAGACCCAAACTATAGCTCAATCTCATTAAGGATCAGGATTTGTGAACTTGGCCCAAGGTTTCAGAGAATACTAAAAATGAGAAGCAGGGGCCTCTGATGGAAAATTGGAAACTCTTATGAGGCTACTGTCATAAGTTGTTCCTGATTCATGCGTTAATACACCAACTGCAATAGACCAGCGATGCACTAAAGAACGGATGTGTGTGGAGAAGAGGCAGCCTTCAGAACAAAACAAGTTCTGGCAAGGAACTGCCTCCAAACGCAGGGACAAATCTCATCCCCATACTTTGACCCCAGGAACCTGGTCACAGTGGGGGAAAGCCACGCTCTGATCCTTTGTTCATGAAACAACTAGATTTAAGGGTTTTAAGGGATTTTAGAAACTAAAGCTAATTCATTGAAAGTAAAACAAAACAAACAAGATGCCCTCTCTGGTTTGCTCAAAACAGGGCCTGAGGTATTAGGTAATTCTTCCCCATGTACTGGGCCTCACTGAAGAGTGGGCAGGTTAGGCATCCCCCCTCAGAGATATAGAAGACCGTATCCTCTCCAAAACAGCCAAACTTACCAGCATTGTGCCTCTAGCAACAGAGGAGACTCCTTTCATCAGCAACTCACCCACTACCCAGACTCACGTGCCCACTCCCAACACCAATTTTGATGAATGACGGTCCCCATATGACTGATGTCGTATTAACCAAGTCCAACATTTTGCAGGACCCACGTACACATTTCTCTGAAAGAAACACGAGAGCAGTTGGGGATGCCACGCATACGAATCTGATTTCATTTCGTCTCAGGGAAGGTCACTCTGCACTCAACCAGTTAGACTACCACAGCACACTCCCACTCAGAAGTCTCTGTTTCCACCCACACTGCGGGCCCAACGACACGACTAATGGTGGTAACGTCAGCATGTTCACATGGTATAACGCCAGCACCATATCTGAATCTGTTAGGTTAGGGTAAGATTTAACAGAGCCCCAGCGGGAACAGAAGGGAGGCATTCTTCAGAAGTCAGCCAAAGGCACTAAGAACCAAAAAGCAGCCAAGCCAAAACCTCCAGGAAAATGTCATATTCAATTAAAAGAGAGAAAACCCCTCACACCTAAGCTAGAAGGCAGAGTCAGGAACTCAGGTTAAGAACTAAAGAACCAGAAGGTCAGAGCTAGACAGAGAAGTCGTCAAAGTGACAGAAAGTAGGAACAGGTGTTCAAGAGTGGGTGAAGATGAATTCAAAAGGGGGGATCAGCGTTAACAAAACAGGTGACAATCAGGACAGCATGGATTTCCGGGGCACCTGGGTGGCTCAGTCGGTAAAGCGTCCGACTTTGGTGCAGGTCATGATCTCGCGGTTCATGAGTTTGAGCCCCACATCGGGCTGTCTGCTGTCAGCACAGAGCCTACTTCAGATACTCTGTCCCCCTCTCTCTTTGCCCCTCCCCTGCTCACACTTTCTCTCTCTCTCTCAAAACTAAATAAACACTTAAAAAAAAAAAAAAAAAAGACAGCATGGATTTCCATAGGGAAACTTTCCTGTGCTGGAAAGCAGCACAGATTTTTATTAATTACAAGAGTACCCATTTCAAATCCTTATATTTGAGTGAATTATTGAATGAGTATTAAATAATTTTTTGAGTTTCAACATTTTTCTTTTTTAAATTTTATTTATTTTGAGAGAGAGCGAGCATGAGTGGGGGAGGGGCAGAGACAGAATTCCAAGTAGGCTCCTTGCTGTCAGTGCAGAGCCTGAGGCGGGGCTCGATCTCACTAACTGTGAGATCATCACGTGATCCAAAATCAAGAGTCAGATGCTTAAGTGACTGAGCCACCCAGGTGCCCCATCAACACACAACTTTCTGAAAGAGAATTTTAAGTTATGTCAGAATTAGGCATTTTCCTAGCAGCTTCAAGAGGCAAGAATCAATTTGAAAACGAACAGTGCAGACCAAACGATATTTATTCCTGTAACTTTAGAAATGAATACATAAATCCCAGAACAATCCCAAGATTAACTTCTGCTTACACATGACCAAATGCCAAGTGGTATGGTGATCCTTAATGCTACATCCAAATATGACTTATTCCACAAAATAACAATGACAGCAACAGCTGTTTTTTCCTCCATCTGAGATTCTAAGCACTCTTCATCTGTTAACTCACTCACTCCTGCCTTCATAACCACAACACTCTACACCTGAGAGCTCCATCAGTGACAGAAATGTGGATTCAGATTTGCCCTGGGTCCTGTCTATATTCACAAGTTTGAGAATTTTTCATGATCTTAAGAATAGTCTCATTGACTTCTTGACTCAATTCCTGTGTAACTGTATTAAAATAAAATTTATTAAATTTATAAAAACTGCTTCTATTTTTCTTAATGTTTATTTATTTTTGAGAGAGCAAGCGAGCAGGAGAGGGGGAGAAAGAGAGGGAGACACAGAATCCGAAGCAGGCTCCAGGCTCTGAGCTGTCAGCACAGAGCCCAACGCGGGGCTAGACCACACGAGTCGTGAGATCGTGACCTGAGCTGAAGACCAGACGCTCAGCCAAATGAGCCACCCAGGCGCCCCTGCTTCCGTTATTGTTTATAAAACTCAAGTTTTAAAAGCTAACATGCACCTTGGTTAGTGCAGAAAAAAAAACAAACTGCTTTGAGTTTTGCCCAATCTGAAAAATAAAAAATTACTCCGCAGTTGGTAAAGGGAAATGACAGCAAAATGATAAAGGAATACCAGGACTATTGAAGTAAAATGACCACCACCAGACTGGTTTGGAGCCTAATATCCAAGGGTCTTGATTCTCGCTCCACTGCTTTTGTCCTCACGCAATGGGTCTGTGGGAACTATCTCTCCAGGAAGTGCTCTTGCTGCACAATTCACTGTCGGTTACCAAACCGGCCTCACCCACTGAGGGCTTCACATGATACGCTGTGCTAAAATGTTGGCACGCATTGCCTCACGAATCTCCAGTAGCCTGTAGGTGAGTCTGCATTTTAAAATGAGGTAAGAGGGGATCACACAGAAAGGTTAAGTAACTCGCCTAAGGCCAAAGGTCTTGGAAATGGACAGAACCAGAATGCAAACCCAAGTCTGTGGAACTGCAGTGCTTTTGCTCCCTCCCTCAAGTTCATTACACTGTTATTTACATCAGCTCATCACTGTCCCGATAAATTTTACGCTAAAGCTAGTAATCAGTTCATTTTGTTGACAGCAATTAAAATACATGCCTACACCGTGAGAGTGTTACTATACTGACATTTGCCAAAGACTGTTTCACTCTCTTCCAAAACAACCATATAAAGAGAAGCCATGAGATGTGTCCCCCATGGGACAAGGCAATGCAGTAGTGTCCCTCTGCTACTGACATCATGGCACCGGAACCACAGGAGGGTCAGGAAGAGCCCTGTAGTCTTGAGCCAGGCCGAAGGGCACCCGGGCTCCCACCTGTGCCCTCTGTCACTCTACATGGAAACAGGTCCTTTGGATCCAGGCTTCAGATGACCAGACTCACACCGCAGCATCCCCACAAACATATGCTTCAGCTTGCTGTTTCCCAGAATGAGAATGAATGAGTGGCTAGCAGGATAAAACATGGTAATGAGTTCTCCAATTATCTTCACCATCTCAGTTCCTGGTATGAAATAACTGGATGATGTAATTAAAAAGGCAAGAAAGTAAAGCAGGAAGAGAAGGAGGAAGGAGAGGATGATTTTGATGGCCCTCTTGTGGGCCTCAGTGCTTGGATCTCTGGAGCTGGTGCCGCTTTGCTCCATCCGCTGTGTGTGCCTCCCCAGAGAGAGGATGAGCAGAAAGTAGGAGGCCAGAGACACAATCAGAGGAGGCAGGTTCCACAGAGTCCCAAGAACATGGATCAATTTATATTCATTTCTTTTCTTTCTAAAGTGCTCAGTCACATTCCCTGTGCCATCGATCCCACCGAGAATAGAATACATCTTAAATTCATGGATCAGGGACAGGGCACTGGCGCACGATAAGACCAGCGCACCCAAGATCATCTGTACGACCATCCTGGAAACTCTCCACTTGAGCCAGAGGAATGTAGGGTGAGAGAAACTGGCAATTTTCAGGCAGTAGAGGACACTGAGACAGGTGGCAAGCCAAATGCTCAGGTGGTTTGTAAATGTCCAGAAAATATCAATAATTTGCATTATTATCCCTTCATCATGCACTTTGGAAGAGAACACAATTAAAACACCATCAACCAAAAGAATCCACAGCAGAACGATCCTGGAGAGAGCCAGGTTAGCGATGATGAAGTCAGACAAAGAGATTGTCTTATTCTTAAACCAACTGCTGCCATTGACCAACACTATGAAACCATTCCCCAGCATCCCCAGAATGAACTGAGTGGCAGACAGAACCAGAAACACCCACTTGTGGAGCCCTGACATGTCAGCTACTAGGCAGACCGGACCTTGTTCTGTTGACATACAATCTCTGTGCTGACTTGAAATTTCTCCCTGTGAATCTGCCACCTTTCCTTGTCGCTCCACTGTACCTGTCTCTTGTCTCTGCCCAATTTAGTCTGTTGTAGAGCAAAGTTTAGTGAACCCTCTCTGGATCTTTCAGGTTAGTCTGTCCTCTTCACAGATGACATGGACTGTCACATTTCATCTATGACCTAAACTCAGCAGCTCTTTGCCAAAATGCAAATGGGAGTAGTATCCAGTGTCACACAGAGAAGGAAGAGATCTGACTCGCAAAGAAGGTGAGGATTTGGACTGGATTTCAAAAGGAGGAGGGTTCCAAGCCACCCAGGACAGAAAGGGGCATCACCAGAAGAGTCACACAGAATCACTCCGAAGAGTGAGAAGTCTTATTCCTGGGGAGGAGGACCCAGGGACACACACAGAGATCAGAATTCCACCAGAAGGCACTATCAAAGTCACCCTGGAGGGAGGGTTAAGTGCATGAAATAGAGAAAGTTCAGGGCCACTGGTCCTGGATTAGAATTAAAAGGCGTGCCTGTTGGAGTATGCCTTACATGAGGAGGCTCCAAGTTCTTCCATAGTGAGCCAGATCATCAGAAATTCTTAACTACCCGAGTATTTGAATAACAATAATGAATTATAGCATATAACCTATTCACTCAGGGTGCATGACTACTGTATCAATACGTCAACAATAGTTCAGGGTGACAGAAATCACAGACAACCTCTTTGACCCAAGAAGCCTTATTTATGTAAAGCAATGCCTTACAAATTTTGACCATGGCCAGCATTAGTACTTTCTATATGGCTTTATAAATATCTACCTATCTATATACATACATATATATGTATATTATACATATACATATTATACTCAGAACACAAAGGAGTCACAAAATGATGTTTCCCCTTTTAACATGTGTGGCACTCTGATATTTTATTTGTTTGTTTGTTTGCTTGTTTATTTTTATTTTACATCCAAGTTAGTTAGCATATAGTGCAATGATTTCAGGAGTAGATTCCAGTGATTCATCACCTATCTATAACACCCAGTGCTCATGCCAACAAGTGTCTTCCTTAATGCCCCTTAATGCCCTTCCTTAATGCCCCATTTAGCCCATCCCCCCAACCACAATCCCTCCAGCAACCCACAGTTTGTTCTCTGTATTTAAGAGTCTCTTATGGTTTGTCCCCCTCCCTGTTTTTATATTATTTTTGCTTCCCTTCCCTTATGTTCATCTGTTTTGTATCTTAAATTCCACATGACTGAAATCATATGATATTTGTCTTTCTCTAATTTCACTTAGCATAATACCCTCTAGTTCCATCCACGTAGTTGCAAAGGGCAAGATTTCATTCTTTTTGATTGCCGAGTAATACTTCATTGTATATATAAACCACATCTTCCTTATCCATTCATCTGTCAATGACATTTGGGCTCTTTCCATACTTTGGCTATTGTTGATAGAGCTGCTATAAACATGGGGGTACATGTGCCCCTTCAAAACAGCACACCTGTATCCCTTGGATAAATACCTAGTAGTGCAATTCCTGGGTCGTAGGGTAGTTCTATTTTTAATTCTTTGACGAACCTCCATACTGTTTTCCAGAGTGGCTGCATCATTTTGCATTATAACCAGCAGTGCAAAAGAGATCCTCTGTTTCTGCAACCTTGCCAACATCTATTATTACCTGCATTGTTAATGTCAGCCATTCTGACAGGTGTGAGGTGGTATCTCATTGTGGTTTTGATTTTTATTTCCCTGATGATGAGTGACATTGAACATTTTTTCATATGTCTGTTGGCCATCTGGATCTCTTCTTTGGAGAAGTGTCTATTCATGTCTTTTGCCCATTTCTTCACTGGATTATTTGTTTTTTGGGTGTTGAGTTTGATAAGTTCTTTATAGGTTTTGGATACTAACCCCTTATCTGATATGTCATTTGCAAATATCTTCTCCCATTCCGTTGGTTGCCTTTTAGTTTTGCTGATTGTTTCCTTTGCTGTGCAGAAGCTTTTTATCTTGATGAGGTCCCATACTGACAGCATGGGGCCTACTTGGGATTTGCGCTGTCTCCCTCTTTCTCTGCTCTTACCCCACTTGTGCTCTCCCACTCTCTCTCTTTCCCTCTCTCACTATAAATAGACATAAGCTTTTTAAAAAATCCTAAATTATTAAGTCCAAAATGTACATCTTCATGCCATACACTCTTCTGAGCTATATACTCCCATATCCACCTATATAACTTTACTTGACACTATCACAGACATCTCAAATTTAACATGTCCAAAATAAAACTCTCAATTTACTCTCATTAAAAAAAACAAAACAAAACTATCTCTTACCCTCAATCCTCCCTATTTCAGCAAATGGCAACATCATCCACCCAATTGCTCAAATCAGGCACCACCTAAGGATTAACTTGATTCTCTCCCACATCAATCTATCAATGATGTCTCCATTGTAATCACAAAACGTATCCTGGGGGCGCCTGAGTGGCTCAATCCGTTGAGCTCCCGACTTCAGATCAGGTCATGATCTCACGGCTGTGAATTCGAGCCCATGTCGGGTTCTGTGTTGACAGCTCAGAGCCTGGAGCCTACTTCGGATTCTGTGTCTTCCTCCCTCTCTCTCTGGCCTTTCCCCACTCACGGTCTCTCTCTCTCTCTAACTCATTCTCCACTTCTCATCTTTTCCTCTGTAACAGATTCTCCATAGAGCCACAAGAATGACTTTAAAATGTAAATCAGATCATTGCACTCCACTACTTGAAACACTTCAATGGTTTTCCAGTGCAACTATCGCAAAATATAAACTCCTCATATCGCACACTGAGAATCTCTTCTGCATGTCCTCTTGCATGCATCAGGACTCACAATAATTTCTGCCATATCATATGGTCTGAGTTAAAGAACAGGCTTTACTGGAGTAAGAGAAAACTCCTATCAACACCAGAAATAAAAGCATGGCTCCTCTTCATCCTCCTATGATTACACGGAGCACAGTTCGGTTAGCAGTGTACTTTCGTATGCCAATGGAGGTGTCTCACCCTCCCTGCTGTTCTCACAATTCTTGTAATAACAGTGTGAAAACAACTTTGTCAGTAGGAAAAGAAACAGTCTTAGTGCCAGAAAATCTGGATTTGGGAAGCCAGCTATTTACAAGAGTTGTCTGAGAAAACAGCGGGCCGACACACGCAGACCCGGAGGCCACAGGACGTTATAGCTCCCGCTGGTGTTAGAGTCAACAGTTCCGTGGCAACTGAGCTTATGCGAAGCACTTTCGGGTGGGAGAAGTGAAAGAAAGCCTTTTCCCAGCTAGCTTGTGGTCCCGACAACCTAGATTGAAGTCCTAGAGTTATTTTTTGGACTTTTCTCATTGCTATATAAAACTCCTACAAGAAGAATGGTATTTCCCAGGTTGTCTAGGACAATCCTGGCACGTGCCTGTCACTCCAAGTAACTATTAACAATTCCCCCATATCAGTGCTTTCCTCACTGAACCGTCAGGCCCTAGGCGCAGACCTTGACACACAGCAAAACTTCGGTAAATATATATTGAAAAAATAAGTTTTCTAAAGCTAGCTTATTTTTTTAGCTCAAGTTTTAGATTAATTTTTTAACTGCCACTGACTCAACATTGTTTCTAAAAGTTATTTTTGTTACTGGAATAGCTGTTAACTCATTTACACAGCTGTATTCCATCCTGTGTGCATTTATTTACCATTCTCTGGCTTGCTGATTGTGCTATTATGTACATTATTGCTAAGAACACCTTTGGACAGGTTTCTTGGGCCACAGGGGCAAGAGCTTCCTATAGGTGTACCTTAAAGATGGAATAACTACAGGGGCGCCTCGGCTCAGTCGGTTGGGTGTCCATCTTCGGCTCAGGTCATGATCTCACGGTCTGTAAGTTCGAGCCCCGTGTCGGGCTCTGTGCTGACCACTCAGAGCCTGGAGCCTGCTTCCGATTCTGTGTCCCCCCTCTCTGTCTGCCTCACTCATGCTCTGTCTCACTCTGTCTCTCAAAAATAAATGTTAAAAAAAATTTTTTTAAAGATGAAATAACTACATGAAATTTCAACACAAATTAATGCCAAAATGTTTTCCGAAAAGGAGTTGCCAATTTACCCTCTCCCCACCAGCACGTAAGTTTCCACTGGTATACAATATCCTCCCTCACACCCTGTTCTGTCAAATGTGTTTTCATTTGCGAGTGTGGAGGGCTTAAAATGAAATCTCATTGCAGCTTCTGGTTTGCATTTCCGTGATTATTTTTATTTATTTTTTCAAATATTGGAAGTACATTTAATGTTTAAGTTAACATATTGGGAAGGTAGGAAATCAAAACAAGGTGGAAAGAACAAGAAACTACAGGCCTGACAAGCCATATGGAGAGTCAAGTGGAAAGTAAACAATTGAGAATACAATAAGTGCATTTAATATACAATATATGTGTAAACATTTTGTTTCAGTTTTAGTTAACATACAGTGCAACAGCAGTTTCTAGAGTAGAATTCAGTGATTCATCACTTACATACAACAACCAATGTTCATCACAAATGCCCTCTTGAATCCCCATCACCCATCCAGCCCATCCTGCACCCACCTCCCTCCAGCAACCCTGTTTGTTCTCTATCATTAAGCGTTTCTTACGGCTTGTTTCCTTCTCTTTTCCCCCTTCCTACATGAGTGAGATCATATGGTATTTGCCTTTCTCTGACTGACCTATTTCACTTAGCATAATACACTCTAGCCCCATCCACAACATTGCAAGTGGTTTTCCTTATTAATGAAGTTGACCACTTTTTCACATATGAATGGATTATTTATAGGAATGGCTATTTATAGGAATCCATAGAATGGATTATTTATATTTCACAGGCTCTGTGTCTTTGCCCATTTTTCTAACCTGTTGTCTCCTTGTTGCTTTGTAGGCCTTCCTATATTCTAGATCGTATTTTTTTTTTGCTTTGTAACCCTTATATATTCTAAGTTATATTTCAGTTATATGATTGCAAATATCTTCTCTCCAGTTTGTGACTTGTCATTTTGCTTTCTTTCCAGTGACTTTCTATAAACAAGTTATTTTTAACAGTTAAATGTATCCCTCTTCTCTGTATTTACATTTTTGTTTAAAAGAAAAAATTTCTATGCCACCAGATCATAAAGACATTGTATTATAGTTTCTTCCAAAATTTTTAACATTTTGCCTTTCACCTATGTCTTTAAATCACCAAGAATTGATCTTTGCATAAGGTGTAGATATCTGATTTCATTTTCTTCTGCATGGATAACAAATCTCCCTGGCATAATTGAAACAATCTAGACCCACTGATCTATGCCACTTTTATCCTTTTCTACATGTGCATGGTCTGTTTCTGGGTTCTCTTTGCTACACCACTGCCCTGTTTATTCCTGTATCCATAGAACAGTTTTTTATCACTATAGGTTTCATTCTAAAAAGGCTTGCCGACTGGCAGAGCAAGTCCCCCATCTCACTCTTCTTCAGAAGTATGTTGTGTGATCTTGGACCTTTGCCAATCAATGCATCTTTAGAGTCAACTTGTCCAGTTGTCCCCAAGAAACTGGGAATTTTTGTTTTGATCTGTAACATCAATGTGGGGAAGGGTTGAGATCTTTACATGATTGATGCTTACAATAAACATGATTTACCAATGTGTTTAGTCTTCTTTTAATGTATTTCAATCAAGTTTCATAATGTGCTCCACAGAGACCACACTCTTGGAAGACTCATTTTCTGATGCTCTTGTACATGGCATCTTCACTGCTGTTTGCAGTTGACTTTTGTAAACTGATCTTATTTCCAGCAACTTTTAATTATTCATCTACAGATTCTTTTCTTTCATGGTTTCTGTGTAATCACGGCATTTGTAACTTTCTTCCTTTCCATCTTAATACGTTTTCTTTCCTTCCCAACTATGCTTGCTAAAGCCTCAGTACAAACAACCTGTCCAAGAGAAGTAGTGATAAGACATCCTTGCCTTTTTCATTTTACGAAAAATCCTCTTCTAATTTCAAGTCTGTTTGAGGCACACCTTTGACACATATCCTTTGTTTTTATCTCCAAACCACATGTCAATATTAGCATGTCATCAGGGAACTCCCTTTTTTCAGTGTGTCGCCTACTTATGCTCGTTTCCGTTTAGTTTAGAACCTGTCACTTGAAGAAGTCCGTTTCTTCCTGCAAGCCCAATGCTACAGATTGAACTGTGTCCACTCAACATTCACATATAGAAGTCTAATCCCCAATGTGACTACATTTTGAGATAGGGCCAGTAAGAAGATAAAGTGAACCCAGGCCATAAGGGTGGGGCCCTGACACAACTGCATTAGTGTCCTTATAAGAGACACCAGAGTCCACGCTCTGCCAGCACAAATAGGAGGCCATGTGAGGACACGGTGAGGTGGTAGCCACTTGTAAGCCAGCAACATGGGCCTCCCAGGAAACCAACCATCCTGCACCCCGTTCTGAGACTTCTAGCCTCCAGAATCGCAAAACGTCTGTTGTTTAAATCACCCACTCTATGGTATTTTGTTATGGCGGCCCGAACTTAGATTCCCTAGAATGCAATAAAAACTATGTCATACTTAGGATCTGGTTATTTTGCAGTGGGACACCTCCTCACTCCAGATTAGCTCGTCTGCTATACTGCCAGGAGAAGCAGAAGGTCAGTACTTCTGTTCTTATTTACGTGCTACTTTAGTAAACAAGGGGCTGTTAACTAAGGGTCCTCATTTCAGGCTTCAGGCAAAATTAAACTATTTGATGAAAAAAAAGTTTGTATTTACCCTTTTTAAGGTATTTACTAAGGATCCGCGTACATTTTATGTCCCAGTCCCTCCCAAAATTAAGAATGAGACCTAGGTTAAAAGTCTGAGAGACTGTGGCAGTAGACGTGATATTTTACTTCTACCAGTAGTGAACGGTCTTAGAAGAGAAAGAACTGAAGTAATGAATTGTGTATACGGAGATAAAGAATGTGTGAATTAGTAAGAATTAGGTTCAAATGCAAAGCACAAATAAGTGGCTTAAACAAGGTAGAGATTTATTTGTGTCTCCCAAAGAAGTCCAGAGGTAGACTGTCCAGGACCGCGATGGTGGCTCCATGGTCATCACGGACTCCAGCCTCTTCCATCTTCCATCCTGCAGATAGTCTTGTGGTCTAAAATGGCTACTGGAGATTCTCAGCCATCATGTCCACATTTCAGACCAGAAAAAGCCAGGTGAGGGTCTGGAGAAGCACAAAGGATGAGCCTCCCAACAGAGCTAATCATTTAAGGAGCTTTCCTGGAAGCACCACCAAATGGCGTCTGCTTCTACCCCCTTAGCAACAGTTAACTGCAAAGGAGAACAGGAATGCAGTATTTCAGCTGTGCACACTGTCACCCCCAATAAAACATGGGCTCTGTAAATTAATGGGTTCTGTAGAAAGGATAATAATGGATATTGGGCAGTGTATTCATCATGTTTCTTATTTTCTGTATTTTATTATCCTTTGACATCCTGGAGTCTGGCAGACCTTGGGAGGAACTAACTCCTTCCCAACATCAGCTAATTCCTGGAAATAGTAAACACTTGCCCAAGAGCATGTCTTTCATATGCAAACCAACCGATCCTGATTCCATACCTGCCATCAGCCTCCTTTTATCAGGCTCCTGCAGTCCAGAACACTGTTTCTCTGCTCAAAGGTACCAGACAACTAGAGACCCCCCCCTTCGGCCCGGAGCCTGGTGAAAATCATTCGTCCCACGAAAATCACAATAAAAGCTTTAGGCCTGCCCTGGGGCTCCCCCGGTGGCTCTAGTGGTGTGGCATGTGCCCTCCTCTTGGCAACTAGAATAAACTCTTTCAAGACAGTTTCTTTATGTCTGTCATCTTACCACACCGGATTAACACAAATCCCACCTACATTGTAAAATGGGTAAGCCACTGGAAACCTCTCCCACGATACGGTTTTCCACAGCAGAAAGCTGGAATCTTGGCAACATTTGTTATCTCACAAAATATGCTTAAAATGTGTTTGGCAGAAGAGAGGAGTCCCTCATCTCCACTTCTCTTCTGAGCTCCACTCGTTAATCATCAAATAGAAGCCAGGAAGTCTACAACTCAACTATGTTCAGAACTACTCCTGATCTTCCCTCTTCTCACACCTGTTCCCACGTTCATGTTTCTTAGTCTCAGAAACAAAACGTCACTATCCACACAGCTGCCCGAGCAGCTTCAGAATGATCTCTTCGTGGCCCTTCTCTTCCCACCAGCACCTACTGTCCCCAGGGTGTCCTGGACAGGAGTTCCATGCTCTCAGTATCCCTAACCAGGAGCACAGCACGGGATCTGGCACATAACTGTTGCACAGTGAACGAACCAACGTGAACCCCAAACTCTCCATATGTCCCCTGTAATGCACACTCTGCTAACCTTTCGAGGCTCTTGCAGGAGCTTCCTAACGGCCTGCAAGCTTTCCCCACTTCTAACCCTTCACAGGCCTTCACTTCTTTCTCAAGCACAGTTCTGATACGTCCATTTCAAAACATGCAGCTCCCCATTGCCAAAGTCCTCTGTAAGCTTTCAAGGCTCTTTATGATCCAGCCCCAACCCCTTTTTCATGTTTTATCTTTCACGGATCCATATGCTTTTATGTTTCTGGACCTTTGTTCATGCTGTTTCCTCTGCTGAAAACTAATCTAATAACTATTCTCATCTGTGTCCACAGGACTTTATTTCTACCATCACTAGACTACTCCTACCACAGCACGCTTTGTACACAGGCTCCTGCCTCTGTCCTCCCCATCCAGCCCCCATCATCCTAGATTGTGAGCCCCTTCAATGCAGTAATCCTGTTATATTTATCCCTATATCCAGGCCTGTATGCTTGCAAGGTTTAAAGCAGGTGCCCAAGTGACTTTTAAGTTTAAAAAGATGCTCAGATTAACTGTAAATAGCCACGGAAGATTAAAAGCAAACCAAAAAACACTACAAAAGTGGACTACGTTCTCAGTAATCCACAGACATTAACAACAAGAAAGGTCAAGTACAATAAACTAATCTAAAGTTTACAGGCTCCCAGAAGTGTCCCGTGAGACTGGGGAGATGGGCATGGTGACTGAAAGGGATATGCCTTGTTTAAAGTAACTACAAACAACAGTAATAATGGCCAGTAGGCACTGAGCACTGGGTTCAGTTAGCATGTACCAAGTTAGCATGTACCAGTTAGCATGTATTATTCGTTGTGTTCCTCCTAGCAGGCTTATGAAGTAGGACTACTATCATCCCTGTTTTATTCACAGGAAAACAAAACGACAAAAAATCCGAGGCAGGGAAAGTTAAGAAACTCAGCAGAGGTCACTCAGGTGGTAAGTGAAGCAAACCCAGGCTGTGCGACTAACATAACTATTAAGTTAAACCACCTTCTTTTCAAAGGACAGGTGCGGCAGGAAAACTGCAAAATGTTAAGGTGTAGACCTGTATGGACAGACACCACCCTGAGCTCCAAAGCAAATGGATGAAGAGTACAGACAAAAAAGAGAAATTTCATTATTGTGTCTGCATGACTTGGGACAACCTAAAAAGCTACACACCATCCTATCACAGACTGTGGGAACAGCACAAGGACATATACAGTAGTGGGGGGGGGGGGGGGGGGTATAACGCCGTTGACGCCTGCCAACAGTCTCATTCTCTAAAAAGTGAGCCTGTCAAATTCTTGCACAATCTTGCTGACAGTTTCAACTCTCAGTAGGAAGGAAACAATTAGAAGGAACAATGAAAGGAGGAGACGCCATAAACCTACTTTAACCAGTAAAGAAACATGGCTTGATAACAAGGGATCAAGAGGAATCAGTAAAGATAACCTAGCAGAAAAATTAACTGTGATCTATTTTCCTATAGGATCATCAGACTGAAAATGAGAAAGAATAAAGAGGTGGTGGTATTTCTCCCTAATTCTACCCCAGCCAAAACCTCTGATGTAGTGGGACTCCCAGGGTGACTTAGACACACCCTGCAGGGCTAAAAGTTAGCAGTGGGGGTTCTGGATAGTTGGGCCAGTGGAGGTGGGACGCAGTGGGAAGCAGACTGTAGGCAGAGAACAAAATGCAAACTTCACATACCTACACTCAAACTCCAGCTGTGCCTCTTATAAGCTGCATGACTTTGACATGTTACTTAACCACGCAGTTTCAGGTTTCCTCACCTGCAAAATCAGGATAATACCACCTCTTAGGGTAATAGTGAAATGAGACAATGATAAAAAGCACTGAGCTCAGGGCCTGGCACCTAGTACATACACAAAAAGGTCAGCCTTCAATATGGTCATTGTTTTCCCTAAGAGATTTCTCTGTAACTCACGAAGTTTTCTACAACGATTTGCTTGCTGTTACTCCCACCAAGCTTCACAGCACTTAATGCAAACCCTGACAGAAAAATAAGTGAGCCTGCCTTCATTTTCATGTCAATGTTTCAGTGCAATCCAACCAAACATTTTGAAAGCCCTATAATGTCACTTTGCTAGGCTAAGCTGGACAGGGACAAATGGGTAGTCTGAGTAAAAGATAAGCCCACCTTCAAGAACTGCACAATCTCTTTGGGGAACAAAGGGAAACCACCAATAATTCCTCCTGAGCTGCAAAGGTTAGGCTGCAACCCAGTTGGCAATGACAAGAAATCCCCAAAACAGCCACAAAAACATGTCTTTGGTATTTTTGGATGTCTCTGGATCAACTGCCCAGTCGTTTTTAAGAAATGAATGACTCTTTGAAAACTACTGACAGCAAACAGTGGATCTCATACGGGTTGGTCTTTAAAGTCAATTGTTGTAGGTTATATACACGTATTAAGAGGAAAAGAAAAGAAAAAGAAGAGAAAAAAAGGTAAGTGAAGTATCTGAGCATGCACTACAAAGATGCAGACAATGGAGGGAAATACATGAAAGATATCTTGTTCGCCTCTAGGACAGGAAGCAGTAAGTACTAAATGAAGGTCAATCAGCAGTGCCAGCCTGGCTTGGAAATAACGGAAAGATTTTTGTTTTCCAAAAGTGAAAACAGTTTATTTGGTTTTTATTGTCAAAAGTAATATAAGCTCAAGGCTAAAAAACAGTAAGAATAATAAGGAAACTCACACATAATCCCCCTATCCAGAGATCATCACAGCCTTTTGATGTTTCTCCTCCCAGACTTTTACTAAACATATATTCATATCTATTACTTCTTTTTCAAAAATGGGAGAGTACCACACGTGCTGCTACCTTCTCTCCCACACCTCCGTGTATCCTACTCATCTTCCCACCCGACGTGGAATCCCAAAATCAAAGTCACACGGCAGTTTTCCACAGGAATATTCCCTGACACCATGAAAAGATGACAAAGGGAATGCAAGACACAAAACGTGGGGCTACAAGACCCCTACCGACTGTTAAAGCTACCAGGTTCCACACATCTACTCCGAGAGCAGCTTGGGAGAGGTACAGAGTTCTCAGCACCCAGGGCTGCCCGAGGAAGGGAAGGGCAGAGTCCATGCTCTGGGAGCTGCCCAGTTGCGGACCTCACATCCGCACCATCAGCCTCGTGCCGAGGCCTCTGCACCGAACACCCGTCTCTGAAGGCCCTGCTGCCCAACCTCAGAGCCTTCCAGGCAACCTGCAGCGGGAGGGCGGCGACGCCTTCGGCTCACAGGGATCCGGCGGGGCGCACCTTTCTGCCCCTGCGCCCTGGACTCAGAGCTGCTCTGGGCTGGTCACTGAATTGGTCTGTTCACCTATTACCTTCCCAAAGCACAGATTCATCACACTATTTAAACAGGTATACTAATCTGCAGAACTTCTCACGACTTTTAAGGAATATAAAAGCAGCTTTTGCTAACGAAGAGTTGCCCAAAGATCAATTTTATCTACATTTTCCTTAAGGAATGTGGCATAAAGAAGTGAGGGCTACATCACCAGACAGTTTTAACGTATAAACTCACAAAGCAGGGTTCATGTACTGATTAATGGTCCCAGCTGCAGGAAAAAGACGGCTGATATGAGGAAACGGCAATTCCTTTTCTACTGTTCCTGGACAAGAAGAGAGAGAAGCTGAAGAATTCCATCTTTACCCTGACCCAACTGTACCATAAGTGCAAAAAGGGGCTCAGGTGTGGGTCCATCAGGCAGCATGTGAACCGGGAACCCGTGACAGTCTAGCATGACCTAAACCACAGTCAGCACCCTGCTCTCAGGCACAGAGGACAAGACATGCAGTCTAGGGCACCAAAAAACAGGCTGGGCTGGAGGCAAAGCTGGAGCCTGAGTGGCCGAGACAGAATGAGGGACTGCTACAACTTGAACTGGACAACCAGCTCGACAGTGGCCAATTCTAAACAGGCACAGCCAGCTAGCAGACCTGTGGAGGTCTGATGTAAACCTAAAAAGTACAAGAGGCACTGAAAAACAGACTTTACCTTATGTAATACTTATTAGGAAATTACTAGTACTCTGTAATTTCCAGAATCTCATAATGAAAGTAATTGTGTGTACACAGTGATCTTTGTATGTGCATCAAGAGACCAGGTGGAAAAAGAAAAGGAAAATGCCACAGCTCAGGCTCTAACCTACAGAGGCAATGTCAAAGGTAGTTTAGGGGACTCCCCCAAGTTCTGGGTGAGACTAAAAGGATAGAGAATGGGGCTTAGAAAGACAGAAACTAGTGGAACCAGAGCCCCTGTGGCATCACCTGGAAATGAACTAGTTCATCCCTACTTATATTTTGGGTCTCTACTATTGATGAACTCTATTTCATAAGTGTTACTAGTGAAATCTGTCCAAAAACAAAAGATGTGAAGAAAGTAGGTTAGTCTTAAAGCTAGGTTTAGGTTAGATACCAACCCCTGTTCAGCAACCCCCTTCAGTTTGGGCTGAAGCTTAATATCCCATTGGGATCATTCATCTGTCAACATTTATCGAGTACCTATTCTGTGCCAAGCGCTGGTTAAGGTGCAGGAAACAAAAAACATACAGTCCTCGCCATTTAGTAAGAAAGAGTCCTCGCCAAACAGTAAGAAAATCATTATTCACAACCATGGGATAAAGGCCTGACATAGAATACTTAGTGGCTGGATCAGTACTATAATACAAGCATGTATAAAAAGCAAGAGGCCATCCCAAAGGACACCTATCCTTTTGCCATAACATAGATGAACCCAAGTTCATCTGTTTTATACTCTTGTACACAGAAACCATCCCTAAAAGAATAAACAATTAGCTACCAAGGTTTATGAGACAAGGGGGAGTAACAGTCAAAAGTATTATTACTCATTTTATATAAAAGAATATTTTAATTCTTGTCCTTAGGAACTATAAAGACTATACGTGATTTGGAAATGAGACCGTACCAAACAATGGCCAAAGAAGAATCGTCCACTCTATGCCTTTTCTTTGGTCTGGTCGCTCAGAAATATAATATTATCTGTAAAGAAGCCAAAACATAAGTATTATTTTCAGAACTCTTTCTCCATCTCAATTAATCACTCCTCTATAATACACACAAACTTAAATGCTGTTAACTAAAGGACTTGAGAAAAATTCCCAAAATGTGAAGTAACTCCTGCTGTGTTCATTAGTGGCATAAACAACAGGCAAAAATGGAGCTAAAAGCTGGGCTTCAGCTATTTTTCAACAACTCAGACCTTGTCGGAAGACGTGTGATAGTTCCTGTCTTCCCTGAACACAGTTATAACCGCCTGGCAGTAACTTGCTACAAAAGAACTAGTCACCGATTTCAAAGTTTGCAATGCTCTGATCGATGCCATGATACCAGGCAGCACATCCACACACACAAGAGGGCCAAGGCACAATGTTACACATGCTGGAGGTAGAGAGAGGACAAGGTCCAACGTATGGCCTGTTAGCAAACACAGATTTATTGATTTTTTTAAGTAGGCTGCAACACTCACACAGAAGACATTCTAGTTTTAAATTTTAAAACACCCTGATTTTTATATACTCATTCTTGGGAAAACTTTTACTACTCCATATCACAGAGAGAGCATTCTCATACAAGAACATCAGACATTGCACTTAAAACGTTGTCCCAGACAGAGTTAGTTCAGGACAGGCAAAGGAAAAGTAGTAGTACTTCCTGTATAACTTGAAAAGATCTAGATACTCGTAACTTTAAAATTACTTAAAAAGTGGCTATTACATGACAGTATTTATGACTAGTCTTCTAAAAATAGAATATTTTGGTAAAGAACGGTTATTTCAGAAGAGATTAGAACAGACACCACAGCGTAAAATGGCAAGAGTGCCATCCACTGGTGATTAAGTTCTAGACATGGATCCCTAGGAGGAAAAAACATGAACCTACAAAACCAAGCAACCGAATTTAAACTCTATTTCTTTCAATTCAAATGTTACTAAACATCTATTCATTTTTACTACTAGCCATAAATTCACTTTAAAAGCTCAATCAACTCACCCATGCGGTGAATACTAGTTACAAGAAAACAAAATGGCAGATAATCTGAACTGTTTCTACTGAGTAGCTGGTTTGGTTCAGAATAATTCACAGTCCAAAGTTTACCCACACTTTTGGTTTACAACAGAGTATGAAAGTATTAAATAAACACATAATTGATAAAATAAACACAAAATTGATAAAGACTTAGAAATTCAATTATTTTACTAGAAAGTTTGGTTTGGGGGATCCTGGGTGGCTCAGCTGGTTAATTAAGCATCTGAGTCTTGATCCCATCTCAAGGTCTTTAACTCAGGATTGTGAGTTCAAACCTGTGAGTACAAGCCTCCATGCCCAGTGTGGAGAAGGAAGGAAGAAAGGAAGGAAGGAAAGAAAAGAAAGAAAAAGAAAGAAAAGAAAAGAAAAGAAAAGAAAAAGAATGAGAAAGAAAGAAAAAAGGAAGGAAGGAAACAAGGAAGGAAGGAAAGTTTGGTTTTCCACGTTTCCACATAAAAGTCTATTATTTTATTGTTATTTTTTTTAGAGAGAGAGAGAGAGAGAATGCACATGCGTGTGCAAGCAGGGGAGGTGCAGAGGGAAAAGAGAGAGAATCTTAAGCAGACTCGAAGCTTAGCGGGAAGCCCAACACGGGTTTCAATCTCACAACCCTAAGATCATGACCTGAGCCAAAATCAAGAGTCGGACACTTAACTAAGCCCCCCAGGCACCCCCAGAAAAAAATTTTGAACAGGTAGGTATCTCTGGAGACATGGCTCAAGGAAGACTAGGGCATCCAGAAATGAAATACTGTCAAGACACTCAAGAAATTATGGAAGCAAAATGGTCACAAAGGACCTCATCTAAGGTCTGATGAGGTTACAAAGATAATTATATTGGTTTTCAAGGTCAATACACATTCAAAGAAACCAGTAAGAGAATATATTTTTTGACTATTATTTACAACAAATTAGAACTTATCAATATGGTTAAGACATGAACTCTGGAGCAAAGTAAAAGAGAACGATAAAAGGAAAATCTGTCGATTAAAAGAGACTTAAGTTCTCAAGAGTTCTCGCCTCCAGAATTATGAGAAAATAAATTTGCTGCTTAAAAAAAATAAGAAAGAGACTCAAGATATAAGCCATGTAATATAGTGTATGGACTCGTATTTATTAAGCAATCAAAAAAATTTAACCATTGTGATGTCTGGTAAAAATATTTAAATAATTTCTTAATATTAGGTGTGATAACAGCATAGTAGTTATGCCTTAAATAGGAATCCATATCTTTCAGATATACCTATTGAAAACACTTATGGATGAAATAATATAATGTCTGAGATTCACTTCAAAATAATACAAGTGTAGGGGCGCCTGGGTGGCTCAGTCGGTTAAGCGTCCGACTTCGGCTCAGGTCATGATCTCGCGGTCCGTGGGTTCGAGCCCCGCATCGGGCTCTGTGCTGACAGCTCAGAGCCTGGAGCCTGTTTCAGATTCTGTGTCTCCCTCTTTCTCTGACCCTCCCCGGTTCATGCTCTCTCTCTGTCTCAAAAATAAATAAATGTTAAAAAAAAAATTAAAAAAAAAAAAATAGTAATAATCCAAGTGGAGGAAAAGTGGGTTGGGGCTATAGAAGAAATCACACTTGCCATCAGTTGGTAACTGTTGAAGCCAAATGATACATTTCCTTTTTTTTACTTTTCTATATTTGTGTATGTTTGACGTTTTCCATAATTTAAAAAAATCAATTTTTAAATGATGCCTAGGGGCACCTGGGTGGCGCAGTCGGTTAAGCGTCCGACTTCAGCCAGGTCACGATCTCACGGTTCGCGAGTTCGAGCCCCGCGTCGGGCTCTGGGCTGATGGCTCGGAGCCTGGAGCCTGTTTCCGATTCTGTGTCTCCCTCTCTCTCTGTCCCTCCCCCATTCATGCTCTGTCTCTCTCTGTCCCAAAAATAAAATAAACGTTGAAAAAAAAAAAAAAAATTTAAAAAAAAATGATGCCTAACATTGGCGTATCTCAAAAGTTCATAAACTGAGACATTACTTTCTTTCATTCCCATCTACTTATTAAAAAAAAAAAAATTATGTTTCTCAGTATTTACGTCCATAAAAACAAACAAAAGAACAAAATTAACGTTTAACAACTGTCTTATTAATTTTTCCAAGAGGTTAAAAAAAAAAGGAACCATCTCCCTCATTAAAAAACGTATTTCTAATAAAATTTCAGTTTTCATATTTATATATTAAAATTGTTTCGGTCACATATGTTCTAAAAACAACTATAATGATAACCCAATCAAAAAATATATAACATTTAGAGCCTTAATATCACATAATTTTTTAATATTTTAAAATTTCTATTTAGGTATGTATTTTTGTTACAAACATAATACAATGAATAATAAAAAGTTCTGAATTGTACAATATATGTTAAAATACCTTTCTTAGAAAATGGAAAAACAAGTTCGGAGAACAAGAAATAACAAAATTTCCAAATGCTTAAGAGCTTGTTCAATTTTTTAAAAAAAATGATGAGTATCAAACTGCTATGGTATTTAGAGCCACTGATACATTTCAGGGTAACAACTTCTTACTGAAAAAAAATTTTTACGTCAACTTACGTATGTCCAAAAGGACTATATCTTTTCAAACTTCTTGTAGAATTTTCAAAACAGTTTGAAAACTCTGCTCTAGGAGATATCTTCCTTTTTCTTTTCTTTTTAATGTTTTGATTTATTTTTGAGAGAGAGCACAAGAGCATGAGCAGGGGACGGGCATGGAGAGATGAGGACAGAGGATCGGAAGCGGGTTCCGCTGACAGCAGAAGAGCCCAATGCAGGGCTAGAACTCATGAACCATGAGATCACGACCCAAGCCAAAGTTGGACACCCAACCGACTGAGCCACTCAGGCGCCCCCCTAGGAGGTATCTTCTTAATCTTTAAGCTTTGTGTGTCCATGTTTCCTACATTGTTTGCATTTTCTTAGGAACTTAAAAATCATCATGTTCTGGGGTGCCGGGGTGGCTCAGTCAGTTAAGCATCTGACTTCAGCTCAGGTCATGATCTCACAGTTCACGAGTTCAAGCCCCACATTGGGCTCTGTGCTGACAGCTCAGAGCCTAGAGCCTGCTTTGGATTCTGTGTCTCCCTTCCTCTCTCTGTCCCTCCCCCATTCACGTTCTGTCTCTCCGTCTCTCTTTCAAAAATAAACATTAAAAAAAAAATTTTTTTTAAATCATCATGTTCAGCACCGAGCAGGTTCTCAATAAATCTGCACAAATGTCTAATGCGCCTCACGGAGGTGTAACTCTACCTTGGCACAGGCTACTGCCTGTTTAGGCCATGTCCTCAGACACTAAAGTTTTTTTTACTTCAAACAGTAAGGACCAACAGACACTCTACTCAAAAGTTACTTGTGAAATGAAAGTGAGCACAGAGAGAATTTTCTGAAGGAACTGTAGAAACCATAGCAAATCCCTGAGCCACACTAGCAATTCTCACGGTGAGTTGCCTGACCATCTTGGCATCTGTACCCAAAGTCCCTGTTAAAGTTACTTATAAGAAGCCAAGCGTTTTAAAAGGGAAGAGGGAGGAGGGAACAGCTGTTACCACAAGCTTCTTACCAGCTATGATTGTTGTTGCCTGTCGCCTCACATTGTTTTTATCTGTGTATTCACCATAGTCGACTTTCCCTTCCACATAGATACGGGACCTGATAAAAATAAAATTCACTTTTCAGTCCGGAGATTCTAATCTGTTTGAAAAGACAGTCAGGTGAGAGCAGGAACAAGTACACACTGAGGATGAATACAGAACCAAGTATAACCTCATTTTTGCCACCGCATCTCAACATTCAAAATTAGGAATATTAAGAGTACTAAAACAAAGTCCACACAGACCTGACACATTTAGGTAAGAAGGACAACGTTCTCAGCCTTGAGCTGACTGTGGTTCTTCAAGTTGTAAAAACTAAAGTGACTTTAAGACCATGAAATGGGGGAGGGGGGGGCACACCAAATGGCTCAGTTGGTTGAGCATCTTGACTCTTGATTTTGGCTCAGGTCATGATCCCAGGATTGTGGGATCAAGCCCCACGTTGGGCTCCTCGTTGAGCATGCAGCCTACTTGAGATTCTCTCTCCCTCTGCCCCTCCCCTGCTTGAGCGTGCATGTGCACACATGCTCTCTCTCTCCCCCTCTTAAAAAAATTTTTTTTTAAAAGACCATGAAATGGAAGAGCAACATAATGGCATCCTTTAAATCTCTGGGACTGACTTCCAATCTGCCATTTTTCTTCACCTTTTATTTTTGACCCCCTAACAGATTTGTTGATTTTCACTTATTTTTCAATTCCTTTCCATAGTCATGTTCATGAATTTATTTTCCAGGGACTTAGATCATTAAAATTCAAAACAGAGGTTCTGGCGTAGTATTTTACTTAGACTTAATCACTAAGACCATTTCTGCATTGTTTAGAAGGCTGAACTAGAAGACAACTATAACTCTGATTTTAAAGGATAGAAAATGCATGCTAGCATTTATTTTCAGAGTCTACCCTTACCAAAAAAGCATAATATAGGAGACAAAACTGGTAAAATGATCGGGTGTCGAATATACACATAAACCGCAGATATTTTCCTTGAAATTTCCTGTATTTATACGTATGTGTAGATGCACAAATTTATTCGTACATATATAAAGGACTAAGAAAGTAAATAGGAAAAAAGGAACACAGTTTATTGAAAAGAAACAGAAACTTTAGTTATTCCTGAAATTGTTTTCCATGAAATCTATTTGACTTCTATAGAACTAGCACATTTCTAAATATATTAACTATGAATACAACTGCTGTTCAACATACGCTTTTGTCTTTCCACGGGTTTGGAGATGACACTTTTTATCTATACACTAAGCATTCCAAAAGGGAGCCGAACTAAAATTACCAAATATAAAACAACAGCTGTGAACACTGCCATAATACCTCACCTGTGCCAGGCTACACACATTCCAGATCCTGTACTAAGGACTCCATGCAGATGCCAAGAGGCAAGACACCCGCCGTGGGGATCCCTGGCTGCGGCGGCATCGGAACTCCTAACAGCATGGGTTGCACCTGCTCATACGGTGCTCAGTACACTTTGCCTTCTCTCTTGCCTCATCTGCTTCTGTTTATGTATACCTGTTATTTGGCCTAAATTATAAATTCTTAGCAAGCGAAACCATGTTCTATGTATCTGTGAATTAGACACACAGCGACACACCGTGCATATAACACTAAGCTCTGAGTAAGTATCAAGTTAACACAGAGTTATTAGAATAAAGGAGGTAGGCATTCCCTGAGAACACCGGTTACCAGTTTTTTTAAACCATTCAATCTGTAAGATCCTTCTTTCTCAACTTACCCCTTTTTCACATACTGATACGCCACATCTCTGAGGCCTGGTCGGAATACTGATATTCTGTGCCATGTCGTCTTTTGACTGACATCACCTAAATCTCAAGAATAGAAAATGTGGTTATAAACGCCAGCAGACCAAACCAATGCCAAAAGACAACATGCCCAGCAAAACCAACGTCACAATTTCGAAGAGAAAAGCACAGAATCAGAGAAGATTCTTTCTAAAAGCACCTCATATCTAATTAGCTGAGAATAATGTCTATTTATTGCTGATACAATTAAAACCCCAGTCTGTATACTCACCCATTTGGTATACTTCACTCTCCCCTGACCGCCACATCTCATTCGTTGCTAGAGAAAATATTGTGACCGGGTTCTTCCCTTCCACCTGTCTCATGACGGGGTCCTGACCCACTCGCCCAAGGAGCTGCACACGGTTCAGAGCTGAAACAACGTGCAAATAAAAGGAGCTTGAGAGAAAGTACAGAAGAGGAACAGCTACAAATATTACTTCAATTTCAATCTCAGCATTGAGCAAAACCCAAGTTCTACACGTTCAGAAGGTAAGTTGAAGGGACAAGTAAAGGCCATATCGGAGAGAAAAGAGGATTGGCAAGAAAGGAGAAAATATTTTTTGAGAAAGTAGCCCACAAACAAACACTAAGTTCTTTACTTTACCTTAAATTCTTTGAAATACCTTTTAAAAAAAAAAACCGTATGGTTAAAAAAACAAATCTGAGATCTGAAAATCTTTATAAATACACAGGACTACTCCATGAAAGAACAGCTTTCACAAAGCTTCACTCTCTCAGCCAAATAGCACATGACCTTGGAAGAATTAGATAACCAGATAGGACTCAAGGAGATTCTAGAAGGCCCCTGCAGCCTGATGGGGCAAGGCCAAGAGTGGAGAGCCCAAAAGGAGCCAAAGGCATGACGATTACCTGCATGTAACGCAACCAGTGCACCTCTTCTACCACACATTTAAGAACAAACAACATACTTTAAACTTGGAAATTAGCCACTACTTACATCTTTCAAGAACCAAGCTGCTGGCTATTTCAGACTCATGTCTTACGAACTGATGAAACACCTAAAGGGGAATAAATCAGTGAAATGGTTTTAATTTGGGGGGAAAGGTACACCCAAACAGAAGACCTGCTCACACTCAGTCACCATTTGGTTGACAGGTCCTACAGCATTCACGCCCAGAACACAAGCAGTGCCCTTCACGTGTCCCCCCACCACAGTGCCAGGAGGACCATGCAAATGCTTGAGGGCCAATCTACTACAGAAGCCCAAAGGTACACAGAGCCAGACGGCATGCCCAGGAAAGCTAATTTAGAATCCTCTCCTGGTTCTTTCGTGGTAACCCTCCTGATTATGGTGCTTCCATAGTTGTGCAAAAAAAGGTCAAATCATATATATGCTGGAAAAATTCATGCTTTTGATAGACCAAAGAGAAAAGTCTAAGACAAATCTGATTCTCTGATAAGGTACAAAAATAGGACTATTCAAGTCAGTCTGTCAGAGGAAGGCAGTAACTGACACAAACTGGTGGCGGCATTCAATGATCTTGCAGCTATCACTACTGAAGACCAGCTAAGTGCTTTACCTCTTACAAATTAATCCTCAGAATAAATGTATACACTGTGTAAAATTATCCCTACTTTGGAGATGAAAAAAATGAAACTTAGAGAGATTAAGTAACGTGCCCAAAATCCTACAGGAAGTAACCGGCAAGTCATGCTTGGAACCCAGGGCCATCCAACACCAAGGCTGCCACTGTTCCCACCGCCCTCTGCTGCCTCCTTAAGGACATTCTGTTCAAGGGCTACTGCCATGGTAGGAGCACAGGTCACCAGGCACATTGCTGATTTCAACGTTCAGAGAGCTAACCATTACATCAGAGAAACAGGTATCATATGGTAGCACTGTTAATATAAAAAGCAAACATCCACCAACCAAATGGACAGCCATTCCTGGAATACTGTTGACTATGGAATCCTACCACTGTGTTTTGGGGCGGCAGGTGGTTAAGAAATAAAGATGGAGTTATAACACAGCAAAGACTCAAGCAAACTAGAACTTGTGTCATACTTCTAGAAATGTACCAATTTAAGTACTGAGGTGAGCCAGAGCTCCTCAGTCTTATAGGATAATATGTCTCATTGTGGGCATACAAAAATTAAGACCTACTAGAAAAACAGAAATAGGTAAAGAATTAACTGGGATAATTTTTAAAATTAAATTCTTAACTTTTACATCTAGCTTTAAAGATTTCTTAAAGCATTAAGACAGTTGTTAACTTTCCTGTTTCACATTTACACACACACACACACACACACACACACGCAAAACGTTAAAAGTCTGTATAGGTTAAAGTGAGGATCCAAGAATACAGAGTTAATTCTATAGTAGAGGGAGGGAGATGAGAACAGGTTTCACAGAGCAACAGCTTCTTCATTAATCTTAACAGGATGGGGAGTAAGAGGTGTTATAAAGGATCTACAGGGGCGCCTGGGTGGCTCAGTTGGTTAAGCGGCCGACTTCGGCTCAGGTCATGATCTTGCGGTCGGTGAGTTCAAGCCCCGAGTTGGGCTCTGTGCTGACAGCTCGGAGCCTGGAGCCCGTTTTGGATTCTGTGTCTCCCTCTCTCTGACCCTCCCCTGTTCATGCTCTGTCTCTCCCTGTCTCAAAAATAAATAAAACGTTAAAAAATTTTTAAATAAAATAAAATAAAATAAAATAAAATAAAATAAAATAAAATAAAATGTCATGACTCCCATTATATACTGGTGGGAAATTTTTGTTTTGTTTTAGTAAACATTATTGACACAAGTAAAATCTACCCCCAATCCTATCAAAGGAGTACACATAAAGTAGGTGGGCTCAAAGGTCTTTTGCCTCTGCAGTCAAAAGCCTGTAGAAATCTGATCACTATGGTTGATAATAAGGCATCTCAACACTAAGGAGGAAAAGTGATTACCTGTAATACAGGTCTCCGAAACATGGCTTCTATTTGCTTTTCCTACAACCTAGTCTTTGGTCTTCCTCTGAAAAAGAGAGAGAGAGAGAGAGAGAGAGAGAAATAAACGCATCTTATAGCAAGAGCACAAATTCACTAATCCTAAATGCCTAACTGCGTTCGTAATTTTCATGCGGTGGGTCTTGCGACCATAAACATCAACATCCCTGCACATTTTAGGACTCCCCCAACCCCCCAAAACGCTTTACCGTCTTTTTTTTTTTTTATTCCCCTTGGCTTCCTCTTCCTCCAAACCATACAGAAAATATTTTCTGATTTATTTCCATTTGCATTCCACCGACTTTTCAAATTTCTTTAAATTGCAAGCCCCTTAGGGCAGGGATTTTTGTCTGACTTATTCACTGCCACAACCAACATTCCTAAGTTAGTTCCTAACACATGGTAAGGGCTCAGTATTAGAATGTCACCAAGGGACTTAAATCCGAAACTTGTTGCTCCAAAAATTACTGCCTCCAAACCCATTAGCAAAGACCAAGGAGAGCCCTGGACTCCCCGGCCTCACCGCCAGGGATGGGAGGGCGCCCTTTCTCAATGGTGACGCTCCCAACCAACAACGTAAAGGGACAGGGAGGTGACAGAAAACCCTGAGGTCCTCCGCATGGGTGCGAAGAGAAAAGCCAAGACACCGACACAGCACCACCACCCGAACCACAAAGAGCTGCACGCACACCTAGCAAAGAACTCGTGGCTCCCTCCACCCTCACCGGACGCTCTAGCCCGAACTAACCTCGAGCTAGGTGACCACTTCCGGATACAGAGGCGACGCAAGCAACGCGATAGGGTTAAGAAAACGGAAAGTCTGTGGTGTGCGTCTGTAGAAATGCTCCGGCTAGCGCCGCGGAAAGCAAGCCTCCTTAATGCGGTAGTTCCGGGAGCTTTTTTTTCCGGAGGGAGCAGAGAAGCAACGCCGCCGGGTGGTGAGTGGAGCTGATTTGAAGTTTCTAATGAAATGAAATTATTTGACAAGCTTCCCAGCTTGGACCAGGAGGGGGCGAGTTAGACGAAACAAAGGATGGCTGGTTCCTGGGAAAAACTGTAAAGGTCCAGGCCTGCTAAAGCAGTAAGGAAACCAGAAAAGTAGAGCAGGAGCTGAGAGCGAAAAATTAAGGGGGTGACAAAAAATTGGCAATCAAAATAATATTTCAAGAAGACAAAATTAATGAAGAAAATCAGTGGTGAACAAAAAAGCTAAAATTTTAATTAAGCACAAGATCTGAGCCACGTTGGATCTGAGGCGCGAGAAAAAATGCGTGCACCGATACACGTTTTTACATATTAAAAAAAAAAAAAAAATCCCAGAGCATTAAAGTACTTGAAGAAATATGGAAAATTTGAAGAGTAGATATATTAAAACTCACAACACTATTTTAACTTTAAATATTTTATTTATACCAAAAACAGAAGTTACAGTAGCTTTACTGACCTTAATAGAAGCAAATTGATCAATAGTATTTACAAAATCTACTTCTTTGCTTATCTGACTTCCAATTGCAGGAATTGCCATGTCTGATGATTTTTCTTGACCAAGTTGCAAACTTAGTTTTAGTTAACTTCAGCTTACTGATCTTGTGGGTTTTTTTTTTTTTAATTCTGATATTTTGTTCATTGTGGATTTTTTCAGTAATTTTAATATTTTTTAAATATTGCATTAAAGTGTCCTTGATCTTGATTGCTGTGTTTCTTAGCACCCTTAAATTTTGCCTCCTTCACTCTAATCTTGGCCCTGCTTAGGAAGAAGTTATGGGGGCCCCACAGATTGCAGGATACAGGCCTCTCCTCTGCTGGTCCTGGTACTGTCCAACTTCTAGAAAATGAAGGTACCCTCCAGAGCATTCTTTTGTCTGTTTGTTTGTTTATTTATTTTTGATAGAGACAGAGACAGAATGCGACTGGGTTAGGGACAGAGAGAGAGAGAGGGAGACACAGAAGCAGAAGCAGGCTCCAGGCTCTGAGCTGTCAGCACAGAGCCTGATGCGGGGCTCCAACTCACAAACCGTGAGATCATGACCTGAGCCGAAGTCGGACACTCGACCGACTGAGCCACCCAGGCGCCCCCCCCCTCCAGATCATTCTAACAAGCAAATCGCTTTCTTGGGATCCTACTTGAATCCTCCATTGGCCCATTTTTGGCCTTAAAGGAGAAAATATGCCCTTAAAGGAGAAAATAATATTGGCATATTCTAGATGTTTATCTCCCATGTTACCTTTTTTACCATTTTATTTCAATGTTCAGCTCCTGAAACAGCATGTTATACTGCCTTCAGACCTTGCACAGACAGTGATCATCCTACACCCCACCAGCTATGTTACTACTGCCAGTGCCTTCCAATGATTTCCTATTTAAAAGTCTCAACTTCTACTTGAACGGTTGAGTCAAATGAGAAACTAAATTCATCCTTTCCTCCAAAGACAATTTATCGCTTCTAAGCTATTTGTTTATTTTAATGGTACCAACATTCTCCCAGACTTGAACTTTGGAATCATCTTTAAAAAACGTCTCCCTGATCACCTACATGCATTTGTCTATATCCACTCACTTAGCCCTATAAGTTATTTCATTATTCCACTGACATCTCCCTCTTTCTATTTGCACATACTTTTGAGTGAGGAGTATGAAAAAGGTTGTTTCAAATTAAAAAGCAGAAAGGGTGCCTGGGTGGCTCAGTCAGTTAAGCATCCAATTCTTGATTTGGGCTCCCGTCATGGTCTCCTATTTCATGAGTTTGAGCCCTACATTGAGCTCTGTGCTGGCAGTGTGGAGCCTGCTTGGGATTCTCTCTCCCTTTCTCTCTCTGCCCCTCCCCTGTGGGCACTCGCATGTTCTCTTTCTCTCAAAATAAATAATTTTAAGAAAGGGTCACACCAATTAAAAAGAGACAGCCTTGGGCAAACTCATAACTTTATAAATAACATCTTAATCTACATAAATAGCATGTTAAGCTAATCTCAGTTCTCACACAGGATTTACCAATACACATGCTCCTTAGACTGTTGGAACAGTTGCAAGTGCTGCTGCTTTCCTTTTTCTTGATAAGCAAAAACATTAAAATGTATAAAATATACAATTTCATGGATGAACGGAGATAAAGCATTTTCCTGTTTTCTACTCGATCTTCCTTCCCCACAACAAATCCTCCAGCATTGCTTTGCTCTCACTGTCCTCAGGGTCTGAAATGCCCTTCTCCATACTTTCAAAATTTTCTACTCAAATAAAGTCCTTACTTTGTTCTCGCATTTCACTTTCTTTACACCCAGCTTATCTTGTGTTATAATTTAGATGACCATGAAGGTGCCTTCTCTTCCCCAGTGACTGTGAGTTATTAGAGGACAGGGACCTTGTGAATATCTTGTCAAAAATCATGCTTTAAATCAAGGAGAGGCTTTAAAAGGGTTCTGGTCACAGGCCAGAACAAAGAAATAGGAAGAAAAAATAGAAAGAATGCAGAAGGATGTTCAAATAAGCCTGAAATTAGAAAACTAAAAACAAACAACAAAAAAATCAGGGACCTGGAAGAATGGCTGAATGCATTTTCATAATAGAGATACCCCTTCAAGAATCTCCAGTTTGCATAATTGGAGACTTTGTCGTTCATCCATGGACCCAGAAAGGGCCTTCTCAGTGCTGAAAAGTATTGACAGATAACATTGCAGCTTTAATCAGCTCCCATTACCCCCGGCAGTAGTGGAATAATCAAGGGCTCTCATCCTTTGCAGAGCTAGCTGAGAAAGAGAAGTATCTCATAGATGCCCACGGCCACAAAGTTATCTTTGGCCATGCCTTTTTTTCCCCTCTAAATTAGAAAAAGTCTCAGCTATGAGCAGCTATGAGTAGTAGAGATTAAGGCTGGTAATGCTTTATCACAGATAGGAAGCTTTGGGCAATATTATTGCTGTAGAAAAACATTTTTTGGAATTTTTAATCAGGTTTTCACTTTGCTTCTAAATCAGTTTTTCTCTAGCCTCATGATAATGGTTGGAAAATTACAGCACTTCCTATCTAAATGGATTACTAGCATCTATTTTAAAGTGGCTCAAAAGCAATTTTAGCAATACTTCAGTTATTAGTTATTATGGCTATGTTTTGTTGTTAAATCATTTTTAAAAAATCAACCTGACAATTTTTATGTAAATCAGGATCGAAATTATGGTTCATATAGAGATAAAAAAGTTAACCATTCAGGCTGAAATGCTGACCTTTATCTTCCAATGTTCATCTTTGTAGAGCTTTAGATGAATGGCTTCTATAAACTGATACGTATGTTAGAGCTTAGTGAAGTATAATAGTATTCCTTTAACTATAAGTCTCAAGATTATCTGTTGGCAGCTTAATGTCAGTGTGTGTTTAAGAATATCTATAGTTCTCAACAATAGCCAAATTATGGAAAGAGCCTAAATGTCCATCAACTGATGAACGGATAAAGAAATTGTGGTTTATGTGCACAATGGAGTACTAAGTGGCAATGAGAAAGAATGAAATATGGCCCTTTGTAGCAACATGGATGGAACTGGAGAGTGTGATGCTAAGTGAAATAAGCCATACAGAGAAAGACAGATACCATATGGTTTCACTCTTATGTGGATCCTGAGAAACTTAACAGAAACCCATGGGGGAAGGGAAAAAAAAAAGGGGGGTTAGAGTGGGAGAGAGCCAAAGCATAAGAGACTCTTAAAAACTGAGAATAAATTGAGGGTTGATTGGGGGGTGGGAGGGAGGGGAGGATGGGTGATGGGTATTGAGGAGGGCACCTTTTGGGATGAGCACTGGGTGTTGTATGGAAACCAATTTGACAATAAACTTCATATATTGAAAATAAATAAATAAATAAATAAATAAATAAATAAATAAAATAAAAGAATATCTATTGTAAAGCACCATATTTATATCCTAAAATATTTAACTTTAATATTGGCAGTGCAATGATGTTAATACTTGATCATTAGTTCCCCGGGTTATCTTGTGATCTCTGTGCGGAAACAGAACTTCAGGACTGAGAATGCAGCTTCTTACTGAGGCAAGGGGTAAACTTAAACCTCCAACTGAACTGGAAGGGATTAAATCGCTAGCCCAGTGATGACCCAGTCCCACTCACACTCAGCAGTGTCTATGCAGCTACCTGCTTATTTAGTAGCTTTGTGGTGCTGTGGAAATCACCCCCCCTCGTCCTCCTCCCCCCAACCAGGCCATTCAGGTGCTAACAGGGGCTCTGAGGAACAGGGTAGAGGAGGGGTTATAGACCTTGATAGTACTACTTATCAGTGCTGAGAAGAACTCTGGTCTATGCATTGCATATTCATAATAATATACCTTTTTCTAAATCACAAATTGTAGTTGACCCCACACTATACTGCAAGGGATATGGCCAGGGTCAGAGAAGCAAGAGATACATTAACTCCATTTTAAAACCTTGAATAAAGATTAGATTTCTTTAAATGGCAATGGGCAATACACAGCAATTTACCCCACTTAACTGCATGGAAATAATTGCAACTCCAAGACAGAAGAAATAATGGTATGATGGTTTATTCAGTTTTTAAAAATTTCTTACTTTGCTTTTTAAAATGCAAGGGAAAGAAGGATGTAAGGCAGCAAAGAAAAAAAAAGCCTACAAACCATTAACAAGCTACCTTTATTAGTAGGACACACTAGAAGTTATCAGTGCCTTTATGACCAACATTATTTTATATATCAGAGCTTGACCATTATTAGCTTTGGGGTCCACAAATCTGGGCCTTGCAGCCAAGACCTGTTACTACCAACCTACTGATTCTCTCACCTATCTACTCATGAAATGATTTCCAACAGAAATTTCACTCTTTGTTAATTACATGTCACAAAGAAGAGTGCTTCACCCATATTTGGCTTTGGACAAGATAAAAACCTTTATTTACAAATGTTCCATTCCTTTAAAAATATATACAGAGAAAAGAATTTCGATTAAAATATGATAAAATCATAGGAAACAAAGCCAAATTCTGATAAAAACCAAGAAGAAATTGGTGACCCCCAGAAAATCAAAACCAGTCATAAATGGATCAGGGCAAACAGTTTGAAGGAGAACAGCCACACTACATTTTCCTCAAACCCTTTACCCAGCGGTTTGTATCATAAGTTAATAGCCAGTTCAGAAATTACAAGTTCTCTAGTCTTATTTCTACCCACCTCACAGAATGGTGAAGTCACTTTTTTAATAAATATAATATCAGAATAAGGGACGGTCTTCACTAAAAGAATAGAGCAGGAAAATCACTTGCTCAAAGTGGCTGAGAATTCTTTTAGGAATGCCATAATTTACCCTGAGAAGCGTTGTTGAAACACATGCACATTTTATTATAAGCTGTTACCTCAACTCAAGACAAAATTATACCCCTTTCTACGTGCAGGGAATGTCCTGTTCCTTGAGAGGCAGTCAGCTACCACAGCCCTGCAGTCCACAGGCTGTGCCGAGGGCCTTGCTCCCTCTTGTTTAGTTCAGAGACACATGCTTTCCCATTAGGCATGAATGTGAAACGTGACCGTGGTGACGTGGCCTTGGGAATATAACCGAGAAGAGAAATGGCTGCCCATGATTGTACGTGACACCACCACTAATACGAGGCTTACTAGCTTTAGGATCTTGGCAGTGAATGCTAAATTATGAGTAGCTTTTGAAATCTTTGGGCATTCAAGTTGGTTAATCTCCCCATTTGTAAGAGGAAGGTGGACACAGTCAATATCTATTTCTGGAAGCTATAAGTCAGAAGGAGGGTTGGTGTGAAGGGAGTTCTTATGGGGAAGACTTCCCACAGGTGAAGCTGGAAGACTTTGCACTTTTTCCTCCCACCAGGCGTTTGGTGCTTCTTGGTCCTGTGGGGGTCCCAGAGACCCCAGGGTCACCATGTTCTTCCTGGGGGGAACAGGCCTGCTGAGCTTCTCTCAGTTCCCTGGCAATTAAAAGGGGAAAAAACATATTACTTGATCCTAAATTAAAGAGAATATTTATGACCAAAACCAACATATAGATTTTTCTTTTTATTTCAGTATTTATAGAAGCAAGCCTGAGCTATACACGGAAGAGAAACTTAGCTCCTGTGATTATCTTTAAAAATAGCTGGTACACACACGCCACGACACGTGGCAGATTAGGTTTCTTAAATCCTACTGATTGGGGTATAAAGGATGTTTAAAATTTTTTAAAATAAAAACCAGATAAAGACACCACTAAAAAGGACTATAAGCCGGTATCTCTAACATAGAGGCAAAAATTCCCAGTTAAATACTAGCAAAACAAATTCAACAATACATTAAAAAAAAATCATTCACCACAATCAAATGAGATTTATTCCTGGGTTGTGAGGGTGGTTCAGTATTTGCAAATCAATCAATGAGATATATCACATCAGTAAGAGAAAGGATAAGTACCATATGATCCTTTCAGTAAATGCAGAAAAAGCACTTGACAAAGTACAACATCGATTCATGATAAAAACCCTCAACAAAGTTTAAAGGCAACATATCTCAACATAATAAAGGCCATCAGTGAAAAACCACCGTTAACATCATCTTTAATGGGAAAAAACTGAGAGCTCTCCCCCTAAGATCAGGAACAAAACAAGGATGTCCACTCTCACCATTTTTATTTAACATAGTACAAGAAGTCCTAGCCACAGCAATCAGACAACAAAACGAAATAAAAGGAATCCAATTCAGTAAGGAAGAAGTAAAACTTGTACTATTTGCATATGACATGATACCATGATACTCTATATAGAAAACCTGAAGGATGCCACCAAAAAAAACAAAAACAAAAACAAAAACAAAAAACAAGCCAGAACTGATAAACAAAGTCAGTAAAGTCACAGGATACAAAATCAATATGCAGAAATTTGTTGCACCTCTATACACCAACAATGAAGCAACAGAAAGAGAAATCAAGGAATTGATCCCATTTAAATTGCATCAAAAACCATAAGATACCTAGGAATAAACCTAACCAAAGAGGTGAAAGATCTTTACTCTGAAAACTATAAAACACTGATGAAAGAAATTGAAGACAACACAAAGAAATGGAAACACATTCCATGCCCATGGATTGGAAGAACAAATACTGTTAAATATTTCACATTTTTCACATTTTTTCATTTTTCACAGAACTCTAACAGAGAATCCTAAGATTTGTATGGAACCACAGAAGACCCCAAATAGCCAAAGCAACTCTGAAAAAGAAAAGAAAATCTGGAGGCATCACAATTCCAGATTTCAAGTTATATCACAAAACTATAGTAATTAAAACAGTATGATACCTGCATAAAAATAGACACACAAGTCAATGGAACAGAATGGAAAATCCAGAAATAAGCCCAAAATTATATGGTCAGTTAATCTTCAACAAAGCAGGAGAGAATATCCAATGGGAAAAAGTCTCTTCAACAAATGGTAATGGGAAAACTGGACAGAACATTCAAAAGAATGAAACTGGACCACCTATTACACCATACACAAAAATAAATTTGAAATGGATTAAGGACCTAAATTTGAGACCTGAAACCATAACAATCCTAGAAGAGAACACAGGCAGTAACTTGACATCAGCCATAGCAACTTCTTACTAGATAGGTCTCCTGGGGCAATGGAAACAAAAGCAAAAATAAACTATTGGGACTTCATCAAAATAAAAAGCATCTGCACAATGAAGGAAACGATCAACAAAACTGAAAGGCAGCCTACTGAATAGGAGAAGGTATTTGCAAATTACATATCTGATAAAGGAGTTATATATTTCAAAAATATATAAAGAATAGGAGTCAACACCCCAAAAACAAATATTCCATTTAAAAATGGGCAGAAGATGTGAACAGACATTTCTCCAAAGAAGACATCCAGATGGCCAACAGACTAATGAAAACATGCTCATCATCACTTATCAGGGAAATGCAAATCAAACCTACAATGAGACATCACCTCACACCAGTCAGAATGGCTAAAATCAAAAATACAGGAAATAAATGTTGGTGTAGAGAAAAAGGAACTTTCTTGCATTGTTGGTGGGAATGCAAATTGGTGCAGCCACTCTAGAATACAGTATGGAGGTTCCTCAAAAAGTTAAAAATAGAACTACCTTATGACTCAGCAATTGCATTTCTAGGTATTTACCCAAAGAATACAAGAACACTAATTGAAAGGGGTACATGCCCCCTATATTTATAGCAGCACTATCTACAATAGCCAAATTATGGGAGCAGTCCAAGTATCCATTGATAAATGAATGAATAAAGAAGATGTGGTATATATATATTGGAATATTATTCAACCATAAAAAGGAATAAAATCTTGCCATTTGCGACAATATGGATGGAGCTAGATGGTATAATGCTAAGTGAAATAAGTCAGAGAAAGATAAATACCATATGATTTCACTCATGTAAAATTTAAGAAACATAACAAAGCAGCAAAGGGAAAAAATAAGAGAGAAACAAACCGAGAAACAGACTCTTTAATTATAGAGAACTGATGGTTATCAGGTGGTAGGGGAACGGGTCAAAAAGATGATGGGGGTTAAATAGTACACCTGTCTCAATGAGCACAGGGTGATGTATGGAAGTGTTAAATTACTTATATTGTGCACCTGAAACTAATATCTGACACTGTTAACTAACTGGAATTAAAACAAAACATTTTAAAAGGAAAGAAAGAAAGAAAACATGAAAAAAAATTTAAATAAGGAAACAACCCTACTGGCTATATATGAAAACTGCAGGGGTCTGTGAAGCACAACGCATGGGTCGAATCTGGCCCACCACCTGTTCGTTGGAACTTAGCCATACCCATTTGTTTATATATTGTCTGTGGCTGCTTTCACATTACTACAACAGAGCTGAGTCACTGCAGCAAAGATAGTATGGCCCACAAAACATAAAATATTTACTCTCTAGCTCCTTCCAGAAAAGTTTGCCAATCCTTGGTCTAGATAATTTCAAGAAGGCATCTGCCCCGTCTCTGTGGTAGGCCCCCATTACTGTGATGTCTAACGACAGTCACTGTGCCTCCATAGCTGGTTTTCACAGAAGGTGCACACTACACTTACATACATAATACAAACACATATGTGAATATGTATATGTATATATAAGAATATAAGTATTTTTATTTTGTTTATTAGCTAGGAAAATGGAATCCAAAACTAGAGCAAAAAAATATCAAGTTGCTTATTCGGAAGAATCCCTGACTAAAGGCTTGGTGTCTCCACAACATTGCCAAAAAATCACTTGGGGGACTTTCACAGTTTATCATTTCAAGACGGATTGTATATCCAAAAGAAGTTGGATTTCTAAGTTTATTTCAAACAAGGACCATTTTTCATCTTTTATATTTCCAGCAGTGCATAGGGTATGCAATAATCACTTAAAAATGCCTTCAGAACTCTGCTCAAACATCAGTGCCTGACCTTTATACTAACCCCATCCTATCTAATTAATGAATTCCCATTTGTTTAATGAAAGAATAGATTAATGAATGCATGCGTGAATACAAGCTTGCGTGAATATGTGATCAGACTGCTTCCTTTGGATTGGAGAAATACTTCTTAACATGTACCAAGACAATGTGTCTGCCTGCCCTTGAAATGTAATGGATTTGTTAAATGGGTCTCTTCCAACCTTAACTATAGGTATCTTCACTGGGTGATCATTCACCAGTTACTTGAACCCCTATTGTCACACAGCATCCCACTAAGAGTTCTTTGCTGGTTGTATTTCCTTGTATTCCTCACTTTGCTTCCTTTGCATTAATAGGAATTTTCTCTCTCAAGGAGTCTAATCACAGAGTCTCCCAGCCCCATGCTACAAAGGGCCTCATGCTGCTCCTATCTTTGTGAAGAGGGGCCTATGTATTTTAATGTTGGGTTCCACTTGAGTCCAGAGAAGACACACCAGAGCAGTCATATCACTGTACATAGTACACAAAGAGATTCTTTCTAAACTCCAGCATCCAAAATCTACCTTTCCAGAGGTGCCCATGCAAGTCTCAATCTCAAGGTTGTGAGTTCAAGTCCACATTGGGCCCAGAGATTACTCAAAAAAACCTCTACCTTTCCAGTGTGGCTGTCTTGAACTTTTCCAAGTTAAGCTGATGCTGGAGCTCTTCTGCTTTCCCAAGGGAGGGCCGGAGAACTCGACTTCTGGCCAGAGCTGCTGCAGAAGGTCTCTCCCTTGGGTCAGGGTGGATCATGTTCTGTTGGTGTTAGACCAAAAGGAAGGAAATAGAAGCTTCTTCACTGCTGGGAGAATCTCCCTACCCAAGCCAGCTGCGCCCAACCTCTGCTGGGGAGTTTTGTGAAACTGCTTTTAACTTTGCGGGGGAAGAAATAAGTGAGAACTTAGCTCCACCGAAGATGGGAGCATCTTCTCTACACTCTGCATCAGTCATCCACACCTTTGGCCTGCCTTTAAGTATCCTATTTTGGAGCTGGTTGGGTGGTTAACCAATCTAATGCCTTAATTGTAACGTTTATTTATTTTTGGGACAGAGAGAGACAGAGCATGAACGGGGGAGGGGCAGAGAGAGAGGGAGACACAGAATCAGAAGCAGGCTCCAGGCCCCGAGCCATCAGCCCAGAGCCCGACGCGGGGCTCAAACTCACGGGCCGTGAGATCGTGTCCTGAGCCGAAGTCGGACGCTCAACCGACTGAGCCACCCAGGCGCCCCTAATGCCTTAATTTTAAATGGGAAGACACTGAGGTCCTGAGATAAAAAGTGGCTTGTTCAAGTTATTGATGGGACCAAGACTAAAACCCAGGTCACCCAACTCCTAGTTCAGTTTGCTTTCTACCACAACATGCTCCTTTTCACTTAAAACTAAGGCTACGCCACCATGGCCATATTCCTACAGCATTCATCTTCAGGTAGAGGGTGTCTGTAACCTAAAATGGCTTAAATACCGTAGAAAATAGCTAATTGTTTACAGCAATTAGCAATGTTGTATAATGGAGAGAACACTGGGGCACCTGGGTGGCTCGGTCGGTTAAGTGTCCGACTCCGGCTCAGGTCACGATCTCATGGTCCGTGAGTTCGAGCCCCGCGTCGGGCTCTGTGCTGACAGCTCAGAGCCTGGAGCCTGCTTCAGATTCTGTATCTCCCTCTCTCTGACCCTCCCCCATTCATGCTCTGTCTCTCTCTGTCTCAAAAATAAATAAATGTTAAAAAAAAAAATTTAAATAAAAAAAAAAATGGAGAGAACACTGAACCTTCCATTTGGGAACCAATGTTCAGAGGCAACTCCATGATTTACTAAGTAGCCTTGAGCAAGTCACTTAACTTTGCTGAAACTCACTTCCCCTTTTTTGATATTTGGGAGAACAACATTCACCTACTGGAGTATTGTGAGAAGTACATGAATTAACATACATGTATTATTAGCACACTGGGCCAGCACTGAAGTACTCAGTATGTATCAACTAAATCTAAGAGCAATTTACACATAGAAATAGATGATTAGGCTTGCACTAAAGTCCACTGTGAGCAAGGTTTGCCTATTCGGAAGAAGACAAGTTTGTAACTAAATTTCAAGTTTTCAGGTGAACTATGAAACTCACATTTAATCCCCAAGAGTAGATGTCTCTAAAGCTGTTTTAGGAATTCTAACCAATCCTGTTCTTTAAGCCATGAAGTCTTATGTATACATTTTTTTTCTTAGTATAATTCTAAACTTCTCAACAGTGTATTTTTTTGTACCTCTGTTTCAACATAACAGCTTCCTTTCCTTGTGCCTCCACATACTCAGATACCATGGAGTTCAAGTAACACATAAATTCCTGAACTGACATTATGCCTTTTTCTAATAGTGCATGTGATTGGTGGTGTTGTCCGTTATTCATCAATAAAGTAGCTTATGTTTTCTTCTATACACTCAAAATTCAAAATTTTTTTGTAGTCTCACCACTTCAATGACAATAGTTAAAACCCTAAAATAAGAGCAAAAAGACCTAAGCTTAATTTTAGAGTGAATCAATTATCAAAGATGAGAATACAAGTCCAGGAACTGCTCTGAGCCTTGGTTTCCTGAATTTCCCACCTTAACAGGGTTGTTGGGAAGGGCAGAGAAAAAAAATGTAACAGGATTTTGAACTGGAATATAAAAGGCTTTATGATATCCTCTAAGTTTTCTTGAGAAACTTTCGGTCTATCCTATCTATGTCTTTCCTGGTCTTCGGGATCATGATTCCTTTTTTCCTCTGCCAGTGGCACTACCAGCATCTGCTGTCCTCTTTCCCCACCTCCTTGCCATTACATTTTTTAAAAATAGACATTTCTATCTTCTCTTGATCTCATAAGAGATAGCACCTTGAGTAGAATGCAAAATTCTTCTGAGAGTTCCTGAGGAAGGTCTGGAAGGTTACCCTCACGGATGTGATGCCACATGGCACCATTGCTGGGTAACGACTCTGCTCCGGCAGCCACTGCAATTGTTAATCCCAAGGCAAATATGTCTGCCTTGGGAAGGTGCCGATAATCCTTCAAAACAGAAGACGGGAAAGCCAGTTAGTTTGCTAAGTGAATTGAGTCTAGATCAGGACAACGGGCGAGAGAGATTACTGAGTACGTAGGAGGTTAAACAGACACAATGGGCAAGGTCACATCTGCTGTGGCTAGTGGTTTATTTCTAGAGAAGACAAAGGATACGGTGCAAATCCACCTGATTCACACTGCTGTGCCCTGAAGAGTTTATTCAGAATCTTAGCGTCATTTTGTTCTGTCAGGCTCAAAGAGACTCCAAGCATAGATTAACTGGTCGCAGATATGATCATCCTGGAAGGAGTTAAATCCTTCCTAGCCCTGACTCTGCAGACATCCTGGAAGGTAGACAATAACCAAAGCTCATTTCACCAGAGCTGGTGGTGCTATCAAAAGGATGATAGCCTGATAAAGATGGGTTGAACCAATAAAGGCTTCCTTTCTACTAGGGAATTCATGAGTTTAGGAAGTCTAAGAAAGACTAGAAACAGTAAAGGAACTTTATAAAGAACAGTAAAACCAGTGATTAATCCATGATTGAACCAGCTTTGCTCATGCTTTTTTTAAGTTTCTTTTTTAAGTTTCTTTCTTATCCTCAGTCTCAATTCTGAATAGGAAAAGAGATAATGTAAAGTTTAATTATAAATATATACTTTTCATTTCTTGTTCTGTGAACCTTCATTTGAGAGTCAAAGGATTCAGTGAATTATAAAATGCCCTCTGTTTGCCTGATCTTTACCTCGTGTAAAATCTCATTAGCCAGGAAGCGACTATCTCCCTCCTCTACCTTTGGTTCGTTTATTGATGTCACATGACCCAAGTCACCTAAAAAAAAGAAAAGAAAAGAAGAAGAAGAAAAAGAAACAGAGCCCTTTACAAGCATGTCTTTAAAACTGGAATAAATGGGAGTCATCAGTATACATTTTATAGGATGATAATATACAGATCAAGATTTAAGGCAGACTCACCAATTTTATATATCACATTGGCAGAGAGAAACCAGTCAGCTTCATTTTCAATCTCTTCTGGGGCTACAGGAGAATCACTTTGCATCTTATGACAAATGAAGATGTTACCTAAATAAATACAGAATTAACGTAAGTAATGACTCCTAAGCTTTTTTACCCCCAAAGAGTCTTTTCTGTATTTGACATTTTGGCCGCCCTCCTTTCCTCCTCTTCTGAGTTCGTGTAACAAGACTACCAAGGTTTCTTATCTTCCATAGAATCTCTGAACAACTCAGTGGTTAAGAATACCTATTTTAGGGGCACCTGGGTGGCTCAGTCGGTTAAGTATCCGACTTCAGCTCAGGTCATGATCTCATGGTCCATGAGCTCAAGCCCCGCATTGGGCTCTGGGCTGATGGCTCGGAGCCTGGAGCCTGCTTCCGATTCTGTGTCTCCCTCTCTCTCTGCCCCTCCCCCATTCATGCTCTGTCTCTGTCTCAAAAATAAATAAATGTTAAAAAAAAAAAAAAAGAATACCTGTTTTAAGTGAAACTGACCTCAGACACACCCCATCCTCTGAAGAGGCTGGTGGCTTCAAAACAAAGAAAGAAGCCCCTGAAGATGGTTACATTTCTCTGAGTTTCACATTATTGAGTGTCAAAAACATTAATTTCTGTTCACTTTAGTCGGTGCTGAATTAGAAAGAGTATATACAACAGTAGTCAAACACATTCAGGATGTAGCCAATATTTTCATACTTTGGCTTTACTAACTGGGAAAAAGTCTTTTCTCTGTCCCCTGGCCCTGGACGGGGGGGATGGATAAAGCTGTTTGACTAAGATTTTCAGGCAAACACATGAAAGAAAGAAATTTTGCCAGCAAACAGCATCTTCAACACTTAGTAGGTACACAGACGACAATTCTAACACAGTGGGGAAAGAACTAAATCTGGCCAAAGGAGCAGAGGGGAGCCATACTGACTAGGTTTGATGTCCAGATGCACCATGCCAGAGTTGTGGATGTACTTAAGCCCAAGGGAAATCTGCAGAAGGATGTCCTTGAGTTTCGGCTCTTGGAAATGATTGCCAGACTTTGTGTTTTCAGATATAGCAGCCTGCAAACTCCCACCTAGGAAAGAACAACAGAGAGCAGCCCCACAGAATGGAGAAAAGGTATGAATCTTAATAGATGGAAGCATAGTAAACATTCAGTAAATTCCTCATGAATGAGTTCAGTCCAACAAATCTAGATTATTGTCTAGATAACAGTAATATCTGCCCTCCCGTCTGTCTATACCACAGACATATTGGAAAGAATTACAGGACTTTGAAAGAAAAAAATAAAGTGCCGTAGCCCAGGTATCCAATATGTGGTGACATTGCCTTGAGTATGCCCTGCCCCAACTAACATTTTCAAAGTGTTACCTGATTATTAAGCAGAAGGCCAATCAAGCCTGGACAGATGGCTGCTATTAGCATTGATGATTAGTTCAGAGTCCAGCTAGTAATTATAGGCCACTAGTAACTTTAATGTAATGAGTTCGAAGTTTAACTTCAATATACACCTAAATCCTTTTTGAGCCACAGTATTTGCACATACACTACAGACTCTTAGTTTATCATTGTTATCAGTAAAAAATAAGGCCTGGACTCATGTGACCCCCCCCTCCCCCGCCATTGCCAATCTTGGGTACCCCGTCCTAAGGATTTAGAATGCTTCTGAACCCTTTATTTTGTTAATCTGCATTTATTGGCAGCCTCTTCAGTCAAATTGTAGAGTCCTGGGTCTCCCTGGCAGTTAGAGCTCCAGCCCTCAAGTATGTGTCAGAACAACAGGATCTAAGATACTAATGGTTTTTAGGAAATCCATATTTTAAAGTATCCTATGTAATATTCAGTTTAAAGATTGATCTTTCATGTTAAAATAATTCAGTTAAGAAAGAAGAAGAGTTTCAGCCCTTTCCAGAAACACAAAGAGGGCTAAAGTAAAGGGTGTGTCTTTTTCCTGGGAATCTTCATTAAAAAAGATTCTATGTTCTATAGATGACCTTAGCTAGAAAGGAAGAGTATGTTGAAGCTTATTAAGACCACAGCCACCTCAAGTCTGTTTGCAGATGAAGTTGTGAGGTGTGCCAAAGAGAAGGAAGCCTGTAACCAAGGCCCCCATGTCTACTGGAATTCATTTCCCGCTAGACTGGGTGTTCATCCGAGACCCCCATCTTATCCATCCTCACTTTCTCAAGGTCTCGCATGCACTCTGCACATATTCTGGACTGAAGGTCTATCCTGGCAACAGAGGCAAAGGAAAGACAGAGACAAGGAGCCCATAAAAGGTATGCGAAGAAGAAGCACCCTAGCGGCACTTAGCAACCTTTTAATGTGGTCTTCTAGATTATAAGCAGAGATATTGCCGATTCCTGAAGAGCTACAGGTGTTTAGTAAGGGTAACTAGACCAGTGCCAGCAGCACTTTTAATTACTTAGAAGCCCTGCAGGTAATATTCAAGTTAGCCAAGTAATAATTAACAAGAGTAAAAGTTACTGGAGAGCATTTATGCAAAGGTATTAGGATATCTTTATTTTGCTACAGCTAAAGCCAATGGTCTCCCTCTTATTGAGGAGCATAATTAACTGTTCTTTGCCAAACAGTATTAAGGAAGTCTGTGTGTATAGACAGAGCAATACTGAATGAACGATAAACCTCATCCCTCCTAATCTCAGCTATACCGGAGCCTTAACTCCATAACCCAAGATGCCATCTGGAGACAATACTGTAACTGACAGGATTGTGCCCTAGGAGGAAACAGCCAGCTCCTGGACAGCTCTTCTCAAACCATCTTGGTGAGAGGAGTTGCCAAATTCTTTTCTTTAGATAAAATAAAGATACTTACCCCACTTGGCTGAGGGAAAAAGGAAACTTAAGAAAAACAGATCTATGTTTTTCTGTCTGCTTATGAAACCTGACAGACACTAAAACAAATAGCAAATGCCTTCCAACACTGAAATGTAAACAGCAGACCAACAGGATATTCTGTTCATACATTTGTATTCTCAAAATCTTGATTTTATGTTGCTCTCTACAACACAAGCATATTTTCCTGCTGGTAAAGTTATTCCTTGTTTGGTGGGAAAATATAACCAATATATGGTGTTCCACAGATGGTGCAGACTTCTGGGTACCACATCACTAGAACAAGGGGAGCACGCTTCGTAAAACTTCAGTGACAGAAGACATCACAAGAAAATACTGCCTCTAGCGAGAGGTTAATTGTTCCATCCTGAATAGTTTGAATCCTGGTGGTTGCACAATGGATCTACTGCTGGAAAGCTTTCAGATTTCAGAGGCTGACCCACAGGTGACGGGTAGGGGATCTTGGCAAGGGTGAGGGTGGAAGAAGGAACATTTGATTGGTTTAGAGTTTAGGAGGGACCGTAGGGGAAATCAGTTAACTGCTGGTCTCTACTAGTTATGATGTACATTATCTAAAACATCCAATTTATAATCTGAGTAAACCATAACTCTACATGTTCTAGCCTGACTGCTTTGACAGGCTGGGGGTACAGAGCTAAGGGTGGCAGGCATGAGGAGGAAGAGGTGAGAAAGAGGGAGAGACAGAGGGTAGAAGGAGAAAGGAGTAGAAGGAATCAGGCACTAGCTACTCTGCTACCTTACAAATACTTTGGACTTAACTCTCCTTTATTTAGAGCCACAGGGCAGAGTCTCAACATGGATTATCCATAACTACAAACAAGACAAGTATAAGGGTGTGCTTTATTTTCCGTGATCAGTTCACATTTGAAAGCAATGTATGTCAATTACATTTTGATAAATCAGAACTACATTTTAATTGGCAAGGACACAGTGAAGTTAGTGGACCACCATGGCAAACAGACAATGATTCCTCTTCATCTATCACATCTTCTTGAAAATCTGCTGCCTGGAAACATCCAAAAGCTCTGTATTCCTCCCACACTTGACTCTGCTGATCTTATTTCCTGTTATAGGGTCACTTTAGTCCCATCAGTCTCCTTACCATCTGCTAGGTCAGACCCATCCCCAATGTCATGCCCTTTGCCTGCTTGCTGTTCCTCTAATAGATGTCTTCTTTGCTCTTCCTTAAACTCTGGTAATCCTTCTGCAAAGTCTCTTTCAAGTCTTACCTCCTTTTTGAGATTTTCTTGGGCTACTCTAGTAACAACTGTTTCTGAGTTCTCAATCTGTATCAGGTTTTGACGGTGTGCTAGCATTTGATGTAGGTTGTTCCGATTTTTCAAAATAAGAAGTATTACTATCTCCTAAGTAGACATTACTATCTCTTTACTCAGTGGGATTGACATCCCAGAGATCACATAACTGGTATGCAGTATAGGTGGGTTTTAGACCCACTCCTGCCTGACTTTCAAGCCCAGGCCCATCCCACCACACTGTGCTGCCTCTTGCTCAAATTTGTCTTCTCCGAATGCTTTTTATCCATAGCTGTACCACCTGGTTTTGCACCAAATGGTCTCATGTGGATTCACTGTAAGCGAGCAAGTGGAATAAAGCTCCTCAAAAGACTTTTCTCACTCTCTGGTACAGCTCACCCTAGAACTTAACAGAATGACATGCCTGTAGAAGGTATTCAAATGTTGCAAAGAACTAGAAGAGGACTTGTAACAAGAACCATCACTCCACCTTATTCTTTTTCGAACATTTGAAATCTTTATAATGCCCTAAATCAGGTTAAATTTGTTTTGTTTGGCTTTCTTGGTTAATTTTTATGACTTGCCATTATCTTTGTTAGTAGTTGAAAGTCATGAAAATAAAACCAATCTTGGGGGATGGGAGGGGCAAGAATAGGGAATCTCAGGTTACAGTAAGGAGGAATTAGGAAGAAAAGTCTCAACATCTCAATCACAAGGAAAGGGTCCATTTTTTATCCTGAAGAGACTATTAGAAAAAGGGATTTTTCCCTTTTTAGAGAAAAAAAAAGTTCACAGTTAAGACTACAAGGAAATCAGGCTCTAAGGAAACAGTAAGAGAAACGCCATTAATTTGCATCATATGTGTGCCATTTTCTGTGTTTCTAGTGTTTCATAATATTGTTTACTTAACCTACTTGTAGATATAATGATAAAGCTTTGTCAACTGTCCTCAAAAGTCAGGCTATGCTTACATACTCAGGGCTATCTGGTGGCTACTAAAATTACTCAAAGACTGTGCTATTAGAGAAACTTCAGCGTAGGTGTACATGTTGTGGGGGAGGGGAGCAGGTTTGAGAGGAGTGCCATTATCCAATTGCCATGGCCAGAATATAGATCACCACTCGTAAAAGGATGGCAAGCTTCTATTTAATTTGGGAGCATTTTCCTATTTTACCACTGAACGTTTTGATGAAAAATATCTGAGAATAATAATATGTAAAGATACCGCTAGGTCACCCCCTTAATCACAGAGTAGAAATACGTTAGGCCAAAGGACTACGTTTTGCGATGTAAGTAGCCCAGAAAAAAAGTTTGACCAGTTATTTGTGTATGTATGGTCCTGAAAGACCTGCGAGAATAATCTGAAGTCACTGCATTTCATTCCCAGCACTCACCCCATGCCCTTCCTCTGGTGAGAACACTAAGCCTCAAAGGTAACAACAATCCTCAAATTCAGGAATCCGCTTGAAAATTAATCAAAAGTTGGCTGTGTAAGTTTACCACCCGCTCCCCAAAAATGGTACAGAGTATGACTTGCTTCTCTAAGAATATCTAGCAAATGGTAAGAGGAGGAGGATTTACCATTCAAACCACTGGGGTAAAGGTTTCTAAGTATTGAGTAAAGTGTGAGGGGATTAGTAGTTTCTGGGTGTCAGCCACACATCACCTCTGAAAAAAATATGAAATAGTATAAACCTGAAATTCCTTTTCAATGCAACTTCGTGTCTCCTGCTCTCTGCTTCCAAGCAAAACTGTAGTACAGACCTTTTAGGTAGGACTCTGCTACACGTGGCATAAACTACAAGGGGGAGGCAAAGATTTTCTTCCTGGGGACTAAAAGTTCATCTCCCTCTCCACCACTGATAGTCCACATACTTACCGTTGCAGTATTCATTCTGAATGATCATGTGGTCATCTTCTGCCCATGCGGAGTAGTAACGTACCACATGGGGGTGATGCCCAAGCACTGCATGAGCGTAAACTTCATGCAAAGCCAAACTCCTAACAGACAGACAAGCATCAAGAAAAATGAATCAATATACACACAAATGTCTCTCAAAGACAAGATATGAGGCATTATTTTTTTTTCAATGTTTATTTCTTTTTGAGAAAGAGAGAGAGAAAGCAAGCAGGGAAGGGGAAGAGAGAGAAGGAGACACAGAATTGGAAGCAGTCTCCATCCAGGTTCTGCACTGTCAACACAGAGCCCAACATGGGGCTTGAACCCACAGACTATGAGATCATGACCAGAGCCAAAGTCAGACGCTTAACTGATGAGCCACCCAAGTGCTCCATGATATGAGGCATTATTAACAGTGGCAGAATGTTGAGTGCTCATTGCTTGCTTACTATTTTACCTCATTTAATTGTCATAACTACTCAGTAAGATATAGTGGCAAGGATGAAGGCTTTAGAAAGCTCAGTGACTAGCCCAAAATCAAGCTGGTGATAGTAGACCTAAGACCAGAACCTTGGTCATCCTGGTGCCAAAATCCATGGTGTTTGTTTGTTTGTTTGTTTGTTTTCATTGAACATGGCGTATGTAAAGAGGAGTCTTGGGTTGCTATTATATCAATGGCAGACATGCTTTGAGTCTTAATTTCACTGTGTCACAATTTAAAAAAATATATTGATGGGCTTAACAAGAGGCCCACCATAGACTTGATGAAGGATATTGTGATGGGTCCTCTGTCTTCTCTGTGAAGGCTAGAAAGTCATAATATTGCACTCAGCCAATATGATATAGTCATAGGGACAGTCTTGGGGACTGCCAATATTCATGATTCATTATGGAATAGGAAATACAACACAAAAAAGTAGCATGTGGTACTAGATGAATTTCAGTATAAAAATGAAGAATTCTAAGGCCCATAATTTCAGGTTCAGCAAATTAAGCATTACATCCCCACAGTTCACAAAATACATTGGCTGAATCTGGAAATATTTGTTTTCCTTGTAAAAGGAAGAACTTTTGAACAATTAGTTCTGAGAATGAAGTTTAAATTTTTCTTAATTTCTCACTTGTAGTCTTCAAAACATTGATTTCAATAGTCATAATGAATTTAGTAATGAATTCATTGTTAATACAAAGTGGAGATAACCAATGAGTTAACATTAACTTCCTACTTGGCAATATTTCTAATGAATGAAACAGGAAGAAAATCCCTAAATCTATTCATTAAAGAAAAAGCAGTTAAGACCAGTAGTAAAAGCCTCAAGAACCATGAAAAAATGCAACACGATTGTTCCCAAATTATCATGGTACATTTTAGGAAATAACTTATCTCTGACTTGGAAAATTCAGAAAAGTTATAAATGTGAGACCACATACAATGGAGGGGGTAGCAATGGGTATGTTTTTAATGACATCAGTGCCATTATTTAAAAATGTTTTGGGGCGCCTGGATGGCTCAGTCAGTTAAGTGTTCAATTCTTGGTTTCAGCTCAGGTCATGATCTCATGAGGCTCTGTGCTGGCAGCCTGGAGCCTGCTTGGGATTCTCTCTCTACCCCCTCTCATCCCGTCCCCAATTCATGCTGTCTCTGTCTATAAATAAACAAACAAACAAACAAAATGAAATGTTTTAACAAGAAACAACTTTCCAAATCCAAGTTTATACTTCTAGTACATTTCAAAGGTACTTACTCATTTGATGATCCTGCAAAAGGTTTCATGGAACGTTTTATTGCATAAACACATCCATCCAGCCTCTTAATACACTTGTAGACTGTACCAAATTCACCAACTCCAATTTTTTCTACCTCCAAGAATTCTTTCTCGTAGCGGGAAGCCATGTTGGTTTCTCGTAGAACACATCTCTGAAATATTTTATTAAAAAATTAAAATAATTCTAACATATTATGAGCAATAAATTTAAGGCATATTCCTAAATTTCTCTAAGTTTTCAAAAAGACTTTCAAAGCAAATCTATTGGATTTTGTCTGTGTGTTTTTTTTTAATTTATTTATTTTTGAGAGGCAGAGCTCAAGCACGGGAGGGACAGAGAGAGGAGGAGACATAGAATCTGAAGCAGGCTCCAGGCTCTGAGCAAGCAGTCAGCACAGAGCCTGCATCACAGGGTTCGAACTCACAAACTGTGAGATCATGACCTGAGCTGAAGTCGGATGCTCAACTGACTGAGCCACCCAAGTACCTCTCTGTGTCAGTACTCATAGTAGCAAGAACCTCCCAATTGCCGACTACCTTCTTTGTACTCTTTATAACCATCTATACAACTCTGTACTTGCATTGTTTAATGTTTTTTAAATTTCTTTGGGGGTTTTTAAATTTTTATTTTATTTTTTAATTTACATCCAAGTTAGTCAGCATATAGTACAATAATGATTTCAGGAGTAGATTCCAGTGATTCATCCCCTATGTATAACACCCAGCTCACCCCATCAAGTGTCCTCCTTAATGCCCCTTGCCCATTTAGCCCATCTCTTCACCTACAACCACTATAGCAACCCTCAGTTTGCTCTCTGTATTTAAGAGTCTCTTATATTTTGTCCCCCTCCCTGTTTTTATATTATTTTTGCTTCCCTTCCCTTATGTTCATCTGTTTTGTATCTTAAATTCCACCTGTGAGTGATGTACTGGCATCCTTTAATAGGTTAGGTCTTTTTCTAGGTTATTTCTGTTGTCTGGAATATTCTTCTTCTCATTCTGTTTTTAGAGGGGACACACCTGCTCACAGAAGAGCTACTGTCCTCAGCTGAGAGAATGGCTGGGATCTGGGTGGAACATGTTAAGGGGTAGCAGGGGGGAAGGACACCACCCTCTGACTCCTGTCTACTTGTCTCACACTCTGGCTGCTAATACTTTCGTCTCAAGTTGAGTAAACTTAATTTGTGTTCAATTTGCCTCCTCAAAAATCTTAGTCTGGAGAACAAAATTATCAGATCGATTACCTCAGTTTATAAGCTCAGGTATAGCTCAGGTATAGCTTAGGATCTCAGCTTCCTGGCTCACTAGCACTATCCCCCATTGCCCAGCTAGTAAGTAACCCTAGACACATCACTGAACTCCTTTATTAGGTTTCTCATCTAAAGTAAAGTGAGGATGATAGCAACTACTCTTCCGGGTTCTTTTAAGTATCACATGAGAAGATGTGTGCATGTGTGCCTGTGTGTGTAACTTAGTTCAAGGCCAAGCACACAGTAAATTCTCAGTAAATGCTAGCTAAGATGACAGAAAATCTCCACAAATTTATATGAATCTCAATCCGAACTGATTTATCTCCATGAAGTCCTCATTTTTCAATGTCCCCATTAGCAAGAATTTTTTCATCTAGCTTTGAGTTTAAACCATCTTGACTCCTACTACCTCTTCATTTCAACAAACAATGCCAATCAGTCTCCATTAGCAAGATCTAGAATTTTCATTGCCTTTGGCCAATCTCAAGTTCTCTTTTCTCCATACCTGGAGTTTCTACAGCTACCAGCCCTCTCTCCATCTCTTCAAATGGTAACACATTTTGTAATCAAAAATAGTAATCGTTGGGGCGCCTGGGTGGCCCAGTTGGTTGAGCGTCCGACTTCAGCTCAGGTCATGATCTCACAGTCCATAGGTTCGAGCCCCACATCAGGCTCTGTGCTGACAGCTCAGAAGCCTGGAGCCTGCTTCGGGTTCTGTGTCTCCCTCTCTCTCTGCTCCTCCCCCACTCATGTTCTATCTCTGTCTCTCAAAAATGAATAAGCATTAAAAAAATTTTTTTAAAAACAGTAATCGTTTTTGCAAAATGATACCATAGAATCAGACACACCTAATTATCTCCCGCAAGGAAGCCAAACTTCTGGTCAGAGGCTTCAAGGCCTTCTACCAATTGCTCACCCACTATACCTTCCCAGCCCCATCTCAGACACCAAATAAGCCAGCTTACCATCCACATCAGTCCCCAACCTCAAGCCCTCCCCCTCTTGTATACTGAATATTGAACATAGGCACGTTTTCATATTATAAACATCTTAATGGCAATTTAAAATTCCACTTTAAAATATAATTTATTTGGCCATTTTTTTTATTAGACATTTAGGAGGGTGTGGTTTTTTGCTTTTTGGGTTTTGTTTTTTTTTTTTTTTTTTGTCTATTACAGTTAAGGCTGCAGTACACATCTCTGCTGATAACATTTATAGTATTATTTTCTTAGGCTAGGTTATAAAATGAGGGATGCTACATCAAAAGTTGTGAACACTATTTAAAAATCAATAGGTACGGACACATTTAAGAGCTAAAATTTTACATTTAAACTTCCAGCTTTATGCCATTTTTCTCTGTCCTGTTTTTCCATTTTGGGGGGCCTTAAATATCTTGAATTTTCCCTTCACTTCTGTACCTCCATGAATATAGAATTTTTCCCGAAATCAAAGATAGAAGCAGTAGCCATTAATTTAAAAACACTCCAAGGTAATGATTCAGCAATATGCAGGTCAGACACTTGTCTGATAAAGTAAGAACTAAGCAAAGAATGTAGACCCTGATGAAGAGTCCAGATAAATTCAGTTGGAAGGCACATTTGTAAATCTATGAAGTTAGGGGTGGGGGGGGGGAGGGGAAAGAGAGAGAGAGAGAGGTGATAGGACGAAGTGACCGAGTCATGACAGCTGGAACAGAGAACTGTGCTCACCTTGGCAGGCAGCCCTGGTTCTACATCGCTTTCCCCTGGACCAGCTTCTCCACTTAAAAAAAGAATAACAAAAAGAAATGATATCAATGTAGGATTAGCAGTATAGAGCTTGATACTATACTAGGTTCTGGGGCTCTAAGAGTGAATAAGACCATTCCTTTTCCCCTTCAGTTTTTATTTGGGGATAGGGATAAATAGAAAATTTCAACATAAGACACTAGGAAAGAATAAGAACAAGATATCAAGTGATACTATAGACAGCAACCAAATCATGAGGTCACGAGTAAAAGTCTTTCCCAAAAGAGAATGAGTTTCCAAGCTAAGTTTCCAAGAATGAGTAGGCATCAGCTAAGGGGCAGGAGTGGGGTTCTAGGCAAACAGAGCAGTGCTGAAGAGTGGAGGGGAGAGTGCACAGAACATGTGACACTAAGCACTCTTCCCTGCCTCACTTCCCCTCCAACACCCACCTCCCCTGAACCTGGCCTTGCACTAGGTTCACAGGCAGACCATCGGTGTAGCAGAATAAGCTCTCACACTGGCTAAGAGATTTTCAGTGACTTTGCAAATCAGCTGAAGTCTCTGACAGACCGTCTCTTTGGCCTGAGCACTTGCATTCAGGATCTCTAAGCAAGATTTCAATTACTACCTCAGCCAGCTCCAGATTTTTCTTCTGCAGAAGTACAGGGTAGAAATGGCAAATGGAGGAGGACATAACACTCATGGAAACAAACTGATGCTGGACGTTTGTGACTTAAGTTTAATATTACATTCTAATACTTCATAAAATAACAACACCACAATAAGGAAGGGAGAAAAGTACTTTCGCAGAAGCACTGAGAGATGTTACTCGAGTATCCCCACTTTCATTGCAGGATTGCAGGAAATTCAAATTAATGGTGTTTTCTGGCTAGCTGCAGTGAGAGGTGAGTCCATTAACTCTGAAGGTTTCTAAAGAATCCTCAAGAGCTAAAACCAATTCTGGGTAACAAAAGTGGGCCTGTGTACTTGTGCTAAAGTCCCATTTACTTAAGATCCAGGAGATAGTACGGAGACAACCTATTCTGGCCACAAAGCTGGTTAATACAGAGTCACTGATTCCAAAAGAAATATCTCAACCTAACATTAAATGCTCTGCGGACTTCACATGGTTAGCTGTGCATTTATTTAGCTGAGTACATATGAACACAAATGACTGACTTCCATTCTGTAAAAAGGAAGCCTTGAAGAGACATGGTCAAGAAATGTCCCTGAGTAATCTGCACAATCCTCATCTGGACAATTTCTACCATTCAGCGGCTTTGTGGAGCATGCAATTTGGCTTTCCATTCTTAGCACCTCCAAACGCAACACTATCTTTTTTCTCAGTAGCCGCTCTGCCATCACCTGTGGAAAAGTTCAAATCCTTGCTCTATAGCCCTGAGTCACACAAGCTAGACTTGAAGCAGTAGTAAAGGGTGAGCTACACCTTGAAGGGTGAGCTACACCTTCCCCGGGGCTAGCCTTCTGTTAACCAGAGGAGACCTCCTAAATGCAATTCTGTAGCTCATTCAACTTGCTAATGGCAGTCAGCGGTCTATGGCTTACTCTGCCCTATTCTTTTATAGAGAAGGGCCCTCACAGTACACTTCAGAATGGGGATATGCTGGAATCTCTGTGCCAAAAGCAGGTCACAAACCCACATTAACATTTAGGAAGGAGGGGATGTGTGAACTGCATTCAAATAGAGTTCTTGTTCCTAATCTTACTTTTACACTCTTCCTTCTACTTGACCATAGTAAGATCAGTTCTCAAAAGTTAGAGGCAACAGTACACTTACAGATCTCTTCGGGCTTTCCTCTTGCCATTGGATTGAAGGAATTGTTTTCTATAGGACTCTGGCGTAAAGGGATTAATATTGACCAGAGCCGATGAGGTCATCTCATCCACAAGGGGAATAGGTGTGAGCCTCAAGTGCCTAGAGCCTCGGGAGGGGAGCTTCTCTGTTGAAGAAATCACTGACTGGCTCAGCAGACACTGAATGAGGATGACAAAAGGGGAAGACAGAAGGAGTTTAGTAAAAAAAAAAAAAAAAAAAAATCCATTATCAGCTAGTTAATATTTGAACCAAAGAATGTTATTGCTGAAAAGGAATCAGAGGTTATCTGGTTCAGTGCAAACTAGCTGCATTGTAACTGGTCCTGTTATGAAAAATAAAGATTCCTGGTCTTCCTCTAGATATTCCAACTCAAGGAATCAACACAGGAGTCTGTACTTTTGTTAAGCTCCACTGCCTTCCCCTGGGCAATTCTGATGACCAGAAAAATACCAACTCTACTTCTACCACTAACTTTTTAAAGATGATAGGCTGAAGCTTAGACAAACAAAAAGGACTCTAAAAGACCTGGTCCTTATGTTCTCAAGGTATGCTTTAACTCCCCCTCAATCATTCATCCAAACATTTGTTTGGTGCCTCCTAATTAGTAGATACTGGGCTAGATGCTGAGGCATACATAGGTGAATTCCATCTCTTAAGGAATGCACAGTCTGTTAGTCAACAGCCCATCAGTCTTGCAGACGTATTCACTTTGTACAGGAAGGATTTCATAGACTAATCACGGAAGAAGCTTCCAGTTCCACTTATAATACAACACCAAAGGAGAAAATTTCCATAAAATGGGGTAAAGAAATTGAGAAATAATCATCTGAGCTTTGTAGTGGCTAATAACCAACATACCAGTAAGTAGGAAAATGTGGTGTACTTCCCACTCCAAGTGGGATACAGTAAGAGAACATCAGGCCTACAAACTTACCAGAACTAAACAAAAGGACAGAGGTGACAGGCCAATTCTGAGGAGACAGCAGAATGCCATTATGACCTAAGTCAGGGGCCAGAGGAATAGTTGTGTTATGGGCATAACAGTAGACACAGGGCCATGATATAACCTCGTAATCATTTACTGTGGGGCTCTTTCTAAAAGAATGCCACTATTTGACATTCTCTGTCCATGGCTTTCAGAGTAGAAGCAGAAGCTAGACTATAACATGATTCACGCTATAAAAATATAATTCAAGAATGTAAGGATACAAAGAATGAATACTGAAATTAGAAATCCAAAATGACAAAAGCAGAAATGAAGGAAAATACAGAGTACACCCAGTAACCTAACCATTTTTTTTTTTATATGAAGAAAAAGGCCTTGCTGGCGTCAAGTTTTTACAAGGGTTTTACAGGTCTTAGAGTTTATAGGATGAACAATCCTGGGGCTATTGTCAGACAAAGCTATCAATGATAAACTCACAATTTTCCTGTAAGTGTATTATAGGACTGAGTACTTGCTCAAAGTACAACTGTACTATATAATATTTCTCAATTGTCTGTGACTCAGGCAATGAACATAGAATTACAGTAAATCGGTCCCTGAGAAGCACTTTTTTGTGATAGTGATGATTATATGGAAAGTAAAACGTATCTATCACATATGAAACAGTGGGGCATCCACACCTGAAATGATGCACATCCTGGTGACCACACTTCAAGGACAACAAAAAGAGCCTAGACATTTTCTGACAAAAAGAAGGAGAAGTATCCACATCAAGGCAGACAATATCAGAATTCCTAATCTGGAAATATGAAGGCCGATAGATTTTGTGAGCTCTGCTTATGACACAGGGAAATATATGAATTATATTAACATGGATTTTTATTGCCAGAATAATAGAATAATGAGTAATTCTTTTGGAAATTCAAAAGAACTTAGTTTGGAACAAGGTGTATGAAAGGAAGTTCTGCCTAAAAGTAGAGCAGATTGAAAGTTTCTGGAGAAAGATGTCCAGATTGAGAGTATAAATCTGTTCCAGGGAGTATAGCTAATTCTAGAAGTAACAGCTCTGGTACAGAGGATAGAGGGGAAGAAAAATTGAGGAATACCTCCCACCTTCAAGACACAACATCATAGTGTCTCAGGACTTGGAAAGACTTTAAAGGCCCAGTTGGTACAGTTAGTCCCCTGATGCTTGAATCCCCCCTACAGTGTTCCTACCAAGTGATCATCAACTAGTGTTCAGTGCATTTAGCCACAGGGACATACAGCCTCCTTGGGATGCTCTTCTATTTCCAGGTAGTTCTGCTAGGAAGTCTTTATGGTGACCTGAAGTCACTTCACATGATTTCTAGTCCTATCTCTTGGGCAAGCCTGAACTAGGCAAATGCTCCTTTCCTGTGCATTCTTGTCTTTGGCATAACACCGCTGCTGATCAGTGTCCCCTCTCTCTCTTCTGATCCAAACTATATTCCTCACAAAGTGTGCATTCTTCAGTAGCATTTCCAGTTTCCCTTTCAAGCTCTGTTCTTTTTCTGCCCCTCAAATCATGGCATTTCCAGAATTCCTAACTTGGACCACTTCTCTTCTTACTCTGGCACCCAGGCTACTTGAGCTTATCTGCACCCAAGGCTTCAACAACTTCCAAAATGCTAATGACATCCAAATTTAGATCTCCAATTTAGTGTTTTCCTGCACTCAAGACTCATTTATCCAATGATTTACAGGACATGTCTGCTTTCTCCAGACCTGTATGTCCTCTAGCATCAACTATCTTGATTCAAGATATCATCTACTCAAACAAGACAGAAGCCTCACAGGACCCTAGATCCCTCATTTTCCCCTCAACCTCTCCATCAAGTTGATGAGAGAACAAAAGGCAAGCTAAAGTCTATTCAGACCAAGAAATTCATATAGCCCAGGAATGAGGATATTGAAAAAAATGCACAGGACTGACTTGTTAATAATGAGGGGAAAATCTTTATATCCAAAAATAACCAATGGAAGGTAATATAGGGTTTATACCAGGCTACTTATTTGGGCAAAAATGCTTTAAAACATTGAATTAAAAATACATTTGATGGAGTGAATTTAACAGCTACAATAAAATAAGTCTGCCAATATTGTACTATTTGTATGCAAGTAAATCTGGAAGGTACCATCAACACCCCCCTCCCTTTCAAAATCAGTAGAAAGGCATGGAACATATCCAGGAGAGGACTGGCAGCTTGAGGTCACACAAATGCCTCCTTGCAAAGGCTAGAAGTTCCTACTAGTGTTTGTTGAGATTTTCACTGGGTGGATCGAGGCCTTTCCATGTCCAACGGAAAGAGCCACAAAAGTCACCAAAGTTTTGTTGCAAGAGATTATTCCTAGATTTGCCCTCCCACAATCCCTCCAAAGTGACAATAGTCCTTTTACTACATAAATAACCAAACAAATAGCATGAACTTTAAAAATTAGATGTTTTCTACATTCAGCCTGGCATCTACAACCCTCTGGAAAGGTGGAGAAAGCTCATCATACTTTGAAACAACTCCTTGCTAAACTTAGTCTAGAGACCCAGGGAAACTGGGATATTCTTTTATGAGTAGAACTTCTCAGGATTAGGGCTGCACCAAAACAACCTCTAGGACTCAGCCCTTTGAATGGTATAGAAGACCATTCCTTACAGTGGACCAGTTATTGGGTGAAGATTCTAATACTTTATTAAATTATTCACTCAAGGCTGGTTTAATTCATAAGTTACTTAATGAATATACTGATCACATGCTCCTAAAACCTGGTTTAACTGTAACTGGAAGTCCATCTCATGTAAGCCCCAGAGATGTGATTTATTTAAAAGATTGGGAGTCTAGGGGCGCCTGGGTGGCTCAGTCGGTTAAGCGTCCGACTTCAGCTCAGGTCACGATCTCGCGGTCCGTGAGTTCGAGCCCCGCGTCGGGCTCTGGGCTGATGGCTCAGAGCCTGGAGCCTGCTTCCGATTCTGTGTCTCCCTCTCTCTCTGCCTCTCCCCCGTTCATGCTCTGTCTCTCTCTGTCTCAAAAATAAATAAAACGTTAAAAAAAAAAAAAAAAAGATTGGGAGTCTAATACAGCAGGGCCTTATATCCAAAATGGAAAGATCCAGGCCCCGCCCCCCCACCCCCCACCCCCGGGAGACTTGGTTAAGTGTCCACCTGATTTCAGCTCAGGTCATGATCTCAGTTTATGAGAGTGAGCCTTGCGTCAGGCTCTGTGCTGACAGTGCAGAGCCTGATTGCGATTCTCTGTCTCCCTCTCTCTCTGCCCTTCCCCTGTCCATGCGTGCACACATGTGCTTGTTCTCACTCTCTCTCTCTCTCTCTCTCAAAATAAATAAATGAACTTATTTTAAAAAATAGAAAGGTCTTTATTGGGTCATATTATATACTCCCACTGTAGTCAAATTAGAGGGATACTCTTCCTGGGCTCATATCAAGAATAAAACCTGTACCTCCTTCACAGAAAAACCAATGAACAAACTGACATGCCTTCTTACTCTTGTGAACCTGTACAAGATCCCAAACTGCGCTTCAAACAACGATGACCTTCTTTACCAACCATGGAGATACTTCTTCGCTGTCTACACCGGACCCAGCTGCCTCTGCCTTGTAACTCCCCTGTACGTTCCCCAACTGAACGGTGTTGGCCCATAGGTAGGAACATCTATATGCCCCTATTCAGCAGGAAGAAGCTAGAAAGAGACCTTCTGCTCTCAACAATCTTAAAGACTTAAGGGTAAGATATGAGGAGAAAACAAAAAGCAAGCTGACAGAAAAACACGAGCTGACACCCCGCAATTCCCACCTTCTCCACGCTTAAGGTGGGATATATAACATTCCTCAGGCACTAGGAACTGCCTAAGAACAAAGGCAAGGGAAAAACAAATGGGCAGTTGATAAAGATCACAGGCATGTAGGACATGAAACTCCACTACAGTTTGTAACTGTCTTAATGATTTACAAGAATAACACAATAAGAAATCTCCAGGAACCTATTGACTCCTATAGGCCTTTCCTGGAGCCCTAACATCACCTTCACCTCCATAGGATGGAAAACCCTATATAATCAGCCACTCCTCACAATCACAATGCAGCTCTTTCTGTCCACAGGTCCTGGCCCCAAGCTGTAATAAAAACACCTTTTCGCAGCATAAAAGGTCTCAAATTCTTTCTTGACCATTGAGCTCGACAATCCCACATCAAAGTCACTTACCAAATCCTAAGCATCTCTCACTTTCTCACTGTCCACCACTGACCTAATTCAGGCCTTTCTCCTTTGTTAGCCGATCTGTCGTAAATACTGCTGTGCCTCAGGGTCTCTCCCACAACATGCCAGCCTTCACCTGATGGTCAGTTCTTCAAAAGGACCTCTGATCAAAACCATTTGATGACTGTCTCTAAGTTTTCAAAATAAAATCTGGGGGGTTTCTGGGTGGCTCAGTCAGTTAAGCATCTTGACTTCAGCTCAGGTAATGATCTGACGATTTGGGAGTTCGAGCTCCACATCAGGCTCCATCTGACAGCTCAGAGCTTGGAGCCTGCTTCGGATTCTCTCAGTCCCTCCCACACTTGCACTCTCTCTCTCACTCTTTCAAAAATAAATAAACACTAAAAAAATTTTTTTCTAAAGTAGATCTAGCTCCTGGCTACTTACTCTGGCCTGCACCCTCTCACATACAGGCCCCTGTCACTGAGCAACATGCAATTTCTAGGTGGGACATGATCTTTTCCCTCTTAACTCAGTAGATGCTTTTCCCTTGGCTTTCAGTTCTCGTTTCCGTCTTTACCTAGTTCATTCCAACTCATCCTTGAAGACTGCTCTCAGGAAGGGCATTCCTGATCTTGAGACTCAATTCCCAATCCTTTCTCAGCATGCCTGATCCGAACTTTATTGTTTCAGTTGTTTATCTGTATTCATTTTTTGGGCGCTTTTTGATGCAGTGAATAAGGTTTTCCAGCAGAAGGTCCAATATCAACGTGCTCCATTTTAAGTGAGTGAATGAAATGAAACATACACACCGTGTCCCATTTCCTTTCCTGTGTGGTCTTGCTCAGAGCCATGTTCTTTCAGCCCACTCTCCACCTAATTTACATACGTCAAAACCACTCTGGAAGCACCTGTCATACAGTGTCTATATCACCCAGTCTTTCTGCTGATTGTAAGCACTTTGAGGGCAGAGACTGTCTTGTACCCCTTGCCCACACTGGCTTCTGGAAAAAGTAAAAGGATTATTGGTGTTGGGACCATTGAAAAACCCACAATGGACACCTAAGCGTATGAAAGCCGTTTGTCCACAATACAGTCAAGAAGCTTAGTCCTCCCTGGTGGTCGTGGTGTGCACGCTCAGTAGGAACTGCAGAGACCTGCTGACAGTAACTGTGCTACAAACAGCAGCGCGGATGTTGTTCTGACGGCCTTAAGCACCTCAAGCTGAGCCAGCAGAAAGCGGAGTTAATACCAGTGCTGAGGCTCACACACCATGGCACTCGTCTGTCAGAGCTAACCCTGCCCCAACACTGATTTTAATGACGTGTAGATATAACAGGAGAATAATCACAGCAAGAATAAAGGACGAAGCCGACCACCTGGGACCTTTGCCTATTTGCCCTCCGCAGCTTATAGAGAAGTATCAACAAGTTACCTCTTTGCTCACATAGAAGAGCCGGTGTCTCACAGGTCCGAGGAGAGGGGAGGATTTCCTTCTGGGAAGAGCAGCAGCAAAGATATGTGAATGTGTTCCAACAGTGAATGTGAACACTCTTTTATTAGGAAATATTAGTAAATAATTACATAAAAGGAGAGCCGGTTGGCGTAATGGAAAGAACAGTAGTAGACTGAGACCAAAAGATCAGGTTTCTAGTCCTGCCTCTGCCATTGGCCGAGCCAAAAGCCAGTTCAACTCTTAAAACGGTGATCTTCTCATTTGCAGAATGCACTAGGGCTCTAGATCTTAATATTACTTCCAGTTCATGCTTGGGATTCTCTCTCTGCCCCTCCTTCGTGCTCACACACTCACGTGCGAACGCCCCACCCTCTCTTTCTCAAAATAAATAAACATTTTTAAAAATATTCCTTCCGATGGCTCAGTCAGTTGAGCGTCCGACCGACTTCAGCTCAGGTCACGATCTTGTGGTTCGTGAGTTCAAGCCCCGTGTCGTGCTCTGTGCTGACAGCTCAGAGCCTGGAGCCTGCTTCAGATTCTGTGCCTCCCTCTCTCTCTGCCCCAACCCACTTGCATTCTGTCTCTGTCTCAAAAATAAACAAACATTAAAAAAAATTTTTTTAAATAAATAAAAATATTCCTTCTGGTTCCAATATTCTTCAACCAGGAATTTTTTCCCCACCAAGATTTATTTGTGGCCTACACCAAATAGTTGCTGATATCAATGGTTTTCAGAAAAGAGCTAGCAAGGCATTTAGTTCTGTTTTCTGGGAACTTTGAACTCGTCTTCATTTTCACCAATTAATATGTAATTGAGATACATAGCCTGTGAGGCAAATCTGCCAGATACACATAAACGAACGCATCCTCCTTCCCCACCAGCGGAACCAAAGGAGCACAGATCTTGGGGGCTTGGGTCCCCTTTCCTCCACAACTTACTTACTTTGGGAGTGGAGGGGCTCTCACAATGCAGCAGCTTGCTCCTGCTATCTGGCTGGGCTGGTGTCTCAGGACATTTGCGAGAGTGTGACACTGGAGTCCTCAGACCCTGATTGGGACTCATCGTGTCTGTTTCCTGAAATGTACCGACTTCATGAATGCTACTGAGGGAAGGTCTGGGGGGGGTGCACTTTGCCTCTGTCTCCTGAACTTGAGACTTGTCTGGGGTTTGGCTCTGGGCCTCGCTGTTCTCTCGTGCTTCCTCCTGCCCTTCATGCTCACCCTCTTCTTCACAGTAGGAAAAGTTTAACTTCTGCTTCAGTTCCTTGTTAATACCTCCATCATCCATCTCAGTAGAGAGCTCTACGGCACAGGCAGGGAGGCCTATCAGAAGGGAGCACTAGGAGCTGCAAAAGCAAGGAGGAGAAAAATATGTAAGCTGGCAGACCTCCCAATTTTAGCCTGCCTTTCCTTCTGCCCACTAACAGCTACACAAAGGCACACCATTAGTTTGCTCCCTTAAGTACCACATATGTGAAGGCCTCAGCTTATCCTTATTTCCATTCTGATTAAAGAAAGCGCCAGTGTCTCTTAGAGCAATTAAGTCCAATTTATGTATAGAACCCCTTTGGATAGCCCACATAGTCTCCCTGAACCCGTGTGCTACAAAACACTAGTGAGATAGTTGGATTCCTTTAATTTAGCACGGCTTTAAAAATACCCATTAGCCAATTCGGGAACAAGCTCATTATCGGAAAGAAATGATTTTCACTCTTTTCCACCTACCGTTTAGAAATATCATGCTCTCCTCTGTCCCCCACCCCCCACCCAGTGGCTAACAGCAGTTAATTAGAACTCAGCATCACCAGGATATCATAATCATCCTTAAATGGTCTCCTAACTTATCTTGGCTGGAGTTCATCTCCCTACCAGAGAGGTGCCTTAGATTTTTGCCAGGCACACCTGCCATAATTCAGGCATCTCACATCCTCCACCTGCCCCCAGGTATTAGCAGTTAAAACTTGCAGGGAATAAGACAAATTTTTAAACTGACAAAAGAAAGCCTAGAAAGATCAGTGACACATAGAAGCAGGTATGTATCACTTGAAAATGGCAATTACTTTGCCCCCAAATACCTTATTTTGTAAAAAAAAAAAAAAAAAAAAAAAAAAAAAAAATTTTTTTTTTTACTCTTTAACCTACATCATTTAATTTCTTCCTCAGAGAGGCCCCCATGGGAAAAGTAAAAAAAAAAAAAAAACTCTCTGAAGAAAAAAAAAAGCCACCGATATCACTTTAAAGGAGAAACCGTGTGAAAGGCAATCCATGAAAAAAGAAAATGTTATACATGAGCCCTCCTGTGACTTCGGGAGACACTCTGAAAGTCCTGGACACGTGGAATTATCTACATGATAAATGTGGGCCCAAAGAGAGAGGTGCTGGGGATAGTTTGATCTCGACCAAAACAAATTTAATTTCTCTTCTCTTACAGTCTTTGGCTTCTCATTGCCCATCACCTCTCTTCTATTTCCTATCAATCCCTCCACACCTTTCTCCTCTCTGGGTCTTTCCCATTTCTGACCTGAACCCATGAGGGGTGTTAATCCAAGTGAAACTAACTGGGAGGATGTGAAAGTATTTTTCCAGCTAAAAGCTTTCTTCTGCTCCAGCTTTTTATAGGTGGGCACACCGTCCGATCCTTTGCCCTTCCCTAGCTCACAACCACCCATGCAAACCTTCCCAAATCATTCCACAGGGGAAATCGTATTGCCCATAGCATACAGAAGCTCTCGGCTGCCCTTTCTCAGGTTTTCACCATCTCAGAGGGGTCAGAGACATTGAAGTCATCAACAGGGGAAGGAGGACTCAGGTTATAAGGAAATAAATAGCTATTAACTGAGATTTTGGGTTGAGGAGCAAGTTTCTTGTTCACAAATCGGCAGGTCGTGTGATACTATTCCTTCCCTATGGTCTTGATGTTGACCAGTATTCCCATCTCAGGCCTCGGCCGGTCATTCTTGCCTGTCCAGGCCAGCTGGAGGCTGGCTCTGCTCTGAAGCAGGATAGGACTTGCCCAAAGCACTCTGAGCGTATCACAGGCCTGCAGGCAGGTCACCGGGCGGCTGTTTTATGGGGTGCTAACTAGACAGACCAAGTTGTACTTTACCATCACCACCTCCCCCTTTCCTCTTGGCCTTGCTAGAGTTCTCACCCTTATTTCTGACCACACTGTTTACCTGGGGAGGGAGCTGTGCCTTCGTGATGCTTTGGGCCCCATGTCATCAGCGGTGACTTTGTTAGAAACTTGTGCCATTCACCTGTCACTGTCATGTATTGTCCCTCGGGCAAATGATCGTGCTAAGGCTTGAGAATAAGAAAGGCATAATAACAAGTACAAAAAAGATGCTCCCAACTTGGAAAGTAGAACAATGAGAACTGGGCAGTTGCTGACCTTGGTGGCCCACAGCCTCACTATTTGGGGTGTTCTTACTCTTTGTTCTCAGTTTCTGCGCTTTATAAAAAATCCCATCTTTGCCTCACTGCATGCTGATACCCTAGGCAACTATCCCGGGCAAAGAACTTCACATCATGAGATGACATGTCAAAAGGGGAACCCAGGTAATCTGTGGCAAGAAGGGAATGCCTGACACATAGTGGGTGTTCCTTAAATTGTTTTTGAGTAGACTTTGTACTTGGGAAAATAAATTAATGTATCTCAGTTTTCTTTAAAGTACTCAGTGTTTGGGGCGCCTAGGTGGCTCAGTTGGTTGAGTGTCTGACTCTCAATTTCGGCTCAGGTCACAATCTCAGGATTCGTGAGTTCAAACCCCATGTGGGGCTCTGTGCTGATGGTGCAGGGCCTGCTTTGAATTCTCTCTCTCTGCCCCTCCCCTGCAGTCTCTTGCACGCACACTTTCTGTCTGTCTCTAAAAATAAATGTATAAACTTAAATAAATAAATAGGGACTCCTGGGTGGCTCAGTCAGTTAAGTGTCCTATGTTGGCTCAGGTCATGATCTTGCGGTTTGTGAGCTTGAGCTCATTGAGCTCATTGGGCTCTCTGCTGTCAGCACAGAGCCCAGTTCAGATCCTCTGTCCCTCTCTGTCTCTCTCTGCCATCCCCAGCTTGCACTTGCTCCCTCCCTCTCTCTCTCAAAAATGAATAAACCTTTTTTTTTAAAAAGGAGAAAACTATTAATAAATAAATAAATAAATAACTCAGTGTTTTACTTTTTAGAAGTTTGAATATTTTTCTTACCGTACCAGGGGTTGCTGCACTACGGGAAAGCAGTGTTCCCAGGAATGAGATGTAAAAGGAAGGAGCCAGCTTTGCATCCCAGGGCTAAGATCCCTAAACCCTGTGCTTGGAAGAAGTTCTCTCTCCCACCGCTGAGTGACGAGAAAGCGTCTCGACCCAGAGCCCCACTCTGACCAAACCTTGGTGCTGAGGCGTTTGAAACACCACTGGTAAGAACAGAAGCAGGAAAGTCTGTCCATTCAGATCGGTTTAGAAGAGGTGGAAAATTGTATTCACCTTCGGGGTAGCCTGTTCCTTTGCAAAAGTAAAGCTAAGCCCACAGAAAATGAGATATTTGGGAGTCTATGGCTTCAAGGAAGGACATGCTGGCCTCATTGTTCCCTCAGGAGGGAGAATTGCAAACAATGCGTGAACAAGCCAAAGCGAAGCTCTCTAGCACATTATTTATTGAAGACTGAATTAAGACTGTGTCATTCCAGACTCTGAAAAATTACCAGTGTTGGGTTATGGTATATTTAATGAGACTGCCCCATTGGGAACCCTTGGGAGGTCTGGTTTCCCAAGCAAGAAAGGGACATTTTTGCCGTGAGGCTTTCTGGGAAGCTGGCAGGCTCCAGGACAGGAAGTGAACACCTGAGGAGGGCTAAGGCTGAAAGCAACTTTCCGGGGCTCCAGCCTGTTGGGCCTGGACTCTGAAGACTGGAGGCAAATCTGAGGGAACTCCAGGGTGATAGAGGGGAAAGTTGGCCTTCATCACCAGAACAGACCCTGTGAGGCAACAGTGCCACCATCAGCATGCTCAGACTAGGGCCTGTGGGCCTGTCGACTCAGGGAGGATTGCTCTTCCACTCGCTGAGGACACCAGCAGGCTAAACGGTATCTCTAAGGTCCCTGCCCACTCCAGCCCCATGGTCTTCTTTGTCCTTATCTTGTTCAGTCTCTCATCACAACCGGAAGTGTTGCTTCATCCCTGAAGGGGAAAGTTTGCAGTAACTTAGAGAAAAGCAGAATCAGTTCATCATATGTCGTATATCATATGTCACCAGCTCCCAGGACAAATCTATCAGCAGCAGTGACAGGAGGTGCAGACTGGAGCAGCTGCCCTGGGTGGGGGTCCATTGCAGCATGAGGTCTCAGATGCTCCTGACTCCTCTAGCAGCCCAGGGCGGTCAGCAAGGCCAGGAGCCTTGAAGGGGGACCTTATCTTGACCTCGCAGTAAATCTAGTGATAATTATATAAATCATAAATCATTAACAATACTTTATATTTCGCCACCACCAAATTTTGCATTTCAAAGTGCATATACAACTATACTAAGTAGCCTTGACTGCAGAACAGAATTCCAAGGGAAGATTGTGGGCTGAGTAAGATAAAGCCTAGAGGTCATTCTATTTTATTTTTTTATGTTTATTTCTTTATTTCGAGAGAGAGGGAGAGAGAGAGGCAGAGATAGAGGGAGAGAATCCCAAGCAGGCTCCATGCTGTCAGCACGGTGCCTGATGCAGGGCTTGAACTCATGAACCGCGAGATCATGACCTGAGCTAAAATCAAGAGTCAGATGCTCAACTGACTGAGCCACCCAGGTGGCCCATCCTGGAGCTCATTTTAAAGCCTCATTAATACTTTTCTTCTTGCTTAGCTTTTCCTTGCAGAAATGTCCAAGCACGCCGAGAGTAGAGAAAATACAGTATCAGGAGCCTTGTTGTATCAGTAATGTAGCTTCAAACAGTCACACTCACACAGTCTTGCTTCATTTATATCTCCAATTGTCTTGGGGTGGTGGGTGGGAGTATTTTAAAGCAAATCACTGATAACATGTCCTTTCACTCATGAAGACTTTCATGCCATTAGTAAAATCCTCAGATTAATCTATTCTCTTCAAATCGACTATAAATCTACCTGATGAAAAAATCAGATTCTAACAAACTGCTTCTCTCACCAGAACTTGCCATTTGGTAAATAGAAGATGTCCATCAAAATAACTGTTAGAGACACATGACTCACAAGACATGGGATTCTCCTTAGAACAAGCACAGATTGCTAACCTGACATCCCAACAACTTAGAGACCGTTGGTGTGCTACCCATATTTTAAGGGGCAGATATTTTGAAACTACCGTATAGACTCATTAGTCTGATCTCTTCCCTATTACCCGCAGTTGGGAGAATTTATGTGGCCCTTGGCCATTCCCAGATTCTCCAAAGTTAGACCAGATGGGTTGTCTTTGTGACCTAGTCCAAGGCCATCCCTGCCACCACAGAGGTTAGATATCTGTGTCTCTCTGTTTCTCTCTCACGCACACACACTCACTCACTGCTTTACGGGAAAGAATTTGTAGGAAAAGAAGAGAGCAGGATCTGCTGTGTCCGGGTCTTGACTTAGTATCTCTCTGCTCCCAGGACTGGGCTCAAGAAGTTGCTAGTAACTTGGTCAAACATTCCCAGCCCCTCTTCATGCTTCTGATCCAATTACAAGATCCCCACCCTGAAGTTTTACCTTCTTAAAACAAAACAAACGTTTAGTGATTTGGGGGAAGTGTGATAGGGAAGAATTAAAGCTCTTCCACAGAGGGTAACCCCCAGAAGCTGTAAACACGGAAACTGTCAGAAGTGGCAGCCTCTGAGTCGGGGAGAAGGGGTGCAGGAAGGTTGGGGGACAAGGAAATTGCTGCTCACTGTATGTGCCGTGTGCAATTTGATTTAATCAAATGGAAACCTGCTTATTAGAATGTTAAAATAATATCTAAAAATTTAAATGGGCGCCTGGGTGGCTCAGTCAGTGAAGCGTCCCACTCTTGATTTCGGCTCAGGTCATGGTCCCAGGGTCTTGGGATTGAGCCCTGCATCAGGCTCCAACGCTGGGCATGGGGCCCACTTGGAATTCCCTCTCTCCCTCCCTCTCTGCCCTTCCCTCATTCGTGTACTCTCTCTAAAATAAATAAATAAATAAATTAATTAATTAAATAAAATTTAAATGAAAATTATATATATATTTCAAACTGGTCGATAAAGTGCTTCAATCACTCTGCCCACTCCTCTGCACCTCCTGACCTCTGAACTCTGCAGGTCCCTTGGCTCAGTCTCCCCTGCTTTTTTCTCTGTGCACATTCACTTGTCGGAATAGCGTGCAGCCCGCGGCCGTGAACCCTCCACAAGCCAGTGACCCCCAATGTATATCTGCATCACGACCTCTCTCCTGAACCTCCGCTCTGCAGTTCCCTAATCCAGCCTCCCTCTGGATGTCCAATAGGGCATCTCCGTTTTAACATGGCCAAACCCACACTCCCGACCTCTCCAACCAAACCTGCTCCTCCCACAGTTTTCTCCTTCCTCCGTAAGTGGAAACGCGCTGAGCATGCTCTCTCCGCACCCCTGCCTCCGGTCTAGGAGAAATCCCTGCAGTTCCCCTGGCCTCCTACTGGCACCCCCTGCTTTCCCGCTGGCCTCACTTCAGTCTGTTCTGCAACAGTAGCCAAGGGGTCCTCCTGAAAGGGTCGGTCCTGCACTCACATCCTCCAGGGCCTCCCATTTCACTGAGCATACAGAGTCAGCCCCTGCTCCGTGGCCCACGGGGCCAGAGGACCCTCCCCACAACCTGTCTGGCTCCAGACTCCTCACTGTTCCTCCAGACACCACAATCGTTCCCTGCGTGTCTCACTCAGCCCCTGGCTTCCTCTGGGGGTCTGCTCAAAGGTCATTTGTCAGAGAGGCTTCCTTGACAACCCACAGAGTTCCCACCACCTATTCTCTGACTTCTTAATAAGCCTGTCTCACGCTTCCTCACACTTACCACTACATCATATTTATACATTTAATGGTGCATTTTACTTTATTTTTTTTTAAATTTTTTTTTAACGTTTTATTTATTTTTGAGACAGAGAGAGACAGAGCATGAACGGGGGAGGGGCAGAGAGAGAGGGAGACACAGAATCGGAAGCAGGCTCCAGGCTCTGAACCATCAGCCCAGAGCCCGACGCGGGGCTCAAACTCACGGACCTCGAGATCGTGACCTGAGCTGAAGTCGGACGCTTAACCGACTGAGCCACCCAGGTGCCCCACTTTATTTTTTTTTAACGGTTCATTTTAAACATTGTGTCTCCCCATCCGACCCCCAATAGAATCTAAATTCCATCAGGACAGGGGCTTAACTCTCCCTTGATGCTCTGTTTTCATTACCGGGAAGAGGGTGTGGCGCACAGCAGATGCTCTGAATCAAGGTGCGGGCCCTGGATGCATCCGATGTATCCTCATGTGGGCGCTACTGCAGAATGAATACCTTTTAAGAGGTTTCAGATTTTAAGTTTCCTACTCCATTGCAAATTCCAGGGGCCTAAAAGGGAGGAATGTGTTGATTTTAAATAACTTAGTAATTTTGACTATCTATTCATTTTATTAATCCCTATAACCATTTCTGCCTCCACCTGAGCTCCGCCTGTGTGGTACATGATTTATTGTGCTTTCAGCTTGGGTCAAACCAACAAATGCCTGTAGCACAGGCGATCTGGAAGGAAACAGTGCAGGCAGGTCTGACGTATAGCTAATATAGTCTAATGTATACAGTAGATATTAAGAAGGCAGAAGTCTGGAACAGACCACGTTCACCAGGATGCCTCTGGATGCCCCGAGCTCTGGGTCCTCAGGACAGATGGGACTTAAGTTCACAGGACAGAGAAGGGTACAGATATTCCTTAGGGCACAGGAAGATTATTTTTTTTCAAGCCCTTTATTCACAGTCTTAATTTTACCCTCTTACACCTCAGCTTGTCCCACAGTCTGGACTCTTGTATGGACCAGTAGTATCCGTCCTAGTCAACTAACTATGCAGTTTGGTCACGGAGGTAGTGTAACCTGTTCCTTACCTGGGAAAATAACAGTCAAAGAAATAGCTGAAGATTTTTTTAAAGGGTAGAGAACACTACCTCTCAAAAAAAATTAAAACTTATAAAACTTGTAAGAATAGTCACATCAGTGGTGAAGAATACATAAATTAGTAAATATCAGGAATTTAATATTGTAATTTCAAGGGGAATTATTAATCATAGGAATTGAAAGAATTATTCAATAAGTGGTGTAGCAATTATTAACTAGTCAATAAAAATTTTAGACTCTCACTTCATATCACGTATCAATATAAACATGGATTAGATTAAGAAATCAAAAGTCAACATAAGAAATCAACATATAAATAACTAAAAGAATAAAAGTGAATATTGAAAAAATTTCTGGGCGGGGACCAACTTTCTAAATGTCAAAGCAACATAAGAAATCACAAAAGAAGTGGGGGCGCCCGGGTGGCTCGGTCGGTTGAGCGTCCGACTTCGGCTCAGGTCATGATCTCATGGTTTGTGAGTTCGAACCCCACATTAGGCTCTGCACTGACAGTATAGAGCCTGCTTGGGATTCTCTCTCTCCCTCTCTCTTTGCCCCCCACCCTCTCAAAATAAATAAACTTTTTAAAATGCCATGTTCATCTGACAAGTTGGCAAAAAGTACTTTAAACGGCAATATCTAATTGCGACAAAATGAAATGGATGTCCTTACATACCCATGAATCAACAATTTGGCAGTATTATCGAGAACCTTAAAAACACAAATACATTTTAACCCAATATTGCTGCCTCTGGAAATCTGTCATCCATAAGTCAACAACCCGAAAAGCTGATTGTATCTGCCCTGTCACCCCTCCTTCTATATTTCATTTCTTGCCTGATAGCTGCCTTCCCTGCCAGGCTATAAGCCTGGTGAGAAGCGATATCTGCCTTCTTCCTGGCTGCCCCATCACTGTGTGCAGGGCTCGGCATATAATAGGTAGTGTTACTTCAGTGAAATTTGGCCAACACTTTAGGCACAATGAAAGGGGGAAGGGCTTGAGTGTCCAACAAGGAGAAAATGGTTAAATAAATTTTCAAACATACATACAATGGGAACCATTAAAATGATGCATACAAAAAGTTGCTAAAAGGATAGGAAAATGTTCCCGGTCTGATGTTAAGGAAAAAAAATACAAAATTTATGTATGGTATGATTTCAACATAAGCATGGAAAACTTTTCATTATATCATGTATTTTAAGATACAGCATTATTTTTACATGCCACTAAGAATTTTAAAATGCCCCAGGTGAGGAGTCGAGCACAATACCCCATATACACCTGTGGCAAATAAACCTTCCACATGGACAGGGCCAGGTAGGGAAACTTGTCTCTACTTTGTCATTGGCTGGAGGGAAGAAAAACATGTCGCCCAAGAATCTGCACTATCAGCCGGTGTTTGCACTAGCTTGCGTTTTGAATTCACACTACCAGCACGGTCCAAAGAACCTCAAGCACAGGACTTAACTCAAAGTACTCTCTGGTTGGCTGTGCCTGCAGAAGGCCGGCAAAAGTAAACACAAATCTCCTCAGTGAGAACTCGATCTCAGTGGGGCTGGCAGCAATCAGGAGTCACCATAGCAATGCTAGCAAGTGAGAAGCTGCACCCGAGAACTAGCAAAAAAGATAAGCAAAATCTTAACAGTGGCCAACCCAGTGGTGAGATTATAGATCAAAATCACTTTTATATACTACATTTTATATACATTACGTGTTTTATATCATATAGATATATAATGTAGATATGTTCAGTATTTGGGAAAATAAAATAACTTTATTTTAAAATTGAGATATATGGCATTCTAGGGGAACTCATTTTAAAATATAATATCATCCAGGGCGCCTGCGTGGCTCAGTTGGTTGAACATCCCACTTTGGCTCAGGTCATGATCTCGCGGTTCCTGAATTTGAGCCCCGAGTCGGGCTCTGCACTGACAGCTTGCTCAGAACCTGGAGTCTGCTTCGGATTGTGTGTCTCTTTCTCTCTCTGCCCCTCCTCTGCTTGCTCATGAGCTCTGTCTCTCAAAAATAAATAAATGTAAAAAAAAATCTTTTTAAAATATAACATCATCCTAGGGTCCCTGAATCTGACTGCCCTTCATTTCTTCTTGCCCTTCACACTCCTTTCCCACCAGAGCTATTCTAATAGCTACATTTAATTAGTTTCTTTTCCTATCATTTCGTGAAATTCAGTAGATACAGAGAAGATAATCTGATGGTCAGATGTAGAGCCCTTTCAGACTGTGAATGTGTTAAGAGGTCTGTCATCACCATCATTAACATTTTTGAGCACGTGTTAAGTGCAAGATGCTAGGTTAAGCCTGGCAGGAGGAGCCAGTTGTACGGAGGTGTTAAGTCTCTACTTTTATTCATCTGCTTAGTTGACAAATGCTTCTTGTGCACCTGTTATGCAGGGCACTAGGAATCTGCAGATAGACATGGTGGCTGGTGAGCTAGGACACATACGTTAATAAGTGTGGGAAAGGCTCTAGGTTTAAGGTTTGGACATTTTAGTCTTTTGTTTATATAGCAAATTATATATAGCATATATATCTGAATATATATAGGATGGAGATTATGAGTTTATTTCCTGGCACATTTACAACTTTTGGTACCTACACAACTTGAAGGTACTAAACTAGGGGGTTCTGGGTGGGGTTCACACAAAAGATCAGGAAAAAGAAGTCCCTTAGGGGAGAAAGAGAAAAGTCAGAACCAAAGCTGATGGCTTTGGAAATTGAGGATTTTCTATGAACCCCCTGTTTTATATTTAGAAATAGTATTTTGAATGCCCCAACCCTTGGGTATATCTGGTGGCTAAGTAATCAGAGGAGGTGGGAATAAGAAATAGCCGTTAAAATAAGAAAGAATGAGGAGAGGAGAGAGACCTGTTCAGACATGACTCCTCCAAGGTTCGAGGAGCCCCAGCAGTTTGCCTGCTCTCAGAAGGATCTGGTGGATTTATGCACTGGGTGTCACTCAGGCAGTGCCGAAGAAGAAGCCTATCCTATGTGCCAGAGATACAATGAAGACACGATTTAACCCCTCTTCCTAAGGAGATAATAAATGACTGCCCGGGGCTGCTGTTTCCAAGCCAAAATCCATGACATAACCATAATCTATTTATGCGGCATTTAGCCTACAGAAGGGGGACTGCTTTCATCGTTTGGCTCAACCTCCCCTTCCCGGGCCCAAGGGCAAGTAAATGACCATCCACCACCTTCTCTGGAGGCTTAGTCACTGAAATGGATGAGCCCCAGGCAGGGTCCAGGGAAGGGCGGGGCCAGGCAACAGCCGACTGGGTTCTGGACGCAAAACTACCTCAGGCAGCACACCCAAGCCCACAGCTCCAGGAGGCCAGGCCACATCCAAAGCCCAAACAACCCCGGGGCGGCCAAGGCTCCCTCTCCCGCTTCACTTCCCAGCCCAGCGCAGGCTTCAGCCACACTTCCAGGATTATGTAACACATTTCTGTCATGGTCCATATGACCAGGGAGATTACAAAAAGAATGATGGCGTATAAAAATTCACGGTGGTACAGTTATCCGACGGACTCCCAGGTGAGAAGGCACCTCACCCCAGCACAGGTGGACGGATCCAGGTGGATGCGCGTCCATGCCGCCAGACGTTTCCCGTGCACCGGCACACACATGCACCCGCGAATCCCAGCCGGGCACGCAGTTGGGCGAAGCCGGTGGGGAGGACGCCTTCTCTGGCTGGATCGGAGCGCCGGCCCTGGCGGGAGGGCGGCGGGAGGGCGGCGGCGGCGGCGGCGGCGGCGGGCGGGGCGGCGCGGGGCAGGTGCGGCCTCGGGCGGTGCGGCGGCCCGGCCCGGCCCGGCGAGGGGAGTTCCCGCAGCCCGCCCCTGCGCCCGCCCCTCGCCGCCCGCGGCTCCTCCTCGCTTCGCCATGGTGGAGCGGGGAGACGAGGCGCCGCTGCTGCGCTGGGCCGAGGGCCCCGCCGTCTCCCCGCCGCAGGCCCCGGAGCCGCAGGCCGGAGGCCGGGGCTGGGGCAGCGGCGGGGGCGGCCGGCCGGCCGCGGAGCCGGCCAGGAGGCGGGGGCCCGAGGAGCTGGGCGCCTCCGAGGTGCTGCTGCAGCCCGGGCGCCTGGAGCTGGGCGACGTGGAGGAGGACCAGGTGGTGGCCGTGTTCGTGGTCACCTTCGACCCCCGCTCGGGTGAGAGCCGCCGCTCCGGGGGCCGGGAGAGGGTCGCGCACCCCGGGGCTTTGGGGGCGGCGGGGGAGGGGCTCGCTGCGCGCGCACCCTCACCCACACACCTGCACCCCCCACCCCGCCGCCCCGCTCGCTCGGAGCGGCCAGAGTGCCCCCGCGAGGTCCGGGCGCGGGACGCGGGGCTTTGTTCGCGGAGCCCCCCCGACGCCCTTCTCCTTCCCGTCCCGCGCGGCCTCCCGGCAGATCCGCGGTCCGCGCCCGGGTCCCCACAGCCCTGTTTGCACTTCTCCAGTGCTGCAGGATCCCGTCGGCGGCCGCGGCGCGCTGCCTTTTGTTTTCTGGCTCTGCTGAAAGGTGTTTTTTGTTTTTTGTTTATTTTTTTCCCCATCAAGAGGAGAAATGCCCCCCAGGTGAACTCCTGAAACAGATTGTACTGAACTTCCAGGTTTTCTGCTTCCCCGCCCTCGCTCCCCGTCACTCCCGGCACGGTAACTTTCCAAGCGGCCAAGTTCACTTGCTCTGGCAGCATCATTTTGAGGAATTAGTGCCGGGAGCATTAAGGGATAGGACTGAGGGATTAAACTGGAGGCGGATTAAAGGAGAAGCCTCCTCAGGTAGACTCTTGATGGTTTGTATGGAGAATTAAAGGGTTATCTAAAATAATCTTGAGCCTAATTAACCAGGAAGGAAGTGTCCAAGTGAGTGGTGAAAGACTTCGTGGGGGTTCAAAAGTGAGTAAATACACTCTCTGGGAAAGCCTCAGGTGGTTGCTGCGGGGCCTCAAGCCGGAGCTCATCAGCTCTCAGCATTGAAGGAAGGAGTGCCTATTCCTGGTTCTGGGGTTTTAGGAAACCCAGATATTTCTGACCCTAACTCCCCGAGGGGAGTCCTGGAATGAAGAGTGCCTGGTAGTGAATGGAAATAACTTCTTCGTGATCCTCCAGGGAGGAGCTGTAGAACTCATTCACAAGAACCTGATGGGTGGCCGTGGGGTGGGAGGAGAAAGGCCTGGGATCTTCAGGTGGCAGAAGATAGTGTCCAGGCCGGGTAACTGACCTAGGGTCCGGGATGATAAAGCAGCAAGATGCAGGAAGAAATAGCATAGAATAGAAAAATAGTTGGTGGACGGACTAGGCCTTTCAGCCTCCTGTCTATTCCTTGGCCCTTATCCCAGTGGCTTTCAAACTTTTTTGATTGTGTGTGACCCACTGTTGGAAGTAAATTTGACTTCACGACCACTACACTCACAGGCATACAAATGAAACTGAAACCAGTTTCATGAAATAGTACTAACCCCTTCTACATGTGGTGCATACTGGTATTCTCCTTTTTCTTTTTTAACACCTGCTGGTTGACTCGTATGGTTGGGACTCCTAGATACCAGTGATTTCAGAAGCTACTGTTTCTGACCAAAAGCAGTCTTTATTGGTAAATAAAAACGGATACTTTGTAACTAATAATATTCCTTATCCCCTATCCCATCATCTACAGGTAAATGGTCGCAGGCATGGGACTGTGGGAAATGCTGAAGGCTAGCTAGAAGAAACGGCAAGAGAGCACTGACAGGGTCCGATTCCACAGTGGTATAGCACTGGCAGTAGAGTCTAGGGAGGGGAAAGAGAAAAGAAAAGCCCACTAACCACAGATGCAGTTGATGACATTAAAAAGCACTACAGAGCTGGGACCCTCCCCCTGCCTTGTCAGTCCCAGCTGTGACATCATTTGGATGGGTATATGTATATGGAATATACATACAAGGGGGTATGTATGTAATGTTTTCAAATTAAGGTTAGAGTGGACAGAAGGGATTGTAACTGGTCCTTGGACTCTTTGTGCAGGCGTTTTACTATCATGGTGTTTCATGTAGTTGTAATCCTCTATTTTGATCATCGTTCATACCCAGTTTATACATGAGCAAGCAGACCAAGGGTGATTAAGTAATTTAGAGACATTAACTAGCTAGTACATACTTGACTCTTAAGTTCAGTTGTCTAATGTATACCACACTGTGTGAACCTCTGCCCCCCCAACTTTTCATCTTTACTGTGTCCAGAGGGTGGAGAGGAAGGGAAGGAGTGGGAGAGAGGACAGGGGAAGAGAGAGAGAATGTGTGTTTAGCTTTGGTTGCTTTTGGTTTTTGTTTTTTCTGAAAGCTGCTGTTCCCTGCCCATAAACCTACCTCTCCTTTGTTACCTATCCCAGTCCAACAAGTCTCTTTGCATCTTGTAAAAATACTCTGGAAAAAAAAAATACTCTGGTAGTACCTCTATAAAGTGAAAGTAATATGGTGCATCTCCTAATGTAGAAGTTGGAATGAATGAATGCTGAGGTTCCTGGATCCTCAAAGGTTAGCACTAGGGCTCAGAGCTCCTGCTGTGTCCCTTATCTGGCGGTCGAGGCAGTCACTGTGCGGAGAGGTGAGATGCCAGTTCTCAGTTCCCCAGTGAGCTGGAGACATCACAGGACCAGACCATGTTTCCTGGTTCAGTTCCGTGTCCTCCTCACTCTGCTACTGAGGCTGATCTGCTATGTGTTACTCTTTAATCTTGGTCCGTGTTTTTCAGTTGGGTTAGAGCACAATGCTAGTAACCCTGGTCCACCAAGACTTTTGCCTTCCTTAGCCTTTGATACCAAAAATAGTAAAGCAATTACTGGCTTCTTTATAAAAATCAGAACATATCACAGAGCTTCTCACGTGGGAGAGATTGGAGTTTTTTCTCTTGCCTGCCTGCCTACCCACTCCCCCGTGTTTCTTCCACCTGTGTCCTGTTTCGTTCCCTAGTAGCCCCTCCCTTCTACCCTGACCTACCCAGTCATTTACTGCCCAGCCCATGGCTATTTCATTCAGCTTCCCATCTGGTGGAAGTAACTGTTGGCACGCGTGCACACGAGAGGGCGAGAGAGAAGATGTGGGAGGAGAGAAATCCACGGCTGTGGTGCACCTTGCGGCGGGGGGGTGGGGGGGGGGCAGAGAAGGTTGTGAGTGGCCTGTGGTGAAAGCGGATGTAAGAGGGTGTGAGGGAGGAGTGGGTCCTGGTGAGGGTGTGGGAGGGTGTGGGAGGGTGTGGGTGGACGTGTGCATGAGCACACGCTTCCAGCAGGAATACACTTAGGGATTCTCAGGCTGGTGTATAACAATGGGAGAGAGCAGTTCTTTTATACTTCTGGATACAAGTTTTGGGTTGGGCATTTGTAGGAAGGATCAGAGAAGAGGGTAGAGGTGTAATGCATGCGATTGTCATTGGATTCATGGTTTGAAAATTATGGTGGTCGTATCTACAAATGACGTGAGGACCGGGGCCTCAGGTTCAAGTGCAGTAGAGGCGCGTGTGCTCGCTCTCTCTCTTTACTCACTCACTCTCACACACTCAGTCTCTCTCTGGAGCAGGGAGCCCTGGGATGGCAGTTCTGGCCATCTGGGCTACAAAGCTGCTATTGACAGCAGGCCCAGATGCTTACTATGCAAGCCAGGTGGGAGGGTTTGGCAGCCAGAATCTTGCTCTTTCATTGTGATCAACCCATTATTCAAGCCTTCGATTCTTAATTTTTATTTTTTTTTCTGCCCACTTGTGTGTGAGCCTGCAGCAGGTAAAGCTTTGGACACAATGAATCGTTGGGGCTGTTTCTTTATAAGAGGTTCACCTTATTTTTATTTAATGTTTATTTATTTTAGAGCACAGGCAGGGGAGGAGCGGAGAGAGAGAGAGAGACAGAGGATCTGAAGCGGGTCTGCCCTGACAGCAGTGAGCCCGGTGTGGGGCTGGAGCTCACAAACCGTGAGATCATGACCTGAGCCCAAGTTGGAGGCTTAACCCACTGAGCCACCCAGGCGCCCCGTAAGAGAATTGCTTTAAACTGCTACATTCCCCCCAGCCTGAGTTATTTCATGGGGGGTCTGCAGATAATTCCTGTGTGGCGTATGCTTGCTTTGGACTGCTGAGGAGGGCACAGGGGAAGGCTGAGGGGAGGAGAGCTGAAGTTTTTGAGATAATCTCTTTTCCTTTTTGTTCTTCCAGATGAGGAATGAATTACTACCCGTTCCTCCCTCAGCCGCTAGCCACCACCTAAAGTACATCTAAACACCTGTTTCATTTAGTGAGTCTAAATGCCCCTAAATTTATGTATTTGAGATCACTCACACACCAATTTTAATCTCCATACGGTCTCCAAAAGTCCACACCGTACAAGCATGTTCTTTTCCACAGCAGACATGAGGGGGCACGGCGGGATTAAGGTTAGGTGTGGTGTCTGAGACCCAGCTTGGAGCATGGCCCACGTCCCCTGACTTGTGCAAATCGTAAGTGGCTCCAGCCGTGACAGGGGCAGTGACAAAGTAGAGTGAGAACGGAAGATGTGGGACATAATTTTGAGATGCAAAGAGCAGTCCTAAGCACGGCCAGCTCAGAGGGCAAAGAGAGGGCGCTTTCTGCCAACCAGCCAGGAGGTCCTTAGAATGATTAACTGCCACATCCTTTCCCAGAGTTCCCTCAGATGTCAGTGGAATGCAGTTGTGGTTAATTTCATTAATCCCACGTTGGCAGAATCTTCCCCGGCTGTTGGTGATTCACCTGCTTGTGGTTTTCAGAGAAAAGTCAGTGTGGCCATCTGCTGTGAATTCTGTTTCTTAAGAGAGTCAAGCAGGAATAGGAACCATAAGACCCACCAGTTACTGGGTCCCCATTATGCGGGGGGTTTCGGGGACCTGGTCTCTAATCCTTCTGACGCTGCTCATCACGGTAATGGCTCGGGGCGGTGGGGGGGTTGGGGGGGGTGGGCAGGAGAAGATGCCCTGAATTCACGGAGCAGAGAGGTCAGAGCCCAGAGGCCAGCCAAGTCTCCAGGGCCAGTGCTCCCTCCTCACACCGCTGCCCAGGGTAATACGATACAGAGTCTGTGAACTGGAAGGGTTTTTCCACTTGAAATTAATGCATCGGAATTCAGCCATGGATTGGTTGAGGGCTGACTTGAAATCACCAGGATTGATTTCTTCCTGCCCCAGGTTTCTTTATCCTGACTCTTCTTTTGCTTCGCGCATACTCTCACCCTAGGTGGTTTTAAAATTATTTAAGACCATTTAAGACCAAAAATCAATAGAAGCTATTTCCTTTTCTGGTGTTTGGAGGCTGAACCAAATAATCTTCTGAGGTTTCTTCCCTCTCTGGCATTTGGTGACACCCCCCCCCCCGCCCGCCCCACCAAGGAAATGGTTCTGTAGAGGGAAGGTGGGGAGGGGAGGCGCCACGTACCCCTGGATTCTTGCCTTTCTTCCCGAGACAAAGTTCCTTTTTACTTCCCAGCTAAAACCAGGGCTCGTGTCTATGCTGATGAGACGATGGAATGGGTGAAAAATCAAGGCATATGTTGGGGAGGGAAAAGGGGGCACAAAGCTCTGCTCCTGAGGTCAGAAGGAGCTGTAGGACATGTGCTGATGCAGCCACCGATAGCAAGACCTCAGGAGGAAATCCTTGATTGGAAACCACCCAACAGGAGGGAGGAGGGGGAAGGAAAGTCACGCGTTTCCCGTTAGAGATTATTTCGGTGAAGATCCTTGCTCTGTCTACTTTAAATACTTTGAGATGAACTTTGTAACAGGCAGCAGCAGTAACAGCCCACGTCTGTTCTCCCAGAGCAGTGGTGGTGCCAAATCACCTCAGTGTACACGGAAACAGTCCCGTTTGCAGTAGATGGGACAGAGCAGATCTCGCCCAGTGCAGGAGTTCATCAAACATCAGCCCTGGGAGGCTCTGCCGTGGACACAGCTGCCAGGCTGACCTTCCGAACTGTGGAGAGGCAGGTTCAGACCATCTGTCCATCTGCACCAGGCTCAGCCTCGCCCTCTGGCTTCCCCTGGATGACTGGGCTGCCTGCGCAATAAGCTGGGAGTCCAAGTTCCACGGGGACATACATATTTGCCTTTGCATGAGCCCAGCCCCTGGCACTGGCTGCCAATTATGTTCTGCCAATATTTATTGAATGGCCGGCTGGACGTACATAATGCAGATTGCCACATGTGACCCTCGTGCGCTCATGTGGCCCTTCCCCATAGGTTGTCTTTGCAGCTAGAGATGAGGCTGGGCCTCCAGGTGGGCCCACGGTTGCGAAGGAGAGAAAGTGAGGCGGGAAAGCCCTTGTCATTGTCAACTCGTCTCTTTTTGATTGATTACCCCTCGGATGAGCCCTTCTGTAGAATCCTTTTGGGCCCCAGTTTCCTGGCTGAGTTCTAAAATATGGTGAGGGTATTTGGGAAGCCAATAATAGTCCGAAGACCAAGACCGGGGTAGTTAGCATTCAATGGGAAGTTTTTCTGGCATGCAATGGGTTTTATTTTTACAGAATCACTTGTCTTTAAGTCTCTACAAATTTTATATGTAAACTGGCTTCCAATTTTTGTGAATGTTGTAATGTTTCTGGAAAGGATGACCTTTAGCCACGATGCCTCGTTATTACCCTACTTAGTGTAGATTGCCCCCATTTATTTTCCTTTTGCAAAGTCCTTTCTGCTTACCTTATGTTTTTTTCACATCCCTATCATTTAAATTATGTTCTCCAATTTGTTGAAATTTTTTAAACCTCAGAAAAGTTGGAGGAATAGTACAGTGAATACTTCGAGCCCGTCCCCATTTGTGGACATTTTGCCATATTTGCTTTATGCGTACACATCTCAGCTCTAATGTGGAACATGCATTCCTAAAAGTCACTGTGCTGTGAAAGACTTATGGTAAAAGTCACAAGGTTTATGGAGAAGATGGGGTCAGGGCACAGCGCTCAAAAACTGTCAGTGACACATTTTTTTTTAAAAAAAGGGAACCAAATAAAAATGGTAGGACAACTTTACATATGATAACTAGTTAGGAGATGCATAAATACTCAAAGTTTGGCACTTTACCTTAAGACACCTGGGGAGGTGGAGCCTGTGATTTATGGTGAAATGAATGGAAGTGGAGCTATGTGACATTTGATGAACAACAGTAGGCCTGGAAGTGATAGTCAGGGCTCTTAACTCTGAAGAAGGTAATGTGTGAGTGTTTGAGGTTTCGGGGGGGGTGTTTTGTGTATTTCCGTGCATCTCATTTCAACTGGGTGCAGTTTTCTGCATTCACATTGTGATCCTTGTGATCAAAATCACCTATCAGCAAACAGGAAATCCCCTACGATCAAACGGCTCCCTAATGTATCAGTTGCTTTGGATCGAATTCAGCTGGCGTTATAGCAGAACTGACTATATATAGAGGTGTGCTTATCTTTTTCTGCTGAACTATTTGACAGTAAGTTGCAGACATCATAACATTTCTTTTCTGAATACTTCAGTACAAATCTCCTAAGAATAAGGCCGTTTTCCTACATGACCACAATATCATTACCAATCCCAGGGTAATTCACCTGCATTAATTGATCCGTTACCTTCTTTTCTTAGTTAATAAACATTTTTTTTACGTCAGTTTCAGATTTACAGAAAAACTGAGAAGAAAGTGCAGAGGGTCCCATATCGCACCTTCGTACCCAGTTTTCCATTTTTATTCACATCTAGCATTAGTGTGGCATGTTTGTTACAATTGATGAACCAATATTGATAAATAATTATTAACTAAAGCCCATAGTTTACATTAGGGTCTACTCTTTGAGTTGTACATTCTCTGGGTTTGAAAAATGCACGATGTGGGGCACCTGGGTGGCTCAGTCCGTTAAGTGTCTGACTTCGGCTCAGCTCGTGATCTCATGGTTCCTGAGTTCAAGCCCCGCATCAGGGTCTGTGCTGACAGCTCAGAGCCTGGAACCTGCTTCGGATTCTGTGTCTCCCTCTCTCTCTGCCCCTTCCCATGCCCCACCCCCCCGCACCGGGAATAATCATCAAAAAAAATAAAAATGATTGCTTTAAGTACGTATAAATATTTCATGATGATTTGATAAAAGGAGTTTTAACATTGTTTAACAAAGCACACCAACTGTGAAAGAAATATAAAAGTTTTATCCTTGGGGTGTCTGGGTAGCTCAGTTGGTTAAGTGTCCAACTTTGGCTCAGGTCATGATCTCGTGGTTCGTGAGTTCAACACCCACATCAGGCTCTGTGCTGACAGCTCAGAGCCTGGAGCCTGCTTCGGATTCTGTGTCTCCCTCTCTCTCTGCCCCTTCCCACTCATACTCTGTCTCTCTGTCAAAAATAAAGAAACATTAATTTAAAAAAAATGAAAAGAAAAATGCGCAATGTTACATATGCGCTGTAAGAGTACCCCTACAGAAAGGGTTTTATTGCCCTAAAAATCCTCAGTGTTCCCCCTACTAATCCTTATTTGCTGATCTTTTTACTATCTCTTAATTTTTTCTTTTCATGGATGTCACAGAGTTGGAATTATATAGTATGTAGCCTTTTCAGATTGGCTTCTTTCTCTTAGCAACATGCATTTAAGGTTCCTTTATGTCTTTGTGGCTTGATAGCTCATTATTTCTGAACAGTATTTTATTGTCTGGATGTTCCACAGTTTGTTTATCCATTCACCAACTGAAGGACACCTTGGTTGCTTCCAGTTTGGGACAATCAGAAATAAAGCTGCTGTAAACCGTGGGCAGGCTTTCATGTGGACCTAAGTTCTCACTCTTGGGATAGATGTGAAGGAGCATGATTGCCTGATCATACAGTGAGAGTATGTTTAGTTGTAAGGAAATGCCAAACTGTCTTCGAAAGTGGTTGTACCATTTTGCATTCCTACCAGCAACGAATGAGACTTCCTGTTGCTGCGTGCTCTTGCAATTAGCATTTGGTGTTTTCCATGTTCGGGATTTTGACCATTCTAATAGGCGTGAGAAGAATCTTGTTTGGATTTGGAATTCCCCAATGACATGTAATTTTCAGCATGTTTTTCATAATCTCATTTGCCATCTGTATATCTTCTTCGGTGAGATCACTGGTCTGATCTTTTGTCCATTTTTAATATTTTTTTAAGTACACTCCACGCCCGGCATGGAGCCCAACATGGGGCTTGATTGAACTCACAACCCTGAGATCAGTACCTGAGCCGAAATCGAGTCATATGCTTAACCGACTGAGCCACCCAGGTGCCCCTTGTTCATTTTTTAAATTGGGTGTTTATATTTTTCTTAATGTTGTGTTTTAGTTCTTTGTATATTTTGGATTTAAGCCTTTATCAGGTATGTTTTTACAAATATTTTCTCTGTCTATGTCTTGTCTTTATTCTCTTCATAGTATCTTCCACAGATCAGAAGTTTTTAATTTTAATGAAGTACAACATACCAATTTTTTTCTTCATGGATCTTGCTCCTGGTGTTGTATCTAAAAACTCATTGCTAAACTCAGGGTCACCTAGATTTTCTCCTTTGTTACCTTCCAGAAGTTTTATAATTTTGCATTTTGCATTTAAGTATACTATTCATACTGAATTAATTTTTGTGAAAGGTGTAAGTTAAGTTCTGTGTCTAGATTCTTTTTTTTTTTTTTTTTTTTTGCCTGTGGTTATCCATTGTTGAAGAGATAATCCTTTATCCATTGTATGGCCTTTGCTTTGTTGGCAAAGATCAGCTGACTGTATTTGTGTGGGTCTGTTTCTGGGCTCTGTGTCCTGTTCCGTCGATGTGTCTAATCTTGTCTAATCACTGTCTTGATTACTGTAGTTTTCATGGTAAGTCTTAGAATTGGGTAGTGTCAATCCTCACTTTTTCTTCAGTCTTGTGTTGGCTGTCTGGGGCCTTTGCCTTTCCATATAAACTTTAGAATTAACTTTTCAATATCCACAAGTAATTTGCTGGCATTTGGATTGAGATTGCATTGAATCGCCAGCATAAGGAAATGTGAAATCCCTATGCTCAGATCGTTCAATACTTCAATTGTGTTGGGGCGCCCGGGTGCGTCAGTCAGTTGAGCATCTGACTTCCGCTCGGGTCATGATCTCGCAATTTATGGGTTCAAGCTCTGTATCGGGCTGTCTGCTGTCAGCATAGAGCCCGCTTCGGATCTTCTGTCCCCCTCTCTCTGCCCCTCCCCTGCTCACTCTTTCTCTCAAAGATCAATAATCTTAAAAAAGAAAAATACTTCAGTTGTGTCGACTCTAGTTCAGCAAGCAATGTGTCAAAACTGACTATATAAAGATATACTTTTTTTTTTCCTGAGCCTTTTGATAGTAAATGCAAACATGATGATCCTTCTAAATTCTTGAGTATAAACCTCCTAAGAAGAAGGACATTTTCTTACATAACCACAGTATCATTACCCCTAGGATAATTAACATTAATTCATCAGTTGGCTCTTTAAAAAATGCCTGCCTGCAATAAAGCTGTTTTTCTTTCATTATTGTTATTACTACGTAACACCCATCCTGTACCGTGCTAAGCGGTGTGCCATGTTGGGATGTGACGATCAACGAAGTTCCTGTCTTTAAGAAGTCCCGTCTCCTGTGGAAATAGACCTCTAAGAGTGATTACATAGGCTGGCATGAGGACCAAAGTAGCTTCGTCTACTTCATTTACTTTCCTTTCATTCAAGGAGCATGTCAGTAGGTAAAGGTGAGGGTAACTAGTCCCAGAGCAGTGCTCTGGAACCCGTGCTCATTCCGTGACTCGCCAGCCTGACCCTGATGGAACTTTCCCCTGAGGGACTTACATCCATCTAGAAGTTAAGACTGTAACTACCAGGATGTCACTCCCTCCATCTGAGTCTGTCAGTTTCTGTAGCGCGAGGACCGGACACGCACAGAGGGACGAGGGTGGCGGCTTTGAGAGCCACGCTGAGGAATGGGGGCTTTCTTCTACAGGTCAGTGGTGTCAGGTAACACGTGGGTTTGGCCATGAATACCAGGGACCCAAAGTAACAGTGGCTTAATCAAGATAGGAGTTTATTTCTCTTTCATGCAACAGGAGATAGCTAGCCTAGGGCTGGAATGCTGGCTCAGTCCAAGCGGCCATCCAGGGACCTAGATTCATGATGGCTTGTCACCACATCCACATTCTAGACAGCAGGATGGAGGAAGGGACAGCACGTACACCTGCCCTTTAAGGTACTTTTTGGCAACCATACACCTCACTTCTGTCCGTTTCCCATTGGCCAGAATTGACTCATGTAGCCGTACCTACAGGCAAGAAGGTACTGAGGAACGTAGTTGTGATTTGGCTAAATATAGGAGGTTTTGTTCCCTGTAAGAGTGGATATTGAGGGTCAACTTGCAGCTCCTTGTGCGCTGGCATTTCTTAAAAAAAAAAAATGTCTTCAGTAAAATTAGTCCCTTAAGATGCTTCTTCCCCCCACTTTGGTGGGCTGTACAGGGGATGCTTGTTAAGAATAGGTTTATTAGCCCCCAAATTTTGGAAACATTAAGGTCTCGTAGAGGTCCACAAAGCAGAGTAACATACTAAAGGCTCTGAGAAGTTCTGCAGTAAAGAAATGTGTCTATCCTTGTTTACCCTAAGATAATTTGGCCAAAATCCCTTTTGAAAAATGTGTTTTGTTTTGTTTTTGTTTTTGTTTTGTTTTTGTTTTTTTGCAGAAGCTCTGTCAACAAAAGCTTTGGGAAACACTGCTTTGGGAATTGTTAAAGATCTCTTAGTTAGCCCCGATGAAGACATTTTTACGGTAGTTCTATTCCTAGGGATGTTGTCGACGGAAATGTGTGCATATTGTATCAAAGTTTAATCGAAGAAACAGAACCGCTAGGAGATGTCTAAAGGGATTTATTGCAAGAATTTGATCTTATGCAGTTGTGGGAGCTAGGTAGGCAGGCTGTATAAGGCTGTTGTCTTTCTGCCTGATGAGGGAGCTGGAACTCTGTTGGGCCGGCAGTTATGGAAGAAGAGAGTATAGTTGGGAACATGGAGAGAAGCTGGAACTCATGTACAGGAACCCGGGTCAGTCCGCCTCCAGCTTTCAGGATGTGGGTGTCCTGATGAAGTTGATGCCCTTCATTGTGGAACTAAACACACACCTGGCTTAGGAGTCAGAGAAGGTGAAAGAAGATCCAGGGGAAGGTGGGTCCAGCATTCACGGGCCTGGCTGCCACCCCCAGACCCCCGAGGTGGTCCGCAGACGAGCAGTAATGCACACGAGCTGCCTGGTGCTCCTTCCCCAGCCTCCTGATGTGCATACAATATGCCGACTGCTGCCCTGCCATATCACTCCCACATCCCACATCCCACATTCCACCCGTCTCACCTGGAATTCACGAGGAAGGCAATTCTGAGAGACGTAGTTCGGCCTAGCCAGGCTGACCTATTACAAAGCCACCCCACATGTGTTCACCAGACGACTTAAGTATAAGACGTTTGGTAGTGGTCTGTTTGTAACAGCCTCAAATTGGAAACAAGCTAAACGCACATCAACAGTGAAATAGATAATCTGTTACATGCATAGGATGGAAGTAGCTTCGTGGATCCGCATGAATGAATCTTGCAAAGAATATTGAGCAAAAGAAGACCTAAAAGAATGTAAACTACAATTGCATCGATATAGATTTCAAAACAGCCAAGCGCATTTACAGCGTTAGAGGTCAAGATAATAGTTCCCGTTAAGAGAGGGTCACGAGGGGGACAGCGGGGCTTCTGGTGTATAGAAGGCTTCTCCTTCTTGGTCTGGGTGCTGGTTACGCAGGGATGTGCATGTTGGGGAAATTCACTGAGCAGTAGTTAGGATTTGTGTGCTCTTCTGTACTTAGCTGTCAGGAAAAAAATTTTAGGTAAATTCAAGTTTTGTTTCTTTGTTTTAAATGTTTATTTTGAGAATGTGTGAGCAGGGGAGGGGCAGAGAGGGAGAGAGAGAGAATCCCAAGCAGGCTGCATGCTGTCAGTGCAGAGCATGATGGGGGGCTTGATCCCCAGGCCTTGAGATGATGCCTGAGCTCAAAATCAAGAATTGGATGCTCAACCGACTGAGCCACCCAGGCACCCTGGTGGTGTTTTAACAAGTTTTTTTTGTTAGAAGTCATGGATTGGCTGGGTTGGAGGAAAGAAACAGTGTTAGGACTCTCTGAACCCATTATGGAGCGGCAGCGAGGGAAGAAGGCAGTGGATAAGAGAAGAGGCAGGTTGGGTAGGCAAGGAGGACAGCGTCTACCTGAGGGACACTGCAGCAGCCCTGTCCCAGGCTGTCCCTTCCTAGGCCGGCCACCTGTTCCCATCGCAGAGGGTTAGGGCCGTGTACACAGGCTGAAGCAGGAGCTCGCCAGCAGAATCCCCATGTGCTCCGAGGCAGGGACCATGATCCCGTATATTGGGGATAGGCCCCAACACCCTTATAAGTTCCCTGGGTGCCCTGATGCACTCCACAGGCCGAAAGCCACTGAACCACAGAGATAGTAGACGTGCACGGAAGGGGAAAGATGGAAATCCCTTTATCCCCAAGTTCACCCCTCTTTCAGTATGCAGCATGCTTTTCCTTGTCTTTAACCCGGACACGCACACCATCATTCTGTCCTTTCTGTTTTATAAAATCCTAATTCCCCTTTACACGCTTTTGGGTTTAGCTCTTTGTTAGAGCCCTGATTCCTCTCTTGAAAGAAAACTATTTGAAAGCACCTTAGGCTCTGAAGGTGAGGCCAGATAACCCTCCGTGGTGTCTGCCACGTTTGGAGACTGGACCCATATGTAGTAGACTGGATATGCAGCTTCTCTGATGCTTGGAGTACGATCTGAAAGCACTGTTGGCTGGATTATTCATGGCATCTCTAATGCCTAGGAAAGTAGGGTTTGGGGTAGTGATAAGTTTGTTCTAAAATAAAGTGTCATAATCCTTCCCACCCCTGTTTATACTCACAGGGCCATTGCCTACTCCTGGGCAGGTCACCCAAGGCCTGCCGCATCTGCTGCCCTCACCCCCCCCCCCCCAACTCTTCCCACCTTTCTCTGCCCTTGAAAGGGTCATTTCACATGTTTCTTTCCCACTTGGCTGAGGCCTATGCCAGGTGCTCAGAGCACAAGGGAAGTAGACGAGCCTCTGTCTTCAAGGAATATATATTCCTCTTGTACTGGATACTTGGGAATTTATGTTTAATTTTCTCCCCCTCATTGTAGTTGGGAATTAAAAGCTAGAAGCAATCTTACAGGTGAGTCAGCCTCCTCACGTATTGAATTGTCTTCATTTTACAATAAGGAAACCGAGGATCCAAGAGCTTTTACCAGAGGCCACACAGCTTGTGACAAAACCAAGCCTTGGAGCCAAGTCTAGCCTGGGCTAAGTGCGTATTTAACTGCTCCCCCCACACCGCTGTCGGATGACTGGTCTAGCTTCATGCAGGGAGTCCAGGCCCGGCCTGGAAACCAGCTCTTTTTTTTTTTTTTTTTTTTTTTTTTTTTTTTTAAGTTTATTTATTTATTTTGAGAGAGAGAGAGAGAGAATGAGCAGGGGAGGGGCAGAGAGATTGGGGCACAGAGGATCGGAAGCAGGCTCTGTGCTATCAGTATACAGTCTAGTGCAGGGCTTGAACTCGAGAGCCATGAGATAATGACCTGAGCCAAAGTCAGACACTTAACCCACTGAACCCTTCAGGTGCCCCCAGAACCCTAGTTCCTGGCAGCCCCTGCAGCACACCAGCTCAGCTGGTTAGGGGTGACTCTGAGCAAGTGTTCTATTTGTCTCATTGTTTCCTCGGATGTAAAAATGGGAGAACATTGAAAATGTGGTAGTTGGTTGCACAGCTGACTATACTAAAAGCCGTTGCGTTGTTTGCTGTAAGTGAGTAGATGGCACGGTGTGCGAATTGTATCTCAAGCTGTTAGAAAAAATAAAAATAAACTCACGCATAGCTCGATACTGTTATTTTGAAAAATTTTGAACACACAAGAAAACAGTAGGGAATATTCCGTATGTGTTCTGTCCGTGTTCTGGGTAACAGTGCTGTTGTGCAAATCTCCGATTCCCTCAATCTGATAGATGCTCATCGCTGCTCACATTCTCCTCTCTCATAGCGTTTATCCCCTGGAACTGTAATCTGTGGTCTCCTTGTTGATCTCTGGATTCTAATCTCTTTGCAGTCAGGGACTATGTCTTATTTGGCTTTGTAGCTCCAGCGTCCAGCTTGGTAAAAAGTCAGTAACTGATGATGAGTGAATGAGCCCCAAGGTTCTGGAAGCAAAGAACTGAAGGCCAAGCCTTGGATATGGGCCTCACCTAGGGAGAGAAGAGAAAGACTTTGGGAAGGAAGCAGAGCTACCTAGACAGAGAAGTAGGGAAAAAACCAAAATAGTATTTTCTCATGGGAATCAAGGCAAAAGAGGAATACACTTTTGAGGAATTCTCAAATTCCACAAAGAGGTCAATGACAACGTGAATTAAAAAGAGTTCAGGGTTGTCAGAGTCATCAGTAGCTGTAGAAGGACAAGTTGGAACAAGATCTCAGGGGGTTAGGGAAAGGAGACGGGGGTAAGAACCATGCCCTCAGAAGTAAGGCCATGAAAGGAAGGACATTTGAAAGTAGCTATGCAGAATGGAGCACCAAAGACCATATCGTCACTAGAAAGAATGTGCTCCTCTCTCGGCAGAGGGCAAGGCTCCTTTAAGGCCTGTCTCCTGGCCCTCTGGAGTAACTGGGGAACTCTGCCAGCGTGTGGGTGGTGGATGAGATGACCCACTTAAGCGTCTTGGTGGCTGAGCCAGCAGTGCGTGTATTGGGCAGCCGTATGCCCTCAGCCCTTGTACTACGTCCTTTTCTTTGAATGACTTTGTTTCTTTTAACTTGTCACCTTCCTTTCCCACAGGGAACATGGTGGAATGGTGCTTACCTCAAGATATTGACCTTGAAGGTGTTGAGTTCAAGTCTATGGCCAGTGGGTCCCATAAAATTCAGTCTGACTTCATGTAAGTATTTCAGAATGTAAATCCCTGTACCATTTCTCTCTTCTCACAGACTTTCCCCACAGCGTAAGGGCTCTCATCAGGGGGTCTTCCAAAGGTGTGTAGAAATGCCCTGAAAATATATATAGATAGATTTGTGTTTATATCAGTTTTCCAGCAAGAAGGCCCCCAGCTTTCATTAGGTTCCCAATGGGTTTCATGACCCCCAAAAGTTAAGAACTATCAGAGGTTCTCTCTCCCTTTTAAGAAAACGCTAGGTCTTACTTGAGGTTTGTCTTTGTTGAAAGAATGGACTTTCAGTACAGTTTGGGTTAACTTAAGCCATTTGTGGGCTAAAACTTGAAAGTCCAGCTTTCAGTAAGGCCAAGTTATAGTCCTGTGTAATTAAGATTCGTGTGAGGAGCAAACGAATAGAACACGAGGGTAACGAGAGTAGCTTTAATCTTCTCCCTGGGCTGAAACCATGACAGAAGTGTAAGAAAGGGGGAGGAGATAAAGTGACAGCTGTGGTCATCGGCCCTGTTAAAAATCTCAGAGACTCGGGAAGTGAGGAAAGAATCGACGTGGCTTATGCTACTAAAACAGAGCGCCCTTCCAGAGGGGCCTGAAGATGAATCTTTGTTTTGGTTCCTTATGGCATCAGTAGTTATGCAGGAGCGAAGGGATCTGTCCATGGTCATGGGCAGTGCAGCAGCAGACTTGCCAGAGGTCAAGTCCTAGCTCCTGCTGGGTGACCCTTGGTGAGTTGGGTAATCTCTTTATACCTGGGTTGTCTCCTCTGTGGGGTTGAGTGGTCTGGACTGACATTCCCCTTTGGTTCTAAAACATTGGTCTTCAGGCTGAGAGGTTTGTCATGCAGACCCCTGGACACAGCTCTCTGTCTTCCTCGGGGCTGCATCTCACATTAAAAACCAAAGCCAGGGGCGCCTGGGTGGCTCAGTCGGTTAAGTGTCCAACTTCAGCTCAAGTCATGATCTCGTGGTCTGTGAGTTCGAGCCCCGCATCGGGCTCTGTGCTCACAGCTCAGAGCCTGGAGCCGGCTATGGATTCTATGTCTCCCTCTCTGTCTGCCCTTCCCCTTGCTCACATACTCTCTCTCTCTCTCTCTCAAAAATAAAAAAATAAACATTAAAAAAAATTTTTTTTTAAACAAAACAAAAACCGAAGCCAAACAAAATTTCTCTTCTCTGATTTTGAGCCCCATGACGCATTTGGTCCGTTTTTAGCTATTTCCGAAAGGGACCCTTCTTCGGCCTGGCCTGCTTCGCCAACATGCCTGTGGAAAGTGAGCTGGAGCGTGGTGCACGTATGAAGTCTGTGGGCATCCTGTCTCCATCCTACACCCTGCTTTACCGGTACATGCACTTCTTGGAGAACCAGGTTCGGTATGTGGCTCGCATACATGTGCGGGGTGGCCGTGGGAATCTGCCAGCCAGGTGTGTGTGTGTGTGTGTGTGAGTGTGTGTGAGTGATGAGTCCTCAGAGACATAGGTTGTGTGTCAGAACAGCAGATGCCCTTGCTCGAACATCCATGGCCACATTTCACACCTCAGGTGGTGGTCTTTTCTCTGTCAACCCAACTCATGGCCCAAAGACTCTTCATGCTGGGGCGGATTTGCCTTCGGTCTGTGTCAATACTGTCCTCAGTTTTGTTGAATGACATAATCTGTTAATAAGTACGTGATCTTTGTTTACCCTAAGCCACAGCAATTACCTCCTTCACCCCAGGTAGGCAAATAGACTCTAAACTCTTTTTAAGCCTCATCATTCATTATTCGGGGTCATTATTACTGCTTGTGGTAATAGGAAGGGAATCTTTAACAGAAGCAGTGAAACTATTCGTTATCTTCTATAGTTTTCATTACTCTCATTTCAGATTTTGAGAGAAATCTATCCCTAATCCCTGAGGCACTATTAAAATCTTAGCACCTTTGCCTCTTTTCGGGTACACACATGTGTATACTTTTTAAAAAATATATATACTTGGCATCATACTATGTATACACTTTTATACTTTTAGAATTTATTTGAATTTTTTAACAGAACAGTCATTCTTGATGATGATCTTTGAAAGAACATGAAATTTGTTGCTTGTGGGAAAAAAGTTTATTATTTAAAATGTATGTAAAAGTACAAAGGGGCATCTGGGTGGTTCAGTCAGTTAAGCCTCTGATTCTTTTTTTATTTTGTTTTAATGTTTGTTTATTTTTGAGAGTGAGAGCGAGAGCGAGCAAGCACACAAGCAGGGGAGGGGCAGAGAGACAGGGAGACAGAATCTGAAGCAGGCTCCAGGCTCTGAGCTGTCAGCACAGAGCCCCATGTGGGGCTCAAACCCATGAACTATGAGATCATGACCTGGGCCGAAGTCAGACACTTAACCGACTGAGCCACCCAGGTGCCCCACTTTTTATTTTTTTAATGTTTAGTTTTGAGAGAGAGAGAGGGACAGACAGAGTGCAAGTGGGCGAGGGGCAGAGAGAGGGAGACACAGAATCCGAAGCAGGCTCCAGGCTCTAGGCTCTGAGCTATTGTGGGGCTCGAACCCATGGCCTGTGAGATCATGACCTGAGCCAAAGTCAGACGCTTAACTGACTGAGCCACCCAGGCATCCCCGATTCTTTTTTTGTTTGTTTGTTTTTTTAATGTTTATCTATTTTTGAGAGAGGCCAAGTGTGTGTGTGTCCCTTTTGATCTATAGATAGATCTTTTATTTTTAATTTCAGGAACGTTTCCTCCTGTAAGAAAATATTCCACTTTTCCATTCCATTTTTTTCCTTCTTTATGCACTGGTTAGGCATATGTTTTCTCTGCATTGTCCTCCGTATGTATCATTTTATCATTTTGATGATTATTTTAATAATTCTGTAATGCTAGAGCTGTTCTGTAAGTTGTCTTCATTATTCACTATGGTTGTCTGAGTCCTGACTTCAGCTCAGGTCATGATCTCACGGTTCGTGAGTTCGAGCCCCGCGTCAGGCTCTGCGCTGACAGTGTGACCTGTGCTCACTCGTTCTCTCTCTCTCTCTCAAAAAAATTAAACTTAAAAAAATAAATAAAATATTCATTATTCAGTGTGGTTGAGCATTTAGCGTGTTGTTGTTCACTGGTAAGTTCACTTGGTAAGTTTACTGGTGAAACCGTGGTTCTGTTATTGAGAATCCCCTTGCCCGTTTTCCTCCATGGCTCCTAGCTTTGCCTTCTAGGAGATTTTGTACCCATTTTCCGCCACAACCACTTCTGAAGCAGGCATGGGGGAACGTGATCTCCCTGAGGCTGCACACCTAGAGAGCACATTTCTTGCTGGTGTAGGTTGGTGGGTGTAGTGGTTTCTTTAAGGGTAGAGCAGTCACAGGCTTTTATAGGCCAGCCACATGACAATACAGATCCCTCAAAAACCGAATAGGCTTCTGGTCTGTTTGCTTCTAGTCGGTCCCAAATTAAAGTATCTGTTGCAAAAGATTCTTTTCGGTCTTAGTTTTTAAGTCAGTGGACTGTAGACTGGTTACTGTTGTCTGTTCTTGGCCTATCCATCTTTTTCTCATTTAAATGGCAACTACCATAAATACATACGTAAATACATACATATGTATACACACACACACACACACACACATATATATATATGTATATATATATATATATATATACACATATATATATAAAATATGACGCTACCTTGAGGCTGTACCCTAAATCTGATCTTTGCAAATGGGTCTGTCTCCCATGACTCTACTCTTAACTGGAGAGTTTCATAAAAGCTTTGAAGGAAATTCTTATCTCCTGGTTTTGGGGTACAAAAGCGGTTGGCTTTTCTAGTCCCATGGGATCTCAAAGAGTTGGAGCCTCAACTAACTTATATTGTAGAACTCAGAACACACTGTCCCTTGGGCTGTATTTCTTTCCATTTTGGCCTGCAAAGTGGCCAGTTCTTGCCTGTCTTCATCTTACTCTTGTAGCAGCTCACTGCAAATGAGAAGCAATCAACGTTTGATTTCTAAGTGCTTCCCCTGGAGGTACAAGTTCACATGACACGGGGCCTGTCCAAGTTACTGAAGTTCTAGCAGGTTTTTGCTACAGGGGGACAAGGGTTACCAGCTTTCTAGTCTACAACACCTACTTCCTTACCACCTTCCCGTGCCAGCTGCGAATTCAAATGCCACGGTGTCTTGTCTGATACCGCAGCAACTCATTTCTGGGCACCACTTTCCGCTTTAGCTAGAGCACAGGCTACGTTGCTACAACAAAGAGACCCAAAATCTAGTGACTCAAAGGAGATAGCTTTTCTAGCACAGCAGTCCTGGAGGGGGAGAGGCAGTCCCGTGTACTAGATGGCTCTGTTCCGCTGGGTCATCCTGGGACCCAAGTCTTTCTGTGTCCTATGCTCCTGTCTCCTAGAGTATTGTCCTCATCTGCATGATAGAGGAGGACTCACCATTACCAGGTCATGTTCAAGCCTCCAAGAAGAGGAAGAACTCAGGAATCCCCCAAGTTAAACACATCACTTCTGCTTACGTGCCATTGGCCAGTTCATTCCTAGCCACACCTAACAGCAAGAGAGTCTGGGAAATGTGGTCCTTGACTAGGTGACTCTGTAATGCGCTACAATCAGAAAGTTCTATTATTCAGGGAAGAAGAGAGTGGCAGTCTCTACTACTGGCATAAAATGAAAAGTCTTATCCCAGTTCCAATATTCATCCAATAATCCCAGCAATTACTGTTAATTTCTCTTCTATCTTTCCAAAATGTGTGTGTGTGCACAAATACAAATATATGTTCTTTTTTCCCCTCCTTTTCATGCAAAAAGTATCAGGTTGTACATGTTGTTTTACACCTTATCTTTTTCAACGAACAATATATCCAAGGAGATATCAGTACAGAAAGTTTATCGTTTCTCACCATTGTATTATATGCCTTGTCTAGAAGAACCGTGCTTTATCAAGTCTCTTATTGATGGACATTTGGTCATTTCCACTCTTTTGTTATTACAAATAATGCTGCACTGAATACCTATGTGCAAATATCATTTCACATATGAACAGAATATGTGTACAGTAAATTTCCAGAAATGAAATTGGTGGTTCAAGGGGTAGCGGTATTTGTAATTTTAATAGATTCTGTCCAGTTGTTTTCTATAAAGATTGTACAATTTTGCCCACCCAGCAGTAATGCAGGAGAATGCAGTTTCCTCACAACATTGCCAACACAAAAATAAAACTTTGAGGTTTTTGGCATTCTGTAGGGTAAGACACCATGCATGAGCATGGTTTTAATTTGCATTTTTCTTAGGAATGAGATGGAGCACCTTTATATTTATTTGATTCACTTGTTTTCCCTCTTCTGTGAACCATTTCCAGCCTTTGCTCAGTTCTGGTTTTTGTTTTTTTTGGTTGTTGACCTTATTAATTTCCAGGAGATCTTTGTATAGTAGGGACATTTGTTCTTTGCACTATAAATTATTTTTCCACTTTGTCATTCATCTTTTGGCATTACCTTTTGTCATGCAGATATCTTTCTTGATTGAATTCATTAATCTTTTCATGGCTTCTAGATTTTGAGTCACAGCTAGGAAGGTTTTCCAGCTTGCTGATTACAGAGGGCTTGAGGTGACATGAGAGGGAGGGACTTGCGTGACAGTGTGAGGGGGAGAGGAGCATGTGAGGCAGGTGCAGGTCCAGGCACAGGGCTGTTAGTCTAAATTAACTAGACTTGGTTTCTGAAAACACCGAATCTGTGTTTTCTGTCCATTCTTACTTCTTGTACCCAAACTTATTTATTAGATTTCCTCCGTAGACCTGGGCTTCAGTATCTCTCTAGCTAGTCCTTTCTGTGACTAGTTCTTATTAATCAGAAGATACTGGAGAACTGTCTTATAATTTAAAAACTAAATTAGAAAAAGGGGAGCGTTCTAGCGTAAAACAGGCTTATAAACATGTTAGTTACCATATCTCTGGACCCTCCTTCGATCATGATTCAAACAACCAACTGTAAAATATTTTGGGGACAGTTGGTATAATTTGAATGTGGACTGGCTATTATTTTGCATTCGGGCTTTGTTACTGATTTTGTTAGGCAAGATAATGGCATGGTGTTTAAGCTCTGTTTTAAATACACTTTATCAATTAGAGATGCACACCAAAGTGTTTATGGGTAAAATATTATGATAAGGGATTTTCTTTAAAGCATTCGAGGAAAAAGTGGTGTGGGGGCAGGGATACGGTGTAGATGTAACCAAACTGATAAAATATTGATCACTGTTGAAGCTAAATGTTGGATAATGGGGCTTATTATTCTTTTTTTTACTTTTTGTAGAAGTTTAAAATTTTCCATAATGAAAAGTTTAAAAGGACTAAACATAAAATTATCACATACTTATTGTAGAAGACTGAAAAATAGACAAAACTCAAAAAAAAAAAAAAAAACCCAACCATGATCCCACTAGCCAGCCCTATCTGCTGTGAACATAGCCTTCTGGTCTTTTCCCTGTATAAATATATACATACACGATTTAAAAATATATATATATCAAAGTCATTCAGCATCTAAAATTTCTAACTTCATACATTAACCTTTCTGTGAATGTCGCTCATAATAGTTCTCAACATCATGGTGATTTCAAAGCCTCTCAGTATGTAGACGTATCATGGTTTATTTAACTGTATCCCTGTTATTAGGCTTTTGAGTTGTTTCTTATTTTTTGCCACTGTAAACATGAGCAGCACTGTAGGTAAATGATCATTCATATCCAGATATGGTTGTTTAGGTCACCTTCCCAGAAATGGAATTGCTGGGTTAGACAGTATATGCAGTGTACAATTTGATACAGATTGCAAGTGACCACTCAGAAGGCTGGTACCATTCTATACCCACACCAGCAGTAAAAAAAAAAAAAAAAAAAAAAAAAATGCCTATTTTTCTGTACTTGCAAAGCCAGAAGCCAGACTGGGTCAGACCAGCAGTGAATACACCAGAGTGAGGAAGGGTACCTATCCCGCAGAGGCATCTCGGACTCTGACGCTGGCCACTTCATTGCTGGGTATGTAGGGGAAGCCAGGATTAGCTGCAGTGGGCATCTTTGTGGTCACATGAGCTTATGTTATGTCCGTGAAGGGGCTTGGGCTTAAGGAGAACCCCAGCGTCTCTGGTCCTGCAGGGGAGCCCTCGACTTAGCCTAGAAGCCTGAGGCTTCAGATCAGTAGTATCTATTCTGCCGTCATTCTCTAGTTTTTACAATGTCCTATGTTTTGGACACTTTCCCTAGATGACTTGGCCTGCCTTTCAGTGTGGTACTATGCGTCCTGAGAGGCAAGATCACCCAGAAACTCACCCCTTGCACGTCTTTGAAGCTCACCATCCCTTCCAGCTCTCAACCTTGCTACAGTACCTTTGGGGATATCTTGGTACTGAGGCTTGATAATCAGTGTTGTTTATGGCAAAATCTCCAGTGTGTTCAATTTTGACGCTTTCATACAACACTTGTTTAACATTTATCCAGAACTGCCAATTTATATTCCCATCCGTCCTCATATTCTGTCTTCCATATTAGTGCCTTGTTCCGTTCCATCAGTCAGTGATATCTTAGGCTGTCAGAGGACAGGGTCCTGAAACTAGCTTTTTGTCAAGGGACTCTAGCTTAGTGAGCTTTTTCTTTAGAAACTCAGTTCAAATATAGCATTTAAGGCAGTCAAACAGAAAAGACGCTGAGCAGCAAACCAAGAACCTAGAAAATGAAAAATTATCATAGCAGTTACCCCCAGCCCCCTTTAGTGCAGAAAATAGAGTATTGAGAATACAGTAAACTGATTCTCATTGTTCTTTCAGGGAAATTACATCCCAGTGAAAACACTTTTGAACTTAATCATTTTTGAGTTATTTTGTATTAAGCAAATTTTCATCAGTTTGACACATGTCCTTGAAGAGTATCCGGAATCTGCCATCTTCTTAGAATTAAACACAATTTAGCCACCACGGGGTTCCCATCAAGCACATGAGTAGGAGTGAAAAAAGGATTATAGGCACCCACTCCTCATGGTCATTTATTGTTATATCACATGACTTCCTTCTTGTGCAAAGCTTAAAACAAGGTATAGGAACCCCCAAATTAGCCTCCACTCTAAGAGGAACTTATCTTAGTAGTGTGTGTGTGTGTGTGTGTGTGTGTGTGTGTGTGTATTTAATTTTAGAGAGAGTAGGGGAGGGGCAGAGAGAATCCTGAGCAGGCTCCAAGCTCAGCATGGAGTCCAGTGCAGGGCTCGATCCCACAACCCTGGGATTGTGATCTGAGCCTAAATCAGGAGTCGGATGCTCAACAGACTGAACCACCCAGGAGCCCCTGTAATAATTTTTTTAAATGTAGTTGATTTTTTTTAATGTTTATTTTTTTGAGAGAGGGAGGGAGGGAGGGGAAGGGGCAGAGAGAGAGGGAGACATAGAATCTGAAGCTGGCTCCAAGCCCTGAGCTGTGAGCACAGAGCCCAGTGTGGGGCTTGAACTCACGAACAGCGAGATTATGATGTCGGATGCTTAACCAAACTGAGCCACCCAGGCGCCCCTACTTGATGTTGATTTTTTTTTTTTCTTCTTAAAAGGTGAATTTGCCTGTAGATCTCTTCCAGGGCTGGGCCTGAATTTGCCCCATTTACCCAGTGTTTTGAGCCCTCACTGTGCACCTGCCTAGATGCTGCCGGGTCGCTGGGGAGGAAGGAACCTAATGTTTGTGAATGACTGAAATGTGGCACAAGGCATATGAGGCTCTCTTCCTGCTTTATTTCATTTAGCCCTCAAAATAGTGTTGAGTTGGCACTAGTACCTCTCTTCGAGGGAGAGGGGGCAAACAGCGGATTTTAAAAAGCGTAGTAACTTCCCGGAGATCACCCAGTGCAGAGTGACAGCTGTCACCTTGGCATCAGGAGCTGGAAGTCATTCTGGAGAAGAGACCGTTTGAGGGCAGCTGGCTCCCGGTTGGAGTAGGAAGATCCTGACTCTGAGCAGTTTGAGGAGGTCTGAGGTCTGAGCTTGGAGGAGGCCAACAGCGATGGACTGGGGCGGTGGGGGGGGGGGTTCCCTGTTTTAGTCATCGTTGCTCCAGGGGCCAACCATAGTTTGTATGCTGAGTCTCTCACTGCAGTATGATGGAGATTGTAGGGCGCCAAGAAGATAAGACTAAAACGGCTTTACTGCCTTTTATTCCTCCCTATATTTGTTTCCTAAGGTGGTCGTAGCAAAGAACCCAAATCTAGGGGACTGAGAACAAGAGAAACCCTCCCACAGCTCTGGAGGCTGGCAGTCCGAGGTCAGGTGTCCGCAGGGTCGATTCCTTCTGGGGCCATGAGGGAGAGTCTGCTCCTTGCCTCTCTCCTAGCTTCTGGTGGTTTGCTGGTGATCTTTGGTCTTCCTGGGCTTCTAGATGCGTCTCTCCCGATGTCTGCCTTTATTTTCATGTGGCGTTCTCCTTGTGTATGTCAGCCATGTCCAAACTTTTTCCTTTTGGTAAGATCAGCAGTCATATTGGCTTGGGACCCACCACAATTACTTCATTTCAACTTGACTCTGTAAAGACTCTTGTCTCCAGAGAGGGTCACATTCTTAGGTACTGGGAGTTAGGACTCCAGCTGATCTTGTTTCTGGTGGGGTTGGAGGGGGACAGTTGGACCCATAACACCCCTATCAAACATAGTGCCCACAGCACTCCTGCGCTTGACTCGAAGGCAGGATTCTCCATTGTCCAAATGGCCAAGGGCTTCACTGAGGCTTTCTTGGTCTTGCGGTCGGTTGACAGGGTTCCCCACAGCCCAGTCTCTGTGGGCCTGAGCAGGTGGGGTGGGAAAATAAGAGATTCTGAGTTTTTCCTTCCTTCCTTCCTTTCTTTCTTTCTTTCTTTCTTTCTTTCTTTCTTTCTTTCTTTCTTTCTTTCTTTCTTTAAATAATTTTATTACTTGATGCAGAAAGTCTGAGGCCTGGTGACATCCAATAATTGTTTTCCCTCATTTGAGACGTTGAGGGGTAAGTTCCCTCTGAGTCTTCTATAACGAAGCAAACAAGCATGGTTTCTCAGCAGAGAGCAGCTGTAAGCAGGGGATTTGTGGCCTTCCACGTTGTCCCTTGGCTCAGCCTTCCCTGGGAGGCGCCACACCCTCTTCAGCACACCTTTCTGGAGAACAATAAACATTAGTCACGGTCTGTACATTCTGTCTGTTTCCCACGAGGAGGCGTGTGTCCCATGGTGTCAGGGAGAACCAGACCCCACGTGAGGATCTTCTGTAACCCCCGAGGGGGCATTCTGGGCAACCTCGAAATGAGGGTTTTTTGGTTTATCGCTTCGTCCCCAAGGGTTCCAGCCCTTGGGGCAAGGCGACCGAGGGGCAGAGCCGGGGCCAGAGCTGTTCTCACTGTGTGTGTGTGTGTGTTTGCAGACACCAGCTGGAGACGCCAGGACATTACTCTCATCTGGCTGCGTTCTATGAGGACAAGAAAGGGGTGCTCCATGCCGGTCCGGGGAGAGGCGGCAGCCTGCCCCCTGTCTACTGGCTGCCTTCCATCCACCGATACATGTACCCTGAGATGAAGGTGAGGCTGGCCAGGCGCTCGCGTGGGCCTGGGCTCGTGTCTGCTACAGTGGTTGTTGATTATTTTTTTGATTCATAAGGAATTTATGTCTTGGGCTTATGCCCAGAGTCTGATTTTGATGGAATAGGTTTCTGACGTAAGCATTTGGGTTCTTTGAAAACCCATATGCTTTCCAGACATTTCTAGAACCATGGTGCAAAGCCATATAGGATGATAGGGCAGGCCAGTTGTGGTAGATTCCTAGCAGAGAAGAAGTGGATTTGTTTCTGCTGTTTGCTTTAGATATTTAAAGCCAGACGTTGGAGTCAAAAAGATGAAAGATGAAGAATTTGATGAACACATGTTGTATTTCGTAGTTACCATATTACTTTTTTTTTTTTTTTTTTTAAGATTTTATTTTTGGGACACCTGGGCGGCTCAGTCGGTTAGGCATTCGACGTTGGCTCAGGTCATGATCTCACCAGTCATGGGTTCAGGCCCCACATCAGGCTCTGCATTGACAGCTCAGAGCCTGGAGCTGCTTCGGATTCTGTGTCTCCCTCTCTCTGTGCCCCTCCCCCTGCTCGCTCTCTCTCTCTCTCTCTCTCTCTCTCTCAAAAGTAAATAAATATTAAAAAAAATATATATTTTTTAGTACTCTCCACACCCTCCATGGGGCTCAAATTTACAACCCAATATCAAGAGTCGTGTGTTCTACCAGCTGAGCCAGCCAGGCTCCCTGTAGTTACCATATTCTTGATACGACTTTGCGATGCACTTTTTCTGAAGCACTTAGCTTGTGTACTAGAATATGTTCGCTTACAGTTGACAAGTGTGAGGCATTGGTAGGGTACAGAGATGACTGTGAACATGAAGCTCCTCCTTCTCCCTCCCCTGTAGGTGGCCACAAGGTACTTCAGGAGAAACCTAGGGCTCCCCGGTAGAGAAATTACGCCAGGGCTTTAAGGGTAAACTCTGGAAAGGCATCTTGGAAGAAGGGTTAGTCCCTGAAGTATTTGGCCAGGTGAGAAGTGAGGGAGGCTGGTTCCAGACTGAGGGAACAGGCCAGTGGGGGCCGTCACCTTCTCAGCCCCTCCTGTGAGGCTGGCTTTCTGCCAGCTATTTATCTATACCTGTTGCAGCATATTTTGTTTTATTTTTAACTTTAATTTTAATTTAATTTTAATGTTTGTTTATTTTTGAAAGAGAATGTGAGTAGGGGAGGGGCAGAGAGAGAGGGGGGGTGACACAGAACCTGAAGCAGGCTCCAGGCTCTGAGTTGTCAGCACAGAGCCCAACGCGAGGCACGAACTCACAAAACAGTGAGATCATGACCTGAGCCAAAGTCAGACGCTTAACTGACCAGGCTGCCCAGGCGCCTCTATTGCGGCATATTTTAAAGTAAATGATTGTTTACTCTCTGTTTCCAGATAAGCCAGCTGTGGTCTGTAAAGGTCCAGTGACTTACCTAGGGCCTTACAGCTAGTAGGAGATAGAGCCAGGACTTAAACACAGGACTGGTGCCAGAGTCAGTGCCAGCTGCTTAGCCCACCACCTTTGTGAAGGGATAGGTGTGAAAAGGCACAAGCAGGTTCATGGAGCATGAGCAGGCCACAGGCATGCCTGAGATCCCGCGGGTTCGGCTCCAGGCCATGCAGGAAAGCGAAAGCCGCAGTAAAGTGAGTCAGATGAAATTTCTGGTTGCCCAGTGCATTCACAAGTTATGTTTATACCGTGCTGTAGTTTATTAAGTATGCAATAGCACCATGCCTAAAAAACAATGCACATCCCTTAATTAAACCATACTTTATTGCTAAAAAATGCTAACCATCATCTGTGCTTTCAATGAGTCATAATCACTGATCACAGTTGACCATGACAAAAAAAAAAATAATGAAAAACTTGAAATATGGTGAGAATTACTAAAATGTGACCCAGAGATGTGACATGAGCAAATGCCATTGGGAAATGGCACCAATAGGCTGGCTCAATGCAAGGTTGCCACAGACTTTGATTTTATAAAAAAAAAAAAAAAAAAATATGCAGTCTGCAAAGCCTGATAAAGTGAAGTGCAATAAAACGAGGTCTTCCTGTAGCTGGACTGGGACGGATTCCTATGTCCACTGAGCAGGAGAGAAGAGAGTGGAAAAATAGATTGGAATCAAACGGTAGAGAACCTTAAACACTAGACCATGGAATGTGAACCCTATTAAGTACCAGTTAGGGTCTCGTCAGGAAAACACAAACTATGTTAGCTATTCCAGGCTACTTCCATACAGGGAATCCGTGATCTAGGCACTGGAAGACTGAAGGAGCAAAAAGGGAGCAAGGTAATACAGATACTTCTAACTGGAGACGGCTACCACCTTATATTAGTTATCGCCGCATTAAAAATTATCCCCAGATTCACGGTTTGAAATAGTACAAATGTATTATCTCACAGGGTCTGTGAACTAGGAATTCAGGCATGTTTTGGCTGGGTCCTCTGCTTCATGGTCTCCCGTGACACCACGGGCAGGGTATCGGCCAGGGTTGGGGGCTTGTCCGAAGGCTTGACTGGGGCGGGGGCAGTATCACTTCTGGGCTCATGTGACTGTTGGAGGATTGGTATCCTTGAAGGCTAGTGGACCAAGGCCCTCAGTACCTCCGCCTCTTTGTTGTCCTCAGTCCATAGCCAGGTGGGTCTCTCCAACACGGTGGCTTGCTTCATCAAAGGCAGCAAGTGAAAACAAAAGGGAAATCAGAATCCTTTGTAACCTAATTATAGAAGTGACAGCCCTGCAATGTTGCCATATTTTGTTGGTCAAAGCAAGTTACTCAAGAGGAAGAGGGGATTACGTACGGCTGTAAATACCAAGAGGTGGGGATTACTCAGGGCCCTCTTCCGGACTGCCTGTCACACCCTCACGGGGCTGGGGTAACTGGAGAGGTGATGTTATCAAAACCGTGGCAACCTGAGGAGGAGTCCTACACAGCCTGTGCTCAGGTGTCCTAGGCACTGTGCACCTGCTGTTGCCGGACCCTCTGGGGGGTCTGGCTCAGCTGGAGCTGCGGCTGCTGGGAGAAGCTGGAGGTTAGAATCAGACGCGTCCTCTGCTGCTGGCAAAATACCAGCATGAGTGAGAAAGCGGAGAGCTCGCTCTCCCTGCCTTCTGCCTTCCAGTCCCCAGTCATTGCCTCCCGCGGACGAACTTAACTGGAAGCCAGCTGCCATGGGAGTCCAGGGAACATAGTTTAAGGATTTCCCCACCCCATGGCATGCCCTGAGAGGCAATAATCAAGAAGTGGTCAGAGGGTCATTAGGGCGTTCTGGGTCTGTATTGACTGAACCCTGCTCTTTTTCTCACCACTCCAAACTCTGACCCAGCTTTTGCTCTGAGTCCAGTTGCTGCTGGGCTATCTTGAAACCTAAGCAAGGTGACCTGGGTCACCAGCATCTGACCTGGGTGTCCCCAGATTCCTCTCCCTAACAGGCCACAAAGGAGGGACAGAGGAGAGAAAGTAAAATCGCCATCTGCTTTTCTCTAGTGAGGGCTGCTCATTAACATGCCTACCAAACTCTAGTTGATGTGATGCGGGAAGAAGTGTACTTTGTTGGTTGCAGATGGAGATGTGACTGGTCTTCCAAATTTGTTAGGGGGTGCCTGGGTGGCTTATTTGGTTAAGCGTCCAGCTCTTGGTTTCGGCTCAGGTCATGATGTCACAGTTCGTGGGTTCAAGCCCCACATCTGGCTCTCTGCTGACAGTATGGAGCCTGCTTGGGATTCTGTCTCCTTCTCTCTCTGCCCTTTCCCTGCTCGCTCTCTCTCTCTCTCTCTCTCTCTCTCAAACATAAATACATAAAAACATTTAAAAAAAATCAAAATCAATTTGTTAGTACCTATTGAAAATACAAGTACCCTTTGTGTTAGCAATCCCACCCCTTAGGATCTGCCCTATATCTATAACCCAACAGAATATAATGATGTCTGTATAAGAATGTTTAAGTCAGCATTGTGTAGAGCGGTGGAGAATTAGAATGCCCCATATATTATACAGCCATTATAAATAACGAATTAGAGCATACATAGTTGACGTGCAAGGTTTACCAGCAAGTGTTTTTGTGTGAGAATAGCAAAGTACGGAAAACCATCTGTGATACGATCATATGCTTTCATAAAATAGTCACAGCCTCAGGTGCAGAAATGATAGATACACATACGTGCATATATAAACATGAGGCGGTGTTTGGGTGTATATACTAGGTTATTAATATATGTATTACCTGGGGATGAGATAAGGTATGGAGGGATGGTGCTTACATATGTAAAACAGGAAAGAACCAGGGAAAAAATGGCAGCACTGAAACAATAATATATGATATGACTCCATTGGCTGTTTATGGACTATCACATATAGGTACATATAAAGAAATTTGTCTGTAAGCTATTGAAACACCATATTTTGTCCCCACAAGTTAAAAGAACACCATACATATATAGTTAAGTGAATTTTTACAGAGTGAACACATGTATGAAGAACATGTAAAGTCGGGGTCAGATCTAAGGCCGTTGCAGAGTCAACACTAACTGGCAAGGGAGGAAGGACGGCCAGAGGCCGCTCGGAGGGGTCCAGCAGTGGCTGGTAGAGGCCCCTCCTTGGGAAGTGGACAAGTGGGGAGAGAGAGAAGGGAGCAGACGGAGTCCCTGGGCGGGGGCACAGGAGAGGCGAGGGACAGAGAGAGCCCAGGCGTTGCCAGCACAAGCCAGGGAAAGAGTTCCTTGTAAAAGCTGCAGCAGAACGAGGCCCAGAAGGGAGAGGTGGATTTTAAGAGGAGAAACGTCTGTTGTGTTGTGTGGTCGGACAGGGTCAGGTCGAGAGGGGTGCGTGTTCTCTGCCGCGGCCTCCAGAAGAGGGTGGCTCTTCCTCATCGTGGCCACTTCCCGCATCGCCCTGGTGCAGCCCAGGCCCAGCGCCTCAGCTACTGGCAGTTGTGTCCTATCTCCGGGCCTCGGCACGCGCTGGTCCCGCCACCAAGAACGCCCTCCCTCCAGTTACCCTTCATGTCAAAGATGAGACACGCTGCCTCCAGGAAGTCTTCCCTGTCTCTCTAGAATCAGTCTCTCCTGTGTACTCCTGCAGCCCTGCCCTCTCCCATTTCGGCTCTCAGGCTGGGATTGGCTCACGTGTGCACCTGCTTCTTCTAGTAGTCTCCAGGCTATATGGGGGCAGGGTCTGGGCCTTGCCATTCATTGTTGGGCTGAGACTAAACAGTGTTTGTGCAAAGTATGTGAGAACTATTTCTTGTGTGTGTGCGTCCATGCATTCATGAATGAATGAATAAGATCAGAATTAAGGGTTGGTCATTTATTCTGGGATCCTGGGGCCCAGGACACATTTGGACAAAATGCTGGCAGGCCTTTCCAGTGCTTGGGGCTTGGGGCCTGAGGATCAGCGGAGGGGAGCTGGGAGGGACCTGAACAGGCCTGGGCTCCCTTTCCTCTATAGTTGCCTTTGTTTCTTTCTTATTTAAATTCAAGTTAGTTAACATACAGTGTAGTTTTGGTTTCAGGGGTAGAACTCCGTGATTCATCACTTACACATAATACCCAGTGCTCATCAGAACAAGTGGCCTCCTTAACACCCATCCCCATCTAGCCCATCCCCCCACCCACCTCCCCTCCAGCAACCCTCAGTTTGTTCTCTGTAGTTAAGAGTCTCATGGTTTGCCTCCCTCTCTGTTGTCTTATTTTTGCTTCCCTTTCCCTATGTTCATTTGCTTTGTTTCTTAAATTCCATGTATGAGTGAAATCATATGATATTTGTCTTTCTCTGACTTATTTCACTTAGCATAATACACTCTAGCTTCATGCATGTCATAGCAAATGGCAAGATTTCATTCTTTTTGATTGTGGAGTAGTATTCGGTGTGTGTGTGTGTGTGTGTGTGTGTGTGTGTGTGTGTGTGTGTATTACATCTTCTTTATCCATTTATCAGTTGATGGACATATGGGCTCTTTCCGTAGTTCAGCTACCGTTGATAGCACACTGCTGTAAGTATTGAGGTACATGTGCCCCTTTGAATCAGCATTTTGGTATCCTTTGGATAAATACCTAGTAGTGAATGTTGGGTCGTTACCTTTGGACTTTTGTGAAAGATTGTGATTGTAGGAATCTGACCAGATGCGGTGGCTCGGCGCCTCTGCCCCTGGAGATCTGGGAGAGGGGTAGGCACAGGAGCAGGACAGGGACCCTCAGCGGAGGGCAGCCTTTCTGCCCACTCGGGACAACTGAGAGGCAGTGGTGCTGGGGTGCTGCCTGGGAAAGGGAGCCTCTGGTGCTGCGTGTCTCAAGGTCTCCTAGCCAGCAGGCCCAGCACTCTGCCTTGGTGTGGGTACCGCTCCTCTGAAGTGCTCTCATCGGCGCCCCCCAGGGGTGGTGAACGATACTGCTTCTGACACTTGTGCTTGGAAGTGACGCTGCGCATTTATTTGTTGCATCGGCTCCTGTGTATTTCATGTGTTTTGTCTCATAATCCTGGAGAGCCATGTGAGGGATGGGATGGCCTCCCCGTTTCGCATGCGGAAAGTGAACCGGAAAGTTGGCTACTTTCTCAAGGCCTTCCCTTACTAAATGGCAGAGCCGGGTTGGAATTCAGCTTTTCTGAGGTCAGAGCTTCTGGGGTATTCCTGGCTCAGGGCTCCTAGAAGCAGTCTGCAGGGGCCGATAGGCTCTTGCAGTTACCGAGAAGGAAGAGGCTGGACCCGACGTGCAGTGGTGGTCAGGCCGGGGAGGGGGCAGGGGGCGTGGGTCTTCCTGCCTGCACAACCCCTCACCTCACACGGCAGCGGGCCCCTGAGTACTTGGGGAGCTGATATGAGACCGTTGGCTCGTCACTGTACTCCTTCCAGGGCTCAATCATGGTTTCGAGTTGGATGTTCTCATTGAGAGGTACTGTCATTTCAGAGACTTTTCTGACTCTTCAAAAGTTAGGTTCAGCCTTGTGTCCTCTGTGCCTCTCTCTCCTGAGTACTTAATGACCCCTAAACTCAGACCTCACTGTATCAGGGGAGCTGTTGCAGTATCGAAACCCAGCATAAAGGTGAGACTTTAGAGAAAAATACCATCTTGTGTGGAAGTAACCGTCCCTTAATGCATCTGTTGGTTGTACTTTGTGATGTCTGTGGTGCAGGGGTGTGGGGAGTGGTTAGCACACATCTGCACGGGAGGTTTTTCACATTTTTTAACAAGCTCTTCTCCTCTCCTTTATTTTTTCAGATCACTCACCCAGCCGGCTGCATGTCTCAGTTTATCAAGTTCTTTGGAGAACAGATCCTCATCCTTTGGAAATTTGCCTTACTTCGAAAGCGCATTTTGATATTTTCTCCCCCTCCTGTGGGCGTTGTATGTTATAGAGGTAACTAAACACCAAGGTTGGGTGTCGTGTCGTGAGTTTCTCAGGGCAGAAACTGCTCGAGTCTTTGCGTTGTTGACCGAGTTCAGAAATGTTGGGGCTGTCCCAGGAGGGTCCCAGGTTTTCAGCCTGGGAATGCCAGGGCCGGACTTGCATTCTAGAATGTGGGCCCTGGCGGCCGTGAAGAAGGTTGGTTGGGGGACGCATCCGTGGTCTAGTAAGAGGTAGGTGGCGAGAGGAGATGGGGATTCTGATACAGTAAAGAGGAAAACTTGGCAAGAGTTGGTGTGTGATTGGGTTGGAAGGTTCTGATGTGTGTGAGGTAATGGAGGAGGGGTCCAGGATGACAAGGATGGGGGGGCCACCAGATGAGGGTCCAGGAGGAGTAGGGGGTGGAATGACAGCACTGGCTTTGAATACGGTGCGTGTCTGCTGTGAGGCCTCCGTGAGGTGGACACAGGCGCTGGTGCGGGTGGGTCAGGACTTGGGGGGGAAAGCGAGGCCGGCGTGTGGAGTGCCAGTGACCGCGGGACGGATGGCGTCACCCGGGAAGAGCGCGAGTGCAGGGAGGTGATGCGGGCACAGGAGGTGGAGCAGTAAAGGTGCAGGACAGAGGAGACTGCGGTGGGGCCATCAGAAGCAGGGAGGGAGCCGGGAGAAACAGGGGTTATCGCAGGCGGGGGTTCGGAGATGGGGGAAGGTCAGCAGTGCCAGAGTCTAAGCGGGACGCGGTGAGCTGCGCACTGGAAGCTGGAGGGGGTGAGGCACCGTTGGCGTGACTGGAGGTCCGGTTCCGCTGTGGGACCCGAGAGGCTCGTGCCCCCGTCCCACCCCTCAGAATGCCAGAGCGAGCCTCCTGTGACTCCGGTGCCGGGACAGCGCAGAGCCAAGCCCTCCGCGGCGTCCTCGGAGGCTGACTGCTCCGAGGGGGGCGGGCCACACTCCTCTCTCACCTCCCCTGTCCCACAGTGTACTGCTGCTGCTGCCTGGCCAACGTCTCCCTGCCTGGCATCGGGGGCGCCATTCCTGAGTCCAAGCCTTTCTTCTACGTGAACGTGGCCGACATCGAGAGCCTGGAGGTAGAGGTGTCCTATGTGGCCTGTGAGTACGGGGCCCTCCCTGCACCCCGCCCGCACATCCTTGCCCCGGCTCCCCGGGCCGGCTCTGCCAGAAGCCAGGCTCTGGCCTTCCAGCTCGCTCCCCGGGGGCCCCTTCTCCTCTCCTCGCAGTGCGGGGGCTCCCGGACCCCTTGTTTCCCCGGTGGGGTTGGGCTGGTGCCTCTCAGCGATGGCCTCCGGGTTCCCATACCCTGAGCTTGGCTGTCACAGGCACCACGGAGAAGATTTTCGAGGAGAAGCGGGAACTGTACGACGTCTACGTGGATAACCAGAATGTGAAGACGCACCACGGCCACCTGCAGCCCTTGCTGAGGATCAACAGCGCCGACCGGGAGAAGTACCGGCGGCTCAACGAGCAGAGGTAGTGGGAGCCGGTCCCGGCACGTGCGTGCCCACGCGGGGTGGCGGGCGCGGCCAAGGCCAGCACACCCTGAGAGAGACGGCCCCGGGGCACTGCCCTTCTCAGTTCAGCCGGGCCGGCCGACTGCACGGGAGATGGGGAACGAAGGGGAGCCTGGGGCGGACGAAGCCGGGCTCCTGGCGTGTTGGCCTGATATGCGGGCAGCGAGCGTGTGGAGGTGACCTCTGGCTGATGGGCTCGGAACCGGGGAGGCCCAGGGAAGAGCACGAGCACCTGGCGAGCACAGTGTTGGCAGCTTGCCTCTGCGTCATCTCCCGCAGTTCTCAGGAGTTTGGTTACCCCGTAAAGTAAACGGCACCCCCTGGTACCGGTGGCGAAATAAATACCATCACCATCCCTATCCCTGTTTTAGGGGCAGTTACGAAAGACTGCCACTTGCCTGAGGTCACCCAGGGGCAGAGCTGGCCCTGGACCCTGGGGGCTTTGGCTCCAAGGCCCGTTGATTCCCTTCCGGTCTCCCTGCTTTCGGGCCGGGGGCAGGGGCCGCCCGCCCCGTGCAGGTGCCTGACCCACGACCTGGCCGATGTCCGGGGTTCTGTGACGGCACCGGAGTGTGACGGGGGCCTCCTTCACCACAGGCAGATGCTGCTGTACTCCCAGGAGCTGGAAGACGACTACACCCCCTGTGAGGAGGACCTCTTTGTGCTGTAAGTCAGCCCGGGCAGCGGTCGTGGGGCTTCCCGGGATCCCTAAGCACTCGCCGCCTTGGGCCTCGACCCCTCCCGTGTCACGCTTGGCAGGCCAGGGATGGCCTTTATCGCTGCCGGGTACACTGAGAGCTGGGCTCCGTGTGGAGTCCACCGTGAGCCCTAAATGCCACTGGGGGACACCCAGCGGACAGGGAAGAGAAAAACGGAAGTCCTGATGTTTTGTCTTTCCGTTGAGCGTGTGCATCCAGATGTCCACTGCCCAGAAGCGTCTGCCCTGCAGGGTGCGGGGGCTTCTCATCCGTTGCTTCGCTCGAATAAAGAGTTCCTTGCGTTCAGTGTTACGGGACGATCAGAAATGTTAACTTTTGAACCTAATGAAATCCCCTGCCCCCAGATATGTTGGTTCGTGGTTGGGGGCAGGAGCCATAGTCTTCATACCTTACAGCATTTATGTAACTTCTGAGCAGCTTGTGAAACAGCGCTCGGCAGGGCGAACAGAACTGTGATTGGAACGGAAACCAATTATCCTGGCTTCCTGTCTGGACTTCCTTCCCCAGGCCCCGGGGTCGGGGTGAGGAACATGGCACTTTCAGCGAGAACCATCTCTGGCTTGGATGTTGAGAACTTAATGTGGACATTTCAACAGAGGTGTAGTTCTTGGATTCTACTAAAGCGTACCTCCCCACCCATGCACGATGCTGAGAGGTACAAGTTTTCGGAAATGATCCAGGAGGCTCCTCAGGGTCTGATGCGTTCCACTGCACCTGAAATTCACGAGCAGTTAGAACTTCTTTGGGCACTTAGATGCCTTGGTGGAACCTGAGAGCCCCTTGGAATAGATCTGAAAAGTCTAGACAGTTCACGCCTTTTCTGAACATGGCTCATAAATTTACGTAGCACCATAAATCGGTGACACGTAAATCACACTCTGTGTATAATACCCCCCCTCCCCCCCCCCGACACACAAAAAAAAGTAACCAAAGGAAAAGAAATACCGGAGGGTGGTGGGGAGCTAGGGCAGTATTGGTGCCTACAGTGGGGCTCCACGGCCCCTTGGCCTTTCACTCCCAGCTGTGGTAGCTACAAGACATCCCCGTGCCTGCCCCAGCCCCGAGCCCCACCTCTTCCTTGTGGATGGCCAGCCACAGCCTGGCGTGCTCTGTGGTGGCTCTCAGGCTGGAGAGCCTCTCAGGGCCCTGCTCTGTCCCCGCTAAGGCTCGTCCGTGCTGCTGGCCCCAGTGACCTGTCCGGGGCTTTGAAGGTGAATTTTAGTTTCTCACGTTTAAGTCTTGACCTCAGAGCTGGATCATCAGGATTTTTTTAGGGTTTTCTCTTTTCTTTCTCTTCCCCTTCTGACTAAGCAGAACAAAGAACACAGTGTATGTAGTAACCTTCCATAGGAAAGTTTGTTTTTGGCAGGCAGGCCAAAAGTCCCCAAGTTTGGGGACTTTGCAGGTCATGCCATGATTAATGCTAGCGGTTTCTTTGCTAAAGTTGGTGTCACTTTAGTAACCCTTGAACTTTGGTCCTAATTTTCTTATTTTTTTAGAGATCATTCTATTTTTGAAAGCATTTAAAAGCATATTAAAGCAATGTAGTTTTGGTTCCCCATGTGTGGATTATTTGGTGACCCTTTTTTTTTTTTCTGCCCTCCCTTCCGTGTGTCTTATCTTGTGAACACAGGTTTTTCCTAGAGCAGAACAACCGGATATTTCAGACTCTGTTGGAGGTGTCCGCCAGTCAAGACAAAACTCTGACCGCTGAGCACGCCCGGGGCATGGGTCTAGACCCCCAAGGGGACCGGAGCTTTCTGATGGACCTGCTGGAGGCCTATGGCATCGACGTCATGTTGGTCATTGACAACCCCTGCTGCCCATAGGAAGAGTGAGCCCAGACCGGTGAGCCGCTCCTCATGTGGGGAGTTCACACTGGGCCCCCAAGGACCTCCTTTTTTATTAAGTTGACACAAAGGAATATGGTTTATACTTCCCAACAAATGTGATTTTTTGCAATCTCCTTTCTCCCTTCCTTCCTAGTGGTAAGATGAGACCACCTTGGTTTTGTGCCCTGCCCTGGTGCCATGTTGGAATGGACCACTTTCTCCCAGAGCTACTGCCTGGGTTTTGTCATAGGCGTCATCCGAGTGGCTTCTCTTGCGTCCTGGTCGAGTGACTTGAGGGGATGTGGTGAAGGCCATGTGTCACTGGGAGCGGGCTGAGCTCGGAAACACTGGGGTGGGCTGTTCAGAAAGTCTCCAGGAGTTCGTCCCTTGCGGTATTCTGTCCAGGGTGGCCTTGTACGTGCATCTCCTCAAGGTGGAAGCTAGAGCTCATGACCTTTCGAGGTGTTTTATCAGTTCCGGGAGTCCAGTGTTGGGATCAGATCCCTTTTCCTGTTTGCTGGGGCAAATCTGTCTTCTCTGTTCACGTGAGTGGAGACCTCAAAGAGGAACAAGAGGATGTTGCCGTCACAAAGCATGAGCTTCTCTAAGGACAGAATGACAAGAAGAGGTTTCTTACCAGCCAGCTGGAAAGTAAAATTGTAGCCTGAAGTGTTGAAACTTTCCTCAGAGTAAATTAACGGTGGCCACTCAACGTAAAACTCCTCCTTTCTCTGAATCCCGCTCCTTCAGGGATGGCCCTGGAGCTTGCAAGCAAATTCATTTTACAATTGAGCTTCCTTTAAGGGCTAACTATGCTCTTAGAGCAATGTTTGTTCCCACCAAAGGTAGAGCAGTTGGGGTTCAAAGAGGATAGAGCAGAAGATGTTTCTCTGAGAGTTCTCTGGACATATCACCAGCAGAGCCTCGGGATCAAAACAGAGATTCACTGGATTCCATATTCCAGCAAGAATCCGGAGTTGGTTACTCAGAGTTTGAAGCATGGAACAAGACTGTGTACCAGTCTGGGGCCCTCACAAACAGATTTCTTGCCAGCAGAGTTGACAGTCCTTGAGCTAAGCAGTTGGGGCCAGAGACAGAACACGTTTGTTGGAGAGCAAATTTGATAGTGCCTTCACCTAGAGAAGTGGTTGGAACCCCCGAGCGTCAGTGATGAGTTTACCTGTGTCCCCGTGACATGTTTTGGTGTGGGACGGCTCCTGTGGGTCCCTGCCTGTTCTCTTTGGCTGTGCATTCCAGGAATGCCAACTTAGGTGAGACCGTAGGTATTTGAAGCCAGCTCCTGTGAGTAGAGGTTAGGGCTTTTTTTGGCCATAGTTTAGGATTTTGACTTGGGCTCCTGGGTTGTTGGTGACTTTCTTCCCTCTCGATCTTCTTGCCTGGCTCTGTTACTGGAATAGCCATCCGTGTGTTCATGTCTGTGACCAGGTTCCAGCCAGGCTACTACACACAGCAGAGAAATGACTTTCAAGTGGATGGCACACAAGTCTTACAGCTTTTCAGGGCTCACTGCTTTACTCAAAAATATTTTCACTGTAGTTCCATGATAGGGGATTCACGACTAAAGAAATTCACATGTAAAAATGCAAATACGTATTGATTAATCAAAGTAGGTTCTTTTATGTAAATATATAAATAAGTTTGGGCATTGAAATGTAAACTGTACAACTAATACACTTTTCTCCTCTGCAGTGTGGATTTAGCCATTTCAGTAATATAGATGTTTACAAAAAAAGCCTCGCCGCCTCTTTCCTTGAAGAGCAACCTTCTCTTGTCTCTGGGGAAGGAGCAGCCTTTCGGACTTGGGTCAAGTCATGGTGACTTTTAGTGCTATCTGAAGGCTCAAGGTTTTCTAAGTTAGGGGGATGGTCGATCGGAAGCAGGAAAGGTCGGATTCTCTTGGTGGACGCAGGCCCCCTTCCTCTGGAATTGAGGGGTTTGTTGGAAAGGACTATCTTAAAGCACGTCCGTCCCCGCGCCCTTCTGCATGCAAACACTTGTGTTTCTGTGGAATTGTAACTCCAAGCTCATAAGTGCTCATGTAAAGGTCGTAAGGTGAAAATAAGGTTTCTGTTCTTTCCTTTGCGTGGCGGGTCGGGGTTCTGGGTTCCCTTTAGCTGCAGACTCTTCCAGGCGGTTGTCTGGCGGCTGTGGGCCGCCCCCTCACCCTCGGGCAGGGGGCTGGGGGCTGGGCACGGAGGGGAATAATACGAGTGAGCCTGGGCTCAGCTGACCCCAGGACAGAACTGCTCCCCCTCCTGCCCTGTATTCCCTCTGTGAGGAGACCCAGCCGTCCTTCCCTTGCCAGTGTCATTATCAGCCAGAAGCCCAGCACAGCACCTCTGGCTGACTGAGCAACATGCCCCGTCGCTCTGTAGTCAGTCATACGGAGGTCCCCTTTGGAAGACTTGCTCTGTCCCCCACCCCTGCTTCCATCCCCCTGTCCTCTCCCCAGTGTCTCCAGTTAGCGGCTGCCCCTTCTCTACAAGGGGAACCGGAGAGTGAGGTACCCGGCAGGGCTCCCTGCAGTTGCAGAAGCTAGAAGCCACGTGGACCAGCTTTTCTGTCACTGTTGAACTATTTCCTTAAAACCCTTCTGCTTTCGGTCAGAAGACATTGGTCAACGTTCTTCTTCACCGCCTCGTAGATCAATAAGCTCTGGAGGGCGGGGATGGTTACCACCGACCCTTGGGGCAGAGCTGGAAGCCTAGGTGGGGTGGCTGGACCCGTGGTAGCCTTCTGCCCTTCTGTGCTGTTGAACCTCACCCCCTCCCCTGCCTCCTCTCAGCTGGCTGGGTCCTTCTGAGAACTCTCAGCCTGGTCTAATGCCATGCTATGAGCCATGTGGTCACCTGGAAACGTTGCTGACCTGAGACACCTGGGCTGCTGCCACCGTTGAATCAAGGCAGAAAAAACCAGGTGGCAGGACTCCTTGTGGGACCAAGAACCCAGGCCTGGGGTTTACTGACGTCCCGCCAAATGCGACAGAGGCCCATTTAGGTGGATTTTTCCAATTCTGCAGGCTCGGCAGATGGTAATAGTCAGCCATGGGGAGAATGTCTGGTTGCCCTCTGGCTTAGGCTTCTTTCTTCAGGAGTCAGAAACAGTAGGATTTATCTCCTACGAGAGCAAAAAGGGTGGGCCAATTTGTGTAGAATTAACTATGGCTTTAGACAAGCACGAAGCACTCCTTAGGCCCGGTGTCTGTTCCAGTATCATTGTGCCACCTGGGGCCTTGCACGGTCCTCCGGCAGCCAGGACGGCCGTGAGTCAGAAGGCTCTCGCCTCCCACAGCCGCCATCCGGCACGGCACCTCTTCCACTCGGCCGGGGAGGGGTGCCGAATTCATTGGTAATGATAGAAATAACTTGGCCCAGAATTTGCATCTATAGCTTCCCTTGTTTTGCTCCTTGTGAAAATCAAGATGGGAAATTGAAGTGTAGCACAGGGCACAGATCATTCTAAATACCACCTGTGAAGACGCATTTATCAGTGTAACTCCCTGATATTTTAACCGGAAGATAAAAGTAAAGAGAAATCCGAGCTGAATCGCTGTTTTTCATTCCGGTGGCTACGAGGACGAACTTGCTATTCGTCTTGATCCACTGAAAGCCCTTCCAACACAGTAAAAAGATGAGATGATTCACCTTTAAACCGAGGCCTTCAGGGAAGCTTTTGTAAAGGGCAGTCATGAATTAACGTTTTAATGGTAGGACAGCAACCCTCTGAGAAGAGGCAGGGACCTCAGGGACCTTTTTTTTTTCCCCCTGAAACTGCATAGCCCAGGGAATGGATTGAGATGTTTTCTCCAGTCCCCGTACAGATCATACTTGGAAAGGTAAAGGAGCAGGAGGGCGTCGAATAAAATTGTAAGACAACGTTCAGCTTGACACTGAACTTTCCTTCGTAGGATGCCAGTTCTGAAATAGGCAGGAAAGTCAACATGGGGACCAACACGTCATGCGGGGGCTTTCACCTCCCTGTCCAGTTCCTCACTAGTGGGCTCAGGGTCTGAGGTCCAGCCCCAGGGTCTTCCCGCACTTCGTGCCCTGCGGTGAGGCTCCTCCAGAGCCGGGGGGCTTACCTCCGCTGGCCCCCACCTGCCCCTTCTTGTTTCAGGAAGACCCTTCTCTGATTTCAGGTAGGGGAAGAGAAGGGGTCAAGGGCTCCTCTTACCCCCGAGTCCGTGGGTTTCGAAGATTCCATCTGATGACTAATATACCTCTGTTCCCAGGAGCTGCTAGGGCACTGAGTGTTGGGAGAAAGGCTAACTGTGAATTAAGTTACTGTTTTTCTTATGAGAAATGGGAGTTTATTTTTATGTCGATATTATTATGTGATGAATTAAGTGTGCAGATGTGGAAACGGAAGAAAATCTCAAAACTAGAATCCTGGAAGAAACAAGTTTTGTAACTTGGAAGCAACTGAAACCTCATAGAAGTGTCATTATTCGTCTTTGAGCGTGAATAAGGACACTGTGCTGGGAGCCTTAGCCATGCTCTCTGGGAGGTGAACGGGAGGGTCTTCGAGAGGATGGCACGGGCAGCGACCTCAAGGGAAACTCTTGCTTCACGTGAGGAGGCCGATTAGCAGGCCTCTTCCTGAAGCCACGTGGTCTTCTGCCTGGCACTTTCTCTCTGGAGCCGGAAGACGGGGGCAGTTGGGTAAAACTGCTCATTTAGAAAGGAAGTAAGAATTTTCTAGTGATTACAAACAATGATGGGGGGCCGGGGGGAAGCCCTCTTTAGAGTTATTCCAGAAGCTCAGCATAGGATGGGCTTTTATCAGTAACGTAATCTAAATTCAGAAAATTTATTTACTTACCGTAGTGTAAGGATAGGTGTGAATTACTTACGTTGGCTTTGGAAGGCGTGTTTAGACTAACGATACATTTAGTCTGCTTTCTAAAGACAGCTGGGGAATGCAGGGGTAGAGTAGGGCAGGGCCTTAGAAATTAGCCAGGGAGGATCCACAAAATGAAAAATCCCCAGAGAGGTCATAGAGTTAGCTGGTTGCAAATAGATTTCATTGATGTTGGAGTGAAAACCTCCTTAGGCCAAATGAAGATAAAAAGTGTTCAAAAACTTGGAAGGCGGCCTCAGGAATAGTTTGACTCGAGTGCCCACAAAGACCATAATGAGGAAAGGTATGAATTCTGTGCTGTTGAGCAGTCCAGCTAGGACACTTCAGGGGTACAGAGTAGAGGAAAAGAAAATCAACCTCCTTATTTACCCAAGCTTGTTGGCTGAATTTTTTTTTTTTTTTATAGGTCTGGGAAGTCAACCTTTTCTGAAAAAGGAATGGTTGTAGCCTTGGACAAATGGTTTTCCTATTTCTCCCAAGTTAGGATTAACATAGCCTCCCTGTCGCCTTAAATGTCAAACCCCTATTTTAATACCCCAGCATAAGAGTTCTAGCAATAAGAGACACTGAATCTATTTTTGTTTAAATTCTTGACCTCATAGTATGAAGCTAGTAAGACAGTTGATAAATTTCACCCTGAATACTAGTCGCATAGGTACATTCTTCTGTTTTGATGGTAATGATTTTAATGCCCTAAAGAAAGCTGGTGTTAATCCTGAAGCTACGAGGAGTGAATGTTTCTTTAATGATTTTGTGGTACAAATAACATCTGTGTATATCATATCTGTATATATCGGAACCAAGTTGTGTGCAGAGAGGTTGATATAACTATATTTACAGAAAACAATTTTTACAATTAAAATTCACATTTTAACATGAACGTGTGCGTTTCAGTCCTTCCCTGGCCCGAGAAATGTGGTTTGTGGTAGGAAGGAGGGATGGCCCAGTGTATGAGCAGAACCTGAATGCGGACGTCACAGTGACAGAGCAACCGGGGCGCCTGGTACCTGTTCTCCTAGAGGCCACGGTCTGCATGAACATCCTCCAGGTAATGGGGACCAAAGCTGGGAAGAATCGTGCCGTCCGGAAGAGCCAGGACTGGGCGTGCATATACACACCCACACACTTAAGTTTTCTTTCATTTTTAACCTTTGGGGGAGTTAGTGTAAGGGTAAAATTCCTAACATCACTGATGCTGTATTCAACGCCAGGTTCCTGCTTTCCAAGGCACATGACCGTATGATGGTACCGACTTCCCAGGGATGGGGTGAGAACACGGCGAATCTGTTGCGTGTGTAAACAAAGCACTGCACGCAGTCACGACAGCCATGTGCCCAGACCAGCCATGGCACCAAGCAAAAGACTTGCGTGCCAGGAAGCATCTGGATTTGTATTAGAAATAATCTGGCTTTTGAATAAAATTCGCCTTTCAAAAGGTTTGTGCCTAACAGGAGTGTCCTTCACCTGGATGTTCTGCTCCAGGACCATGGAAAGAACCAGAGCATGAACGATAAGAAACCACGTTCTCACAGGAAAGAGCCTGAATCAAGAAGGCAAAATTCACACCAGGGAGCCTAGATTTCAGAACGCATACAGATATTAATCTATTCGATATCCTTCCCCAGTTGAAATCCCACTATTTCACTGCAAGGACCCCATTCACTAAGTAAATACACATGCTGGTAGCCGATCAGGGAGGGAGCGAGCCGGCTTCTGGGCTTGTCCTTTACAGTCTTATCAGAAAACCAAGAAGGTGTAAGATGCTCCTCGCTCCCGCACAAACTTTTCCTCCTCCCACAGCATCCCTGCTCCCCTCTGTGGGCACCAGGGTGTGGGTCCTCCTTCCACTGCAGGGTTTTGGAGGCCAAAGCACAGCTTTTAACACCACTCTGAAGGATACAGAGCTGAACAGGTAAGCCTTGGTTTTTTTTGTGATCTTCATTCATGAGCTTTTTGTAGCTGCTTTGTAATCCTTTGAAGCATTAGTCTTCACTCTCCAAGGGCCTCATGGGCACAGGCATACATACGGTCCTAAAACTGATCTGCCCAAGGATGTGCCTGTCGCCAAGGCCTGCCCATCTGCCCCTTTACACTCCTGTTTCCTCTTTACAAAGAGGAAGGCTCACATCTCCTCCAACCTGGGCATCGCCTTCTGGAGTCTGAAAACCTCAGGGGCACCAAAGGTAAATCCCAATGGTAGTATTGAACGTAAAGGGCTATAAAGCCTGGTTAGCAAATCCTTCTCAAACCAGCCAGTTTCTGGTTTCTGCTTTCAACAAACTAAAGGAAGAGCATTAATAATTTTTGACATGTAATTCCAGAGGAATTCGAAGAACTGTATGTATGACATTAGAATCGTCTCTTCTGCTTATGTGCTTAGATCTATAAAGAACAAGGAATATCAATGATGTTGAGTCCTGTTCTAAGCTGTAAGTAACATGTGTTCTTCAACTCGTTAGGATAAAGAGCATTCTCATGAAGTGTTTATAGTATCCATTTTTGGTAATTAAAAAATTACTGAAATAAAATGGATGAAAACAATATTAGTTCTGGGTTAACACTAAAGAATTTCCATTTATATTTTTTGTTGGCAAGAAAATAGGGCAAGTGATAAAATTTCAAGCATGAAAATAGATCACGATAGCATTCTTTGCTGAAAGTGTATAGAAATAACCAAAGAACCTATTCGTGTATTTTTGTAAATGGAGGATGAGAGTCAAATTGCTGTATATTTAAATTGCACCAAATATGTTTAAAAGAGTGATATAACAGCTTTATTTTAAAATAACCAATATTTACATGACACCAGGAAATACACATACTGGTAACTCTTCAGTTGATATCTAGAAAGTGTGAGGGATACACGATCTTCCAAAATACTCGTAGGGGTGCGTGAACGGTGGCTGGTGTGCTTTACCACACTGACCAGCAAGGCTGGGGGACCGCATGGAGTAGAAGCACCTGGGCTTTTAATTAGAAATGCAGATCCCGGGGCTCCACCCCCAGCTTGAGTTGCTAGGTTTTCAGCATGCACCCCCGGGTGGTTCTCATGCAAACCAATACTTAAGCGCTACTGGAAAAAATAATACAAACTAGTATCTTACAGCATCGCGGCTGAGGGGGAAACACCTCACAGGTTTCTGGACTGAGGGGAGGACGGAGACCAGCGACATTCGAATCTGAGCTCAGAAAGCAGCAGCACCCATGGAGAAGCCCGGCTGCACCTGGGGGCCGGCGCGAGGTCGGGCCCCTTTCCCTCCACCGCACGCGGGCCCCCGGGGGGGACGGCGCCACGGAGGGGGACAGTGGTCACACGGAAGGAGGAGCATGCGCGGCGGGGAGGGGCGGGTACTTGCCGAGGCCTCTGCTCCCTTTTGGTCCCACCGGGGGTGCCGCCGCTCCCTGGGCGCTCACTGGGCCGAGCGCGGCAGCAGCTGCTCCCGCTTCCGGGGGTCGCAGAAGAACTGCAGCTTCCGGGGCAGCAGCTTCACCTCCACGGGCATCGCCTCGTACTCCTCGCTGTCGATGCTGAAAGAGCCCCCCGTGCCCTGCGGAGAAGAGTATTCGCAACGGCTCTCACCCCCGCAGCCCCCGGACAACGTCACCCTCGCGCAGGGAATTACCCTCCCGTTCTTTAAAAAAAAAAACCCGTGTCACTGCCTCTTACTGGTGCTGGTTCCGGAAATGTCTGCATTCGGCCACCAGCTCTTTTTTTTCAACCCCTCCCCTTGTTTGGCTTCTCTCTCTTCCCAGGGTATTTTGGGAGTCGAGAAACAAGGTTAGGATTTTAAAATACTTACTAAAATACGGGGGTCCTGCCACATCGTACAGGAATTCCTAAACTTAACAACGTTCTATGACCTAGGAAAACCACTCTGTCCACCTGATGGTTTGCATGGTTCTTCTGGAGGACTTGCTTATTAGCCTTATAGCTAAAGCACAGCAATATTAATATTACAGATGCTACAGAACCTTCCATAATTTGTGCATTTAGTTCCACATTTGCTATGTTGAAACTGTGGTGCCACCCCCGGTGGGGACAGCTTGTTTTACCTACAATCCTTTTTGAATGCCGTGGGACGACGAAGCCTGCCAAAGCCATCTGCAGCAACTCTTTTTCCTGAGGTATTACTCACAGAGTAACTACGTAATTTATATTCCTAACATTTTCCCCACTTCGATGGGTTATTCTAAGCTTGGCGTTTTATAATACAGAAAAACTTACTGCCATCCCCAAAGTGGTTTCCTGATCCTTTATAAAAAATGCGAAGGTAGAATCCACGAGGAGTGTCTGCCAGCTAGAAAATTCTGTGATGGCAGCCTCTGCCTACTTTACACTGGGAAGAATAAAGGCTGAGGAGCCACAAAGGTCGCTTTACACAACCCTGGCTTGAAAACACCGGAAGTCTGCGGGAAGCCCGCACCTCGCACCTCGGTCCCGGTCCCCGACGCAGGCAGGGGGTGCTCTCGGCTCCCCAGGTCTCCCAGAGCCTGGCGAAGTGCCCTCAGCCCATGCTAGGCGCCCACGTGCGCGTCTGGCACTGGAAAGGCAGATGGACCAAGACAACCCAGAGCTGGGGGAGCAGAGCCCCCCGCCCCCGCTCACCTCAGGAAGCAGCAGGGTGCACTGGCTGGCCTGGAGACACTCGGTGCCAGCCGCCCGCAGCCTGGGGTCCCTCACCTTTTTGCTTCTGTCGGTACAAGAAAAAGCACACTTGGGCACCGGCAACTGCGCTTGACTGCCGGAGCACAGCAAGTTCTTTTGTTGAGAGTGAACAGACGGGCTCGTGACAGGATGAACCGCGGGGTTCGGCGAAGAATTTTCCCACACTGATTCTTGCTTAGCCGTGTGGTATATTCTAGATTGAGAAGGTTAATTTGCTGAAAAGAATGGTGCAGCAAGTTAGGATGGAGTGATTTTGTACCTAATTCTTGGGCTATTAAAAATCCTCCATTTAAAAGTTAGAACGAATTGAAATTTTTGTAGGGAACTTACTAAACTTTTGCTATCTGATACTTGTGAGTCCATCATTACTTAAGGAGAAAATATCTTTATTCTAATTTAAAGGAGACATTTCTGTTATAGATGTATATGAACAACCAGTTCTGGGGACGCTCTATATTCACGTTAACAGACCACTTGGCATATACCGCCATCTACCTGGGAGTACAGCGAGCAGACCACACACTCCGCCTCATGCACATACACCCTGGAGAGCTTGTCACCGTCAGTGGAGAGAGCACAAGCTAATCCAAGTTAGTCCGTTCTTTATCATTAATTGATAACCAATTCGTTAGTATACGGAACTTCAGAGGTTTCTAAAGCAGCTTCACGATGTTCTATTCAGAGACCCAGAGGAAACGGACATGACTGAATCTCACTTCCTGTAGAGACCAAAGGAAACCGTGTTACTGCTGCCGATGAAAATGTGGACGGCAATGATGCACAGCATCATGACTTCACCTACACGAAGCAACATAAACATAAGCAGTTTTTGGTCTCAGTTTTGGACGTCAGTATTATGAAGGAAATTTGAGCACAGCTGGCCCCGTGGGCCAGACTCTCAATCAAGACAGTGTGTGGCTTCTGAACAACCTCTAGGAGAAGGGAAAGGCTTTTCCCTTCTTCCTTCTACGACAGATACAGCAAGGAAATCAAAGGCTGCAGAATCAGCTATTCAGCATTTGAAGACTGTAGCAAAGGCAAGAACAACACAAACCAATGAAAGCCATTCTGCTGCGGGTTCTGGTGCAGACAATGGAGTAGCCATGGAGACAGGGCTGCGGCAGCAGCAATGTCTAATCCTTAGACGGGCACAAGAGGGAGCTCTGGGACAAAGCACAAAATAACATAGCTGAGCAGATTACCAGTTGGCATGGCAACACGCAGCCTCCTCGGAGGGGTGGAAGACTGGTGGGGGGAGGGTTTAGGCCGTTCTTAACCAATAAAACTCTGGCAGAGGTCGGCCTTAACAAATCAGGACTGGAGAATATTTGCTAGTGGAAAAGGGGAAAAGCCTGGAGAATGTCCAAGGTACTCAATACCTTTTCAGGTTTTTCATTACTGCCCTGGGAACAGGACAAGGTGGACCGACGTCCATAGTAACCCACCCTGTGAAGTGCTTCACAGCAAGGACTTTCCCACACATGCTCTCATGTGAGACTCAAAGACAACCCTGAGGTAGTGAGATGGGATTACAGTATTCCTTTCTACACACAGAGGAAAGGAGCCAGAGAAGTTAAAGCGTTTGCCCAAGTCACGAGGCCAGGACGCGGCAGATCCAGGTTTGTATCCAGTAACTCTGACCCTGAAGCCAAAATCCTGGACGCTGTGCAATGCTACACAGAACCCTTCACTTCGTCGGAAAGGCAGCGCGTGCTCCCACGACGTGATTTTCCCAAAATGAACAGGGAAGGCCAAAGCAGGAGAGCTGTGCTCTACCCGTCAGCCCAGCTATTTGAAAGAAAGGCGGCGTCTCGGTCCCCAAAGCAGATGAGTCCTCTGCCGGGTCTCCATCTGAGGCTTCCTGGGCACGCGCTCTGAAGAGTGTTTCTGAGGATACAAACACTGAACCCGCACTTCCTAGGAGCCCAGCCCACTTACCCTATGGTTATGAAGTCTCCTTTGCTGACAGTGTCGGGTTCAATGCAGATGTTCATGAAGTCTTCTTTGCTCTACAAGGTCAGGAAGACGAACATTAGCACTCTACATTTTGGTGAACGCGGCCTGTTGTCCTCCTTTGCCCCAGAGTTTTATACTTTGAAGCTCTTTATTATACAGAGGCATTAACTTACAATAACTCCATCCTGAATACAGTCCCTTTCTTTCTTTTACATTAAGACTCTGGTTGAGGTACAATTTACATAGCATGAAGCTAATCACTGCTTGCTTGTTTGGTTGGTTCCTACTCCCCAGACAGCGAAACGAAAACTCAGGTTTGTCGGAACTCCGAGCGGGACATTTGTGAGGCTTTCACTCATCATCGGGGCTGTCCTGGTGTGTACGGTTCCCTCCCTTGCGGGCCAGGTTTCAGCCCCACCACCGGCAAAGCCCGGATCCTCACCGTCCGCCAGCATCACCCCACACCGGCTGGAGCCGCTGCTCGGTGTGCGGGGCCCCACTACCTACGGGCAGTTTCGATATGCGACCAGAGTTGAAGGTCCACAACCTCGTTTCTGCCATGGTAATGTTTTTAAAACTTTTCATTACAGACCACCGAGAGCTCTGGAAGAACGGAGCTATGAGGAAGTGGCTATAAAACCAGACTGGGCTCTTGTACCCCTCCGCCCCCGTTTACTACCAGGCCGTGGCTAGCGATACAAATCTGGCCCTCTGTACGTCAGTACCTCTACTTCTGTGTCTGCTTCAGGTAGAGGTTTTGTTTCTTCTTGGACAGGTTCAGAATCTGTTGCCCCAGGATATCTGCTGAGAGCAGACAGCCTTTGCCTAAGACTAAAGAGTGCTACCAAAGCACAACTTTCTCTCTCTCCCAGGAATTACAGATCATAGAGGGGATGACTGTGCTCTAGGTTCACCTTTCATTCAACAACTTGCTGAGTGTCAACTACCATCAACTCTTCCAGGTGTGTGAGTTACATCAGTGAACTAAAAAAACAATTATTTCTGCTTACGAAGAGTTTATATTTGGGGAGTGGAGATAATCAAAAAAAATAAAAATAAACCCTAACCATAATAAGTTACAGAATATACTAGAAACATGTGAGAGTGTATCAGTACAAAAATAGCAAATTACATAGAAACACACATGGTATATTACAGAGTATATTAGAAAACAAGTATATTAGAAGTATAGGAGACTTTATTAGGAACGTGAGATAAAAGAACTAGCACAAGAAACACCAGATGGTATGGGTGGCAGGGGTGTGGGGAGAGGGTGATCTTGAGCAGACACCTGAAGGAGGTGAGGGAATTAACAATGTGGATATCCAGGACTGTGGTTCTCAGACTTCAGCAAGTATCACCTGCAAGGCTTGTTAAAACTCAGACTCTGGCCCCATTCTCAGATTATGGCTCAGTAGACCTGGGGTAAGGCCCGAGAATGTCCATTTCTAACAACTTCCCAAGGACTGTACTCAGAACCACTGGCCTAGGGAAGAGCGATCCACACAAAGAGAACCACCAGGGCGGGCGCCGAAGATGGAAGCATGCTCGACAAGCCCAAGAGCAGTGAGGAAGCCAGTGTAGCTGGAGTAGAGCGAGAGAAGGGGAAAATAGGAAGGAAGTCAGAGAAGAAGGAAGGCCAGGGCCCTAGGGCCTATAGACCATTCCAAGGAATTTAGCTATTAGGCTGAGTGAAATGAGGAGTCATTGGAAGGTTCTAAGCAGAGAAATATGATCTGGCTTCATTTTAATAGGACCTCTCTGGCTGCTGTAGTTAGAATAGGAGGAAGGTGGGGGGAGCAGGGCAACCACTTAGGAACCCACTGGAATCACCCAGGCAGATGAGGGTGGCTTAGAGCAGTGACTCGGGGAGATCGTGTTAAGCACTGGCAGTAATTAGAAGGTGAAGCCACCAGCACTTCCACAAAGATTCGATGTGAGGGGAAAGAGGATGGCTTCAAGAGGTTTGGCCTGAACAACAGAAAGAATGGAATTAGAGTCAACAGCAATGGGGAGTCTGGATGGAGCACCAGCATCCAGGGGTGGAAGTAAAGAACAGGAGCTGTTGTGGACACACTGAGTTTGAAAAGCATATTAGCTATCTAAGGGGAGAAGTTAAGTAGACAGTTATACGCAGAAGACTAGGATTTGTTTTTTACAAATAGTGCACGTGCAAAAATCAACATCGTAGACACAAAGAATTACATGAGAAGACTCTCTCAGTAGATGCTGGAAAGGGACGTGATGAAATTAAGTATCCATTCATGATAAAAAAAAAAAAAAACAAACCCTTAGCAAATTAGGAACAGAAGGGAACTTCCTTCATCTTCTAAAAGGTGTCTACAAAAAAATCCCATCAAGGGGCACCTGGGTGACTCAGTCAGTGAAGCGTCCGACTCTGGCTCAGATCATGATCTCGCGGTTCATGAGTTTGGGCCTCGCGTCGGGCTCCGTGCTGACAGCTCAGCCTGAAGCCTGCGTCAGATTCTGTGTTTCCCTCTCTCTCCGGCCTCCCTTTCACTCACACTCTGTCTCTCTCTCTTTCTCTCTCTCTCAGAAAAGTAAATAAACATTTTTAAAAAGTCCCATCAAACTCAAGAATGAAGCAACGGAACCTTTCTGTCTACATCGGAGTAAGACAATGACATCTGCTAGCCCTACTTCTACTTAACACTCAACTGAGGTCCCGGCCACGGTGGTAAGAGAAAAGATTAGAAGGCTAAGTAGTTAAAAGGAAACACAAAACTTGCACTCTTTGCAATTGATATGGATGAATCCAGAGGAAATCCAAAGGAATCCATAAATGATAAATAAGAACTTGGTCATAAGATTGTTGATCACATATCTGTAAAAAATCAATTACATGTCCACCGAAAATATTTAAAATAAATTTTTAAGGGATACTATCTACAAAAGCATCAAAAATTAAGATAACCAGGAATATATCCAACAAAAGACAAAATGTTAGAGAAAACTATAAAACTTCATTGAAAGGCATTAAAAACCTCATGAAGAGCTATGCCACTTCATACGACAGCAGAGTCTATATTATAGAAATGTCATTTCTCCTCAAACTGATCTACAGATTCAGTGTAATCCTGATCAATAGGACAGATTTTTATGTGGAACCTAATAAAATAAACCTTTTAAGAAATTTATAGAGGTCAAAGAGCCAAGAATAGCCAAGAGACTCTTTAAGAAGAAAAACATTGAAGGACTTACAAAACGATAATAATTAAAAGCAGCATAGTACTAATCCAGGCCTAGAAAATCAGATCAATTGAAGAGAGAAACTGCGAACACGTCCATGTATACCTACACTTACAATACAACGGGGGTTTACAGCAGATGGGGGAGACAAGGGTGAGGAAATTCAGTAAATGCTGCTTGGACAACTGGCTTTCTATCAGAAAAGATTATAAAACTGAAGCCCTGCCTCCATCATTCACCAAACTCAATTATAGGTGAAAGTGTTTCTTTCTTTCTTTTTTCTTTTTTTTTTAGAGAGAGTAAAAGTGTTTCTTTTTAAAATAAAAATAGAATCATGTGATGCATACCATACTAGCCTGGTTTTTCACTTAACAATATATGATAACTATCTTTCCATGTCAGTAAACAGAGAACATTTTAAATAAATGCACCAGAATGTATTTAACCAGTCCCTTGGTTCATTTGTTTCATACACTTTGCTATTATAAATACAGTGAACAAAGCTGAACAAGAGATCCTAATTTGCACACACTCCACACCCCTTAAAGCCTCTTTGACTCTGAATGTACTTTTTTAAACGATAAATGAATTTTGAGCTATTACATGGCGGCATCATTGTCTTTGAATTATTTTATTGCATTTGCTTCTATTTCTACAAAGAGGTGTGGAAAAAGGAAATGAATGTGCGGCTACGGGTGATAAGCAGCACAGTACCCTACACTCTCCTAATTGCATGTGGCTAATCTTGAGCCACAATCACATCCTCGACTGAACTCCATCCATTCACTGGTATTCCATCATCAGAGAAAAGAACGACGATGAAGAACATGAACAAAGTACTAGAAACACACATTATCAGAGACTGGGTATAAAAGCAATGTGTAATTAGAAATTTTATCTTTCTTCTTGAAATCGTCCGGAACAAAAACTATTTTTTCAACCTTACTACATTCACTTCCACCAGTGTGTTCAGAATCCCATCATGTGAGAAGGGCATGTCTACACTATGTACGCATCTGACTGTTCCTGTACGATAAATTCTGGAAACATACTTAACAGGGCCAAAGGTGTGCTTATGTTTTAGATGCCTCATAGAGACCACCAAGATGCCATCAGGAAAGGGTGTTCTGATTTACCGTTCCAGCAGAAATGCACGAGTGCCCACTCGCCCACCGACCCCAACAGGGCACACTAGCATGCTTAATTTAGGACATTTCAATAGTTATTATTTTAATTTGCACTTCTTCGGTGTTGAGACTTTTTTCTGTTTCCTTACCCATTACATGTTTATAAAAGTTACATCTACCTGATAAGGTAGTTCTAAGGATCCCATGAGTTGACACTATGTAAAATTCTTAGGACAGTGCCTCGCTTACATTCAGCAAATGTAAGCTATTTTCTCAGGTTTATATGTCCTTTGTGAATTTCTATTCTTGTCCTGTGCCTGTTATTTATATTAGTACTCTGCCTATTTCTTAAGAATTTGTTATAAAAGAAAGCTATTAACTCCTGCTCTATCACTTCTCTTTCCCAATTTGTCATTAAAAGTTTGGTTATAGTTTCTTTCATTATGAGTAGGCAAATGCATCAATATGATTTTTGCTTTAGATGCCATGCTTAGAAAGATCTGGTCCTCCCCAAGTTTACATCAATAATCACTTAGCTTTCAGTCGAGTGCTTTCATGGTTTTATTTTTCTAATTTAACTCTTTAATCCAACTTGAATTAATCCAGGGGAAGGAAGCTGTGTTATCCAAATCTTATAGAACGGACACGTATTACTCTTACAGTTAGAAACCATCAGTACTCTGTTAACATTAGAGGCGAACTGCCCACTGTACTCATACGTTTAATCCCTACGTTCAGTCTCCAGACTGACTGGGTCAAGTGTAAACATACTACTTGGATCTACATAAAACCCGATCTTAGTAACTGGCCCACAGGTTAGGACAACTTTTCTATTAGCATTCTCACTAACATAAACTACTAAGGTTTTCTCTGCAGCAGGGGTCAGAAAACTCTGAATGGCCCGAGAGTCAATATTCTAGGCTTGGGGGCCAGAGAGTCTGTGGCAACTACTCGACTCTGCCGTCATGGCACGAAAGCAGCCAGACAGCATGTATGTGAATGAACGTGGTTCTTCCAATTAAACTTTACTTATGGACATCGAAACTCGAATTTCCTATTCTTTCTGCACATCACAAACTATTCTTTTGATTTTCTTACACCCATTTAAAAATGTAAGATCGATTCTTAGTTTGTGGGTTATACAAAAACAGGTGGCAGACCAGTGTGCCGACCTCTGTATTATGTCAACATTTTTTGGTGCATTGTCAATAGGGGCACGATCCAGAACTTTCTGCACTAACGGAAACATTTTGTATCTGTGCTTTCCAGTGTGGTAGCTACCTGCCACTATGGCTAACGGGCACTTGAAATGTGGCTATTGTGACTAAAGAAATGAGTGCTAGAGTTTATTTAATCCAAAAAGCCACGGGTCTAGAGGCCACTGCACTGGACAGTGTATGTCAACAGACTGGATTCTATGTATGTATATATATCTTTTTTTCTCCTGGGGACCTAAGTCCATACATTTAATGTAGTCACAAAAATAATGGAGAGTCGCTCAGGTAAAAGTTCCACAATTTTCTATTCCCACGACAAAAGGGAACAAACAGGTCAACTTTTCGTGTCTACTAAGCAGTGGCCGGAATCCTTGCTCAGAGCCCGTTAAGCGGGCTGTTCACTTGCTGTTTCTTTTCATTGCTATTATTCCTTAAAAGCACACCACACCCTCTTCTTCCCGATTCCTTTCCTCTCTCTCGGTCACTTTTCCCAGATACCAAATGCTCTTCTAATAAAGAGGCACACTCACCGTCAGGTCCAGCTGGCTGTTCCGTGTGGTGATGGACAGTTCGATGGTGGACAGCTGCACTTCTTTCCAGACCTTGGGGCTCAGCTCCTGGGACAGGGCTGCGTGGGTGCATGAGACTCAGGTCAAGTGCTCCCGTTAGTGTTCCACCACTGCCCCACCGAGGGCCAGCTGCCGGCTGCTCCGCTTGGCCTCCTAAGCCTGGCTGCTGACTCTCCACCTGTTTCCTTCCCCAGCTCTTACACACAGGACAAAGAGCCACGTGCCAGTGGCATCTCTGCGCCTGCGACACCCCCACCCAAGCAGCCACAATAACATCAAGCTTGGTGACAGAACGGGGGAGCCGCAGTTGGTCAGCAAAGGCACGGGCTGCTGCCACATCCGGGACGCTGTGCTGACTCGGGTCCTGCTCTGTGGCGCACACACGGCTAATTCAAGGATCCTTGAAAGGCTCCCCCTGCGCGAGAGAAGTCTCTCGCGCTGATCTGGGGCCCGCGCCAGGCAGTCCCGAACGGACCGCGGCACCACCACACGGCTCACCGTCCTGCGGTTGGGCCCAGTAGGACGCGAGCCTTCGCAGGATTCTCCTGTACAAAGAGGGCCGGGGAGGGGTCTCTTCTGCTCCACTGGGAAGTCTCTCTGTGGGTCCCGTGTACGAGATAGAGGCTTGATGAGTCTGAGGCCACTCCTTTTAATGTGAAGAGAGAAGCTTGTCAGGCACACACCGGTCCAAACTCTGGGAGTATCTCTACCTGCACCCGCCTGGACGCTAATTAATAATCTCTCACTGACTGGAATCATCTCTACTTTGGAGCATGGAGTCCCCAAGCTTTCTTTTCCTCCCGAAGGCCTGTCTTCTATCTTGAGAACCATGAACTCCGTGACTGCTGCCTCCACGGCTCTCACAGAGCAGGAGGTCCATGTGGACTAACCACCACTGCTTACGCTTCTCCAAAAACAACCATTTGAATGAGCATACAATCATCCCATAATGAGTTTATCTTCGGTTTACAGAAAATGACACAAAAATGACACGCATGAAGTCCCGCTGCATCGAATACCTTCTTCACTTCTGGAATCGTACTCCACACAGAGGCCAGAGTGGCTTCGGCCAGCCCCGTGATCCAGCCCAAGGCTTCAAAGTCCATCATTCTCACACTCTAGATTTTTTTGTCTTCTACTCCCTGACACCCCAAGCCCACCTCATCAGTGTCTACAGGAATAATTAAAACAACACCCTAGCCTCTCAGTCCTTGACATCATCTCTAATCCCCGCCCCAAGCCACCCATTTCCATGGCCACATCCTGGTCGTTCCTGTTACCCAGAACTATTCCACCATGGAAGTCTAAAACCTTGATATCCTACTCTCTAACCACACCCCATATTCTTCTTTTGACTGATTCTTTTGTGCTCAATATATCTCTTAGGGTGAACCACTCCTCCCTGTTCTCAGAGTTCCATGCAGTGAATTACAAAGGAGTAACAATTTTGGTTTCTCTCTCTCTCTCTCTCTGAAAGCGGCCATCCTGGGGACTCTGCTTCCTACAGCAGTCTGCCCTGAAGGAGACGTTTTAAGGGGATGAATTCAATTTGGAGTACTCGGAAATCTGATTGTGACCGTATTATCTAAGCTGTGTCCTTTACTCCTGCTGACATTTATAAGGCTGGTATTTTGATCTCCCTCTGCCTGGTTCCTGCATTTGCTTTCATAACCTGGTTCAGACTCAGAAGAGGAAGACAGGGGTGTTCGTTTTAGAGTCCTGAAGATCCTAACCACACCACATTTCTAATCACATTGGGAATTCCTGTCCCTGACCCCATTTCCTTCAGTACCTAATTAACAGTTGATTACTTCAAATCGCTCCTTTCCCATCACTGTTGGCTCTCTTATGTCTTTGGTGTTCCATAGTAGGGGCCCTGAAAAGCCCCTATTCTGGATCAGTCTTATCACTAGGTTTCTGTACTTGTACATCATGGCTCAGTGTTATTAGAAGGGCAAACAACACTCCAGCTAAGAACTGATACAGGGAAAGGGGCACATGAGTGTCACAATTCTTGGTCTCAGGTTCTCAATGCCATTTGATAATCCTTCTCAACCTCCCTGTTTTCATCTTTCTTCAAATCCCCCCCTCCCACTACCACCCACCTCGTTTTCAACAGATCACTTTGCTCCCTACGCTTCAGCGAGACTATCGAGACATCAGTGAGAACTGCCTGAACACTCTGTAAACTTGTTTTCACCTGGACCTCTGCTTTATTCCTCTTCTGTCTCAAGGAAAAGGGCTCCCCTTCCTCTGTTCAAGGCCTGTCCATGGGCCCCACACCCTCCTTCCTGCGCGTGCATTTTGCCACCTCACGCTTTGTGTCTTCCCTCACCTGTCCCTAGTCTCCCTTTCTCATTTCAGGGTATAAAGACACGGCTCTCTCTCCAATCAATAAAAACAACACTCCACTGGCCCCATATTTCTCACTAGTTTTTGCCTTTTCTATCTCCTTCCCGTCAAAGTCGGGCTTCCTGAAGGAGTGGCCCGATCCTCTGTGCCCACTTCTTCCCCTCCCATTTATTCCCTAACTTGCTTCAATGTGGCTCAGCAGCTCCACTCAGGAGGTGACCAGACCTTCAGAGGCCGCTGAGCTCAGGGGACACTTTCCTGCCCTTATTTAGCCTCTGTGCCGCTGCCTCACGAGGCTCTGGCTCCCACTAGTGTGCGCGTGTCCCTTCCCGGGGACTTCCCTCCCCTCGGGCTCCGGCTCCGGAGGCAGCTTTGAGGCTCTTTAAATGCTTACATTACTTGGGGCCATCCCTGTATCCCTGACCATCTCTCCTGCGCACATCCTCATCCAACCCACAGTCACAATGGCACTCAGACACTTACGATGTCTACACCGGTTTCTTCAGACCAAAGTCACAATTATGTCTCCACTGGCCTGTACCACAGGGAGGTTACACTCCGTATATGCCAAACTGAACATTTCATTTCTCTTTACAAACTTGATCCTACTCTAATATTGGCAATGTTGATGGAAAACTCTAGGCAGCCAACTAGTCCCTGAGACCAGAAATCTGGGGGTCCCATACTCTCCTTCCCACTTGTGAGGGGTCAACCTCAGTATCTCTGTATTCCATCCTCCTTGTCGACACGCACTGTTCTCACCCTATGTGGGTCTCATCCCCTCCCACCTGACTTACTTCCACAATCTTCGATCTGGTACCCTCACCTTAACCGCCCACAGCCATCTCTCGTCTACACTGCTGACAGGTAACTTTTCTAAAAGGCATACCTGCTCATGTCTCTCCCCTGCTTAAGACTCAGTAACTCCCCAACACTTTAATGGTGTAAGTTAGATCCCACATTCAGACCTGCCGTGACCGGCCCCTCCCCAACCCCCCAAAACCCCCTTCCTGCCACTCTATTGCACTGGCCACGTGACAGCACAGGGCCATCCCACAGTGGCTCCTCCACTCAGAATTCCCTTGACCTAGTCTTGTACAGATTTCAAACTTTAGTAAAACTGTTCCCTGCTCTGAAAAGACTGCTGTCCCTGAGTCAGATATGAGTGCCCCTCCTCTCCGCTCCCACCTCATCCTTCCATGCTCTCCCAGCACTTGCCAAACCGCGGATTTACTTGTCCTTCACATTCTCCTTCTTGGGGGCAGGAAACCGGCCTTATTTGACTTTGTATTCCAAGCATTGGCAGGGCTTGCCACAAAAGATATTAAAAACCGTTCAGTGGGCACCTGGGTGGCTCAGTAGGTTAAGCATCTGCCTTTAGCTCAGGTCGTGATCTTGCAGTTTGTGAGTTCAAGCCCCACATCAGGCTCTGTGCTGACAGCTCAGAGCCTGGAGCCTGCTTCGGATTCTGTGTCTCCCTCTCTGTCCCTTCCCCGCTCTCACTCCCTCTCTCAAAAACAAACTTAAAAAAAAATAACTGTTCACTAAAGAAATGGTGGAAACAGTTCACATTCTCCCTACTCTACAACTTAAATAGGTACTCTATTCTTCCTAAATGCACCTACTACTCCACCACTGAAATTATTCTCTTAAGCAAGAGTAACAATGCATTTTGCGTTTTAGTCTGCTTTCGGTGTAGAAACGCATTGCCCTCCAAGTTCATTTTCATAATCATGTAAATTGGTTACCCCTAGTACTTTAGGGATTTCATGTTTTTACATTTCTTTAACATAGTGGCAATTTATTTAGAAGGTAAAGGGAGCTTTGTTTTCCAAATGTTTTGCAATGGACATACATCATTTTTATAGTTAGAAAAACACCTGATACTCTGAATATTAACATTAGAACCAAGGTTTTCACTACAAACTTCATCTGCCAATTTTCAGATTGACCTGCCAAATTTTGTGTTTAGAGCTTTGATTTGCATAAAAGCTGAACACAATAGATCACCCGCAGATAAGGATGACTTTTCTATTAGCATTTCCATTAATGCACATTGTTCAGCTTTTCTCTATGCCAACATTTTTCAGTGTATAGTCTATAGCAGCAGCACTGCCCGATAGAACATTCTCCAATGTTGGAAATATTCTTTATTTGTACTGTCCAAGACAGTAACTACTACCCATATTTCGCTAGCACTGTCTGAAGCAGACTTTATTATACACAAGTCTGTACAATCATACATTCAGATACAAATCTCCAATTCATTTCCAGATACTAATACAGATACCCTTACAAATCACTGATGAGATATAGGTCATTCTGTTTCAGGTTTGTCTGGCAAGAATGAGTGAATAAATAGGCAAAAAGAAATGGAATATCAACAACAAATTAAGTATGGGTTTGGTAATGGAAGGAATGAGCTGGTAGAGGAGGGGTGACTGCTTAGGGAACAGGAATGCTTTCTGCATTCGTACCTATGTAAATATCCCCCATTTTACATCATTGGAGCATGTCATATGTATCTGTAGCAAGGGATTTTTCAAAATCCAAATACACACATCACAGACTAACAACACAATAACACAGGGCAAATTTCTACACTGTAAATTGCATTTACCTTAAGAGTACTGAAGAAGTGAGCCGCTTTGGTTTTTAGGGGACCAAGGTACCAGTACCTGAGAAAGATCAAGATAAAAATCTAATTAGAAAATTAAGAGAACTGGGGTACCTGGGTGGCTCAGTTGGTTGAGCATCCAACTTCGGCTCAGGTCATGATCTCACAGTTCGGGCCCCAAGTCGGGCTCTGTGCTGACATCTCAGAGCCTGGAGCCTGCTTCGGGTTCTGTGTCTCCCTCTCTCTCTGCTCCTCCCCTACTCACACTCTGTCTCTCTCTCACAAATAAATAAAGATTTTTTAAAATTTTTTTAAAGAAAATTAAGGAACTATCAACATTATTGAGACCATTCATGAAGGACACTATATTCGATTTCTGCCTCTACTGGGAGCACTAGTCATAAGCCCCCTAGTGTGAGCGGTGTACTAAGAATTACACTCTACTCTGAGCTCTGGAGGCTTAGGGATTGTGCTTTAGCAGAAAAAAGTCAGGCAGTTAAATTTTTAATCTGCATTTCAATGCCACGTCGAACAGCGTGTAATTAGTTATACACTGGATATAGATCCTTGCAATTTGTAAGAAATACATAATCAGCAACTCCCTGACTCTCTCAATTCCCAGGTATCACTGTAATGTACACTTTCAACCAAAGAACGTAGTAGAGTCTCCATTCAAAAGTGCAATGAGTGGAGGACAATGAAGCCACAATGAGAGGCAGATGCCAGGTGATCTGGTGTGTGACTCACAAGCTAAGTGACTGTATCCTGTATACCATGTTCTATCTCTATCCCTCTCTCTCTCTCTCTCTCTCACACACACACACACACTCAGAATTAAAATCTGTAAGTCAGCATAACTTCACATTACTCGTGTTATACAGCTTTAAAATGGCAAGTGTTAAATCTAGGAATGAAGAGGGTCTTCATATTGCTAAATACATAAAAGCCTGGTGTAAAGAGAAAGATGACTACTGGAAATTAGAAAAGTGGCATAAAGTAGATTCCTCTTCCTCTCCAGCCCCTACCAGCACATCTGAAGTGCTCCCTATTTGATTCTGATCAATATGCATTTATTTAGCACTTACTATGTATATGAAGCAAACAGAAGAAATACAGCGTATAAAATTCCTGCCTTTGAAGGCTTATAATTTGAGAAAACCCAAAAAAGTAGCAGAAAATGATAAATGACCATGTATATATATATTGGTATAAACCCATCGCCGTTTATTGGTAAGGAGAGTCAAGAAGGGATAAGAAATCACCGAGGGCCGAAAATCGTCAGAGCAGCCACGCCTATACAACGAATGGCTCCGGAGCAAAGTAAAGGTGTGGGATTTAGAAGGATCGTTTGGATTTAGATACATGGAAGAGGGAAAGCAATCATTCTAGGCGAGAAGAGAAGCAAAGGCACAGGAACCACTGAGAATAACACCCACAGCAAAAACTTAAAAGTAAAGATATGTAACTATGGAATTAGAGTTGATGACAGATTAAGTTGGGCCTTGAATGCCAGAATAAGGAGGTTTGATAGGCTCCAATGAGCCATGTGGAGCCATCCTAATTATTATCCAGGTTAATACTGTGATGCTACTAATGAGGGCCTTGACCATCTGATTTTTTTTAAGCTTATGTAATAATTGACTTCTCTTCCCAGCCAGCCAGAGAGAAAGGCGGTTTATTTCTCACTATCCATAGTTCCACTCATCTCTACCAATAGCAGAACTTGAGATGGCACTTGTAGCCTGATGGCCAGCTAGGAAACCATGGTTTGCAAGCCTACTGCTTCTCCCACAGCACACGGAGCAACTCGAGTCCTACTCAAGGTGTTAGAAACCACCACCCAAAATTTTAAAGTCACTGTTCCAAAACCAACCAAAATATAGGCAAGTGTGTGAGATATCCCTATGACCTATGCTAGTGTTCAGTTGTCAATGAACACATTTCAGGAAGCCATTTGTTCTCATCAGACTCAGGGAAAACTAAGCAATTCCTCTTGATGGAGTTGCTGGTATTCGAGATCACAGATAAAACCTAGGGTGATTGGTGCAGTCAAGGTAATCATGGCAATTTTGCAAATAAAAACAACGTGAAACGCTAAACAACTGCAGGGCGTAGTGTAATACAACCCATCTCTGACATTCCACTCTCAGGAACTTCATCAGCAGGATACAAAAGTGAGACAAGTATGAGAAATTTCCGTAAAGAAAGTGTGGTGGGAAAGCCTATGAGGAAAGAGTTTTCTTGATGAAAGCTATGTGTCAGATCGATCATAACTCATTTAAACTGCACTAAACCTGTAAGCCCGATGTTAAGGAAAGTTAAAAAAAAAAAAAAAAAAAAAAGGCACGACCCACCAGATATGGACCAAACCTCATACAGTGTCTCCTTAGTCCCACCTCAGGAAGCCTTTGCCTGCACCACCCTCCACTTCTAACAGAACACGGCACACCCTCTCTCCAAGCCAATAGTTTCATTTAGCACAATGAACTTTGCAAAAATAAGTCCATTTCTGTGGAAGCCAGCGACAGCTTCTCATCCCTGACTCCACGGGTCTGTTTCTTCCAGCTCCAAACACCATCAGGCGTCCACCTTTCTTCCCTCTCAGATAGGCAGCCTGCGGTCTCTCAATCTGCTAGGCTTGAGTTATACAGTGGAAAGATTTACAAGAATATACAAGAAATACATAGTCAGCATCTGCCTGACTCTCTCAATTTCCAAGTATCACTGTCGTGTAGCTAGGCTTTCAAAAAGAACACATCTCAAGAAGTTGCTCTGGCCGAGGTCAAAGAGGTTTCTGCCTGGGTTCTCTTCTAGGATTTTGATGGTTTCCTGTCTCACATTTAGGTCTTCCGTCCATTTTGCATTTATTTTTGTGCATGGTGTTCAGAAAGTGGTCCGGTTTTCCCAACACCATTTGTTGAAGAGACTATTTTGCCTCAGATACTCTTTCTTGCTTTGTCGAAGATTAGTTGGCCATACAGATGTAGGTCCATTTCTGGGTCTTCTATTCTGTTCCATTGATCTATGTACCCATTTTTGTGCCAGTACCATATTGTCTTGATGACTACAGCTTTGTGATATAGCTTCAAATCCAGAATTGCGATGCCTCCAGTTTTGTTTTTTTCAGGATTGCTTTGGCTATCCTTTTGTGGTTCCATACAAATCTTACATTTGTTCTGGCTCTACACAAAAATGCTGGTGGTATTTTGACAGGGGCTGCATTACATGTGTAGATTGCTTTGCATAGTATAGATATTTTAACCATGTTTGTTCTTCCAATCCATGAGCACGGAAAGCTTTCCCATTTCTTTGTGTCCTCTTCAATTTCTTTCATCAGTGTTCTATAGTTTTCAGAGTACAGAACTTTTACCTCTTTAGTTAGGTTTATTCCTAGGTATCTTACTGTTTTTGCTGCCATTGCAAATGGGATCAATTCCTTGATTTTTCTCCTGCTTTGTTATTGGTGTATAGAAATGCGACAGATTTCCGCACATCGATTTTGTATCCTGAGACTTTGCTGAACTCATGTACTAGTTCTAGCAATTTTTTGCTAGTCTTTCAGGTTTTCTACATAGACTATCATGTCATCTGCAGATAGTGAAAGTCTGACTTCTTCCTTGCTGATTTGGATGCCTTTCATCTCTTTTTGTTGTCTGATTGCTGAGGCTAAGACTTCCAGTACTATGTTAAACAGTCATGGTGAAAGTGGACATCCTTGTCCTGTTCCTGACTGTAGGGAAAAGGCTCTTAGTTCTTCCCCATTGAAGATGACATTAGCTGTGGGTCTTTCATATATGGCCTTTATGATGTTGAGGTATGTTCCGTCTATCCCTACTTTGTTGAGGCTTTTCATTAGGAATGGATGCTGTATTTTCTCAAATGCTTTTTCTGCATCTATCAACAGGATCGTATGGTTCTTATCCTTTCTTTTATTAATGTGGTGTATCATGTTGATTGATTTGCCAATATTGAACCAGCCCTGCAGCCCAGGAATAAATTCCACTTGGTCATGGTGGATAATTCTTTTAATGTGCTATTGAATTCAATGTGCTAATATATTATTGAGAATATCTGTATCCATGTTAGGGATATTGGCCTACAATTCTCCTTTTTAGGGGTCTTTGTCTGATTTTGGAACCAAGGTAATGCTGGCTTCTGGCTTCATAGAGTGAGTTTGGAAGTGTTCCTTCCATTTCTATTTTTTGGAACGGTTTGAGAGGAATAGGTATTAACTCTTCTTTAAAGAAGTCTGGTAGAATTTCCCTGGGAAGCCATCTGGCCCAGAACTCTTGTTTGTTGGAAGATTTTTGATTACTGATTCAATTTATTTGCTGGTTATGGGTCTGTTCAAATTGTCTATTTCTTCCTGTTTCAGTTTTGGTAGGTTGTGAGCTTCTAGGAATTTGCCCATTTCTTCCAGATTGCCCAATTTGTTGGCACGTAATGTTTCATTGCATTCTCTCATAATTGTATTTCTGTGGTGTTGGTTGTGATCTCTCCTCTTTCATTTGTGATTTTATCTATTTGAATCCTCTCTCTTTTCTTTTTGATAAACTAATCAATTTTGTTTACTCTTTCAAAGAACCAACTCTTAGTTTCATTGATCTCTTCTACTGTTTTTTGTTATTGTTGTTGTTTCTATATTATTTATTTCTGCTCTAATCTTTATAATTTCCCTTCTTCTGTTGGCTTTAGGCTTTATTTGCTCCTTTTCTAGTCCTTTAGGTGTAAGGTTCTTCTTACTAGACACAAGGCTGAAGGCAAGGGAAAGAAAAGCAAACAGGTCTATTGGGACTTCATCAAGATAAAAAGCTTCTGCACAGTGAAGGAAAGAATCAAGAAAACTAAAAGGAAACTGATGGAACGGGCTAAGATAATTGCAAATGACATATCAGATAAAGGGTTAGTATCCAAAATCTATACAGAACTTATCAAACTTAACACCCAAAAAAACAAATATGGGCAGAAGACATGAATAGACACTTTTCAAAGACGACATCCAGATGGCTAAAAGACACGTGAAAAGATGCTCAAAATCACTCATCATCAGGGAAATACAAATCAAAACCACAATGAGATACCACCTCACACCTGTCAGAATGGCTAAAATTAACAACCCAAGAAACAACAGGTGTTGGTGAGGATGTGGAGAAAGGGGATCCCTCTTGCACTGTTGTGGGAATGCAAACTGGTGCAGCCACACTGGAAAACAGTATGGAGGTTCCTCAAGAAACTAAAAATAGAACTAAAAATAGAACTATTCCTACGATGCAGCAATTGCACTATTATTTACCCAAAGGATACAAAAATGCTGATTCAAAGGGGCACAGGCACCCCAATGTTTATAGTGGCATTATCAACAATAGCCAAACTACGGAAAGAGTCCAAATGTCCATTGACTGATGAATGGATAAAGAAGATGTGGTATAGGGGAGACTGGGTGGCTCAGTCAGTTGAGCGTCCGACTTCAGCTCAGGTCATGATCTCCCAGTTTGTGAGTTTGGGCCCCGCATCGGGCTCTGTGCTGACAGCTCAGAGCCTGGAGCCTGCTTCAGATTCTGTGTCTCCCTCTCTCTCTGCCCCTCCCCTACTGGCACTCTGTCTCTCTCTGCCTTCAAAAAATAAAGTATTAAAAAAAAAAAAAAAAAAAAAAAAAAAAGATGTGATATATATACACAATTGAATGTTACCTAGCAATCAAAAAGAATGAAATCTGGCCATTTGCAATGACATGGATGGAGCTAGAGTGTATTAAGCTAAGCAAAATAAGTCAATCTGAGAAAGACACATACCGCATGATTTCACTCATATATGGAATTTAAGAAACAAAACAGATGAACATATGGGAAGGGGGTGCCGAAAGAGAATAGAGGGAGGCAAACCTTAAGAGACTCTTAAATACAGAGAACGGAGGGTTGATGGAGGGAGGTGGGTGGGGGATGGGCTAGATGGGTGATGGATACCAAGGAGGGCACTTGTTGGGATGAGCACTGGGTGTTGCATGTAAGTGATGAATCACTGAATTCTACTGCTGAAACCAATACTGCACTGCATTTTAACTAACAACAATTAAAATTTTTTTTAAAAGGGGGGAAAAAAACCCCAAAACCCCTCTCAGGCAGTCTTGAGACCAGGGCGGTAAAAGCTCCATAAGGCTGGGGCTCCAGCACTGTCTTTCACTTGGTGCCCAGCTGAGCAGGCTGCAGGATGATAGGCAACTTCTGTGTAGCATGAGCCTAACCTGCCCTCAAATATGACCTCCAGGGACAGAGATGCATCTCCTCCACTCCAATACCAAGCTGGGGGCGGGGAACCGAACCTTCCCTAACTGCTCTGTGTGGAAGACACAAACCTCTACCTGTATTAGTCACACATAATTCAACCGGCAGGCCCACCGGATTTCTTCCTAGAAGATCACTGTAGATAAAAATGTCAAGGATAGGAGCAAAACAAGATTTTTAAAAAATCATCCCATGGCAGTATAGTAATCCTTTACTTGCTAACTTTGACGCCAGCGTCTCTGAAGGATCCCCATCGAAGGCCGGTCACTGCAAACACGGGCTTTTCCTTTTCACCCTGGAAGTTAAATACATTCATTTTAAATTAATGATTACAGTTAACCTGGAACTCTCTATAGTTAAGTCAGCAAATGCTCACAGCCTAGTTTTCCTCAAACCAAATTCTAAAAAGGGTGTTCAAGGGGCGACTGGGTGGCTCAGTCGGTTAAGCGTCCGACTTCAGCTCAGGTCACGATCTTGCGGTCTGTGAGTTCGAGCCCCGCGTTGGGCTCTGTGCTGACTGCTTAGAGCCTGGAGCCTGTTTCAGATTCTGAGCCTCCCTCTCTCTCTGCCCATCCCCCGTTCATGCTCTCTCTCTGTCTCAAAAATAAATAAACGTTAAAAATAAATAAATAAATAAAAATAAAAAGGGTGTTCAAAATCTCAGAAATTAACTGAGTACTCAGTAAAAGGACCTGAATAAACCATCCTGTAAAATGAAATTAATTTTTATATATTAGGCCTCATGAATCTGCTGGCAAGGGAACATATTATCATACTTCAGACTGTAAAAGAAGTACCTAACTATGCTGGCTTTTTGACCAATCAGAAGTCGGGTCAGCCAGAAGTACTTCTCTCTCAGACTTGCCCAAGGCAAAGATCATTTCAGCCTGCATTCTCTTTAGAGGTCCATGTGTTCTCAAGTAAGATCAGAATCCTGGTACTCTAGAAAGTTTCACCTGAGCATCTAACAATACAGCCAGTTATCTGTCACAACAAGTCAGAATAAAAAGTGATTCGGACTGGGGCACCTGGGTGGCTCAGTCGGTTAAGTGTCCCACCTTCAGCTCAGGTCATGATCTCACAGTTCGCGTGGGTTCGAGCCCCACGTTGGGCTCTGTGCGGACAGCTCAGAGCCTGGGGCCTGCTTTGGATTCTGTGTCTCCCCCTGTCTCTGTCCCTCCCCCACTCATGCTCTGTCTCCGTCTCTCAAAAACAAATTAAGAAAAAAGAAAGTGATTCAGATTTAGCCCAATGCTTTATGGCAAAATACTGCAATTACCATCAGTGAGTTACTAATTAATCTGCCAGTTAAGCATTATAGAGAAAACATACACAATAGAGTCATTGTCTTTAAGAGTTTATACTTTATAATGGACCTTCCTTAGAATATAAAAATATTTAAATATATAGATATAGATAGATCAGGATCTATCTATATCTATATCTATATAATATATACAAGATCCAGATCCTAAAAGGGACTTTTCCCACAGCTCAGAATTAGAGCTAAAGCCCAAGAGTGTGCCCACATTCTAAACAGAGCAGCCACACGCTAGACATAACTCCACAGAACTTGCTAAATGGGGGCAGAGCCAGCTCGATTTCCACCAGGCCATCAGTACAAGCAAAGATTAGGAGCTGGAGGAGAATCCTGGACACCATAAATTGCTGGTCTAGGTCAAGTATATCAAGTGTTCTCCTCGGGGAGGGCGTGCTTCCCCCTCAATCCCACGATACCGAAACCCAGTGAGGGATTTCCAGGAAAATCACACACTCATAGGGGCAGCTTGTAAATAAAGATACTGGCCTCCCATTCCTTGCTTGTGTGTCTGTTCCAGCAGATTTGCTTTTCCGCCCTCTGCACCAGTAAGCAAGGAAAAGGGAACTAGACAGAGATGGTGAAGCACAGAGCTCATGGTGCGGCACCTTGGCCCCTGGCACAGGAGGGGTATGTTAGTCCCCTAGGTGCCAAGTGGGTATTGCGGAAAACAGCAGGACTTTGAGCCATCCTGATGATGGAAAATTCATCTTTTCTTTTTGCCCCATGGAATTATCATTGACAATATGATATATTAGGGAGTAGTAATAAAAATACCTGCTCTCCATTGAGGAGGGCACTTGCTGGGATGAGCACTAGGTGTTGACTGTAAGCAATGAATCATGGGAACATAACCCAAAACCAAGAGCGCACTGTATACACTGTATGTTAGCCAACCTGACAATAAATTATATTAAAAAAAAAAAAAAAAACCTGCCCTCAAAGAGCTCAAGGTACAATGAGGGTAGACAGACACAGACAACAACAATCCAATGCGGGAGGTTCCCACCACCAAGAAATGCATCGAGTGCTATGAAAGCACAGCAGGTGCGACTGGATGTGGTGTGTGAGGGGATCAAAGGACACACATGGTCAGGGCAACACAACATAAATTTTAAAACAAAACAAATTTTAAAGAATAAGGTGTCTAGATTGAGGGAGGTTAGAGAGAAGCACGGAGAGAAAGAAAAGGGAGAAGAAAGGTCTAACCTGAGGAAGAGAAGCAACACTGTGTGAGTCTGCAGTGGACTATTTCCCTCAACTGTTCCATAAGGGGTTTGTAAGCGTCACAACTAATAATAATGATAACTGTACAAGATTCCATGATGAAAGGAGTTGAGAAATACCAAAATTCGTTGGTTTGAAACAAGTTATGTTCACTACAATTCTTCTTGGGGTCTTTAACATGTTAATGTATATTATAAACTTCCAGAAGGAGAAATACGAATAGTTTTCCTGAATTGTTAACTGTGCAACCCTTCCCTGGGAGGCACTTTGTGTAACTAATACTCCTGGGGAAAGGCTGATCAAAAGCACATAGTCTAACACGATGTCCTGGTTTTAGTATTGAAGACTTCCCAACTGGTGCTCTAAAAATGTTTTCTCTGTCTTCATTGAGGAGGATTTTAGGAATATTCTGGGAAGATTAACTAAAAAGCCTTGTAACTTCAAGGTGCTACTGATTTGGGGTGCTATGTCCTAGCAAGGGGTAGGAATGACTCTGGACACTAGGAAATGAGTGTGGAAAGATCTAGAGAAGCCCAGCTAACAGCCAGATGGTCACAGGGCCCTCAGGATTCAGGAGAGGACAGAGGGTCGGTAATGAAGGGACTAGTCCTTGTTGGGGTACACAAGAAAAATAAGGGTAGGTGGACAGAGGAGAAGCCAACAGACAAACTACCACTGGAATGTTAACCCGATGAAGGTCTGGGTAATTGAGGATCAGATGGAAGGGTCAGTAAACAAAAACAGATAAAAACAGGCACACAACCAGGTCTTAACAGCAAAGGACATATGTTGTCCCAAGTCATAGACCCTCTGCAAAGGGAAAAGGGCCTACTGGTTTGCTAAAGAAAAATAACTCAGAAAGCTGGCTGGAATAAAAGCTTAAGGAACAGTGAAAAGAAAACAATTCTGGTCAACTAGATAGGTACCTAATCTAGGAATTTTAGGAACTCTAGATGAAGAGAAAGAAAATAGGAATTCTGAAGTTCTGAAGCAGCCCTAAGCGTCATCTTGAGAGAATGATCAGTCAGGGTTAAAAAAAAAAAAAAAGGAAACCAGGAATGATAGGGGAAAGGGGCAGATTCTAACTTCAGCCAGCAACCCTATCCTCCTCTTTGGGTTCTGGGTTGGCAGATTCTATGAGCCAACTGAAGTAGAAAAAAGAAAGAACTAGAAAGACTTCTGTAAGTCTTTAAAGCCTTTGAAGTTAAGTACCAGGCTTTGTAGATGTCTATATGGGAAAATGCCATTTGGAAATCACAGGATCGTGCCAAGAGTGATACCACCTAGACAAAGCAGTCAAGTTGAAAAGCAATGGACTATAAAACAGAAAATCTAGACTCTACTTCTGTCTTCAGCGTGACTAGTCAGATGACCAGCTGACTTTTTGTTTTCACTCAGTCAAATGAAGATAATAATACACATCTTGTCTTCTTAAGCTGGAGGTCCAAATGAGATGTAAGCATTCCTAGACACTATAAAAAGCTAAATATAAAGCATTATTATAGCTTCCAAGGACTATTTTTGGGGACTCTTCAATTATACAGGTTTAATTGGGTTTGGGTTTGTTTTCTTTTAAGAAGAGGAATCCAGTATCAGGCTTTACCTATCATGCTGCCCCCATATTCTGAAAGCAATTTCTAGGAATAAGGAAGAAAGAGAAGACAAATTCAGCTCTAGCTGAGTGCCTCAGAAGCCACAGAGGAGGCTGCTGTACTATGTTTTCTAGGAATTAATTTTCAAAGTTTTCTGCTTCCTGGGCTGTGTCATCAATACATGGAGCCTGTGGCAAATTTGATGCTGGTTTCATCAATTCACAAACTCAGTACATTTGGGAGAAAAGAAAAAAATCAGAGAGAAGACGTTTAAATACAAGCACAGTCAACAATTTCCAATTAAATCCTGATTACTCTGGAATGTATTACTCCTCACACATTTATAAGCAGCAGTGAATTACCTAGTTATCATAAGATACAGCCTGACTCACCTCCTTCAGTAATAACAACATTTTAAGATAATATCTTCATAGATGCCAATCTGTGGTGCGTTCCTAGGCTAGACTTTCACCCAGCTCTTGCATTTTGTTGAGAATGACTTAGATTTATTATTGCTAAAGAATAAAATACAACTTAAGTCACTTTTATCACGATCAATGACATCATGGTGGGGAGTCCAGACATCAGTGCAGAAGAACAGAGGAAAAGGAAAGGAAAACAGGCTGCAAGTACATGGGTTCACCAGTCATAAATATGCATATGGCCAATGCTATATAATCAACACCAATATTTTAGGACTCAAGTTTGGAATTGTGACATAGTATGGAACATTCTTTCAGAGATATCAGGAAACTTGAATGAATATAAAATGTTCAGAGCCTCTGAAGGACAATCGGAATGTAGCCAGTGCATTTTAAGACCAAATCTCAGTAAAGGACACAGGGCTCACTGTTCATACAGTTGTTTGGCTTTATGGCTTAGCCTTCTCGGGAATCTGTCCTTTTGTTGTGGGGAAAGAGGGGAGAAGATCTATGAAGAAGGAATGGTTACTTAACTACTGCCCAGAGAGAATATCCTTTGTTCCAGGAATTAAATTCTTTTTAAATGTTTATTTTTCAGACAGTGCAAGTGTTGGAGAGGGGCAAAGAGAGAGAGAGGGCGACAGAAGATCTGAAGTGGGCTCTACACGGACAGCACAGGGCCCAACGTGGGGCTCGAACCCACTAATTGTGAGATCATGACCTGTGCCTAAGTCAGATGCTTAGCCGACCGAACCACCCAGGTGCCTGGGAATTAAATTCTTCTTAAAGAGAGGATTCTAGGGGCGCCTGGGTGGCTCAGTCAGTTAAGTGGCCGACTTCGGCTCAGGTCATGATCTCGCGGTCTGTGAGTTTGAGCCCTGCATCGGGCTCTGTGCTGACAGCTCAGAGCCTGGAGCCTGTTTCAATTCTGTGTCTCCCTCTCTCTGACCCTCCCCCGTTCATGCTCTGTCTCTCTCTGTGTCAAAAATAAATAAACGTTAAAAAAAAAATTAAAAAAAAAAAAAAAAAAAAGAGGATTCCAAACAGGAATCAGGAACAGCTACTGGGTCTTCTTCCCTCCAAAATTTTTCTTTCGGAAAAATGTCAAACCAAGAAATCCTTTAATGTACAATGAACACCATTTACGTCTTTCACCTACATTCACCAGGCAAAACATTGTCCCCTATTAGCTTTATCTGTCTACGTGTTTTGTAGTTTTGTTAAATCATTTTCAAATACGCTGAAGACTTCATGACCCTCACCCCTCAAATTTCAGCACATCTCCTAAGAACAAGGACAGACATAAACATAATGCTGTCACCCTCAAGAAATCTAAATTGATATAGAATATTTAATATACAGTCCCTATTAAATAGGTCTGATTGTTCCAGTAGTACCTTTTATGGTCTTGTTTTTCATTCTTCTAATCCAGGATTTTGTGCCAGATTTAATTCTATTACTTTGGCTTCTGTAATCCTGAATAGACCATCTTCTTTTGGATTTCATGACACTGAAATTTTTGAAGAGGCCAGACCAACTGTTGTTTTTAGAAGGTCCCACAATTTGACAGACTTTTTTCTCATTATTATTTTCAGTTAGATTCAGATAATTTAACATTTTGAGCAAGAAACTATATACGTGATGATTTATCCTTCTTGATAGATCACATCAGAAGGCAGATAATGCCCATCTGTCCCATAACTGATGATGCTAAGTTTAATCACTAGGTGGTATATGCTAGATCTCTCTACTGTAAAGGTACGCTTTTCCCTCTGTAATCATTAAGTAGGCTGTGATGCTTTAAGACTGTGTTGATGTATGTTCCCCAACAACCCTTTTATCCAGCGGTTTGAGCATCCACTAATGATCTCTACTTGAATCAATTATTTCATTAGTGATTGCAAAATAATAACTATCATGTCTTCTACGTTTACAAGCTGGAAATTCTCTAATATTAAACTGTAGGCTTATAGATTCTTCATTTTTACTTATTGCATTATAATCCATCAGCATTATTATTCTTTTTGATGTTCAAACTATCCCAAAACTGGCCAGGAGGATACCATCAGACTAGCCTCCTATGTCTTTTCCTGTTGTCTCCATCAGTTTCTGAGTAACTCTTTGCTTTGTTCTTGCCTTGCCTCTGGAAGCCATCTTTTCACAGAGCCCTGGTCATGTTTATTATGGAACACTATTTAGAGACCAAAATCTGAAGGCCAGGTACATTCTTTGTTGTTTAGTGTCACTGCTTCTAAGCCCTTTGAGTGTGCAAAGCCAGCAGAAGTTTTTTTTTTTTAAACAATTCACAAGTTCATCTACAAATCAATAAAATGTTAGACAACCCAACAGAAAAATGGGAAGTCCTGCTCCCACCGAACATTAGGGTGGAACATTGTTTCCACCCTAAAAAAAAAAAAAGCCAGATAATTTACAAACTATCATTTTTTCTTGAGCTCATCAGAGAGAGAGCAGAGGCTGCAAGACATCGAAGTAACCTGAATTCCAAAGGACGGATGTGACATGAGAAAGATTTCACCTTTAGCAAAGCCTAAGGGATGGCCACCATGCAAACAGGTTCAGATGAAACCAGTCACTGTCGTCAATGCTTTGTATAATTAGCTCTTCTAATATTCCAAACCACCACATGAGATAGAGAAATTATATGGTCCAAAGGTAATCAGTGGAGGAAGTACAAAGAGAAACAACTATACTGAGAGGAGATATAGAGGAATTCTTACAGGGTACGGAGAGGTCAAGAGAGAAAGTCTGATACCGGTAAGTCAAAGGCAATGTTATACACTGAACACTAATGATCAAGTGTACACGTAAAAAAGGTTATGATGGTAACTTTTCTTTTGTGGGTTTTTTACCACAATTTTAAAAAGGAGTATCATGAGCATGTTAACTAGTGATAACAACTAGAATAAACAGGTAAAGTTATTTTTCTGTGGGAGTTATGCCTGGGACGGAAACAATATTGTTTTCATTGTAACCTCATTTGAACTGCTACAGCTCATTTCTTTAAAATGTATGTGTGCACTACTTTGTTAATTTTTCAAACTCTGGGAAAAACAGACTTTACCTTGATCTGCAAGACATCGAGTGGAATGGTCTCTCCTTTCACAATGGCAAGTGTAGCATCTGTAATATGTCTAAAAGACAAAGGGAGGAAACGATCACGTGCGGAAAACAAGCAGCACTTCCCCCATCACACACACACACACACACACACACACACACACACACACACACTCACTCACTCACTCTCTCCTGTCCAGAGTACTAACAGGTTCAGGGAAAAGAAATTCCTTCAAAATACTCCAAGATAGCAGAACAAGTGAATATAAAAGAATTACTGATACAAACATAGTGAAAGGCTCTGATACAGACTCAAAAGAGAAGGCTTTGGCCAAGAGAAGTTTATACAAAGTGCCAGTCATTTGTTTATTTCACATTTGACTCTCTACTATGTGTCTGACTCCTATCACTGGAAAATATGATAGTTAATATTAACAGCATCTTTCACTCATTCTAAGAAACTCAAGCACTTGAAAAAACATTATTTCTTTTTACTCTATTAACCCAAAGGGTAACTAAAGGACAGGTTTGAGTTATCTAAGCAAAATATAATCCAGAACCCAAGACCTATTCCTCTGACTTTCCAGGATTACAAGGATGTAATTTTAATTGCTGATTCTTTTGTTCAAGGACACGAGACTGTCCCTATCTACATTCTGTCAGTTGAAAAGTCTACAGGTAAAAAAAAAAAAAGCTTGTACTATCAGCAACCGTTCAGGGCATGTGAAACTATGCCAGGCTTGAAAGTAGTTCTAGGTTCATACTCTAATTAGATCCCAGGTCAGACACACATTAGGATACAAAAGACAGTCAGCAAAAGAAATATTAAATCAACAAGTGGCCAGACAATAAGATATTTTCTCTTGCAGCAGAAAGAACAAGCAAACCCACATTGAATACTTTCCTAGCCCGGCCTGTCCACCCCTCCTGTCACTTACCCGCTGTCCCTTTGCATGGCTCACTAGTCTCACCCTTCAGATCTTGGCTGATATGTCACCACTTCCCCTAAGCAGCCTCTAGGCCCTTCCCTATAATTCTCTATCACTGAACTGTGTTCATTTTCCTTCACAGCAGATCACAATTTATAATACATATTTTTTATTTACATCTTTATCATCTGCCTCCACCTGGAGACTAAAAGTTCCACAAGGTTGGTGATAATTTACATCCCTTATTGACCAATACAAAACCTAACACCTAGCCTAGTGCATGGTGCATACTAGGCAATCAATATTAGATGGATGATTTTATTCTATAAAATTCCAAGCATATAAAAAAAGTACAGAGAATAGTATCATGATTCCTGTGTATTCCTCATCCAGCCTCAACAATTATCAATGCACAGCCGATCTTATTTCCTTTTGCACCTCCCACCCACTTCTCCCCATCTGTATCAGAGCAAATCCCAGTTATCTTAACACTTTATCCATAGGTATTTGTTTATATATCTTTAAAAGATAAAAAGGTTCTTTAAAAAAAACATAAATTGCTATTATATCTAAAACACTTAAATAATTCCTTTAAATCAACAACATTTAGTCAATGTCAAAATTTCCCCAATTAACTCATATTCTTTTCAGCTTCTTTGTTCAAATCTGGACCTAATAGATAAGATCTATACATTGCAATTGGCTTATATGTCAAGTCTTTTCAAATCTACGGAGTCTCTCTCCTTTTCCCTACTCATTAAAGAAATGGGTTGTCTTACTGTGTTGCTGAGGATCTGGATTTTACTGATTGCATTCCCATGATATTAACACGTGTCCCAATTCCCTGCATTTCCTAAAAATCTGATTGAGCATGGAGTTTTTGGCAAAAATACTCCAGAGGTAGTGGTGTGTACTTGTATCAGTAAGTACATGAAATCTGTTTGCCTCTTTTTTGTGTGATAGTAGCAACCATTGACAATCAATGGCTAGATTTACTAGTTAACAGAGAGTTGCAAAATGGTGACCTTTTAATTCTGTTATTCCTTCTTACTTATTATCTGGTCCACAAAGAGAAACTTTCCCTCATCCAAAACTTGGTACCATAAAATTGAGGTCATGTGAGAAAAATCGATAAACGCTTTTTTTGTTAACTTCACCAATTTTCAAAATAAGTTGATATCCTTAGTATCCTCTAAAAAGGACCAGTAACTTTTTCATTTTTATTTCCTAGTATCATTATGAATGCATAGCTTTAAATATATTTGATATGTTTCAATACATTACAGTTATTAGCCTGATACTCAAATTGTCCCAAATGAATGAACTGCAAGGGTGGGGTACAAGGGTCAATAGATAATCACAAAGAACAATGAGAAAGAGGAGCCAAGGAAGGTCCAGGTCAATGTCAACCAAACTGAGAAGCGACTAACACTTCCACCCAAGCACTTATTCACACAAGTAGAATTATCTAAGCTTAAAAGAATTAGTTTAATATTTTAACTTCTTTTTTGAAGTTAGATTTATTGAGATATAATTTATACACAGCAAATTTCATGCTTTTAGTTATACTGTTCTACAAATTTTGACAAATGCCTTCAGTCATGTAATCATCACCATGACCAAGATACAGAACATTTACAGCATCTCAGAAAGTTCCTTCATGGCCCTTTGTGGCCAACCCACTCACCCCACCATCTGCTTCTGGCAACTACTGGCTGCTTTCTGTTTTCCAGAATGTCCTACAAATTGAAATAAGAAGTGTGAAGCCTTTTCACTAGCTTTTTAAAACTCCTAGCACGAGTATGAGGCTCATGCTGTTGGATGAATTTAAAGACTATTTCCTTTTATTGCAGAGTTGCATTCCGTTGTATGGAAGTACACAGTTTATCCATTCACCAATTGATGGACGCTGGCACCGTTCCCAGTTTTTGGCAGTTACCAATGAAGCTACCATAAACATTCCTCTACAGGTTTTCGTATTGACAGATGTCTTCATTTCTTTTGGGTAAGCACCTATAATTATGGCTCACAGGTTTAATTTTATAAGCAACTGCCAGACTGTTTTCCATAGTAGCTATACCACTTGGCATTTCCATCAGAGATAGGAGAGTTTCAGTTGCCTCATGTATATGTCAGCACTTGATGATGTCACGTTTCTGTTTGGCTTGTTTAAGCCATTCTAATAGATGCGTCTCAAAGTGGATTTAACTTGCACTTCTCTAATGACAAATGCCATCTATGTCTTTGGTGAAGTGTCTGTTCAAATGGTTTGCCCTTCTTTCTACAAGGGAGTTTGTTTTCTTATTAGTGAATTGTGAGAGTTATTTGTATACTCTGGATACTGGTCCTTTACCAGATATGTATCTTGCAAAATTTTTTTCCCAGTCTGTGGCTTGATTTTTCATTTTCTTAACAATTATTTTCAAGGGACAGATGTTTTAAATTTTACTGAAGCCCAATTTATCTTTTTTTAAAGGTTTCTGCTTTTTGTGTCCTAAGAAATCATTGCCTAACCAAGATCACAAAGATTTTCCTCTAGAAATGTTACAGTTTTAGGCTTTACATATAAGCCTATGATCGATTTCATGTTAATTTTTATATGTACTATGAAGTATGTGTTATGATTCATTTTCTTGCATGTGGTTAGCTCACTGTTTCAGCACCAACTGTTGAAAGAGTTAGTCTTGGACTGTCTGTTACAGAGTTAGTCTTAGAATCAGATAGGGTAAGTCCTCAAACCTAGTTATTCTTTTTCAGAGTTATTCTGGGTATTCTAGTTCCTTTATTTTTCCATATAAATTTTAGGATCTACAAGTCCATTTCTATAAAAAATCTTGAAAAAGAGATCAATTTGGAAAACAAACATCAAAATATTAGTCTTGAAGTCCATGAACACAGGTCTCTCCATTTATTTATGTTTTCTTGATTTCTCTCTTCAAGGTTTTGTAGTTTTCAGCATATACATCTTACACATATTTTGTTGGATTTATCCTTAAGTGTTTCATGTTTTTTTGTAAAGGCTCAGCAATGTTAGTATTCTATTACCTTTATTGTTATATTTTAGAAAACACAGTAATTACTAATAAAGTAAAAGATTTAGTGTGTCTAGCCTTTAAGTACAACTATAAAAAAGGAGACATTTAGAAATTACTATAATCTCTGTTCAAAAAAGTGTCGTTTCTCTCCTAATATGGCTCCTCCTAATCCGTTCTGCTCTGTACCCCACTGGTAGGAAAAAAAACCTTTCCATAGTAAAATGTTCTTTCCTTTAAAAATAAATGCTTTTCCTGGGGTGCATGGCTCAGTCAGTTAAGTGGCCTACTTCGGCTCAGGTCATGATTTCGCAGTCTGAGAGTCAGGCCCCGTGTCGGGCTCTGTGATGACAGCTCAGAGCCTGGAGCCTGCTTCAGATTCTGTGTCTCCCTCTTTCCCTGCCACTCCCCAGCTTTCACTCTGTTTCTCTCTCTCAAAAATATATAAACATTAAAAAATTTTTTTCTAATAACAATAAATGTTTTTCCTTAGGTGAAACAGCAAGAGAATAGAGGGTTGTCTTTTTTGATTTATGTTGTTTTAATTATAGAATCTAAACTCATTAATTGTACAGTCATCCTATTTCTTATTTACTATTTTCCATCCTAAATCATCAATAAATATGCATAAAGTCTTATCCCATGGTTTACCAAGCATAATTGCTTGTTTACCTAACAAGTCCTTATTTTAACTTGTTAATCTTCTGAGGTTCTATTGTTGGGCATCTGATAAATGCAGGTAAAGAAACTGACTCAAGAGGGAGATTTAATCATATTCTCAAGATGACAGAGCAAGCTGGTGGCAAAACAAGGTTCAACTAGGTCTAACTCCAAGGGTGCACTCTCTCACCTTCTGAGATTACTGTGAACGTACCAAAGGAGTACCTATGGTTCCCAAAGGGCAAGCCCATGACTTAGAGGCCTCCTCATCAGTGTGATCAGACTTAAAATGTAAACAGCTAAGTCAGGAATCACATCCACCTGAATCGGCACTTCTAGGAAAGTTACATACAGTTTAAGACACTTTCCCCAAAATATACACATTAACTCACTTAGAGTACATTCTGGGTTCCCCAGTAAGGAAAATCAAAGTGAAAAGATGGCCTACTTTACTTTTCCGTATTCCTCTATCGACACGTCTTTACCCCATTTTTCCCCCTCCAGTACAGATGCTATCCAGGACGTAGGCAGCAGTTTAGAAAATGAGGTTCAATTTAGGAGAAAGCAAGCAGCATGATCACAGGTTTAGATCCTATAAATATATTAATTCTGAAGGAAGCTCTTAGAAAGGATCCAAAAGCTCTGGACTTGCTCTGAGTAACACCTAGCACATTGAGGGGTTTAGGAAGAGCTTTTGAGAGACTGACCTTAAAATACAATGTCGTGGCTGAAAAAATCCTTTTTTTTTTTTTTAAAGTAGGCTCCACACCCAGCAGAGCCCAGTGCAGGGCTTGAACACATGACCATGAGATCAAGACTTGAGCTGAGATCAAAAGTCAGATATTTGCGGCGTCTGGGTGGCTCGGTCGGTTCAGCGTCCGACTTCGGCTCAGGTCATGATCTCACGGTCCGTGAGTTCGAGCCCTGCGTCGGGCTCTGTGCTGACAGCTCAGAGCCTGGAGCCTGTTTCAGATTCTGTGTCTCCCTCTCTCTCTGCCCCTCCCCTGTTCATGCTCTGTCTCTGTCTCAAAAATAAATAAATGTTAAAAAAAAAAAAAAAATTTAAAAAGTCAGATATTTAACCAACTGACCACCCAGGTGCCCCATGAAAAAGCCTTTTAATATTATTTTTTTCCCCAAAAATTATGTGGCAGAGAACAGCTAAGACACAACTCCAAATGTATCATTCTCTGGCAGTAATGGAAAGTTCTAAATAAAGCAGCACTGTAGCATGGAACAGCTATTTTTTAGGATTATTTACCTGCAACATTCCAGAGGCAAGACTCTTTTTTCTCCTGTAGTAATCGTGGTACAACACATCTTGAGAGCAGTGCAAAAAACAAAGCCTTGTTCTCTTAAATGGCCTTAGGCATCTGCCCTGTTGAGAGGTCTACAAAATTCCAAACCCAGGGCAAATTTACTTAATTACCTAAGAGCCCTTGGGCATGCTTATAAATTAAGTTTTATAAATCTTTAAATTATAAATAGAAGCAGCAACAACATTAGTTTAACCACAGGGAAAATCAGCTCCCAAAAAACTGAAGACCTTCAACAAACTAAGACCTTGAGGGCAGCTACGACGCGCACAAGCTGGCTTTTTGGGTAGGCAAGGTGTTCTCCAAGGAACATGGTCTCCCTCTGGATCACTGACATATTTGGGAACATTGGCTAAGCAATTCAAATAATCTGTATTGACACAGAACAAAAGACTAACTCTCTAAAGTAGCCAAGGCCCAAACCACATAGAATTTATCTCAGACAAACAAAAATGTTTGAATAATTCACTTTTTGTTATATCTACTGCTCCTCAAAAATTCTAAATTGGGAATAACAAGTCTGGCAAACTGAAATGCCATGTCAGGCTTTAGGATGACTAATGAAGAACTGGACATCCCACACAGATTAAGGATTGAAGCAAGAGACGTTAGATGAAGGCCTGATATATGTCTATGTTTATGCCTCGTGTTTGACATACGGACCAAGACTTTTATAATATATATGTAGGTGTATACATATGTGTATGTGTGTATATATGTGTGTGTGTGTGTGTGTGTGTGTGTGTGTGTGTAGATATATATACACAGAGAGAGGAGAGAGAGAATTGGTAAAAAGATATAAAATAACTCCTAAAATTGTAACAGCAAAAATAAATCCACAGAAACCAATTTAATCAAAATCCCAAAAGCAGAAAGAAAAAAAAAAAAAAAAACCCAAACAGTAAATCACTTGAATACTATTATTGTTATGATTCTAGAACCTTATATAACCAGAAATATCACGAGAAGATTTTAGTTAACACATTCAACAAGTATTTATTTATTGATCTCCCCTAACTGTGTCACAAAGCTGACATTAAAGATCAAGCAACTGACAACGAGAGCCTGCAAAGGATTTTCTCAGTTATACTATTTGTCACTGTTCAAAGCCAGGACTCCTATTCAAGATTTCCATCTTCTCGAAGGACTACAGCTTTGTTTACATAAGGCTTTTGAGAGAAAAGAACAACAACAACAATCTGCCCGACTCCTGAAGACAGATTCACAGCAATTTCATTTAGATGTTGCTTCCCCAGCTGCTTTATCCACAATGCCTTCCACTTTAGGCATTTCCCAAAGGATGCCACTATTACTTAGCTATTCTAGCTACTTATATTATCAGAATAGAGAAGCCACGGCTACCAGTTCAGTTTTCACAAGGGACATGCTGTTTGTGATCATGCATTTTTAAAGCAAACAAATGATCAATGCAAACCTGTCTTCACTAGACGATCTTACAACATAAAGGCATAAAGACAGTTTGGGTCAGGCATGCAATCTTCAAAACTGACAAAAGGACATCAATATTCATCTCTACACCTGACCTGGGCACTTGATATCAGATCACCAGGGTCCCAGAACCCAAAAAAGGAAACTTCCCAGTGAACAGAAAGGTTGAAATTTGATCTAGGTCTTGCGCTTAATGATTTGACGTTTCAGGCTATCAAAGCTAGAAACAAAACCAAAAAATTCATATCACCCACATGTGAACTGTCCATTCCCAGTCTCAGTCCCCCACAAATGCTACCACCCCACATTGACAACCTACTGGACTTTGTTTCCACTTTCGGCAAAGAGAGTATGACTCAAACTACTGGTCTGTCCCAGTGGGATAAATCCAATGGGGATTTTACTGAAGGAAGCCTAGGGGAAAAAAAGAAAAGTTTTATGGTTATGGTCAAAAAAAGTCAGGCTGAACAGAGACACAGACGCGTCCACTATGACAAAGTAACTGACCCTAAGTCCACTACCCTGTCTCTCCCTTACCCTAGACCAGCAATCGGGTAACATTAAGTGAGCAGTTTCTAGAATGAGAAAGCCCTTAAAAACAGGACTCTGAATCTGGAAGAAATATTTGGGTACTCATTAACGACAATTGGTTCAAAGAAATTTGGTTACAAAAATGAGGGTCTTAAAGATATTAGATAAATGTGCTATTGTGACAGAAATTGTATTATGTTGTCACAGTATTATTTGAAAAAATTGTGGATAAAATTCAACTAAAAATATCTAATCCTTGTAGAGTAACTAATGACAAGGCTTTATAAACAATCTCCAGTATAAAGAAGGCAAAGAGAATAAGCACATTCAAGGAGAAGTCCTTCATCCGTTTCCCTCTCTCCCTTCTGAGAGGCAACCATTATCCTGCCGTTGATGGGATTCCTTTCCAGCCACATTGTTATTCTTTTACAACATATTTAGGCATTCATCGATAGTATACAGTATTGTTTTCTGAATTCCAAAACCTAGTAGTAATGCCTAACATACTTTGGCAACCTGCCTTTTTCATTCAATATTTTAAAAATTTTATATGTACACATAAATATATATGTGTATACATACATACATAGAGAGAAAGATCTATAAATACTTATAGATCTAATTCATTCATTTTTACTGCTCCATGGCTTCCAGTATATGGATATACCACCATTCATTCATTTATGAAGGAATTCTGTGAACAAGAGTTTCCATGGGAAAATTTTATATTCCAAACAATAGCTTTTCCAGTAAAAAGCTGTTGGGTACTCTGGAATACTACAGCAGAGAAGTCTGTCACAGATTAATAATAAAAGTGTTCTAGGACACAGGCAGCAGTATTTACTAAAACCCAAGGAAGCACCTTAATATATAAAATGGTAAAAAAAAAAAAAAGGTAAAAGAAGAGAAAAAGAACAGAAATGCAGAAGTTAAAATGCAATTGCTCTTTCTTTAAAGCTCACCTCATCTGCTCTTTGAAGAACTCCAGTAATAACCTACAAATGTTAAAAAAAAATTATTATAAACGTGTATTCCCCTTATCATACAAGAATTAGACTCAATTTTCATGGATCACAAACTTGTTCCTATTTTCTTCCTAGAAACTATGTGAAAAGATGTACTAGCTCTTCAACCACAGTATTCTGCAAAGGGATCAGAGCTAAATTAGATTTTATTCTTGACCTAAAATCAATAGTCCAATAGAGGCTAAGACAAAATAATTACAAAACCTCCACATCATATTAGCAAAATTGTTTTAAGTTCTATAAAATGGATACAAGTGTGAGGCACCCATCAATCATACGGAAGAGCTGAGGTTGTACTGTAAGTGCACATACAGGAAAAAACTAACTCTTTGCTACACGCGGGAAAGTCTCTGCTCAATAAATGTTTCTTATTGATGAAAATGAAGACAAGGGGAAGAGCGGCCCCGCTTTTAAAAGGTATTTTTAATTTGAATTTGTACATGTTTTATTTTTAAAATATAATGCACAGGTCTTGTAAAAGTGGTGAAAAATACCCGAAGAAGAAATTCTTTCTCAAAGTCCCACCATGCAGAACAACCATCATTAATCAGTTTTTTACGTTTTGGCATATTCAGTGCCTATTTTTATATGACTGTGATGATTCCAGATACGCGATTTGGTATATTTCTTAAAAACTTTTTGTGAAGTAAAGGTTGACGCCAATCTTCCCCCTTCACCTCCTGCCTCACTGAATTTCAGGATTAAAGGGGGCTGTGTGAGGTCTACTTCCTTCTTTGTTGGCATGCTACCAGTATTCTTCACACTTCATTAAAACGCCATAAAAACAATTACAAGATCATTAGCACAGCCTTTCTAAAAGAAGCTTACTAAGGCTCACATAATTGCTAAGTCAAACATAGGACACTGCTCTGTCTGCTGTTAGCTCCGGATCCCTCAACACTGAGGAAACCACCAAATGGAGGCAAAAGGCAATCAGAAATGAGGCACAAATGTGAATTATGGCCCATAGGATGGAAACACTGAGCCAGAGGAGGGGCACCTGACCTGGCTCTTCAGGGGTTTCCAATACATAATGAAGGTTTCAGTCTGCTGCCCTCCAAAAGAAGAGCACTTCTAGGGCAACATACCTCCTGTCCTCATTGGACCAAAGTAAGCATTAAGGACATGAAGTTTTAAAAGAGAGGCAGATACATACACCTAAATATATAGACGCCGGCCTCTAACTGTACTATTAGGAGATAACATGCCATGTGATGGAAATGATGTGAGGACAGGCAAATGCATTTTGTTCAAAAGGGGTTCTTTAAGTTTATTTCAGAAGAATAAAATTCTTCATAATTAAAACTGATTCCCTAACTCCCTAACCAACAGGGCTTCTCCATCAGAGTCTCTAAAGTATAAAAATCTTATTGTACTCAACACCATTTCTTCTCTGTATTCATTTTTATCCAACTTCAATTTGATAAAACAAAAATCCTTCTATATGCTGGGTATAAAGTTTATACGAAGCAATGAAATAAAAGCACATGAGGAAAACGTAATGCTATGCCTGTGTCAGAGAGTAACAATCCTAAAAAAATAAACTAAAAATAAATCATTTCCTTAAGTTGTAACCACTTTATGCCATTGCTCAACCATCTAGTTTCCATTTTTCTCACCTTCAAAATGGTTTCAAACAGAACAACAGCCATACCTCCTGCAGTGTCCCATCTCCCCCTGCAACAATGATCACATCTGTGTTTTCCAACAGTTCCAGGAGTTTCTTGGCTTGGCCCTCATAATCAGTCTGAAATACAAAAGAAGACTTTGGTAAATTTATCATCCTAGGGCCATAAGATCAAAGATGTAAACATCTGAGATATTTTCTTTAAAGTTTTACACAAGTCTTTCCTCAAAGTCTGCATAATTGATAGGCATGAAAAACTAAGCAGCTATCAAAGCAATTATATATATACTTTTGTACTGTTTAGAGCTGGAAGGGACCTCAGAAACCATCTTTAAGCTTCTTAAAAATATAAAACTCGGGGCGCCTGGGTGGCTCAGTCGGTTCAGCATCAAACTTCGGCTCAGGTCATGATCTCACGGTTCGTGAGTTCGAGCCCTGCTGTCAGATGTCAGCACAGAGCCTGGAGCCTGTTTCAGATTCTGTGTCTCCCCCTCTCTCTGCCCCTCCCCCAGTTGTACTCTGTCTCTCTCAGAAATAAACACTTTAAAAAAATGTTAAAATATATATTTATATATATATATATATTTATATTATATAAATTTATATATGTATATGTGTATATATATATATATATATATATATATATATATATATATATACACACACACACACACACATATATACATATATATAAAACTCAAACCCAGTGATCTGTCTCCAGTTATACAGTTAGCTAGTCAAAGGACTCATTTCCAGTCCAGTGCAGATTCAATTACACTATTTACCGGGTGCCTTTCATCTGAAAGCAGGAAGTCATGTGTATATGCAAATACAGAGTAACAGATGTAATGAAAAGAGCACAGATTTGGGAGCCCAAGAAACCCAGATTAAAGGCCAACCCTGCTTGCTACTTTTTAGCTGAGAGGCCTTAAACTCTCAGGAGGTTAATTTCCTTATCAATGAGATTATGTGTGTTGGGGGATGGGGTAATAATAACTTCCCCTTAGTACTGTTGTAAAGCAGTGTATAAAATTACTAAACTAGCAAGGTAACTGTTCATAACTTGTACTGTACTTAAATGAAAGGTTAGGTTTTGCTATGACTACACGTTAAAGATGTACAGGTATGATTCAGAGTAGTTACGACACAGTACCTAAACCTCACCATTTTTACTGAAAGTATTTCCTCAGATACGTATGCAGACTTCAATAAGCCACTACCTCTAAAACCAAACATTAAATTTTAAAACACATAATGCAACTAATACTAAAATAGGAAACAGCCCTTCCTATTGACACTGTACAAGACACACTAATAGGCAAAGTACCTGAGCACAGTTAACACAGAGGAAAAAAGAAGCCCCTGAACTAACACCATTAATCTTATGATGAATTATCCCACTTTTATTCTAAAAATGAAATGGCTGGCTTTATTGTTAAACACACGTTTGCAAATAGTTAATTTTTTTTAAAAAGAATATATGTCAATCCTGATTAAGAGGATGGGTTGTGAGTATCCCAAAATAGGCGATCGTCAGGAATCAGTATGGGTTCGCTAAGAACGAGGCATTTTGGACCATCCTCATCTTCCTTGACATGACTAGATCAGTAGATATGGGAAACTAGACAGACATTGTATCTGCTCTTTAGCAAGGCACCTGGCAAGCTATGTGATGAGGTCCTCGGGGACAAAATAGAGAAACGTGGGAACAATACACTAGAATTTAAGCAGGTTAGTTAGCTACCAACTGAAGATCTGTGCTCCAAGGGAGCAGCTCAGTGGAGTGACATCAAATTGTAGGTAGATTCCCAGTGACATTTCTTTAGGACTCTCCCTTGAGCCTTTCTCTATACAACACTATCAACAATAGAGGCAAAAGGTAATTTACTGAATATGTAAATGACACCCCTATTCCTGCCGGTCCTTACTCTACTTGATATTTCTTCTTGGCACTCATCACCATCCGACAAACCGTATGTTTGTGTGTTTCCTATCTGATCCTTCCCTCTCCCACTTTGAAGCTCTTTGGGGACAGACATGGAAAATTTATTTTGTTCAGCCTGTATCCCCAATACCTAGAACAGGACTTAGCTCACAGTAGACAGTCAATAAATACTTGCAAAAAAATTAATAAATATGAATATGTACATGAATGCACCAAAATTCAAAAAATTTTTGACAGATTTAATAGACAGTTATTTAAAAGATTACATTTCTAAGGATAACATACTTGAAGATGAAAATTCCAAATGCACCAACAAAGGAAGGATTAAAAAAAAAAGTGGCCTAATGATATTAAATAAAGAAAAGTGAATCAAGACACTAGCTAGCATGACATGATATTAGAGAACTGTTACTTGTGCTGGGTATAATAAGGACACCGCAGTTACAAAGAAAGGTAGTCTGATTTTTTTTTTTTTTAAGTGCATACTGAAGAATCTAGGGATTAAAATGACATGATGTCTGTAATTTACTTCAGAGAACCCAGCTGCCAGGTGAAGATGTGTGCTGGGGACCACATGAGCCAGACAGCAGCAGAACTGACCGACAGATACATGAGTCAGGCCATCTTAGGCCATCCCTCCTCAGCCAGGCCATGGGCGAGCCCAGTGAGACCAGCACAAGGGCAGCTCTGAACAGACCACTGACCAACAGAATCAGAAGCAGAGAAGCAGTTGTCAAGGTGTTTCTTATGTAGCAGTAGATATCTAGTGTAGAAAGAAATATGGCAGTAATTATAATAAATGTTAATGGATTCAATGGTCCAGTAAAAAGACCAAAAAAAAAAAAAAAAAAAAAAAAAAAAGGTGGATCCTTAAAATACCCTGTTTTCAAGCCTTTACCAGCAGTACATCTAAAATATAAAGATACAAAAAGGCTGAAAGTAAAGGGATAAAAAAATATTACACCAAGCAAAAACCAACCAAAGCAAGCTAGAGTCACTAATACTAGAGAAGACAGACTGTGGCAGAGGTAGTACTGGGGCTAAAGAGAATTGCTCTCGACAGGGTCAAAGTGCAAGACAAATGAGGTGACTTGAAACGGGAGAGCAATCTATCAAATCTATCAAATATATAAAAAAAAAAAAAGATATATATATATCTATCTATATATATATATAGATAGATATATATATATATATATATCTCAAAATATGAAAACCAAAAATGAGCAAAACTACATAGAGAAATAGAAAAATTTGCACTAACGGTGGGAGCGTTCTAATACCCCTCTCTCTATAGTTAAAGCAGAAGGAAAAAACTCAGTAAGGACACAGAAGACTAGAACCACACAACGAACAGACTTAACTCATTGGGCACAAGCAGAACATGGTACCCAATGAGTGATACTCTTTAATGCATACGGGGAACATTTATGAAAACAAAACACACGCTAGGCCACAAAACAAGACTCGATAAACTTCCAAATGCTGGAATTGTATAGACTACATTCACTGACCCATAATGCAATCAAATAAGAAATCATTAACAAAATGCTAACTAGGAAAAAAGATAACTAGAAAAACTTTACATTTGGAAATTTAAAAACGGATCTAAAGAACTCACTGGCCAAACAAAAATCATGATGGAAATTAGAAAATATTTTTTAATGAATGTTAATGAAAATATCATATGTCATAACTTAGAAGATGCAGTTGAAGAAGTAAAGCAAAATTTATAGCTTGAAATAAACACAATGAAAAATGGTAAAACATAAATAAACATCCAAGTTAAAATGTCAGAACAGAACAGCGGGAAAAACCCGAAGTAAGTAGAATAAAGGAAACAATAAAGACAGACTAGAAATTAATGAAACAAACATAAACGAGAGGATCAACATGCCAAAAACTGATTCTTGGCAAGGATTAAATTGACGTATCTCTCACAAGACTAATGAGAGAAAAAACGGGGGCACATATAAACAATATGAAGAATTAAAATGAGATACTACAAGTATTACAGAAACTTAAAGTCAAAAGGAGGAAATTATGAACAACTTGATATCAATTAATTTGAAAACTTCAATGCAATGAACAAACTGCTTGAAAATCGTGCCTTACCAAAATTAATTCAAGAATAGAACCTGACTACTTCTAGAACCATACAAAACAATCTCCCCTCAGAGAAAGCTCCAGGTCCAGATGGTTTTGAGTTCAATCAAACATTCAAGGAAGAAATGTCAGTCCTACATAACAATTCTAGGATCTCTCATACGTGGAGCCTGAAACGTGCATTACAAGCACTCAGATGAACGTTAGCTCTCTTCCCCCTTCTCCCGTCCCTGGAGGTGGACAACTGAAGACCACATCTCGGACCAGCTGGACACGATAGGTCAACACGTCACGGTAAATTGGATTCAATTACCTTTTAATCTCTGATTTCATGAAAGTGTGTAATATTAAAAATAAACCACAGACTTACAAACATGAGAAGAGTGATTTTCACCAAATGCACACGCCTCGGTACACACCATATACATATCGCTTCAAAGTTTTGGGGCTTTGAGTGGAGTCTTGGAGCATCTTCTCTATAGCACAATCCTTCTAACTTACTTTTGTCCCCTTGTCTTAGCCAAATGTCACAAATTCTACAGCTTTACCACTTAAAATTCCTCACCAGAGAGAAAATGTTTACCTGTCTGTGGCACTACCAAGTAATTAATTACTCAAAGTGGAAATTTTTTTATTTTCAGGAAAAGAATTCTTACAGCTATTACTACTTTCATCTTCTAAGAGACAGTAATTCCGCGTCCTATCTTGCAGATGAAAGGAATCAAGTTCATGCTTCCATCTAATCTTACTCTGAAAATGAAAAGCTGGCAATGCTTTGAAAAAAATAAAAATAAAACCACTTTTATTAACGATCAGAACAAAGACACAACATTGATTCCTCTGTTCCCAGCTTCTTGTGTGTTAAGTGATTTCTGCTATGGAGTCAAGAGAAGAAGGTAAGAAGCAGTAGCTCGGATAAAATCAACACTCTGGAGCGTTCTTACCTTAACGACAGTCACATCCATGCCAGATAAGTGTAAAATTGGGGCAGCATTTTTTTCAAATAGAGTCCTGGCTTTGCTGTAGACAAAGGAAAAACACAAAAATTTTAACACAAGTTCTCAAGAGGGAGAATAAAAAGCCCAGCCATCCTCGCTGGAGTAGAACAAGAAGCAGATTTCCTCTATTTGTGCAAGTACAGGAAGTCGAACAATGAGTGATGAGCTTCTATGGATAGAAACGTAGATGGTACCACTCTGGGGCCTCCAGGAGTTTACCTTCTAATGCAATCAGCTCTTACCCACCTGGGATGCTTATAGTTCAGAGTCTAGTTCCTCTAGAGGAAGCATGTTCACTGCGTATGGCTCCCCTCAGGAAACAACATTTGATTCATTCAGCAAGTATTTACTGAGGACCTACTATGCGCTAGACACAGGTATAGGGGCTAGGGACACAGCACAACAAAGCAGACAAAAACAACTAGAACTTAAGTATAATGTAGTAAGTCCTCATGGAACTGATTTATATTCCAGGGGTAGAAGGAGATTGTATTTAACATTTTTCATATGGCCCAAGGGAATAAACTGAACCCCACAGAATACTGATTAATTCTAACTCAGTGGACACAATTTTTGATGAAGAAATACACCATTTTTAAGTTTCAAATACTAGAGATATCTCCATTTCTTGAGTTTCAAACCTGTAGTGAAATCCCAGGAGAAGGAGCAAAATTCTTTTCGATGAAGGCAGAATTTCTGCTAAGAAAGGGTAAGTTTGAAATTAATGTAACTTTAGGATAACCAACAGCTTGTCTGAAGCTCCCAGGCGTAGTCACATCCTTCTCTTTATTGCCCTATCACTTTGTATACACCTCTCTTAGGAATTTTCCTATTGCATGACGATCAGTGATCTGGCAAGACAGTCTTTGGGACAAGACTAAAAGCCTTCCAAAAACAGACACCGAATCTTATAATCCTTGCATCCCCCGGCCTCTAGGATTATGTCTGGCACACTCAGAAGATATTTAATAAGTATCTGACGAATGAATGCACTAATGCATGAATGAATAAACCTGCCCCAAATGTAGACATGTAAATTCTGCAGAAAAAAAGGAAACGACACAATTGTGAGGTGATCTACGAACAGAAACAGAGTCCTTTGAAGAATGTCGGTGTTTTAAAAGCATCAAATACATCATTCTGACAGTGACTCTTGTCCAGTGCAGGTGAGGAGTCAGAAACACAGCCCAGGAATCAAGGGTTGCACAACTTGCAAAGAGTCCTCAATGGCATAGTCTCAGAGTTGAATAAATGTTAAGCATACCAATCAGTTGACCTGTTTTTTCGCCCAAACATTTTCAACTATCACATCGAAGAAAAACAAAAGCTAGAACTTTCAAAATGCCGAGCCTCTAACTTTCGCATCCACATTTACTCAGTCCTCTTTCAAAGACTTTTTTTTGGGGGGGGGTGGTGCTTGGGTGGCTCAGTCGGTTAAGTGTCCGACTTCGGCTCAGGTCATGATCTCACGGTTTGTGAGTTCGAGCACCGCGTCAGGCTCTGTGCTGACAGCTCGGAGCCTGGAGCCTGCTTCAGGTTCTGTGTCTCCTTCTCTCTCTGCCCCTCCCCCACTCGTGCTGTCTCTGTCTCCCAAAAATAAATAAATGTTAAAAAAAAAAGATTTTTTTTTAAAGCAGTTATGCGTGCTTTGACTTTCTCACAGGCATTTTATACTAGGAAGAGACGCACAGGTAGCTCATGGGCCACATGTGCAGTGAGGCACAGATCAAATTCAACATTCTTTAAAAAGAAATAAGCACCAAAGGGCAGAGAGAAACACGTAACATTTCTGATTCTGAATTAAAATAGAAATGGAGAAGGTTGGACAAATTTTCACAAGAACCACTCAGAAAGTGTGTCTCCAACTCGTGATTTACACGAGCACGTCAGAAGCAAAGGCCACAAATATCCCCTGCCCCGTCTAGTGCCCTGAATGCTTCTTAGAACAAGCAGGGAAGGCTACATGAAGACCTCCCTTTTCCAGCTCACCATTTCTGGGGCTTCACCCAACAGCAAAGGGCTGAGCTAGTAACACTACAAATGCTTCTCCTTCCAGGGTTGTTTTCATTACTAGATTGATAAGAAAAGATCAGCTAGAAGTCGATCAGCTCTCACTGAGAAGCACAACTATGGACCAGTCTCAATCTGCTATATTAATCATTTACAACAAATCGGTAAACTCCTCCAAGTTGAAGAAACAGGATTTGAACATTTGGGCTTTTATTCACGTCTTTAGGTGATACGATGGCTACAGACAATCTCTAAAATGAAAGTGATTTTTTTCCCTTCTCATGTTCGATATAAAAAATTGAAAGTGTTACCAGGAAGAAATGCATTATTTATTACATAATTAAAGGTGAGATAGCACCAGAGCTAAAGGAAAACTTTATGTACCTACAGCAATTTCCAGGTTCACATACACACCAAAAAAACAATTACTTCTTAATGTATTATTTATTAATGCTAAACACACAGTTATCTTATTTCTTAAAGCGCCCATGTAGTTTTAAACCAGCACTACATAATGAAATAGCTACACGATGAATTATGAATTATGCGTCAGAGCAGAGCCAAGATGACAAAAATAGTGCAATTAAATAGTGAAAGCTTAGGGGAAAAAAAGATGCTGGAGAGCTGCAGAGTGGCGGCTGGCCAGAAGCATACAAGGGTTCACCTTGCTAAAAGGGACACTAACTTTACAAGACTTTCCCTTGCCTCACCTTTAAAGATAAAGATTTTATACTCTTAGACAATAACCCACCTTTAGAAATGCCAATACCTTCACATGTAAAAATGTACACAGAACCTAAAGTGCTCTAAAAAAGTTTCCTAATTTTTTAATGTAAATATCTAAGTAGGAACTTAATGTGTCATATTTTTCTTCATCAGAATTAGCAAGTTGCTAACTTACTAGGTCTCTAATGGAATAGGACCTACAACAGTTATACTACAGTAGGCAGGGGGGAGTTACAAGCACTTTCGAGAGCAAGTAGGGAGCGTTTTGAATCTCGCCAACAAGTCAAAAGTAATCACAGTGGCTTATAGTCCCCTTTTATCCAGTGCTTACAGGAGACAGAAACACCCAACACATTATAGGCATTATCTCATCTAATCCCAAAGGCGTCTATTCTATATGGCAATTGTATAAGGTAGGAGCTATTACTTTCCCATTTCACAGATGAGTACACTGAGGATTTAAGTTATGTAACTCCCGTAGTACACAGAACCGAAGAGTATACAAGTCTGGTCCTTCCGACTCTGAAGCCCACGGAGTTCTCTGCCAGCTTCTGCCACAGGCCACCGCTGTTTAGTTATCTTGGCTATTTTGATTGTGTGGTGTGAGGACGAATGATCAACAGGCGTTAAGATTGGTATGTTCATGGGGGAGGGAGGTGGCTCTGACCAAGCCAGTCTGATAGGATTCAAGTAGGCAGAGTCAGTTCAGACAATCTGTAGTTAAGCGTCAGAAACTGCAGAACTAAAAATAAGGCCTGACTCCTCCTTCTATCTATAAAGCCACACTCACTATTCTCAAGAAATTACTTCTTTCTTACTCAAGAAACTTATTTCAGAGACCCTGCGTTTTACACAAGACTACTTAGAAGCTGGTCCCAACTATTCTTTTTGTTGTTGTTGTTCTTAATATCATTTGACTTAGATCTTATACGATCCAACCTAATACGTATTTATTAATTTTCTGATCCTCAGAAAAGACAAAAAGAATTGTTCTGGTCGTTAGGGAGAATAAAAAATATTATTCCGCCCAACATACACACACACACAACCTTTTAATCCTTACTATATTTTAAGAATAATTTTGCATCTTAGGGGCGCCCAGTCGGTTAAGCGCTTGGCCCTTGATTTTGGCTCAGGTCATGAACTCACAGTTTGTGGGTTCAAGCCTTCATCAGGCTCTGTGCTGACAGTGCAGAGCCTGCTTGGGGATTCTCCCTCTCTTCCTCTCTCTCTCTCTCTCTGAATCTCAGACGTGCTCGCGCACACTCTCTCTCTCAAAATAAATAAACTTAAAAAGAATAACTTTAAGTTTTAAATGATTTTTTCTAAAAGCCTTCAAAGTCTTTTTAAATTCACCTTTCCAACTAAATGAGAGCAGCACCTAAGAATGAAAAAAAAAATTTTTTTCCCTTATAGTTTTTTAAAATTTATACACCTTATTATTTAGAGCAGTTTTCAAGTCCAGAGTAAAAATGAGCACAAAACACAGAGAATTTCCACGGACGCTTTGCCCTGCTAAATGCACACACAGCCTCCCCCACTCTCAACGTCCTGCACCAGCACAGGACCCTTGTTATGATAAATGAACACAAACATGTGATTATTAACCAAAGTCCCATGGATTCCTCACACCTGAATGCCCACCATGTCTTCACACAACCCTTCCAGGCCAGCCAGACCAGGTCACAGACTGTCATGGGACACAGCAGGGGCCTAACTAGTCATTCCTGTCCCTAGCACAACCCCCGCCCCCGGCTCATCTCCTCCATCAGGAAGACTGAGTGCTCTCACTCTGCCAACCTCCAAAGACCTAGCTCAAGGTTCCCTCCTTCCGGAAAGGTCATTTCTGACTTCACAAGCCCACAGTGCTCTTGGCCGTCGTGGAACATCCTGTGACAGAGAAGGCTCGATCATTGCCATCGCAACAGCAGGGGCTGTCCCCACACAGGGAAGACTTACGTGAGAGTGGGAATTCTGGGATTTTTATTAAACTGCAGCTAGACACGTTGGCTAAGCGTCAGGCAGCTTTACAGTTACAGCTCATTAACTGCTGTTTCTCCATTACAAATTAATCCTATTGCTAGCTGAGTACTGAGCCTTCTTCTTCCAATTCCACACAACCCAACTAGCTGCCTGATAGTCCAGGATTCCCCCCACCCCTGAGGAAAAGGGAGGATGTGACAAATCACAAACTGAGCTACCCTTTGCAAGCTGCGGGATTGAGAAAAACCGTGGCCTTCTTCACTTGCGCATTGGGAGGAATGAGTTGGTTGCCAAACACCTAAAAAGGAAAGAAGAAAAGTTTTAAGCAAATGTCTCTTTATTCAGTTAGCGATGACATATATTCTTTCAGTCCAAAGGCATTTACCTCCAGGAGACACAGTATCTACTCTGAGGGAAAAAAATGTTCTTTCAGGATTTCATACTGACAAAAACACGGTGGGCAATAACAAAGTCTACCATTATTTAATGACAATCACCTAAATTCTATAAGAAAAAAAACCCTGCTTCATCTACTAGAGGTAAGTAACTTTTCTGTTCTCCATAGGATACGGCCAGGTTTATTATAAACACATAATCAGCAAGGCCACAGTCGATCAGAAGGAAAGTTTAACCCATTTGTCCTCAGTTTTCAGAGTATAATCTTTTTCTCCTTCAATTTATTACTAAAGCGTACTCATAAAGAACCTATGTGTTACCAATTAATGTTCATACTTTCAAAGTGCCTGGGTGGCTGAATTAGTTAAGCATCTGACTTCAGCTCAGGTCATGACCTCGTGGTTCATGGGTTCGAGCCCCGCGTCAGGCACTGTGCTGACCGCTCAGAGCCTGGAGCCTGCTTCAGATTCTGTGTCTTCTTCTCTCTCTGCCCCTCCCCTGCTCATGCTCTGTCTCTCATTCTCTCTCTCTCTCTCTCAAAAACAAACATTAAAATTTTTCATCTTCAGATTTTCATACATATAGAAAATAAACCTAAAAGTCTATTGCCTCCTCCTCTTTGCGACCTTGTATAACTTGATAGCCAAATAGCATTAACTAGCAAGGAAAAGAAAGACGACACTTACTAAGCACCCAGTATTTGCCTCTGTCCTACACATTATTCTTGGTTCTCAGAAACTAAGGAGGTATTAAATGTTCCCATTTTAATAGTTGAGAAAACCACGATTCAGAAAGATTAAGTCCTATAGTTAATAAATCACAAGCCTAGAATTTACATGCGACTCCAAAGCCCAAACTTCTTCTATCTGTCAGCTCTGAAAAGCAGACAAAGGAGGTGGTGGCACTCAGAAGCACGCAGAACCGGATGCACAGAACCAAGCTGGGAACAAAGGTGAGCTGGCGCTCTCCCACCTGGGCTGGAAAAGACCATCACAAGGAGTGAGTAGGAAAGCTCCAGAGCCAAGCTTTCAGGTCTTTGATTGTGGAGAGCAGGTCTGGGCCAAGGAGGCAGACTTCAAGTGTACAAGCACAAAGTCAGGAGAAAAATGAAAGTTACACCAAGAGTTTTATTAAGTGACTCTAAATCCACTGAGTCCCTGACAGTCCTGGGGAGAGCTGTTCTCACCACGCACAGTCTTTTAAAACAAAACAAAGCAAAACAAAACACTTTCTGAATGCTTCTGAAAGACCTACCATGTGTTTGTAAAAAGTTTCTGGTGTGTTCTAATTTCTACTGTTTTCAGTTTTGTTGAATTCAACCTTAAAATTTCACTGCCAAATCTCCCAACATTGTAATGCGTTCTTTCTCTAGCCATATCTTTTCTGGAATGTGGCCAGAAGTCATTTAATTAACTAGTTCCTCTGGCCTACCAGATTGCAGATCTACAGTTCCAGATGATTCTCCCGTGTCCTGGTTTCCTAGTCTCTCCAGTTCTTACCTACCTCCAGTCTCGGGTTTACAGTGGGCTAAGGAGCTTATGTGAAGCTACAGTAAGTTGAGTTTACAGGAGATTAAAAAAAAAATTCTTTCAAGAATTTAGACTGTAAAAGGAAGGACATAAACACAAAGAGTAATGAGAGTAGGCTCTAAGGATGAATTCACTTCCATCTGCCAGATGGAAGGAGGTCCATGGGTGCTGAGAAGTAAAGAATTAGAGCCGTGGGAAGAGGTAAATATGAGGGAGCAAATGGCTAGGGGAGCAGTCTCTGAGAAAGGAAGAGACGGCACTCAGAACAGAGGTGGACCCATTTTCCTTAAACAAGAAAGAGAGGACCCTATAACCACTCTTCCTTAGGGAGAAACAAAGAAGTACGTCCTCTCCCAAGAAGATTTTCCAGTTGCTAATGGAAAATTAGCTTGGGGTGGGAAACACCTCGAATTTAATACTGAAATTTATTTGAAATTTATATATATATATACTTTTTTTTTTAGAGAGAGTGTGTGTGAGTGGGGGAGGGGGAGAGGGAGGGAGAGGGAGGGAGAGGGAGGGAGAGGGAGGGAGAGGGAGGGAGAGGGAGGGAGAGGGAGGGAGAGGGAGGGAGAGGGAGGGAGAGGGAGGGAGAGGGAGGGAGAGGGAGGGAGAGGGAGGGAGAGGGAGGGAGAGGGAGGGAGAGGGAGGGAGAGGGAGGGAGAGGGAGGGAGACGGAGGGAGACGGAGGGAGACGGAGGGAGACGGAGGGAGACGGAGGGAGACGGAGGGAGACGGAGGGAGACGGAGGATCTCAAGCAGGGTTCACACTCATCACGGAGCCCAACATGGGGCTTGACCCCACGACCCTGGGATCATGACCTGAGCCAAAATCAAAAGTCAGACGCTCAACCGACTATGCCACCCAGGCGTCCCTTGAATCGATTTTCAAAACAGCAGAGCCATAGGAGATAAAAACAAACAACATAAGTAATCAAATTCTTAACCACAGATTTAGAACAGTTAGATAATCACCAAAGAGAAGAATTTATTAATAGTATCTATTGTCATTGTCATCTATGAAAACATTTCAGTAACAAATATGAGGCTTGCCACCACATCTTCTACTAAATACATCATACCTTTGTCGTTTTTTACTTCATGTTTCCTTTTTGGTATTTCTGATATCATAAGCTTAAATGACATACAACAAAAAGGCAACTCAGGAACTCATGGAATTTCACCTGCAAGGTATAATGTACAAACTTGGAGGGGATGGAAGAACAAAAACATGGTCTTGAACTTGAAAGGATTTTTTTTTTAATGTTTTTTATTTTTGAGAGAAAGAGAGAGAGACACAGAGTGTGAGTGGGGAGGGTCAGAGAGAGAGAGGGAGACACAGAATCCGAAGCAGGCTCCAGGGTCTGAGCTGGCAGCACAGAGCCTGACGTAGGGCTTGAACTCTCGAACGTTGAGATCAGACCTGAGCCGAAGTCGGATGCTTAACCAACTAAGCCACCCAGGCGCCCCATTCAACTTGAAAGGATTTCTAATTCAACCATAACTAATGCAGCCAGATAGAGGAATATTTAAGTGCAGTATCACAGGCCTGGGAGAACCACACACACATGGTATGAATCAACTGTGCTAAACAGGCTTTAAAAATATGAATCAACAGTTTTAAGAAGATTTGACTTCAAGGGGCAATACCTGTTCTGAACGGACATCCTTGGGGTTTATTTGGAGCAGGGGAGTTCAGGGCTTAGTCTGATCTTCAAGGACAACCACAGACATGAACAAACTCCCTGAGCTCCAACCAGCCCACTTAATGCACTCTTAGGTCGAATCCAGAAGTAAGCATGTCTAAAGGGGTGGGCGTTAGAACTGCTCTTCACCAGATGGCTAACTTCCTCCAGCTCTCTTCAGAGCTGGCTCTCAGCCTGACTCATCCGGATAGTAGGAAAATCTCTCCAAACCACACCGAGGCAAGGCACCGCGCAGGTCCCCTGGAAGAGCCGGGGTGTTCTGCGCAGTGGAGATAAAGCGGGTTTTCACTTTAGCACATTAAGTGACATTACCTGAGCTTCTTGGCAGGCGGCTCTCCTTAGCAGGTTATCACTATCAAAGCAAACAAAGAGAATGAACATTAGCTTTAGCAAGCAGGTTAAGATCCAAACAAGTAAAACTGGCTTTTTCAAGTATTTAAAAAAAGAAAGTACAACCCTTCCCTATAAAATACCCAAGTGAAAGTTTCTAAAAGACCTGTAACAAAGCACAGGCACTTGTGAAAAGTACTTTCCCTGAATGAAATCCTGTGTTAAGTATTTACATAATGGTAGACAAAATACCACTCCCTCCAGGATGTCCACATCCTAATCCCCAGAACCTGAAAATATGTCACCTTACTTAGGTGGCAAAGGGGCTTTAACAGATATGATTAAGTTTAGGATCTAGAGATGGGAAGATGATCCTGGTTTTATGCAGGGGAGCCTAATCTAATCACGGGGGTCCCTAAAAGTTCCTGCCTGTGATCAGCAGCAAAGGGGACTATGGAAAAATTGTCAGAAAGGTGCAAGTTTGCTGGCCCTGAGGATGGGAGGAGGCCGCCAGTCAGCGAATGGAGGTACCTTCTAGAAGCTGGAAAGGCAAGGAAATGGCTTCTCCCCTAGAGCCTCCAGAAGGAGCGCGGTTCTTGTGGACACCTTGATTTTAGCCCAGTGAGACCCGTGTTGGACTTCCAACCCCAAGCACTGGAAGATGATAAATTCTTGCCATGTTAAGTCACTAGGTTTGCAGTAGTTTGTTAGCCCGGCATGAGAAGATTAAAGCACCTATCCTGTACTTTCGTTATCCAGTGGAAATTACTCAGGTCATTCTCCAGAAATAAATTTGATGTTTAGTTGCTGCTGCTACTGTTTTATCTGAATCTCTTATTTTTTATATCCCTGTCAGACACTCAATTATATCACAAGTGGAAAATTCTGGCATGAGGTGAAATTTTGGCTTGCAAAAATGCAAACATTCTGTCAGAAAAATGTTTGTCTATTTAACATAAAAGGTTCCTAAAATGTGTCTATGCCATTTATACTATAAGAGCATTTTAAATGGCTGACTGCCTACCAGACCCCAGGTCTTCTTGTAAGAGTCTATCCTAATGCATGTTGATGGCGCTAAGATAGTAATTTGAACCTGGTTAACCACAGTTAAAAACACTAATAAACAATTTATAGGAAAGAACTGAAAGGAGAAAAGGGTTCTTTCACTTAAATTATTTCTAAAAAAATAAAAAAATACTCTTTTTAGACCATTCTCATAACATTGGAGACTTTGAATTTTGCATTTTTTTTTTTTACATTTTTTTAACGTTTATTTATTTTTGAGACAGAAAGAGACAGAGCATGAACAGGGGAGGGGCAGAGAGAGAGGGAGACACTGAATCTGAAACGGGCTCCAGGCTCTGAGCTGTCAGTACAGAACCCGACACGGGGCTCGAACTCACAGACCGTGAGATCATGACCTGAGCCGAAGTCGGACGCTTAACTGACTGAGCCACCCAGGCACCCCAAATTTTGCATTTTTACAGTCATTCAAAACCTAATTTTGAGTTAAGGTTAAACTAAAAGAAATTAAACAACCTTTCGCTTTTTGCCATAGCTGCGGTCAAAGGCTACTCAATGATTTTTCTTCCACAGCCAGGCTGGAGAACCACCCCAGATTTCACAGAGCGGTCAACTTTCAGAAGAAAGCACTGTGTGAGGGAAGCACCCATGCCGCCCATCTGTGGGTTTTTACAAAGCACAACACCACTTAATTTGAACGGATATGTGTCCCCTTGTGTTTACTGCAGCATTATTTACAACAGCCAAGACGGGAAAGCAACCCAGTGTGCATCGACAGATGAATGGATACAGAAGATGTGGTATATAAATACAATGGAATATTATTCAGCCATAAAAAGAATGAAATCCTGCCATTTGCGAGGACATGGATGGAGCTAGAGAGTATAATGCTAAACAAAATAAGTCAGAGAAAGACAAATAACATGATTTCACTCATAGGTAGAACATAAGAAAGAAACAAAGGGGAAAAAAAAAAAGAGACAAACCAAAAAAGAGACTCTAACTAAAGAGAGCAAACTGGTGGTTATGAGAGGGGAGGTGGGGGGCGGGTAAAAGAGGTGATGGGGAATAAAGGGTACATTTATCATGATGAGATCGCTTCTTGGCCTTTTGGCTAAGATCAAGTATATGATGAGGAGCACCGGGCGATGTCTGCAACTGCTGCATCACTATATTGTGCACCTGAAACTAATATAACCCCATATGTTAACAATACTGGAATTTTCGTTTAATTTTAAAAGTGCTCCCCATCTGAAACCTAAGAACAATGTGCTATTAAAATTAAAATGACACTCAAAAGTGCAGGCTGCTGCTCTACAACAAACATTTTAGGGGGGCTAACCCTTTGTGAAATCTAGACCACAGGCACCTTTTACTGCCAGGCTCAGTCCCCACTTGCTTGGGTGACCATTCCCTCCTACCCTGTGGCAAAAGGTCGCTGCATAAGCTTCTCTCCTCTCCCCCACCAGAGATTCATAAATATTCTACCCAAAAGCTCTCCATCAACTGCTCTCAGTGAATCGTCCTAACAGCAACAATTATATATGTCATTTAAACACGCGCGCGCGCGCGATTAGGGAAATTCAAGGCACCAAGTAGTAAAATATTTAAAAGTAATTAACATGACAACACCACTTTATAGTTGACTTGACACCTCACATCCACGACTTCTATACCGTGACAAGGTAAAAATACTAAACCCTTGGTAACCAATAGATCACCAAAGAAAACTGGGTTCCTTGCAGCAACCTGAGCATTTGTCACTGGATCCCCTGGACTGGGCTCATCCTCAATCCAGCTCCCACACTGCCCTGGGGGGACCACTACCACCACGCAGAACTATGCTCCTCCAAACACCCACTTTAATGTATTTTTCCTATAGAATTACCTGTGCCTCCAGTCTTTTATACGACAGATACATCCTACGGATTACTCTCTACAAGGCCTCTGTACTGCTATAAAAGCTGCCTACCTGCCTGTATGTCCCCATCCCTTTCCCCCAGCTGGCTCCCCTCCTAGCAGGGGCAGGCCCTTGAACGTGCCAGGCTCCTCTGGGTCATTGCTAGATACCATCCGCCTTACTGTATTTCAGCCACATGGATTCCTGCAGACCTGGGTAAGAAGAGAATGACCCCCAATACAGACAAGAGGATGGGTAGCACCTTGGATCATTTTTTTCCCCAAATTCTTTTTCACTAGAAGTAAAATTTTGAATGTTAACTTGTGATTAAGTAGATGATTAAAGACCTCAGTTCTCTTGAGCTTGCTAATACTACTTGATTTATCAGAGCACTATTCAAAATCAAAAGACTTTTTTATAATTAATTCCCTGGATTTTAATGTGCCAGATGGAATATGCTGTCAAGGCCACCTGTGAGAAAGCTAGAAAATGTACCAATTTAGATGCTACAAAAGAAAATCTCATTATAATCACAATTTTTTTAATATCAAAAATGGTATTAACTATCTTGATCTTGCTCTCTGAACCAAGCTGTTTCTAAAAATCACACATCCTCAAAGAAAAAATGATTTCTCCCATTGATATATTCTGATGATCTATAACCAGCTCTGAAAACCATTTCAAAAAAGAAATTCCAAAAATGTTTCAGGAAAGGCAGCTTTGTTGGAATAAAAGAGAAAATAACTTAAAATTCATAGAGCGACTTCCATGTGTCAGATATTATAGCAGCTGTTCTCACAAACCTTTAATCTTTGTAACAACCTTGCAAGACAGGCATTATATTCTCATTTTATGTATGAAGAAGTTGAGGCTCAGAGCAGGAACTGACTTGCCCGAGACCACCATGTGACTAAATGATAGAGCTGGCATTCCAACCCATGCCAACTTGACCCTAAAATGCATGCTTTAAAGCTTTCTCTTAGCCTCAGAGAATCGTGAATGGGCAATACTCATTCATCTATCTACTTCATAGCACATTCATTCAATTAACCACATTACCTCCTAATCTCACTGAACTTTTAAAATTTACATTCATATAATGTTTTTAGTAAGTTCAAGTACAATAAAGTTCCCAAAAGCAGCAGGTGAAATAGTCATTGAACACAAAGTGTTTGGTACGGTACAACGAACCAGATTTGGTCCTGACCTGAAATAGCTCTTGGCAAGTATTAGTGATAAAGTAAAAGATCGGTTTCTTGATAAATGATATGCCAGGCACTGCGCAGATGTCCTGGATATACTAGTGAATAAACCCAGCCCTCCCCTCATGAAGTTTACAGATTCGAAGGGAAGAAAGACAATTTGACAGGCAATCGTAAGGTGACGTGACTTTTATATGCTCCGTAAAAGGGGCACATTTAGGAATACCTAATCGAGTCTTGGGGGAATTAGAGAAGGCTTTTTATAGGAAGTGGCCCTCAAATGTACATTTAGGGGAGAAATAAAAAGTAGCAAGGCAAAAATAGGGAGGAGAACGCAAAGGAAACAGCATGTACAAGCCTGAGAGTGTGAGGCAGGGCCAATATGGGAAAGTGAAAGTTCAGGACAGCTGGAGGCCGGCCTGCCGTGGGAGGAGCCACGGAAGAGGAGGGGAGGCACAGGCCAGACTGCCACGGCCCTTTTAAGCTATTTAAGGAATCAGGGCTTTACCCTTAGGTCATAAGAAACTTTTTTTTTTTATTTTTTAATGTTTATTTATTTTTGAGACAGAGAGAGACAGAGCATGAACGGGGGAGGGTCAGAGAGAGAGAGAGAGCGAGACACAGAATCTGAAACAGGCTCCAGGCTCTGAGCTGTCAGCACAGAGCCTGACGCGGGGCTCGAACTCACGGACCATGATATCATGACCTGAGCCGAAGTCGGATGCTTAACCGACTGAGCCACCCAGGCGCCCCAAAACTTTTAAAAGGTGTTAGGAAGATACAGGATGTGGCCAGAGTGACGTGTTAGGAGGACCATTCCAGCTGCAGTGTGAAGTCAGCCAGCCATGGTTGAAGGAAAGACTGGAGCCAGGGAGACCTGGGAGGGTTCTCCAGGAATACAAGAGAGCCAGGACGACAGGATGACCCACGGGAGCCAGGATCCAGGAGAGGACAGAGGCAGCAGATGTTTTGGAAGCAAACCCAAGGGCTGGCCTGTGGGGAAGAAAGGGAAGGCAGGGGTCCAAGGCAGTGTCCACATTGTTGCACTGAGCCATCGGTGGAAGGCGGTACCACTCAGAAGTGGGCTGTGGTAGGGGACACGGGTTTAGGAGGGCGGAAGCTGGGCTTAGTTCTGGATTTGTCGATCGGAGATAGGGGTGAGTCCAGGTGGAGGTGTCCAAGGGACAGCTGGAAATACACGTGTGGAATTCCAACAGTAATCTTGACTAAAGATACATGTGGTAATGGAGGGATGAGAGCGGATCGGATGGTCTACGTGAGAAGGTGAGAAGCAGAAGCAGCCGAAGAGATGCCCTGAGCCCTGGGACAGATGACAGAGAACGCCGGATGAATCTCACGTACACAGACTGCACCTCATTTGAAAGCCAAAGGAAAAATGCAGTGGGTAACTGAGGAAAGAAGTTAAGAACCACTTCCTTATCTCCCGTCGTGCTCTTGATGCCGCAAAAACCACACGCTTTTGCTTTTCCTAAAACAAACAGTGAACATTCCCCCTGCAAGGATCTGATCCCTCTATCCCTCATCCCTTTTAAAAACTAGAAAGGCCACACCCGATGCCACCCACACCCTTAGCCCACCACACACAAAACTGCTGGTCTCCCCTTTCTTCCTTCACTATAACTGCCTTGAATTCATGGATAATTCACCATTTTCTCATTTTCTCTTCTGCACACAGCACCTCTTGTAGATAAAAGGTACTCAATAAATAACTGTTCAATAAATAAGTGGCAAATGTTTCATCAGGAGAGACTGACTCACTGTGCTCACAGGCAGACTTTGTCCCGCAGAAAAAACTGAAGGTGATTCTTTGTATGAGTCGTTTGGCATTCTTGAAGCCACAGACCCACCTGAGATAGCTCTTCTCTGTAATTACCACCAAAGGGCAAGAGAAGAAATCACCGTGGTACAGTTGAGGATGAAAAGTTAGAACGGTCATGGAAACCTGACCAGATCAAGAACCGTGTGTGTGCGCACGTGCTTGGGGGAGTGGGTAAAAGAACTAGTTAAATGAGGAACTAGAAAGCTAAATGAAGAACTCCTTCTGGTATACTAAGAAGCATCCTAAGAACCGTCCCAGTGGCTGAGTCTGTTATCAGAGAAATTCTAGATTGCTCGTGGATCAAAAATCTGAAGGTGAAGCTAAAACCCTGTCACACATACACACACACACACACACACACACACACACACACACACACACAAGTACCATATATAAATTCCAAGTCCATGCTCTTTCTACTACATCATGCGGTCTGGTCTCCCAAGAGAACTGAAGTTTAGCACAATTTAACATGTAGTCATATCAAAAAGGTGTCCCTGAAGGGGTGCCTGGATGGCTCAGTCATTTAACCAAGCAGCCATTTAACCAAGCTCAGGTCATGATCTTGCAGTTCGTGAGTTCGAACCCCAGGTCGGGCTCTGTGCTAGACAGCTCAGAGCCTGGAGCCTGTTTCAGATTCTGCATCTCCCTCTCTCTCTCTCTCTGAACCTCCCCAGCTTGTGCTTGCTCGCTCGTTCTCTCTCTCTCTTAAAAAGAAATAAACGTTAAAAAGAAATCATTTTTTAAAAGGTCCCTAAAGATCTATCTGCTCAGTACTAAAATGCAGGTCCTTTGACAGAAATCAGAAGCTTCTGGATTAGGAAATGAAAAAAACCTGCTGATGTCACTCTGCCTGAGGCTTTAAAAGAATACAAACATGCCTGCTACCACAGGAAATGGGATGTTCACAATTTATTCTGAGCCATAAATGTTTTATTTATTACTTTAGGACTGCAAAGTAAGATAAGTTGTAATTTCAATAACAACTTTGCATGTTAACAAAAAAATCATATTGATCTATCCAATTTCCCAAAAACAGATATTTCCCACTACAGTCTAGAAGCAAACTGTATAGCAATTTCTACCACCAGCTTTTCCCTGGTGCATGCAACCCAGTTTCTGTTTTACACAAAACAGATTTCAAGTTTAGATGTTTACAGCAACTACTTCAACTCACCCAAGCCTACTCGAGTAATTAAGCATGATATTGCCAGGGGCGGTGAGCACAGGTTGTCCATGGAACAGCCTGGATGGAGTGGAGATGGAAGGAGAGACAGAAAAAACCATAGAGAAGGGATTCTCTTAGTGCACAGCAGGGAGCTTTGTCAAGCACACATCGCCCCCACCCGAACAGATAATGGCAGCGGCAGTGATCAGTGTCACCCGTGAGAAAATGGTGATCATCTCTGCCCAAGGGAAAGACTGGTCACCGAGCGGGAAGACATGCATTGTGTTCGAGAAGAACACTCAAAGATCTATTCTGGGCCTAAAGAAGGCTCACTCAGAGAGACGTAAATGGGGAACGTGATGGGTTACAAACTCTAGGAGAACGATAAAAACATTTTTGACTTTGAGAAGGATTTTAGGGCCTTCTGGTCTGGTCTTCCCATTTAACCAGAGAATGATGTCCCTTCTGGTTCTCCAGGCCTCCCCATGATGTGCTACCTGCGACTTCAGAAATTTGTATCTTCTTACGTTTCCCAACCATAATGAGATAAAGAAGTTCCCTAATGTCGTGAAAGTATCAAGCGTCAAGAAGAATTACTACTGATAAGCATACACTGAGTGGTGACTGTCTTCATTTTAATGACCCTTAGAATGCACAAAAGAAGAAAGAAAATAAGGAGGCAGGCAGGCAATCGCTGGCATTAAAATTCTGTCACCCCTGGTGCTGTCGGTGAGGTTTAGCAAAGGAAGAAGGAAGCTAAAGTCTACCATCAACTGTAAAGGACAAGGGTTCTGGGCTAGTGACAAGGATACACCAAACTTAGGTTCAGGAGCTCTGAGGTCAAATGGTGGTATATTTGGACTTCTTTCCCTGGTGGTATATTTAACAATGCAAGGATCAACATTTCCAATAACACTATAATGAAAGCCAAGGGCATTTTCCCCAGACTGTATTTACTAAAACAGGAAGGGGGAGTGGGGAGAGCCCCAGTCACTCAAGTCCACAGTGAACAAGAATGGATAACCCAGCACTGAAATTAAAAATCTAGTGGAAATAGCTACTCTTGTCAGTTTTACACAAGGTACCCTTATCTACTGCTGTATTAAAAGGCAAGAGAGAAAACGTTACAGAGAGGTTATGTCAGCTATTCGAAAAGATACTGTAGGCCGAGTCCCTTCTTCCCTTCCTCCTACCCTCCGAGTTGTGCTCTATAAACCACATGCATAAAGGGGTATTCAGCCTGGGCTCCGGAATACAGGACAGACCTTCTGACCTATAAACTCATCAACTATTGTCAGTATTTGTGCTGTTTCGTGACATACAATATTGGAGATGTCAGTTACCACCTACAGAGGGGTTAGTTTAGCCTGAGCTTCGACTGTTCTCTCTGCAGTGCTTGGAGCAGCTAATACCACTGATAGAAATATCACTAATAATGATGTGAAATCAATAAAACAAAACATAACTTAAATATATCTCCTGCCCTTCCATCTCAGTCCTCTCCACCCCACCCCACCCCCCCACCAATAAACATATGGGAAAGAATAATACAGATTTTTTTAGAAAAGAAGAAATCTGTTTTCTAAATAAAATGACAAAAGAGCTAAAAGGAGAGGGAATATAATTAAACTTCATTGCACTTAAAAAAAAAAAAAAGTTCCCTATTCCCTATCAAATCTGGGCTGACAGGCATGTTATTTAATTGCCCATAAATGAGCTTCTTTAAATAGCACCTATTAATACCCCAAACTTCAGCATCAGCCTGCACAGAGAGAGAGAGAGAGAGAGAGAGAACCCTGAAATGGCTGAAAAGCAAAACAAACTGCTTTTTTAAAACCACAACAAAATGTGAAATGAGGAAAAGCCAGGAGGGGAAAAATCCCTCGCTACCTTCGGCCCGTGCTGGACCAGCCAGGCCTGGGACCACCGACTGCAAAGGCAGAGGCTAATCTCAATGGATGTCAAGGTAAAACATCTGCTTTGTCAGAACCCCAGAGATCCGGAACAAAATGAAGCCCAAGACATTACTAAAACCATAATGTGTACCCAAAGAAATAATACAGGTCTAGTCAAGTGTGGCGCATGCATAATTTACCCCTGGAATCTAACACATTTCCCCCTGGATCTGCTGTCAGAGTCTCTAACCCAACATAGCTTAAAGGGAAGAGAATAATACCTCCTCCTTAAACCAATTCTCCCTGGCGACTTGCCTCTTTCTGTATCACCAATTATCCTAGTCTTGAAACCAAAAAATGACTTACCTTCCTCTCCTTCAACCAAACAGCCAGTCCATCATCGAATGATAATAAGAACTAGCATTTACCAAGGGGAAGCTAGGAGACAGGCACAGTAGCAGGTACTAGGAAATGCATCATCTCACTTAATCCTTACAACTAACCTGCAAAGCAGATCTCATTATCGCCATTACCCCAGAAGGTGACTGGGGTGCAGAAGTTGAATGGATTAAGTACTTGATAAAGGTCGCAGCTAGTAAATAGCAAAACGCAAACCAACCAGCAGTCTACCTGCCTACAGTGCTCATGCTCAGGTATTACGTTATCACAGCCTTATTCCACCCATTTATTTTCCCACTCCCAATGCCATCACTGTGGTCTGGCTTCTCTTAGCTTCTATGACGAAATGCCCTCCCAAACCACACGCCCTCCCCCTCCAATGTATCTTGCCCAACGGTGCTGGACTAAGCTTCCTGAGTGCTACTTTGTTCATGACATGCTCCTCTCCTTAAACATCTTCACTGTATCTCCACTGTTCACCAAATGCTACAAACTGCTTACAAAGACTTCCATAATTGAACTTTTTCTCCTATTCTACCAAAAAAAAAAAAAAAAAAAAAAAAACAAAAAACAAAAAAAAACTAACTGTAGTCTATAGTGAAGTCAAATTCTTTGCTAATCTCCAAAAATACACTGCATTTCCAGTTTCTGCCTATGCTCAAGGCATTAACATCACCTAGCACACTGTCCCACTCACCGCAAGGCCCAACTCCAAACACATCTTTGTTATGAGGCTTTCTCTGATAAGGATGGAAAAGCCAGAAGACGATGTGCTATTTCTGATGGAGAGCTTTTTTGTGCCTGGCCCTATTCTAAGAAAATCGGCATGACAACCCAAAGAAATGGGTTCCACTAGACAGAGAATTGAAGTTAGAGTTTAGAGAGAATTGAAGCACAGCGAGGTTTCATAGCTGGCCAGATGGAAAGCCGACATTCGAACCCGTGTGGTCACTCCTCCTCTTAACCACGTGGCTCTAGTAACTCTAAGAAGCCACGGTCTTCACTTTCTAATGGGTGGACTAAGCTGACTGCCTCCGAATCCACTGATCCGCCAAAAGCAGGACAACCCCACACCACGTACTTCCTGACACGATACGAGAAGAAATCCACAACACGTGTATGAAGCATGCTTGCCCTAAAAATTAAACCTGAATCTAATTCTGCCTTGGGAGCCGTGATCCTCAATCTCAGTATACACACAAATCCCTTGGGGACCTGGTTAAATGCACATTCTGACTCAGCAGGTCTGGGTTGGGTCCTGAGACTGCGTTTCTAATCCATTCCCAGGAGGAACTGCGCTGCAGGAGCACGGCCCACGCTTTGGACAGCAGCAAAGCTCTAGCACCTGGGTCTGATCGCCAGTTTATAAGACACAGGAGAGACAGGGGAACAGATTAAATGACTCAGGGCTGAGACTACAATGAGGAGAGTAAGGCATTCACCTCAGGTGCAAAATTCACACCAAAAAAACCACAATGGAGACAATCAATAATTCTAAAAATCAAAATGAATGCACAAGACCCATGATGAACACAGTATCACGGTTTGAAATAAACACAGAACCAACATCACTGATTTTTCTCCTTGCCTCAGGCCCCCACAGGACTCTGCGCAGCACTGAATGGTATAACTTATCCACCAAATCTCGATTATGAAAAACTCTCCAGGGAAAAGGCAGACCTGCCTGGTTTTGAAAATAAATAAATACTTTAGAAGAAGGAGGGGGTTATAGTTCGAGAGGCTTTAGAAATAGATACTAAATGCAATGTGTCAAAACTTGTTTTGACACTGATTTGAACAAACCATAAAACAAAGAATGGGGGGATAGGAGGGAAAATATAAACAGGCTGGATATGAGAAGACATAAAAGAATTTCAGGATTGTTAGGTTCATAATAATGCCATTGTGATTTTTTAAGTTCTTACTCATTAAAGACAAGGTACCGAAGTATAAATGATAGAAGCTAGAATTTCTGAAAATCTGCATCAAAATATTCCAGAGGGGAAAAAAAAAAAAGTAGAGAAATGAAATGAGATCAGTAAAATGTTGGTATTTATTGAGGCAGGGTGAGAACACATGGGGATTATACTATTCTGATTTTTATATGACTAAAATCTCCATAATAAAAAAACTTTAATCTTTTCTTAGGCACCCCTGACATTTACTTTGTACCTTCAAACAGGACCCAGCACAGAGCGCCTCATGCATTCATAATAAAAGTAACTGCTCTTTTAATTTGTGCCAGCAGCTGTGATTATATCTCCTAAGTGTCACAATAAGGTTGTCAGATGTTATACGGATGAATAAGGAGAAGTTTAACAAGGTTGAATAATCTGCCCAAAGTCACTCACCCAGCAAGTGGCACACACAAGGCTCGGACCCAACTAGCTCAGAAGCCCAGACTTAAAGCACTACGTTAAAGTATCTGTCTTATGTCCTATGGAGTCTATGACAGATGACAATCTTCAGTTTACGGCTCTTCATTTCTCCCCGGCTCCCTTAGATACAGGAGCCATTTCCAGAGGTTAAGGTAAGGACTACCTGGTTTGGAATCAGGGCTCTCCCACTTTTTAGCTGTGTGACCTTGGGCAAAATACTTAATCTTGCTCTCCCTTGGTTTCTGCCTCCTTCTAGGGTTATTAATCTCACACTAGTAGGAGATGAATAACCATCTCAAAGTTGTTCGGAGGATAAAATGAGTTAATAAACATAAAGTGCTTAGAATCACGTCTGGTATATGACAAGCCCTGATTAAGTGTGAGTGATCATCATCATTACTATTACCAAGTTCTCGATAAAACTGAATGACACTCAACACACCCCTCGTGCCAACTTAAAACCACTTATTTTTACTTCTTCTAAGCAATTCTGGCCACAGAACTTGAAAGGTGAGCTCCCACCCGTGCTGGTGAAAGCTGATGATACAGTCATCAAGATTAACCTTTCTATATTCGGAGGGAAAAAACTCCAATATTAATAAAAACCTAGGGACACACGGCCCAGGACCATCACTTAGCTTCGCATTTGCTTTGCAAGTTTCACGTTCAGGGATTCATAGTGTCAATGGGACTTTAAAATCCCCAAGAAAGTATCAAGAGTTCTGGCTGAGAGACTAGACGCCCCACAGAAATGAATGGCGGGAGCCCTGGGTCACAGGCCAAGGTGGGTGACTGAACCAGTGCCAGAGCACGGAGCCAAAGGACGGAGCTGAGCACGAGGAGCCAGAACAGAGGAAGAGCAGGGCTACCGTTGACTGCGGAGCCAGGAAAGGAAGTTCAGAACCTGTGCCAAGGCTCGCCAACCAAAATCACAGGGAGAGAAACCAGACCCAGGACGAGCAAGCACGAGATCCCCAGAGATGAAAGCAACAATGGGAGCTGAAATCAGATGCATGATGGTCCAGACCAAGCCAACTGTAACTGCTTACGCCCCGCCTCGTCTGGGGTTATGTTCTGTCGTAAAACCACACTTTCCAAGCTGTCCTGCTCCACGCAAAGTGAAATAATAAGGCTGAGATCTTATTAGACCATCTGGCAGATCCTGGTCTTCCTTCCCCACCGGTTGTCTCTCAAATCATTCACTGCCAGTTACCAGAAGTAATTCATGTTAACTCCCAACGTACTGAACATCAAATTTACTTACAATTACTAGCATTTGTTGAACCTCCTGTCTATCAGGCACGACGCGAACAGCTTTATGGTTCCTCACTCAATCCTTCAATGACCCAGTGAGGCACTCTTATCATCCCACCGTACAGGGGGACCTAAGGTTTAGGGAGCCCGAGGTCACACTGCTAGGAAGCGTCAGTTCTGCCTGACTCCGGAGACAACTTTAAGACGACACTGCCTCCTCTCCCCCGCACTTCTTATTAGCAGATTCTGTGCTACTGAAGGGTGAGGAACAAGAGAGGGACTGTTGCAGGGAACTGCCGACAGGATGAACTGAGGAAGCTGGAGCATAATCGCCCCCAGGGAGCCCAGAAAGCCTAGAAAGAGCAGTTGAAGAGGAATGAGCAATACTTAAATTCGCTTTACTTTCAGCAAACAGGGTCATTTCCTCCTCTTCAATTGCTCTTGCTGAGTCCTGAGAGGAGCCCCCGCTGCTCCTGCTCCGGTGGACTCCAGCAACCGGCTGTGGGCAAATTATGCAGAGGGAAAAATATCACAGGTTTTCTTCCTTGAAGCTGAGAGGAAGGGAGACTAAAAGGGGAAGGCACTCCCGAGGAAGAAAACTTACAAGCACATTAACAATGGAAAAGAGCCTGCAAAAAAATGATACCGGGGTCAAAAGGCAAATTAAGGGCAGCAACCAAAAATGGAACAGATCAAGAGGAACATATGCAACTTCTTCCAAATCTGTTGCAGAAAAAACTTTCCCTTAGAAAAACCATGACCATTATTAAAATCTCAAAATCAACATTAAAATACAGTCAACTGTTATTACTGGCACGTGAATCCTTCATCAGGAAATTGTTTTTCTTTCAAAGGGAAGAAAAAAGTCAAATACATATAATAAAACAATTTGTCTGGGGTTTTTTTAATGTCTATTTTTGAGAGACAGAGACAGAGAGAGAACATGCATACATGCGCAAGCAGGGGAGGGGCAGACAGAGGGAGAGAGAGATTCCCAAGGTTTTACTGTGTCGGCCCACAGCCCAACACGGGGCTAAATCCCACGGATTTTGAGACCATGACCTGAGCCCAAATTAAGAGTCAGACACCTAAACGACTAATCCATGCAGGTGGACCACAATTTGTATTTTCTAAAATGAGTAATGCAAAATATTATGTTCACCAGTCTCAGAAATCAAAATCAAGGAATTTACAATTCTCTAAGTATAAAATATTAACCATTATAATATGCTTACCTTCTTACTATTGAGCAATATAAAGGAGTGAACTATAGATAAATGCAATAGCACTTGTACTATTGTACTTTGATGAATCTCAAAGCCACTGTGCTGAGAGGAAGAAGCCTTTCAAAAAAAGAATACATCTTATTCCATGTACATAAAATTTGGAACAGGGGGGAAAAAAATCAATCTATGGTGGGGGAGAAAAGAATCAATCTATGGTGGGGGGAAAAAAAAAATCAGCAGGACAGTTACCTCTGGGGGCAGGGGACAGAGATTGACCATGAAGGGACATGAGGAAAACACACAGAGTGATGGCAACATTTTGTATTGTGCTAGGAATCTCGGTGATACACGTATATGCACCTGACAAAAACTCAGTGCACGTACACCTAAGATCTGCACATTCCAGGGGCACCTGGGTGGCTCAGTTGGTTAAGTGTCTGACTTCAGCTCAGGTCATGATCCCAAGGTTCGTGGGTTCAAGTCCCTCATCCAGCTCTGTGCTGACAGCTCAGAGCCTGGAGTCTACTTCAGATTCTGTGTCTCTCTCTGCCCCTCCCCTGCTCATGCTCTGTCTCTCTCAAAAATAAACAAACATTAAAGAAAATTTTAAAAAAAGATCTGTACATTCCATTTTACACAAATTCTATAACTAAAAAACCACCATAAGCAAATACTAATTTGCCTATAACCGAATTACTGATAAGCATCTTCAGGTATTTAGGTGGTAGTACAGACCTCTACAAATTATTTTGAAATGCATCAAAAAGTGAGACAGAGAGGGATGGACAAATGGAGAGATACGTGATAAGGCAAATACAGTAAAATCTAGACTCCAAGTAATAGGCAGGTGTTTATTGTAAAATGCTTTCAATTTTGTGGTATGTTTGAACATGTTCAGAGAATTTAGGAAAATCAACTCATCTACTTACTAAGGAAGCTAAAAAGGGAAAGGCAGAGGGAAGGGCAAGAACAGGGAGCAGAAGGGGAGTCAGACAAAGGTATCAACAAAGACAGCTACGGAGCACAGAGGAACCAATGACACTCTGGAGGTTTTGAAATAGGTGTCTTGGTCCCTGGCAGTGTGTCCGGTTTTCACCACGGATGTATAGTGCATGCTAACAAAGGTGTTCTAAGGGTTTTATTCCATTGGAGCAGTTAAAACTACAACAGGAACATTACGGAAGAGTTCTGATAAAGTTACACGAAAGGCAGTGAAAAGGTAGTGTCATTAATAAATCCAGTGGTACTTATACACAGAAGTGAGCATTGCTCTCCAAAGTCGTCATCAGCAAAGAAAGGACATGGGATTTCGGGTAGGATTTACCTGGGTCCAAATCCCACAAGCTACTAATCTACCTGAGCCTCAACTTCCTAATTTCGGGTATGGAAATCTTCTTACCCCTCTCACAAGACAATTCTGAGGATTCGATGAGACCACACACACGGAAGTGACTAGCCTGGCACGGGGTTAAAAATAATTCCTCAACACATTGTTTTGAATAATGAGTAATTGAGCAACTGTTGTTTTTCTTTCCTCTTAATCTGAGAATGCCACCTCTGTGACATTTTTGAGTTAATGACCAGGTGAATAAAAGTCCAGTGTTTGTGGGGAGAGGGAAAAGAACACACACAAAGAGAAGGGTAGCAGAAAACAGGCCTTCTTTTAGGGACCGCTGGAACACAGGTCGAGCTGAGGGGCCATGGAGGTGGGACGAGAAGGGACCAGGAAAAGACTGGAGAGGAAGACAAGGGCAGGGTCACCGAGGGCCTTCTGTGCCGGATTAAAGAAGTGGGTCTCTGCACTCTAAGCACTGGAGAGCCATTTACAGGCTGTCTGCTGAGGAGGACCATGATCAGAGTTCTCTTTTGGAAAGGATGTTCTGATGGCTGATCCCAGGGTAGAACTCCAGGACCACTTATGTGCAGACAACGTCAAGAGAATCAAGGTAAAGACTAGAAAAATAGGACTCCAAAATTGATACACCATACTTACAAACAGTAGTGTGGTTATGACCATCTAACCAGTGTGTGGAATAAAAAGAGGAACCCAGGAGAGTCCAGCATTTAAGGGATGAGCAGAGAAAGACACCCTACAGGTAACTAAAAGAGAGACAAAGAGAAACAAATGTGGTCGATACGGACTGAAAAGTATCCATTGAACTTGACAACTATGGGGCTATTAATGACCTTGTCAAGAGCAGGTTCAATCAAAAGATGAAATAGAAATCAATTTTACTAGGTTTACTCTAAAGTGAAGGTAGAGACTGAAGATGTGGGATATGCTTCCAGGATGGCATCAATGGGGGGCACCTAGGTGGCTCAGTTGGTTAAGCATCTGACGCTTGGTTTTGGCTCAGGTCATGGTCTCATAGTTCATGGGATCGAGCCCTGTGTCAGGCTCAGTGCTGACAGTGTGAAGCCAGCTTGGGATTCTCTCTCTCCCTCTCATTCTGCCCCTCCCCCAAGTGCTCACACGTTTTCTCTCTCTAACATAAAAAAATAAACTTAAAAAAAGAATGGCATAAATGAAAGAAGACAGAGCAGTAAATAAATGGAAGTACACAGTTGAGGAACAATATGTTTAAGCCACAGGGGTTCAACAAGTAGGAGGAAAAAGCAGGAAGGATGAGATTTAAAGATGAAGTGAGGGAGAGGATAACCCATGAGAAAGAACAGAATTTAGATCAGCGTTGGAGGGACTGGCCTTGGACAGGATGATAGAGACCTCACCCAAGGAGACAGAAAGGAAGAACATAAGTGTGTGTGCAGTGGGGCAGGGAAGAAATAATGTTCGAGACTTGGAGGAAAGGTAGCTGGCTGGGGAAGGAGGGAGGGGAGAGTGCTCCAGGGGGGAACAAGATGTGTGAAGGCCCTCCCAGGAGCCCTGAGACAGAACTTCAAGGAAAGTGAACTTCTTCCAAAGTGACCTGAGAGTTCTATAGACTAAGGTGTAGATGTGGCAGGGCTGGAGATGTGCACACACAACACCAAGTCAGGTCGAGTCGAATCCAAAAGCAATAGCAACCCGCACTTCTTTAAACATCACTCTGGCAGTGGAGTGCAAATTAGATACAAACCAGGCAGGAGTAGAGGCAAGAACAGTTAGGATGTATTTAATAAAAATCCAGGCAAGAGGGGCATCTGGGTGGCTCAGTCAGTTGAGCGTCTCACTTCGGCTCAGGTCATGATCTCACAGCTCGGCTCGTGAGTTCAAGCCCCACATCAGGCTCTGTGCTGACAGCTCATAGCCTGGAGCCTGCTTCAGCTTCTGTGTCTCCCTCTCTCTGTTCCTCCCCTGCTTACACCCTGTCTGTCTGTCTCTCTCTCTTTCTCTCTCTCTCAAAAACTAAACAGAATCCAGGCAAGAGATGACGGTGCTGTGGTGGCGACAGCAGAGCTGGCAAAAGAAATCAAATACGTTCCAAGATTTAGAAAAGGCAAAATCGCTTAGAATGTACAGCCTGAATGTAGGAAAGGAGAATGAAGGACAGATGGGGGATGAGGTTCACATCTCTAGTTTGGGAGGTTAGATAGATGGTGAGTGGTACCAATCACTGAGAAGGGCAGGTGTGGCCAGCGAGCTTTTGCTCTTCAGCCAGCCGAGCTTGAGGCATCTATCTGTGAAGCATGCAAGCAGACGCGTTAAGGAAGCAGGTGAGTGCACATACAGGTCTGGAGCCGCGAAGAGGTCTTTAGGGCAACAAACCTGGGACTGGTCTACAAACAGCTGGAAACCGCAGGCATTGAGTAGATGAGATTACGTAGAGAGAGGACGTAATGTGGCAGGGCCCGAAGGAACCGCTTCCCTAATGTATGAGTGGAGAGGAGGAGTCAACGAGGAGGAGGTGGAATAGCCAGACGCAGACGAGCAAAAACAGAAAGCAATGAAAAAATTATTTCAAGGACAGTAACTGTGTCTAAAGCTGAGCTGTCAAAAAGAATGAGAAGTAAAACTGGTGAGAATAATTCTAACAAAGACTGCATGGGATATAGAATGAGTAGGAGGTAGGGAAGAAGACAAAATCTACTCAAACAGCTTAACTGTGAAAAGGAGGAGGAACGAGGGAGAGAAAAGGCCAGGGAGGGCACCTGGGTGACTCCGTCGGTTGGGCGTCCACCTCTTGATTTCAGCTCCGGTCACGATCCCAGGGTCATGGGATTGAGTCCTGAGTCGGGCTCCATGCTGTGAATAAGGGAGGGAGGGCTGCCTGCCTCTGGCTGAATGGAGTCAAGAGAGGGCCCTCAGGGTGTCCGTAGGGGCTCCCAGGTGGGTACATAGCAACAAGGCCGTGGGTGGAGTGCCAGCCAAGCCATGAGCAAGGGACAGGGAAAAGAAGAGGGCATTCCCCAGACACAAGCACCCCTGGGCCAGGCAGGAGCAGGCTGGAGACAGGACCAGCTCTGAGCACCGTCCTAGGTGAAACATCCTCTCAGAGAGGGGCAGCTGGGGCTGTCAGATGTCAGCTCACGATCCCAGGGTGATGGGATAGAGCCTCGTCAGGCTCTGTGCTGAGCATGGAGTCTGCTTGAGATTCTCCCTCTCCTTCTGCCCAGCCCCTGCATGCACATGCTCTCGCTCTCTCTCAAAGAAAAAAAGAAAAAGCCAGGAGGACTCGTGAAAAGTGCAGCTGAGAAGTGTGTGACAGGCGCATCAAGAAATCGAGGGAAAAAGTGAAGAAAGCAGCAAAGAGTGATGGATTTGGAAGAAACTGGAGGCTCTCAGGGACAAGAAGTCTTGGTAATATTAAAAAATACGAGTAAGGTTGGGAAACGTGGAATAATAGAAGACTGAGAGACTGCGATACTGAAGTTCCAGATTTCAGAAGAAGAACAGGGGCAAGCAGTGAGAAGGTCTCAGCCACGGAGGGTCGGGGGGACCCAGAAGAAGGCGGAGCAGCAGTGAAAGTCCTGGAAGTAGACGAAGTCAGGAAAGGAAGGCCAGGCTGGTACACGGGTCACGTGCATGTATACTCGGGGTACACCAGAAGGTAACAAGACTCGGCGGGAAAAGGACACTGGTCAACCAGGCACTGAAGCCTACAACTAACATAAGTGAGATCCCAGAAAGCCAGAAGGTTTACAGTTGTAGGATATAGCCCGATATTCTGAGCCTCAAAGTAAAAGAGACTTGTATAAGAAGATGGAAGACGAACTGTTTGAAACAGGTACTGAGGAGCTAAGAGATGTCAACCCCACCTTACAACCCATTTGAAGGGGCAAGGCAGCTCCTACTCAAGAGAGCCACAGAGAAGATTTTCTCAGGAAAAAAGTAGATTAATATAAAGGACGAAAGTGAAGATTGCTATATGAAAAGGCTGAGGATATATAGGGGTGCCTGGGTGGCTCAGTCAGTTAAGTGCCCGACTTCGGCTCAGGTCATTACCTTGCTGTTCAGAGATCGAGCCTCACATCAGGCTCTGTGCTGACAGCTCAGAGCCTGGAGCCCGTTTCAGGTTCTGTGTCTCCCACTCCCTGTCCCTCCCCCACTCATGCGCACAGGTGCTCTCTCTCTCTCAAAAATAAACAAACATTAGAAAAAAATTTTTTAAGGATAAGGATATATAGATAAAAGGAAAAAGACAATAACAAGAAATAATCTGAACATAACCAAAGAACCCATGTGTAAAGCCCACAGCTGACACCATACTCAACAGTGAGAAACTGAAAGCTTTTTCTCAAAGATCAGGAACAAGGCAAGGATTTGCCACTTGTATTCGGTGTGGTATTGGAAGTCCTAGACAGAGTAATTAGTCAAGAAAAAGAAATAAAAGTCATCCAAATTGGAAAGGATGAAAAATTATCTGCTTGCAGAGGACATGATCTTTTACATAGAAAACCCTAAAGATTCCACACAACAAAAAAAAACTGTTAGAAAATACAAATTTAGCAACATTGCAGAATACAAAATCAGCACATAAAAATCCAGTTTTTATATACTAACAATGAACAACCCAAAAAGGAAATTAAGAAAATAATTCCATTTACAATAGCATCAAAAAAAAAAAAAAAAAAGTATATTTAGGAATAAATATAACCCAAGCAGGTGAAAGACTTGTACACTAAAAACTACAAAACACTGCTGAAAGAACGATACAAGTAAGTGGAAAGACATCCGTGTTCATGCACTGGAAGACTTAATATCATAAAAATGTGCGTACCACCCAAATAAGCTGCAGATTCAATGCAATCCCTATCAAAATTTCAGTGGCATGTTTTGCAGAAATAGAAAAAAAAAATCCTAAATTCATATGTAACACAAGGGACCTTGAATATCCAAAAGAATCTTGAACAAAGTTGGAGGCCTCACACTTCCTAATTTCAAAACATATTACAAAGCTACTAAAGCCAATGGTATGGGCATGAATATACAGACCGGCAGAACAGAACAGAGCACCCAGAAGTAAAAATTTTAAAAAACGGGCTGGCATATATGATCAATGGATGTTAGACAAGGATGCCAAGACCACACAATGGGGAAAGGACTCAAAATGGATTAAAGACCTAACTATAGGACCTAAAGTTATAAAACTCCTAGAGGAAAACACAGGGAGGAAAGCTTCCTAACACTGAATTTGGCAGTGAATTCTTAGATATGACACCAATAAGAGAGGCAACAAAAATAGAAATAGACAAATGGGATTATACCAAACTTTAAAACTTCTGGGCATCAAAAGACACCATCAAAAGAGGGAAAAGGCAGCCTATGAAATGAAAGGAAACATTTGCAAATCATCTATCTCCTAAGGGATTAAAGAATTCCTACAACTCACCAACAACAAAAAAACCCCAAGGAACCTGATTTTTTTTAAATTTTTTTTTAATCTTTATTTTTGAGAGAGAGAGAGAGAGTGTGTGTGTGTGTGTGTGTGTGTGTGAACAGGGGAGGAGCAGAGAGAGAGGGAGACACAGAATCCGAAGCAGGCTCCAGACTCTGAGCTGTCAGCACAGAGCCCAACGCAGGGCTCGAACTCACAAACTGTGAGATCATGACCTGAGCCGAAGTCGGACCCTCAACCGACGTAGCCACCTAGGCACCCCAGGAACCTGATTTTTAAAAACGGGCCAAGAATTTGAACAGACATTTCTCCAAAGATAAACAAATGGCCAAACAGTATACGAGAGGATGCTCAACATCACTAATTATTAGGGAAATGCAAATCAAAACCACAAGATACCCATATCATACCCATTACGATGGCCCCTATCAAAAGCAAAGCAAAACAAAACACAAATAACAAGCGTTGGTGAGGATGTGGCAAGATGGGAAACCTCGTGTCTGTGAAATGGTACAACCAGTATGGAAAACAGAATAGTGCTTCCTCAAAAACTTAAAACTGGAACTACCCTATGATCTAGCAATCCCACTTCTGGGTGTACACCCAAAAGCATTGAAAACAGGATCTGGAAGGACTATCTGCTCACTCAAGTTCATTGTAGTAGCATTATTCACAATAGCCGAGAGGGAGAAGCAACCCAAATGTCCATCAACAACGACTGGATAGAGAAAATGTGTTAGGTACATGCGTATGATGGAATATTATTCAGCCTTTTAAAAGAATGAAATCCTGCCATCTGCTACGACATTGATGAACCTTAAGAACGTTACGCTAAGTGAAATAAACCAGTCACAGAACACAAATACTATATGACAACACTCATGCAAGGTCCCTCAAGTAGTCAAACTGACAGAAACAGAAAGCAGACTGGTGGTTGCCAGGGGCTGGGCGGGGAGAGGAAATGGAGAGTTGTGTTTGATGGGTACAGAGTTTCAGTTTTGTAAGATGAAAAAACTCTAGAGCTCACTTGCACAACAATGGGAACGTACTTAACTCTACTGCTGGTACACTTAAAAAGGGCTAAGGTGACAAATTTTAGGTGTTTTCTACTACAATTTAAAAACAGAAAGGCCACATGGCATGAATGAATGGAGGAGAAAAGTCAGAAGAAAGGAAGAGCAACAGGACAATAGGGGTTTGCATTTTGAACGCACCCTTGAATGTCAAGGATGGAGGCAGAGCCAAAAGAAGCCAAAGGCAGGCTCCTACTACAAGATCAAGCTGTTTCTGATCTAATTCAGAAGGAGCAGGCCTCTTTTAAAGTCTCAAGATAACACTGGCAAAAAATTATGAGGGTGCCTACAAGACATCTTGAACATGGTTATTTCCTCAAATCTTCACCTGGTAGCAGAAACAGCAGTGATCCTTAGGGTGTGGGATGGGCAGGTGTCCCGAATGGACTTCCCTGTCGCCTGGAGCAGGTGCTCCTGCAAAGGGAATCCTAGTTCCCACCCAGGCAGACAGTATAAGGACTCAAGGGTAGTTAGAAAAGGGAGAAAAAGCACACATTATAGTTTTCACATTCCATTTGTGATAACATTTCCTCAACTTTTTTTTTTTAACATACTACCAATTTTTTTTTTTAATGTTTATTTATTTTTGAGACAGAGAAAGACAGAGAGTGAATGGGGGAGGGTCAGAGAGAGGGAGACACAGAATCCTAAGCAGGCTCCAGGCTCTAAGCTGTCAGCACAGAGCCCGACGTGGGGCCCGAACCCACAAACCACAAGATCATGACCTGAGCCGAAGTCGGACGCTGAACCGACTGAGCCACCCAGGTGCCCCCAGATCTGAGAAACTTAAAATTGGTAGTATACACGGGGCGCCTGGGTGGGTCAGTCAGTTGAGCGTCCGACTTCAGCTCAGGTCATGATCTCACAGCTCGTGAGTTCGAGCCCCGCGTTGGGCTGTGCTGACAGCTCGGAGCCTGCAGCCTGCTTCAGATTCTGTGCCTCCCCGTCTCTCTGCCCCAACCCACTCACATTCTGTCTCTGTCTCTCTCAAAAGTAAATAAACATCAAAAAACATTTAAAATAAGCTTCTCAGGTCTGTTCTTTACATGCTAGCTAATGGAATTCAAGTGCTGAGCCTTGAGAATACTTGGGGGGAAAGGGGCTTTGTCCCATTCAATCTACAGCTGTGAAAAACTAGACACCATGTAGCATCCCCAGATTATCCCTGACAGTGGTGAACTGAGATGGTTTACAAAAATATCAGTATGAATCTCCTTTCAAATGTGGAGACTTCCAATGTGGATTACAAAAGCTTAATCCCCAAAATACTGTAACTTGATTGGCTCTCTTAATTGTTTGGATAATTTTCATATAAAAATGTTACTGAAATCTTATTATCATGCTAAATCAGAGGGAGCTCTGGCACTTTCTTCTCCCTTCATGCCTAGAGGCTAATAAAACCCATGACTGTTGAACTCCTTATTCAGTCAAAAGGTTTGAAAGTCTTTGTCTCATTTAAATTAACCCGGGCTAGGGGCGCCTGGGTGGCGCAGTCGGTTAAGCGTCCGACTTCAGCCAGGTCACGATCTCACGGTCCGTGAGTTCGAGCCCCGCGTCGGGCTCTGGGCTGATGGCTCGGAGCCTGGAGCCTGTTTCCGATTCTGTGTCTCCCTCTCTCTCTGTCCCTCCCCCGTTCATGCTCTGTCTCTCTCTGTCCCAAAAATAAAAAAATAAACGTTGAAAAAAAAATTAAAAAAAAAATAAATAAATTAACCCGGGCTAACTCCAACCCAGGGGTTGGAGGAAGCAGATTCACTCAGGGTCCTACAACAGCAGTGATAACAGATCAAGAGGCTGTAGTAAGAAACAGAAGGAATGAAATCCCGAGGAGACATAGGAGTTCAATCCCTGTCTAGTAAGAACTTGGGAAGTGACTCCTCTCTCCCTAGGCTGGGCCTCAATTTGTTCAGCTTCTGATCTCACAATCTATATCACAGTCTATATCCGCTGTTATCCAGTGTTGATGGCACTGTTATAGTTACAATTTTCCAGAACTGATTACAACAAGAAGCCTTGGTCTTTGTGGTTTTAACATTTATTTTTCTTTTACACCACAATGTGTTCTAGAGAGGAGCACAGCTGAGCAAGATTTTGACCTTGGGCCCTTTTATACTGTTGGAGGTTGAAGGTGGGGTGGGTGGGGGCTGTCCGATATTTACCAGTGTTTTCCATACAGCCAATGGCTTCCCCATGTCAGCAGACAGATCCCAGCTGTAGTTTTCTTCCAATGATTTCTAAGTGTTTTAAAGAACACGGTCATCTTCTCCTAGGGATTTGCTAGCTTAATAGAAGCAGAAAAAGAAAAAGGTCAGTACCCAAGGTAATTGTGTAGAGGCCCCATGACGCCTTCCATCTGCCCATCCTGCCCATTTCCTTCCCTCACTCCTGTTCGTTGTTACCGTTCCTCTGGCCTCTTCCCACCTGCTCCCTTCCGGTCTCACCAAATCTTCTCACTGCCCACCTGCCTCTTCTTTCTTTCTTTCCTTCTACCTGAACTCACTTCTTCCCCTCTCTGTTCCCTTATGCCTCACTGTATTAGAAGCAAGGGGGGGGAAGGGCAGAGAAGAAGGCAATTCCAGGCCTCCTGCTTTTTCTTTCTTCCTACAGTCACTATACCACTGTTTAAGAGTGTCTGTCTAAATAAACAGTTTTAAAAATTAAAAGAAAATAAAAACTAATAAAAGGGGTACCTAGGTGGCTCAGTTGGTTGAGCGACTGACTTTGGCTCAGGGCATGATCTCTTGGTTTGTGAGTTCAAGCCCCGTGTCTGGCTCACTGCTGGCAGCACAGAGGCCCTTTCAGATTCTCTGTCCCCTTCCTCTCTGCCCCTTCCCTGCATTCTCTCTCAAAAATAAACATTAAAATTTTTACACACAAATGACTCAATAATAGATAAGTAATGTAAAGAGCTTATTCAAAATAGAGGAAAACACTAGCCACTCAACAGGAAAATAAACAGAGCAGAGAACACACACACACACACACACACACACACACACACACAGAGAAAATTCCATGAAGCACTAATACAAATGGCTGTGTGCAGTTTTCAACTTCCTGAGTAATCAAAGACATGCAAACTACAAGGAACTATCACTGTTCACCGCTCAAAGTAACAAACTTTTGAATGATTGTATTCACAGATGACAAAATGAGAATCGACCCTCTCGTGCACTCCTGTGAGCAAGGTAAATTAATACAACTTTACTAAAAAACCAAGTAACCGTATAGATCCTTATTCTGTTTGTTTTCTTCACAGCACTTATCACTGGATGATCTTTATTTGCTGATTTCTTTAGTAGCCTACCCCAAAGGAACATAAACTCCACAAGAGCAAGGACTTGGTTCTGGTCCCTGCTGTACCCCCAGGGCCTAAAATAAGATCGGGCACGTAACAATCGATAGCTAGCTAACTGCTGAATGTGACAGGGTTCAGGACGCACCACCCCCAAAATATAGCAACTTAGCATGGTGAATATTTTAAGCTAAAGGAGTCTGAGAAACTGTCAAAAGCAGGAAGGTCACTTTAGCCTCACCACCTGACTCGTCTTCCCTGAAATAGGTCATAAAATCCTCATATATGAGGTACCCTCCCTAAACCCAGAAGGAGCATCACCTGCAAAGAAAAAAAGGATGCCAAGAAGAATCCTAACAAACATGCCTTGCTAAGTTTCCTGTTAACTTCAATTTCCTGGAACTCAACTTACCATATTCCTCTGTGACTGTCCACTCTTCATCAAACCTAATTTTCTATCCACTGACCACCCCCCCCCCACCCCACCCCACGCCCGCTCCTGGCCTAGAAACCTCACTTGCCCACTTGTAGGAAGGGAGAGCAGAAACCAAGCCAGGTTTGTGCTTGGGCGACCGACTGAATAAGGATTTCCATCATTAGATCTGGAACATAGGTTCGTGGGGAAATGTAATGTGTGCAGTTGAGGAGACAGTGAGTTTGAGATGCCTGCACAACATCCAAGTGGGATATCCAAATGATCAGTGGGTGTCTGGATTGAGCAGTTTGGAGTTAGGAGAAGTTGGGTAGAAGATACAGATTTGGGACTCTTCAGTGTGAAGGAGGCCAAGTTTGACTGCAGATAAAAAATCACCCAAGGCCGGGGCACGTGGGTGTCTCAGTCCATGAAGTGTCTGGCTCCGGCTCAGGTCATGATCTTGTGGTCTGTGGGTTCAAGCCCCGCGTCGGGCCCTGTGCTGACAGCTCAGAGCCCGGAGTCTGCTTCGGAATCTGTGTCTCCCTCTCTCTCTCTCTCTGCCCCTCCACCGCTCACACTCTGTCTCTCCCTGTCTCTCAAAAAGGAATAAAACATTAAAAAAAATAATTTTTAAAAAAATCCCCCAAGGCATTGGCAGTATTAGAGGACAATTTAAGAGTCAATAAAAGTCTGTTTAAAGATCCAGTGGAACTCCCTTTTTGTCACAAAACAGTGATTCGTACATTATAAAAACGTGTAAACACGCAAGGCCCCAGTGGAAAAAGCACTGGTGCAAGGGTCCTGAGGCCTCGATTCTAGAGTCGCTTAATTACTTCCAGACAGCGAGAGCCTGGGTAAGTCATTTAACCTCTACCTCTCTCCCCTTGTCAGTAAAATCAGAATACGCCGCCACCGGCTCCTTTGGCTCAAAAGATCACACCCCAAAGAACTGTGAATGCCCTTTGTAAATTTCTCTGTAAGTATGTAAGTTGCCATGGCAATGTGCAATGTATTAGCTAACAATGCATATTCCTTCTAGGTACCCAAAAGAATTCTAACTCCTCAATCTCTGTGGAAGTCTCAATGTTATACGTTCAAATCAACATCTCTCCTCTGAAAAAGCAGATCGGCAGGTTGGTTGGTTGGTGGTGGTGTTTTGTTTGTTTAAGAACTCCCCAATTCTAATTGTATTCAACCCTCCTCACTGTCAGGTGGGGATTTTCTCACTAGGCTGTGAACCCCTCGTGGGTAGGTGCTGTCTATGCATCTCTAGCAAACAGAACCTAGTAAAGCATCTGGAATGAATGAACCCATCCATCGATCAGCAACTACTCGCCCCATCTTGCAAGAGAGAAAGCCGAAGCCCAAAGGGAAAAAGGGAGTAAGGGTCACACAGGCTAGCGACAGCTCCAGTACCAGAACCCAGGCCAGCTGACTCTCAGTGTGACAACCGGGACCCCGCCATCCCCCCGCCCGCACCCGCCGCCCGGACCCCCGGCCCAGACGGGCTCCCGCGGCTGCGCCCCCGCGTCCCGGAACCCCCGGCCCGGCCCCGTCCCAGCGCCCCGGGCTCCGCTCCCCTCCCGGGCCCCGCGCCGCTCACCCGGGCCGCTCCCGCTCCGCGCCCTGCCTTCCTGTGTGCTCCTTCAAGCTTCCCCCGCGCTTTTAAGGGAAACCGCGCCTCCGCCCTCGGGTTCCGCTGCGCCTTCCCGACGCGCCGGGACCGTGCGGCGTGCGGGGGCCGCAGCCTGGGGGCCGCCTTCGTTCCTGCTTCGCTCGTTTTTTCGTCCGTTCCTCCCTTCACCCCTCCGTTTGTCGCTCCACAGTATTTTATGGGAAGCCTACCAAGGTAAACGCTGTTTGGGGACCTGGTACTAAATCGGAAAATAAACGAACAGGGTAAATTGAGATCAGAAGTACGAAAAAGAAAAAAAAAAAAAAAAAAAAGAACCCGAAATGCGTGGAATCAAGAGAGTGAGGAGGAGGCAGTCTCAGCCCTTCCGAGTAAGGGGCAACCGATGTGAAGGAGAGGGAGCAGGTCCCCAAGGATCTGGAGGAAGGGAGCGCCTGGGGGAGGGAACAGCCGGTGCAAAAGCTCTAAGGCCTGAGACAGTTTGGCAGGTGGCGGTCAGGGCAGGCGAGGAGGCAAAGGAGTAAGCTGGGGAGGTGGGCCCCACAGGCGGTGGTGGTAAGGAGTTTGGACGTTATACCGCCGTCTGGGACGTCACCTGGCCTGGGTCCTGGTGCCAGAGCTGTCGCTACCCTGTGTGACCCTTACTCACTTTTTCCCTTTGGGTTTTGGCTTACTCATTGCAAAATGGGGCAAATAGTTCCTGATCCATTGGTGGATTGGTTGTCTCATTCATTCCAGGTGCTTTACTAGGTTCTGTTGGCTAGATATGCATAGACAGCACCTACCCATGAGGAGTTCAGCCAGAGGGGCGATGTGATGTGGTTTACGTTTTAAACATCTCTCCGCCACCACGTATTGAGTAAATTCCAGACAGCAAGAGAGCTACAAAGAAGCCAGGGCCAATGCTGACCACCAGATGGCAGTTTTAATTCTGTCCTCTTCCCACCAGTACCTCTCCCTTCCTCACCCCCACCCCCACCCCCAACGTTGGTGTTAGAACCAAACTAGTCAATCCAGATTTCTTTCTTACCTTCTTCTTTCCATCATTCCCTCAACCAACTTTGCTGCATGTAGACTGGGGATGCACTCATGTACAGCAACCCGCATGGTGCCTGCATTCATAGAGCTTGCATTCTAAATTCCCCATTTGGTACATGCAGACATGCATCCTTCCTATCTTCCCCTGGATGTGTATTTTAGGAAAAATGAGAACATCCAGTGAGGTTATGGGGCAGTAAAGCGTTTTCTGTCAGGTTCGAATCCTCGCTGGGCCGCACTGGATAACGTGAACTTGCTAGCCCTTTCTCCTGAGGTTCTGTCTGTATATTAGGGGAGGGAGAAGATCATCCTAAAACATACCTTCTAGCTATAAAATGTTGTGATATTGAAGGCATGGGAGACAGTTATTTTCACTTCTCCTGTCCCAACTATTTAGAATATTTGCATTTGAAAATGAGTTCCTGGGGTGCCTGGGTGGCTCAGTCAGTTGGGCCTCCAACTCTTGATTTCAGCTCAGATCATGATCTTGCGGTTCCTGGGTTGAGGCTCCGCATTGAGCTTGAGATTCTCTCCCTCTCTCTCTGCCCCTCGCCCCTCTCTCTCTTTCTCTCTCTCTGTAAATAAATAAATAAATAAATAAACTTTAAAAAAAAAGAGAGAAAGAAAGAAAAGAAAATGAGTTGCTGAACTGCATCCCTGCAGGCTAGAAAAGTCTGGGTCTAGATGCTGGATTGTCCAATGGGCAGACTAAGCTTTAAGGCTTCAGCAAAACAGTAGTTCCCAAAAATAAGAGAAGTTCTGCGTGGATGAAATTACCATAATTTTCCAATCAGAAAATCAAGAAAGAAGTTCTTTCTTAAAACTTAGGAGAGGAAAACTTGATTTTAGTTGAGTGGGAGCCATGTCCTGTTGGAAAGATCAGGCATCACAAGGCAGATGCCCAGAGTGCCGGTGAAGAAGGGTGGCCTGGTGGGTCTCTGCGACCTGGGAGAAAGCCACACCCCAGAAGAGAGGCAGCCACTCCCTGGGAGGGCAAACACAGACATACACAGCATAGCAGGCCTCACTCAGGACCATCTCTAATTGAAAAGTGCTCATCAGGCCATGGGGGGGTATTTGTGAGTTTACATTCTTCCTTTAATAGGCAGGCTTTAATTCACTGTGGCCAGCATGGTGGCAAATGGGGACGTCGATGTCACTCTGTTGTGTTCCCAGCAGAGAAATCTGGAAACAACTCCCAGGCTTCTATATGGATTATGAAACTAGAAAAGATGAGACATCTCCACACAATACAAACCTCAGAATTCCATGTGCAAAAGAGGAATGTGGTGGGGGTGGGAGGGGCAGGGCAGGTCTCTGAAAGACGTTTTGTGTTCCCTCCTTAAATTGCACGCTTGTATAGATAGAAACAGTGGGTCCTATGACTCAGATATGTCACCTGCAAATGGGAAATATCTGCATCAAAATAGGACTAAGTCAGAAATTAGTCAGAAAATCATCTTCAAGGAGTTAACGGGACCCATTACATGACACGTATTTACTGACATTTTAATGCGTTGTTGTAATACCCCATTTAGTTTTGAAGTTATATAACTCATACTATTAATATTTTCCCTGTAGTAAGTACCTTTTTTGGGCTACCATTGGCCCGTTGGTTAAGCTAACTATTGTCCCCTCAGATTGCTTCCAGAGGGACACAGGTATAAATTAAGGATTGTCCATGCTTGATAAAACTTAACCTTCCACCCTAGGAGGGATTATAGGGAAAGCCACATCTTAAAACATGTAGCTTGCACATGCGTAAGGACACAAATGACGCTAAAACATGGAAACTTCCCAAATGCTCTTTTCAGGCATCATGAGTGTTGGACATAGAGATGTATCACCTGCTGCCCCAGCTGCTGGGGGTAGTTTGGGCAGACAGACTTCAGCTGTCGGCCCCTTCAGGGACAGCCTCCAATGCAGTGAGCCTTCTTAACCAAGGTCACGCCTTTCTGCGGATGGCCCACGTGCAGTGACTGATCTAGGAGGGAATTCAAAAGCTTGGTCATTTGGCCCAAAGTAAAACACCTCTGAGAGCCCCACAGCTCCTCACGGGGTCAGCTGAGGCTGTCCGGATACATCACAGCTCTTCTCCCTCTGCCCAATCTCGTGTTCTTCTCTCCCTTCTTCAAAAGCATTAGTGCTGAATGAGAAACACTGTGGTAGAGAGAATAATGACCCCCTAAAGATGCCCTTAACCCCTGGAACCTATTGTTCCTTTGCACGGCTGGTTAAGTTACGGCTCCTGAGTTGGGAAGATTATCCTGAATCATCCAGGTGGGTCCGATGTAATCACAAAGGTAAGGGTCACTATAAGAAGGAGACCAGAAATCAGAGAGAAAGGGGCAGTAAATGTGAAAACGGTAAATAATTTATAAGTTAAAGATAATATTCGAGAAATCTGGGTGAAGAATATACTGTCAGGAGGTGGTCTGCATAGTTTAAGACACATACAGTGATTCATCCTCCAACACCAGCTATTGGATTAAAAATTGAGCACATAGCTCAATTTAGACCAAAGAGTCTTAAGGATGAGTCCGCTGAGAGATCTCAGGAAAGGTTCATTCTCCTTAAAGGGTGAGATTTAAAAAAGTGACGGCAACGGGCCTTAAAACCATTATGCTCATGCTTGGTGAAATAAACCGGTCACAAAGACTGCATATTATGTGATTCCGTTTACACGAAACATCCAGAATTAGCAAGTACACAGAGATGGCAAGCAGAGCAGAGGCTGCCCAGGGCTGGGTTTGGGGCTGGTTGGGGGGGGGAATGGAAAATGGTTGCTAACGGATATGAGATTTCCTTTGGGAAGTAATGAAATGTGCTATGGTTGGCTGCGGTGATAGCTGCATACGTGTAGGAATACAAAGGGGGACATTGCATGGTATAGGAGTCGCATCCCAATACAGCTGAGATGAAAATGGCAGAGATTGTCCCGCCTTTTCCCTCCGATGGGATCATCTGTGTACATGATACCTGAAACTGCTGAGGGAGAGAAGCGGAACAGACTCTATTTTAGCAAGGCTCTGTCTCTGCTGTTTTTCTGCTGGGCCCCATTTACTCATGTTCTATATTTTGCCTCTGAATAAACCAAAGAAGCTATGTTCCCACTTCAAAGGAGAAACAAGAAAGCTAATCACTCTCTGAGTTTTGGCCCAGACCCCCCCACACCTGATAACACGTGAGAAGAGAGGCAGATCCCGAACACGTTCCAGGACGTTAGCTTCAAACAAAGCTTGGCCGACTCGGGCCTAGATACCCCCCACCCCCCCTTCGGTAATTTGTGACACCTGTTATTCACCTGGCATCTGCCTCTAATCAGACCCTGCCCTGGATTCCTAAAGGAACACGTACCCCAGACCCCTCTCCAATCTAAACCCCTGACCCCAAGTGGCAATGAGGCTCCTTCTCCCCTTTCTGAGTCTCCCAGACACTCTGCCTGCTCCTCTTCACTTATCACTCACAGTGTTCAGTAAACTCAGTTATCACTTTCTCCAACTGGTGTTTGATTTCTCTCCCGAGTGAATCCAAGGACCATCTTGGATGGTCCTGCAGGACCCCCCTCTGGGTCCTCAAGCCCAGCCTGCCTGCATCACAGCCATAACCACTGTTCAGCCACAAAGGGAACCAGTTTGGGCCAATGCTAACTCACAGGGGACAGGAGGGGAAAGGCAGAAAGAACCTGGGTCGTTGATAACATCATGGAGCCAAATGGTTGTCCTGTGCCTGGAGCTTGCTCAAAGACTGGATGTCCTATTGCGTGAAATAATAAATCCCCTTATTGCATAAGCTGGTTAGAGTCAGGGTTTTCTGTTTCTTGAAGCCAAGAGCACTGAACTGATAAACTGCAAGCCACAGGCTATTGGTGGGTAGAAGACATGGTAAGGACAATGCTTGTAAAAAGATGATAAGTTTTTATGAGGAATATGGGTGAAAGTAGATGGCAGATACCCTTGATATCGATGATATGCTTCAACGTTTATTGTTCCTAAAATCATTCTCCAGCCATCCCCCTGGCCCCTGGGCCTGTGCCACGCTTGCTGTCTACAGATCCACTAACAATAAAAGACAAAGGTTCAAACAACCTGAGATAGTGCTAATCATCACAAACAGCCTTCTATGTAGCATCTCGGATGAAATCTGCCTATGGGAACAGGTGCCCCCTATTCTGATAGGAGTTAGAACTTCTACCGTGGAAAACTATGTATGAATTCTCTTAACATTCATTCTTGGTTTACTTACTTTATGCATATAGATTCTTCTTTAGACTACTTAGTTTCCCCTAAGGAAAAGTATAAAATGGTGTTCTTGTGGTATTTATGCTCAAAATCTCTTCCTTATTGTGACCTTTAATATCCACTGCATCTACTACTGCCAGATTGGAAACATGTAAATGAGGCCTTTTAAGAAACCAGCAGATTCTTAGGAGAGAGAATATCTTCTACAATGTAACATGGGATTTTATCAGACCCTCTGTAATGCCCATTCTCACCCATGCTCTGTATGGGCCTGCCTTTTTCTGAACAGGACTTCTCTTATTAATGTGTCTCCTTGTCATCCTTTGCCACCTACTCCTCCTGGCGACATCTAGCTCTGGCTGACACTTTCTAGCTGCCTGTTTAATATGGGAGTGAAAAACGACAAAGGTGGGGTCCTCGTTGATTGCATCAAACAAGGTCTCCAATTTTGTTTTGCAAAACCCAGTCTCCCAGGGTAATTCAATTGTAAGTATTCTGGAACAAGAAGGGGGTGATTCCATCAATAATGAACCTCGAGTAAATTTTTTAAGACTTTATTTTTTAGAGCAGTTTTAGGTTTATAACAAAATTCAGAGGAAGGTACAGAGATTTTTCTATACATGTCCCTACGCCTACACTTGCATAGCCTCCTACATTATCAACTTCTCTCACCAGAGTGGCACATTTGTTACAAATGATGAATCTATATTGACACATCATAATCAGCCAAAGTCCATGGTTTACCCTACCGTTAACTCTTGGTGCTGTACATCTTATGGATTTAAAGAAAGTATAATGACATATATCCATCATTATAATATCGTACAGAGTAATTTTCCATGCCCTAAAAATCCTCTGTGTTCTGCCTCTTTACCTTTCCCTACCCCCACCCTGGCAACCACTGACTTTTTGTTTTTTTAATTTTTTTTAACATTTATTTTTGAGACAGAGAGAGACAGAGCATGAATGGGCGAGGGTCAGAGAGAGAGGGAGACACAGATTCTGGAACAGGTTCCAGGCTCGGAGCTGTCAGCACAGAGCCTGACATGGGGCTCAAACTCTCGGACCGCGAGATCATGACCTGAGCCGAAGTTGGACGCTTAACTGACTGAGCCACCCCAGGCGCCCCTGATTTTTTTTTTTGTATTAATAGTTTTACCTTTACCAGAATGTCATATAATTGGAGTCATACATTATGTAGCCTTTTCAAATAGGCTTCTTTCACTTCGCAATAAGCATTTAAATTTCCTTCATGTCTTTTCATGGCCTGATAGCTCATTTCTTTTTAGCACCAAATAACACTTCATTAGATGGACCACAGTTTATTTATCTATTCACCTACCAAAGGACACCTTGGTTGCTTCTGAGTTAAGGCAATTATGAGTAAGTCTGCCATAAACATATGTGTGGAGGTTTTGTGTAGACATGTCTTCAACTTCTTTGGATCAATACCAAGAAGCATGATTGCTGGCTCATATGATAAGCATATGTTTAGTTTTGTACAAAACCACCGAACTGTCTTCCAGAGTGGGCACACCATGTTGCATTCCCACCAGCGATGAATGAGAGTTCCTGTTGCTCTACACCGTCACCAGCATTTGGTCGTGTCCAGTGTTCCAGATTTGGGACATGTGAATAGGTGTGTGGTAGTATCTCGTTGTTTTCCTTCGCATTTCCTGGATGATACGTGATGTGGAACATCTTTTCATATGCTTGTTTGCCGTCTGTATATTTTTTTTGGTGAGGGGTCTGTAAAGGTTTTTGGCCTATTTTAAAAATCGAGTTGTTTTCTTATTGTTGAGTCTTAAGAGTTCATTGCACATTTTGAATAGTTGTCCGTTACCAGATGTGTCTTTTACAAATGTCTTCTCCCAGTTTGTGGTTTACCTTATTTTTTTTGAAGTTCATTTTATTTTATTTTGGGAGAGATAGAGAGCATGAACTGGGGGAGGGGTGCAGAGAGAGAGAGAGAGAGAGAGAGAGAGAGAGAGAATCCCAAGCAGGCTCTGTGCTACCAGTGCAGAGCCTGATGTGGGGCTCAAATTCATGACTGTGAGATCATGACCTAAGCTGAAATCAAGAGTCAGATGCTTAACAAACTGAGCCACCCAGACACCTCTGTGGCTTGTCTTCTAATTCTCTTGATATTGCCTCTTGCACAAAATAATTTTTTCATTTTAATAAAGGCCAGCCTATCAGTTTTTTTTCTTTCAGGGATCATGTTTAGTGTTGTATCTGAAAAAGCATCACCGCACCCAAGGTCATCTAGGTTTTCTCCTATCTTCTAGGAGATTTATAGATTTGTACCTTACATTTAGGTCTATGATCCAAAAGTTTGAAGTAACTTTTGTAAAGAGTACAAGGTCTATGTTTAGATTCAGTTTTGTTTTTTTGTTTTTTTTTTTTTTTCTGCATGTAGATGTCCCGTTTTTCCAGCTCCATTTGTTGAAGCAACTATCTTTGCTTCAATGTACTGCCCTTGCTCTTTTCCAAAGATCAGTTCATTATATTTATGTGGCTCTATTTCTGGGCTATTTTGTTCCATTTGTCTATCTATTTTTTCATCAATACCACAATGCCTTGATTACTGTAGCTTGATAGTAAGTCTTGAAGTTGGGTAGCATCTGTCCTCCAACTTTGTTCTTCTCCTTCAATGTTGTGTTGTCTATTTGGGGGTCATTAGCCTCTCTATATAAACTTTAGAGGGACTTTGTCAATATCCATAAGCTGACTTGCTGGGACTTTGATTGGGATCATAATGACTCTATGGATAAAATAAAAGGAACTGACATCTTGAGAATATTGAGTCTTTCTATCCATGAACATGAACTATCTCTCCATTTATTTAATTCTTCTTTTATTTCATTTACCAGAGAATCAAAATATAAAAGAGAGTTAACAGGCATGGAAGAGAGCATGAGAAGATCCCACCACCATTTAGTGGTATCTCCAGAAGGAAAGAATAGAGAATAGGAAGAAGGAGTATTCAAAAATACTGGCAGATATTCCATACTGAACCTGCAGAACACTAAAAGCAAAACCCTAAAAGCAGCCATAGGAAGAGGAAGGCAAAGGAATTAACTGAAAATGTATAAACATATGTGGGAAAGGAAACATAGGTGGGGGTTTCAGTTCTTGTTCTGCCACTAGTCTCTGACCTGTAACAGTGATTATAACCTGCCCCTCCACTACCCATTCCATACTTCCTCACCTTACACCAGGTTGTAGCCGGCTAAAATTTGAGGTAGGAGATCAAATCTTCATTCTCAGGGGACTGAGTTTGAGGTCCTGCCTGGGCAGAAACACGTCCCTCATGAACATTTACCCTTAGACTTGGCAAAATAAAGAAGTGCCCGGTGATCCCCTGGGTTTCATGCATATAACTCCCTGCTTTCATTGTATACGACAACTTCATTTGCCCTTACAAATTGGGTAAAAGTCCCTCACTGGGAGAGCCAGATCTTTTGCTTAAGGTCTCTGATGACTCTTTTCTGTCTTCACTTTATGCAGGTTTGGTTACAAGCTGAATCAGTAGGACTGAGCCAACTCAACAAAGAATGCAAGATCTGGCCTCAGGTGTGTAGATTCTGTTAGTTGAGCTCCAGACCCTAGTTATTTCCCTAGTAAAGATGCTCCCTTTGTCACATACTAGACCAAATGTTCCTGTCTTTCTCCCAATTTCCCTGGAAATATGGAAACTAGCAGGGACAGGATTTCATTACTGGAAGACTTTCCATGGCATTTCCAGCTGTGCCTAATTTAAGCACATCTCAATATGGAATAATGAGAGTTTGCAGGATCAATTATACACACTCTTCTCCTTCTCCTTCTCCTTCTCCTTCTCCTTCTCTTTCTCTTCTCTTACTGCTGCTGTTTTTCTCTTTATCCCTCCTTTACACCTTCAATACTATTTGTATGTGACAGTGTGTGTTTGCCCGTGTGTGTACATGTGTATGCATGGCCATCCACACCCTTCACACATTGCCAGCTATCTTAGCCTACAATCTATGAATGCAGAGGCTGAAAGCTATAATGTATTGTTATTTTTTAAGACATGCAATCCCAGGGAGGAGCAAAAGAAGGAGGAACAAAGAGGTGAGGCAGCAAAAGTGGTCTCCCCAATGAGGATGTGTTATCAAGCTGGCCACCTGTAAGTGTGAACCATTGCTTCATCCGCGGGGACTGTCCTCCGAATACCCACATCAACTAAGTCTCAGAACTATCCCTGGAAGGAGAAGTAGGGGAAGGATCTATTCACCAGCTCTTGCCTTCAAGTGCAGGCATGGGTGCTGAGCAGGATCTCACAGCAGTATCAAGAAGGATGCCAGGGATACAAGACAAGCGCCCTGAGCCACACACTCAAGATGGGTGTGATCTGGCTGTGCCCCTCCAAAGTCAGAGCACATGCAAATCTGGTTGCCACAGTGACAGCTGGAACAAGAGACGGGTCCTTAGACATGAACTGACGCATAGGATGTGTCAGATACACTGACTTAAAAGCATAACCCTGATTTTTGCCTGTGTGCCCAGTGACCTCATGAGATATAATACCCAGTTGGTAGTCTAAGCTTCAAGTACAGTAAAAATATTGTTCTCTTGGTACCAGCATTTCTATTTTAGATATGAAGCTTTTCATACAATGGGGACAGGGAGTAAACATTTTAGAAGGAGGTCACTGGGCATTCATGAGATGTGCTACTCCCAATTCTACTACTTGATTCCCTGGCTTACATATTCTAGTTAAAGGAAGAATAACATCATATATTGTGCTGGTTCAAAGAATATTCTCTATCTTTCAGGCAACAATCCTCATTGAAAGTGCTTACTTAACCAGCTGGAGGCACAAGTGAATTTTAATAGACTATTCCACTATTCTGTGAGACCAGCTGCTTCTGGGGGTTGGGTACGTGATAAGACCAGCGATTCTAATGGGCTACAGCCCATTATCTAACTTGGACTCCTTGGTTAGAAGCAATGTTGTACAAGATACCATGGCCATTTTTAAGGCCTCTGAAAAGTCCTCAGACAGTGGTTCTGGCATGGCATGGCAGGCGAAGAAAATAAAAGCCAATCTGTTCATCTTTCACGGTGTCTTGCTGTGAGCTCCATTTAACATCCTGATCTGCTCCTAGATTCCAGGGGTATTAAATCTGCTAGGTCTTAAGGGCTGAAGGACAAAGTTGATGTACCAGATGAGCAAAGGAGCCTTCTCATGCTCTGAACCCACTCAAATCTGATAGCTTTTCTTCATCTGTGAAATGGGCCCCTGCAGGAAACAAAATCTCATATTTGTTGCCTCAAGAATATATGCCTTCTTGTGGTAGAGGATACAGTGCCCAGCACCCTTCCTTCACTATGATGGCATTAATGGAGTGGGCCAGCCAATATGATGTCTTTGGGGTACAGTAGCAGGGAAAGTCTCTTGCCCTCTGTCATTGCATAGTCCCAGGATCACATAGATCACAATATTTTTTAAATCCTTTTTAATTAATGTATGATACTGCAACATTTGGATACATCCCTTCGTTGTTAAAGGTAGGGCTTTGAGATTTTAACTAAAAAACAAGATCTTTGAAGTCTTTTATGGTTACATTCTTAGGGTTAATTTTAAAAACTGGAATCAGAGGAAATATATTTGAGGTTCTAGATGCATATTCCCAAACTGTTTTATTAAAAACTTACAACCATTTTCCATTCCCATTATCTATATGGGATAGCACCTTCACCGTCATTAATTTTTCTCCCAATTTCTATTTATTTAATTGTTAGGAAAATGCCATTTCATTTTTTGCAATTTATATTTTTTATTATGAGTTAAAATGCTTTTTATGTCCATCTAGCCATTTTCATTTTCTCTTCCATAAAATATTTGCTATGTCTTTTACTTGCATTTTTATTATATTTTCCCAACTTGCCTCCTACACTTATTTTTCTTTTTAAAATTCTCTAACTTTATGACCAAAGTATCACATTTTAGAAAGACAATATTATAGTAACTGGATTCTACTGATAGTTTGATGCCTTTCACATCAATTTGATACATGCTCTTTATAGATTTAGTACAGTAGTCCTTTGATTTGTTTGTTGCTAATATTTTCCTGGTTTATTTGCCTTTGTACTTGGCTTGTGATACATTCTATGTGAAAAACAAAACAAAAACCTTGAATTGTATGTAGATGAACCTTTAAAAAATTTTTTTTTACTGTTTATTTATTTTTGAGAGAGGGGGAGACACAGCATGAGCAGGGGAGGGGCAGAGAGAGAGGGAGACACAGAAACAGAAGCAAGCTCCAGGCTCTGAGCTGTCAGCACAGAGCCAGACATGAGGCTTGAACTCAGACCGTGAGATCATGACCTGAGCCAAAGTCGGATGCTAAACTGACTGAGCCACCCAGGTGCCCCCAAGTTTAATTAAGTAATCTCTATGCCCAATGTGGGGCTTGAACTCACAACACCAAGATCAAGAATTGCATGTTCTACCAACCGAGCCAGCCAGGTGCCTTGTAGGTGGATGAATCTTAATCATACTCTTGGAGAACCCTCTAATGATTAGAAATTCACATATCTATTTTTCTGTGGTTTCATTTTCTTATAAAATGAAAAAAATTCACCCATGACTATGTTTCTGTATCAAAATGTACCAAAATCTTTCCAACTTCAAGGTCTCCACTGAGGCCCCTGATCACCTTGCTCCCACTCATTCTCCTCCCTACAACCTGTTCACCCAACAGACTCCTCCTGCATCATCCATCTAAATCAGGTTCCTACTGCTACACTTGACCAAAGCTCCCGTGTCCTTTATGGAATTCATAATAACCTTCAATTACATATTCCGTTGTGTGGTTATTTAACACCTGACCCCTCTTCCCACCACAGTGTTCTAAATTCTGTAAAGGCAGTGACAACATTATTCTTTTTCCTGCAGAGTAGCCACATCCTAATATATATATAATGCCAGGTACTATATATGTATATGTGTACATATATATATATATATATATATATGTACACATATATATATACACACTGTATATATATAGTATATACCATATATATTTCTATGTATATAATATATAATATTAATATATAATATAATAATATATAATATAATATAATAATGATATAATATATAATAATATATATGGGAATATATATATATATATATATATATATATATATATAGAAAGAGAGAGAGAATTTAAAATAAATATTAAAGTTTAAGTGAACCACGAACTTCCTCCACTCTCTGCCCTCCCACATACTAAGTTACACACATATTTACTCAATACCACACAGCACCTTCCTCCACTGTACGTCTGGGAGAGAATGTTCCCTCCTCCCACCCAAGGCTAATGCATCCACCTGTGTTTTGTACAGCACCCCCTTCTTCCTCTCTGAGAAATCGGCCTCACCAGTAATCTTCTCCCTGAAGTATTCTCTCCCTCCATCTCCACTGTCCTTCCCTCTTAGCGTATAACACCTACTCAAAAACCATCCACTTCAACACACAAATATACCAAAACCTGTCCCTTCTGATCTTTCATTCCCTGCTACAATTTTAAAAATCAATTTTATTACCATACGATTTACATATGACAAAATTTACCCATTCTAAGTGTACAAATTGGTGACTTTTGATGACTGTATATGTTCCTAGAGTGGCCACAGTGGAAATACAGAACATTTCCATCACTGCCCCAGTGTCTTTCTGCCCTTCCTGGCCAACTTTCTCATGCCCTCAATCGGCCCCAGCACCAAGCAGCCATGACTCTGCTTTCTGCCACTGTACATTACATCTCTCTCTTTCAGAGTTTCATATAAATGGAATCACACTGTAGTTGCCTTTTGTCCCTGACTTCTTTCTCTCAAAGTAGTGTCTAAGATGTATCCATGTTGTTGGGTGTATGAGCAGTTTGCTCTTCTTACTGCCAATGGTAGCCCGCTCTCAGGGTCTACTGCAATTTGTTTATCCACTCACCCATTGATGGATGTTTAGGTTGTTTTAAGGTTTAGGTATTATAAATCAAGCTACAGTTAACATTTGTATACAAGTCTTTGTGTGAACATATGCTTATGTCTTCACCACTTTAGGGTAAATACATAGAAATGTAATGGCTGGGTTATATGATTAAGTGTATTTTTAACTTTTTAATCAACTACCAAACTATTTTCCAAAGTGGTTGTACCATTTCACATTCCCACCAGCACTTTATGAGAGGTCCAGTGGCTCCAAATCCTCACCAACACTTGGTATGTCAGTTTCTAAATTGGAGGAATCCTAATGGGTCTAATTGTCTATTATATACCTTCTTGGGTTGAGCATCTATTCAAATATTTTGCTCATTTTGAAAACTTAGGTGATAAGTCTTACTTGAATTTTGAGTTATTTACATACTTTAGATACAAGTCCTTTTTCAGGTATTTTTTATAAATATTTTCTCCCAGTCTGTGATGTGCCTTTTCATTTTCATAACAGAGTCTTTTGAAGAGCAAAAGATTTAGATTTTGGTGAAATACAATTTATTTTTTTCTTTTATGGTTCAAACTTATGTGACCTATTTAAGAAATTTTTTGCTTAACCCAAGATCATTAAGATTTTCTCCCATGTTTCTTTTAGGAAGTTCTATAGTTTTCCTTTATATTTAGGTCTATGATCTATTTTAAGTTAATTTTTGTGAGTGGTATGATGTAAGGGTTGAGGTTTCTTTTTTACATATGATTATACAGTTGTTTCAGCATTATTTTTCAAAATACTATCTTTTCTACCACTAAAACACTTTGCAAATCATTTGACCACAGATACATGGATCTATTTATGGACTTTTTATTCTGTTTTGTTGGTCTATGTGTTTCACCTTATGCCAATACTATCTTGATTAATAAGGCTTTGTAGGAAGTCTTGAAATTAGATAGTGTAAATGTTCCAATTTTGTTCTTCTTTTCCAAAATACTCTGGCTATTCTAGGTTTTTTGAATTTCTATATGGAGCTTAAAATCATTCTGTCGATTTCTACCCCAAAAAAGTCTGTGATTGTGATGGAGAGCAGACAAACTTTTTACAATATTGAGTATTTCAATCCATGAACATAGTATTTCTCTCCATTTATTTAGGCATCTTTAACTTATCTCAGTAATGTTTCTTAGGTTTTAAGTGTACATGTCTTGTACATATTTTATTTAATACATCTATGTGTTTCATGTTTTTAGTATTATTGTAAATTGTACTGTTTAAATTCTAATATCCAATGATTTGTTTCTAGAATGTAGCAATACAGTTTGGATCCTGTAACTTTGCTAAACTCCACTATTAATTATGGTATTTTTTTTTGTAGAGGCCTAAGGATTTTCTATGTATGCAATCAAGTCAGTTATCAATAAAGACAGCTTTACTTCCTTTTTATCTGAATGTATTGTATTTCTTTTTATTTTCTTATTTTACTAATTAATTAATAAGGTGATATTAAATAGGATTGGTGAGAGTGGGCATTCTTGTCTAATTCTTGATCTAAGGAGAAAAGCATTCAAAATTCCACCATTAAGAATGATCATAGGGCACCTGGCTGGCTCAGTCAGTAGAGCATGTGACCTTTGATCTTGGGGCTGTTGGGTTTGAGCCCCATGTTGTGGGTAGACTTTACTTAAAAAGAAAAAGGTTTAAAAAAGAAAGAAATGATCATAGCTCTAAGTTGATCATAGATGGCCTTCATGACTTCAAAGGCATTCTCTGCATTTCCTAGTTTTATGAGAGTTTTTGTCATGAATAGTTGTTGCATTTTTTAAAATGCTTTTTCTGCATCTATTTATCTGTGCCTCTAGATTTGGGACTGGGATGAGAGTCCCAGTTTGGACAGCACTGAATCTACTAGAAGACACTGAATGACATGGGAAAATATAACACACAAGTTTAGGGTTAGAGGCAGACAATCTTTGGTACTCTTTCCCCCAAATCTCTCCAAAGCTAACTGAAGTTTTCCAGTTAGAGAATTATTTATATCAATTGCAAATACTCCTGAAGCACTAAGGACTGATAATATAATCAATATGAACTTGATCAGATTTTTTTCCTAACCTTAAACTGACAAAACACTGAGGAAATGGGAATGGGTGTCAAAGGTAACTTTGAAACCTAGTGCATGTGGAGATGAGCAGATTAAGATTGGCCACTAGAGTAGCAATACAAGAAAAGTTGAGAGATGTCACAAAAAGGAAGTGAGATGATACCATAGCATAGATACATTTTAAATTTTCATGGAGAAGCCTGGAGATAATCACCATGCCGTCGAAGTCCTGCTCTCCTACATTAATTCTTTCTTGAACAAGGATGGTTACAAACAAGAATTTTAAAATAAAATCATCCTCTAAGCTGTTTTGGGCAAGTATACCCAGTAACTACCTTGAAAGACTGAATCTTCATTCATTTCACAACTATCTCTCAAGCCCACCTCTCACCAGTCAGACTGTCCAGCCAGCATTTCTCATGGTGTGTTTATAGAGCACTATTTCAGAGGAAGGTTAATAGTTACACACACACACACACACACACACACACACCCCAAACAACAACAATGCCATAAGCTTGGGGATCACTAGGCCAAACATGTCTTTATATTAGAATTCAATAGAACCTCTGATATACAAATGAGCATACAAATTTCCAAAGGAATAATACAGCATATGGTGTTTTCTGTATTATTTAAGCTGGGAATAAAACTTCACTTCTTGGCTTCAATTCTGGTGGAGTCAAGTGGTGTGGCAGAGATACTGCTAGACTTCAAGCCAGGAAACTTGGCTCAATGTCTAGTTCTTCTGACTAGTTGCTACGTCACTGGGGGTGCTTTATTAAAATGTCTGAGGGGCGCCTGGGTGGCTCAGTTGGTTAAGTGCTGACTCTCGATTTTGGCTCAGGTTACTGTTCGTGAGTTCAAGCCCTATGTCGGGCTCCGTGCTGACAGCACAGAACCTGTTTGGGATTCTCTCTCTCTCTCAAAATAAATAAATAAATAAATAAATAAATAAGCATTTAAAAAACATGTCTGAGGGGCGCCTCGGTGGCTCAGTCAGTTAAGCATCCGACTTCAGCTCAGGTCATGTTCTCAGAGTTCGTGAGTTTGAGCCCTGCGTCAGGCTCTGTGCTGACAGCTCAGAGCCTGGAGCCTGCTTCGGATTCTGTGTCTCCGTCTCTCTCTGCCCCTCCCCTGCTCACGCTCTGTCTCTGTCTCTGTTTCTCTCTCTCTCTCAAAAATAAACATTAAAAAAATAATAAAAAAACATGTCTGAATCTCTGTTTCTTCATCAATATAAAGATAATCCTCTAACTTACCTATAGGGCTAGTCATAAAGATTAAATTAGTTATTGGATGTGCTATCACCTGCTCAGTATCTCATGCCAAGTACACATGTGGTCTTTCAATTCCAAACTGCATCCTCTTAAAGAAAATACAGATTTAAAAATCCATTGTGAATTGTGTTAATTAGATTTTAAATGTTACATATAGTGATGGACCTAAAATGTTATAACCAATAAAGGGATATAAGTTGGCATTATACAGAAGGTACTTAATGTATACAACAAATGTAATAAACTGCCATCCACATTATCAAAATTGTCAGGAATTCTAGTTCCTGTGTGAGGGACAGAGTAACCAAAGTCCTTAAGAAAACAGGTTGTGAGTATAAAATAAAGACTGACCCATTCGTGGGAGAATATCAGAGAAATCGTAGCAAAACAGAAAATATCAAAAGAAAGAGGGCACTTTGAAGCAGCATAGCAAAGGGAAAAGACATTCCACCCAGTCAGGGTTCTTGCCTCATTTACTGGACACTTGACCTTGGGCAGTGAACGAAGACTGACTTGCTTTAATTGTGAAATGGAAATGACACGTCCCCTGTCTGGAGTCAGGGGCTGGATCAGATTCTCTTTCTCCACTTCTTAGTTCTGTATTCTCTTTACACAACTTTAATTTTTGATCTTGGCCCCATTGTCCAAAATTGCTCAGTATTCAAAACAGCAAAATGGTAAGCACAAATACAAGATCCTGCTCCTAATTGTGTATGTAATTGCTGAGATTAAGTCCTGTGACTTAAAATTCTCTGACATTAATTCTAAAGCTCTCCATTTATTCCTTATTTCCACATAGTGTCTTATCTTGAACCTTAAGAGGAAGGCTTTAATCCTCCCAGCTTTAAACCAGGGCAGGAAGCCCTGGTGGGCGTTTTGGCAATGCAGTGAACCCGAAGGGAGCACCACTAGGTGGCGCTGAAGATCCGGCTGTAGAAGGAAAATCGGGATAAACCCCGCACCAGCGTTAATTTCCTCTGGGTCTATTGGCTGGCACGGGGCTATTTCCTTTATTGTCAGGGATCTTGGGGATGTCTTGGCTTGAATCTAATGCAAACAGTCCCTCTGCAGTGCTCAGCAGTTGGTAAAGGGGGTCTTGGGCTTGGCAATAGTATCTCCCGGGTTATTTACAAAATCACTAATGACCAGATCTTTCTGCCTCCTCCCAGAACCTTCCCTCAGTTCCCAGATCTGGGACCTATTCTGCTTCTTCAGCCATTCATTCATTCATTCATTCAAACATTTATTGCATGCTCTTACATATCAGGCATACAGCCGGTAGTAATGTGGTTTGAGAGATCCAGAACATTAGAACTTTTTTTCTTAGTCGGCCAACAGCACCAAACCCAGGTATGGTGCCTCAGAGTGACTGCTCAGGCCGTGCACTGAGGGGGCCAAGTTGCTGGCAGCTGAGCTGTGTTCCCAGGAGGGAGCAGAGGAGGAAGTATCGTGGTTCTTGCATTTACAACCAGCCCATAACACCTTCCTCCTCCAGCACACTTACCTGTATGAAGGCAGCGTAGCCTCTCTGCCTGATGACCTGCATGTCAAGCTGACCTTAGCACGTTCTTTTTCTCATTAATGGAGCTGTTGATATTTACTTTAACTCTATTACAATGTAGTCTTGGGTTGTTTTTTTTTTTTAAGTAAAAAATCTGGGGAAGTGAAAATACTCTGTATGATAGCAGAATGATGGCAATATACCATCATACATTTGTCCAAACCCACACCAAGAGTGAACCCTAATGTAAACTACGGACATTGAGTGATTACAGTGTATCAATACAGGTTTATCAATCGTAACAAATGTACCATCCTGGTGAGTGGTATCGATAGTGGGGAACGCTCTGCATGTGTCAGGACAGAGAGTATATTGGAAATCTCTACCTTCTCTCAATTTTGTTGCAAACTTAATAAACTGATCTAAAAAATAAAACCTTTTTTAAAAAGTCTATTGGGAATTCATTTATAATGGAATAGTATTCAGCAATAAAAAGAAATGAGTTATCCCGCTATCGATGAAAATACATGGAAGAATTTTATATGCATATTACTAAGGGAAACAAGCCAATCTGAAAAGGATACACACTATATGATTCCAACCATATGACATCTGGAAAAGACAAAGCGATGGAGACTATAAAAAGATCAATGATTGTCAGGGGTTGAGGGAGAGGGAGGACGAGATGAACACATACACAAAGGGGATTTTTAGGGCAGTGGAACCATTCTGTATGATCCTCTAACAGTGGATACATGTCATAACACGTTTGTCGAAGCCCATATAATGTACAATACAAAGAATAAACTCTAATGTCAACCAGAGACCTTAGTTAATAGTTATACATCAATATTGGCATATCAATTGTAACTAATTGATTCAAGAAGTTAACAGGAGGGGGAACTGCAGAGGGAGTAAGGGTTTATGGGAACGTCTTGCACTTTCTATGCAATTTTGCTGTAAACCTAAAACTGCACCCCCAAAATAGTCTATTAATCTTTTAAGTCTGTTTGGAAAGACCTCATATTTATATGACGCTTTGTAATTTTCAGATCAATCCACTTGATTCTCACAAGAGCACTGTAAGATGTAAAGGATTGGTTTTGTCCCACGTTTGCAGATATATGGACATGGAGGGCAAGGGAATCAAGTGACTTCTCAAGTTCATGCAGCTAAGTAAACAGCAAGGCAAGGACTTGAACCCATGTCTTCCTGCTGCAGATCCAGAGCACTTTTCTCTCTATTCTAAGTACTTACAAGCAAGGAGAATGATACCAGTCCTCTGTACTCTCCAGTGACTTTCCTTTCTTTCTCCCAGGGTTTTGGAGTCAAACTCAATAGAGATATACACTGTAAATTACAGTTCAAGATTTCGGTCTGTGGCTATTCGATACAATGTAGTACAAGGATTTCACGTGTAAAACAGCAACTTTAACTTTTTTCCTACCAATTATTTCCTCCAGTGTCTTTTGAAATCTTAGCTTCCTCTCCACTTTCAGGATACTCCATAGAACAAGAATGAAAGCAGAGATGAGCGACAAGAATCTGGGGACATTTTTACAGAATATAGCACTGAGAATGTGGGATTTTTTCCCCTTAAAGAGCCACAGCAGCTTGGGATGAAAGGGGAGCCTTCTAGGGGGCATCATTGTCCCAGAGCAAATCAGCACCAGCTGTCCAACTGCACAGAGAGAATCTTTGACAGCGACACCTTGTGGTAATGAGAATTAATAGCAGTAAAAGAGGAGACTAATTTGCTCTCTTGGGTATGGAGATCAGACTGACTCCTCTTGAGACTGTGCAAACCTCCTCCAGAATTCCTTGACATGGCTGGGGGGGAGGGGAGTAAAAATTCCCAAGAGAGGCATCTGTTTTCAGCTAAGTAATCATTTAGACATTTGAGCAATAAATTAGAAAAACAAAAGAGGAAAGACCTATGGAAGGGCAGAGAGAGAAGGTGGTCTTCTACAAACTCAGGAGAGAGGCCTCAGGAGAAACCAAACCTGCCAGCACCTTAATTCCGACTTCCAGCCTCCAGAACTGTGAGAAGATAATTTCTGTTGCTTAAGCCACCCAGTCTATGATATTTTGTTACAACAGCCCTAACAATCCAATACAGGCATATAGTAGGCACTCAGTAAAGTTGAAGGGATAAATGAATTCTGCAATTAAAAATTCACAATTGGTAAATACTAGGAAGGATAAATAAATGTTGCTGGGAACAAATAATAACGTGACCTGACCTACTCTGGGACAATGGGGAGGGCTGATCCAAAGAAGTGATATTTAGGTCGAGGTCAGGAAGAAGGTGTTAAAGGTCAGGAAAAAGCCTTCCACACGCAGAAGGAAGTAGCATGTGCAAAGGCCCTGAGGTGGAAAGGAACACAGTGTGGTTTTGGATTTGGAAGGCAGTACAGAGAGAAGAAGAGGGAGACAGGTTCTGGAAGAGGCTGGTGAGGCAGCTCAGAACCTGACCAGATAGGGCCTTTCAGGCCATGTCAAGGAGTATGGAGTCATGGCAATCCATTTTAATTACGGGAATGACAGGAACATATTTGTGTGGCAACAAGATTCCTCTGGCTGCTGTGTGGAGACTGCAGGGTGGGGTGGGGTGGGGTGGAAAGGGGTGGAAAAAGGCTGGATGTGGAGAGACCAGGAGTCCACAGGAGGCAAAGTAGGACATTGCGGCTTGAACTAGGGTGATGGAAGCAGAGGTGAGTGGGTAACTCCAAAAGATATTTAGAAAGATATGCAAAAAAGAAAACAGCTGGATCCTCACCCTCAGAAACCTTACTTTTCCTGAGCACGGAAAGCCATGGGGAAGGTAGGAGTGGTAGTAGGGAAGGGAAGGAATAAATAGGAAGACAAAGAAGTAGAATCTGGTCTAATAAAACCTGCAAGTGTTAGAAAGGGATTTCTGAGAGGAGATAATCTAAGACTTGGGGGAAGATGAAAACCAGGATCATCCTGCTAACACTGCTGGTTTGATTATTTTACAAAATCCCCTTGGTAACACTGGAGCCACGACACATATTGGTTCGCCACTGGAAATAATCGTATTTTGCATTAATAGTTTTGGCCTTCAGCTCATCTTCATGCACTTTTGGATCTGATTTTTTTTTTCTGTTTGACAGATTGCACTCTTGGTTGCCTTTTAATTATTGAATCGCTGTTCTTTATCTGCAGTCTTCGACTAGTAACCTTATTATAACAATTGCCCAAGACTCAGAACTGAACAGTGCACAATAAAAATCCACAATAAAAATGCTTAAATTAAATAAAAATCTCCCAACAAGTAGCAGAGCATGCTGGAATGGATTGTATGAGTCACCGATTGTATGAATGATTTATTTTGGAAGTTATATCAGCTAAAGAAAAGTGTATTTTGATCCTAACATTCAATACCCAGGCCTAATACACTCATCACAAAGCCTCTGAATGAAATAGCCTCATGCAAGATTATCAGCCTATAAATAACATCCTAATAGTCTGTTTGTATTTATGACTACTGTTTTTAAAAATAGTTACTAGGGACTTTCATAGTTGTTGAGTATTGCTTTGCACTGTCCCATACCCATACATGTTTGTAACTCTTGCACACGTGTGTGTGTGTGTGTGTGCGTGTGTGTGTGTGTGGTGCGCTCACTAAAATAGTCATACTGTGATACACAGGCTAGAATCTGCTTCTCTTTCTTAATTTTAAAGAAGAATAGGAAAAGAAAAAAGTCTCATAGAACATTAAAGAAAAATCTCAATTTTGTGACTTGAGAATGCAGGATGGTTTTACGAATAGAACTAGAAAGTTATGTTCTAAATTCCATTCCTCCTTTACCGCAGCAGCAAAAAGGAACCACTTGGCTAGAGAGTTGATCAGGCACTTTACAAAAGAGGAGATCAAATGGCCCATAATCATATGAAAAGTTACTCGACCCCCTTAAGAATCAAAGACACGCATATTGAAATACAAATGAGATACCATGACAGAATGGCTATAATTAAACAGACTGATGATGCCAGGCGATGATGATGACGTAGAGCAAAGGGAACCCTCCTGCATACCTGGTAGAGGTATAACTGGTCCAACCACACTAGAAAACTCTTGGAAATACCTATAAAAGGTGAACATAGACATACCCAGTGTCTATGTATATTCCTATAGGTAGTATAGGAATATACTATATTGTATTAATTTTCATTGTATTAATTTTCTATTGCTGCCGTGACAAATTACCATGAACTTAGGGGCTTGAAAAAACAAGTTTGTCATCTTAAGAACTTCAAAGAAAATTTCACTGTCATAGAAAATCTCCGGAGTGAATAAGTACATCAAAAATTACCTATTACACCCATATCTGCCCTTGGCTATGACAAAGGCCGTAAAGAATGGGTCTCAAAGGGGAACTTCAGAAAATGATATTCCGAAAGACATTTTCCTGTGGATCGCATGTGACATCTCTCTGAAGGATCGGGGGCAGGTTTCCAGATACTGAGCGTCTTTGCTAAGTGTCTCTTTCCATTCCCTAGGGGAAGGAGTGGTCTTTGTTGCTCTCCCTATTACTATGAATTCTTATGTTGTGTTATTTTTAAAAAGTAAAGCCTTTAAGTACTTTTTGAATGAAACAAGATTTTACTTGAAAGATGGGTCATACATAGTATCATTTCAATGAGTTAAGCATACGGCAATTTCCATATGCTTCTACATGTAAGTTTACAGACACTTATATCCTAATGAAAGAAGATGTTACCTGAAACAGTGATTACACACAGCATAGTTTCAGTGAGTTAAGCACAGGGCTATTCCCATACAACATTATTATTAGCCAATAATATGGGTTAATCCCATATTATTACGATTTTAATAATAAAAAGCAATGACCCTCTCCCACCTCCCTCTGCCGGGTCTGCACCAATATTCCAGAGCCAGCAAGGGACTGTCTGTTGCTTGAGAGACACTCAGCAGGAGGTGGGCTGAGCACATGGCTAAACTCTCCCAGCATCAGGGGCCAACCTCTTCCTAATTTCTCTTGGGGCCACGCGTTCTCATGAAGTCCATCAGGTTAGAAGTTCTCACCTTCTCCCCCCAACAAGGAGATACTTAGCAAATCCTAGCAGTGGTGTTTTTTTTTTCTCTTTCAATCAAATGAGATCTAAAAATTCCATCACATGAAAAAAAAATGCCATCATGTGATTTGAAACCACAGAAAATAATAGTAATAGGGGAGTTGCCATGATATTATGGTCGGCTTCTATCTTTTGCATTCAGTGTCGCTGCCTGTCTGTGGGTTGCATTTGCTCTGCTCACGATGTGTCATTGCAGTTAGCTAACCCATGGTGGAGCAGAAGAGAATTCCTGGTGAATTTTAGTTGATGTGCAAGTGGGAGGCATACGCTGCTTGCTAAGTGTCTGACAGATGTATGATGTTGTAGGGGTGAGAGTCACTAGGTAGCAGTGACCTGCACCACGGAGGCGGGGCTTGTTTCTGAGCAACTGGGAGGGATTTTCTCCTCCCCAATGCTAATTAATCTGTAGGAGCAAGAGATCAGATGAGAATCATAGTATTCAATGCCTCTTATTTCCAAGGCTGTGGTTGAGGGAATGGTCGTCAACCTATTCCCTTTGAAGTGCAAAAAAACCCTTTAAATACTTTTTAAAAAATGGCTTATCTTATAGTTCTGCAGTTCAGAAGTTTGAAAAGGCTCTCCTGGGCTAAAATCAAGGTTTCGGCAAGGCTGTGTTCTTTCTGGAGACTCTAGGGAAGAATCCTTGATTATGTCAGCATCCGGAGGCTGCCCATAGTCCTTGGTGGATGGTCCCAAATCCAGCAACAGTGGGCGAATTCTCACATGTATCACTCTGACCTCTTCTGCCCCCACTTCCCCATTTAAGGACTCGTGATTACATTGGGCCCAGCCAGGTCTTCGAGGATTATCATCTTCCTGTCTCAAGCTGATTAGCAAATTTACTTTCATTTGCCACCTTACTTCCCCTTTGCCATGAAATGTAACATATTCATAGGTTCTGGGGATCCAGATGTAGACATCTTTGGGGGACTATTATTCTGCCTACCACAATGGCCAACAGCCATGCACGCATGTGTACATCAAAAGACACGTATAAGGATGTTTAGAGCAGTGTTGTCTTTATTGGCCAAAAGCTGGAAATACCCCAAATGTACATCCACAGTAGAATGGATTGTTATATATTGTATATTGCGGTATGTTCATAAAACAGAATCCTTTACAGCAATGAAATAAATGAGTCACAACTTCATGCTACAGCTTAAATGGACCTCACATAATGTTAATCAAGAAGCCAGACACAAAATAAAGCATATGGCAGGATTCCATTTATGCAGTTTAAAAACAGGCAAACTTGCCAATTATACCTCAATAAAGCTGAAAAAGAAAAAAACCAACAATAGGCAAACCGTGCTAGAAGTCAAGGCAGTGATTAGATTTAAGGAAGAAGAGGAAAGGTAATGACAGTGAAGGACTGGGCCTTCTGGATGCTTCTGGACACTTCTGGATGCTTCTAGGTCATGTTCTCATTCTTGATCTGGGTGGTTACATGAGTGTGTTCATTTTATGAAAATTCCTTGAGCTATACAGGTAAGATTTGCATGCTTTTCACATCTGTGTCGATAAAAAGGTTTAAGAAAATGGTTCCCCTCCTTATTAAATATTTTTTACCTATTGTTCTCATCTGTCATGGGGCAGCCCTGTGGAAAAGTCCATATGGTGGAGCTTAGAAGCATGTGATCTATGGCGCCTAGGAATGGCTACACCAGTGAGTTTCCAAGTGGCCCTCTGAGCTTTCAGGTAAGACTGCAGCCTTCAGGGGCCATTGTGCCAGAGGCATCAGCTAAACCACTCCCAGAGCCCTGACCAGCAAGAATCATGACATAATAGATGTTTGCTGTTTTAAATCACTAAGTGTTGGGGATAATTGGTTAGTCGGCAATGGATCCCCAATAAGGAACCACGCGGTACTATTCCCCCTTAGCAGAGATCTGTGGGAGAGGCCAGGCTTGTACAGTTCACATCCCCTCGTGAGAGCAAGTGCGGTGCTGAGTGGAAAGTCAGCTCCTTGAAGGCAGTGCCCACCATGGGGTGTAAGGGACAGGTTTAGTATGCAAACCACATTTGTTGGTCAAAGAGCAACAATACCTTAGTGACAAAAGCAGACAGAAGACAGCCACCACGTGTCACAACAGCCATGTCTAGACATCCCGTCACAAACATTGGTAGCAGCGATAAAGCTTCTGTTGGCTAAGATTCCTACATGACCCAGATATGCATGCCAGGGCATGGATTCCTTTCCCGGGACACTTCAAATGAACTCTTCTTCTCCTTCTATTACAGCAACCAGTGGTTCCCGATTCAACCCCTATGATGGATACTGAAGACTTTCTTGGAACAGTTGTCTTGAGGAATGCCTCCCAAGTGAGGGAAACAAGTGAGTTCTGGGAAGTCACACCTCTCCTCACCTGCTCCAAGTCTGGCCCATTCGGTCAAGTAACTGAGATCTGCCATTGGCTGCCACGTCTTCCCAGCTGCACCCCCTACAACCCATCTCCAAGGGGGCGTGAAACCTCCTCCAGGCCAACTTGTTCAAAGATGTTGTGGGTATATGTCATTGAACCCAGTCACATGCTTTCATAAGGATGTCTCCAACCACATCATATGTACCACAGCCAGACCAAGCTGGCTAGCTTTCTAAGATGGGTATTTTGTCTCATGCACCCTCTGTAGCATCACACACAACAGCAGGTTGGTCACATGCACCCTTGAACTCACGTCAGGAGCCACAGAGATGCATATGTGCAGAAGGAAGCTTGTTTCTACAGTTCACTCAGATGTGATTTTCCCTTTCCTGTAACTGATCTGCTCTATGTTATCAGTCCCTCATCCCAATGGGTAACTAAGAAGAGAAACAAAACTAAAACATTATCAGTGTGTATTTCACAAACTACTTTGCTTTAAGTGACCTTTTAGAATATATCACCTAGCCTCTTTGTGGTATAAAGCTCAGTTGTTCAGATGTCCTTCAAACCCAGTTCCCTTAAAGGATGGTGTGTGGGAAGGTAGCCAGTATTCAGAGCCTTATGGTAACAAATTGGGGGGGGGGCAGGAAACTGGAACCTTCAGTTGAGTCATTTCACTCAAAAAATATTGATCAAGCACCTACTATGTTCCAGGCAGTGCTCCAGGTGCTGGATATACAGCAATGAACAAAAGAAAGCTTTTTGCCCACTGGCCTTCTGGATCTTACATTCTGCCAGATATGTGGCAGATAATAAATGGACATAATATGTGCTGTGTCAGGAAGATAGGGATATGGAGGGTCAGAGGCAGGCGAAAGGAAATCGTGCAGGCGGGGCAGTTGTTATCCCATAAAGGGAAGGCCTTATTAATAAGATGATTTTAGAAGCAGAGTCCTGGAGACAGCGAGGGACCAATTCTGGGAAGGCAAGGGTGGGCATCATGTATTGGAGAAGTGTAGGGCATCCTGGATGGCTGGACTAAATGCACAGGCAGCCCGATCGTGGTGCATCTGGTGGACAGGGGTAAAGAGTTTTGCTTTTACCCTGAACGAGATGAGAAGCCTTTGGAGGATCTGGAACAGGGAAGCAGCTTACATGTTTAGAGCTGCACCCGCGGCTGTCGTGTGCAGAGCAGACGGGAAGCAAGAGTGGGTAAGGCGGGCGCGTTAGGGGGTGACTGCAAAACCCCTGGTGAGGAGGGTTGAGGGTGCTGGAGAGCAGAATAGTAGCACCAGCGGGACTTACCAATGGCTCAAGGAAGAGCTAGGACTGGACACACATAGTTGAGGTCTGTAGTGTACAAAAATGCTTAAAGCCATGACATTGGACAGTATCACTGAGGGAGTTGAGAACAGAAAGAATGCCAGAGTTTAGAGATAAAGAGGAATCTGCAAAGGGGACTTGGAAAGAGTCCAGTGACAGCCATTTGCCTAGTCTCAATGTCCTGCCATGGCCATGTCGTCCTCCAACCCCCAGCTCTGTGTGCCCCCAGCACTCTCCCTTCCTTTTTCTCAGCGAGGTGAAAACCCCAGATGCTGTGCTCTTCCTGGTCTGGCCACGGGGGGCCAGAGTACTGCCTCTGACCCCTTCATCTGGCTACCTCCTCAGCCAATGCCTGGCAACTGCTCTTTTGTCATCTTGCATAGATGGGATTTCAGCTGGGAACTGACAGTGTCCTCTAAGATGTGCCCAGGCACCTGTGCCACAGGCCCTGGCGACAAAAGCCCTTCACTTTAATATTCTCAGGTTCCTCCATAACTACCTGTTTCTCTACTGTTTCTCTCCCCGTCCTCCACCTACACACATATATATACACGCACACAAGCGCATATGCATGCACACGCACACATCAGGGTCCTGTCCCTAAGAAGGGGTGACAAGAACCTATATGACCTCAGGTCCTAGCTCAATCTCTTCTGGCCCTCCATACCCTCCTTTTAAGCATCCACTGGATAGGTCTTCTCTCTGATGTGGACCTTCCTTTTCTAAAACCTACCCATCCACCAACTAGGCATGGCTCTCCATAAATCAGAGGAGGAGTTTGAGAATTTAGAAATCCCTATTGTCTTTCTGCAGTGCCTAGCTTCCAAGTCCAAGCTCTTGATTAAGAGAGATTTAATGCCCAAAGGTATCAGTTGCCCCTTATCTCTTCCCACCTTCTCCCTCCCCGGGGCAGTAAACACTTTCAGACTTGGGGTCGGAAATAAATCTGAAAGTAATAAGGTTTAAAGGAGAAACAAAAATAAGTCGTTTTTAATATTTTCAAAATATGATTCCATTCTCAACTCAACCATCTACCACTCAGACACGATTTTTAAACATTTTTAACGTGCAAGTTCCCCACCTCACCCCCACTTGAACTTGGAGTCACGTGCAGAGACAGGCACAGAATGTTTAGCTGTATGGGCAGCAGAGGAAAGCACAGGGGGAGTTGCTACTGAGCCCAGCGAAGATTTAGCACATTGATTTCCCCCCCTTTATTTTCTCTCGGCACTGTGGTTTGTGATTGAGTGGGGAGGTTGGGGAGGACAGCCAAAGCTTTTAAAGGTGCCAATACTTTAGCAAGAAATAAGGAATAGTGGCTGTTAAAAGAGCCTAGATTCTCCACTCTACCCTCCCGTGCCTCATTTTTCTTTTCCTCTTTCTACTTTCTTAGATGACCCTGCCTGTCAGTGAGGTGACTAACAGCTTTGGTGAAAGGAGAGGAGAGGGAGGGTTTGGGGGAGGGCTCAGAGCGGGAGTCGGGAGTCATGGGTCCTGCTTTCGACCGGTTATCCCACCTTGAGCCGGTCACTGCCCAGCCCCTCGGTTCTGCTCTTCCTTCCTCCACATGCTCTTTCATTGCTGCATCCATTGAATCTTTCAGGAGGGTCTACTGTGTGCCAGGCACTCTGCGTGCCACTGGGACAAAGCGGACATGGGCCCTGCCCTCAGAGAGCTTACACTTGAGGAAGGCAGCAACCAAGAGAATGGCAAGAAATAAATATGATGTGACAACAGGTAATGAAAAGTGCCGCAAAGGAAAATGACACCACACCATGAAAGAGAATCACCGGGCAGGGGCTTCCGACTTTAGACGGGAGTCAGGGACAGATTCTCTGAGAGGCGACGCTTAAATGGGGGCCGGAGGATGGCGTGAAATGGAGGCGAGACCCAGATCACCCCCACAGGAACAGGCCGCCAAGGAAAGCAAGAGATCATGACGAAAAGAGCTCAGGTGGACTCCTCAAACCCAGCAGAACAGGTTGGGGAGCGACTTGTACATTTTCTGTCATGCTTATTCATTAGCGTCAATCTGTTCAAGTCTGCTATTTTTTGGGGAAAAAAACTGAACTTTCTAAATTAAAAAAAAATCATGAACGATGCTATAATTAGGACCTAAAATACTTCTTAAAACAAAAGTCAGAAAGCACAGATACTTGTGAAATTAACTCTCTTCCTCGTTTTCAGGGAAAAGAACAGAACAAAACAGACTAAGTCCCTCTTCTCATGAAGATTATCTGTGGCCTGAGTGAGACAGTCAACAAACACATCAATAGGCAATGGGTCTGTTTGCCTTCGGTGATGAAGAAATAAAGAAGAGAAATAAGGCAGAGAGAGGGGACAGAGACCGACTCATGGGGGTCAGGGTTCCTACATTATAAACAGATGAAGATTATATTTGAACAGAGACCTGAAGGACAGAAGAGGAAGAGTATTTCAGGCAGAGGGAACGGAAGATATTAAGGCTCTGAGGTGGCGGGGTGTTTGGTGCGTTCTAGAAACAGGAAGCTGGCATGCCCAGAATAGACTGAGAGGTGCCTTAGTCTGCAAACTCCCTGAGACAAAAATATGGGTCAAGTGGTTTATTCTGGAGGTGATCTGATGAAGCACTAAGAGAGAATGGGGAAGTGAACGAGGGAAGAAAGGCAAGCCAATAAACAGGACATGAATGAGTGGGTTACCACTGTGGGCTACTGAGATTCACCCCTGCTAGGGACCTCTGGGACTGTAAGGAATATGCTTCAGAACTACCCCAGTGAGCAGTCAGCAAGCTGGGTATGTATCCAATTCCTGTCTCACTGACGAAGATGGCTTCTGGAACCTGCTCCTGAGGCCATACAGTACCTCCAGGCGGATGTAAGAAGGCCACTGGAGCACAAGACAGTGTCTGCGGTAACCTCTGGGCCACCCTGGGGATGTGGGCAGGGCACTGGCAGTATCTGCTAGAGGGAACGGCATGATGAGATCAGAGAGGAGGTGGGGGCCCAGATCGCATAGGCCTGGTAGACCACGATAAGAACTTTAAATTTTATTTTCATCACGATGGCAAGCATTTGGAGAGTTCAAGCAACATTATCTGCTTTCCTTTCCATTTTTAAAGAAAAACCTGACGAATGTAGGAAAAACAAACACGAGGGGAGCAAGGATGGATGCAAGGAGACCAGTTAGAAGGCCTTTGCAATAACGTAGGCAAGATGTGGTGACAGTTGGATACAGGGTGGTAACAGCCTGATGGTAAGAGGTCGCTGATCTCTCCGTGGATGTCGCAGGTGAAGCGCACAGAATCTGCTAACGGATTAATAGTGGAGCATGAGAGAAAGAGGACAGTGAAAACTACGGCTTCTGGCCTGAGAAATGGGGAAAAGAGAACGGACACTGATAGAGATGGGGTGGGCTTGGGGAAGAACTTTGGTCCTGCTATGTTTGGAATGCCTCCGAGTGGAAGATACCCGAGCAAAGATGTGGATTAGGCAAGATGTCCACTTGGAACTTAACTCGTGCCTACCTGACCCACAGCGTGGGCCAATTAATTCCCTCCTGGCCAGCCCAGAGTCTTCTCATTCCTGGCATGAAACTGCATGAAGGGGGCTCAGTTGGTTAAGTGTCCAACTCTTGATTTTGGCTCAGGTCATGGCCCCAGGGTCATATGATTGAGCCCCACATTGGGCTCCGTGGTAGGCACGGAACCTGCCTGGGATTCTTTCTCCCTTAGCCCCTCCCCACCCCCCACCCCCAGTTGTTTTTTTTTTTATCTGGGCCCTTCCATCGTCACCCTACACTTCTGAATTGGTACCATTATTTTTTCCTCCGTTCTCATACTCCTTTCTCTACCCCTAAACAAAAGATGAACAGGTGACTAGGAAGTAAGTAGCCTATGCTTGGCGAATGACCGTTTTAATGCCTCCCTCCCCCTTACTTCCATTGGTTCCTTTCCAGTATCTCCTAAGCTACAGCAGAAATGCTAGCCTAAGATGTACCACAGCTTCAATAAATACCTCTCATGGCTTTGGTCCACTTCCGGCTAACCCAACAAGTCTCTGAGGACAAGGTTTCTCACGTGCAAGTACCTGTACGAGCATCTTCGTATGGGAAGAGAGCGTTCGGAACAGTGCGAACAAGTTATTTTTCCCTGGAAAGATACACTCATGCTATCTTAGGAAATAAGCAATCTTTAAAGCTCAATGTTTTAACATAATACACGTTTACTTCTTTGCCCACATCACAGTCCATTGTTGGTCAGGCATCTCTCCTGGTGGTGACTCAAAGGTCCAGGATCCTCCATTGTATGTCTCCTGTTGCAGAGTCCTTCACTTCCAGCACTTGGGACATTTTACGGCCAGGTCTGGAAGCGGCATATGTCACTTCTGCAGACATTCTGTTAGCTAGCATTAAATCACACGGTTCCATCTATGGGCAGGTGAGGCTGAGTCATACAGTCTCCTTACGTGTCCACGGAGAAGTTGCAGGATTGGCGAGCATCTAGCCCGTCCCTGACACAAAAGGCTTATCCCTTCCAGTAAATTAATACATTGCCACTCTGGTTTTGTCCTTATTCTCTTGCCACTGGTATGGGTGAATCTACTTTGCAATGAGTGATAGCTCCCAGTGAACCAAAAAGATCAAGTTCCTGAATCTGCAAAGTTGAGGACCAAACAATGCTGACCCCGAAGTGCAGTCAACCCACGAAGTTCCTCCAACCACATCTCATCTGGAACACTGCCTACCGGAGTCACCAGGGAAGGACCAAGTACATTACCTGTGCTCTGTATAATATGCCAATGAAGTGTGTCCTAAATTTCCTTATTTCTAGCATCTCATCCTAATTCCCCAGTTGAGCTAGGTTTCACTGCTGTCACGTGCTACCCATGGCTAGGGAGGTAGCAGAGGGAGTGATTCAAGAAAGAACAAAGAAAAGAAAGAGAGGGGAAGGCTATGCAGAGAAGATAAATGACAGAAAAGCCTGTGAATGACAGAAAAGAAGAGGCGCCAGAGGTGAAAGTCACACAGGAGAGAAAGGGGTGGGAGAGCAAAACAGCCAAAGGGCGAGAGCTTGGGAGAGGTGAAACTAAGGTGAGGGGGTGGGGTGGGGTTGGGTGGGATGGGGAGGAGAGCTGGCTGCGTAGAAAGGTGCCAAGGTGCCAGCGTGCTTTTAGGAGACCCGGGGCGCAGCCTGGGAAGGGTGCGGAGCTGTTACTACTCAGGCGCATACAGCTCCTTGGGCGCCCTGGTGCCCGAGCGCCCCCCATTGGGGGAGCTGAACGGCCTGGTCCACCAGCCCGGGAGCAGGCAGAGCAGGGGAGGGGAGGCTGGACAGGCTGGGAAGGAGGGGGAGCAGAGACTCCTGCGAGGGCCGGGCAAACTGCCCGTGCAGGAAAGATCAAGCAAGCCCCTTTGTGCTGGGCACATGAGGTTTTTAGCCCCTGAAGACACTCTTAGCTCCCACTTTTCAGTCTCGGTTGGGAATAAACACACTGGCCCACCAAGAGAGGACGGGAGCGAGGCTGGTGTGCCTCGTTCCCATGAGAGCTGCTCCCACGCCCTGCAGGCAGCAACTGGACCTACCTGGGCACACCTGGCAGCACCTGCCGCTGTTCTCCCGCAGCGCTGGCTGCCTCCTGGACTTTGTCCTGGATTTTGTTCCACGGCGCTGGAGAATCCCGGTCTGGGAACAGGAGGCCAAGAAGTGTGAGGTGGGGTGGAGCTGGCGGGGGTGGGGCAGTAATTTGGGTGCTCGGGAGAGAGCTCCTCCCAAGGAGCAGCGATGGCCAAGGAATCAGCCACAAAGGATCAAACCCTCTTTCTGGCTTTCTGCTCTGAACGTTAGCCTCCGTCGTGTGCTTGGCAGCATTTTTCAGATCGCTGGCTGTTAGCAGACGAGCATGTGCAGAAGAGGTTGAGCCGCTTAGGGGAAGCGCTGGAGGGTTGAGGAATCAAGTCCAGGCGCAGGTGGGGCGCGACAGGTCCTGAAGGTCACTCCCTTCGGGGCAACTTCCCACAGCGGGGCATCCTAAGGGCCTCCAACCTCCGGCGACCTTTCACTCTTCCACTCCATCACGTCTGCCTCGATTTTACTTTTTCTTTTGTTGGATCTTTTGTGTGTCTTCTCCCTTGTTTTTTTCATCAGTCTGGGCCACACCTGAAACTTCTGGAAGTTACTAAGTCTACGGGGCATTTAGTAATAGGTTATCCCCAAGGCCATCCCAGATGAAGGCTCTTTTCTCCAGGCACCTTGGGGAACTTTCTTCTCTTACCATCAAGCCTCCTCGCCGCCAAACTCCACCCAAGCCAGTCAGTTAAAATGCTTAATTTACTTTACAGCTGTTTAAAGTAATGGAAAGGAACAGCTGATGTTCATAGTGCAGTTTTAAAGTAATACATTTGGCACTAGGAGCCACATAGGGAAACCACATTATCGCTTCAGTTACATCTGAACCGTGGTATGTTCCTTTCACTCAACTATCTCCTTGGGGGTTGAATGCCCTTTCCAGGCACCCCCAGTTATCGTTCCGTCTTTGGTCCCTTTAGCCAGGTTCCCAGGATCTGGGGGAAGACCAGGTGTGATTGCTATCTCCCGGCTTGCACGCCTGCTTGCCTGCCTCTCCAAGGCTTCCAACCCAAGGCTCTGAAGTCCTCTGAAATCTCCAGGTCTGCCGAGCACCTTCTGGGCTCCGTTCTTACAGATCTGTTCTTCCTTTTAGTTCTCGCTATGCTTCTTCCTGTCCTTGCTCCCAGGGTTTCCTGGCCCTCCCTTCACTGGGATCCAGTTTGTTTTAGTGGCTCTCTAGCTTTCTGAAATAATTACACTAGAAAGTTCCCTTAGCTTGCCACAGCTCCAGCGCCTGGCCTTGGCAATACTGGTCTACCCTGGATGCCCATGTTACCTTGACCAATACGGCTCAGCAGGCTCCAGATGATGGCCAGTCCCAGCTGGGTTCTGCCTTACAAATAAACATTCATAAGAAGTTAAAGGCTTTTTGCTTTACAGGGGACACTGCTTCATTTCCAAGTGCAATCTCAGATTCTACTCAGGATACAGCCGTTGTGAGAGAAGATTGTGGAGCTAGGGTCCATAACTGGGATGTCTTTGAATCATAAAGCGGCTTCTGGACTCTCAGAGCTGTATTGGACCTTTGAGATCACCTAGTCCAGTGGTTTCCAGCAGAGACGGGGAAGACTGACAGAGGTGGATCATACCAGTGATAAGAGACAGTGTGCCCAAGCATCTGCAATGTACTGGGCAGGTCATCTGGAGAATGGCTCCAAGCCAGGCTGATCACCAGGATCACAGAGAAGCCGGACCACAGAGGCTGCCGTGGGGTGCAAGCTTCCCTTCTCTACTGGCTTTCTCTAAAGTGCTCATTTAATTTCTTGAAATTCTTTGTCCACTTGTTTTTGTGAAATTCTCTATCCCCTCTACCACTCCCTCAGTGGTTTTCTCCTGTTTGCATTCTCTATTTTCAAAGATTCTCTGCTTTTCCACCCACCGATTTGAGTCCCACACAAATGCCAGAAAATAGCATGGACATTTTCATCCCTTTATATTTGCCACATGCCTTCATTCCATTCTCATTCATGCTGTCTCCTCAAGAAAACATCTTGATCAGTTTCCCTTCTATCCTGTGCCCACTTGGCACACACAGACACGTCTATACTTATACACACATAACAGAATGTTTAATCCTGTCTTTCCTGAGGTCTACTTGTTTGCACTGAATCCCCAAAGGTAGAGAGCAATATAATAGATGTCATATCCCACAAGTCCTAGTGGGTGTTAGTTCACATGTAGGACACCTTACGAGATTAAGAAAACGAGTGTTTCCAGAGTTAGTCCATCCTGTGAAAGAGAAGGCCTTGGAGAACCAAGGAGGAGACTATTCCTTTGGAGAGAATGTTGATGCTTTGTCCTCCTCTCAAGTCAGCAGGGGTTGCTAGGGACTGCCCAGACAGCCTGGCGTGTTTCTGGGGCTAGTATATTGGGAACTAGTATATAATACATGGCTGAAGAATGTAAAAGCAAAAGGCTTGAGATGGCAGAAGAGGGGAAGGGGAGAGGAGGAGGGGGAGGAGGGTGGGGAGGAGGGGGAGAGAGGGAGAGGGAGAGAAGGAAAGAAGACAGGGAGAGGGGGAGAGGGAGACAAAGAGAGGGGAGAGGGTGAGAGAGAACTACCCTGGAAGCAATGTGCACTTGCACGAATAACTATAGAGCACTGATGTTTCCTGGTGGAAGAAGTGTGTGACATGCTAGAAGGAGATGGCCTGGAGCCATCTTCAAAGGGACCTGGCCCAGGAGCACTGCCTGGGAGGACAGACTGACCCAGCAGAAGGGTGGGCTCCTGAAGATGAGAGCCCGAGTGTTGGAGGCTTCAATGGCTTTTGGGAGGAGCCATCGCCTGGCTCATTGGAAGGGCACTGGGAGGTTCTGTTGGGGAATCTCAAGAGAAACCACAGTAGAAAGCCTGGAGTGAGGTAATGAGCTTTGAAATTCTACCAAGGCCAGAGACTGTACCTTTTCCCTAATCCCTTTCCCCACCCTCACCAGGGCCAGAAACAGCAGCTGGCTAATGGGGCAGAGAGAGTGGAGAAAAGACAGCAGCAGCCTTCCGCCATCCTGCCCCGGTCCTGTACTGCAGGCAGGAGAGCTGGAGGAGGAACCGAGCTCAAGGTGGAGTGCCTTATTATATGGACTGGACATATTGACTATGAAAAGAAATCAGTTCTTGTGATTGCAAGGACCAGGAAAATCTTAAGACCGGCCCACAATTTCCCCCAAGGCAAAAACTAGGCCACAGAGCAAAGGGGAACATGAGGAAGGAGTCCCTCTCGTTCAATATAATGAGCACACATATTCGTGCACACAGGTGATGGCAGCTGAGCAGGCAAGTATATAGCAAGACATTAATTGACCTGTAGTAAAAGCGATGGGGAGGAATGTGGACTTTGTATTTATTTTGACTTGGTCATTCCCACTGCGGTGTGTCTTAGGACTAGAGGGTGGGCTCGCACACCCAGCAGCCGTTGTGGAATCCTTGTTTCCTCCCAAGTAAATTTTCTGTTAGGCACTCTGCCATCCAATGAAGCAGGGTGGTGGGAAGGTGACTTGGCCATGTGTTCATAATCCAAACCACGAGGCTTTCTATAGAGTATTGAACAACATGCTTTTTTCTGCTCAGTTATACTTTTTGTATAAAAAATAGAAAACTTTAATAAAACCAGATCGGCATGGGGCGCCCGGGTGGCTCGGTCGGCTGAGTCTGACTTTAGCTCAGGTCATGATCTTGTGGCTGGTGAGTGTAAGCCCCACATCGGGCTCACTGCTGTCAGCCTGTCAGTGCAGAGCCCGCTTTGGATCCTCTGTCCCCCTCCTCCCACCCCTGCCCCGTTTACGCTCTTTCTCTCAAAAAATAAAAACATTTAAAAAAAAAAAAACCAGATCAGTGTGTTAGCAGAACGTAAGTTATTGCTTCAAATGGTGAATTTTCTTAAAAAAAATTTTTTTTAATGTTTATTTTATTTTTGAGAGAGAGAGAGAGAGAGACAGAACATGAGCAGGGGAGGGGCAGAGAGAGAGGGAGACACAGAATCTGAAGTAGGCTCCAGGCTCCAAGCCGGACGCTGGGCTCAACTTCACAAATCATAAGATCATGACCTGAGCCAAAGTCAGAAGCCTAGTCGACTGAGCCACCCAGGTGCCCCTAAATGGTGAATTTTCTTTAGGGGTATTTTCTTTCTAAGCCAGAGGCTCACATGTGCATAAGAACTATCTTAGGACCTTGCTAAGCAGGTTCCCAGGATCCCTATCTCAGTTGAAGAGAGATTGTATCAGGGCACCTGGGTGGCACAGTTAAGCCTCAGACTCAGTCTCATCATGGTCATCATGATCTCATGGTTTGTGAGTTCGAGCCCTGCATCGGGCCAGCTTGGATTCTGTCGCTCCTCTCTGCTCCTCCCAGACTTGTGCTCACTCTCTCTCAAAATAAAGAAATAAACTTACAGAAAAAAATTTTTTTAAACGAAAGATTGTCTTAATTAGTAGTGATCACAGGGCGACTCAGTCTCCCCCTTTGCTTTCTCCTGGACGGGATGGAAATAGTTTACTCTGAGTCTTTTAAAGCTTGAACGTTTCGGACGGCCTGAGGTTTTAGCAACTTTGCCAGGTATCCAACCCGCTGACATTCCTCTCGTGGAAAACTAGTAAATTAGTCCTAATTACCTGCCTTCTATTTGACTAGAATACGTACTTGCCCCTTGAGTGAGCCTGTTTCTTCAGGCGACCGAATGAACGGAATGGCCAGCTCACCTGTGGGCTCACAGTAGTACCCCGTTCAGAACGACTGTTCTGATCAATACCGAACAGCGCTGACGTTTACTCACGAAACGCTTTCCCGAGCAAAGATCACACGCTCAGGATTACATACCAGTCTGCTTCGGAGACATTTGCTTTCAAAGCTTGGGGTTTAAAAAAATCTAAGCCCGCCCTGTCCACCTAATTGAAATTTAACAAGATTTTAAAACAGATACAGTAATTTCTTCACACGCCTGGAGATAATCAGATAGAAACAGGTGTGACTAGAATAGCAAAAATCGGGAGGGAGGGAATCCATCTAGTCAAGGATTTAATCAGAAGCTCCAGTCAATGAACTTTCGGGTCCTTTTCCTCTAAGAATCTGCCCTTTGTTTTTCTCCATTAAATTTCTTCCTGGCTTTGGCCCATCATTCCAGCCTGTCGGCTTTGTCTTCTATCATATTAGCTATAACCTCCTCCCCACCCCCCGCCCAACCTTTACTTAGCGTCACTGTGCTAGCCCTGTGCGCGCATGATCTCATTTAATTCCCATAACCCGTTATAGGAAAGAACCGGTAGCTGCCAGCATGGGCTCTGGGGGCGAACGGCTTGGGTTTGAATCCTGACACTGGCACTTACTAGTTGTGGCCTCGGGAGCGTTTTCTGCTTGAAGATTCTCATTCGCAAGTGATGAGAGTAATAGCCCTACTCATGGGCTTGTGGCATTTTGTAGGGGACTCCACTGCTAAAACAGATAAGCCCTCAGATCTGAATGGCTTAACATAATGAAGGTTTACTTCACACATGTAATGGTCAATGCAGGGATCAATGGGCAGCCTTCCACGTGGACATTTAAGGGTCCGTGTCCCCTCTACTTTATGATTCTGCTAGTGGCTAGGTGGAGAGATAGGATTAGGGGAATGGGCCGAATGGGAGACGCGAGACTTATGGACCAGACCCAGAAGTGAGGCACATTCCACGGTACCCAGACCTAATCACACGGCTACTCTGACTGCAAGGCAGGCTGGGAAATGGGGTCCGTGTGTCCAGGAGGAAAAAGAATGAATTTGGTGTCTTCCATGGTTGTGATGATTAAATTTAAATCCCTTGGATCGGTACCAGTCACGTAGTAAGTGCTCAATAAATGATGGGTGATCATTACCACTTCTGTCGCCCTAGCTCTGGCTGTTCTCCTCATGTTGTCTTTCCAGAATGCCTGTGTCCCGATATCTTAACCTTTCACTCCAGAGCTTCCCCAGGTTTAGCCTGACCTTTGTGATGCTTGGGGGTTCTCCCTGAAAATCTTGGCAACCTTTGGGCATTAGGGCTGCTGTTTTGTGGACAACAAACCCAGCATTTTCTCTGAACCCAAAGGTCCCTGCAACCCCAGGGGGATGTGAGGGAGAGGTCAGCTGGGTCCAGACTGCCTCGTGCAGGCCTGCATGGCCGACCTGCTCCTGCATTCCTGTATGCTATTCCTGAGGGCTAAGGAGGCCGCTGCAGAAACCTTTGCATGAAAGCCTGTGATTCAGAGTTTGTCCCTGTGCCATCATCTAATCATTAATTGAGCAAGCAACTTGATCTCTCCACCTACTACCCTCAAAACACCCATAAACATAGTCTGAATGAAATGTTTGAGGATGGGGGGGTGGATGGAGTACAGAGTTTTTGAATGTAGAAGTGTAGAGCTTCAAGGTAGCTTAGTTGGTTAAGTGTCTGACTCTTGATTTCAGTTCAGGTCATGATCTCCCAGTTTCATGAGTTCAAGCCCCATGTTGGGCTCTGCGCAGACAGTGAAGAGCTTGCTTGGGATTCTCCCTCTCTCTGCCCCTCCCCTGCTTGCACTCTTCTGTTTCTCAAAAAATAAATAAATAATCAGAAGTAAAACACTTAAAAAATAACATAAAAAGAAGTGTAGAGTTTTATTTTCTAGCTTGGTGAGATATTTGGAATTTTCGTACCACAGCACAAGGTGAACTGCGACGTTTGTTTTACGGTTTACGTAGCAGATATAAGAAACTTTGAAAAATCAATCGTGCTCTTGTGAGCATAACAGCATGGTCAGGGCCAAACAGATCTGTATTTGAATTCTAGCCCTGCCTCTTTCCTGCCTTGTGACTGTGGGTAAGATACTTAATTACTCAAGCCTCAGCGTCTTCATCTGCTAAAGGACAACACCAGTACTTATGTCATAGAGGGGCTTTGCACAGCACTTGGCAACAGTGAACTCAGTAAATGGCAGTTATTTTTGTTATAATAATGATCTCCAGAACTTCCCATAATTCCTCCTCTGTACCATTGAGGGAGAGGCACACGTGTTCCTCCCCCTCCCCCACCAAAGCCACAAGTACCCTACCTACCTGGAGTTTTGAAGAATATTACTTGCAAGTTGTCTCTGGCATCCTAGTTCTGCATTTTTCCTTTATGGAGGCATCTATCTATCCACGTGATCTTCTTTGCACATTTAAGATGGAGGTACCCCAAACAGCTAATGTTTATTATCTAAACAGTTTGGTAGAAGCTGAGGGCTTCAGAAGATAAGTGTTTGTGGGGTAAGGGGTACTGATGGTGGGAGGTTCCCAGGGAAAGACCGGTTGAAGCTGGAGGAGAGAATCTTTTTTTAAAATGTTTTTAAATTTACTTCTGAGAGAGAGAGAGAGAGAGAGAGAGAGAGAGACAGAGAGAGAATGACCAGGGGATGGGCAGAAAGAGAGAGACAGACAGACAGAATCCCAAGCAGGCCCCACACTGTCAGCAGAGACACTAATGCGGGGCTTGAACTCACTAGCCACAGGATCATGACCTAAGCTTAAACCAAGGCCAGACGCTTAACTGACTGAGCCACCCAGGTGCCCCTGGAGGAGAGACTCTTAAATGCCATCCAGTCTCACTCCATCTACTTGTTAATTCTCATGATGGTTCAATTTGGCAAGAAGAGGTTCTCCTCTTAAAGACCCCTCTGAGGAGCTGATGATGTCATGGACTCTTGTCCTAGAAAAATGCATTTATAGCCATATGCACAAAGGTTTGCAATCAATTTCAGTGGGCTCAAGATACCCCTATGACCCATTTGTGGACCTCAGGTTAAGACATAGCCCTCATATGGCCTACTTCCTTATGTGGCTGAAAACAGCAACCTGAGGCTCGGGACGAGAACGGTACCATCAGATCCAAGGGCTCGTGGCACTGCCCACGATGGGCATGACATTGGAGGCAGGGAGGCCAATTAGACCCTTCCAACAGATGATGAATCTGATTTCAGGCAGAGAGGGGGGAAAGGAGGGAGCCCACTCAGGTTGAATAATAAAAGAAGATTCCATCACTCACCCCAGTGGTTGAGCAGTGATGAGGGAGAAGGAGGGTCTAAGGATGACTCCCAGTTTTCCAGCTTAGATAACAAACTGGTGCCATTCTTTGGGGGTAGTAAATATGGGAAGGAAAGGATGATGATGGCTTGTATAGTTTAGAAAATGATGAATCTAGCAGGGCTGTGAGCTATCTAGTGAGGATATCCCATAGATGGTTAAATCTGCATTAACAGCTCAGGAGACAGCTACAGACAGAGATAATGGAGTCAACATTACATCCAATCTATGTGACTAGATGAGAAATCACAAAAGAGGAGATGAGAGCCTACGTCAGAGTCCTGAGAAACACTGGCATGGAAAGCAACGTTTCCCAGACCCCAGGCATTTGTATATCCTAGTCCTTTCTCACCTGGACTATTGGTTTTCTCAGGCTTTTTCTCAATTCACCTCAACTTTGATTAATTTTTTATGAGATTATTTGAAAGAAAATGCATAATATAATATTATAAATGATATATATTTAAATGATATATATATATCATTTATATAATAAATGATAAAGTAATATCCCTTGCCACCAAAAGATAGTACTCCTTTTTTTTTTTAAGTTAGTACTCCTAAAAATAACTGCAAAAGGAAATCAAGAAAACCCTATTTCTACATTCTAGTTGGTGACTGTTGGCCAGAGAAGGCTCCAGGTCTGAGACTGCTCTTTTTTAATTTTAGAAAAGGAAAATGAGCAAGCCTTAGAAAAGTGTTAAAGACACACTAATTCCGAACAGAAACCTTTTCTTTGCTTCAATCAGAAGAACTGAAAGAGGATTAAGAGAGAATTTATTTTCTCACTATGCAACTCACATTTTATTTTGTGCTGAGGCAGGGCTGAAATCCAGAGGGAAAGATTTTACACAGTGTCCCCAGCCCTGGTTGTGGTCTTACAGCATCTAAAATTACCCCTTCTGCCACCAGTGGTTTGACTCCTTCACTTTGGGAATGAGGTCATGGGATATGGGGGTGGGGAGGCCCAGGAAGGGGAGTGGTCAGTGTCAGCAGCTTCAGAGAGGCCCAAGTCAGGACCGAAAGGCTCCCTGAACTTGGCAGCCAGGGGCCACCATGTCTTTGGTGGAGTGGATTTCATGGCACAGTGGGAGGCAGGGGTCAGAATACAGCAGCTAGAGAGTGAAGGGGAGGAATCACTTGGCTGTGAAGGGAAGGAAAGAGGTAAGGTGCCACTTGGGGTTCAAGGAGATGTTGTTTTGCTTCCTTTTGTAAAATATGGGAAATAATCTGAACTACTTTTAGGTACTTGGGAAGGAGATGGATGCAAGTCTGTGGATGCTGGAGAGAGGTGGTGATAGATGGAGCTAGGTTCTGGTTTGGGGGAAGAAGAGAAGGGTTCATTCAGATCAAGAGCACAGGGGGAGGGACTAACCCACAATAGGAGAACGGTCATCTTTTCTTAGTTTGAGGGTAAGAGGTAAGGGCGCGTTTAAGCTCAGGTAATTGCTTGCATGTTGTAAGAGTGGAAAGTGAGGAAGTTCATGTCTGGAACATGATTTTCCTGTCAAGCAGGGGCTGAGATTATTTCTGGGGGCTAAGGAAAAACTGAGTGCAGGCTTGAACTAATCCTCCAGTTTAAAGAGTGTATGAGGGTTCTATAGAGAACCAGAACCAATAAGGTGTATCTCTATTCTTCTGAGAGAGAGAGAGAGCTAGTGAGAGCGGGAGAGATTGTAAGGAATTCACTCACATGTTTGTGGAGGCTGGCAAGTCCAAAATCTGCAGGATAGACCTGCAGGCTGGAGACCCACGGAAATGTTAACCTTGCAGCTCAATTCCAAGGCAGTCTAAGGCAGAATTCCATCTTCCTTCTGGGGACCTCACTCTGCTTTCTATTTAGGTCTTTAACTGATTGGATGAGGCCCACCCATCATGGAGGATAATCTGCTTTACTCAGGTTAGGAGAAAAAATACCTTCACAGCAATCTCCAGACTGGATGTTTGACCAAATATCTGGGTGGCCAAATCACGCTGATGCATAAAACTAACCATGGTAAAGAGTATTAATGACCTGGTTTATATCAATAGCAAAACAAGACATGATGTAGATAAAGACTATAGAATGTGGAAAGAATCATCCGGATTCTAGGAAATTCCAAGTGGAATTAGGAGCTCTTTGGACCACAGGGATTCTAATGAAGCCAGAGCAAATGAAGACAAAAGGGAAGAGCTGTGGGGGACGATCCACTATGGAGAGTTATCATCTCAGCATAGAAAGATAGATACAATGAAAAAGAAGCTTCTAGATGCAAATTTTGATTCTGAAGCCCCAGTCAATAACTTCTGGGGACCCTCCCACCATGCAAACAGCAGGGCACAGGTATTTCCAAGATAACACACTATAGAAGCTATCTTTTCTCCTCTCCTCTCCTCTCCTCTCCTGTCCTGTCCTCTCCTCTCCTCTTCCCTCCCCTCCCCTCCCCTCCCCTCCTCTCCTTTGTTAGAAACACACAGAGAGAGAGAGGGAGTGGGGAAGGGTCAGAGAGAGAGGGAGAGAGGGAATCCCAAACAGGCTTCATGCTGGGGGGGGGGGGGAGGAGGCTGACACAGGGCTGGATCCCACAACCATGAGATCATGACCTGACCCAAAATCAAGAGTCAGACATTCAACAACTGAGCCACCCAGGTGTCCTTACTACCTCTATTTTTAACAGGGTCAAAGCCATATACACTTACCTCACTGAGATCAGTATGATTATTTATTTTCAAGGCCACCTTTTCTCAGTGTCATAGAATTTCCGGCCCAGCCTATTTTTCCTTCACTCACAAGCCTGAGGTCTTTTCATATCCATCATGTCCTTGGCAAGAATCCTTGGAGAGTGGCCTGGGACATACCTAGTGGTAAAGCCACCTGCTCTGGGTTGAGGGTGGATCTATTCTGGTCATAGGCTTTGTGATCTGGACAAAGGAATTGAGTGTGTGCCTGTCGAATTGTAAGGCAATACTAAATTTGGCAGGCCAGCTGAATTCTACCAGAAAATCATGCAAAATAAGGTTTAGCAATTAGGAAAAAATTGGCCCACAGGAAAAGACAATTGGATAAAATTCAGCAGGACTTCAGGGCCATAGAACTCTAAGACTGCAGCTAGCTATGTGGGCCTTGTAGCACAGGGCCCAATCCTCAGATCTAAGAGGGAGCTGTGTCACATCAAAGAGTCTTGGAGCCAAAGTGACCCTTGAGGAGAAGCCATCTCCTTGCTTTATAAGCATTAGAAACAACAAAACAACAACAACAACACAGGTTTTTTCCAGCTTCAAAAAGTTATGGTTCTCAAAGTTCACTTCCTCTGAGCTTTCATGATCCTCTTCCTGATCCTTCTAACCAGAATTACTCACATCTGCCCCTCCGATGCTCTCCACTCTGTAGTGTTTCCTTCATATGCCTTTGATTCTCTTCGAGATTGTCAGCACCTTGACAATAGGACCACACTGTGTGTGTCTGTTTACGAGGATTTCTGAGGATTATTATAGTGCCTGGCACATAATTAATGATCAATAAATTTTGGTTAAATAGTAATAAAAAGAAATCCCATTTTTTTCATGTGTTATGGTTATTCTCATCCAAGACACTCTCGTCTATGCAGAGCCTAATTCAGTGACTCTCTTAAAACTGTAAAGGTCAAATATTTAACATGGTTCACCAGATCTTTGACCAACATAAAATGTAGGGTGAAAAAATCCTTCATGCCTGGACATTTTACTTCTGGTAAAAGAATCTGAAAACTGCATTGGCTTAGTTTTAACCCTACATCACATTAAGCTTGTGGCCAACTGAAATAGTAAGATGTTTTCATGTGGATATCTGCCAAGCCTCATCGCCTCCATTCTGCGTGTGTGCAACTGATCTTGAACCCAAAATGTAGGACTTTGTATTTTTCGTTTCAGCTCAAGGTTAAATCCTATCAAAATCACTTTGAATTTGATGCTGTCAATGACTACATTAGCAATCCTTCCTGGCTTCAGGTCACTGGCAAATTTGACACGCATATCTTTTTTGTTCTTCCCAACAACGATGTTAGAAGAATTGAGACTAAGACAGAAGCTCCAGTAGTAACTACCCACCACTCCATGTCGACCCAGAGCCATTCATAAAACTTATGGGTAATCAGGGGCACCTGAGTGGCTCAGTTGGTTAAGCGTTTGACTCTTGGTTTCGGCTCTGGTCATGATCTCACAGTTTCATGAGTTTGAGCCCCACATCGGGCTCTGTGTTGGCAGCTCGGAGCCTGCTTGGGATTCTCTCTCTCTCTCTCTCTCTCTCTCTCTCTCTCTCTCCCTCTCTCTCTCCCTCTCTCTCTCCCTCTCTCTCTTCCCCTCCCCTGCTTGCATGGTCTCTATCCCTATCTCTCTAAAAATATATTAAAAAAAACTTACGGGTAATCAACCACAAACTGAAAATACACTGGAAAAGTCTGCATCCCTTATTTCTCCATCTTACCCACAAAGCTCTTATGGATGATGTTTCAAAAAGATTTTCTGAAGTACACACACACTTCATCGACAATAGCCCCTGAAATTTGCCAGCCAAGTTACCCATTAAAGAAACACACACACACACACACACACACACACACACACACACAGCTTGTATGGTACAACATCTCAGCATGCGGATGCTAGACCTGATGCCCCTGGCACTCTTCTAAACTTCACAGGCTTCTCCCCCTTTAAATAAATCTAACTTACTGATTATAGCCTGGCATTGACATCGAGCTGATTTTCCATGGTTGGGATCCCATATGATGGTTTATCCAATCTTATTTATCTCTTTCATGATTCCTCAAAAATTACCCACTGTGACTGTCAGATCATAGTACAACTTCTTGACACATCCCAAGACAAAGTTGTTTGAACTTTAAACAATATTTGTGGAGAGTGGTCTTCATAAGCACAAGGAAGCTATTCTTGACTCTTAAGTGGCAAGGATCTGCACTCACATCAATTATTGTTTCTTCTGATTTTTACCAAATTCTGTAGGATGAGGCAATGGAATAGGCCTTTGTGACCCTGAACATCTACCACGATTAAACACAGCCACCTGCTGAGAATCTTCATCCCAGGGTGTTTTAAATCTTCTCCCTTGTGGATATGAAGAATCTATACATGTTAGTATTCTTCTGATCTTTTGATGCTGAACGTATGAAGGGCCTGAATGATACCTGTAGTACCAAGAGGCCAAGCTGATTGTCAAAAGATGCCAAGAACTGAGAAGAAGACCGTCCAGTCAGCTATGTTAGAATTTGAGATGAAAGCCACAGGGCAGGCTCACTTTTCCCTAATAATACCTCTGGTTGCTCTCATGAGTAGAAAGTGCCAGAACTGAGAGATAACTAAAATGTCCTGATGGGAGAAGCTTTCCTCTCACTCTTTTTTTTTTTTCTTTCAGAATGTAAGCTTTGGAAGTAGGTGGGATACACCCATGCTTTTGTTTCCATAATGTGTCAGACATAATGAGATCAACAAAATATCCTAAGATTTAGAGCATGAAGCCAGGCTTTGTCTTTTCCACCTGACTCTTGAACTCCAAAAAGCCTTATATGTTCAAAAAGGGGCCCAGTAACAAGCTTATTTTATGGGAGAGTATTGAAGTCTGAGTCTTTAAAAGGTAGCTTAGAGATGAAGGAGTCAAAGTGCATCCTTTTATAGGAAGGGAAACTGAAGTTCAAAGGGGTTCAATGGCTTGTCCAAGGTCATGCGGTTATTGAAAAATGGAGCCGGCCCCTGATCCCAGGGCTTTGTAGTGTGGGCCCCTTCACCATAACAGGTGCTGCCCCTTTTGTACATGGTGGTAGTTTGTCCACCACCCTTTATTTACTTCTACTCTTTCCAACTTGAAGATGTTTCTTTCTTCCTAGACAATAGTGAAAGAGAACATAGTTTGAAGAGTTCTGGCTTCTGCTAATCTCATGTTGTCTATGAGCGGGAATATGGAAGGTGGTAAATTTAGAGACAGAGAAGCCAGTAATGGAAAAGCAGGGCTGGGGGATGGGGGGGACAGATTAGGCACAGGTGCAACACAAAGAGACGACAGAGGTCATGGCTGACCACAGCGGGAGGGGTGCAGCAAGGGAGTGCCATTGCTGAAAAGCCAAAATGATACCAGGCTGTATTTATAGAAGGATGGCATGCAAAGTCCAGGAAGCAATCATTAGGCTACGATCTACATTAGTCAGCTCTCTATCGAAAATGATGCCCAGTTTGCCACACTTTGAAACGCAAGAGCCCGGAGCGGGGAACAAAGTGACAGGAAATCATTACTTAGAGTAAAATTAAAGAATCTGGATTGCTGAAGGGAACCTTTTCACTGATTCCACCCATTGTCTGATTGCTTGAACAGCCAGGAAGAATGATGCGGGGTGGGGGACACAGAGGAGGAATTCCAGCTGGAAATTTCCCTTCACGCTGCTGTCCTCTCAGCATAGAATTTTCGGTAGCACGTCTCTCTCCTCTCTTTCCAGTCAAGGTTAAGATCCCCTGCCTAAGGTCTCTTTCTGCAAAGACTTGAAAGCCCTGCGTAATCAATTCTTATCAATTAAGGATGGTTTCTCTACCTGTGCAGGGCTCTTACTAAGTTACCACCTGCACATGCTGGTTACAGGGGCTTCAAGAGCAAAGCAGCTGGGCAGACTCGGGCTCATGGCTGGACCCCCACACTGACCACAGCAGCACTGGTTCTCCACATGATGTCTGAACTTGTTTTCAGCCTGTACGTGAAATATTTTCTCATTCTGTCTTTAGTAGATCCCTGTAGGAGTCCACAACACCACCTTACTTCCATTCTTGAATGGCTCTTGAATGGCTTACATAATTGTACGTTGAGTCTGTTGGTAGAGACAGATCAACCTCAGAGACTCAAGGCTGACTTCCAGAAGGTAAAAACTGAGGATCCTTCTGATTTTAGACAAATCGGACGCAGTAATTCCATATTTTGAAGAAAGGCAGTAATGACTTTAAAACAGTTCTTCTCCTTCATGTCTTCTTTGACCTTCTTCTACAGAGGTTTTAAGCTTCATTTAATCTCTCCTGAAAAAAAGAAAGACGGAAAAGAAAAAAGACACCAAAGCAGAAAGAGCCTTGTAGGGGTCATGCACAGGTTCTTGCAGACCAAAAACGATAAGTGGACAAGTCCTGGGGCAGGCTTTTCCTATCTTGCCTCCAAAGAAATCCCTGGGGGGGAAACAGTAAGAGGACACTGCATCCCTCCTGCAGAGTGAGAATTCAGGAAGCCAAGTCCCTAGTGGCTGGCGGTAGCCAGATGGTCCTCATTTCTCCGGAGGAGCGTGAACTCTGCTTGCTCTTTCTGGTCCCAGAACTTAGGGACTCCTTTAGCGAGAGCTCTGGGGCACAAGGGGCCAACAAAGTGGGGAGCATAGCAGAAGAGTGGCTGAATCTTCAAGCATCTGCCACCAGAATTTCAGAAGACCAACTGTGTCGACACGAAGAGGCCATTAAAATTTGGAGGCACAATGGGGCGCCTGGGTGGCTCAGTCGGTTGAGCGTCCGACTTCAGCTCAGGTCACGATCTCACGGTTCGTGAGTTTGAGCCCCGCGTCAGGCTCTGGGCTGATGGCTCAGAGCCTGGAGCCTGCTTCCGATTCTGTGTCTCCCTCTCTCTCTGCCCCTCCCCCATTCATGCTCTGTCTCTCTCTGTCTCAAAAATAAATAAACATTAAAAAAAAATTAAAAAACAAATTTGGAGGCACAAGCTTTGCAATGAGGCAGACCTGGGATGGAACATCATCTCTGTCAGCTCCCCTCCCTCAGCCCAGGGTGAGCCTCAACTGCATCCAAAGATAATCCTACACACCTTCCAGAAACAGCTGGTCTCCTACAGGACCAAAGCACATGTCTAGTGTTTTTACTCAGTGCATTATCTTGCACATCTCTCTGTAGCAGCACTCAGATTGACCTTGGAGGTTTTAATGGCTGCATGGAACACCATGCATGAATATGGCCATATTCACTCTTGCCATTACCCAAGAAAGAATGTGAACTTGTTTACGGTTTTTGCTGTAGCGAACAATGCTGCAGTGGATGTCCTCATGTAAATATCTGTACATGAATGCAGCTGCAGGAAAATTACAAGAAATAGAATTGCTGTGTCTCCAAAATTTTGACACTGTTAAATTGGTCTCTAAAGAGCCTCCACTGATTTACCCACCCACTAATGGTGCCCAAGAACGCTTCTTTCTGAGAAGGCTCTGTGAAGGAGGGTCCGACCGGCATGTGGAGGAAGGAACTAAAAACGTCTTTTGTTATTCTTTGGCTCTCCAACAGAGCATTGTTGGTGCTATTTTGGGGGGTCCTTGGTGCTGACTCCACAGACAAGGAGAGCACAGTTGTGCTTTTCTCAAAGGGGACATCTGTCAGAAGCTGGGCTTATTTTTGGCAACTCAGTGACATGCTCCCTGCCTTTCCAGGGGATTCTTGGCTTCCCTCACCAATGACCCATTTGTGGCTGAATATTTAGCTGCTCTCTCAATCCTGATGTCTGTCCTGCAAATTATTTTGAGATTTGATGGGTTGGTTCCCAGCAGACACTGGATGTAAACCCCGAAGTCAGGATCTTCCGCTCCGTTATTTGTCTGGGAAGGTAGTACCTGGTTTAAACATGTTTTCAATTTTTATTATTTACTTAAAATTTTTTATTATGGGAAATAGCAGACACATATAAAAATAGAAAAAAAATAGTGTGAGGAATCCCTATATACCCAGAACCTAGCTTCAATGGTCCACTCATGATCCGTCTTGTTTATCTGTACCCATGCTAATTCCTCACCTCCTGTATTGTTTTGTAGCAGATTCCAGACATCTTGTCATTTCAGCCATAACTGTTTCAAGGTCTGCCTACAAATTTCAGGTCTTTTTAGAAAGACACAGTCACATTACCATGAACACACCTAAGATAGTTCACAGTGATTTTTGAACATACACAAATAATCCGGTCAGTGTTCAAATTTGTTCCAATTGTCTCCTAAAATGATTTAAACATGATTTTTTTAAATGCTAGAAAAGCAATGTTCAGGGCCAGGAGAACTGAGTTTGAGTCCCAGGTTTGCCCCTCTCTCTTTGAGTGACTCTCGTTAATTCCCGAGTCCCCTTTGCCTCATTTTTTTTTTTTTAGAATATGGGCATTGGAAAAGACCCATGAATCTAAACACTCTCAGATGATGCTAACGAAGAAAGGAAAAGAGCAGGAAAAAACCCACTGCACTAGCTGAAAGTAGAGTCAAGTTCTAATTTCTATATAATGGTGACCAGATCAATAAATGTCTCCAAAAGTCAATACAAGTTACAAAATCTGTCTCCCCTTCTCCCTGTGGAAGAGAGATGTTAGGGTCAAGGGATCCTTATCTTCTCCTCTTGGCAGATAAGTGCTTTTCAAAATGAAGTAGATACACTTTGTAGTAGATATACTATGAGCTGCTTTCATTTTAAAGCACATCGTCTTAATATAGTATTTGTTTAAATTTTTTTTAACGTTTTTTATTTATTTTTGAGACAGAGAGAGACAGAGCATGAACGGGGGAGGGGCAGGGAGAGAGGGAGACACAGAATCTGAAGCAGGCTCCAGGCTCTGAGCCATCAGCCCAGAGCCCGATGCGGGGCTCGAACTCACAGACCGTGAGATCGTGACCTGAGCTGAAGTCGGACGCTTAACCGACTGAGCCACCCAGGCGCCCCATAGTATTTGTTTAAAACCCACAGATACTCTGTTAGCATATCCTCATGTTAGTTAGGAGACTGGAAAGAGGGCTGGGGGAAAGGAAGAAAGAAGAAAGACTTGTCAGTGATTCTGGAAGTCAGGCAATGCCATTGGTGGCTCCGTTGTCACATGAGATAATGTATGCATGCATAAATTATAAAGTGCCATAAAATTGTTATTAGACAAATGAGGATCTCCAGATGATCCTAAATCATGCCTACTGTTTTCCCCATTGAATTTCTATTAGCAGCAGATTTCTCTTCTAAAGAAAAAAAAAAAAAACACATATTCCCTAGAAAATCTAGAAGACAAGGAGAAGGAAGCGGAAATAGCCAAATAAAGACATATTGGCAGGAAATTGAAAATACTGCCAAAAACTCTTGAAAGACTTTTTTAAAAAAAGACCATTGCAAATACCTTTTCCTTGTTCTGTGTGTAGGTGGGAGCACGGGAGGCGGTGAGCTAGGAGTGTAAAGGGAGGGAGGGGAAAATGAACAAAAGAAGAATCTTCGTTTCTCGTGGTGGTTGGCGAAGACAGAATGGAGAACACCTTCCCGGGAGAGGTGGGTTACAGCTGCCAGAAGAGGCGTGAGTCTCTATCTTCTCAACGAATGGGATCCTTTAGCAGAAAAACAGCTAGGAGACCATGAGGGGTAGGCACCTTCACTCTCTCTCTCTCTCTTTAAAATGTTTATTTATTTTTGAGAGAGACAGAATGTGAGCAGGGGAGAGACAGACACACATACACACACACACAAAGAATCGGAAGCAGGCTGCAGGCTCTGAGATGTCAGCACAGAGCTCGATGTGGGGCTCGAACCCACAAACCGCAAGATCATAACCTGAGCCGAAGTCAGATGCTTAACCGACTGAGTCACCCCGGTGCCCCACTTTTTCTTTCTTTTGAAGACAAGAGTGCTCAGGGTTTGAAGAGACTGATTTTTGTTAAGTTTATTTAGAGAGAGAGAGAGAGAGAGAGAAGGGGGGGGAGCGCACAAGCAGGGGAGGGGCAGAGAGAGAGGGAGAGAGAGAGTCCCAAGCAGGCTGTCAGTGCAGAACCCGACAGGGGGCTCAAACCCACGAACCACGAGATCATGACTGAGCCACCCAGGCGCCCCTGAACAGACTGGATTTCTGCTGTTTGAACATCTGCAGGGCACAATCCCTGACCTTTATCTGAACGCAAGTGCTCACACATGCAGACGTGATACTTTCTCCCCCCAAATATACAGAAGACTCTAACAAGCCGCCCCTCTGTTCAAAGAGCAACGGTGACAGTCAGCTGCTTCCTGACATGTCAGGGGATGGGAGAGAGAGAGAGAGAGAGAGAGAGAGAGAGAGAGAGAGAGAGCAGGGGTGGGGGTCTTCACGGGTACGACCCTGAGAACTCAGCCGGATGCTGTGGGTGGGCGCAGAACCCCCGTCCTCACTGGCCATGACCAGTCAGAGCAGCAAAGATGAAGATTCACAATTACCTTGGCAACCAGATAGCAGGCAAAACTGTCACTTGGCAATTCCCATAGACTCCCTGTCCCTTCCCCCCACACCCATCGTCTCCCACGGCAGCGCATACACTTTCCCCCTTGAACGCGTCTCTAAGATCACAAGACTGTGTGTGAGGACGCGAAGGGGGAAGGGGAAGACAGATCCGAGACAGACGTGGGGAAAGAGAGACCATTTTTTAAGCCCAGGTGGGAGGTCCTGGTTTTTATGACCTCCTCCCACTGGTGACAGGACACAGACGAATGGGGGACAGAGGGAAAAGGAAGAGGGGGTAAGCAGAAAAGCTGGAATAACAGGCGGTTCGTTTGTTCATTGTTTCCAGAAATCACGAAAATGGAACAAAGGCAGGGGGGGAAGCAGAATGCATTTGCTCCCCTGTTCGATTCCCTCCGTCCCTCCCTTCTTTCTGGAAGTCCTATTATGGAAACCCGCCTTCAGCGGTCTGTGCCCACCGGGGTCCTGCCCGGTGGCTGCTGGCTTTGGACTCACGGGCCTGCCGCATGCAGTTCAGACAGACCAGTCTCTGCTCCCTTGGAGCCTGCAGTGGGGATGCCAAAGTCCAAGTGGGCAGACAAACAAAATCACTGGAAATTAGAACAGTGGTGCCAACCCAACAAGGACTGGGCACAGAGCAAGGGCTTGAGTGCAAAACTAACAGGAAAGGGCTTACTTTTGGTTTCCTTGGGTTTTTTTTTTAATTTTATTTATTTTGAGAGAGAGAGAGAGAGAGAGGAAGCTCGTGAAAGTGGGGGAGGGACAGAGAGAGAGGGAAAAAGGGAGAGAGAGAGAGAAAGAGAGAGAGAGAGAGAGAGAGAATCTCAAGCAGGCTCCAGGCTCTCAGCACAGAGCCCGATGCGGGGCTCGAACTCACCAACTGCGACATGGTGACCTGAGCCAAAACCAAGAGTCAGATGCTTAACTGACTGAGGCACCCAGGCACCCCTGTTTGTAGATTTAGTCTCTTAATTCATTCATCATTGCTTTTATTACTTCCTTTGATTCTTTAAACTTTCCATTCTGGAATATTCTTAGGCAGAAGAGTTGAGTTCTTATCCACACCTCCCCAAGCTTCCTGTAACGTTCTTAACAATTTTATTGAACTGTAACTGATGGAGAACGGCACACATTTAACTCACGATTTCATGGGTTTGGACACAGGCAAACTCCCCGTCATACCTTTACCACAGCAAAGGGAGCGGGCACATCAGTACCTCCCAGAATTTCCTTGTGTCTTTCGCGCGCGCGCGTGTGTGTGTGTGTGTGTGTGTGTGTGTGTGTGTAAGAACACTTAACGTGAGATCTACTTTCTTAACAAATGGGTTTTGGAGTGTACAATTTCACACTGTTAACTACAGGCACTTTATGGTACAACAGGTTTTGCCAACTTCCTCGTCTTGTAGGACTGCAACTTTGTAGCCATTGGATAGCAACTCCCCGTTTCCTCCACCCTCCAGCCCCTGCAGCCACCCCCGTGTTCTCTGCTACTAGGGGTCTGATCCTTCAGAAACATCACAAGAGTGGAATCATGCAGTGATGGTCCAGTACAGCATCATGTCCTTCAGGTTCATCCCTGTGATTGCAAATGGCAGGATTTCCTTCTTTATAAGACAGAATAATAATATTCCTTCGTATTTTTTCATCCACTCATCCATCTTTGGACACTTGGGTTGTTTCCGCGTCTTGGCTACTGCGAATGGTGTTGCAATGAATATGGGGGCGCAGATGCTACAACTTAGCAGATGTGGTAGGAGCAAGACTAAGAAGAAAGGACTCTTTTGATTAGGAGACAAGGGAAGAATTCTGTCATTTAGGCCAAGATCTGAAGCCTTGGTATTGTACCACACACAGGGCCACTGTAAATGTTGTCCAGGTTGTACACTGCACAAATCTAGAGGGTGCTATTTGCGTTATGATCTATTTTGTACAAAAATATGCAGAAACCCTGAATCCACATTCAACCTCCTACACCCTAGTTGTTCTTCTCAGCTGCTTTTTCCCATCTCCTAGCTATGTATTCAGACTTACTTCTGGTCTACTGGTAGGGCTCAGTGGTGTGTGTGTGTGGAGAGAGCGAGAAGGAAGGGGAGGGAGAGAGGGAGAGAGAGAGAGAGAGAGAGAGAGAGAGAGAGAGAGGTATCGGAGGGAAGAAGGGAGGAGAAATGAGGGACATAACAGGGCAAGATAGAATATTCTGTATATAATCCTTCAAAAGGCTAACAACGGGCAAAGCAACATTTTAAGTTCTGATAGTTCTAGTAAGAAAATCCGTTAAATTATGGAGAAGAAGAACCAGCAGCCTAGCGATTGGCAGAACATCTGTGCTGATTATTAGGAGATAAAAGGAGGCAAAATTTAAAGCGAAGCTTCACTGTCATGCACTTGAAGGCAAATATGAAGGACTGAAAACGGAGGTCGACTTCCAGATCTAGTCTGGCACGGGTGCTTGGAGTCTGGCCTCATTTCAAGCCAAAGCATTGTGATGTTGCAGGAGGAAGTTGATACGATGAAGGACTGAAGGTCGGAGCTTTAGTGCAAGGAAGAGCATGCTTCTGATTTTTATAAGCTGGAATATCATTTGTGCTGCATAACCAACATATTTACTGTAATTTTAAAAAATAACAGAAAGAAAGTATGTCAATATGTTACTGGTGATTATCTTCTTTGGGTGGTGGAACTCAGCAGATCCCCTCCTGCTTCTTGTCTCCTCCTCCTCCTCCTTCCGCCCCCTTCCCTCCTCTCCTCCCATTCCTTTGTGTGTGTGTGTGTGTGTGTGTGTGTGTGTGCATGTTCCTTATTTTCCCCAATGAAACTCTTTTTTTAAGGTAAGAATCATTTGGTTCTTTTAATTAAAGTTTTGGTGTGGCTAACATGGCATATCACATTTTTTCCTCTAAGATGGCAAAAAGCCATTGTGTATTTTAGTTTCAGAATATCCTTCAGTATCAGAGGAACTGCGTTATTCTAGAAGAAAATGCAGATGCCAGGATATGCAATATTCAACAAGATGAATCCACACTTGGCCTTCAAACTAGCTAAGGATAGATTTTATTTTTGCTTAGTCCTATATGAAGCTCATTCCTTCAACATTTAAAAGTTATATTAAAAGGCAGACCTCTAGGGGCTAGAAACCAAATTCTTAAGCTTGGATAACTAGAGTACTTTCTGAAGGCCATTTTGTTTTTATGACCATTTGGTGCAGAATTAATGAGAACTACTTTGCATAGACATCATTTATATTCTAAAGCAATACCTTTTGGGGATTCTTCCACTCACCTTGTAGATATAGATGATCAAAGCTGGGTTTTTTGTTGTTTTTTTTTTGTTGTTGTTGTTGTTCCCAACACATTCCTGTTCTAGTCTATGAACCTCAGAGATAATTATCTTTTCAGGCCTACAATTTTAGACACTTATCAGGTTATTAAAACCACCAATTATCATGGTAAACACCCAAGGAATTTGGAGACTGTTGGAAAGATTAAGAAAACCAACTGCAGTGATTCCTTTGGAGGGAAGGGGTACACAGAACAGAGAGAGCTCTGTGTCCTCATTGAACCCTTATATTTTTACGTCTTTTGAAATGTTTCTTGTTTCGTCTCAAATAGAGAGGACCCTTCTTGTGAACAAGATGCTGAGAAGGCGACTGATGACTACGTATAAAATTTTAGACAGGTCTTGATGTCCCCATGTGGTTTTAAGCCACGAAAATGATTTGTGATCTCCGAGGACACAATACTGGAATTAGAATCGCACTGTCTTCGGCAGAGGGCCGTGTGGTCTGGGATGGATAGTGAAGACCTTTGTTGGCCTGGGATCTTCAGTGTCAGGTGTGCTGACTCCATTTAAAAATACTTTTGAACACCCATCTCAGTGGTCTATTCTCAGTAGAGTGTGGGTAGGAGGAGACGGATGAAGAACTAATTTTCCCCGGGCCTCTGATCTATAGGAAAAGCAAACACAAGCAAGAACGGAGCCAAAGGTAGGTCCAGCTCCTAAGAGGTTGGGCTTCCGGGGAGATGAAGCATGAAGAGTGAGTCGTCAATATCACAGCGAGCAGAAGGTCTTATTTGGGTCCCACGGTTGTGGGAATGGTCACAGCGTGATGGAATAAAGCCGCGTGGATTCAACTTGGCACAGATTCTGTTGCCCCACCCCCACCCCCACATCGTTCCTCCTTCTACTGTATGTTTCTGAAATCTGACCCAAGGACAACGGTGCACATATGTCCCTGCAAGGCAGGTGGCTTCATTAAAGGCACACCCCCATCACCTCCATCCCCTTTCCCTGATTTTTCCCCAAAGAACTTACCATATTGACGTTTACCTAGTTTATCATCTATATCACTATATTTACTATATCATACCATCTGTCTCCCCCCTGCCCATGCTATACCATGAGCGGGCTCCGTGAGGGCAACCCTTTCCGTCTGTTTCATTCACTGCTCAATCATCGTGACCCAGGACAGTGCCTGACACGAAATTTGCACTTGAAAAACAGTCCACCGCTCCCCAGTGATCCTGACGCACTTTCGAATTTGAGGACAATGGTTACCGCCTCTTTCAGAACTGATCTGCTGTGCTTCTGAAGTGATTTTTCATTTTTATTTACCATATTTATGAATGGCTTTACCTTATAAGTAGCAGTATTTTTGTTTGTTTTTGCTTGTGGTTTTTGTTTCGCTTTGTTTTTTGCTTGTTTTTGTTTTTCCCGTAGATCAGAGGCCCGGGGGAAATTAGTTCTTCTGTCTTATATGGCACATTGCCAAAATTTAAGGAATAGTGTAGGGAAATAAGGGAGGAGAAGCTAAGGAGAACCACCCCTTCCCTGCCAAGGTAAAACCCCTCGTTCGAGGTAGACTCAGAGAACACAGATAAGACTGGTGTTAAGATGCAGGAGCTCTGTCCCCAACTGTAGCTTATCCTTCAACCCTTCTGCACCCGTCCCTGCCTAGGGAGAAGCTGAGGGCCAGGATGGGCATTATCATTCGGGTTCCTCACACCCCACAGGTGGGGCCCCTGGACCTGGGAAGGACAGTTGCTGTCTTTGCTCCGCACGGAACACCAGGGGAGTGGGATCTCAGGGCTCAACCAGGCATAGACAGGCCACTCCGGTCAGCTGTGGAGTGGGGGAAATTGTACCAATCTAATAGAATTAAAGATTAAATGAGAGAACACAAGAAAGTGTCCGGCAGAAAGTAAATTCTTCCCCCTCCCCCACACCATTTATTTTGAGAAAGAGAAACCAGGGGAGGGGCAGAAAGAAAGGGGAGAACCTTAAGCGGGCTCCAAGGTCAGCCCAGAGCCCGACGTGGGGCTCGATCACATGACCATGAGATCATGACCTGAACAGAAATAAAGAGTCAAACATTGAACCAACTGACCCACCCAGGTGCCCCAAAAGTAAATTCTTAACGAGTGGAGCATATGAGGGGACGCCTGGGTGGCTCCTTCAATTAAGCGTCCGACTTCAGCTCAGGTCATGATCTCACGGTTCACAGGTTCAAGTCCTGTGTCAGGCTCTGTGCTGACGGCTTAAAGCCTACAGCCTGCTTCAGATTCTGTGTCTCCTTCTCTCTCTGTCCCTCTCCTGCTTGCGCCGTCTCTGTCTCCAAAAAAAACCCCAAAACCAAAAAACAAAACATCAGACAAATGGAGCATACGACCATTGGCTGGTTCCAAGAGAGGCACATACATTACACTGCCTCTTCCTTCCGTGCCTTACAAATGGGTCTCACAGGCCTGGAGCAGCAAACTTGGTAGTTAGAAGAACATTTATTTGTTTAGCGAAAAGGAACAATTAAAAAAAAAAAATAACACCCTTGTTCCAAACCCCCATGATAAGAAGGGCTCTGAAGACATACACCGAAAACTCACCTTGAGGGGAGGGGTTCCTGAGGCAGGGCACAGAGAAAACCGAGAGGGGTCACTGTGGTCCTAGCCACTGGCCAGGAGGTAGAACTGGGGATCCCACGGCTCTAGGGGCTGCAGCCTGGCACGGGAAGGGTCAGGCCCCAGCCAGTGACGCCAACGGCTGCTCGTGGAGATGGGCCTCCCCACTTCCTCCACACAACAGGAGCCCCCATCAGCTTCACAGCGACGTTCTGCAGAAAACTCTCCATTACCCTCTTCCCCACGGCTCTGTCCTCACGTGTAGCCCCACAGTCCCACCTTCTGCTCAGGTCTCATTAGCCAGGGTGACTTCGCCAGGCTACTTAAAATTTGAACTGTTTAGTAATAAGTACATACATAGTACCTACTGTGTGTCAAGCTCCGTTTTAAGCACATGGCAAGTATTAACCCATTTTACCCTCACACAAAAAGGTACAAGGTAGGTATTGGTACCACCCTCATCTGTTGAGGGGGAAACTGATGCTAAATATCCTGCCTGAGGCTATATCACTGGCAAGTGCTACCAAAGTTGAATGCGGGGCGGACTTTGTGCCATCTAGTTCACAAAGAGCACGAAAGAAGGGACATCAGGGCAATGGGCTTCTAATCCCCGTTCTTCAGATCTATTTGGTCTCACAGCCCAGGCTTTCTTAGGATGAGGCAAGGGCACACAAACGCCTCCCCTTCGGGCCACCCCAAGCCTGCCCTCCATGGTGGCCGAAAACCACATGGTGTGACACACACCTGCTCGGACACAGCTGCTATGGTGTCGGGGTAGCCCGACACCTGCTCATGGGGACACACAAAACCTAATTACTTGGCCCCGTTCCCCCAGTGCTTACCCCCCAAAAGCAGGGTGAAGCCCAGAAGGAAGGATCTTTCTTGGGATGTAGGTTAAAATACATAATACCTATTCCGATGTGGCTTGAAACCTCACCCTGGGACTAATTTTTTTTTTCGTTGTCCTTTGAAATCCTCCTGTGATCTCTATCCTAGATAAAAGATATTAACAGAAATGTTGAAAACAACTTTCCCATCACGTAGCGAGGTTCGCTGAACGCTCCAGACCAGTGTGTCCGAATCACCTGGAGGTCATGTTAAACTGCAGACTCTGATTCCGCGGATGTGGGGTTAGACTGAAGATTCGGCATGTCTAGCAAGATCTCGGGCGATGCCGGTAGAGTGACAAGGTTGTAGAGCGTTTCTGTCGGTCCTAGAAAAGGAAGAGGCCTCCACAAAGGGAAAGAGCCTTTCCAATACCAGATTTTCCTCCTCCCCTGAGTTAAAAATATTTCAAAGGATGATTTTATTGCACTAGCCGTATGCCTACGTAGGAGTTGTATGGACTAAACAGTGGTTGAATTTGGTAAGTGTGAGTTTGCACCTAAAGGATCAATGTTCGCCCTCTGTGGGATCGTGGGGTGGTGACTCCTGTGGGACTCTCACATCGCACAAATCTCCGTTTAGAAAGCCTTCCTAGAAAGGGAAGACGTGGGGCCTGCTTAAGAATGAGAGGGCAAAGTGCAGGCGTACGGGGTGACCGACAGGCACTGAGTGACCATCTGGGCCAGGCATCTCCTATGGGTCCCTCACTTTGTGGAGTGGTATGGGGGGTAGGTGTTGCAGGGCTCAGTTACGTACCTACGGGGACACAGGCTGAGGGGGGCAATGACACGACTTGTATGTAGAAGGACTTGAATTCAGATCGGCTCAAAGACTTGAGCTCCTGTGTTAACCTCCCCTGCCCCTCACCCCAGCCCCTTGTGAAGGGTGCATAGAGCTGTCTGCAGAGGCTGGATGGGAAGGGGACCAAGGCCAAAGAGCTTCAGTAAGTGACCCACAAAGGGCAGGACCGGGCTTGTCTGTAGATGGTCAAGGGGCAAGGGAAGGGATCTAGAAGACGTGGAGAGGAGCTGTGTTCACGTGGAGAGGAACCGTGTTCTGCTCGATGGAACGTATCACACAGCTTAGCGATAAAGGGCTGACACAGCAGGTCTGGGTTGCCCAAACCCCGCGCTTTCCAAAGAAGGAATATCCAGCTTGATGACTGTGTCTTGCCTTACCTGGTTTACCTTGGGCCGTGCTGGGAAGTCTACGCTACCATTGTGATTTACGGCGGAGGCTTTGTCCGTGGGGTGTCAGTTTGACTTCAGGAGGGGTTGGAAGCTGCTCACATGAGGCCAGCTGTATGAATGCTTGAGCCTACATGGCCGACCTCCCCCAACTCCCTGAACACGAAGGCTTGGGTGAGCTCCCTGGTTGGCAATTCTTCTGTCACACAGCATTGCTGGGAGAATTAAGTGCCATCTGTATAAAACCCCTGGGAGAGGACAACTGGATCTTGTGTCCGCTCTCTCCTGAACTCCGCCCCATGCGCCTTTTCCCTTTTTGTTTCCTTTCAGCGTTATAGACAATAACCCTGAGTGTAGCAGCTTTTCTGAGAGCCCATCTAGCAAATCGTTGAATCTGAGGGTGGACGTGGGGACCCCCAAGAACACTTACTTACAGAAGAATCGGACACCAGTATTGAGGGCCAACTTGAGTGAGCGGATGGGGGAAGACTTTAGTTTGGTTCAGGTCAGTCAGTATTTACTGAGCATTTACCTCACACGAGGCACTACTAGTCACCGGGATAAGAAGGCGAGTTAAGTCAGGATACCTGCTCTTCAAGACAACCCAGTTCCGGAGGAGATGGGAGAAAACACCAATTCCATCCGGAAGTGCTAGGTGCCATGAGAGAGACACAGCATGGTGCCATGGGGGTTCGGGGGAGGGCACTAGGCGAGCTGGACATTCAGGAAAGGAAGGCTTCCTGGAGGACGGTGTCCCTCCGTGGACCACCCTGGATATTTCGCGGACTTGGTCACAGTTCCCGGAGCTGCCTTTCTCCAATTACGTAACAGCTCTCCTTGTGGGGGCCTGTGTGCCCGGAGGCACAGGTGCTGGGGCGAGAGGGAGTAGGTGTGCTTCTCACACACCCAACGGACTGCATAATTCATCAGACACAGAAATCAAAGTTGTGTTTCATTGGAAAAAGGAGAGCCAGGCTGTTTATCTCTTCGTGGCCTACCCCAGGCTGTCGGAGGGGCATCCGGGCATCACGCCTGAGAGCTGCTGGTGCCCTCACCCAGCCCTCAGGTCAGAACGCTGCAACACACATCTGCAGGCCCTGGAGGCAGCGTCATCCTCCCCAACTCCACTCCATCTTGGGTGCGGCAGAAGCTCCTTAAGTCCACCTGCTTTCCCTTGAAGGCACAAGGACTGAAAGGCTTTCCTCACTTCTTAACCCCAGTGGGGTTTCCATTCTCTCTCTCCCAAGGGACATGACTACCAAGGAGGGGAGGGGCCCCTTGGGATTCTAGTCTCCCATTTCTTCCGAGATTTTCTCTACTTAGAGCCATTCGCCCACCCATTCTGCAAGGCACTTACCTTTGACCTCTACCTACTTGTGAAACGTTTTACTGCTTAGTTCCATTACCTCCAAGACGATGGTGGTGATTCTTGGTCTTTTCCTCCTTTTAAAATTCCACTGCCTTAATATTAGTGTTCTTTTTTTCAGATCCAATCTATGCAGGTCTTCTGTACGATGGCCAGCATCGTGCCCCTCTTTCTACAGAGCTGTCAGCTGTGCTGCTAATCACTGTCGTGAAGATTATACACATACGCCCTTGGCCACTGCTCAGATGCACCACAAAGATGGAGCATTATACCTCTCATTCAGGGAGCCTTCCTCTAATGGGCATTTCCCCCTTTTTGTCTTCCCAGCATTCTATGCCTCCTCGTATGTTTGGGGAATTGTCGGATCTTGGTGGGAGGCAGAGCTCGCCACCAGAGAGAGAAATAGGAGGCTCTAGGCTTGTTTTCCTGACCCCTCGGATGGTGTGCTCGCCTGGGATTTGGACTCTGGGGCTACCGCCTGAAAGGAGGAAGAGACCTGGGAATTCATCCTGGTGAAGGTGGTGGTAAAGGCAGGACCATCCGGTCTCCAGAGTCCAACAGCAGCATGGGCGAGGGTCCGGATTTGCCTGGGGTGTGATTCTGGCTATCTCGCGGCTTCCTCCTGCCTGTGCCATGGGCTTCCAGCAACCCAAGCTTCTCAGGAAATTTCTTTTCCACTTGCACCAGATGGAGACAGTTTCCTTTGCTTAACACTGGCGATGTTGACGGACACGTCACGCCCTTTAACAAGCATGTGCCTCCCACCGTCTTTCTTTCCTAGCTGTCCTATCCAGGCTGTCCCATCTGAGCCAGAAACTTTTAAAAGGTATGGGTGGCTGGCAACTGTGATTCTATGGGAGGGACAGAGATAATAGAGACTGAATGAGAAATTTCTCTCCTCACTGAGAGCCGGGAAGTAGGCTTAGGGGTTAGAATGTAACCAGTAATTGCAGGATCTCATAAAGCTTTTTTTTTTTTTTCCAAAAAGTTACTCAATGCTAGCGATAGGGAAAAAAGAACCATTGATTCCTTCTTGTTCTCTTCTGAGCTGCTCTCCATTTCCCTGCTCTCACCCAACTGTAAAAGCAGGGACCTTTGGCTTGCACATGCTTGAAATGTTTATTATCTATTTCCTCCAGGATTAGTCTTCTGTCTGTTATCTATAGAAGAGTTGTCCTATTTTTTTTTCCTATACGAAACCTGAGGGATGAAACATGGCTCTCCACCAAATACTGCGACGTCTTCCTCCCCTCCCCCAGCAGACACAATTACTTAAAACACACAACATGATCTTCTTTATTTAATTGTTTAATCAGTTTACATTCCACAACTGACAGGTTATTTTTATTTTTTTTTCCATGAACAAGTCATTTAATTAATTACCAGACACTTTTTTTTTCTTCAATCGATGGAAATACGAGATTTCTGCCAATTTGAAAAAGAAAATTGCAAGATGCAGTCAGTGTCCGCGAGGTCCCCAAATGCTCTCTGCTTCCTCAGTCCTTGCAAAGTTACAGGAACCTGGCAATTTCCCTTTTCATCCCCCCCCTCCCGCTTCCCTGTTAAATTCACCTCTCCGGAGAGCACAATGGTTTCAAGATCTGGTTTGGATCACCTTTCCTGTAATTAATTAGTTAATTATGAGAAGGAACGGACAGTACAATAGATCTGATAAGATGTCGCATTCTTGTTAAGATTAAACAACACAGTTATTCACATCGTATCAGAACAAATTAACATAATATTTATTCTTATTTTAGCACCAATAACCGCAGGAATGGCTACCTCCGAGGGCAGAGGCGGTGTTGGAATCCTGCAGTACATACTGCTCCTTGTCTACCCAATCAGAAAGCACTATGCAAATGAAAGGTAAATTTATGTAAATTTATATTGACCAAGCAATAATCTGGGACCATAAACCCTCCAAGATTCGTTTGAGAGTTTTGTCGGCTATGGTCCCCGTCTAATGACCATATATAAAACATACTCACCAAATCAGCTCATTTTCTTTCACTTGGTATCAAAGGGCTCAGAATGTTATATTTTAAATGAGTTAAATCGTGTCATACTGGCTCTTTGAAATGCTTTGAGAATGCCCAGGGGTTGCTGGCGTGCATTTGATTCTGTTCTCTGTGCTGAGATCTGGCATTGTCTTCCTCCCCAACCACCCCCACCCCAAACAAAAGAGGTTTCTTCACCTCTAAGGAAGGTCTCTAGTCAGGAAGGACAGGGAGGCGATGGTGGACTGAGTCTCAGGGCAAAGGACAGAACCTGTCACCTTCTAGAAAAGCCGGTCTTGCCTCTCTATGGTCACTGCTCTAACACATCCCCTTTTAGCGTCTGACTTTAAGATACAAATGTAAAGAAATGAAGGGATTGGGGGAAAAAACAAAACAAAACAAAACACAGCGCCAGATATTAGTGAGATGTTATGAGGTGACTGGACTCGATGACAAAATGGTGTGGAGACCATTATTCTTGACCGAGACAGGGAGGCCTGTCTGGCCCCCTCTCCTCTGTAAGATAAAGGGCCGGTGGACGAGGGATAAGTGGATGGTCCTATAGCTGAAGAAAGTGACCTGCTCTGGCAGGAGAACATTGACGGGTCACCAGCACCGTGTCCAGGGGCAGCACTGACACCCTGTGGAGACGTGACATGTATTTGACAGGCAATAGTCCTCTCCTCCGACTAAGCAGGTGAAGTAGAATTTCAGGGGCCAGGAGAGCAGCTTGGCCATCACTGCTGTGCTCTCTACTCGGGGCCAACGCCAACTTCCGGCTTCTGTCTGCCGGGAGACCCGAATGACTCGTGGGGGAGGGGGTCCTATTCGGTCTCTTATCAAAGAGTCTAAATCTTTGCTGTCCTATACAGTAGCCATTTGCCACACGTGGCTGTCGAGCACTGGAAATGTGGCTGGTCCAAACCGAGACGTGTTCTAAGAATAAAATTCACATTGGATTTCAAAGACTTCATTAAAAAACAAAGGTGGCGAAGTATTTCAGTAACTTTTTGACATTGATTCCACGTTAAAATAATATTTTTGATATGTTGGGTTGAAATGTGTTAAAATTAACTTCGCCTGTTTGTTTGGACTTTTAAAAAGGGGGCGGCTAGTAGGATATTTAAAATTGCATACGTGGCTCACACTGGTTGGACAGCACTGGTCTAAATGGCCTTCTTGAAGCCGGTGCCAGAGTGATGACCACTAGGGACGGGCAGAAAGGAGGAGGGTTTGGATAGAAGGCGCCATGGATGGAGGGTTAGGGTAAGCGTGGTGGAACCCCCTCCCCGCAGGGCACCTCATCTTCTCAGTCTTAGGGGAGGCAGTCCCTTGTGCTATAGTATCACCCACTCCTGCCCTTCTTTCCTACTTCCCCTTACTTCAGGGTGCCCTGCCTTTGGGGGATCCTTCTCTGCTGCCATGCTGAGGATGCTCTGGTGATTCTGCCGTTTTCCCTTCCAAAAGTTTTATCTTCCCTGCACGGCCAACTCCCCTCTGCCGCCCACTGCCCTTACCCCACCCCCCCACCCGTACTTTCTTCACGGTGGCGGCATCCCATAGACAGCCTCTCCGCTTCTGACATCACAAGCCATGTTTGTATAGTGAGTCAGAGATTGCAAAGCCATTTCAGTCACCATCTCGTCTGATGTCCTTCTCCTACCAAAACTCTGTCAGTAAGGACAGTCAAATGAGATAGGCAAAGTGGGGTGGGAAAAGGCATCTGAGAACAAAAAGGTAGATCGAAGGCTTTGGAATGGAGCACACACTGGCTGTTAGCTTGAGGTCACTTTCGGAGGAGTGAGGGGGGTGAGAGCAGGGGGGAGGAAAACTCTCCAAATGTGCCTTCACACAGGAAGCAGACACCCACGCGGGCTCGAAGTCTCTGAGAATAGCGGCAGCATGGCCAAGGAGACCCGGTGCCCCAGGAGCCTCTGCTCCCGGTTTGCTTGAGAGGACACAGAGACAGTGAGGTAACGAGACTCGCCCGAGGCCCCAGGTGAGCCAGTGACAAAGCTATGAAGGCAAACCCAGGATCAGGTCTTTGTGTTGACCTTCACGATGACCTTCACCCTTCAGACTTTGATAACTTGCTTTCTACTTTCTGGAAAACAGATTTTACTTTAAAGGCAAAAAGCTTTTAGAACAGAGGGTCCCAAGCAGACACTAGTGACTGTCAGAGAAACAACCAGAAAACGAAACAAAACAAAACCTTCTGTGCCAACGGCTTTCCTCCCTTCAAATCCCACCCAGAGTCAGGATTTTGGGGCAGTCTCTACATAAAGTCCTCCAAAAACTGAGGGCTACATCAACGCATTTGTTTCATCTCAATTCCCTCCCCCTTATTTTCAGTTTCCACTTTTATTTGTACATTTTTACAGAAAGTCTTGGATCTAAAACAGTCACAACCATGGACAGAAGTGGGAAAGGAATCTGAGAATGAGTGAGTGAAAGGCATCATTACATCCACAACACAGGCACACCGATACATTCAGGCTCAAAAGGGTCTCCAGGTAACCAGGGAAAGAAGGGAAAGGCTTGGCCGGAGGGAGTAATGGGAGACAGGAGAGAGGGACACAGAGTTCCAACACCCAGTCCTTGGAAATGAAAGGCAGGGCTGTCATTGCTGAAGCTGGCATCCGTCAAAGTGAGGCCAGCCCCCATGCTTATGGTTTTCTGCCTCTCAATAGTGAACAAACACCCCCTATGGTTGGGTAGTCCCCCCATTTCTGGTTGGGCTCTACCCCTATAGTGAGCAAGGTTGTGGACTTCCCTTAGAGAAGGCTTCCCTACAGCACCGAAGCCAGTTCCCCTGCAAAGCAGAAAGCGTGCAAACCCTTTTGGAAGTGCAGTCTTGTTTAGAATCTAGGATTCAGTCCTTCCCAAACAGGATCGCACCCAGAACATCTCCCAGTGAATGCGCCATCCATTCTCAATCCCATGAGAACCCATATGCTTTTGATGAAGCCATCTGCTTCACCAACTGACAAGAGAAAGAAGATTCCAGTTCTCTGAAACTTGTTCCCATATTAAACGACCATTAAAACATTTCAGAACCTGATCTGCTCCCACCACCAGTGCATGCACGGCTACAAATGATGTTTGCAGGAAAGAAAAAAAAGAAAGAAAGAAAAGCATTGACCCTGTGCCTTGGTTAATGGTTGTATGCTTTTTGCTCCACATGGTTTGCTCATTCCATCACCTCTGGGAATAATTGAGAGGGATTAAGAGTGCCTTTTGCAAAACTGGCTTTGGACAAAAGGAAGGAAGCCTGAGAATGGGTAAGTTAAGGAGCCAACCTCCGTGAGGGACCCGAATGATAGAAGAGGAGAATCCCAAGTGCTGAAGCTGGATAGGGACGGTCCTGTTTGGCGGCCAAGATGACCTCCCACTCGCGATTGTCCTTTCAGCAACAAGGCCCAGGCACCACGTACCTGGAAGAACTCCGTGTAGTCAGGGTTCTGCTGCTGCAGGATCATTTGAACAGCACATAACTTATATGATACATCATGTCTGCAAATCACTTGGCAATTTCTTTGCCACCCTTAATATACCATGAGGTAAAGTGTTATCACTATCCTCATTTTGTGGATGAGGAAGTTCAAGTATGGAGAAGACACAGTGCCCAGAGTCACAAATCATTGGAGGGCAGAGCTGAAAGAAACTTTACAGTAACCGTGTTAGAGAAGTGTAGCTTAATTAGTGAGTTACTCTGGCTTCCATGCTCTTACACCTACAATTAGATTGAGATAGCACTTAAAAAAAGAAGAAGAAGAAGAAAAGAAAAAAAAAAAAAGGAAAGAACGTAGGAATCTTTTCTCTCTGTTCCACCCATCCCTAAGCTCTGGCACTGACCTTTTACAAAAGTCCCTTTGCCATCGTTAGGGGCTCAGAGCCCTGCTCTTCTCCTGCTATGAACACAGGGTTAACTCCATGCAGACCAGTGTGGTTCTGTGGCCTTAGACTACACTCCTAGCCCCAACTGCCAACCCAAGACAACCACTCACCGTGTAGGTACTGGGGTCATCATGATGCCTCTGAGTGATGAAATTATAAACAATCCTTTCGTCTTTTTGGTACTTTATTTTTCTAATTCTCTACAATTTTCTATTATTCAGAAAAAATAACCCAATAGCCAATAATAAAGTAGTCTGAGAACTAACAATAATGTTTAAGAAACATTTTGCACCATGGAAGCATCAACGGAAAGAGTCCAAACGCAGCCCGCCAAGTTGACTGCTTTGAGACACCAGAATCTTTTATGTCCATCAGCTCAAGGGGACTTGTTTAAAAACCTGCCCCCTTACTCTGCCAGATACCAGCTAGAAGATAGCACAGAAGCCAACCTGGCTGGTATGCACCGATGACTTCTAAATATGGTGAAATCACCTCTATGATTCATCATATTGCCCTGGAAAGGGCTGGATTTGTCCACTGGGATGGTTGGCCCCTGGGGGAGGAGGAACACTTTCAGAAAAGCAGCTTCCCTTTAGTTGCAAGAATCAACCAAACAACCCACACAAACCACACCAAAGATGACCGGAGTGTATTTTCTTCTCGCTCCTTCCCCTCAGATACTTAAAAAACAGTTAATTAACACTCTCAGAATAAGCCAGGGGAAGACAGAGTCCATGCCTCTGGGTGATGGGCTTGATTTCATTACTTTGAGTCTGACTCAGGTAGGCAGCTTTAGGGACCTAAGCAGCACATCCCCCGTTGAATCAGAACAACCACACGTGGTTCATTTCACACCTCTTATCAGGACTGTGGAGGACTGTTAAGAGGTAGGGCCTATACTCAAGAATTTCAGGATATCGCCTTCCCTGATCAAAGGAAAGGCAAGCACTGTTAGGTGGAACCACACACCCCAACAAGAGAATATGCCAGAATGGGCTCCGAGGGCGGCATATGGACATGTGAACAAGGAAGGCTTTGTCTTGGCTGGGTGATGCTGAGTCTTCTTGACTTTGTGATCCCTGAAGCTGAAAGGATGTAAATTGTTGAAAGGCAGAGGGTTTCAGGAGGATTGAAGCTGGAATAGGCACATTTAAAAATTTTTTATATTTCAATGCCGGGAAGCCACGGACCTCCTTCTGAAGCCCACAGCCACAACAAATGAGGAAGGGGTTTGCTTGGAGAGTATGAGCCTCTCCAGAGACAAATTCCTTAACTATTTTAATTGATTGACTATTTTAAGTTGATGCAGAAGGAGAGAGGAAGGGAGCAAAGAGGAAAATGAAACATAAAGAAACCAAAGCTCCCAAAATGGAGAGAGAAAGAAATAGGACCTCTTTCCAGGCAGACACCTCACTTGTCTGAATCCCCAATCTCATAGGGTAAGGAAGGAAATGAAAGCTGAAAGCCCCATGCTTAAGGCTAATTCACATGGAGCTCAAAACACATACATGATCATAGACCTTGCATGCACACCGGTAAGGAATCTGAACTTCACCTGGGGTCGGGGCTGGGACTTTTATGAAGCTGCTGACCCTAAATCCCATCAGTAGGTTGGGTTCTACTTTGATTTGGAGTTAGCAGAGGCTCTCTTTTCCTTCCCCCACCCCGCTTCCCTTCTTCTTCAGCCACACCAGAGCCTCACTAATAGCGTGGGGACGGCGGGTCTTAACTTGGATCCCTACACTGGAGGGATTGAGCCCCTCCCCGGCCTCCGCCTCCCCGGTCCCCCACCCCTGGACAAGGATTTGCCATCTGTATGGGGCTTTATTGGCCCCAAGCAGGATCAGACCTCAGAGTGTATCTGTTCCTATCTGGCCCCGCTACCAAAGAAGTAGCTCAAAGCTTCTGTTCTACTGATGGCAAGTTAAGCCCAGGTGGTTTACTTCTTTCTTAGGAGTCTCTTAACATTTCAGGAAGGCTTCAAAGGGACACAATAAGCTGTATTAAGGGTCAATCACAAAGATTAGTAGCTGGAAAGACTGGATGATCCATTTATGGCAAGCATGGGATAAAAAAAAAAAAAGAAGGTATAAATAGTCACAGGTCAGCGAGGCACTGTCCTCAAACACAGTTACTCAAGAAAAGTTTAAATGACTGATAGCAAGTGGCCCCTTGTAGAATTTCTTTCTCCATTTTCCTGCACCTGGGAAACAGCTGGTCACAGACAGGCCCTCTGCTCCAAACAGACGCTCGTGGACACCTGCCTCTCCCTGCTCAGCAGAGCCCACTCAAGATGCTTGGAAGGAAGACATGAAGCCTCTCAATCTGGGATGCTTCTCACTTTTCCCTCAAGCCCTAGCATGCCTTTCCTTTAAGGGGGAAATCTAGCTTTCCAAGAAAAAGAAATTTTTAATTCTGTATACAATAGAAAAGTTAGGGTTTCCCAAAAATGATTTCTCTTCTCATAGAATTAATCCTTTATTTAAAAAAAATCCTTTGAAGCCCAATTGGAAGAGAATAGCGTTTCCTGCTCCACACCTTACCCCTCATCTCTCAGCACACCCATACAAGGGGCACGCGCACATGAGACCTTTTGCAGAAGCTGACCAGTGTCGCTGGGAAGGAAGCCTTGAGTAGCACACCCACACCCGTGTCCAGGTACATACTGACAAAAACACACAGAAAATGCACCAGGGAGCTACACGTATACAGAGACCCACATTTAGGCCCATTCATGCACATGGGATGTCTTAACTGGATGTGAATCACACACACACAGTCAAAAAGAGCAGATGAGGGGACAGGTAGGACTTGTAGCCTGGCGGATGGAAGAGGGAGAGGTGGTTAGTAGATGAGAAGTGGGGACTGGTAGGAAGACAGATCAGGAGACAGGTCGATGAAACAGGTACATGGGTGGGAAAGAAGGCTGTTGAGCTGTTGGCAAAGCGCCCAAAGCATATCTATTTATGAAGCAACTGAATACTCAGCTACATGGTTGACCCATGGCTGTACAGCTTGGGGATTCACTCCTTGCCTCCCTGGGGCCGCTCAGCCCCAGCAGGGTCACTGAGGTGACTGTCAGCTGCTCCTGCCCACTCTTCCCGGCAGACTCTTGTCCCTACAGCTTCCACGACTCTGGCTGACATGGTAGTTCGCCGACACCTGCAGGGCCAGTGTGCTCGAACGAGCCTGAGACGTCGGGCTGGATTTATGCCACCTCTGTTTGGGGGCTAGCCACTAAGATGGCTATTTGGGGATGCATGGCCTTGAATACCAAGAGGGTAAGGAAGAAGATGGAAAGAGTCCGGAGTTCGCCATTAATTTACACAATATCATACAAACTTGAGCCCACGGAGCATGGAGATGCTCTCTCTGCACGTGACCCATTTTCTTTCATCTGTACAGAGGTCGCCCCCAGGAGAGGGGTGGATGTCCAGTGACAAAGGACAGCTTCCATGATGGGGAGTGAAGATCTGGTTTGGTACGTACTTGTACAACAGCAACAGAGGCAATGTTCCTTCTCCCTCCTGAACCATGTTCCCCCTCTTCTCTCACAGCTTTGTGCCCAGCTTTGTCTTGAACTTCCAGATTTAGAGGACTAAATCCCGTGGCATCCCAGAACTGTGATGTGAAGGACCACCAGGCCCTCTGCCCAGTGATTTTGTTCTCAGTTCTGCCCTCTGGGAATTTCAGCTGCACTACAAATAATAGAAAAATGCAACACAAACAATAAAACCCCACACTCAGAAAACACCCACCACACGTACACACTCCAGGGATCTGAAACTACAGAATGGGCACCCACACTGGCCTGCCCCTCATTATTCCTCCTAGTCTCGGGACTCCGCCCTGGCCCATGAAACCACCACAAACGATAGACACAACAGTCATAATGAAGTCTTTCCATTTTAAAAGGTGAAAAGGAAAAAAGGAAACCACCAAAAGTAGTCTCACACACACACACACACACACGCACGCACGCACGCACACACGCACACATCACAGCATTACTCCAAGGCTCCAATCTGCCCAGGGAGTGCAGGTGGGGTCGGGGGTAGGGCGGCCTCTTGTTTAACTGGATGTAAGGCAGCTGGAAGGTAAGACTGGGTTTTCTGAGCATCCACTGAAGTGTCCTTTTATTGACGTGGATCTTGCCCCTCAGCACGTTGTTCTCTCCCCCTTCCCACCTCTGTAACTTTGTCCAAAAGTTTGGCAACAAAGAGAAAACTTCCTTCTCAGTCTGTTTTCTCTTCCACTTCTTGTGTGTTGCTGGTGGGCCAGGAAGGGAATCAGAACAGGAAGATCAGGAGAAGTGATCTGCAAATGATGTCAAAGATGTGGTTACATTCTATGAACTAAGGGCTTTGTTTCTCTGCAACACGATCGGCGTTGGGGTGGTGTCCTCACTGCTGGCCCAATGGATGGTACCTCCTTCTCTACATCCGTGCCGCTTCAGACCACTGGCACTGTCCCTTCCCAGCCCACCACCCCATCCTCGTGAGTGATGGGATCAGGACGCTATCACAAGTGGTGATGTTCGCTCTGTCTTCAAAAAACCGTGGAGCCAAAAGTTAAGAAATGATGGAAGAGCCACGTGACGGGGACGCTTTCCCCATCTCGGTGATGAGGCAACACAAAGTCCGACGAGATGCGGGTGCCTGAACCAACTCAACTCTACCTTGGCACTGGCATCATCTTGAGTTAGTTTTGTTTTATATATGTATATTATATATATATTTATATATATATATATATATGTATGGGTTTGTTTTTTTAGCACACTGTCCCATTCTCGGGTCTGGATTTAGGGCAGTTGGTCCTCGGGACAGGTTGGACAGAAGGGGCCAAGGTACAGAAGAATCCCGAGATTAGTGTGAGGCCCAGGCCCCCCCATGCACAGAACATGGACCATCCGTATCCATGGCTGATGTCATCGGGGAGTCCATACAGGTAGCGTGGGTAGCGTGACAGCTCAAAGTTGATTCCAGCCACACAGGTGCACAGTGATATGATGCAGAAAGTTCCTGGAGTGCAAGGCAAGGAACATGGGGTGGGGTGGGGTGAGGGAGAGGGAAAGGGAAGAGGGAAAGGGGAGAGAGAGGGAGAGAGAAAGAGAGAAGTGAGGTTGACAGCATTTTTCAATTTTCTTGAGTAGGCAAGGTGAAAAGACGCAGATATAAGCCACCAAGATCCGTAGCTGGAAATATTCATGGAGAGGAGAAAAGTGTCAAGAGATCATGGCTTCCTCACTCTCCAATAATTGCCCGGTCTTGGAACAACTTGGGAAGTCTTGCCTGTGGGAAAATACTAAATAAGCATCGCAGTAGAGTCTCATGTGGGGTATGGTGAGGCAAGAGTATTCAATTCATTTTTCTAAAGCATTGAAAATTCACCATCTTTCTTGGGAGACACAGAAAACACACCCCACCCTCCCACCCGCTACTTGTTTACAGAGAAAAACAACGTCTATTCTTTCCTATATAAAACATTCCTATACGACATTGGGTTTTCCTTTAACCCATTCACCAACAAGTCACCCCAATCCTGGGAGCCCTTTTCCTTTTCCTGTAAGACAGCATCTCCCAAAGTTGGAACACCGACCCTCTGAGATATTCCTTTACAAAGGGGCAGCAGAGTCAAAACCTCTGGGAAACTCTGTACGTTACTTCTCACCACGAAGATGTATAGCCCACAGTAGCATAAGCTCATGCATCTAACCTAGTCTTATGAGTATTTGACAGACTTGATGGGAACTCTTCTTTTTAAAAAATTACTCCTGGGGCGCCTGGGTGGCTCAGTCAGTTAAGCGGCTGACTTTAGCTCAGGTCATGATCTCACGGTCCGTGAATTTGAGCCCCGCGTCGGGCTCTGTGCTGACAGCTCAAGCCTGGAGCCTGTTTCAGATTCTGTGTCTCCCTCTCTCTGACCCTCCCCCGTTCATGCTCTGTCTCTCTCTGTCTCAAAAATAAATGTTAAAAAATTTTTTTAAAACTAAAAAATTACTCCTACTAACCCTCAATGAGAAGGCTGCTATAAGAGAGAAAATGTTATAAAAATGTTATAAAAATTAAAAAATTTTTAACCATTGGAGATATGTGGCAAACCCAAAATGAGTTCAAGAGCTTTTCTTGGACCACCTGGGGGGCTCGGGTGGTTAAATGGTTAAGCGTCTGACTCTTGGTTTCGGCTCAGGTCATGATCTCATGGTTTGTGAGTTCAATCCCTGTGTCAGGCTCTGCGCTGCCAGTGCAGAGCCTGCTTGGGATTCTCTCCCCCGGGCCCTCCCCCATTCCCTCTCTTTCTCACTCTCAAAATAAATAAACTTAAAAAAAAAAAAAGGTTTTCTCGATATTGGCTGCGTCTCACGTTTCTTCGGTCAGCAACTGATATGACGGCAATGGCCTGTGAAGTTTGAGAAGGCTGGGTTGGGTCAGTAGAAGAAAGAAAAGGGAGAAGCATATTTTTTAGGGGGCGGGGACAAGAGGAGGGGCATTATATTTATATTTATTATGAGACCTCTTGCTTCCTGATGGCCAAGTTTCCTTAAGATCCAACCTTTTTTCCTCCAGGCCTCAGGCCCATGAACTTGTGATAATTTCAGCGGTCATAGTGACAGTCGCTGTACCTAACATTTATTAAGTGTGTGTGCTAGGAACTGTGTTGAGTGCTTAAACATGTATGGAAACTTTAATTCTCTAAATAAATCTATGCAGGTCACATTATTATCCCTATTTTGTCTCTGTCCCTACTTGATGGAAGAAATCGAGGCTCAGAGAGGTTAAGCCATCTGTCTAAAATCACACAGCTAGTAACTGGTGGAGCTGGGCTATAAGCTCAGGCAGGCTAGTTCCTGAGTCTGTGGTCTTATCCTTCATGCTTAGATGGGTGCCGTACAAGGTGGGTCCCTCCTGTTGTGCACGTGGGTTCAAGATGAATTCTCTATCACTCAGTCTGGGATAGGGCAGTTTGGAGTCTTGGGTGGCTTATTAAAGCAGACTGCTGGGCCCTACCCCAGAGCTTCTGGTGAGTAGGTCTGGGTAGCACCTGAGAATTTAGACTTTTTTTTTTTTAAATTTTTTTTAACGTTTTTATTTATTTTTGAGACAGAGAGAGACAGAGCATGAATGGGGGAGGGGCAGAGAGAGAGGGAGACACAGAATCAGAAGCAGGCTCCAGGCTCTGAGCCATCAGCCCAGAGCCCGACGCGGGGCTCGAACTCACAGACTGTGAGATAGTGACCTGAGCCGAAGTGGGACGCTCAACCGACTGAGCCACCCAGGCGCCCCGAATTTAGACTTTTAACAAGCTCTCGGGTGATGCTGATGCTGCCAGTCCAGTGACTACACTTTGGGACCACTGAGTTAGAAAAAGGTTTTAGTAGAGAAAGACGAAACTTAATAGTCCAACGTTCAGAGAACGGAGAAAAAAAGACAAACGGGCAATAAATGTGAAAAATGCCCAATTGTGCCAATAATCAGAGACTTGGAAAATAAAGACATAGTAACAGAAGATAATCGAATCGGTGCCGTTTGGGTTTTCGTCTTGCTTTTTAATGATTATTTCCAAACCTAGTGAGGAAGCAGCAAAATGGACCATCCCATAGACTCTGGGGGAGATGTAAGCTGGTGTTTCCTTACAGGAAAGTGATCCTCAAAATATTCATACATTTGACCTAGTGACTTCCTTCTAGATTAAGAAAGGAATCCCACCTGGGAACAAAGATTTAAATACAAAGATGTGCACGTGGCGAAGGGTGGAACTGAGACGTGGCAGTTGGAGGGGCCAAAGTGAGCCTCAGATCCGCGGTGAACACTGCTTTTTGGGCTGAGAGGTCTGAACATTAGGCCGAGTGAAAGAAGGTGTTGAGGCACTTTGGTGGCTCCGATCTGCATTCCCAAAGACCGCGAAGGAGCCTGCTACAAGGACCTGGAAGAAGGGAGATGGGGGCTGGCGTGGAGGGAGGAGGGCGCAGTGAATACCTGTTCAGTGAACACTCCTTCTAGAGGCAATGTAAAGTGATGTGTCAGGGGGGACCTGGGCTCAGGAGCCCCAGAAATAAAATGGGTGCCTATGTGTGCCTGTGCAGTGTTTCTGTGTATGTATATGTGCATGCACGTGCATGCATTTGTGCACAGTGTGTGTATGGGATTGTGCACACGTGTGCATGTGTAGTGACAGCCACTATGTACAAACACGTGTGGCAGCATCATTACCTGGCAGAGCAGGGGTCCCAAACTTCAGGGAGTTAACAAAGCAACCCAGTCTCTCCTGCTGTGCACTGGGGCTCAGATGGAATTCTATGATAATATCTACACGGACTAGGTCTCACCTCGGTCCTGCTGAGTCGGCACGTCTTGGGGAAGAGGATGGGAAAATTTTGGTTCGTCAGGTGACTTCCGTTGATCAGGCTGGTGGGACCCTTGGGTTAGGGCAGAGGGCCTTTGTGTAACCTTGAGACAGAGCCAGGTGAGGGGAAGAGGAAAGGTGGTCCAGAAGGAAGGGGGCAGCCTGTGGGGCAAGGCCAACGAGAGGGTGACAACCTGGAAGTGTGAGAACTAAAGAAAAGCTGTGTGTGACACCAGTTTCAAATAATCCAAATGCCAACAAACCAGAGCTGGCCTTCTGTGCCTCAAGAAGGCTCCTTTTACTGCCTGGCTTGGGAACCTGAGTGTGCACAGATACAATCTGCTAAAACTTAGATTAAGGACAGGAAAAGTGTGTGTGTGTGTGTGTGTGTGTGTGTGTGTGTGTGTGTGTGTGCACGTGCATGCATGTGTGCTCAGTTCAAATCTGAGCTGCCGTTGAGATGGCGAGGCACTTGGCACCATGGATCTGGAGCCTGATAGAAAGTTCTGAGCTAGAGATGTGGATTGAATCATCATCCTATAAACTGAAGCTCTGTGTGTGAGGAGGTCACCCACTGATTTTATATAAATCTACAAGATGCTGTAAAGAAATGGAGACACTCCTTATCATCAAAAGGTACACTATCCTCCCGATTAAATCCAGTGATTTGTTCTGGGGGAGAAGGTTGACCTCGAGTAGTTTTGATCTTCCTGAGTTGCCAGTAGCTGAAAAATGTTGACACACGCTGTTTTAATCATGTATTCTGCAAGTACAGTGGACAGGACACAAAGGATGTGGTTGCTACGTTGAGAGTAAAGAGCTTAGGTCTGTGTGGAGCTAATTACCAATTGGAAATGGCCCAGCCTGTGGATAGCATACATCTTGTTGGGTTACGCTAATGGAGTTAATAGGGGATCTTCTAGCCTTAACTTCCTATCCGCTCTTCTGTGACTTTGGAACCTTTTGAAATTTCTGTTAGTGCTTGTCCATATTGCCCTTGACGGGAGAAAACTTCTAGGGGTCTCACGAAAGAGGGCCCTTTGAGCCAACCATCTAAGCGACTTGTTAGGAAACTGTGTGTGAAAAAGAGAGAAGACTGGAAACAGGTTCTGTTTCCACATAAGGCTACTGTTTTCTGTTACAATCAAGAACTTAATCGTTTTTTTTTAAATTTTTTTTCAACGTTTTTTATTTATTTTTGGGACAGAGAGAGACAGAGCATGAACGGGGGAGGGGCAGAGAGAGAGGGAGACACAGAATCGGAAACAGGCTCCAGGCTCCGAGCCATCAGCCCAGAGCCTGACGCGGGGCTCGAACTCACAGACCGCGAGATCGTGACCTGGCTGAAGTCGGACGCTTAACCGACTGCGCCACCCAGGCGCCCCAAACTTAATCGTTTTTACATATCTCTGTACTTGTAAATTCAAATTTGAAAATGCACATTAGTAATTAATGGATATTAATTAGTAATTAATGGATATTCACATGTATATGGATGTGGATTAATTAGTAATTAATGGATATTCACATGTATAGTAATTAATGGATATTAATTAGTAATTAATGGATATTCACATGTATATGGCAGATCCTCCATCAATGGACTGAATGAATGATGTGCTGCCCTTGTTCCTCAGCCTAACAACAGACTTTGACAAACACCCACTGAGTCCCTTGAATCCCAGAGAGTAGAGGAGATGGGGACAAAGGTGGCCGAGCACCCTAACTGTCCCAGTTTTCTCAGATGATGAACTAAACTCTCAGAGCTGTAAACTGGCGACTAACTGGTGAGTGTAGGGTGCAGACCCCGCCCCCACCCCCGCCACCCCCACAGCTCTCTGGGGTTCTCTGCAGAGTGAAGACAGATTCTGAAGGCTCCTGCTGGAAACCATGGATGGCAGTGGATAGGACGGCCTCCCCTCATTTACCCAAAGTACAGTGTGAGGTCCTCCCGTCCCCCACAGCAGTAGACTGGAGCCTCTGGGGCTAGGTCTCTTGAATGTGTCATTTTGTTCCTGATGAGCACTTATTGAGAGATAGGCGAGGATCCAAGAAATAATGCAGCGTCACATCTTCTTAGGAATCCCCCCCGCCCTTGGTTTGGGGTTTGGGCCTAATTCCAATCAGATTCCTAGACTAACTGCAGTCAGAAAGAACTTTGCCCCGAGCTCTTCCCTCTGGAGCCAGGCTCTGCTGTGTGCTCCAGACCTGGCTGTAAGAAACATCAGGTGGAAAGCAGGCCAGGGAGGCAGGGACAGTGCCCATATGATTGTCACGTCTCGGTGACGGCAGGCCTGGTGTGGGAGCGGGAGGGGGACATCCCTGTGGCTGTGGGCTCTGTGACGCAACACAGCTCATCAGCAAGTATTTGTAGAACTGTGTTTATGCTAGATGATAAAAAGGAGAATAAGATATGATCCCTGTTCTTAAGAATCTTTAAATCTAAACTAAAAGAGATTTTTTAAACAAGCTTCTCATCTAGTCGGCGATAGAATTGAGGATGCTGTGACCACAGAACCTGACCCAGAGGCTGCAGTTTAGAGCCAGCTCTGGGCCTCTACCTGCCCCCGCTTCCAGCAGGAAGATGGGGAGCGGAGCAGATGACTGTGAGGTTCCCCCCCCATCATCCAGGCGTCTTTAGGAAGAGGAGGAATACCCCGTAGTGGGTGGTTAGGGTCAATCTCTGACAGAGACAATCAAGCTGGGCCAGGGAAGGTTTCCCAGGCAAAGAACAGAATTCCCGCAGACAGTACACAGAAGTGGGGGGCCTCACCTGGTCTGGAGCGTGTCCCTCCTTTGCCCTCAGTGCCCTCCTTGCCCCGGGTCTCTATGCAGAGATGACAGGGCAGGCCCGTGTGCCCCTGTCACAGAGCTTCTCACTTCCCAACTGCTCACTGCTCTAGCCTTGTCCAGCCTCCATCATTTCTCACGTGAGCGGCCGTAACAAGTCACTGCTGTCTTGCCTTCTGTTCTTGCCCCCGCAGAGCAGCCAGTGATATTTTAAAAATGTAATCAAATCATAATTATCTCCCCTGCTTAAAACCCTCCAATAGCTTCCTATCACACTCAGAATACAAACCCAACTCCTTACCCTGACCATAGAACCTTATCTCAGTAGACCCTGCCTCCCCATCTGGCCTCATTTCTCACCTTGACCCCCACACTCTAGCCACAGAAAAGAGCATTCTGTGTCTCAAACTAGCTAACCGTCTACCCACCCCAGGGACTTTGCACTTGCTGTTCTCTCATCTGGGACGCCCTTTTTCTAGCTCTTCTCAGATCTCAAATGTCATCCCCTCAGAGAGATCCTCCCTGGCCTCCTTCTAAAATTGTGCCTCCCCAGTGGTTTTCCAGCTGTGCCCCATGGAGGTTCTCAGGAGAGGGAGAGGGAGTAGAAGAGGATCCAGCCCTCTCTCCTCTCTTTGGCCAGAATAGCCCTGCTTTGATGTGAGTCCATGTGAAATTCCATTTGAAGAAAGGAGTCCAGTGATTTCAGCATTTCTGAAAAGCACTGGGCTCATCCATTCACAAGGGAGCCTCAAGGTATGTCATTACAGGGACTAAGCTTTGGACAGCAAAGTCCGATGGCTGCCCCCATAGTTGCAAGTCTATGCCTTTGGCAGCAGAAGCTAATAGGTCTCCGCTCTCATCGCTGCTGGCCCTGGAAGGGGCCTCCAACTCCTACTCAGCCCCGCCCTCCAGGCAGCCAGCCCCGACTCGCCAGCTGGTTGGAAGAGAAACGAACTCTAATTACCCCTCTCTGTGCCAGGACCCTCATTCGCAAGGACCCGGAGTTCAGGAAGTCCAGCTAGAAGAGAAGCCACCACCCCCTGGAACCCTGAGAGCCCGCGCTTGAAGACCCCCTGGCGTGGAGGGAACACTCTCCAGCCCCCTCTCGTGTCCCTATTTGCAAACCCCACCTGGAAAGGACGGCCAACAGGTGGGAGGAACTACGTAAACATCACGTTTCCTTCTCATTGTACAAACAAACCACCTGTTTCTTTTAATGACTGTTCCAACCTGAAGCCCCTTCAGGACTCACGACCACCTTGTAACCCCCGGCCCCGCCCTGGTCGCACCTGCCTGTGTCCTGTCAGTCCCTGGCAGGCCGAGGACAGGGCCTGCTGCCCACCCCGTCCCCAGTCCCCTTGGCTCCAGGCACAGCTGAGACTCGAGTGGGGGCGAGGGAGGAGACGGCTTCCGCCCGGCCTGCCAACACCAAACACAGCTTCCCCATCCACCTCCTCCACATGGCTGCCATCTCTAATTAGCACTCCCTGCATTGCCAGATATTAGATTCCAGTCTCCCTGCATCCCTCCCCCCAACCCTGAGCTTCAGTTTCTCTGTTGGACAACTTCCCCTTGCTTGACATCTCTTCCCTGGGTCTCCGAGCTGCCTCTTGATCCCAGCTCCATGCCACCTGTCTGTCCCTCAGAGGGACTTCTCCTCCTCTAGTCTTTGTACAGTCAAGGTTCCCAGCTCCCCTCTTCTGCCAAGTCCTTCCTTCTGGCAACTTCACCCTCGTCTCCAACTTCAGCTACCACCAGGACATGACCGATTCATAGGATTATGTGATATTATGTGACACCCTGTACGTGTCCCCAACCCCAGGGACACAGTATGGATGGTCAAGGTATTCCCTGGCTACAGGTTTCCAGCCCAAGTTCCTGTAAGCTCCTGACTTCTTTATTCTTTGGAAGCCTTGCTTCCCTAGTAGGGTGACCACCCATCCTAGTTTGCCTGGGAGTCGGCGGGGACAGGGGTGTGTCCATGGAACGTGGGATTTTTATCCTCAAACCAGAAAGTCCTGGGCTAAGTGGGACACATCAGTCACCCTTCCTACAGGCTCCCTCACAGTCCTCCCCACTCGGGTCCCAATCAGTGATACTGCAGCAATGACACAAAGTAATCCTTGCTTGTCAATTCAATTAGACATAATGCCTTCACCCAGCGCAAGGACGGAGACTCCGGTGCCTGGAATGTGTTGCTAATGTTAAGAAAACACCATGCTGGGATTGCATTGTTTGGGGTTGGGGGCTGGCAGCTAAGTCTGCCACCCTAAAATGTTGCCCAGGAACACTTAACCAGCAGCCCAACAATGGTCCCATCCCAGCACCACCTTAAAGTTCAATTATTTTTAAGCGGCTCTTCAGAGTTCTGGTGGAAGCTTCCTGCTCAGCGCACCCTGGAGCACGGATTGCAGGTGTGTAGGGTGTGACCTGGGCCTCCCTGTGTGGCGGCTGCTGTGTTAGCACACACAGGCAGGGAGGGGAGGACGTGTGTCTCTGCCTCCCTGTAGGGACCGTCAGAGATGTCTCGGTAGTAATGCCACAGCAATGGACCTGTGTAGAAATCGCATCAAAACTGAGGCCTCAGATTAGGCAGCAGCAAAGCTCTTATTAATTCAAGAGGCCACGAGCCAGGAAACTGAAGGCCTCGAGAAGGTTCTCCCAGGAATCCAGGGCAGTTACATATTCAGTGCACAGGCACCTTCCCAAATGTCTATTCCTTATGGGGCCAAGTGGTACCCAAAACTTCACTGGACATAATTTCTGCAGCTTTCTGGGGCAGGAGATCCATCTGCGTGACATTTTCTGCTCCTGGGAATGAGGAATGACGTCTGTGTATCCCTGGCCCTCCCACGTTCCTGTGTGGCTTCGTGGCCAAAGAGCCCCTGGTCTGACCCGAGCCCACTAGCTTGCTGCAAAGTGGTGACTGCAGAGGTGCCCTCGTGGGCGTGCAGGTCAGGGACATCTGGGGAGCAGCCCAAGTCCTCCCTCAGACACTCCCCCGTGAGCCCCTCTCTGATCTTTAAAACCATAAAGAAGCAAATCAGCAAACAGAAAAAGGATCCCTCCTCCTCCAGCAGCAGCGAATGCACCCTAGGAAGCTGGTGTCCACTAAACCCTTCCTTTGCGGAGATTAAATGCCTCGGCAGCATTGAGCTCTCAAGAGCTCTTTATAGCTTTGCTCAGACCTGCACGGAATATAAATTACGGTTGAATGATACACCATCGCATCAGCAGCAGCCAACAGGCAGGTCACATGGGGTTTTCCATCCAGGGTGCCTTAAGGGTTCGTTGGGATGAGGCATGGAGTGGTGACAGGCCCCCGAGAACACACTGTGAGGCATGGCGCCCTGAGTTCGGACACAACCATCCATCATTCTGGAAGCTGTGCAAACGCTCCAGGCAGAGACACTGCAGGCGTGCCGCCACACCCCCACCCTCCCGGGCAAGCAGCGTGTGTGTTCCCGGGGTCGTGCCTACGTGCTACAAGGCTGTTCTTTGGGCATAATCATGCCATGGTAATGCAACATCCCCAGCTCAAGCACTGAAAGGGACTGGCCCGTGCATACAGGTTGGCATCGGTTCTAAAGACAATGCTTCCAGATTCCTAACATAGAACCTGGAGTCTTATGCTTTAGTTTTTGCATATCCACAGGGTGGCCTCCAAATCCGGAAGCACTGGTGTCACGGACCGAATTGTGTCCTTGCAAACTTTGTACATTAAAGACCTGACCCCTGTGCCTCAGGATGTGACTGTATCTGAGACAGGGCTGTTAAAGAGCTAATAAAGGTAAAATGAGGCTGTTAGGGTGGCCCCTAATGCCAACTGACTAGTGTCCTTACAAGAAAAGATTAGGACCTACAAAGAGACACCAGCCAGCTGTGTGGACAGAGGGAAGGCCACGTGAAGGGGCAAGCAAGAGGGTGGCTGTGTGTGAGAAAGAGGCCTCAGAGGAGACAACGCCACTGATGCCCTGATCTTGGACTTTCAGCCTCCAGGACTGTGGGAAGATAAATTTCTCTTGTTTAAGCCCTCCAGTCTGTGGAATTTTATCTTGGTGGCCCTAGCAATCTAATGCAACAGGTGAATACATAATAAGTGGCTTATTACCATATCATTACAATCCATAATAAAATAAGATCACCTACGTTTCCCGACTTTATAGCCACCCTGTAGCTAAAACAGGCATCTCAACATAGCCCTATAAAACAACAGGTGCTGGGCATCTTCTGGTTTTTGGCCCCCACCTCATCTTCCTCACCTATGTTATCTGTGCTTACTCTCACTCAATACCCACCAATCCATTTATTCTTTTGGGTGTAGATTTAGATTTGATCTTAAGAGCCGTGGCTCTTGCGGCCTCTACGCCAAGGATGGAGCCTTTGCAAACTTGGGCAAATATCTAAAGGGCTGAACAAATGAAGAGGCCGTTGGTGGATGTCCACATGCTTTTTGTGGTGGGAATTTACTGAGATCAAAGAACCTCTGTCCATTGACCTTGACTGGAGACAGACATTTCCGCTGTCCTCCCGGTCTTCCCAGAGTCCACATAGCCACCCCTGATGGTCCAAGCCAAGTCCCGTCTCCCAAGAAGCCTTCCCTGAACATGCCTAGCATTAAGATTATTCTCATTTTTTCTGGTCTGGAACAGGCAACCTGACAATTATAGGGTCCCCCCTCTTGTTCTCCATTCTAGTTTGTGTTCAGCTAGACTGTCATTTTCTCCAGAAGTGGTGGGTAGTGATGTCTCTTGCATTACACACAACACCAAGCATGAAAACTCCATGTCACTGGGAGAAATGGACTTCCAGGCTATAGGGCTTTCCAGTGAAAATATGGGCTTTGAAACCTAGAGGGGAAGGAAGGCGACGCCATGCCCGGTCCTCCCACCCTTCATCCTCCCATACCGTTCTGCGATGGCTGAGGGGTTTGCACACCCACGCATGTGCTCACCTACCCCTGTTTTAGTGGGCACCTTGGGTTTCAGGAAGCGTTTTTGTATTCACAGAAATTCAGCATTGGAATAATACACTCTCTGCAGGATTATTTTGAAAAGCGATAATAATAAATGTGAAAAGGCTTACAGAAGTTAAAATTGCTTTCTATATGTAAGGTATAATATTAGAAATGGAAGGCTTTAAGTGAGGGTGAAGAAAAATCGTCCTGGAGGACGAGAAAAAAAATGTGACTGCTGTTTCAGTCTCCATCACCCACTCCATTTCCCCCAGCCCTGCTCCAGGGTAAATACTACACCAGGAAAAAACGGCCCTTGACAGAAACCAGAAGAAGAGCTCACTCAGGACTCTTCATTCTATGGACTTGGTTAAACCAGAACCATGGCATTTGGAAGATCTCAGAATACATTTCTGAGAAGGATCATCCTCAGAGGGGGCTCAGAGAGGTTATGGCAGCCAGCAGAGGTCACGTGACAACCTTGGTGGGTTTGCAAAGCAGCTTGTAAGCCTGTGGCTCAACCAGGATGGGTAAAAGGGAGCAACCCTGATAGCAGTGTTGGGATCACTATTTAACAGGAGTTGGGGACCTTTTACAGGTGCCACAAAGCTTCTGATCTGGTTCCTCTGGAACACAGAGGTGGCATCTACAGTTATCCCACACTTATTCATTAAACATCTACTATATAGTGGACTGTGAGAGCTATATTTTTATTATTTTTAGTCTGCATGACAATTTCCTTTCTTCCTTCTGTTAAAATCCACCACCATTTGTTCTCATGGGAAAGCCATGATTCATTCAGACATAAGCACCTGATATAAGCCAAATCTTGGGTGGTGTATCTTCTACTCCTCTTGAGGTTGTGATTACAGACATGCGCATATAGATGTGAGTTATACATATATCTATATTTTGCCCACCTGCCCTTGGATATTTCATGCTTCATGGAGCAAAAAGTTGGGAATATCTGAGGTGGGTGGTCCGTGGAGAGCTATGAGCTTTCTATATGGCAGGCACATATCTACGGGTGAGAAAAGTCCTAGGAAGACAATGAATCAAGAGTACAACATCACATCTTTCTCAATGTGAATCTTTGGAGCTTCCTATCCATCTGGGTCTTGGTTCAGAGCTGAGAGTTGGTGGGATCCAACTGGCTTCCTGACTAAACTGAGAGTGGCATCTACAGCTGTGCAGAAAGGAACATTCTCAAGCTGTGAACAGTGAGCTTCCAAGAGTAAAGCCACTTAGCGCATGCCATCTTCCTGCCGCTGCTTCTCTTTTCTTTCCTTCTCTTTCTAGGCCAACTCTTTCTGATGAATGACAATGGTCCACAGAGCAAACTTGGAGAACCTCTAGGATGGAGGGCAATCTTGTCCTGAGTTTCTTGCTCGGGACAATGCTTGAAGGAATTCAAAACCTCCTGAAGATCATCTCTGATTCCTGGTTGCTCTACTCATTGGTCTTCCAAAGTAGTACACGAGGCATTTGCAGAAAAAGCCACATCACCCCCCAGGGCCAGCATGAAGCTGGCACAAGTAGATGTATCATTACCTACGAACTCCTGTCTTGGTGGTCTAAGGCTCTCCTGGCCCAGAGGTCCACCAAGGCAGCCTGTACCAGCTTCCCAGTAGGAGAACTGCAGCCAACAGGGGGTTATGCATGGTGGAAAGAGAACTCCACCAAGAATCAGAACATCTGAGTTCTGGTCTCATCTCTGCCCATGAAGTGGGCAAATCACTTCACCTCTCTGGGCCATGATCCCTCAACCACACAATACAGAGGATGGAACCAGATCTCTACAGTCCTTCCAGTTAAGCGATTCCCTGGCTCTTGGTATTGGGCTAAGTAGGTGCCCTTCTCTCTGAACTGCTCTAGGACCGGTTACCAGTTATTTTGTCACATGTGAGCCACTTGGAGAGAAGTTACTGCTTCTCACCTCCTGACATGCACAGAAGGGCTGGTGGATGAGACCATTAGATGTCATTACTCGACATCAATGTGCATATGAGGCTCTGCTCTAAATTGCCATGATTGTAAATGTGGAAGGATTGGGACCCAGCTGTTTAAGTGCCTGGAAGAAATTGGCTCCTGAAAGAAATCTCTCAGGCTTCTGCCCTATCTGATCCAAGCCAATGCCATGTTAATTAGGAGAGGAAGAGGCTTAGGGTGGGAGTCAGAAGATCAGGCGAGCCTGCCACATGGTGTGGTTTATGTTTCCATATGCCTGGCACATTTGTCAGCTGGCCCCGGCCTTTCTTTGAGATGATGTCACCTCATCACTGGGTCACTGAACACATATATAGTTTCACATGGATCAAACACTGATATGTAATATTTATAATGTGGCAGGCATTGTTTCAAATGCTTTTAATGTTAGCTCTTTTAATCCTCAACGCAACTTTATGAGGTTTGGATAAGGGAAGTGAGGCATAGAGAGGTTAAGTAGATTGTGTAAGGTCACACAGCAAGTATGGGAGCCAGTAATTTCAAATCCACGCTTCTGACGCTTGTTATGTTGTCTCTCATTTCTCGTGCATGTGGATTGTCTCTGGAGCTGGACTGTAAGCACAGAAGCTTCTTCCCCAGTAGGGCTCTCTACTCGGTGGTGATTCATTCAATCAGACTTATTGACTAGATGATGAGATTGGGAGAGGAGCCCCTGTCATGACTAAGTGCAGCCCCAAGGAGGTTCTGGGTACCACACAGACTCACGGCTCAGGTAATAAACTCTTGTTGCTGAATTCTTCAGAGAACTTGGAAAACCTATCATAACCTGTCATAACATGGCTTTGCTCCTTATCTGGGCCACTTAGAGGGGTGAGCTTCTGTGGAGGAACAGAGGTTTTCTATGAGGTGTAGGGTGGGCAGCTCAAGAAAGGCAACGAATCAAGATCACAGCATTAACTTTCTTTCACTTCCCAGTTGGCCAGAAACTAAACCCAGTGGACAGAGGAAGCTGGTGGCCAGAACAGGACCCGCAGGAGCTCAGTGTGGATCCCAGCCCGTCAAAGGGGTCTTCCCTCCCACCAGCATCTCCTGGCTCATGAACGGGTCTCAGCCTGGGCACCTCTTTTTCCTCTTTTCTCTTGGAGACTTGGAGAGTGATAATTACTCATCTTTGCTTGGTGAATCCATACTCTAGTGAGGAAAGAGTCACAGGAAGGAGATTGACAGGGCAAAAACATGTCGGCTTTATAAGGCTAGCATGGCAACCGTGGCCACATTCAAGTGCACCTGTACCTTCCCTCAGGCTGACATTTTAGGATGATTTTCCTAGAGGAACATGGAGGTTTACAAAGCAGATACACTCACCTAGAAGTGTTGACTCACACTGGTGAGCCTCCTGATGCCAGCCTGGGCCTGGGGCCTCAACCCAGGAATTCTGCCCAATGGAGGAGCAAGCAGGGGCAGAGGACCCAGGTGGTGCTGAGGTCCCACAAGCTCGGCCTCTTGACCCAACCACACCAGAGAAGTCAGTCCCCTCTTCTCTTGGGACTTGAAGAGAGTCTTGAAAGGTAGCTTGTCCTCCTGAAGAGAGAAGCTTCCTACTTTATGGACCCTGATGGGAATGCTGAGATCAAAGGAAAGAACACTGTCCAACCTCCCCTTGGCCATACTAACTTAAGGACCAGAAGCAGCTGTGACCCAGAGGCTTCTGGGAAACGTGACTGCAATGGAACTTGTCTGAAAACGTTAAGAGCTGAGCCCGAAGGGGTAGTTTCATTAAATGAAGTGTAGCCTGGAAAAGTGGCTGAATCTTTAAGAAGCTCCTAGGTTTTGTTAGCGGGGGAAGTGGGAAGGACACAGCTATTGGCATTCCTCTCTAGCCACGGCCAAAATTAGGGGATCAAATATCATACTAGACTTATATTTTACCTTCACATAAAGCAGCTTAAGCATTTTTAGATAAAGGGATTTTTTTCTTTTTGCTTCATTCACGACCGAGTTTAGTTACACAGAGATATATAAAAAACGGAAATGTATTAATGACATGTGAAATCCTAAACGAGAAGGGATAAAAACTTGGCATACTGCTTCTGGAAAGTGGCCAACTCTTAGTCTCTGTGCAGGCTCAGGTGATCGATGGCATGAAAGCCCTTTGAGGACAACAGTAAGGGCAAGTTGACTTGATTCTTCCTTCGGCCTCAATCACTACCTCCCTTTGAGGCTGCTCCTGAGTGTTCAGCACAGAAAAATCCTCTTTCTCTGTGCACCCACCGGCCCTCTGCTATGGCACTGGTCATCTGCCTCCACCATGGCCTGGGTGGCCGTTAAGGACAGGAGCCATCCATGTTTTTGTATGTATGTCCTGGGTGCTACCACATGACTAGCATTCAGTAGGCACTCAATTAATGTTTAGTGAGTTGAATTTAGTTTGTAAAGCAAATAATTAAGAAGTGCAATAGAGCTGTCTTCAAATATTTGAAGGACCTTTGGAGGAAGATGGTCCTGACTTTAACTTACATTACTTTAGCAGAAAGGACCCAAGTCCAAAAAGTCAAAGTTTAGAGAAAACATATTAAGGTGTTTTTGTTTTGTTTTGTTTTGTTTTACTTTAGAGAGAGAGACCGCATAAACAGGGAATAGGGACAGAGGGAGAGACAGAATCTTAAGCAGACTCCATGCTCAGTGTGAAGCCTGATGTGGGACTCGATCCCATGACTCTGGGATCATGACATGAACTGAAATCAAGAGTTGGATGTTCAATGGACTGAACCAGCCAAGTGCCCCTAAGGTTTAAAATAAGGAAGAGCTGGGGTGTCTGGGTGGCTCTGTTGGCTGAACATCATCTGACTCTCAATTTTGACTCAGGTCATGATCTCAAGGTCGTGAGATTGGGCTGAGCTTGCTAAAGATTCTCTCTCTGCCCCACCCCCACTTGCACGCATGCTCTCTTTTAAGTGAAATAAGAGCAAAATGACAACAGGAGGAGCCAATAAGGAAGCGGCCCCCTGCTACCATGGAGACTTTCACCCAGAGGGGAGACAGGAAATTATCTAGATTTCTGCTCCCAGGATACTCATAATGAGGTGAGTGCCATCAAAATGGTACAAAGTGATGTCTGAGTTCAGAGGCAGAGTCTGGTTTTAGTGAAGCTGATTCAGAAAGTTTTACCCTATGACCCAGCAATAGCACTGCTAGGAATTTACCCAAGGGATACAGGAGTGCTGATGCATAGAGGCACTTGTACCCCAATGTTTATAGCAGCACTTTCAACAATAGCCAAATTATGGAAAGAGCCTAAGTGTCCATCAACTGATGAATGGATAAAGAAATTGTGGTTTATATACACAATGGAGTACTATGTGGCAATGACAAAGAATGAAATGTGGCCTTTTGTAGCAACGTAGATGGAACTGGAGAGTGTTATGCTTAGTGAAATAAGTCATACAGAGAAAGACAGATTCCATATGTTTTCACTCCTAGGTGGATCCTGAGAAGCTTAACAGAAGACCATGGGGGAGGGGAAGGAAAAAAAAAAAGGTTAGAGAGGGAGGGAGCCAAAACATAGGAGACTCTCAAAAACTGAGAACTGAGGGTTGATGGGGGGGTGGGAGGGAGGGAAGGGTGAGTGAGGGGTACTGAGGAGGGCACCTGTTGGAATGAGCACTGGGTGTTGTATGGAAACCAATTTGACAATAAATTTCATATTAAAAAAAAAAGTTTCTAGAAGATGCTGAGTGCACACTGAGCCTCGAGGAAGTGGAGGCCATCGGCAAGCCTAGCAAGGTGGCTTGGAGGTGGGCAACGGCAAGTGGTCTAGAGGAAGCCCAGGATATGTGGCTGAAATGGAGTCTGAGGCAAGACTGTGGTCAACGTTCAACTCCCGGCTGGTGCCGCCGACAGACATGGAGCCACAGAATGTTTTCACCAGAGCAGTGACGTAGCAGGAGGCATATTTTTATTTTATCTATGTTTTTAAATGTTTATTTTTGAGAAAGCACGAGTGGGGGAGGGGCAAAGAGAGAGGGGGACAGAGGATCTGAAGCGGGCTCTATGCTGACAGCACAGAGCCCAATGTGGGGCTTGAGCTCACCTGAGTCCCAAATCGGACACTCAACCAACTGAGCCACCCGGATGCCCCACAAGGTGTATTTTTAGAAAGGCAGAGTGGTGTAAAAGTTGAATTAAGTGGCAAATAGAAGAGATAAACATCTATGCGATACTTTTCCTCTGCTAGATTGCTTTTCCTGTATACTATTTCATTTCATCCACACAAAAACCATAGAGGGTAGGCAGCTCTGTTTCAGTTTTACAGATGAGAAAATGGACACTGGGAGTTTGGTGACTCAGTGGTGGGTCAGAGGTGTCCACCAAGGGCTGAGTGACCACCACTCTGCCTTAGTAAGAAGGGCCCCGGTGGCACTCGGGGAGTGGATATGGATGAAAAAGCCACACAGAATACGGCACAGGAAATATTGGCAGATGTTGACAATTGCTGCTAAGGTACGGGTGACACTGCAAAAGTGAACAATGACTCAGAAGTGACTGGGAGACTCCCCGTGCTGAGGAAGGCCAGAAAAGCAGCTCATTTCATTAGGGGAAAGGAAAGGACAGAAGCTGATACTTGTCAGGCACCTGCAGTAAGCCGGGCACTTAACACATAGGCCAGAAACATAAAGCACATGCATACCATACACAGAGAAAGCGCAAGTCTAGTCCTAGGCATGTTTGAGTTTCCAGAAGGGTGGAGATGTCCAGTGAATAGTTAGAAACACGAGGCTGGAGCTCAGAACAGGCCATTCCATACCATTTCCAGGCTCGTCTGTGCAGAGATCATTACCACTGTGTGAGGAGATACTGGTGTCAAGGAGGCATGTGTGTAGGGAAAAAGAAAAGAACACCGAAGGTCAGATTTACAGGTGAAGTAAAGAGCAAAGGAAGCAGAAAAGGCCCAGGAAAAAGGAAAAGTCATGAGTGTGCTGTCATGTAAGACAAGAGACGAGAGTCTGAAAACCAGAGACAGGTAAATCCACAGGAGCTCAGCAAGAGGAGGTTCAAGGATAGGTGACGGGCAGAACAGCCAGGAGGAAGCAGGTCTCCAAGAAAGCAGTTTCTGTGACATGGTGGGAACAGAAACCAGACTTCAAGAGATGAGGGAGGTTGGTGCAGAGCTATAGAAGTGATAAGATTATTCTTTTTGCTACATGAGCCCCAAGCTTTGTCTTTGGTCTCAGAGCATATGAAAAGGTAAGGCCCTCAGCCAAAGAGACTCATTTTCCTATTCCTCTAGGAAATATCCCTTGAACAGAATCAGGCTCATCTTTTCTGCCCCCCCCCCCCCACCAAGAACAGTAGTCTTCATCTACCATGACAAGAGGTCTGTACGGAGTCAGCTCTTACCCTATCAGGTGATGAGCTGCTGGAGGCTCATAAATGTGTCAACAACTTAATTTTGATTTGAGAGAGAGCACTGCATGGTAAGTACAAACCCAGGCTTCAGAGTGGAATAGATCTGAGGTGGAATCCTTGTGTCTGGGAACTATGTGACTTCGGGCAAGGTACTTAAACTCTCTAAGCCAGCACTAGCAACTCCAAAGAAGGTAAGAGCCGGTGATAAACTGAGCACACATGAGTAAAAACGTAGGAAGTGCTATTATTACAGGCCGACCATGTTCAGTGTGTTCCACTTCTCAGTTATTTCTCAGCACAATCCTAGAAGGCAGGTACTATTTTGCAGATGGTGAAATTGAGGCTAACCTTCATCGCATCTGGACCTGATGCTTTTGGTAACACTTTGGTAGTAGAAGTGACTCCCTTCATGGCTTCTGTACCCCTCTCTTCCTGTCTTGCCCCCCAACGAACACATGCCTACCACTGGTGGGGGCCAAAGAGGAGCCCTCCGCCTTGCTGGTGGGGGCAAGGAGGACCCCTGCGCCTCGGGTATAAACAAAGGCTTGCCAGGAAGCCTGCATATTTCTTGCTGGTTAATTCCTCAGGCTGCTGTTTTGTCCCAGGTGGGCTCACCAAGTATCCTTCTCTTTAATTCCACGCGTCCCAGAAACAGAGAAAAAAGAGCGGGGATTAGTCTGAAGACCTTAGTTTAAGGTTCTACCATTTACTTAATCGCCTGACCCTGTGCTTGTTTTGTGGCTCTCCAGGCCCAGTTCTACAAATTTAGGGCTGATGGGAAGATGCAAAAAAAATAACGTTGGAACAAGATCTACCAAGGATATGGCAGAGATGCTTTGAAATGTGAGCTCTTCCCTTCCCCGGTCTGCCTCTTCAGGTGGTTTGAAGGTCCACTGAGACCATCCCCTCCCTTTGGAGCTCCGTGAACTTCAAGTGTCACCCAACTCATAAGTGACCCCCTTTCTGCCCTTTTCTGTGTGGCCAGCACCTCTTCCCTAAGAAGCTGGATGGATAGATTGAAGTCTCCTTGTCTTCTTCGCTGCTGAAAATCCAGACACAGAATTCTTTTCTTTTTAACATTTTTCAATTTAAAGGTGTCTGTCATTAAAAGGAAAACAGCTCTATTATTACACTAATTGGCCTAGGTGTCTGATTCTTCTCGAAGATTGTGAGCAACCCCAAGACACTGAGTTTTATCATCCACAGTGCCTAGTACCCTAGTACTTAGCGGGTACTTAACAACTGGTTGTTTATTTAATGAATAATTCACACTGAACGGGTTCTAATGGTTCATTAATGTGGCAATGGGCTCCCCTCTTTCACAGCCACATCTTGGACATCCTTGATCTTCTGATGGCTTCTATAGATAGGGAGAGTGTATTTTCCAAAGCCCAAGTCAAGACATGTGGTATGGGACAGGATCTGATGACAGGAAAGTGTATTTGAAATCAGGAGACTTCCAGAATGTCTGGGAGGTAGCACAGCTTCACACAGGCCCTCATTCTCCAATTATTTTATACTTGGGAATAAAATGCACATCATTACCCACCTGTCCTCCCCAAAGCCCAAGTTCTGTTAGGATGGAAAGGATTCCTTTACCCTCTCTGGGGCCATCTTCATAAACCCTTTCCAGAGTAATGCTTTAGGGCTTTTCTGGAATCACTTTCCCATTGGTACGCCCTAGGCCATTGCCAGCCCCCGCTAAGGTGCAGAGAGCTGAACAGTCCAGCCTTGTCAAGCCCCTCCCCATCCCATCCACAAGGGGCACGCTGCCCTGGGTTCACAGGTGTGCCTGCCCGCCCTGCCCCCCAGCTCACTGATCCAGGCCAGGTCAAGTCAGCTTTTGGGTACCCAGAGAGCATGGGGACCCTAACTCCTGTGTTCACACATTGCATTTCAGCCATCCAAGTGGTGGGGGTGACAAGATACCTGGCGGGGGACAGAGCTCCCCTCCTCCCTTTCTTGGGTCTGGCTATTTCTGCTGCAGCTTCTCACCTGTCCTTAATCCCCCAGGGCAGGAGAGAGGAAATTCCTCATTTATATCTGCTCCTCCCTTTTGTTTCCCCAGGAGCAGCTTTTATGCCCACTAGGAGGGGTCTCTCCGTTTATTTCAGGAACCAGCATTTTTCTTTGATTTATGATTCATTTCAAGAGCCAGAGGCTTGCCTGACAAGTTCCCTTTCTCTGAAGCTTGCATACCTCTGTAAGAACATCCTAGAAGAGCCATAGGGATGGAAGCTTTTGAAGCTGCTTTAGAAATTACCTAAGTTTCCATGGCAATCAAGCACTGTGAAGTCACCACCACATTCTGGGTCTTTCTGTTTCCACTGAAAAGGCTGTTGGAGAAATCTGTTCTTTCTCAACAACCCTCCCCCCCACCCCCCCACCCCCACGCCACCTCAGTAATAGAGATGGTCTTCCAGTGACCCTGCCCTCTCTCTCTTCTCCTGCCTGCCCTTCCCCCATCCCATTCTTGTAACAGTCCATTGTCTGCAAGCAAAGACCCACAATTCAGGGCAGCAATGTGATTATTTCTACCCCAGGAAAAACAGGGTCTTCTTACCATGATAGGAGGAGACCTTAGGACATCAGTCTCCTTACCTGACTCTGGACTATACTCATTGGATAACTCAGACATGTCTGAGCATGTCTGTGTCAGCAGAGGCAGGCCAGTCAGGAAGGCACCAGGCTGAAGAGAAATCACTCATTCTGAGTGAGACCCCCAGTCGCCCACCCCATACTCAGCCTAGACACTGAACCAAAACCATGCCTTACTGTCTAGAGTAACCCAACTTTGCTATATTCCCTTGTCTCCTTTACACTTCTGGGTCTGTCCTGCCCACGTAGGATTAAAAAAAAATTTTTTTAATGTTTTATTTATTTTCAGAGACAGAGAGAGAGAGGAAGAGCAAGTGAGCAAGCACGTAAGGGGCAGAGAGAGAGGGAGACACAAGCAAGCTCCAGGCTCTGAGCTGTCAGCACAGAGCCCAATGCGGGGCTCGAACTCACAAACTGTGAGATCATGACCTCAGCTGAAGTCGGACACTTAACTGGCTGAGCCACCCAGATGCCCTTTTACATTTTTAAAAAAATGTTTACTTTTGAGAGAGCGAGCAAGCACGAGTGGGGGAGGGGCAGAGAGGGGGACAGAGGATCTGAAGCAGGCTCTGTCCTGATAGCAGTGAACCCGACATGGGGCTGGAACTCACGAACTACAAGATCGACCTGAGCCGAAGGTGGAAGCTCAACCGACTGAGTCACCCAGGCACCCCCTTAACTGACTGGTTTTGATTATTCATTACAGGAACTTCACAAAAGATCCATCAACTTCCACTGAAAACATTGACAGTGTGGGCTCTTAAGATTTTTTCAACCCTGCTGTTTCCATCAATTCTAGACATCATCAGTATTTTCAACCAATCTCAATCAAACACCTGCACTGAAATAAAGGCCTTCAAGCAAACTTCTAATTCTCAATAAATTCTGACCTTACCTTCCCGCTCTGAGACCCTCCCAGTTTTGCAAGGTGCCGTTGTCCCCTACTGCAATAAGCAACAAACTCAGCTAGTCTTACCAGCAGCAATGCTAGTTGTGTGGGCAATGCTTGGGGAGCCAGCTTTTGATTAAGGAAAGGGGAGCACATGTCTATGTGATTATTTGGTCATCAAAGAACAGAGGTGATTTTAAGCACAGCAGAATTGGCCTGAGTTAGGGAAAACAAGGTACTGTAAGCAGAAGAGAGGAAAGACCTGACTTCTCAAGACCTTCTGAAGCCCCTGAAGCAAAGGGTTGCCATGCCCGGGTCTCAGGGAGGGTGAGTGTGGGACAGTGATGGAGGCAGAGCTGGCTTCCTGGGCATGCAGCCCGCATAGTTGTGTGCTTGTTTTAATGCTCTGCTGTCACCATCTTGGAATTTGTAATGCTTAAATAAGGAGTCCACGTTTTCATTTTGCATCAGGCCCCACAAATTATACAGCTGGTCCTGGTTGCGGGAGTGGGGGGAGGGGGATGCTTCCAGATGTGTGACAATGCAACATTTTCAGGGGCATGTGACAGTCCCCCTACTTTACCTGGCCACCCTGGGGCACAGACATCATGCCCCACTCACAGGAACTGCCATGGGAAGTTGAAGAAGCTCTAGCCATCAGCACCCCAGAAGGAAGCCACCTCACTGATAAAAGCCACATAATATCAAGTGATCGCCTAGGAGAGAACCCCCAGGGCAATCTGTGAAATAGAAGGAAGGCCAGAATGAGGGATGATGCCCCCTCGATCTTCAAACCCATTAGCATTGCCTCCAAGGCCCTACATCTGCTCTGTTTGAGGGAATACCTCCATCTCGCTCGGTTCCTGTTACAACTGTCCTCTTGCTTAACTTCCTTGGACCCACCAGGCTCATTTCCATCCCAAGTCCCTTGCATCTGCTGTGCTGTTTGCAAGGACTGATCCACCAAGTCTTTCCAGGAAGACTTCCATTCAATGGACGAGGAAGACTTCAGTGAAGGCTTGAGAGGCCTTCTGCCTACCCACTGCCCCCTCGTCTACAGCAATGCCCCATCACTCCCTTCCTCCCTCCCAGCTTTCTTTTTCTCCACAGAAATGTCCCGTCGTCTGGCAACATATTATATACTTAAAGTACTTGCTTATCTGTCCCTCCAACAAGAATGTAAACTCCATGAGGACTTTGCCTTATTCCCCACTCTAGCCCAAGTAAACAGTGTCTGTCACAAAGGCAATCACAATTTATTGAATGAGTAAGTAAGGTGGTGATTAACCAGAGAGGCATGATCTGTTCAAGCAATTTTATCTTTATCATCCCATGGAATGTGTCTCTGCATGGCGTTGGCAGTGATGGGATAAGACTGTTCAGAGCAGTGTGTCATTGAAGGTGGCTGTTTAAAAAAAAAGGTAGCTAAAACAATAATATCTCAAAATTTTTCTGAGAACAGCACTAGGAATTGTCCTAAGCCCTTCACATGAGTGAACTCTAGAATTCTCACAACTGCTATGCTTCTGGTAGGTACCATCATTAGTCCTCTTTACAGATGAGAAAGTTGAAGCAACACATGGAAGGTGGTTAAGTAACTTTCGTAAGTCACGAGGCCAGTCCAAGGCTCCGTTAGTCCTGGACTAGTTTTTCATGACAAAACTATAATTTTCCCTTTTAGTTGCATGATTCTACTTCCTGAACAAAGAAAACTTTAGTTAGGTGGTGGGGAATGGAAGGAAGGTAGCTCACGGTCACATGTGCACAGGGACATCCAAGAGACGAAGGTTGGTTCCTCCCATGAGATCTCATAGATACCTTCACCGTCCACCCTACTTTCCACCTCCTTCTAGGCTCTGCTTTCTGTCTTAGCATTCCCTTCCGAGAATTTAATGACAAAGCTTCCCCCGGTTCTGGAGACTATGTAGCACCGTGGCTTTGCTGAGTGTTTGGTGGGCAGGTTGTAGGCATCCTGGTACGGCCTTCACTGACCAGACTTGGGTTTACAGGACCAAGGCTGCTTACTAGTCTCCTCTGAAGTGCAAATCTATAACGGAGGCAGGTCCCCTTGGGTGGCAAGGACGGAACTCCTTCAGATTTTTTCCAGCTGGAACTCCTTCGGATCTGTTCCAGTTCTTCAGGTGAAAGTGAAGCCCTTCTGTTGCCTGGGTTGCTGGAGTGATTGATCCTGGCCACTCGTTCTACATTAGGTAAATGTGTAGGTTATTTCTTAATCCCCCTGGCAATGTGTCTCCTCCCTCAAATGTCTTTGTTGTGAATGTAATTATCAAATGCTAATAAATATTCAAATATGCACCTTCCAAAAGGCAAGATTTATTCCAGGGTATGAACTAGTTTGTGAATCTCTGCTCAGGATTTTATAGGAAATGTGGTAAGCCAAAAAGCCAAGAGGAGAGTTGTGATGATCTAGTGAAATCTCACATGAACCTATAAAAGCAGTTTCGCAGGGTAAGTAGATGGGTTTTATGCCCTTGTTTGGTCACGGTAGATTATAGATACTTCTCTGCCTATTAGAATGGACTTCACTTAGGGCATACATATAACAGTAACAGCTACCGTTTACTGAGGGTTTTATAAGCTTTGCAGCATGGTAAGTCATTGAGTTATTGAATTTACTCTCTCCTCCAACTCGGAATATCTAATTTATATGGTCTCCCTCTTCTTACCCATGAGTCATGAAGTAATAACCCACGGTCATGAAGTTGGAGGCACGGTGCCTCTGGGACTTATAGAGGTGCAGTCCTAGCCACATTTCTAAGTAGTGCTGGAACTAGGAGTGACAGTGGGGGGAGAGGTTGATGGGAGCCCTGGATGTTGTTGTACTTTGTGGGCATCCCCCAAATCACGTCATCACCTAATGGCCATAGTCTCCCAGGAAAAACACCTATTGCCTCAGACTTTCCATTTTAGGCTTGTAAGTTCTCAGAATTGCTGGGCCTTTATCAAGGTTTTTGTCTATCAGAAGAGGAGTATCTGGGGGTTAACTGTACAGCTGAACCGCTTTCCGGTGAGCCTAGTGGAAGGGGTGACATCTGGCCTCGCTGGTGTGCAAACCACTGCAATCACTCAAACTTGATAGCTCGAGCTCCTTCAGGGCATTCTCTTCACTCCCCTTGACTGACTGGGAAGGTAGAAAAGGCCACACTGGTCACAGGTGGTAGGAAAAGAACCTTTAATGATTTCCTTTTCCCATTACCACCTGTGCCCTCCATTCTGGCCATGATCTCCTCTAGATGCCCCTTTGTGCTTTGAGAAGGGAAGAAAAGAAAGGGAATGGAGTGAGATTCTGGGACTGGAACCTGCGTGGAAGCACAGCCTGGAGCCGTGCCAGGGTGGGAAGATGGGTGTGGGGCCCGGGGTCATGTGGACCTTTAACACGGAGCCGAAAGCCCACGCAGCAGGATGAACTTCTGTCACAGGCCAGCTCTGGCTCCAGTGCTGCAGCTCACTAGCTGGGGGGCCTGGGACAACTGACACAACTACTCTCATCTAGGGACACAGATGGTCGATCACAGTGGATGGTGTCTAAAGTTCCTTCCATTCTTGGCACTCTTGAGCCCCCATTAAAGACAAAGCGCTGCATGAATTCATGTACAATGCATACCCTACTTCCAAAGGGAATTTAAGACATTTTATAACAGAAGTATAGAGACCTTGGGACTGTTCAAATAAAGAGAGAAAGAGGATAAGGAATCCCACAGAGGGGGAGATTAGACCAGGAACAGAAAATAAGGGAGCGTACTTTTTCAAGGAGAGCTGTTCCACTGAGACAAAATACTTTCTCTCTGTTGCACACAATTCATTTTTGCAATGCACGCATTCAAAAGATATTTGAGAGTGCAGACACTGTTCTCAACTTGGGGGATACCTTAGAGAACAAGGTGGGCGAGGTTCTGGAGCTTACATGTTAAGTGGGGGAGAGAGGCAATGAACAAACACACTGCAGACACCTAGGGCCCAGATCTTGGGTCTAACACCATTGTCCAATAAAAGGAACCAGGGCTCCTTGGAGAAATGGCTCATCCTAGGTCTGGGCAGGAAATATAGGTGAGCCTGGAGTACCTTGTGGTATGCCAAAAAGTAACAGGGGCTCAAAAACCCCCTCAAAACAAAACAACAACCAAAACCCACATTGATGTCAAAGAGGCACAGGGCCACCTGAAAGAGCTCCCAATGGCCAAAGCTGAAGCTGGGGCACTAAAACAAATCTAGAATTGGATTATAAACCAAAGTAAAAAATTAATATCCACAAGTCCACACTGATATAAATAAATGACTGAATCAATTTACAAATGGAAAAGAGAGGGACGCTTGGGTGGCTCTGTCGGTTAAGCATCCGACTTCGGCTCAGGTCATGATCTCACAGTGTGTGGGTTCAAGCCCCGCATCGAGCTCTGTGCTGACATCTTGGAGCCTGGAGCCTGCTTCGGATTCTGTGCCTCCCTCTTTCTCTGCCCCTCCCCCACTCACTCTCTGTCTCTTTCTCAAAAATAAATATTAAAAATTTTTTTTAAATTAAAAAAATTTTCAAGTGGGGAAGAAGGGCAAATCTCCCTTATAGAAGAATTCCAAATAACTTAAGTAGATACTCCGCCCTAAAGGAGAGGGAGTCGAACTCCCCAGTCCTCAGGGATGGGCTGTGCCTGGTGACATCCTTCCAAAGAGAACAGCATGGACAGAAGGAAAAGAGAGTAACTCTGCAGTAGAGAAACCCACACACACGACTTCAACCAGGTGATCAGGGGCAGTGTCATGAATCACGTGGGCAGGTTGTACTTGTAACACGATGTGATGGAATGACACTTGACCTCTGCCCTTTTTCCTCCCAAACCCACTACTCGGCCTAATGACGCACAAAAATCAGGCAAGTTCCAGCAGAGGGGCCAGACTGCTCTATGGATGGGCAGGGCTCTGCGGAACTGCTGAGGTCATTAAAAACAAGGACAGTCTGAGAAATGACTCCAGCCCCAGGGAGCCTAAGGAGATGTGACAACTAGATGGATAGATATCAGGTAAAAACATAGAGAATCTGAATAAACTGTGGACATCCGTTAATGATAATTTATCACTATTTATTAATTATAACAGACTATGCTAATGCAAGATGTTAATAGTAATGGAAACCATGCGCAGGGGCAGAGGGTAATATGGGAACTCTCTTTACTGTCTGCTCCATTTTTCTGTAAATCTAAAATTATAAATCTAAAAAATGGATCTATTAAAACAAAAAAGGGGATCTGAAGGTCCGAGAGGGAGGAAGTCCGGGCCTCTCTCCTGCTGGCCCCGAATATGCAAGCTTCCTAGAATTCTGTAGCTGCAGGGAAATGAATCCCACCCACAACACTGTGAACCCTGGAAGAGGACCCTGGGCTCAGAGGAGACCAGAGCCCCTGCTACAGACACCTTGACTGCCGTTTTGTGAGTCCCAGAGCCGAGAGCCCAGTTAAACTGTGCTTGAAATTCTGATCTGTAAAAACTGTGAGACAATACATGTTTGCTTTAAGCTGCTAAAAAACAAACAAAAAAACTGAAACCACGACACAACAACAAACATTTCAGAAAGCCCTGAGTGTGCCGTAGAAAGTTGAAATAATGAAAATGTAGAGAGTGACTAGGTGGCACCATGAATTTGGGTGGTCAAGGAAGCCCCTTCTTGGGGTGACTTTTAAGCTGGAGTCTGAGTCCGAGGAAGGAGCCAGCCAGGAGGCCCGTGCAGGGGGGACGCCGTGAGCAAAGGCGGCAGTCAGCCCAGGGCCTTGCAGCGAAGCCCTGTGTGCTCCAGGAAAGGCAGCCGGGCGGCTGGACTGACCTGAAAGCAGGCAAGGGAGGGCTGGGGGGATAGTATGAGCCAGATGACGTGGGGCTTCCATTAAGGACAGAATGTCCTAGGGTTGCCCCTAGGATTCATATGTGGAGATATTACCCCTGAGGTGATAGAATTAGGAGGCGGCGATTTGGGGACATGATTAGGTCACAAGGGTGGTGTCCTCGTGACTGGGATCAGCGGTCTCATGCAAGAGGCCCCACGGAGCCCCCCGGCTCCTTCCGCCACCTGAGGACACGGCAGGAAGGCACCAGCCTGTGAACCAGAAAGTGGTTCTCACCAGATGCAGAATGTGCCAGCACATTGATCGTGGACTTCCCAGCCTCCAGAACAGGAAGAAATAAATTTCTGTTGTTTGTAAGCCATCCAATCTCTGGTATTTTGTTACAGCAGCCCAAGCTGGCTAAGACTGCTTTTAAAAAAGGGTGAAGACTTTGGATTTTATTTTCACTCTGACTAGAAGAAGCCTTTGGAGCACTGGTGGCAGATAAATGACATACCTGACTCACAGTTTTAAAAGCATTATGTTAACTCTGCAAAGGACTGATTGCTGGGTGCCAGGGTGGCGTCACGGCATCTAGATAGGAGGCTCCAGGATTAGCGGAAAGCTCACAGAGGCTTGGACCTGAGTGGTGGTGGAGAGGGCGATGTCCTGCAGGAGTGTGTGAGAGGGCATGTGGCGGGGGTGGGGTGTGGGCTGGAAGTTCACACTCATCTTGTGGATGTGGGCCCTGCGGTGGCTCTGAGGGTGCCCAGTGGGTGAATTACAAGGAACCGTAGCCGCCCCGGGCTCCCCCACCGCGCTGTCTTTTCCCCGTGTCATCTTGTTCCTGTGATTCTGAATACCACTCATGACTCATCAAGACACACGTCTCTGGCAGTTGCTTGCACCCAGTTGGTGCCGTGCCACGCCGGGCCAGATTCTCTCCCGGAGGCTCTGGCAAAGGGGACACTGGATCCCACCCACTGCCCCCAGCCCCCGGCCCGACTAATTCGCCCTACTTAATTAATTGCCTCCTCTGCGCTGAGTGTTAATTAAACAATTTGTTGCTGGTTGTTTCCCAAGGTGCGGGGTACCCTCTGTTTAACCAGGAACTAGTTAAATCTGGAAGAGAGTCGGGCCCAGGGTGGGCCATCCTCCTTCGCGTTGGAACAGAGAAGAGGTTGTTAATAGAATTCTGCTTTTTTTTTTTTTTTTTCTGGCCCTGGTAGTTTCAACTAATATCAGGTAAAATTCCGTCTTGGACTCTTGACTCCAAATTTACCTTTTTCATTCTTGCTGACCCTTCTTCTTCCACCTGTTCACCACGCCCTTGCCTGGCCAGCACCAGCCCAAATGCTGCCGTTGGTCCCCACCAGCTGTTGTTGTCACTCAATCTAATCCTTGGGGCACCAGCCCGTGCTCAGTACAGATGCCTGGAATGCCAATCTGGGGGAAAGCTAGGGCTGAGAGACCTTTTTCGGTCCCACTCTGCCACAAATACCCAGAGTCTGAGTGACTGATTGTTTTGCCATATCCATGACATGGCTGTCACTGGTAGTGGACTCTCCAAGCACCTCAACAGCCTAATCCTAGAAGGTTGATTCCCAGGGGCCAGGGACGGGTCAGGTGCTGGGAGGGTTTGGTGCTGAAAGGGCTCTTTGACACACAGGGTTCTATAGGCCAAAGCATCTTTCGGGGTTGACACCCGGGCCTCTCTAGTAGCTCTCTCTGCTGAGCAGGGATCGGGGAAGGACCGCGTCTGTTCCTCAGTCGGCTCCCTCTCCAACTCCTAACTGAGCCAAATTCACGGGGTCAGGAGATGGCAGCTGCTCTGGGCATCTGGCCCCCCATGGCTGTGTCTGGCCTAGTTGGAAAGGACACTAACTTGAGGCAGAAGAGAGTGTTCTCCCACCCTTGGGAGCTTCAGCTTCCCCAAAAGACCACTGTTCAAGGGATCAGCTCTTCCTGGCTTTGTTCTTGTTCTCCTCCGTGGGAGCCTGGCCCGATGGTGCCCACGAGGTGTGTGGACACCACTTCTCTCCCTAGCCTCTTGTGGGAGGGCACAGCCCTACTTATGGACCCAGCGAAAGAAGCTCCAGGCTGGAGGGAACGGGTTAACTCCAACCAGGGCGGTGTCCCTGTCAGCAAGAAACAGCTCTTAGAACAGCAACTTCCCCGAAGCTCTTCTTGATGCTAACATTCTATCATGAACTATGATTTTGCCGTAATAAAAAAATATAGTGCATGTCCTAGAAGGCAGATTTCGCTGAGCCCCTCAGTAACCAGGGCTCGGCTAGGTCTCCACAGGAATAACTGAAGCCCTGTCGTGGCACCTGCCCATCTCTTGCCGCATAAGGCTTTGAGAAACAGTCACAGAGGTGCGGGAGTGGAGGGAAGAAAGAAAACAAATCATGAGAGGTCTTGGCCAATTGGCTCATCCCTAGAAGCATAACATTTTACAACCGGAGAGAGCTTGAAAGTTCAGCTATTCCTCAGGCTCTCACCGTGCTTGCACATGAGGATCACCCCCAGAAGTCCTGCTCGGACTGCTCTGCGGTGAGGGCCCAGCATCAGTGTTTTTAAGGGCTTTTCAGGTGATTGGAGTGTGCAGTGACTGAGAACACGAGGTGAGCAATGCGCTCACTCATCCACTCTGAGGGATTCCTCTGATTCCTCATCATTCCAAGCTTTCAGACTGTCTTCTCCAGAGCCCCAGGCTTGCTGGTTGTGGGCAGGGTTCCAGGCACCCCTCCCTCTGCCCCTACACCTTCTCCTGGGAGAGTTCTCACCTATGTCTCAGGGGAGCAGGAAGCGCCCCTGACCCCACCCTGGTCACAGCTGTTGGCCCAGTTATGGTCACTCAGTTCTGGCCCGTTTACTGCCTGACCAATGGCGTGTGACCTGGCCAGAGAGGATAAATGGGCTAATCACATTACCTCTCTCTCTCTCTCTCTCTGTGTCTAGAAGCTGACTTGAGCCGCAGCAGGGAAGGAGGTCACCAGAGTCCTGGAGACGCGGCACAGTCACACAGGATGTGGGCTGTGCGCCTGGCCCGGAGAGCAGGCAGTGCATGCGAAGGGGGCTGGGAACAACTCAGAAGGGTGGGGATGAAAGAGTGTCAGCGCCTAGAGCTCCAGGATTCCTGCTCTGCCTGCGGCCTGTTTGCTCAGCTTTTCTCCGATTCCTAGGAGACCTTTCTAGAGCCTTAGAAAAGCCCTGTTTTACTGGAGCCTATCTCTGTATAACCAAAAGCGTCTTAGAGAGAACACTCACTACAAACAGGGCCACTCTGCTTTTATCTTTTTACATTTCAGGGTCCATGGGAGATTTTGTCTGGAAGGTGGACACAAAAAGGTCTCCACTGTGGCGAAAAAGGAGTGAGGAGGCCAGGGGCTGAGCCCGACCCCTGCTTCACTGAGGACACGAGGCACGGAAAAAGGACCAGCCGGTCTTGCGGGCCTGTCTCCATGGGAGACCAGAAGGAGGGGTGTAGGGACTGCTAGGGATCCCCCCTCCCTCCCTCCCTCATGACTGTAAGCACGGGACATCGGACTCTGGGGGCAGAGGGTTCCGTCAGCCTGGGGCACCCTGGAAAGCCCTGTCTTGTCTTTGGCTCAGAATGGCTGTGCTTCAGTGGTAAAAGGGCAAACTGTCAGGCCCCAAGACGAATCCTGCAATTCTCCCCCTCTCCCAACCGATAGCTCACCAGCCCCAGACATCTCTCCGTGCACCCAGAGGGACGGCCATTACCTTTCCCCAGGCTGACCCAGTCCTTCACCTGCCATCTCTGCTCAGAAACCCGGAGTCAGGCCCTTCACAAAGGGAACTTGAGCTGGTCATAAGCATGTGGTGCCTAAAGTCTAGCTGACATCGTTTCCATATGTAGGACTCACTTTCCTTTCTTCCCATAAATATGTCTAATTCCTGCTATTCAAGCTCAGCTCCCCCTCCACCTAGCTCCACACGGTGCATCAGTCCACTTCTTGCGGAGTAGACTGTGAGGAATATATCTGACGGTTAACCTCAGGTCTGGACTGAGACGTCAGGGAAGACAGGCGCATGCAGAGCGTGGATTGACTTTGCTTTCCATGGACTGGAACCTACTCCTGCATAGCCATACGGTTCTCTGTATCTATAATCCTTTATAAGGACACTGGATCAGTTCAATGGCCATGACACTAGCAGAGAGTAAGGGAGACAGATATGACAAAGGTCTAGCCTGGTCCTACCACCCTTAGAGTGCCTTGTTTGGAAACGGTAGCAGAATTTAGGACTCGTAAATCAAAGGCGAGGATGGGCTTTTAAACAGGAACTACCCAAATAGCACCTGCTTCCCATCCCAAAGTCCAATATCTGCATAAAAGGCCTGAGCATTTTCTGAGGTCACGCTCACCCCCAGTCTGATACCTCTCTTTCAGTGCCATAACCTCACAGTCTCCCACACCAGGCGGTCAGCCCCTCAAGAGCTGAGGACCAGATCTTATCAGCGTTTGCATCCCCAGAAGCTGGCGCAGCGACGGATGCTAAGAGGAGCTCAAAACGTGTCTGATGAATGAATGAATGCATGTCCCCTAGCCATTCTCCCAGAATCCCAGGAGCCAGGATTGCTTGGCTCCCCAGCAGCTCCCCAAGCCTGAGGCCTTACCTCCCATGAGGAAGAGAAGCCCTGCTACATACTGCATAAGGCCCCGGTCCCAGCAGCAGCCCAGCACGCCGATGATCCAGCCGAAGAGGATGATGGCCACCGCCATGCCCATGAAGCCGGCGGTCATCCTGCGCAGGTCTGTGGGGAAGCAAGTGGGCAACAGTTAGCATCGGAACCTAGAACTCGCAGTCAAGGTGCATCCCGGCCCCGGGTAAAAAGGGAGAGGGTGGCACACTGCAGGGGCGGGAAGGCAACATACCCTTTTCAGACAACCTTGCACAACTGAGCTTCTTTTGTACAGGAGAGAGGGCCCCTGGCGGTAACTCTCCTCAGGTGCAAAAAGCATGCCAGGACAGTTTGGCTGGCAGGCACGAGGAGAGACTGCAGTCCCAATCGGCGTCATTTCTTATGCACCTTTGTGCCAGGTGCAGCTCTGTCGTTCCCAAGCATCAGGCCCAACGGTCTGCAACAGGAACTGCCTTTATCCTTATTTGAAAAACGGAGTCAACTGCCGAGAGCCTTATGGCTACTGAGTACCAGAACAAGGCATCAAACCCAGATCTGGATGGCTCCTAGGTGCTAACCACAGCATCATTCACCTCTCAGGAAGAAACAGGCCTTTAGTGGAGGGCGGGGCCTCGGCAGATGGGCTGCACCTGCCGAGTGCTCCCTCTCTTCCCTCCAGGGCTGACGGGGCTCTCCAGGAGGTCCAGTGCGAGGAGGAAGCTGTTGGCGGTGTCCTGTTCCTTCCCTCTAAGCCAGCTGGCAGGGGCTCAGCTTTCCCCACATGTGGGGCTGCAGGGCGGAGAGCCAAACTTGCTGCTCTCAGACCGAGCCCCTGAGCAGGCCTCTTCAGCTCCCGTGGACCCCAGGTCAGCCCAGCTTTCTAGGTCCGGCCTTTCCCCGTTCCACGCCTCGCTGACCCCACTGCACAAAGCCGAGGCGGGTACGGTGAGGAGGGACGTCTGGAAAGGCGGTGTTGTTGGTGGAAGGGAGAGGGCAGAGATACTGTCACATGTCAGCCTCTTTCTAGGTGCGGCTTCCTCCTGGATCTCTCCACTGCCCTCCAGGGCATCCCTACCAGCCTCACGCTCCCTCCCTGGCGTCCAGCCTTCTTACCTCCCTCCTCCTCCTTACCTCCTCGCTGCTAGTCCTTGACTCCCTCCACCCTGCCCCAGCCTTGCCAGCCTGCCGCTCCCTGTCTACCTCTGCAGTTTGTGCAAAGCCCATCTGCCAGCCCCAGCCCCAGCCCCAGCCCCACCAATGGGGCTCCAAACAGGAGCAAGCCATCTGCCCAGCCTCTGCCCCGGGGCTTCCCAGGACAGCCTGGAGGGCCCCATGGGCACTCCTCCCTCTCAGGGAGGGGGAGACTGGGAGTGGAAGTGAGGGCACCTGACAGCTAACCACATCCATACCCGTGGAAGCACAGGGTGATCTCGCCTCATGCCTACAAATGCCTGGCAGGTCTCCATGCACCGCGAGGGCGCCCTGCCCGCTCTGTTCCTCTGTCACTCCAGTCACCCCCATCGGGAGCTACGGCAGATCCTGGCACAGTCAGGCTAGAGAAACCCTGGCCTTCTCCCCTCGGAAGAGGGATTTGGTCCACGCTCCCTGACCTGACACGGAGGATGAGACCCTGGCAGCACCCCCCAGGGGGCTGGCTGGAGGAGGGGAGGGAGGAGCAAAGGAAAGCAGCTCGCACAAGGGGCAGGACAGGACCCTGTTGCAGAGGCAGAAATCCACCCACGGAGCACGTTCCTGCTCTACCCGTCCTCCTCTATCCTCCCCTGCCCAACCCGGAATGCCTGCCGCACCGGGTAGAAGTAATGCCGTTCCTGTCACGTATGTGAACTGCCAGCAATGCCTCATCATCATGCCACGCTACAGATGGCTCCGATCACCACGGTGTCCGAGGAAGCTGCACGGAGGACATCACTCGATCGCGGCACTCAGACGTGCACCCCGCTTCCTGAGCCGGCTCCCCGCTTGGTGCACGGGCACCCACAGCCAGCTTGAGGTGAGGAGGGAGGCACAGTCTTGCCAGCTGCACAGGCACCACCTCGTATCCCGTGATCTAACTGCCCTGGTCGTCCTGCCACCTGTCTCAGCCCTTCTTCCTCAGGCGCCGCCCCAGACCCTCGCGTGAGCCAGGCCGGAGCTGCCTCCTAGGTGGAGAAGAGCATCCCTTGATGTGTGAGTCCATTTGGATGGACTCCCAGAAGTGTTGCATCCACTCTCCACTGTGGTCAAGGGCAAGGAGGCGGTGAGAGCGGCGGAGGAGAGCTCGGGGTATTTTTGGATTAAAGTAGGCTTATACCCCCTTACACAGATCAGGAAATTTCACTCTATGCCCCTTTTCAGTGCATGAAGGGCTTCTAAGATCTTGGTTCCTTTGGCAACATCAGAGATGGACAGCACTGCTGAAACCACCTGGCCCCTCCCACTGCACTTGGCCTTGCTCATGGAGAAGGCTTACTGAGCCTCAGCCCCTGCAGATCCACGGGAGATTGCCGGGGGGATTAAGTGGACGATGTGTCCGGTAAGGTGTGTCCCCCCAGGCCAGAGACGGAAAACTGGGCTGGGCAGGAAAAGGAAATGCGAATCGGGGAAAGAGGGAAGGCTATCATGGTTGGTGGAGGAAAGCAAAGTGTTTAACTTACAGGAAAAGGCACAAGGGCAGGGACACGGGAAAATCATTTCTCTTGTAAAAGTCCGGAGACAGGTAACAGTCATCTGTGTCCCAGGCCTGGGAGGGGCCGTGGCCCTCTAGCAAGGATTAGGTGCACTCTGTCAGCCAAAGCCGAGGGCCGTGCTAAGCTGCTGATCTGGAAAAGCAGGATGAAGACCAGAGGTCGGGCCGAGTATTTTCACCAACCGGGAGGATTTTTACCGTCACCCCGTGAGTCTGATTTTGCCAGAGCTGTGCATGTGTGTTTGGTTATTTCGTTCTCAGACCCACGTGGTAATTCAGGGCAGCTGCATCAACAACTTGCAAACACAGGACAAGAAATAGTCCTATTTTACAGACAAGGAAAGCAAAATCCAAAGTTTGTTTATTTATTTTGAGAGAGTGAGCAGGGGAGGGAGGGTAGGAGGGAGGGAGGGAGAGAGAGAGGGAGAGAGAGGGAGAGAGAGGGAGAGGGAGAGAGAGAGAGGGAGAGAGAGAGAGAGGGGGAGAGAGAGAGAGAGAGAGGGAGAGAGGTGGAGAGAGAGGGAGAGAGGTGGAGAGAGAGGGAGAGAGAGGGAGAGAGGGAGAGAGGGAGAGAGGGAGAGAGAGGGAGAGAGAGGGAGAGAGAGGGAGAGAGAGGGAGAGAGAGGAGGAGAGAGAGGGAGAGAGAGGAGGAGAGAGAGGGAGAGAGAGGAGGAGAGAGAGGGAGAGAGAGGAGGAGAGAGAGGGAGAGAGAGGAGGAGAGAGAGGGAGAGAGAGGAGGAGAGAGAGGGAGAGAGAGGAGGAGAGAGAGGGAGAGAGAGGAGGAGAGAGGGAGAGAGAGGGAGAGAGAGGAGGAGAGAGGGAGAGAGAGGAGGAGAGAGGGAGAGAGAGGGAGAGAGAGGGAGAGAGGGAGAGAGAGGGAGAGAGAGGGAGAGAGAGGGAGAGAGAGGGAGAGAGAGGGAGAGAGAGGGAGAGAGAGGGAGAGAGAGGGAGAGAGAGGGAGAGAGAATCCGAAGCAGGCTCCAAGCTGTCAGCACAGAGACCCATGTGGGGCTCGATGCCACGAACCTGAGATTGTGACCTGAGCCAAAATCACCAGTCAGATGCTCAACCTATTGAGCCACCCAGGCACTCCTAAAGAAGTTAGAAAATTTATTGACAAACCAGTGAAATAAAGGAAGAGTGAGCTGTGTGGGAAAAGAAAATTAATAATGCAGTTAAAGAACATACTGAGCATTTCTTCCTCCCAAATAAAGGGAGAACTATAGGTCTGGGATTTTTTTTTTTCAAAGATGGAAATCCACACGGATGGGAAAAGAGGAGAAATGACAACACACAGGACTGGAAGCAGCAAAGCTGGCGGACGGTGCACTTGGCTGGAGCCAAACTGGAGGCAGCAGCGTTGAAGCAGAAAACCAACCTGCGGAGTTCCCCAAAGTCTCGTGAACTGGCACCCACAGGTTCCTTTGGATCAGTTAGTTACCCACAGGGGGAGAACATAAATAAAAGCAGGATTTGGTGGAAGTTGTCTGAGATGGAACTAGATCCCTAGATCCCTCATCCACTCTGCGACACTAGGGGACCCCCCTCCCCTTCCCTTTCCCTGGAGTGGGGGTGCTTAGCACTGGCGGTTGACAGGCTCGGTGAGGGCCATTCCACATAGGTGAAGACGTGACCATTCACATACAGAATGTTGTATCCTTGCCCTTGGGACCCTAGCCCCCTTCTCCTCAGCTCCCGGAAGCTGACTGCCTGGCCTCTGCCGTCCAGCCTGGGGGCTGGGAGAGGTCTCTCCAGGGGTGACCAGCCCAAGAGGAAAGACCTAGATAGACACTCAACACTGGAGGAGCCCGACAGGAAGCCCCTCTGACCACTGTGCAAGGGAGCGTCCCACGGACAAGCCCGCCACCCACTCGGTGCTTCCAGACAGCTTTGGCAGGGTCACCTGCCGACCCAGCACCAACCACGTACGTATAACCTGGGAGCAAAGGAACTTTAGGAAACGAGCTGCACAGAGAAGAGGCAATAACTCAAAATTATTATTAATATTCCCAGAGAGGCAAGACATGAAACGTATTTGGCCTCCATGAAATAAGAACAGGAAGGAGTCCATCGAAAAGAACTATCTGGAGAATACAGCACCTTAAAATAACAGAATCAAAGTCACTGAAATTTTTATTATAAAATCAATTCCAACTTATGTATTACCACTCCTATCATGTTCCTAAGAAAAAGACTCGAGGAGGCTTATAACACACGCACAGTGTAACCAGGATAAAAATAATTAATGAGAAAATGAAGGACCCAGAAAATAAAGAAAAGGAAGATGAAGCCGGGTATCACATTCATATGCAAAATTTGGTCCATGAGGTCCTTAGGAAGGGAATTATGCTTGCAGTACCTCAACTTAAAGGCAATACTCATGACTTCCATTGTCTTTACACCTTGGTTGCTTTCTGTTTGCGCTTGAGTAAATCCCGAGGACCACTCTGCCTGTGGAACGACCCACGTGCAGAAGACGGCCCCCTTCCTGCCCATCTGCACCTACCCTATGTGCCAATTTTATCTCCTGGGGAGGAAGAAACTGTCTTTTTTATTCTCCGTGACTGCTCACTGTCCCAAAGCAGTACCCTGCACCCAGGTACTTATGTAGCTTGTATTTCGTTAGCCATTTCTTCCTGCCTTTTTAGAAAAGAAAGAAAAGGGGACACACCTCACTCGGGTATCTGAAGCCTTGTTAAAATATTATGCGAAGCTGGTCTAAGAATAAATCCCCTTAAAGAACCCGGGATGATGAGTCGGACTCTGCCAGCCAAAGCGGAGATAAAGAAAAATCATCTCATGAATCCTTTTGGGTTTGAGCCCATCATCTGTATTCAGTGACCCTAATGTTTCGCGTTCTAAGTTTTGAAATGAGAAAGGTGCATTCTAAACTTTTTAGAGAAGGAATTTAGTTCCGTGCAGTGGAAAGGCTGGGCAGAAGGGGGTAGATAATGAGGGAGGGTGGAGGACGAAAGGCCAGGAGAACCATTAAACAGAACCAGAAAAAGCAGTTCTCCCTCACAGAAAAATTTTGATTTTGAAGTTTTACACCCCTATTAACATTTAAATTGAAAGGTATTGCTCGCAACTCTACACGGGAAACCAGGATATCTGCATTTAAGTAAATACCACTTAGAGAAGGAAAATATATATGGGCTCTGTATCTCTCTCTATTTGCTCTTTAAAGACAGAAAAATGATGATGATTGTAATTTTTTTCCCCATTAAAAAAAAAAAACAAATGGTGAGGGTAAGTATGCGTCAGACCCTCAGGGATGGTAGAGTGGAGATGGGGGGGTGGGGGGGCGCGGGGACACTGTATTAATGGCTCAGGAGACCATGGTGTGGAGTGAGCAGCAAGGCCAAGGTCCTCTGCGGGCCACATGGGTTTAGCCTTCTTTGCTGGAAGCTCTGCCTTCTGCATGATAGGATATGAGCACATCGCCCCGGCTGCAAGGGTGGAAGAGGGTGGGTGGCTAGTCATCAATTTACGAATTCATCAGTTCCTTGGGGTTTAAGGTCACAGGAACTGGAAGGTAGAGCAAGATGGTGAGGCCAAAACTCAAGTGTTTTTGCCCCAAGGGATCAGTCTGGGAGGAGAGAGAGGTGGGGGGCAAGAAAGAGAGGGAGGGAGGGGGTGGAGGGAGAGAGAGAGACAGAGACAGAGATAGAGACTTGGCAATGAACATGCCAGCCGTGGGATTAACTCAGGACAAATGGATTCAAATGAGAAGGAATATTCCAGGAACCAATTACGGCACAGCAACCATCTCTGAAGTGGGGGTCTGGCTCTGGGTAGCCACACAGAGATGTGACAGCTGGGGAGGGAAGCACGGATTCTGGGAACCAGGCTGCCTGGTTCCAAACACTACCCTGCCACATTCTGGCCGTGCGAGCTTGAGCAGTTAGCCTCTGTCTCTGGATCGCGGTCTCCACATTTGTGAGTGGAGGTTAGGACAGAACTTGCTTTAAAGGGTTTTTAAGAGGATTAAATCGGTTAATATGTGTCAACTGCTTAGAACAGTACCTGGCAAAACGCTAGAGGTACACAGGTGTGAATAGAGAGGGACGTCACTGAGAGTGGCTCCCTCTTTTCATGCTCCCGGTCTCTTGCATTTGTGGTATGGAAGCATAAAATGGGCCAAGTAACAAGTTGGGGTTAGCCTCTAATTAAACACTGGGTACCCAGAGGGAACAGCCTCCTGGAATCTGTTCTTATGCCTCTAAGGTACCTAGAAAAGCTGAGGGGAAGGCTTTCGTTTTCTTTTCTGTTTTCTTAATTAAAAGAAAAAAAAACAAATAAATAAAAGATTTTTTTCAATGTTTATTTTTGAGAGAGAGTGAGAGAGTGAGCAGGGGAGGGGCAGAGCACGAGAGGGAGACACAGAATTGGAAGCAGGCTCCAGGTTCTGAGCTGTCAGTGCAGAGCCCGATGTGGGGCTCAAACCCACGAGCTGTGAGATCATGACCTGAGCCGAGGTTGGATGCTTAACCGGCTGAGCCGACCAGGCGCCCCTATTTTTCTTTTTTATTAATACTGATAGGCATCCACCCCAGAGCATGGACCAAACAGCGGGAGGGCTGAGGCAGCTCACAGTGGGGTGCTGCTGGCCCTGGAGGCTGTTTGAACCCTGGGCTGTCCCAATGAGCACTTGGCTGACTGGAAGGGACAGACACAGGCTAGACCACAACTCTGCTGTAGAGGTAATGAAAATCAAAACAGAAGTAGCTAATGGGGGACTTTGCCTACAGTTTTCTCTTAGAGTATAAGTTGACTCAGCATAATGTTATATTTAAAGAATACTTTTGGGGGGGGGGGTGCGCCTGGCTGGCTCAGTTGGTTACACTTCCGTCCAACTCTTGATTTCGGCTCATGTCGTGATCTCATGGTTTGTGGGTTGGAACCCCACGTTGGGCTCTGCACTGCTGGTGTGGAGCCTGCCTGGGATTCCCTCTCTCTTCCTCTCTCTCTGCCCCTCCCCTGCTCACCCTCTCTCTCTCTCTCTCAAAACCACACTTAATAAAAAGTAATTTTTACGTGAAAACAAAATAGCTCTCAGGTTTGACTTGCTCCGATCCCTGAAAGGCCCTTCAGAACTGCCCTCTGCCTGTCCCTGCATCTCCGTCTTTCTCCAAGGCCCCCTGGGCTCGAAACCCAGCGGTCTGAGTGCCAGAGAGGCCTGGCGCTTTCCCCCCTTTCCCTGAGGGCACAGCGCTCTCTGCCAGCGTGGCTGCCCCCACACTCCGCCTGGCAAGCTCCTCCTCATCCCCAAAGGTGTCGCCAACAAGCAAACTCATGGGACACTTCAGCAGACGCTGGTGTTCGGTGCCTGGGCTCTTCCCACATGCCTTATTGTAATCCTTCCAGTAAATGCAAGCTTGTTCAGGGCTGTGCTCACGTCTGGGTTTTTTCGTTTTTGTTTTTTGTCCTTCCCGTCCCCGGCACATTGCCTGACATAAACAGGTGCTCAATAAATGTTGGCTAAATGAGATCACCATCCCACCCTGCAACGGTTACTAAAACTGAGCACACCACAGAATAAAGCAGGGCGAGGAGGATGTACCTGCCCAATTCAACGCGCTTTGGTGACTCATATGTCACCGGGATTTGCAGCCAATTTCTCTCTCCTCCAATCTTATTTTTAAACGCCAAAAGTAACTATCACTTAACAATCCAATATAGTTGTTTATTGCATACAAACAAAACATCAGTGTACATCCAGGTTCCAGATCACAGAGAGCCGTGCAGCATGGGGGGCTCCTTACCACAAAGTTTAATGACACATAATACCCCACAGGTTAGAACCCCATAGACCTTTCCACACTGACCCCCAAGTCAGGAAGAGATCGTGGGGGGAAAGGTAGTTGCTATAGAACCAAGAGGTGGTTTCTGGGTCAGAAGACAGGCTTGAAGCTTCCTCCTCCTCACCCCTACCTCCGGATCAGAGAGCTGCCATAAATAGGGATATTATGTGATGATGCCATATACAAATCACATCCATCGTCAAAACAATGGGAGGCAAATTGCAAAATGTGTACTCGCCTGATGAGAGCTGGATCAGCAGCTAAACCAAGTGTCTGGAAGAGAAGGATGAAGGGGGAGAAAGCCCAGAAGTGAGAAGCAGAGTCCCACACCAAAAAAAAAAAAAAAAAAAAACCCACAAGACTCCCTTCTCCCTGTAGTCCCACGGCTACATCAACAGCAGAAAACACAGAAGGGAATGACAAAAAGGGAATTCAACTTAGCCAAGCAAACACACCTGGGAAGACCAGCTCAGCACCTGGCCCTCTGTCCCCAGGGTCTTCCTACTGTGAGTGATGAGCTAGACCAGTACAATCTGCCATTCCATCTTGAGAAGCTCCCACATCTCTTCCTCTCTATATCACGTGTCACCGACAGTTGCTCTGAGGGCACGGGACAGAAATCAGGGTGGTTGGCAAGCATGTGTCCCCAGAGAGTCCCCACAAAGCAGTCAGAAGATGCAAGCTTTAAAGCACACAGGCAGCTTACAGGGTACTATCTCTCCAGAGAAATGCTGTAGGCACCGGAGAATGGGCTAATGACAAAGAACATGAATAGCCTGGGGACGATAAATGGGCATGAACGTTCATTGTGCATTTACTATGTGCCTGCAGCGGGTTGTGTAATTTACATAGGAGACGTCCATTAAGCCTCTGAATGGCTCTGTAAGGTAGATGCTATTTTTCTCATTTCGTAGACTTAGAACTCAAGACAAGGGAATTTCAACCAGTGACACAAAGACCAAGGTCACCAGCTAGGAAGAGGCAGGTCTGGGAAAGGTCCCCAGTCTGCCTGTGCCCTTCCCACTTCTCAGACCTCTTCAGATTCGGTGCCACTTCAGACCCCAGAAGAGAATTCAACATTCAATAAGAATGCAATGGAATATGACTTGGCTATTACAAATTATTCTTTTGAAGAATGTCAATGACGAGGGCAAGTTCATAACAGACCATTAGATGAAAAATAACACACAGATCTACTTATTCCATATGACCCCTACAGTGCAGGTGTGTGCCCATGTGCATTGAGCAGGCACACCTACATGGGAAGTGCAAGGAAGTACACGAGATGTCAACAGGGAGAATTTCTGTAGGCCTGCAACTTCTGCGGGAGCTTCCTGGGTGAAATCTGAAACCTGCCCCCATGTGCAGAGGGTGGGGAGAGACTGAAGAGAAAGACAGCCCCTCCGTGTTGGTAGGTGACAAGTTTCATAAGCAAAGGAACTTACTGACGAGGCTTGTCTTGGCCGCACCAGATGAGCCGACCTCCACACTTGCCCATCGAATCTTACAAGTTCATGTAGAGGCTTTAACTGGATTCAGTCACATCAACCATCCAGATGGTCTCAACACCACATCACCGACTATCTTCAGGCTGTGTCCTTACAGCAGCCTCTGGGAGCAGGAAAGGCAATTAGAACCCACTGTCCCAAGGACAGAGGACAGATCAGAAGCCTCTGAGGGCCAGGGTCCAGGTCATGGGTCAACCAGTGGTCACGTCCTCTAGGTGACCTCCTCAACACTTTCTGGCTTGTGATCTTTTGGATTTTGTTTCTTTTCTGCAATGGGAAGGTGTACTTTATCAGATGTTGAATTCTTTGGAAGATTTGAACTTCACCGTTTTTAAAGTTCTAGGTCCAAATAACAAGGCCACCTGCCCCAATCCGAACTATCACAAAAGATAGTGCTATCTGGCCCGGCCACAGATGCCTTCTGATGAGTCCCGCCTTTTCAAAGACAGACTACCATGAAATAGTTTCTGGTTTCTTTTTATTTTTTAATTGTTACTTATTTATTTTTTTAAGTAGGCTCCATGCCCAGTGCGGAGCCCAATGTGGGGCTTGAACTCAATGACCCTGAGATCAAGACCTGAGCTGAGATCAAGAGTCACACACTTAACCAACGGAGCCACCCAGGCGCCCCTCGTTTCTCTTTTCATGATGAAATTTAAAGACCTGCTATGCTCCTCTCTGGCTAACGGCGTGGACTGCGGAAACATCCGCCACCGGAGGACAGAGCTTCCCTCACTAGGCAGCCCCAGCACAGGCCAGAGGGAGCCGATTGTCAGGAATGGGCTCTACGATGTCATTGCCCAGGCCGGAGTTACCCCAGAACCTCTAAAGACTCACACAAACGTCTACAGCCATCTCCTTACCCCAAAATGTCCCTCCAACCCCTGAGATCCCCGGGAACAAAGCACAGCAGTACCTGAACAGCACGATGGCAGAACAAAATTAACAAATGAACAAAAACACCAAACGTTATGTTAGAAGACCTGCATTTGAGACCTGGTTCTCCACGTACGGGCTGGGTGCACCGTACGGGTCCCAACTTAACTCTTAGTTCTGAGGCGTCTCGGCTGAGAACAACAGGTGACGAGCCCCCTCCCTCCATCTTCTAAAGCTGGCTTGTCCAGCACGGTAGCCACCAGTCACACGAATACCTGAAGCTGCTACTGAGTCCTTGCACTGAGGCACGTGCACGTGGAAAACACACACCAGCCGCCAAAGGCTCAGTATGAGTTTTCACCAAATATTGCAGGGATAATGTTTTTTATTGATTACATGGTGATAAATGGATTAGATAAAATGTTATTGAGATTAATTTTACCTGCTTCTTTTGACTCACTTAACATGGCTAAGAGAAAATTTAAGATCAGAGGTGTGGTTGGCGGTATATTTCTATGGGACAGCGCTGTTCTAAGAGGTGGAAGACCTGTGCTAAACGTGCCGCCAGGGGCCCCAGGCTATTCTGCAACCCGTGGAGAGCTCAGCACCTTCTGTCTGCATATAACAGGAGGACCCGCCCTTCCCCCATGTCTCTGACAACACCACTTGAGGCTGAGGAAAGGGCGCGGAGAACACCACTCGGAGAGCCGCCCGCAGGGACCCAAGACTTTGGAGGACACGGGATGGTACCTACATGTAGCCTGAAAAAATGAGGCAGGAAGTTGGTAAGAGCCACCTGTGGCCACAGAGTGGTGACAAAGCCACGCATCCAGAGTTTGGCTAGGGAAGGACCCGGTGCTTTCCACCTGGGCCACGTGAAGGCCAATGAAGAGTAAGGTTTCCTTAAAAGGCTCCATTTAAGATTTTGCCAGTAGGGGTGTGATGATTACAATAGAAAGAGTCTCCATGGGGGAGGGGGTGGCCTAGGGGCTAAGGAGGAAGTGGAACTGGGTCAGCTGGAAGGCACATGCCTGTATCGGGAGGCAACAGTGCAACAGTGCATGTCCGTCCTGTCCCTGTAAAGCTTCCCCAAAGGAATCACAAAAGTGCCCTCCAGAAGACAGAGCCGCCACCAGAGCCCTGCCATGTGCAAGGCATCAACTCAGACAGCAATCGCACCCAGCACCAGACCCCAGGCGCCGTTCACCCTCCTCCCTTCTCCTCCTCCAACCCCGGGGGAGCCAGAACTAGCAGGGCTCAAGGGCAGCAAGTGGGGGACAATGAGACTACAAGGCTGAACGCACCTTTCCTCTCACTGTGGGTTTCCAAGAGCGGGGCAAACCCAAGCTAGGAAAGGGAGAAGACTGAAACTAGGCACAAGGTTGAAAATCTGCTGTCAGGTCTGACTCACATTTTAATTTCTGCAAATGAAAATTTACTCATACCTGAACGTTACCCCCAAAAAGCCGTGCGCTCTCCCACAGAGGTCATCTCGCAATGGGGATGGGAGATCAGACAGAATGACCTTAAGAGGCTACAGTGAGAAAAAGATAAATTTGTAGACGGCAGCCTTTTCTTTAAATTGGTTATAGGTAATCTTATACAAGTCATATCTTCCCCACGAACGATGATGATAAAATGAGCATTTTTTCTACTCCAGGTATGTCCTAAGCACTTCCTACACACGACCGCATTTAATCTTTCCAGCACACTGATGAGTTTATCATTCCTCTTTTACTGAGGCGATAATAAGTAACTTGCCCAACCCAAGTCAGGCAGCTTACAAGTGGGAGATTCCAAAACCCAGGCTTTGAATCACTGTGCCCTACCGCATCCTATGAGATCCGTGACAGCACTTTGTAAACTCTGAAGCGCCACCACAAATGCCAATGATGGTTTATGTTCATTGCCAGGCCACAAGGCTGAGGAACAGATACAACGGACCTAGTGGACATTGTTGGTATCATCTAATGTGTTTTTACCAGGCTCAGGGCACAGCAGTCATTGCAAACAACATGGGAAATACAAGACCGCTAACTTCTTCCCCCTTAAAAATCTTTAAATTTGCAATGCAGGGAAAGTTTGTTTTCTAATTTGTAAGTATGATAACGAAGGGGTCTGAGGAACGTGAGCTCACCTCTGTGCACATACAAGCAAAGGTGTTTCCCAAAGCCCATGTGCACAGGACGGCAGGAGCAGAAAGTGGGGCAGAAAAAAGGGTGCTTGGGAGTAGCAAAAACCATGGAATAGTGGTGAGCACTGCCCTGGGAACAGAGCTGGCCTCTGAGCCTGTCCAGTAGTTCATTACTTCAGGGAGTCACGTAATTTCTCTGTTTATCCATCTACTTTCTGAAATGGGGACGGTAATATCTTTCCTGCCTGGAGCCCGGAGGGAAGGATGATTCTGCTTCAGCAGGTGTGATTCTCAGCCCCATTTCTGCAATATGTCAGCCTGCCCTTATCTTGAGAGAGAGAGAGAGAGAGAGAGCACAGCTCAAAAATAAAGAGTAAGTTATTAAAACAATAATACATGTTTGGGTGCCTGGGTGGCTCAGTTGGTTAAGCGTCTGACTTTGGTTCAGGTCACGATCTCACGGTTTGTGAGTTTGAGCCCCGCGTCGGGCTCTGTGCTGACAGCTCAAAGCCTGGAGCCTGCTTTGGATTCTGTGTCTCCCTCTCTCTCTGCCACTCTCCCACTCATGCTCTATCTCTGCCTCTGTCTCTCAAAAATGAATAAATGTCAAAACAATTTTTTAAAACAATAATACATATAGAATACATACCTAATACATCATGAAGTCATTTTTGAGGAGTGCTGAATAATCTTAAATCAAATCAGTGATACCTGCCACAGGCTGGGAGTCACTGGGCATGAGACCCCAGAGCCTCTACCAGCTCCCCACCAACCCCCGCCCCAGGGTCCTCTCCTGTTAAGCAGATGCTTGATGGTGGTCAGTAATGAGTAAATGAACTTGGCAGACCTCTCCTTTTCCCTTGCGCCTTCCTCTGTGGCTCGCCTGACTTGTTCTTGGAAGCTGTGACCCAGGCTTCTTCGGCAGATGGTTAAAGCTCATGCAAATAAAGATCTTGTCAAGAAATGGAATTCTGCAGGAAAAAAAAAACCTAACGTTCTATCTTACCCTCCACCTGAAAACAATTCTATCAACAGAAATTCTCTCTTTGGGGTCATCCCCTATGCATTTATTTATTCATTCAATGCATTTAAAAATTTTTTTTAAAGTTTATTTATTTTTGAGAGAGAAAGAGAGAACGAGCATGAGCAGGGGAGGGTCAGAGTGAGAGAGACACAGAATTGGAAGCAGGCTCCAGGTTCTGAGCTGTCAGCACAAAGCCCGACGCGGGGCTCAAACTCACAAACCGTGAGATCATGGCCTGAGCTGAAGTCGGACGCTTAACTGACTGAGCCACCCAGGTGCCCCTCATTCAATGCATTTTTATCAAGCAGCTGCTATGTGCCACAACCAAACTGAATTCAGAGAGCAAAACTAAGTCCCCAGCTTACTGAAATGTACTTTCCAGGGAGAAAGACAAACTTTACATATAGACACAAGTGTGTGTGTGTGTGTGTGTGTATACTAAAACAATAATACATGTTTGGGCGCCTGATATATATGTATGTAACCATGTATATACAGGTCATATATATATATATATATATATATATATATATATATAGTCATAAAACAAACTACATACCTATACACAAACATTCACATCTATGTGACATAGATCAATGCTATGAAGGAAAATAAAGTAGGTAAGGGGACAAGATGCAGTGGGGTGGAGGTTGCTGTTTAACACACAGAGATTAGGAAAGCTCTTTTAATAAGGTGATATTTAAGCAGAAATCTGAGGAAGTGAGGAAATGGACAGGTGGATATCTGGGGGAAAAGCATTCCAGGAAGAGGGAACAACAGGAGCAAAATCATCGAGGCAGGAATCTGTTTACCATGTTTGAGGAACAATAAGAAAACTGCATAGTCTATATAATCCTGTATCATAGTTTTCTTTTCACAGTTATAACAACATGCTGACTCAGAAACACTGTGATAAATCCTAGTGATCATGTGGAAACAAAGAAGTACTTTCTATAACCAGCTAAGTTCTCTTAGAATTTAGGGGGGGGGGGGGAAAGCAGCAGAATTGATAGAAATTGGTGATGGAGTGTGAGAGGCATGGAGAGGGGTAAGTTGCTGGCAACTCCTAGCCTTCTGACTTGGATGATGGGAAATGGTGAGGTCATTGACCAAAAAACAGAATAAAAGAAAAGGCATAGAGTGTTGCTTCTCTGCTTGGATTTATTTCTTCTTTAGTTTTTGGAGGGGAAAATGGGAGGAAGGATGGGAAGAACAGGTCTTAGAAAAGAAGGAAGTGAAGTTCAGTCTGTTACATGCCTAACAGAGATGTAATTGGAAATGTCCATTATGGCACCAGATATATGGGTCTCATGCCTGGGAAAGAAACTACTATTTGAGATAGTGATATGAGAACCATGTAAAGCTGTAGGATTGAATGCCTGCTCTCCCAAGATAGGTGTATAAAAGTGAGAAGAGGCTAAGGATAGAATTTGAAGACCAATATTTAAGAGATGAGAAGAGGGAGAGAAGAATGAGAATGGGTGGCCCAACAGGATCAGGCAAAATCTAGCACGAGCGACATCATGGAAGTGAAGGGAAGAAAGAGTTTCAATGATGGCTCATGTTGTTGAGATCAGATAAGACATAATGCCATAAAACAAAGATTCAGCAAAGATTTTCTGAGCACCCACTCCGTGCCAGGCATTGTGCTAGCAACAGGGAACACAGTGGTTCATAAAATCGGAACGGTCTGTTCCACATGGAGCTTACTAGATTTATAACTAGGTCCCTCCCGATCTTGGCAAAAGCTCTTTAATGGAAGTCAGTCTCATTGAGTTACTAGAAATGAATGGGAGGCAAGGAATAAAAGTCACTTAGATGCTGTGCTTTCAAGTAGGCTGACTGTCGAAAAGAGGAGGGAGACCGAGTGACAGGGTAGAACACAGAGTGAGGACTTTTCTTTCATTGAAAAATGCAAGACTGAGTATGTTTCTATGTAGAGGAGGAAGAATTAGCAGAGGGAATCGACCTGAAGATACCTGAGACAACACCCTTTCACATGCTCTGCATTTTATCCAAACCCAAAGGTCAGACGCTCACACACTCAGGGAAGTCACTGATCCCACTTGACAAACGTGGACAGCAGAGCCTGGTGGTGAAAAGCACTGAATATGGGGTGTCAGACTACCTGAGCTTGAACTCCAGAGCTACTACTTACTAGCTGTGTGCCCTTACCATCTCTGTGCCTCAGTTTCCTCTTCTGTGGGCAGGGATAAGAATAGTACCTACCTCAAAGACTGTTGTGAGGATTGTATTTGTATATTACTTAGAGGAGAGCACCAAGTCAGTGCTGGAAACAGACAATATACACTCACACCCACATATGTACATGCGATAGAAGGCATTGAGAAACACGATGAAATCTGGTAGCTGGGAGGAGGGTTAGAAAGAGGGTGAGTATCAGTAAAAACACCTTTCCTTTCCAAAGTCACTCAGGGCTCAGCTCAGACCCCATCCCCTTAAGTACTTCTGCCCAGAATCGCCCGTTCTGTAGGAAGAGCCCACCATGTAGCATACTTGTGGGCTGGACCTCACACTTACTGGACATTCATTCATTCATGGACTCATTCATTTGGTCATCCTTTGTGGAGCTCCATCTCTTACCGAGGTATTACTTTGCAAATACGGGTAAGACACAAGCTTTCCTTCGAGAAGGCTGCTGGTCCATAAAGCCTTGGATTTTCTCTCCTGTCTGCAGTGCCTTGTAGAGTCATTCAACCACTTGGAAAAACGAGACAGCATTACTTCTTCTTTTTGTCTCTCACAACATCTAATACATACGAGGAGTTCTAAAGCTTCACAGAGTGAAGGAATGAGTCTATTCCCTTCAGTAGATACACAAATGAGTTGGAACCCACAGTGTCTCTCCCGGAAGATGAGCTAGCAAGAGAGAAAGGAACTGATATTTATTCATCACTTATTACATGCCAGGCACTGTTGACAGCTCACTTAGAGCCAGTCAATGAGAAAGCCTTTTCTATTGGTTTTGTTGAAAAGTGATGCCTAATGGCTTCACTTTTATGTTTTCAAATGTTTTCCATTTTGTGTGGTTTGCTTTCTAAGCCTGAAGTGTCTCACGTGACTGGAAACATTTTTCATGCTTCATGTGCAGTCAGTCACTTTTGAATTTTGCCAGTGTTTGGCTGGTGGGCCTTTTGTTAAGTAAATGCTTGTTATGTACTTTGTGTCTGGTTCTACAAGAGACAAGCATGCCCACCCCTTTGGCCCCATGTGTGCCTTTCTCTCCCTCCGCCCTCAACATTGCCTTTGTTCTGGGACAGGCTATCGAAGCCTGTTCCAGCAAGGTGCTCACTAATGAGGCCAGGGTCATCGGCAGGTATGTGAACACTCAGAACAAGATGGAAAACATTGGGTAGAAACTTTGTTTTGGTTCTCCTGGAGGAATTGGTATGTTTGATTTACTTCCGAGTTAGAAAAAAACAAATGGATCATGGATGATTTTTAAAGCATGATGGATAAAATATTTAAGGCAAGATGTTTATCTTCTGACACCTAGCCTTTCCTACTCTCAAATGATTGCTATAGGAAAAGTAGCCAAGTTGTTTATCTGCTGCTAGCTCATCAGGTCTGTGGACTCCCTGTGTCCTCATACCCAACAGCAGAACAAATCTTAAGTTACAGATCCATTTCTGCCTTCTGGGAATACTGTCCTTGTCACTGGAAAGGGGAAAAGAGTCAGGGTCTTCTGTGCTTGTAGGATTTAGATGCAGGGTTTGGGGGGACCCTCCTGGACCCTGGCTGGACCTTGCTGGTCTGAGTAGAAGGGATTCTCCTGGCAGAACCATCTAGATGTTCTTGAGCAGGTTAGAAACAAGGTACTCATTGTTCTTCCTGCTCACAAGAATATGAGAGCACAGGACAAGAAGACTCAATATTTTGGAAATGGAAGGAAGCTGAAGTCTGGCTCCTTCTGGCTCTGGGACCTTATGAATCACCCAAGAATTTAAAGTATTCTTTTTATTGAACGATGAGCCTTTAGATTTATCTGAATTTATAATATTAAATTTTACTTTGGTGGCATTCAAATATATTTGTAACCTGCCCAAATTAGAGCTAAATCTCTACTAATCTGATTTCTATTAACTGCAGATCAGCAGCACAGACCTTTCTCCTGGGCCCCATATGCCTCACAACTTTCTGGACATGTCGACAAGGGTGGTCTGCTTATGTGTCTAATTCAGAACCCATAAAACCCAACTCCTCATCTTCACTCTCAAAGCGCTCCTCTACTGGCGCCAATGGCACCACCATCCTCAGGACCCAAAGCTCAGCGCCATTTTGAATCCTCCTCCTTCCTTGCCCTCTTCACTTTGACCAGTTGCTAAGTGCACCAGATTTTGCCTCCATGATAATTCGCGCCTGCATCCCATCCCTTCTATCCCCACTGCCTTGTCCTGGCCTTGGCCCTCCTTACCTCACCACTGGTGTAGTCAAATGAGCCTGAACTTCAGTATTCAGGTTGACATCTGGCTCCAATAACTTTCTGCCCACATGACCTTCGGCAAGCCTTGATTCCCCCTCTCTAAGTATAGGTGAAAAGATGAGAGGATTGACACAAAATCCCACGCACAGTGCCTCTGGCCCCTCATGGGACCCCAATCAGCATCAGCACTCTTTCTCCTTGCTGAAACATCCCCCGAGAAGCCCAAGTCCTTCCTTCCAGGGTTTCTCTTCTCCAATCTGGGTCCTGCACCACTGCCAGGTTAATTCTTCTAAAGCAAAACTCTCTCACCCCCGTGCTCAAAGCTGTGAATGCCTCCCACGGACTGAGTAAAGGCCACATGTAAGGCTGAGCTTCAGGCTCTTCAGATCTGACCCTCGTTGCTGGCACAATCTCTTTCCTGGCTTCCCTCTTTTGTGCGCTCTGGGCCGTGGCCATGGGAGGGGCTCACCCTTTCTGGAGGATGCTCTCTGCTCTCCTGGTCTCTGCTCACCCCACCGAGAGGGTGCCTGCCCCACCTCTGTGTCCAGATGCCCACCTGCAGCTCTGCTGTCAAACCTTCGGGAAGTTCTGCCAATCCTCAGCCGAAAGACATGCCGCTCTCCTTTTTACAACACGTAAATGATCAATTTACCTTGACTTGTGGCAAAACCCAAAATAAATAATAACACGTACATATAATTCACCCAACTTTTAGCACTCGTCAGGGATCATCTGTCATGGCTGAAAAACATGTATGTTAAACAGATGTCATGAGTAAGTATACACATATAAATATACAGTAGCTTAGGGTATTTGTGGGCATGCGGAGACAGACAAAGCCAGGCACTAGCTTCCTTTATTGAAGCCTCCCTATTTCTATAGAGTAAATTAATTTGAGGAATAAAAGCCATGCGCGAGTATTCCCTAGTGAAGTATTAATTTCCAAATGTTATAAGCTGACCAAACAGATCCCTCTATGTAAGAAGTGCACTGCAGACATTCAAAACCCCTCTGTGAAAACTGCCAACAACTTAAACCATCCCAATAATTGGCAAATAGTTAAATAAACTGTTGCATACTCACATTATGGGCTACTATGGAGCCATAAAAATGATGTTGCAAAAAGCAAGATATGAAACTGTACATTCTGTCTGCTCCCAGCTATGGAATAATGATTATGAACACTAATGATAAGAATAAGAAAAAAAAGACCTAAAGAAAAGATACCTTTGAACAAGACATATTCTCCTGTGGGGATCAGAGAGCACCCCATTGCTGGTTCCCATAAAGCCTGCCTCCCACAGCCCCCGTGGGCTCCCTCCGCTCCCAAGGACAACTGGCATGTGGTCTGCATTGTTCTCCTCCCCTGGACTGTGAAGTGTGTGTATATGTGTGATGAATAAACAGCTGCCAGTCAAGGAAGGAAGGGAGAAAGGAAGAAATATCTATATATACACACATACACTGAAAGGTTAATGGGGGAAGAGGATTATGGGTAATTTTTATCTTCTTTACCCATTTCTGGGGTTTCCAAATTCTCACAATAAGCATGTGTTGCTTTTATAATCAAAGAGGAACATATTCAAAATCTGGTTTAAAAACAAACACTGCCAAAAAGCCATTGTCCTTGAGCCTGGATGAGGCATACAGGGATAGAGGAAGTTCAAACAGCTTGAGCATTCTCTAGGTGCTCAAAGGTTGTCCGTTCGTCGTGGAGGCATCTGGTTTCCACAGCCCGATCACAAAAAGGAGGTTTCCTCCTCATCAGCCAATACTTGAGCAGCTGCATACTAACTACCCTCAGGGGCTTTACTTTCAGGCAAGATGACCCGGAATGCCAGGGGAAAGGAACCAAAGTCTTGCAGAAGAGCAGAGTATTTTTTTTTCTTCCCTGTAACATCTCTGTCCGTGACTGCCAATGCATACTGGGAGACGTCTTAATTTTATTTATTTAGTTTTTCAAATTCTTAAGACTGTTATGCCATCTCAGCACCTGGCAATCTTTCCGTAGGTCTCTTTCGAGAATCAGAACAGGGGCACCTGTGTGGCTCACTCGGTTAAGCATCCGACTTCGGCTCAGGTCATGATCTTGCAGTTTGTGAGTTCAAGCCCCGCGCTGGGCTCTGTGCTGACAGCTCAGAGCCTGGAGCCTGTTTCAGATTCTGTCTCCCTCTCTCTCTGCCCCTCCCCCACTCATACTCTCTCCCTCACTCCCTCTCTCTTTCTCAAAAACAAAGATTAAAAAAAAATTTTTTTAAAAAGAATCAGAACATACACAGCAACCTCTGAAAGCGCCAGGGTGACTCAAAACAATGACAAATTTATGGACACATGTCGTGATGGTGGCACATGCTGTGACATGAAGCCAGTCTTCTGTAGACCAGAAGAAATAAGCAATGCACACATATCCTGAAGAGTGTACCAGCTCAACATCCTGAGTGTCAGACAGAGGATGGGGGGCAGCAGAAAATGGCTTTGAATCTGACACCATGCTGGGCACGTAGAACATGCTCAAGAAATATCCTTGGTTGACTGACAGTTTTTTGTAACGCGGAAGATCGTAATGACGTGGTGGTGGAGGCTATCATCGGAGCTCCTTCGTGATGTTACAAAGCTGATCATTCTTCCAGAGAGCTAAAGAGCAAGGGTTCAGAAGTTACAGAAGTGCTTTTCAATTAAAACTAAAAGTTTTGTCTTGTGAGAACCAGCAGGGTCTGGAGTGATACCGCCCAGGACTGAGCAGTGGCTGTTGTTGGCCGTGTGACTTCGGTCAGCGCCAGAGTTCAGCCTCCCCAACTGTAAAACGGAGTCAGTGACAGGGTCGCCTTCAGAAGGTAAGGTTAGAGAGGGCCATGAGTGATGCGCATCAGGTTCCCCAAAGTGAGGAGGTATTTGGGGAACTGGGCGCTGGAAGGGCTTGACTCTGGGTCCCACCAGGTTCCACATGGCTGGCAGGATGGTTTCTTTCCATTGGCTCCCCTCGATCTGTCCAAATCCTCATTAGCGAATGGCTTAGACAAAATAAAACCCCCCAAATTTCCAGAATATAAATGCATAAGTTAAGTGAGAGGCGTTTTTTTGGTCAACAAACAGCATGAATTTTGTTGTCAACTAACTCCTGCTGGGTGCAAATCACTTAGGCCCGTGATTCCAAAGCAGACACATAAGACATGATCCAGCTGCTTCTGCCCTCACCTGGATTCAAGCCCCGGGCACATTCAGGGCAGGTTATTGGACAACGTATATTGAACGAGGCTGATACGGAGCATCCAAACCTTGGTCAGATGTTACACCCTGTCCCCGCCCTCCCCCACCCATCTCCTTAGGGTCTAACAGGGCACCTTCCTTCATAATAATGACAGCATTTATTTGGCCCTCAGCGTGTACTGAACGAAGCACTGTTCTAAGGACTTTGCATCTATTAACTTATTTAATTGCCATGACAACATTAAGCTTCAGAGGTGACTCAGAGGGACACTGTGCCCCACGGGGTCCCTTCTTACTGAAAATGACAGGCTGACTAAACCAGACCCTTTTGGGAGATTCAGGAAGGGAGGCACAGATAGAAAGAACAGGTCACTCAAACTCAGCTTGAAATCCAAGTAATGCTGAGCTCCTTCTTCTGTAGCCTTCAGCCTCGTAAGCTCTGGGCCCTGGGAAGCTGTGGCAGAAAAACGCGGCTTCCCTCCATACTTTGTTCCTCGTGTATGTCATTCCCTTGTATCTTTGGAGCAAAGACAGTCACCAAAGACAATCTGGGCCTGCCTCCTCCTGGCAACCCAAAAGAGACTCACCAGTAAAACCCACAAGAGCCAAGAGATGTTAGATTCCTTAAGTTCAGCAGCTTTGTCGAGCTATTTGTAAGAAGAATGTCAACCATTTAAAATTAAATTCAATTAGTGAGTCTGCATGGATTGTTTTCTTCAACGCTGAGCACTGTGCCTCCCACACCAGCTCCATAAACGCACTGAATGAATGGGTGAGCTGTCTGAGTTATACTTTTAAACTGAATACACCAAACATGATAATTTTGTGAACAACTCAAGTTATACACAATACATTTTTATATTCCAAAGCTAAGAGAATGACTTTGAATCAATAAATGGGGCTTTCAAAAAAGTTACTTTTGTATTTTTGTTTCCCCCTAAATGTTCTTTTTTGCTTTAAAAATCTCCTCATGGTGTCCCCCCCTTTTAAAATTGTGTTTTTATGGGGGAGGGGGACTGGGTGGCTTAGTTGGTTAAGCATCCAACTCTTTTTTTGTTTGTTTGTTTGTTTGTTTTTTTAATTTTTTTTTTTTACGTTTATTTATTTTTGAGACAGAGAGAGACAGAGCATGAACGGGGGAGGGGCAGAGAGAGAGGGAGACACAGAATCGGAAACAGGCTCCAGGCTCCGAGCCATCAGCCCAGAGCTTGACGCGGGGCTCGAACTCACGGACCACGAGATCGTGACCTGAGCTGAAGTCGGACGCTCAACCGACTGAGCCACCCAGGCGCCCCAAGCATCCAACTCTTGATCTCGACTCAGGTGGTGATCTCACAGTTTGTGAGATGGAGCCCCACGTCAAGCTCCAAGCTGACAATGCAGGGCCTGCTTGGGATTCTAGCTCTCCCCTTCTTTCTCTGACCCTCCCCTGCTTCTGCCTCTCTCTCAAAATAAGTAACTAAACATTAAAAAAATTAATAAATAAAATTGTGTTTATACAATTTACCCTACTAGCCGTTTTTAAGTATGAAGTCCAATGGTACTCAGCACAAACACATTCACATTGTCCTACAAGCATCACCACCATCTGTAGAACATTTGTGTCTTCCCCAGCTCAAACTCTGCACCCATTAAACACTAACTCCCCATTCTCCCCTCCCTCCAGGCCCTGGCAACCACTTTCTACTTTCTGCCACGGTGAATTTGCTTATCTAGATGTGTCAAGTGCCATCACGCAATATCTGTCCCTTTTGTGTCTGGCTTATTTTACCTAGCATAACATTTTCAAGATTCATCTATGTTGGAGCATGCATCAGGATTCCATGCCTTTTTTAAAAAAATGGGAAAATATTTACAACGTAAACTTTACCATCTTAACCACTTTTTTTTAAAGTTTTTATTTATTTTGGGTGACCGTATGTGTGCAACAATAAGGGGAGGGGCACAGAGAGAGAATCCCAAGCAGGATCTGCACAGTCAATGCAGAGCCTGACGTGGGGCCCGAACCCACGAACCAAGAGATCATGACCCGAGGCGAAACCAAGAGTCGGATGCTTGACAGACTGAGCCACCCAGGCGCCCCATGTCAACCATTTTTAAGGATACAGTTCCATGGCCATGGTGGCTCACTCTGAAACATTTTTTTTTTTAATGTTTATTATTTTTGAGAGAGAGAGGGAGAGAGAGACAGAGTGCGAGCGGGAAGGGGCAGAGAGGGAGGAGACACAGAATCCGAAGCAGGCTCCAGGCTCCAAGCTGTCAGCACAGAGCCCGATGTGAGGCTCAAACCCATGAGCCATGAGATCATGACCCGAGCCGAAGTCGGACGCCCAACTGACCAAGCCACCCAGGTGCCCCGGCTCACTTTTAATATGATAGTTGTAGCAACAGCCACAGTGGATTACAAGGTGCAGACCTAACTCTGCCAAGTTCCTTCAGAGCTAGCATCTAAACAGAGGTCAGGAGTCTGGATTGGGACCTGGCCCTGCTGAGGACTATTCAAGTCACCTCACCTCTGTCTCTGATGACGGGTCCCAGGCCCTAGTATGTAGTGGATTATTACATCCCACTCTCACTCCTGGCTTTTTTTTTTTTTTTTTTAAGAAAATGCCCAAGGACACAGTCTCAAGGGAAGCAGTGAGGATAATAAAAAGACAGAGCTGGAGACCTGGCTCGTGAACGCATCTGTTTAGGGGCTTTGGCTGCATCTACATCAGCAGAGCAGCGGTATTTCTGGGCCGTCGGCCGCGGTGCGGAGAGGCGCGCGGCACAGACCCAGGCGCAGGGCTGAAGACCACGGAGGCCCGCCAAAGCAAAGGGCTTGGAACTGAAACGAAATGTATGTCCCTTTGTGCCCTGGGGAGAAATGAGGAGGTTTTCCAGAAAGGAGACGATGAGGATGTCCAGCCAAGAAGGAAGCAGTGGAACAAGGTACACACAACAGGTGAGCGTGGAGGAGGGGCATGGCCCACATCCTCCCGGCTGCTGGGCCCAGGACAGGAGCAAGGACAAAGGGGGTTCCAAGGCACAGGAGTCCCCAGGGCTCAGAAGAGGCCAGAGGCCACAACTCAAACCCCAAGTGAGAATGGATGAATCTGAAAGGACTCAAGCGCTCAGATCCCACATTGTGTTAATTAACAGAACAGTGATTTGCCAATGAACGCCCAGCAGGGGCGATCATCTGCCTGATAGAGAGGCCCTGCTTTCCTGATGGAATCTCAAGTGCATGAGCCATGAAATTACTTCTAAAGAAAAAAAGAAAAAGACGGAGACAGCCAAAGAGGACAAGCACTTCCGTTTGTGTACTAGAGACTTGTTCTCCTTCTTGAAGGAAACGGGCTAGTCACAGAGACCAGAGGTGAAACGGTAATATCCAACCTATCCTCTCTCCTAGGAGCGCAGAAAATGCTAGCTAAAGTAAATTAATACAAATACCAAACCTGTTAGGACCCTTCCAGTGTGCCCAGATGTATTTAGCCCACACTATCCCATATAATCCTTACAACAACCGGCTCTCACCCTCATTTCCCAGAAGAGGAAACAGCAACGCAGGTTAAAGTAACTTGCCCGAGGTCACACAGCGAAACAAGATCACAACAAACATTCCGTCTTCCTGAGACACTCAAAAACGGTCTTCCAATGTTAAAATGTGGCTAAAACAGGGGGAGCGAGGGTCCCACATAAAATGGAGCTCAGAAAAGTTTGTCTCCCCTTCCTCTTGCCAGATGCCTGCAGTAGTTTGGGTCCACGTCCCTCACAGGTTCTGTCACTGCTTGTGGCAGTGCTACGTGGTGGCCAGATTCCAATCTGAGAGTCTCTGCATCTTTTTCCAACACACGCTTGATCTTGCCATGGCTCAGCATAAAATTCTTCGGTGGCTCCCGGTTGCCCTCGGAATGAAATCCCAGAGTTTCCGTGTGCCATGCTTGGCCTTCTGTGAGCTGGCTCCTGGGAGACTCTCCAGCCTGGCTCTATTTCCCTCAGCCCACTCTATCTCCTGCCCGGGAATCCGTCTCTCAGGCCCGCCACACGCATCAGTGGGGAATCCCTCACCTTGTCCTGGACTCTCTCCCCCCTCCTGCTCTCCTACCCCTGGGCCTTTTCACCTGCTGCCCCTTGGGCATAGAATTGCATCCCCCTTCTGCCTGGATATCACCAATAGAGCCCACCCACGGCCACCTCCTCTGCAAAGCCTCCTGTGCCCAGCCACACTGAGTGGGCTTCTTGTCTTTGCTTCCTGCGCCTCCCATACTTACCTTGGCTATAGTCCTTCCCAAGCTGCACTGCAATGGTCCCTTTCCTCCCAGTCTCTTCTCCCCTCCCTGATAAGACTCATTCATCTACCTACTCACTCGGTAAGCTCCATCCAGGGCAGGAACCACAACCAGCTCTGTGTCTCCTGCCTCGCATCCTGTGGCTCTCTAAGTGTGGTCCCTGACAGCAGCCAGAACAAGTCAAGAACTTGATAAAAATGCAAATTCTTGGGCCCGGCCCCAGGCCTCCTGGATGGAGCTCAGCAGTCTCTGTTATAACAAGCCATCCAGTTCGAGAACCACTGCTCTGATATGATGCTTGGCACGGTGTATTCTATAAACGTGGAATGAATGAATACACAGCTATCACTAGAAACCAGCCTCTGGAGCTATCACTAGAAACCAGCCTCAGCCTCTGGAGACCTCGTATTTGCTCATCCTCCCCTAGGGAGGTGATCAGACATTTTTTCTCAGCTTCTCGGTCTTGCCCAGACATTCTGGCCTCACCATATTTCCACCCTGCTCTAGCCCTGGTGGCTTCGGCTAGCTAGGTGACTGTGAAACAAAACAAATCAATAGGCTTGGGGCATGTGGCCTTTTGGAAACATAAGGACCCTCAGAGTCAGAAAACGCAAGACGAGGCCCAGGTGGCTCTTCCTAGTAATACACATGCCCCCCCCACCCCCCCACCCCCCACCCCCCGGTCCTCCAATCCTCTTCTGAAAAGGTAGCCTCCTAATCACAGGGCTGCAGGAGCACCAAGTAAGAGAATCTACATGAAATGTGCGTCCTCAGCTTCAAAGTATCCTATGAATATTCATTCCTACTGACAAAATGAGATCTGCTGGGCTATGCGAATACCAGCGTTTTTTGTCCTAACGTTCCATGATTCTGCGAAATCTAGCCAAACTATTTCAACAAACACTTGAAAAAGAAAAAAAAAAAGATGTCTCCTCAGAGACAGTGGTGAGCCATGATGCAGCTTGGGGCACTGGATTGGGTTCTAACCAGCTCTGATGCTTCTGGTCACGTGACATGGAAAATTTACTCTCCTTCCCAGTACCCCAGTTTCCTCTTCTGTGAAGTGGATCCGTACTACCACTCACTTCCCAAGGTCGTTTAAAGGTATGTGAGATATTCTAAGCGTATCGTAAGCATTCAATAAATGTTGAGGACGCCTGCTACTAATGCCTGCCTGCTGCTGTTAATGGTGTTATTTTCATTCCTAAGGGGAATACACAAAATGAGAGAAGACCTGGTAGTAAATACTCTACAAAGAATAATTTTGGTGGGGCGCCTGGGCGGCTCAGTCAGTTAAGTGCCTGACTCTTGATTTCGGCTCAGGTTGTGATCTCACAGTTCCTAAGATCGGGCCCTGTGTCGGGCTCTGTGCTGACAGCACAAAGCCTGTTTGGGATTCTTTCTCTCCCTCTCTCTCTGCCCCACCCCCCTGCGCTCATGCTCGCGCATCTCTCTCTCTCTCTCTCTCTCTCTCTCTCAAAATAAATAGCCATGTTAAAGAAAAGAATCATCTTAGTTAATGTAATTATGTGACACTGGACTGTATATTTTGCTGTGTTCCAGACTATGCGTACTGTTTCTTTGGTTTTTGTTTGTTTTGGTCTTATTTGGTGGGTTCAAACATCAAGCAGGGCAGCCTTTCCAATCCTCTCAAGTTAAGCATTTCAGGGATCCTCGTGACAAAGAAGTTCACCCATCAGTGCTGAACAGCACAGAAGTACCCAACAGCTTAGAGCACAGGCAGGCAAACTTCTTCTTCAAAGGGCCAGACAGTATATATTTTAAGCTTTGCAGGCCATAGTTTTTGTTTCTACTGTCACTCAACTCTGCCATTGTAGCTCGAAGGCACACTAGACAAGGCGTAAACCAATAGATGTGCCTGGGAGAACCAAGGAACTGGAGGTGACAGAATCATGGTCCCTCCTTTTCCCTGCCTCATTCAACACACTTCGTTTTCTTTCTTAATTCATTATAGAGAAACTGGCTATCAACTCTATTAGTTCATACAGCCCAGGGGTGTGAATTCTAGAAATGTATAAATGGTAGCAAAATCCCACTTTAACTTCAGAATTCAAGTCATGTGGCATTCACTGTAAGATTTTAATCTTCACAAATGACATTCGAAGGAAGGTCCAGCATTATAAAACCCAACAGTTTTCACATCTGCCCTCACAAACTGCTCCTCTCTCGTTCTCACTAGAAAACGATGCATTTTGTTAAGTGAAAATTTCAAGCATACTACTATGTACACTTCAACTAATCTGTTTTTCCAGGAGTTGGTCAATGTTATGGAAACATGGAAACACAGTCCTTTTGACTCAGTATATTTGTAAGGTAATTACGTAAGAATACCAGTGCAATCATCAATAATCTTAGTAGGCTTAGACATAGATCTCTAAGTGGTGGGGGATGAATTAGTGTTTGTTTAATTCTGTTACAAGTCCTTAGGATTCATGAGTGGGGTATGTTTCCATTTTTACATCCAACTCTGATGCAATCTAGGACAGAGGATCAGGGGCTTGGTCAAGTACAAGATCAAGACAGAAGGCAGGGAATAGGGTAATGGATGGAGAGAGGCAGGAACCTCCTGACAGCTTAGGGCAGGAGCGTCACAGGGCACAAGATGGAGAAGAGGTCAGAAAGCAGAAAGATGGAAACCAGAGCCAGGGACCTTGCTGAGAAAGGACAGAGCGGAAATAACCCTTACAAATTGCCAGGGAGCTAGACAAATCAGATTTCAGAGGGTACCACTCAGGGCTTCTGACACTCCGGTAACGTAACATTTAACATACAATGTGCAGGGAACAGATGTGAGCTGGAAAATGACAGGGTGGAGAGAGGTGGGTGGCAATTTTATCTGCCATTTGAACCCAAACAGCCCAGTTTTAGGAAAACAGATAAAAAACAATAAATAATGCAGCACACCTCCTCTGTTCCCTGGTGGCAATGGGCTTCCATTTTAATGAGGACTGAATGCAACATAGACATTTGACGTCCTGACACATCCATTAAAATGGAAATCTATCTGTACAGCCTGTCACAGCTGCTTCATGACACCAGGAAGCCCAATCCCCTCTCCAAAGAGACCCAGGGGTATCCATGCAGTGACAGAAGGAGCCCTTAGGTGAGTGGCTCCTCCTTTAGGCTAGACCCCAGGCCCGAGGAGGGTAGAGCCTGAAAGGTCTCCAGTGGTTGCCCTTGCCTCTGGGCAGGGGGAGGAACCACTCCTGGTGAAGGAGTCTGGTTTCTCCAGAGTCTGAGTTTTAATGTGTGGGTCGGGGGGAACGGGGGGATAAGAATATAATTAACCTTCACACTTGCATTAAAGAACCTTTATAGAATTGAGTTCATTTGATTCTCAGCCTGCAAGATAGACAGGGAGTGTGTTTTTCTCATTCTATGTTTGGGGAAATGGGCTCCACGGTCAAGGTCAGGTACGGTCAAGGTAAGGTATATAGATTGATCATGACCTTGTCTCTGGACTTGGGGCAGGGCCTTCAGAGTGGTGAGGTTCCTCCTCTGAACCAGGAACGTGTGGTCCGTGGAACTGCCCTGGCTTGGCCTAGCCTGGACACAGGTGTCTGGCTGCCCGTGGGGATGAAGCAAGCTGCCCAAAGTCCCTGTTGCTCTAACGGGACCGGTTAGAGGAGCTGCAATTCCCATGTCCAAGTTCCCACCACAGTGTTAGGATCTGAGGTCTCCAGATGCGACTGCCCACAAGTGCCCCGGTGGGACCAGGGAGCGTCACGGAAACAAGTTTATTTCCATTGCAAGGAATTACCAGGAGGCAGCTGTCTGGGCAGGACACACAGTCTGTGCTGCCCAGGGAGGCAGGGTTGGAAAGCCCGAAGCAGAAGCACCATGCTCCCCTATGCTGCAGGGGAGGCCACAGAGGGGAACTTTGCTCCTGGGCCTTGCCCTAGGGGTTCCGGGTGCTGACCAGAGGGGTGGTTCAGAGTACTGGACACAGCATTGGACCAGGCACAGGAGACCTGGGTTCTAGACCCAGCTGTGTTGCTAAGCTGCCATCTGACCTGGGAAAAGACAGGCACCCCAACTTCCTTATATGTAAAATGGGTGTAGTGGGTTCAACTATGTCCAAGCTCCAACCTGTGGTACCTGGGAATCTGACCTTATTCTGAAATAGGGTCTTTGCAGATGCAATTAAGGATCTCAAGAGATCATCCTGGATTTAGAGTTGGCCCTAAGTCCATTGACCGGTGTCTTTAGAAGACAAAGGACAGGAAGATGGACATACAGAGCCAGAGGAAAGGTCATGTGCAGAGACAGGCAGAGACCTGAGTAATGCAGCCCCCACCCAAGGACTGCCCAAAGCCACCAGAAGCTGCTAGAGGCAAGGAAGGAGCCTCCCCTGGAGCCTTGTAAGGGAGCAAGCACGGCCTTGCCCACAACTTGATTTGGGACTTCTGGCCTCCAGAAGTACGAGACAATAAATCCCTGTGGTTTTAAGTCCCCGAGTCTGCGGTAGATTGTTACAACAGCTTTGAGAAACCAGTGCAGTGAACAGAACACCTTCTTATCTCCTAGGGTGGCCACGAGCTCCAATGACATACCGCAGCTAGAAAGGACGAACTAGGGGAGGGGCTGCATTTTCTAGGGAGAATTTTTGGTCCTCCTTCTCGAGAAACTCATGACCTCCTCTTCCTCAAGGATTAGGGGACTGGGCTGTCAGGGCAGAGGACGTTCTACGGAAGGCTGTCTCTGCTCTAGGCATGGAACGAGGTCTCAGGTGTAGATGTTCTCACTCAGCCTTTCACGACTCCATGAGATAGGTCCCATGATCATTCCCATTTCACAAAGGAGAAAACAGACACAGAGAGTGAGCAGCTGGCCCAAGATCACAGTCAACAAGTGACCGAGGCAGGATTCCAATGACAACATGGGCTCTTCCCTATCACAGGAGGGTGAATAATAACCAGGCCCCTCTCTGTAGGGCTGTGCCCCTCCCAATGGGTGGATGGAAGCTCTGACATCTTTCTCAATTCTGCTACGAGCACCTACACTGTGCCCAGCACTGGAAAAGGCCCTTGACACGTTAATGGACTAAATCACAAAAAAGCCCTGTCGTGCCCATCTGCAGGCAAGAACACTGAGGTTCAGGGAAGGCAAAGTCAATTTCCAGGATCACACAGCATGGAAGTCCAGCCAGGTCCCTAGGACAGCAAAACTCCTGCTATTTCTGCCCTAACCCACAGCCGGCCCAGCCAGAGTCACTGTTCCACGGGCCGCTCTGGGGAGCCCAAGGAAGGCCAGGAATGGAGCACCTTTCTCACTGCCTCTTGCTTTGGCCTTGAACGCTCACACAGGTTTGTCTCCATGAACAGCCAGGAAGGCATAAAACAGCAAGTGAGTAGTGAATCCCCAGCGAGCTCCCACTCCTGGCTCGCTTTGCGTGAATGTTCTCTGTTCACAAAGGGCAGGAGAGGCCCAAGAGACCTCAGCTCTGAGAAAGGATTCCTTTGCGGCCTGTCCCCCAATGGCTGGGGTGTGGCCACGTGCATGGATGTCTTCTCCCCCTCATCGCTGTTTTCCCAGACCATTATCTAAGTTTGAGGCCAGCCATGCTTTTCATTCATCAGGCAACAAACGTGCAGTGAGAGCATGTTTTGTCCTAAGCCCAGGGAGAGACCCTGTGGAGGTGCACAGGGAATGAGGGGCTGCTGCTGACTCCAAGGTGCCCCCGCGTGCAAGGTGGCACACACACGTCCTCATCCACACGTACAGTCAACTGTGTCAGCAGCCGTGCTTGAGTGTCAGGGGACTGGGGAAGACTGACAGGGGCTTCTGGAGGAAGGAAAATGCAGGTGTTTGGGGGAAAGAACATGGTTCCCCTCAGCAGAAGGCAAGAATGTGTGAGGGCTGGAGGGAGGAGACCCGATGATCTTGAAGCAGAAACATGATCGAGGTTCCACGGTGAGTCCACCGCCAGTTGGAAGGGTTTGCGCATGTGTTCCTTTCCTGGCTCTCTTCTTTCCTTACCCCAGCTAAGGCCCCTCACCGCCTTTCCCCAGCACCGCACACACCAGCAGTGAATGTGCCATCGGTGGACTTGGGTTCAGGTTGGGACTTTACCCTGATTGGCTTCCTCACTGTGTGACCTTGTGCAATCCTCCCTTTGGGCCTGCCCCCTCATCTGCAGAGGGGGTGAGGACTGGGTTGGGGTCCCTCTAGTTCTAAGCTCTGTAATTAGCACCTGTGTGTTCAGAGGTGGGGAGGGGTATGACACAGACCCCAGTGTGGTCACCCTCACTTACCCTAATGCTCCTAATGGAGGCAAGCCCTGTCCCCGAGAAGGGGCCAGTGTTCCCTCACCCTGCAGGAACCAGGCCAACCACTGTCTCCTCCCACATTACAGTCACCTCCCAAACCACTGGCTTGGCTCTAGGAGCACAGAGATGCGAAGGATGCAGGCAGAGGGATTCTTGTAACAGCAAAGAAGCAGTGCTTATACAACACCACATATTTCAGACTATCAAACATGCAGACTTTTGAAGCATTCACACTTTCCTTTTAAGAAAGAAAGAAAGAAAGAAAGAAAGAAAGAAAGAAAGAAAGGGAAAGAAGGAAGGAAAGGAAGGAAAGGAAAGGAGAAAAAGAAAGAAAGAAAGAAAGAAAGAAAGAAAGGGGAAAGGAAGGAAAGAAGGAAGGAAAGGAAGGAAAGGAAGGGAGAAAAAGAAAGAAAGAAAGAAAGAAAGAAAGAGAAAGAAAGAGAGAGAGAGAAGGAAGGAGGAAAGGAAGGAAAGGAAGGGAGAAAGAGAAAGAAAGAAAGAAAGAGAAAGAAGGAAGGAGGAAAGGAAGGAAAGAAAGAAGGAAGGAAGGGAGAAAAAGAAAGAAAGAAAGAAAGAAAGAAAGAAAGAAAGGGAAAGAAGGAAGGAGGAAAGGAAGGAAAGAAAGAAGGAAGGAAAGGAAGGGAGAGAAAGAAAGAAAGAAGGAAGGAGGAAAGGAAGGAAAGAAGGAAGGAAAGGAAGGAAAGGAAGGGAGAAAGAAAAAGAAAGAACGAAAGAAAGAAAGAAAGAAAGAAAAGAAAAGAAAGGAAAGAAAAAAGAAAGAAAGAAAGAAAGAAAGAAAGAAAGAAAGAAAGAAAGAAAGAGGGAGAGAGGAGAGAGAGTTATTGGCTGGGTGCCAACTCTAATCTGGGCTGAGCTCAGCCAGGCAGCTCTGCCATTCTCATCCATGTGCGCAAAGCTAACTGGGTCAAGGCTCTGCTCCACGTGTCTCTCCTCCTCTCCTAGGACCAGAAGGCCACCCCTGACACGTCCCCTCCCACTTTGCTTTTGGTGTAACATAGACACAAAGCTTACTATCTCAATCACTTTTAAATGTGCAGATCTGTGGCAAGTATATCCACATTTTTGGGCAATCATCACCACCACCCATTTCTAGATCTCTTTTATCTTCCCAACCACACACTCCATCCCCATTAAGCTCTAACTCCCCATTTGCCCTTCCTGAGTCCCTGACAACCACTGTTCTACTTCCTGTCTCCTTGAAGTGAGTACTCTAGATAGCTCACCTAAGTGGGATCATGCAATATCTGTTCTTTTGTGTCCGGCTCATTCACTTAGCATAAGGTTTTCAAGGTTCATTCCTGTTGTAGCAGGTGTCAGAATTTTACTTACACACACTTAAAAGTCATTTTAAAGCTGACTATAAGGGCGCCTGGGTGGCTCAGTAGGTTAAGCGTCCTACTTCAGCTCAGGTCTTGATCTCACAGTTCATGAGTTCGAGCCCCGCGTCGGGCTCTGTGCTGACAGCTCAGAGCCTGGAGCCTGCTTCCGATTCTGTGTCTCCCTCTCTCTCTCTGCCCCTCCCCTGCTCATGCTCTGTCTCTCTCTCTGTCTCAAAAATAAATAAAAACATTAAAAAAAAGCTGACTGTAAAGCCTGGCTGAACCATGGCTCTGATGTTACAGGCTACAAGCCCACGGGCTGTACTGCCGAGGTTTCTGCTGCCCAATACACCTGCCACGAGCTGCGTGGGGCCCCTGAGCCCTTGAACGTGACTAATCCAAATGGAGATATGCTGTAAAGCATGAAGAAGAGTGTGAGATATCTCACCAATATCTCTTATTGTTTTATTTTTATTTTTCTCTAATATTTAATTTTGAGAGACAGAGCACGAGTGAGGGAGGGGCAGAGAGAGAGAGACACAGAATCCAAAGCAGACTCTAGGCCCTGAGCTGTCAGCACAAAGCCCACCATGGGGCTCGAACCCACAGACCGCGAGATCATGACTTGAGCTGAAGTCAGATGCTTAACCGACTGAGCCACCCAGGTGCCCCCCAATACCTCTTATTCTGATTACATACTGAATAGATTTTAGATATGTTGAGTTAAGTAAAATATATTAAAACTCATTTCACCTATTTGCTTTCAGACCTTGTCACGGCAACTAGAAATCATGAAAAGTTACATATGTGCCTCATATTGTATTTCTACTGGACAATGCCGGCTCAGACAGTGCCCTACGCAGCACACACGTGTGAGAAGCTTTCCAACAGGCACAAGCCAAGGGCAAATGCAATTTCTACCGGCCACATGGAGAACGCTCCCCGCTGGAGACTGCCTCCACAGGATTACATAAAACAACACTGACAGAGTTCTGCCTAAGGTAGTAGGTTCCTCTTTATAGGGGTTAAATAAAAAACAAAAGAAACTAAGGATTCCTGCTTCTCATTCTACTCCTCTTTTGCCTATAACCCAGAACCCTCTCCAGATCTGCAGTGGCTGTCAACACGCAGGCCTTTCAGAACTTGGGCTGCCTCAGGCCTCCCCTTGTCACTGCTAAGTGCCTATAATAACAGGTTGGTTGGAACTCGGATAATTACGGGCCCAAACTAGCTAAGGTTGTGACACTTGTCTCGAGTCTGTCTGTCCTGCTCACTTCACATCTGTCTCCCTGTCTCCAGGCAACTGCTCATAAATTCCCTTTCCTCCCTTTTTTTTTTTTTCCACCTGTCTTGTCCTCCCCTTGCTGGGTTTGCCTGTACACAGGAGCACTCACACGCTTGATCCCAGGCTGCCGGCGGCATGGGCCTACAGTCACAGAGCACAGCATTGATCTCCGGCGTGATGCAGCGCCCAACATGACAGGTGAATTGTGAGCGGTAATGACAGGCACGGGGAGGGAGGAGAAGATGAATCGCCGAAAAGCCCAACTCCCAGCTCCACAGAACAAGCAAAGAAGGGAACCCACACCCACACGTGCAGACAGGCAGACACCCACGTGCCAGACAAGGGGAAAACCAGCTTAGCTAAACACACACGCATTATGAACCTCCTGGAGAAGCCTCCGTGCCCCTCCAGGCCAGAACGGATTCTTCTCGCTCTAGAACTTTAATAATATCTATTGTCTGTGCCACTATTCTTTCCAGCCCTTTCTTGTAGAGCCTGTTAACGTGCTGAGGTCCTGAAGGGCAGAAGCTAAGCCTCGTGTTCGCGCCTCCTAGACTGCCCTGGCATGGGATACCTTGTAGGTTGAATACGCTTGATGCGTGTTTATCAGTGAAGAAAAAAAAGGGCAAAACTGGGGATATTCCTAAGGCCACCTTTCCTGGTATGAGGAAAAAACTGTTCAAGGTTTGGAAACCGAACAAACGTGGGTCCTTCTACTGGAGTGCTGAAAGGCAGGTGTCCAGCTGCCTGGGGTTGTTGGGATTCTTTAGGGGTGTGCACCTACTGGGTTCGACTTGCTATTGATTAGCAAGGTAGGGCAGATGTTAACGTCTAGAAAACCAATGGCAAAGCAAATGATTCTATCCAATAGTAAAGCAAGTGAGTATCGTCCTATAGATGCAAATACTTTCTGGCCTAGAGAAAAGATAAGCCCAGTGTGTACTATTTATTGCCCTGCGGTCCGTGCACCAACTCCGTATCTTACCTGGCAACCTTATATCTTATTCTAGTATATTTTAAATGCCTTTCCCCATGGAGTATATAAACTGTTCTTTAATTGTCTTTGAACCAGTTTGCTATCTTACTGGTTCCCTCATTAATAGATGGATAAATTGCTGAAACATGTTCATTTGATTTTGTAAGAGAGGCATGTCTTTAACGTTTTGGAAATGATTCTTTGGCATCAGCTAGAATTGGGAGGGGTGGGCTCCCAGTCTATAGCTACCCTAAGTGATCAATGAGCCATTTGAAATTTGGGTTGTTAATGGTCACTGGCTTCCTCTCTTGTTTTCCCTAATAGTACACCTGGGAGGTCTTTCAGGAGGAAGAGGTCCTCGGACCTTTGGAGAAGGTTTTAGAGAGTACAAGAAAAAGAGGACATCAGGACAACTGGTCACCGTCAAAGCTGCGGCAGAGAGGACAAGCCAGAGGCAATGACGTGCCACACCATGTCCTCACACTCTGTGCTTCTGGGCTGTCCTACCAGTGATTCGAATACCTTCCTCACTTTACTACTCACACCTCAAGGCCCAGGTCAAGGGCTCCTTTCTCCCGAAGCCTCCTTGATCATCCTCTTCCAATCCCAAGGAAGAGGTGCTGTGGCTTTCTTTGTGAGAGTGTTCTGCAGGCCCTCACTTTACAAGAGAACTTCAACGTCTCAGAATTGCATGAAAGACCATGTCCGATGTAGAGCTGCCAGCTGCCTTATTCTGGGCATGGGTGGGTATATTCCCAGCTTGGAAAGAAGAGGAGAAAGGAGGGAAAAGGAAGGGCATAACTGATCCAAGCTAAGGCAACATGTGCATCCCAGGGCTCTAGTTGAAGCAGTGGGATAAGGCAGGAACATGCAGATTTGTTTGAAAGAACAAGCCAGAGGCAAGGGCTTCTGAGACTCATCCCTGTACTTCTGAAATTGTCTTTTTTAAAAATATTTTTATTAAAATTTTTAAAAATGTTTCTTTATTTTTGAGAGAGAGAGCCAGAGCATGAGCGGAAGGGCAGACAAAGAGGGAGACACAGAATCTGAAGCAGGCTCCAGGTTCCAAGCTGTTAGCACAGAGCCCAATGCGGGGCTCAAACTCAGGAGCCACGAGATCATGACCTGAGCCAAAGTCGGACACTCATCCAACTGAGCCACATAGGCGCCCCTGAAATTCAGTCTTAATTTGGACATATATTTGTTCTTGTCAACTGGTGAATAGATGGAAGTCAAAAAAAACAAACAAAAAAAAGAGGCAGTGAACTCTACCAAGCTTGGTCCAAAACTTTAGAACTCTGTGCATATCAGAGTGGCCAGTGAGCAGGAGAATCCCTACCAGTGAGTCAATGACAGCCTATGGCACTTACAATGTCATGTTACAGCTATCTGTGTTCACGCCTGTAGCTTTCACAGACTTCTTGGGAACAAACACCAGCTTCTAATTATCTCTCTGTTCCCAGAAGCCAACACAGAGTTTAACATAGAGGAGACTGTTTTTAAAGTTCCTGCAAATGCACTTTGTTGCCCACTAAGTTTTCCTTTCCAACAGAGAATACCTGCACATTTATTTTCAAATACAGCACAATAATGAAGATCCCAAGACCCAAAGTAATACATAACTTTAAAAAGAAAAGTAAAACAGAAGAGCTCTGGGGCAAGAAGGAAGAAAAGGATTCATAGTGGTGTAGATATGCCCTTGATTATCAGCAGGACAGAAGTCATCAAAGGAACTTAACAGAATGACATCTATAAACCATCTTCCAAGAAATGGCAAAGACACATACCCGGAAAACAGGTGTGAAACTAATCTCACAGGCAGAGAGGCCCAGAGGTGTCAAACAAACCCAGTGAAGACAAGTTACCTTCCTAGGACATTTGTGGTTATAGGAAAAAGTTCATTACCATAAACTGGAAAGAGGAGCCAGAAGGCTTGGGTTCCTGCCGTGATGCTGTCCTGACCATGTATCAGATCGTATATTAAAATGTGACTCCACCACCTACCATATTTCCTACTACCTCCCCAAATGCTTATTCTAGCAAGTGAATGAACTGTTGTTGTTCACGTCAGGGGCAGACTCAAGGGACCCAGTGAGGCAGCTGCAGCCCAAATCCAGAAGTCATTAGAAAAACAAACTGGGGGCTCCTGGGTGGTTCAGTCAGCTAAGCATCCAACTCTTGATTTCGGCTCAGGTCATGATCTCAAAGTTTGCGTGATTGAGCCCTGTGTCAGGCTCTGCACTGACAGCTCAGAGCCTGCTTGGGATTCTCTCTCTCCCTCTCTCTCTGCCCCTCCCCTGCTTGCTGCTCTCTCTCAAAATAAATAAATCTGAATGAATGAATGAAAGAAAGAAAGAAAGAAAGAAAGAAAGAAAGAAAGAAAGACACTTAAATTGGCTAGTTCCTACTTGAAGATGAAGGCAAGGCCTGAGTGGGGATGCATGCCATCCATCTGAAGATAAGAAACAAGAAAATCACAGGGAAGTCAGGACAGGGAGATAAATCTGGTTGGAATCTGCACTGAAATGAAAACTTTCCAAAACTAAAAAAGAAAAACAAAGAAAGCAAACAGGTGCTGAATCTCTGCTGGCCACATATGCAAAGAATATTGACTATAGTTTGATTATTTTTTTAATTTCATTTTTTTAGTAGTCTCATTTTTTTAGACCCAATGCGGGGCTCAAACTCACGACGCCAAGATCAAGAGTCACACGTTCTTCCAACTGAGCCAGCCAGGCGCCTCCGGCTTGATGTTTCTAATGTGGGATCACTGGGGAGATGGTGTGCTTTCCTATCGATGAAAATAAAATGCCTTTTTGAGGCTCTCTGTTCAATGCCCCTTCTCCAGAAGTGTAGGAGGAGCTTCAACAATGACAAGTAGTAGAGTCAAGGTCCTGCCTCTGTCACCGCCCGGCCCTGTAATCTCCGAGAAGTCAGTTCACCTTTCTGGGTCTCAGATTCCTCATCTGTGCACCGAGAGGGCTGGACAAGAGCCACCAGCCTCACGTGCCACCTCCGGGAGCTCACACCAGACGCCATTAGAACACAGCTCGCCGAAGCCTCTGCATACCTCCTGCAGCTTGCGGAGAGCACGGGATTCTCCATCAAACCATTCTAGCAGATCATATATTCTGCTCCCTGCCTAACAGTCTAATTTGCCTCCCATGTGCTCTTGCAGATGGCCCGGCAAAAAGACCACACTGGTGTCTGAGGCTCCAAGCCTTGGGGACAGAAGAAACCCCGCTACGGTGGGCAAGAGCAGGGAGAGTGGAGACGGAGATGGGAGGGAGGCCACAGGGAGGATGGAATGGCTGTTCAGCACATCTTCCACGTACTAGCACCCGCACCTCCTAGCGTGTTGCCCCGCTCCAGGGCATAGGGACTGGGTCACAGCTGCTTCCCGAGCAGGGCAGTTAAACCAGGGTCCCTTTATCTTCAACCTATCTAGATGGCAAAGATTTTTCAGAAGCAACAGTCATGAAGAGGACGCCCCTTTTGCAAAACGGGGATCCAGAACTTAAATCCACCCCTCTGGTTAGATTCCAAGAGTTGCTACAAAGTTCTAGGTTGTAAAAGTCAAGCAAAGATCTCAAATACCCTGAAGTTTGTCCCTGATACCTCCCTTAGCCCCGGTCAAAGGCTCCTCCCTGAGTCCCCGATGTGTTAGAAAGCCCACCTGTGTACGCCGTGGCACCACCCCCCCCATCCTTCCCTAGTGACCTCTCACCCACCCATTCTCCTTCCCCTGCACCGTCTCCTGACCCTGCAGATGACCTGACTCAGCCTCTGGTAGAGCCAGAACTGGGCCCCCTCCCATTTCTCCTGCTGCCCTGAAGCCAAAATTATGGTTCCAGCCCTACTCTGAGTCCCCACTCGCCTGAAAGTTGGTGGACAGCACGGTGGGCGGGACATGCCCACTTCTGCCCCTGATTGGGCAGATGCATTCTAGGGCTGCAAATTACAAACTGGAATATAACTTCTCATGGAAGGATTTGCAATGGTGACAAAATTCTCCATTATTCAATATAGCGGGGTCATCAGTTTTCCAGCGAAAAAAATCAGGCGGGGGGACTAAATGGCTTGCCTATAGTCACATAGGCAGCTAGTGACAGAGCTGAAACTAGATGCAGGGCTCCTAACTCCCAGCTCAGTTACACAGGGCTAACTGGACATTTACTCACTGGCTTGGAAACCTGTGTACTGTTTTTTTGCATGCATCTATCAGAAATTGTGTTCTGAGATCCAAATCACCCTATTACAGGGAAAATTTGGAACATGGTTCATTCTCTGTTGGAGACCCCCAGCTCTGTATAAGGTCTCTCTGAGGGCTTGCTGGAAGGGTTGGACTCAAGGAAGGGGTGTTACTCCAGGACTGATCGGCCCCACATAAGAATCTTCGTGACGCAGGGCCCTCAGGACCCTGTAGGGAAAGTAGTCCAAAAATTATTGGGGTAAGAAACCTTTTCTAATCTCCCAAGGCCATGCTTCATTTTATTTTTCTCACTGTGCTACTTCTAAAGGAGAGAAACTGAATGAAATGGTTAATCACTGTGACTTGAGAAAAAATGCCATGATCTCATTCATTACTTCAAGCACCAACTGAAGTTCATCTTTAGAGCAACCCACAAGCTCCCATAAAGGTAGCTGACGTGTGGTTTTCTTGGGCTGATGGCAACCGTGATGGTGGCACTATTCCCACTTCTCTTTTACCCTACTCAGGTTCATGGGACAAAAAAGTAAGTTCATTCTGGATGACAATTTGTCCTCTTGGCTCTTTCTCCCGAGTGACAGCAAGTACAGATGTCATAGAGTGTAACTGTCTGTCCCCGGACAAGAATCGATGGAGGGATTCAACACCACCGAACTGCAGAGACTATTGGAGTGTTTCCGGGCCCCACACCACTGCATCTCTCGTCTTCACTCTGCAAGCCACCTTCCTCATGAGCTCTGTCTTCATGCCATGTGGGCTTCCAGGGGACTGCTAACTGGTCACTATGCCAACCACCAGTGTTACAAAAAAAAAAAAAAAGTCTTCTGTACCCTGAGCCTTGTGCCCTCTTTTCTTCTTTGAGACCACATCTGGAGCGGCCCCTAAACAGATGTGGGTACAATGAAGAGAAGAGGAAGGCAATGATCAGCGCGAGTGGAGGTCAAACCTTTAATGGCCCCAGTTCCATCCCTTCATTTTTCTGAGGCTCTGTTTTCTTCTCTGTCACATGACAGGCCTGGACCAGGTGAGCCCCAAGGTTGTTCTGGCTCTCAAGACCTTTAATCTCCAAAGGTAGCAGGATCAGGCATTTCCACATCAAGAAAACAGCTGAATAAGCAGCGGATGCCTCTGGGAAATCAGCTAGAGGGTGGTCGGAGGGGTCAGTAAGGCGGGAAGGGCGTTTGCCGCTTTTGACTTCTTGAAACAAATTCTCTCTCCTCTTCCTTGAGGATTTGGGCAGCAACACACACAAGAAGACCAGGGACAGTTTGGGATGACAAGCAGGTGAGGGGTGCCGGCAACGTGGCTCCCTTCCTGGTGTGATGATGCACCCGCTACCCCCTCCCCACCGCCCTGCTCCTCATGTGCCTGGGGTAGACGTGGGGGTGGGAGAGGGCATCGGGACTTGAAACAGGCCCCCAAACTTCACTTCATCCTACTTCACAGGGGATGGCCAGACGCACAGCTGGGAGGAACTCTGCATCTCCATTATGATTAGGAGGGTGAAGATAATTCTATTACCAGTAATAGTATGTTGTAAACATTCCGTCCCCCCTGGTTAATTAGCACCAACCCCCCTCTTCCTCCCAAATATGAAGCAACGCTGTATAATCATGGCATTTTGCGGATGATACTGTTTATTACATGTGGTATTTCAGTGGGTTGTGTGGGAGAAAGAATTAATTATAGCTCTCTGGTTCCAACCCGTTCTCAACCCCACCCCCGTCCTTTTCTCCCATTCCTCCGATATAGAAAGCCATATATGTATAAATAAGCAGAGTAAATATGGGGTGCTCGTTCCCCAGTTACTGAGGAGGGGGCGAGCAGAGCCCTGTGGACCAAGCACTCAAGTGGAAGTCAGGGCTCTACCTCCGGTACCAACACAAACCCACAGGAGGCTCCGGGCCTCGGCCTCCTCATCCTCAAACAGGAATAACAAACGAGCCCTGCTCATACTCTGAGCTTGTTAGGAGAATCAAAACAGTGAAACTCTGGTAGCCGTGTAGTGCTATCTATATGTGCAGTTAAATTCTTAATAACTCTTCCAGGCATCTGCAGAATTCCTTCTGTAGATTCTTCTGAGGTATCTGTAGCCAGGTTTCTTAGGAAACTTAACTTGGCTAAGGAACTAGAATCAGAATTACTGGAAATAAACAATAAGCCTGTGGTGGAGGCTACTTGGGCAAAAGGAAGCGGGAGGGAGGGGGATCCTTTGGGTTCACATAAGCAACAGGGGATTGTGGGTAGACAAAAAAGAGGTTCAAAAAATGGAAGGTCAAAGGTATGCATGGGTACAGAATGTGTAGGGAGTCCATATTTAAAATATGGAGCAAGAGCTTAAAAATGGGCCAGCATAATGGAGGAAATTGAGAGTAGAAAGGCAAAGGAGAATTGGGGTGATATGTGACTAAGGAGAAAAAATATATATATGTTACATAAGATATATTAAAAATATATGTCTAAAAGAACTATTTATGTAATTTGCTTCATCTGTATCTTAGAATCTGAAAATATGTAAACGAACCAGCCATAGATGAAAAATGGAAAATGACAGAATTTGCTCAAAATACCAGAGATCTACATTAACACTGGTGTTGGTGGAATATAGCCGCTGTATCCTTGGGACAGAGGTGCCAGAGACATTATTATTCTATACAGGGGCCACGATTTGGCTTTTGTTATCAGACATTGTAGAGGGTGAGGCATTTTATAATTTATAATCCTCTAAACAACTCTTGCAGTTAGATAGCGTTACTGATCAGGAAGCGGAAGCTAGAAAAACATAGATATCTTGCCCAAGGCCATGCAGCCAGAAAGTGGTAGAGTCGGGATTCAGCGCATACCCAACGCCTGAGTCACTACATCGGGCTGCCTCTCATGGCAGACTGAAGGGTCCCTACTTTACATTAGGTCCAGATAGTTAGGATGTGGGGGGCCAGGCCTGAATCAAACTCTCTTGGGCCCAAAGCCTAAGTTCTTGCCATCACCTGACACTTCCCTATAGAAAACCCCAGCCCACGTTCATCCTGGAAGTTTGGAAGAAAAGTACCAAGACCAGCAACAGTTGGGCTATAGACCAACCACCATGGAGCAGCTGCTGCTTCCTTCCCAGTCTTTCCAGGGTCTTCTGGAAGGTGCAGAGGATGCTCTATGGTTGTGAGTGGGAAAACCCTTGACTACATGGTGCAGAATCAATCTGCAAATAAAACCCCCAGAAATGCAGTCGCAAGTCGAGGAGAGGTCAAGTAACAGTGTTTGCTGATGACGTATTGAGACAAAAAAAGGAGTTTCCTTCAGTGGGTACTTCAGGAGGTAAGAGAACATAAATTAAAGCAATAGAGGATAAACTCCAAAAAAGGAAGCCGTCCCTTTGTCTAACGAAGAAAAGGAAAATTCCAGGCTAATAAATTCTTCCTAAATTAAGGTGAAAAACCTGGCCTTTGTACTAATTCTGCCAAATGGAGTGTGGCACACCTGAAAGGCACGTGTCTAGTGAGCCTTCTCCAACCCAAACACGGCTCCCAGAAGAGAAAAATGTGTGTGTGGCCTGTGATGACTGCATGCACAAAAACCAGTAGGAAGAAAATGAAGGTATTCTGCAGAGCATGAGTGCATCTTTGCAGGAGATTTCTGACATTTTTGGCTCAGGGACCTTACTTCTTGCAGTAACCAGCTTCTGGTAAGCCCATCAAGCCATGAGGCAGGGTTAGAACTAAGCTCTGACCCCATCATGCTGAGAGGATGACTTCTTTCCCTTCTCCCAACCCCTTAGCCACACCCTACAAACCCTTCAAGATGCTTCAACTTCCCTCTTTTTTCTGGAAGTCCTCTGGCTCCTTTGTTCCTCCTGGATCTGAACATCAATTACACATTGCACTCTGGGTTGAAAGCATTGATTCTAGAATTCTTATGCTTCTATTAGTTCCCTGTCCCCCGGTTTCAAGCACTTTATATTTTCTTTGACTCCCCCTTAGTACTGAATAAAGAGTTGTCACTCAATAAATAACCTACCGATTCAGTAAAAGACTAAGGATTTAGGAATTCTGAGTTTCAACGGTTACCTAAAGACAGAGAGAAGGAAAAGAAAAAGAAGATGGAGACTCCCTGGGGGAGACAAGCCCTGTGAAGTACCCTAGAGGGTATCCTTCCCCAGGAACAAGCTCTCTTTACCCAGGAGAAGAGGAAAAGCCTTGCAGGAGAAAAGGTGTTATTATACGCATTGTGAATTCCCAGCATCAAAACGTACCACAAATGCACAGGCTCCAATTGCTGAGGCTGGTGAGTTATTTACCTTAAATAACAGGAGTTGGAGATAGTACATACACAACTTCTGGTAGCTTGGGAATGACTCACTGGAAGTCTTTTTTTTCAGACATGTCGAACATTTGGCAAGAGCACATGCCAGATGCAAGCCCCATTAGAACCTGTATCTGGTTTGCTTCGGAGCAGGGAATTCACTCCTTACTCTCTTTCTTAAATCTACTCCCAAGAGTTAGGTTATGGCCTTGAGGAGTCCAGAAAAAATGCCACTGTCCACAACACCAGATTTCAGTGTCCCACTCAAAACCCCCAGTGTCTCCTTCTCAAACTGCTGCATAGAGTCAAAAGCCTGCCACATATGATCCCTGGTTACTCAATTCCGGTTCGGAAAAAGAAATTCAGCCACAAACGAGATTAGGGGACAACCGTGGACACCAGAATATGAGCTAGGCATAGGTGATGTCAAGAAATTATTGTCCACTTGGTTGGATGTGATAATGGCAGCGTGGATCTGGAGGTACACTGATATACTTAGGGTCACGAAGTCGGCAATTTACATTGAAGCGGTTCACTAAAAATCAAAACATTTTTGATAGGTAGACAGTGAAGAAGAAAGATGAAGTTAATACTGCAAATATTAGCATTTATTGGATCTGTATTGTGAATCTAGGTATGGCCCCTGCTGCCCTCACATACAGGAGTGGAAATGTTCTTGCAAGTTAATACATATCAGGAGTTTGCATGTGATAGGAGATTGAGAACCCAAGGCCAGAGCTAGGAAATTACAATCGTTGCCTCTCAATCCCAACCTGTATGTAACATCTCAAATCACATGGCATTCGGGTGAGTATGTGACTATTCATTCCCTTTTTTTTTTTTTTTTTAACTTAAGAGCATGTTTAAAAATTTTCATAATAAAAACTGTATGCCAGTTCCTCAAAAAATTAAATAGAACTACCCTATGGTCCAGCAATCTCACTTCTGTCTACACTCCAGAAAGAGGTGAAAGCAGAAAGCCGAACAGGGATTTGTACACCCATGTTCATAGCAGCGTTGTTGACGATAGCCAAAAGGTGGGAGTAACCCAGTGTTCCCCGACAGATGAATGGAGAACAAATGTGGTCTGTCCACACAATGGAACATCATTCAGCCTTAAAAAAAAAAAAGGAAGGAGATTCTGACATGCTCCAATATGGATGAACCTTGAGAACATTCTGCTAAGTGAAATAAGCCAGCCACAAGACAACAAACACCGTATGATTCCACTTATATGGGGTATCTACACTAACCAATTCAGAGTGAGAGCAGAACGGAGGTTACCAACCCTTAGCAGAGGAGGAGATGGGGGGTTAGTGCTCAATGGATACAGGATTTCAGTCGGGGAAGACGAAAAAGTTCTGGGGATGGATGGTGGTGATGGCTGCACTTAATGTTAATTTGTTGAATGCTACACACAAAAAAATGTACATTGAAAATGATTAAATTTCACGGTACACATGTGTTTTACCACAATGACAAGGTTTCACAATACAGAGTCGAGAGAAAGAAACCGGTTCACTAACAGTAAGCTTCCTCAGCCTGATGTTCAAGGCCATCGGCTCTGCTGAGTGTCCCCACCCAGCCTAGGCCCTGCACATGCCCCCCTACTGCCAGCCTCCCTGTGTGCTTCCTCCTGCTTGTCCTGCCATCTGAACTCTCTCTTGTCCATTTGGCAAATCCCAGCCTTCAGAGAGTCAAGTTCAGATGCCATCGCCTGGGTGGCTCAGTCACTCAAGCGTCTGACTCTAGATTTCAGCTCAGGTCATGATCTTGCAGTTCGTGGGATTGAGCCCAAGGTCGGGCTCTGTGCTGACAATGCGGAGCCTGCTTGGGATTCTCTCTCTGCCCCTCTCCCATGTGCATGCATGCTCTCTCAAAATAAACAAATTTTAAAAAGAAAGGCAGGGAGGAGGAGGGAGAAAACCCCTTCACAACTCTCCTGACCAGAGGGATCCTTTCCTTCTCTGATTCCTGCTGCAAACTGTTTGTATTCTTCACAAATTCTTGTTTGCTCTTAAAAACAAAATCAATGCTGGGGCACCTGGGTGACTCAGTCAGTTCAGCAGCCAACTCTTGATTTCAGTTCAGGTCATGCTCTCACAGTTTGTGAGTTCAAGCTCCGCATCAGGTTCTGCTCTGACAGTGTGGAACCTGCTTGGATTCACTCTCCCTCTTTCTCTGCCCCTTCCTGCCTTTCTCTCTCTCTCTCTCTCTCTGTCTCCTTCTCAAAATAAATAAAGTTAAAAATAAAATAAAACAAAACAACAAAATCAATGCTTAGATACTGGCCAAGGCTGAGCACACTGCATCTATAGTTCATTTGAATCCCTGCAGATGTGCAGGAGCATAAATTTTTCTGCAAGGAAATATGCACATTACAAAGGTTATGGGTAGCATGGGAATGAAAGCTAAAGGTCATAGCTGGGAAATTATGATCCCTACCTCAATCCCAAGCTATGCCTAACATTTCTAACCAAATGTCATCTCGGGGTGGACCAGGCAGTCTCAGAATTCCTGGCTTTGAAAACCCAAAGACAAGGTAAGTCAGACCGTAGAAGGTAACGAGTGTCCTTAAGACCCCGCCAGCCCCTGTCAGAGCGGGCGATGAAGCTGGTCCCTCTGGAGCTAGAGAGAAGCAGGCACAGAGTTCTGGTTTCCCTAACAAGGAAAGATCAGTTGATTCTGAGTGGGAGCTGATCCCTCCAAATCCACAGTATTCTTGTGAATGGTATACAGTACATGAAGGCACAGACCAGCAAAAACTTGTCACTAAGCAAAAAGCCACCAAAGCTTGTTCACAGCATCAAAGTGTGCCCTAGGCTTGGAGCCCACAGTGCACACGGTAAGAGTAACACGTAACCACTTCCTGACTCAAAAGGAGTGTTGCCCCCAAAACACAGGAAAGACGAGAGGAGAGTTGCAGAGAGAAGTGAGAAATTACCCTTTAACTTCAATCTTGGCTTGTCCTGCTCTCATTCTCTCCTTGAAGCCTAAATTATTTTCTCTTCTTTTCTTGAAGGGAATTCTAACTTGAAAGGAAATGGATTTTACTGCTTGAAGTGTTTCTAGGTGAAAAGCTAAAATGTCCCTTAGTAGTAATTGCTCGAGCCTAGAACAAGATGTTTTCCAGCCACGCGCTTGGTCCCTGAAGGCTACCTTCCATCAGATACTGTCTCGTTCCCAAAGCAGCTGTATTTGTTTTTTCAAGGAAAAAGAGAATCTCTCATTATTTTCCAGAGATGCCAGGAAGATCTGATCCCATCCCTACTAGAAGACAGATCTCTGGAAACATCCTTTCTTCCCGAAGGTTTTAAATGACCCCCTTGTTCAGACCCAAAGGTTTCTTATAAAACTGTAGACTCCGCACAAATTTCTCTATTTGGATTCACTTAGACATTTCTCAACAATTTACAGTGTCATTGACACTGTCCAAACAAAGTTTCGAAAATAAAGGAGACTGCCACTCTGTTGATGACTTTGGTAGCATAACGTTGCCTAGTGACAGCCGGTGTAAGTGTGTCACTTACTCGTTATTAACGTGTCACTCGTATTAATGTGTCACTACTCGTTAATCAGAGGTCTTAAGAATCTAGAACATCACGGACTCCCACACGCACCAACCACCCAAGCTCCAAGTGATAAAGACGTACGAGCTTTCACTACTTTTCTTTTACTATATTAAGTTGTGTACAGATTCACCCTCTTTTTTCCATTAGGCTGTATAAATGGAAGTCCAGGCCAGAATATGACCCAGTTTCAAAATCAATTTACTAGAGAGACCACTCTATGGGTCCAGAAGGGGCTATTAGGAGGGCGATATGACTTGCTCGTTATGGCAAGCTGGTAATAGAGAAATAGATACATTTTCCCTTTTACATTATATGTTACCTGTGTAATTGACAGAAGAGAGCCCAGAAGACCTACATATTTTTTTTACTATGAATTCTCTATTTATGCCTCCCGGACCTAATAAGAATAGTGGTATCAGGAAAGAGTGATAACCTTACCAGTGTGTTTCTATTGACTGGAGTTCAGAGTTAGGATTTTGTTTCTGCCAATGTAAAGAAACCCAAGAAAACCCTATTCCTAGACTCAGTTGATCAAGGTGTGGTGACATCACACCAGACTTAGCTAGGCTTTGGAACCTGGGAAGATCTACTGAATCTTTACTGCTCCAAGGGGCAAGGGTACCACAACTCAGCTTTGGGACCACTGCAGGACACTAATGTGGATGAATTTACAGAAATAGTGTTTTTAAAACTTCTGCCAATCTGGGAGTCTTTTAGGGGAAGAGAGAAATGATTTAATGTCTATAAAATATTCAATAATTAGCATACAAACTGGTATTGGTAAATACATTGGCTACTATTCTATTTACCATCTGAAAATTTTTTTCAACTTTATTGACTTATAGTTGGCAATTTAAAATTGTATGTTTAGGGGTGCCTGGGTGGCTCAGTTGGTTAAACGTCTGACCTTGGCTCAGGTCATGATCTCGCAGTCTATGAGTTCGAGCCCCGTGTTGGCAGTTCAGAGCCTGGATCCTGCTTAAGATTCTGTGTCTCCCTCTCTCTCTGTTCCTCCCAACTTGTGTTCTCTCTCTCTCTCAAAAATAATAAATAAATAAACATTTAAAAAACTGTATGTTTAACATGTGTGAGCCGATAGACTTCTACATTGTGAAATACTTACCGCAGACTAACACATCCATCACCTCATATAATTACTCTTTATTTGTTTACTTGTGGTGAGAACAGTTAAGATCTAGCCTTTTAGCAAACTTCAAGTGTACAATACAATATTGTTAACTACAGTCACATCGTTGTACTTAGGTCTCCAGAACTTATCTTACATAACTGAAAATTTGTATCACTTGACTAATCATTTTCCTACAGCCCCTGCCTCCCACCATCCCTGGTAACCACCTTTCTACTCTCTGTTTGTAGCAGTTTGACATTTTCAGATTCCACATATCAGTTAGGCCATGCAGTATTTGTCTTTCTGCCTCTGGCTTATTTCACTTAGCATAATGTCCCTGGGTTCATCCACGTTGCCACAAATGGCAGGATTTCATTTTATATACGCACACGTGTGCATGCGCGCGCACACACACACACACACACACACGACTATCATTCAGACTTAAAAAAGAAGGAAATATATATATATGTGATACATATAAATACACACACATATATACACACGCATTTCCTTTATCCATTCATCTTTTAATGTACATCTGGGTTGTTTCCATGTCTTGGCTATTGTGAATAATACTGAAATGAACAGGAGAGTTGCAGACCTCTCTTTGAAATACTGATTTCATTTCCTTTGGGTATTAACCCAGAAGTAGGATTACTGGATCAAACAGTAGTCCTGTCTTTAACTGTCTAAGGAAACTCCATATTGCTTTCTACAGAGGCTGCACCAATGAAAACATCTGCAATTCTTACAGAACTTCCAGGAAGCAGAGATATCTGATTTTACCCATACTTTGTTTGTGTAGATCTTTGGAAATGAGTGAGAGTTTTGCTGACTCCTACCTAAATCAGCCCCACGCTGTATAAGATTTCCAGCATCTTGTAAAATTTTGGAACTGCAACAGAGCCAGGTGTGTGCCAACAGTGAAGACCATTCACCAGGCTGCCGTGGCTGGTGAGAAAGGTTCATGCCGACTTGGGAGTAGCTGGTACCCTAGTCCTTTAAACTAACTCCTCAACCTCTTCAAGGATTAGGTCTTTGGGCATCACAGTAGGGTCTTTCTGATTGGCAGGAAGAGGCTTAGGCAGGGAGCCTGAGAGCCTCAGGAGAAAGAAATGATAAATCTTCTTCCTTGTTGCTCAGAAGAATTCAGCATGAATCCATTAAAGTGACAAGAATATTTCTCACCTAGAGAAAGCTAGCTCCATCGGTAGTGAGTTCAGGTATATCCACAGCAGACTAGGCAGTCATACTTATGACACGCTTTTTAAAGCAGAAAGGCAGGGGCGCCTGGGTGGCTCAGTCGGTTGAGCATCCGACTTCAGCTCAGGTCACGATCTCACGGTTCGTGAGTTCGAGCCCCGCGTCAGGCTCTGGGCTGATGGCTCAGAGCCTGGAGCCTGCTTCCGATTCCGTGTCTCCCTCTCTCTCTGCCCCTCCCCCATTCATGCTCTGTCTCTGTCTCAAAAATAAATAAACATTAAAAAAAAAAAAAAAGCAGAAAGGCATGCTTACTGTGTACGCGAGACACGCATCTCCAGTCGAAGCCTGACTGTTTGGGTGACATGATGGAGGCAACTCAAGGTCCGTGCCGAGCACCTACTATGAGCCTGGAGTTGTATCCGGTCTGAAGGAACCAAAGGCACACCTGAGCTGCTTCCTGCTGCTCTCTGGGAACTCTTATGTCACCCGGTAGACATGCAAGCTGGAATAATAACATCTGAGTAAGGAACGCTGCCTCACTGGCAGAAAGATCATATGTACACTTGTCATCTCTATGTACTCAAATGCTACAACGGACACAACCTCACAATCATGAAGGTCCACACCCAAAGAGTCAGCTGCTGAAAAGCTAGAAGAACGTATCACTTGCTAAGTCCAGCAAGTAGTTACGGGAAGTGGAGGGGATTTAAACAGCAGGTGGGCAGGGGTTTCCTGTAGAAGGGAGTGGCCTGCAGGATGACCATGGGGGGAGGGGAGGGAGCTGCCCGAGTTTCAGGTTGTGTGACAGAAGAACAGAGCAAGAGTGGGTGGACGAGAGGCCCAGAAATGGAACAGTTGTGGGTGAGCCATGTGGTGATAGGAGACAAGTGTCAGGCCACAGGGAACTGCAGCAGGAGGTAGTGGGTGGGCAGAGGGAGTCCATGCCACCAGGTGACAGGAATGGGAGAATGCAGGAAGGCTTCATACTTTCCCTTTATTGCAAAGGGGTCTGCTAAATAGAGCTTCTCCTCCTGAAAACTTCTTCCAGGTCCCGGTCAACAAAGATGGCCACGAGGAGGGATTCATCTGTCCCCAACTCCATTTTATCTTGGAAAAAAATGTCATTCCACAATTTACTTCTGACCTATTTAGATTCACTAGAAAGAAAATTTGCAGCTCTAGGAACTCGAGAGACAGGAGTCGAATTTCTTCCCCTGACTGGCAAGTTAGGAGGACCAGATATGAGCAGCTTTGTGGATTCCACATGAGCTTTTTCTAAGTGTTTCGGTTTCCTCATCTGTAAAGTACATGATAGGTACGTGAAATATGGAGCTAATGGAAAAATAAAAGATGATACATGTAAGGTGTTCAGCCTAATGTCTGACACACTGCAATAAAACAATAAATATTATCTAAGGGTCCCAGCATTCTAATATTCTGAGGCTCTATGAAATTCTGTCAAAACTAGTTTTATCTTCCTCCAAAGTAGGTGGGCTGTGAATGCACCAAAATTGCACGCAAACCTGAGATTATGGGAGATGTGCTGGCCCAGCTCACGATGTTTTCCTGTTTCTGGGAAAATGGCCTCATGCTACACAAAATGGATCTTAAGGAGCATCAGGCCCTTCTGGTAGAGCTGACCGGCCTGATTCAAGCTAGGAACATTCACTTCTTTTTCTTGTAGATTTTTGAAGTTTGGGGCAGATGTGGTGGGCACTGGGGGTTACTGGAGCTAAGTCAGACAGAAGATGCCCCTAAACTCCAGCTGCTGACCCCCTGGGACTGGCCTGGTTCCTGCCTCACTCTTATCTACATTACTTATCTCTTACTCTATTCCACGGGCTAGCCCAGCATCTTTCTTTCTTGTTCACATTGGCTGGAATTGATTTCCCCTGCTTACAAAGCAGTGATGCACACAGGTATGTGCATAATCACATTAATTAGAAAGAAGATCCATACTTTTGATAATAGCCTCATGGTATTCTTGACTTCACCCCAGAATGCCTAAAACCCACGATATAAGACTTTAATGTAATAAGGTAATAGCTCAACAGAGAGCAAAAGTAGCATATTATCTGATTCAGTGGAAAATAAAGTTCCTGAGAGTGGATTTTAATGCTTTTGACTTCTCCCATGTTCCAGAGTCCAGGGAATGGTGCTTGAAATATGGAGGTTAGGGATTTCTGCAAAATCCCCAAACAGCCCTTTGTACTAGAATGCCACCAATAAGTAGATATAATTTTTAAGTCACAAGTCTTCCCAGGAGAAGAAAGAGCTGAAGGAGGAAACAGAAAAGACTATATCCGTAACAAGTCAAAGCCTAGGAGATGGGAGCAAAATTTCAAAACCCCTAAGTCTTTTAAAGGCTAACTGCCCGGGGACCCAAGGTTTCCGGGTCCTTGGGACTGTGATGGCTGGATGCTGAAAGCTAGAGGAATGTTGTGGAAAGCCCAGGGACCCAAGGAAAATCTTGTCATCGTTGTGTTAGGAGTTCAGGAAGAAGCCCCAGATGGTGAAGAGTCTGACAATCTCTTTGTAATACAACAAAGCCTAGATAAGGCCTAATTATGTATATAGAGCTCAAGAAATCTGGTTCAACTTTAAGGGCTGGCCTTGCAACATGTTATTCTATTTCAGTAATGGACACATAGCATGTGCTGAAGATGTAGCATAATTAAGAACCCTGCAAAGGCAGGTACAGAACCATAAGACCTATATGGAAAACAGGAAAAGAAGGGATAAGGTTCTCTTTTTGGTGGGGAAAAAAAAAAAAAATCGAAGGACATTTTTGAAAATTCATATAAATTTCATTTAGGATAGTCACTTGTAGTAAAGAATGCTTGGGTTTTATTTTGAATTCAGGGATTCCTAACAAACGCAGAAAGACGATTTATCTGGGAACAAAGCAATGTGGAAAGGGTGACGTAAGAGTACCAGTGTGCCCTGCAAAGGTAAGCAGACTAATTATGCACAATGGCTTTCCACGCTAGAGAGATTATCAAAATACCAGATGATCAGTGAGATCTTGAGTACAACTTGACCTCCAGAAAGTGGTGAGAACAGATTTCAAAACGGTTAAATACACAACAGAAAAAAAAAAAAACAACTAACCCTATTAAAAATGGGCGGAGGGCCTAGACATATTTCAAGGATGACATACAAATGGCCAAGAGGTACATGAAAATGTGCTTGGCGTCACTAATCACCAGGGAAATGCAAATCAAAACCACAAGGAGCTATCATCTCATATATGTTAAGATAGCTATTATCAAAAAGACAAGAGATAAACGCTGGTGAGAACGTGGAGAAAAGGGAACCTCTGTGCACTGTTGGCTAGAATGCAAACTGGTACAGCTCCTACGGAAGACAGTATGGAGGTTCCTCAAGAAATTAAAAACAGAACGGCCATATGATTAATCAGTTCCACTTCTGGGTATATATTCAAAAGAAATGAAATCAGGATCTCAAAGAGATACTTTCACTCCCATGTTCACTGTAACGCTATTCATAACAACCAAGGTATGGAAGCAACCTAAGCGTCCATCAATGGATAAAATGTGATGCATATATACAATGGAACGTATTCAGCTTTAAAGAAGGACATCCTGTCCTGTCCGACAACATGGATAAAACTGGCGGAGGTTATGCTAAGTGAAATAAGCCAGACAGAGAAAGACAAATATTGTATGGAATCTAAATTAAAAAGTAAAGTTAAAGTCATAGAGACAGGGAGTAGAAAAGTAGTTGCCAAGGGCTGGGGGTTGGGGAAACAGAGAGAGATTGGTAAAAGAGTACAAACTTTCAGTTATAGGATGAAGAAAGTCTGAGGATCGATCTAACGTAACATGGTGACTATAGTTAATAATACTATGCTGTATAACTGAAATTTACTAAGAGACTAGAATTTAAATGTTCTCTCACACACACAAAGGTAAATATGTGAGGTGATGGATGTGTTAATTAGTTCAGTAGGGGCCATCCTGTCACAATGTATATCAAAGGATCAGGTTGTATACTTTAAACATCTTACAATTTTATTAGTCAATTATATCTCAATAAAGTTGGGGGAATTACACAAAACATAGGAAGATGAGCAACTCTGCAAGTGAACAGTCTCTTCCACATGTTAAAAATTAAAGCAATTATAAGAACAATGGTTCAATGCCAGTATGACCTCAAACCAAGTGAAGACATCAGTGGCAGTCCAAGGATCAAGGTTGGACTGCAGCCTACCACTTTGGCCCTGCATTGGCATGCCTGGGGCAGAAATATGGGCTTGTTTTCCAAGTTCCCAAAGGGAGACGGGAGGGGTGACATGGCAGGGAAAGGTCCCAGAAGGGAGGTAAGGGAGGTTCCATGCATTCACATTGGCAGGAGTTACTGTGGTTTCTGCATTTCTCAAGAGACTCTAGAAACAGAAATATTCACTACTTTGCTGACGTACAGCTTTGAACTGGGTGTGTCTCCTCATTTGTTTGTGGCACTGAATCATTTAGCTAGTGAGAAAAGCTACTCTACTACCTGGCATACCCAACTCAATGTATTAGTGTTGTTTTCTCTGTCGCTACACATGCATTAACACTCATAAAGTGATTATTCTTTTAAATTGCCTTTCTTGTGAAAAATATAGGCCATTAAAGGAAGCCAACTGCTAGTGCTGATAATAGATAAGAAGAGGTCTTAGAAAGCTGTATTTTGTCTATAATAAAAAGTGGAACGTTGAATTTGGCAGATCAGGCATGTAAAACAAACAAGTCCGCTTACAAGGACTAGGGAAATTAGAAAATATGTGATTGTTGCAGCCAGGGCAAATGGAGGAATTTTTAATGATGTACTGATATTCACAAATGGGCAGATTCTCAAAGATCTTGGGACCTATCCCTTAAGAAAATCACTAAGGGTGTCTGGGTGGCTCACTTGGTTGGTTGAGCACAACTCGTGATTTTGGCTCAGGTCACAATCTCACAGCTCCCGAAATTGAGCCCCGTGTTGGGCTCCAAGCTGAGCATGGAGTCTGCTTGGAATTCTCTCTCTCTCCTCCGCCTCCCCATCCTCGTCCTCCTCCTCTGCCCCTCTCCCCTACTCATGCTCTCTCTCTGTCTCTCTAAAATAAAAAAAAAAATTTTTACATTTATTTATTTTTGAGAGACAGAGTGAGACAAAGTGAGAGCGGGGGAGGGGCAGAGAGAGAGGGAGACATAGGATCGGAAGCAGGCTCCAGGCTCTGAGCTGTCAGCACAGAGCCCGATGCAGGGCTCGAACCCACAGACCGTGAGATCATGACCTGAGCCGAAGTCGGACGCTCAACCGACTGAGCCACCCAGGCAACCCTAAAAAAAAATTTTAATTAAAAAAAATCTCAAAAGATTGTTGGCTCTAGGAGGCAGAATTTTGTACTTCACAGAATGCGGATGCTTAAAGGTGTGCCTGGCACACAAGAGGTTGAGAGACAAGCAGCAGTCAAGGAATATAGTGCCTAGTGGTTCAGAACAAGGCATCTGGATATTGGTCTAAGTGCAATAAGAAGACTTGAGACATTTTTACACAGGGGGGTGATATATGATTGGTTTTAAACAGTCACTCTGGCTGCTACATAGAGAACACATATAGGATAGGAAGAGCATTGGTAGAAGAAGGTAGACCAGGTGTCCCCATTGAGAAGGCTACTAGAATAGACCAAGTGAGAGACCTAGATTTGGATGTTGTCCATTGGTTCAAAATAAATTGGAGACTAGGACCAATAGATGTACTGATGGACTGGGTGTAGGAGTGAGGAAAGAGAAATCAAGCATAATTTGAGCAACAGAGTGCCATTTACAGAGATAGGCAAGACAGAGGAAGGAACTGATTTGGGGCACTCTAAGTATGAGATAAATACTAGACATTGTGGGTAGATATCAATTAGACATCCATTGGATAGCAGAAGGTGTCTGATCCTGGAGCTCTGAGAGGTAAATAGGGTTGGAGATTTAAATACAGGATGAATAAATGAATGCCCTAGGCCTACTCTCTGAATTAAAAATGGAGAATGTTCTAGCCACAACAGAAGAGCGTAAACACATTCAGCTCCCCTCAACTACCAAAGAAAACTTATTATTATCTTCCTAGGCAAAAAGGAGCATCTGAATTGACATTGTCCTGAGACAGAAAAGTCCCTCCCCTACTTGTCAAACTATCCTAATAACCCAAAACCTCAAAGAAGTGGTTAGGATTTTTTTTTAATGTAGGAAATGTTGGCTACTGAGGCCGTCATTTTCTTGATTCATTTAAATATACTTGAGACTCATTATGTAGCCAATAAGGCAAGATTGGGGGATATCTGGAAAGAAGGAAAATAGAGACTTTTTAAATAATAACTTAGAGACAGAAGTATTTGATGCTCTAGCAAGTAAAGGAAGCAATATGAAAAAATGAAAGTTGCTTCTGCTAAGGAAGGAAAAATTCCCACACAACACTTAGCTCTCTGACAAACCAAGTGTGGCACAGGAAAATTAAATGGAAATTACTTCCACTACTACGACTTACTACTACTACTAGACAGTAAGTCTACATATACACTCAGAATGGGAGGCTGAAATCGTTCAGCATCTGGCTTAAGGATGTAAAAGAAAATTTAAGAGCGAGGCCGTAAAGGAAAACTCAGGAGAGACCACTGCTAAATTAACCACAAGACTCAGACTGGGTGGGTGAGGGGAACATCACTGAATTACATATAACAATCACAGTCACGGTGATGCTACGCTTGCCCCCAACTTCCACTCACCTTACCTCACTCAACGTAACATCAGTGGATAGAGAAGTAAACATACAAAAGAAAACATGCTGGGTGTGCATGTAAGATGTGAATTGCACTAGGTGCGGGTGGGAAGACAGTGATGGGTCCGTCATTCAGGGCTCTGCAGCTACATATTAGCCTCCCTAATACCCAGTTATAGGTCTGCTTGCTTCTAGATATATATTGGAGTCTGACGTTTCCTGAAAGAGAGGTAGAAGTTGCTTTTCAGAGATGATACCCTATCTCTAAAATGCAATGACATTAATATGCTGAGTCAGCTTCACTTACAACGTAAAGATCAGATGAAAAGATCTAACATAGCTGAGGAGGACTGCAACTTATGTGAATAATTACCTTAATGATCAGGGTGATAGGCTTTCAATTAATATTTGTTTGTGGAAAGGCATCAGATCCCTCCCACCAAAACAGATATATATATATATAGACAACAATAGTCAGATTTTCACTGTCAGCAGGGAAAAGAACATACAATTCTTTTCTTTTTTTAAGTTTAATCAAAATACTGGGACTCTACATAGCCCCAAATTATCTTCCTAGTACATAACATTCTATTTCAGTGAGACATTTGGTAAAATGTGTATTCCAGTCAGAAAGGCAAAAATACTAATAACCTGAAAAAATTTATACAAAACCCACCAAGTTTAGATACTACAAAGAAGTCGATGGGGGATATCATTTTCTAAAGGGGGAGAAAGGTTCCTATAATTGAATATCATCAATAAGATGGTGTCTCCTGCTCAATTACCTTAGAAAGGTCTACACACACACACACACACACACACACACACACACACACGAATATGACTGAAAGATTCAGTTATTCCAAGTGTTCTTCTATCAATCTAAAACATTCAGATATTTCCTATGTTCAGATTTTTGTGCATAGCCAACAAATAGTGACATAAATGACATCTTGCTGCCCCTCCACCATTAAACACTGTAGAACTATAATCTGTTCTAGGTTATTGATGTCATTAGCACAAATGCATTAAGGCTTTAAACAAGTAGCCCCCCAAATATACATCTAGGCCTGAAAATTTTGTCACCGAAACATGCATTTTTAATATTTGACTGGACTTGCTTTCAAATTTGTATTTATGGGTAGGGACAGAGTGCTCAATAATGCCTTAGTCTACCTCTAGAGCAGTAAGAATAGATGGGTAGGAAAAGATATCCAATGCGATGTTCCGTAAATTTACATTCATTTCCAAATTCTCCAATTGGAAAAGAACTTTCTGGTAGAATCATACCACATCTGAACAATATCCCAATTTGATAAAAATCTCCCAAGAACGTTCTCAGTATTAGCCTAAATCAGAAACTTTCCTTTCTCACGTAATGATATCCATGACCAGGAATGTGAGTCTCACTTTGAAAGTGGCAGTCACATGAGTGGGAGAGGCTCTTACATGGATGTGTGGGGTTGTTCCCACTCTGCAGCCCCAAGGGAAGGGATGTCCACCAGGGAGGAGAGCTCGGCTGGCACCTTTCCATCATTTTTGGTATCACCCCTTCCATTCTTTTGCCACCCATTCTCCAAGAGCAATGAAAGACTCATGGAAATCAAAAGTACCTTCTATATAGGAAGACTACTTCTCTAATAAAACAGAACCCAGAACTGTAAGTTAAGCATGGGAAAGAGGACATCCAGGTTGGTCAAAGCACAATGTGGAGGAGCAGTGGCCCACCAAGGGCTCTGGGCTCAGTGACCTTGAGTGTTAGCTTTCCCTTAGGGTCCTCTCTCACTTCATAACCAGCTCCACCAAAGCCACGGCCCTTCTGTGTGTTATTACCTGACAATGCTCTTTCAAAGGTGGAAAAAATAAGGTTCCCTTAGCCTAGCTAAAAGTAACTAGTGCTCTGGGTATTTTGGGGTGGGGGCAGTACAGAGCAGCATTTTGCAAAAATTAAAAACCATATGGGCTGGACTCAGTGACTCACTCCAGAGAATATAGTATAGAAAGGGAAAAATAGTAACCTTAAAAAATAGTAACTGGAAAAATAGTAGAGAGACCTTTCAGATACTACCTTAAGCACATGACCAAAGTTAACTTCACCAGTGATAAGCCATGTTGACATCACGCACCCCATCATACAATGCATCAGGATGGGCACCTCACTTCTGCGGAATTCTTCCCTAAGAAGCCCACAGCCCCAGTCTAACTATGAGAAACACAGCAGACAAATCCAGAGTGAGGGACAGTCTGCAAAATACCTGAGCAATATTTTTCAAAACTATCACGGTCATGAAAACAAGGAAAGACTGAGAATCTGGCTCAGACTTGAGAGACTGAACAGATCTGATGATTAAATGCAAGGTGGCATCCTGGAACAGGAAAGGGACATTGGTGGGAGAAGTGGTAAAAATCTGAGTAAAGTCTGGAGCTTAGTTAATAGTAACACCCCCAACGTTAATATCTTAGTTGAGACAAGTGAATGATGGTAATGTAAGATGTTAACGTTAGAGGAAATGAGTGAAGGATATGCAGGAACTGTGCATACTATCTTCGCAGCTTTTCTCTAGATCTAAAACTGCTCTAAAAGAAAAGGGCTACTTAAAAAATATTTGAGTTCCAAAAGAATCAACAGATCTTAATACAAAATGAAATTCTAATTCCTTGTTGATATGTTTTCTTTACGGTGGTTTCCTAATAAGAGAAATAGCTTCCATGCATTACAGAAAATTATAAAGGACACACAAGTAAACTGAAAACCAAAGCATCACATTTCTACCAACTAGAAATTAACCATTACTACCTTAGCACACAGTCTCTTTGTGGCTCTTCCTAGCATATATATACGTGTATATTTACCAATATGAGATATTACAGTGCATCTTATCCTGCAACTTTTTTAGGCAATGATTCCTTCATATCTATTTCAGTTAATTTCATATCATCTAATACTTTCACCATATTCAAGTCTCCACCCCCCCCCCCCCAAATGTCCTTATAGCTTCTTTGTTCAAATCAGGCCAGGATGATGGCATCTGATTATTGTTGTCCTTTAAATATTTTTAAATCTAGCAATTTTCCCTTTTGACCTTGATTTGTAAAGACCCTGGGCCAGTGGTCCTGCAGAATGTCTTAACCCCTAGATTTGTATAATTGTTTCTTCTGGTGATTCTGAACTTGTTCTTCTATCCTTTATGTTTCCTAGAAACTGAAATAGCTATCTAAAGTCTCAATGGATTAATGTTAAATATTTTTTTTCTATAAAGCATTAGAAGTCAAGTTGTAGAGTGGTGCTCAATTACATCCAAAGACATATAACATCAGGTTGTTACCATTAGTGATGTTAAGATTGCATATCGGATTAGGGTGAGGTTAATCTTTTTCCTATATCGTACAATTATGCCTTCCTCTTGAGACCAGAAAGTAATCTGGCAGTCAGTGTGATTCTGGCAGTATAGCAAATATCCATTTCCTTAATAGCTACATATCCAGTGATTTTCATTCCAATTAGTGATACTTGCCTGAATCAATACATTCATTGGGACTCTTGAAATTATTTTAAAAATTATTTCTATAATTATTAGTTGGCTTTCTTCCGTAAAGTAGAACATTCAGTAATCATTCAGGTCTATACAGTTATCCTTAAATACAGTTCCTGCAGAAAAGACAGGAGAAATGCTGGCTGAAGCATTTAAAAGATTTTACTAAGCACTAAGGAAGAACAAAAGATAAATGCAGAGAGTATTACAAATATAAAAGAGAAATTTGCATTGGATTACAAAGGTTAAGATACACACCCAAAGGACTGGCAAAACTTCAGGGTCCCCAAGTGGCTGGTCCCATCTGAATACCTCCAGGCTGATAGCCTAGAGAGATGTCCCCTTCTGTTGCTCACCAAGGCTTGCTCTATTTCTATTGTATGTCAAAGAGTCTGGTCTCTTCCCCAAAGATGACCTCTAAGTGAGACCCCTCCCCTCCCCCAACACCTCCTAATTAATATGGCGGCATATTAAATTCTCATAGACCTATCAACATGGTCATTTCCAAATATACTATGATAACCATGGCCTATTCACTGCAAGAACCATAACCTCCAATGCACTAAGAATTATACAGAGTAATGGGGGGGGGGGGGGGGGCGGGGCTCATTTCTTTGTGGCTTCCATAACAGAAAATGGTGGAAGAACTCCTGGAGTCGAATGATTTCCCCTGGAACATAACTATTACCTACTGTAATAAGAAAAAGAATGTAATACAGTTTGCTTCCAACACAGACGTTAGTCCTGTCTGCTAAAATCAGCATCATAAAAGGTTTCTACTGTATTTTTAACTCCGTGTCTTTTTCATTTAAAAATAACGCTCTAATTTTGACAACCTCTATGCAGGTGCAATCAAGATGGATGAAATGGAAGGGTTTACTTTTTGCAATTCACATGGCACATCACAATGACCCTGAAATGACGGGGCCAGTACTTTCAAGTGACAAGCAGTTTCAAATATGGGCCACATTAAAACCTTTCCGTTGTGTCAGAACCTATCAAGGTTATAGAATCATAGGCATAATTTACTCATGTTAATTATTAAAGGCACAGGGAGATGGACCAACGCTTAAATGGTACAAAGGAGCAAATGAAAGCAAACAGTAATACTCATCATCCGATATATAAAGCGAGGTGGTGATCTATCAAATATGCAAAATCTGGAAGAGAAAGCATCTGCCAGTATCCAAGGATACGTTAAATTATGAAAAAGAAACATATGGAAATAGGGAGACAAACTCAAATCCCAGACATGGGAGGTGGGGATGTATATCTTTAGACAAGGACAAAATGAATATTGAATAGGATGCACAGGTGTTATGGACTCGGGGATTTGGTAAATGCAGCTGGTACCCTGCTCCATTACATTCGGCGCACATGAAACCTTAGGAGCACAAGGTCTCTAAGTAATGATCTGGTCTATCAGATTACATATTCACAAATTCTGTTTAAATGCCAGAGACGAATATAGAGCCATACAGAGAAAATGGCCCGCAAAAGTAAACACCAGAGTAAAATCAAGTGACAAGATGCCAGTTTGGGAAAGGAAGTCCCCATGAATACTTAAGTAAACATCACGTGAGGGGACACATGGGAACTCTCTGAATGTGGCCACAACACAAGCAGGAGAGACGTTCCCACCAGGTGTGTGTGAGGGATTAAGTCGCTCCAGTGGAGCCAAGCTCAGCCTGCACCCCCTCAGCCCACCCCCTCCCTGGAATGATCACTTTTCCTCACCCACCTCCATGCTGCAACGGGTGGGTGCAAAGAATGGGTGCGAAAAGATTTCGTGCACAAGGGAGTTTGCCTACACCGCATATCTGTATCTGTGAGCCTACGAGATGATCATTTTAAAGAGTAGTTAGCCAAATAAGGTGTCTGGAGCACTGGAGCACCAGGGGAGACCTTAAGAGGCACCACAGGCTCTCTCTTTACAGCCCCAGAGGCCAGCTGGCGGATCCTGTTTAAATGCTGATTTCCAGTCAAGAAGAATGGACTACACACCAGGAGGCTATGAAGACGGGACAGCTCCTGGGTGTTTACAGTCCCGGGTTTCCCACCATAAACTCCGCAAGGGGATAAAGCACACTTTGGTGATGAGCTCGGGGCCTCCCACCCCCTCAGCTACAGGGCAGACCCTGGCATTCTCCTCGTTGCCCGTTCATAAGGAATAAAACAGGAGGAGGGGAGGGTCCTTTCAACATCACGGCCATTTTCCTCCTTGTCTGAAAGTCCACCCCACAAAGATGGATTTGATGCATAACTCAACGTTCGCCCACGTGAGGAACTCGGTGGCACAGTTGGAGCACCCTTGTCACAAATTTCAGGTTCACGTTCTGGCTGCTGAACAGAGGTTTCGACACTTTCAACCGCCACCTCTGGACTCAGGTGGAGAGCTGGCAAGCGGCCCTGCGGGGGATCGTGTGATGTGCTGCCCAACTCCCCTTCCAGACCCCATCTCCGAGGCTGTTGGGAGTGTTGGCTGCTGAAGGCTCACAGCTGAGCCCTCTGCTGGAGCTGCCCTCGTCCCAGGTTACACCCCTTCCCTGGGGGCAGCGTGCATGCAAGGACTGGTCAAAGGAGGGGGAAAGGCCCCATCTGCTGCTCTCGAGTGAGACTTGTCTCAAGGGCCACCCAAGCTCTAGAGCACTTCACCGCTAGTGGTAGCCAGATCGGAATGTGACTGAGAGACAGGAAAGGAGAGGAATTGGACGACCCTTCTGGAAGCTCTGCTGCAAAAAGGAGAAAAGATGTGGATGACCAGCTGGCAGGAAAAAATGGGTTCAAGAGGAGACTTTTTTTAAGATTACCAAAGCGGCAGGTATTTGTATGTTCCTGAGACCAGTCCAATGGCAAGAAGGAAAAAAGGAGATGAGAGATTAGTGGGGAACTGGTAGAGCAGTGTTGTGAGTCGTCAAGAGGAGAGGGGGTCTAACGGGGCAGGGGCCTGGCTTTCGGCGGGAGGAGGTGGGGAGCAGTTGTGCACATGGGCAGATGGGCTGCGGTGGCCTTAGCCAGGGCACAGTGGGTATTCTGCCCCAGAGGCAAGTGTACCTCTAATGCGGAGATGTATGTGGGGGTCGCAGCCTTTGGACCTGGAATATTCTGGTCTTGTGTATCCTGGTCTCATGGAAGACAGATGAAGACGCCTAGTTTGTTTTAGCCTGATACCGTTATACCCCGTGCCATCTAGCCCTACTTATTCCATGTTCACCGGGCAACTTCTTTGGTTACACTTCTGCCTTGCTCGTAGACCTGCCTACATGGGAGAAAACAAGACCTGGTCATAAACCACTGGGTATTCCTACCCACGTAACCATCCGTCTGTCCGTGTGAGTGCACAGTCCAGCTTTCGAGGTATCTACAGTAGTCCTCTGAGCTTGGTCATTGTGCATCCCGTCGGAGAAGAAGGATCCACTCTCAAAATGCCGATGCCACCATGCTTTTGAGTCGTATGACTGAGGGCAGCGTCTAGTGACAAAGTAACAGATGCCCCAGACTAACTGCAGACAGATGTGCATGTTTTCTACACACGCCATGTACAAAGAAGAAGGCTCCTCTTTTCTAATACTTGGGGGCAGTTAAACATCCTCTATGGGGTTGGCCTAGCAAAAACAACTCCTATTAAATATTAGCAAATGTCACAGAGCCAGAGTCTAAAATGTCTTGCCCTTCCTGTCCAAAGTTCACTCACTCTCTAAGACCCAGCATACATTGCCTTCCTCTCCAGCAAATCATCCTCAACTATTTCAGGCTAAACTAGTTTCTCCTTCTGCTGAGCACAAATGCAATCCCTTGCCTATTACCTGCTCTGGGACACCTTATCACATGTTGCTTTATACAACCCCCTGTTGCCGTATTCATCTCCTTAACTGGATCGAAGCTCCTTGAGGGCAGAAGTCACGTGCTACACATTTTGCTCACATTTCCCAAAGCTCAGCAATGTTCCAGGGCTGGTCATTGGGAGCATGAGCACAGTTCAGTCAAGTCCCACTTACCAGGGCCTCCCCCACCTGCCAAAATGGTGTGCCACATATATACCCCTCACTCCCTGGCATCACTTTCTTTTTTTATGAATATAATTTCTTGTCCAATTGGCTTACATACAACACCCAGTGCTCATCCCAACAAGTGCCCTCCTTAATGCCCATCACCCATTTCCCCCTCTCCCTCACCCTCCTGTCCACCCTCCGTTTGTTCTCTGTATTTAAGAGTCTCCTATAGTTTGCCTCCCTCCCTCTCTGTAACTATTTTTCCCCTTCCCTTTCCCCATGAACTTCTGTGAAGTTTCTCAAGATCCACATACGTATGAGTGAAAACATACGATTTCTGTCCTCTGACTTATTTCACTTAGCATAATACCTTCCAGTTCCATCCACGTTACTGCATACGGCACTGGCATCACTTTCTTAGCTCCTGGCCAGTTGAAAACCTGGATGCTCACTCCCTTCCCTTGGCTCCCTTGGCCACCACTCTTGATATCCTAAGATTTGATATCTTCCCTTTAGGTGAATCTCTCTGCAGGTTTCCTCTTCTTTCTGCTGTCACTGCTGCTACACTTCCTCCCTCTCTGCAGTTCAGGGGTACGCTTGGGGATTCCTCTCACAGCCCCATCTGGCCCCAAGATGCTCCTTCCAGGGGCAGATCCTCTTGCCCATACCCCGGGCCTGAATGTACAAACCCTTACAGAATCCGCTGTTATTTGGGACGACTGAGGTCTGGGTCTACATGGAACGGGGAGAAAGAGGGATAAAATAAGCAGGGGCTTATCCCTTGCTTTTGCTTTCATGTTGTTTTGTTTTTCTCCAAGCTGCAGGGCTCCTCGAGCCTCTTCAACCAGTAGACAATTTCTCCACTTGCCAGGAATATTTCCATTTTATGGTTTATTTAAAAGTCATGTTGAAAAAGCCGTTGTGGATAAGAGGGAGGAAGTAATCCTGGCTCCAGGGGACAGATGGGATGACCCACTGGGATTCTGCCATGTCTGTTCCCAAGAGAGAAAGTGGCAGAACGTATTTGTCTGAAGTGAATTTCTGTAAACCTGGGCTCACCGCCAGTCTGCAGAGAGCAAGCTCCATTAGTAACACGGGTGGAAGTACTTCCCTGCTCAGCATTCTCGCTCGGGGAGAAAGCAAAACACCTACCTTTGAATTTTCCATTTTGCTCAGACATACAAACGAGGAAGTAAACAGGAGGTCAGCCATTTTAAACAGCTGGAGAAGCCCAGAAACCCTGCAAGGAGCCACTGCTTTGAGAGAAAGTCAGTACCAGAGGGGTGGGCAAATGGCACCTTCCCTCTGATATTTATTCTCCTTTAGGCACACACACAGGCCAAAAAAAGAAATAAAAGAAAATGAAAATTTAAAAAGGAGATGATTACCAGACGGCGTCACGTTAAGAAATGACATCTTTCTTCATTAAATCAACAAACAAGTCCTGAATACCTCCACCTTGTGGGGAATGAGGAAGGCCACTGGGGAAGAATAGAGGAGAGGAACCACAACTGAGAAGCCAAGCTGAGGCTGGAGAGAGGTTTCTACAGCCTGAGAACCTCGTAGAGCGACACGGTAGGTGCACAGAGCAGCCAGGAGGGTCCCACGGCCTCACAGCTTCGTTTTCCCACCACCCACCACGAAGGAAATGGGGTCTTTCCTGTCATGTCAAACATCCACTGAAGATCCCCTAACCTGAGGGTTTTTCTTTGTTCGGACAGAGCTGCAGGGGAAATAAAGCAAGAACAGCAGAGTCCTCGCAGGAGAGAGCCAGGTAGAAGAGGAGATAGCAATGCAGAGGAGGGGAACGTTTTCCACCCTGTTGGAAATCCTGGAGTAAAAATTAATCTCTCTGCAATCTGGCAACATGTCTCGAGAGCCTCACCGATGTTCACACCCATTTTGCCTCTAGGGCCGCTATGGAGATAACCAGATATGCGCCAACAGTTATACGCAATAATGTTCAGTGCACAGCACAAGAAGGGAAAGCCAAAGCAAGACAAATGGACACACTGAAGAAGGGATAAATCAGGATGTACAATGTCAGAATGGAATTCAGTCCTTATCATATTCTCCATGTACTTTCAACAGAGTAAACTTTTGTGATATCAAGTTACATTAAAAAGCAGAATCACAGGGGTGCCAGGGTGGCACTCACCTCAGTGAGTTAAGCGTCTGACTCTTGATCTCAGCTCAGGTCTTGATCTCAGGGCTGTGAGTTCAAGCCACACACACACACACACACACACACACAAAATACATATATATATATATATATATATATATATATATATATATATATGTGTGTGTGTGTGTATATATATGTGTGTATATATATATATGTGTATATATATATGTGTATATATATATATATAAATAAGCATCGTCTATTCAAGTAAAAATTCAACTGAGACATACACGTGAGTATAATACTTTATACACTTTATGTATGTTCTATCTCAAAGAAGTTTAAAATGTGTGTAGAAAGTATGATGCAAACTTAGAAGAATGGCTAGTAGTATTTCAAATCATTCCTCTTTCTTGTATTTTTCAACATTGCCCTGCCTTTCCAGAGTGAACACAGCTTCTGCCTCCCTCTCTCACCTGGTCTTGGGCCATTCATGCCCTCCTGCTCCTCCATACTGCTGGTCTTCAGATCTGCAGAGGGTCCAAGGTCTACCTGCCCTAAGGACCTTTGCATTAATTGGGTCCTCTGCCTGGAACACCACCCCATCCTCTCTGCCCCCTACTCCCTGTCTTATCTCCACCCCTTCCCTTGGTTAACCCCTGTCCATCTTTCAGGCCTTAGCTCAAGGTCATAGCCTCGCAAGAAAGCCTTCCCTCCCTTCCATCCACCTCCTGCCAGATGGGGTCAGGATAGACTCCAGGTTAGTGCTCACACAACCCTAATCACATACTGTTTCTATGATTCTCTGTGCATTAACCTATACAATCTTCTGGCTTTAAGAGAATTTTACCCAACATGATGCCTGGTCCCTAATAAGAGCTCAAAAAGTATTTGCTGGATGAATGAATAAAGAACCTTCCATCCTCTTGTAATTGGCTCGAAGAGAACTTCAAGCCTTCAGTACAGAACAGAGTATCTTCCCCTCTCTCCCGGTCCACGGGACTAGTGTTGGGGGTGGCGCTATCTCAACAGGGCTGGAAGCCTTTGCTCTGTCCTCTGCCATCATGTGAGCCCCTCCTGACAGAATCACAGCAGCACAAACCAACCAACAAAGCAAAAAGGGACATAAATAAGCAGCTGTCCGTGAAGGAGAAGCCCCACCTGCAAATCCCTTTTGATTCAATTCAGCATCAACCACCCCCTTTGAAGAGCAAGGAGACTGAATAGTTTTAAGGTCCATAAAACAGATTATAAACTGTCACAGGAGAGTGGCAGAGGATATTATGGCCTGGACAGTCTACGAGGTCTCAAGAATGAAAATATAGCAGAGGTTAGCCAAGGATCTGACCAATCTGAGAAAGAAAGGAAAGTGAGCAGGAGAAGAGGGAAACTATGTTCTGGAAAGAGAGCAGAAGCAAAGTAGGAAAAAGGAAGAAAGGAAGGTAAAATTAGAGAAATGGCAGGGAAAACACGGAGAGGGAAGACACTTAAGGAAAAAGTAGTGAAAAACCAAGCAAAATGGTGGCATAAAGCAAAAAAATGGAAATACAAGGTAGGGGGTTGGGGGGAAGTGATAATAATGCAGCCCAAAGACTGGAGGGGTCGAAATGCTTAGAAATCTGTGCCCTCTTCGCTTCTTCAAAACAAGTGAACTCTGGGTTCATATGGATATGTACTTTGTTAAATCCTCAAAAACAAATAGTTCTTAAACCAAAGAAATCTATCCCTCTGGGTAACAGGCAATCAAGTCAGAGAGTCAGCAGAGATTTGAAAAGCAAAATACCTTAAGACAATTTGTCATGATCCTCAAATGGAGTTTATTTTGGAGTGTGGTGGGGGGTGGGGTGGGAAACAATACAATCATTTCCCTCTGTGAGGCCAGAACTCACAGGCATGCTTTCACTATGCGCAGGAAGGAGAGGGAGTGGCCAGGAGAAGAACACGGTTGTCAAAGGATTCCATCAGCAGGCTCCTTGGCCTCCAGGGATCCAGCAAGGAGGTTATTAATAATAAATATTACCAGCTTTTATGTTTATGATAGCTCCAGAGGAATGCACACGCCCGACAATCATCATCTCTGACCTTATCGCATCCCTTGCAGGGTGGTAACAAAATACTAAGCAGTTATAAGGTGCTCTGTGCTTTATAGAAAGGTTTCCTCCAACATTATTGCATTTGGTCTTCCCAACAGCTCTGGGAGGTAGGTGAGTGAGGCAGCATCTCTATTTGACAAAATGAGGACGTGACATTCAGCGGGTAAAATGATTTGCCCAAGGTCACTGCTATGGGCTGAACTGTTTTCCAAAAAGATCATGTTGAAGCTCTAATCCCTGTTACCTGAGAATGTGACTTTATTTGGATATTGGAAACAGGGTCTTTGCAAACATAAGTGTGCATTAAGATGACGCTACACTGGAGTAGGGTGGGCCCTTAACCCAACATGCCTGGTGTCTTTATAGAAAGAGAAGATACATAGAAACACACATGCTCAGGGAGGAACGTGCCATGTGAACACACAGGCACACAAAGAGAAGACAACCACGTGATGACAGAAGCAGAAGTCACAGTGACACACCAGGAACACCAGTTCCAAGCCCAGGAACAAGTTACAGTTACAAGCCCAGGAACACCAAGGTTACCAGCACCACCAGAAGCCAGGCAAGAGCATGGCCGTGCCAACACGCTGACTTAGGACTTTTAGCCTCCAGAAGTATGAGAGAACCAACCTGTTGTTTGAGGCACCGGTCTGGGAGCTTTGTCTGGCCGGCCAGGCAACCATCGCAGTCACAGAGGCATAGCTGGGGGTGTGGCTGCCCTTCCGGTCCCCAGGACTTCCCGCCCGAGATTCTCTAATGCTCTGCTAGTGACACTCCTCATACCTCTGCCCGGCCACCCCAGCTCGCCACTCTTGCGTTGTCTGGTCTCCCAGGCCACCTGCCACTTCCCAAGACTCATGGAGGCCCCATCGCTCAGCACTAGCATCTCCCCAGCACCAAAAATTCTCCCTGCACTTTTTGATTCTTTTCAACAAATTCCATTTCTGCGGGCAGTGATCTCAGTTGTTAGTGAAGAAAAAAATCTGACATTATGTCAGTAAAACTTCAGGGTAGAATAGAAACATAATGATGGCATTTATTTAGCACCTGGTGACCAGAAATGCATATGTTTCCTCTAATTCTAGAACATCCTTCCAAGTCCAGAGATCGTCATTATCTCCATTTTATAGACAGGGCAGCTGAGGCTCTGAGAGTGTAAGAAAATGTGCCCGATTTATACAACTGCTCGGGAGCCCTACAACCCGGACTACCCTTACAGCAGGCGGGAGTTCTAATGGAAGGCTTCAGGTGTGGCTGCCTCATTTTACAGACAAGAAACTGTCCTTGGCCTGTGCCAAGTTCACACCCCAACTTGATCTTTAACTCACATCATGAGGCCCAATTTGAACCCAGAATGTCTCTAGGAGGGATTTGAAAACAGCAATCTGGTTGGAAAGAAGGATTCTCAAAGCTGCACTTATCCAGGGTTTTACAGAAGACGGAGAACAAACCAAGGGTCCATATTAAAGTGATGACTGACAAGGGCACCTGGGTGGCTCAGTCGGTTAAGCATCCAACTCTTGGTTTTGGTTCAGGTCATGATCTTGCGGTTCATGAGTTCAAGCTCCACGTCAGGCTCTGCACTGACAGTGTGGAGCCTGCTTGGAATTCATTCTCTCTCTCTCTCTCTAAACAAATAAATAAACTTAAAAAAATTAAAGGAAGAGAAGCTACCATATCCCCAAGTCATTTTGTGGCACTATCACTGGGACACAGAGATCTTTCGTTTGTTTAGTCCACAAAGTGTTTAAGTATTTTTTAATGAGTTCCAACATCGAAAAGTCAGGAGACATTACCTTTGATCTTGATTTCTAGCTTTTATGGAAAAAACAACAACAAATAAACCCACCCCAGGAGATTTGGCGACATTAGCCCATATCCTCACATGGCGTAATTGAGCAGAAGCTGAGAGGTGGCAGTCTGTCATCCTCAGTCCTCACTACGCCCTATCCCCCACACGGGGCCCAAGCGGCTGTCTCCTGTCTCATCCCCCAGCAGTGCCACTTCCCTTTGCTTTTCTGGATCACCTGCCTGGCTCACAGAGTAGAGGTTTCAGGCTGTGATCCCCACCCCAACTTTCTAACGTGTTCCTACCTGGAAGAGGTACTTGCTTCTCAAGGGGGGTACAGCCCAGAAGTCCAGCACAAATGAATGACTTTCTAACTGTATGAGACAGTCGCCTCTGGAAAATCATTTTAGGGCAGGAAAGGGGGATTTCTCTCTTGGGAAGGAAGATTTGAAGGAATTATCTCCAGGATAAATGAAAGGTAGTCACATTTGTCACCGTAGGCAGAAAAGTATAGAAATCCATTTCTTCCAGAAAATATAAAGCTTTAACCAGATCCAAAAATAATTTAGATGAATTCATGGATGATAAAGACATAAACAGACATCAAGAGGGAATTGAGGCAGTTGGTGGAGCCTCATTACCCTTTGACTAGCCTCAGGGAGGTTGGCCACCTCTGATCTCCTCCAGGCCCCGAGCTGAGCTTTCTTCGGGACAGTATTTTATCTCAAATGAGCAGCTAAGAGAGATCTCACTTCTGCAGAACTCCTTCCCACCCCTGCACACAAAGTCAGCAGCACCTGAAGGAGCTGCTGTGGGGAAAACAGCCTGTACAGAGGAAGCAGAGAACCTGGCGCAAGGCCTGGTTCCCCCCCTTACTGGCCTGACCTTGGCCAATCTCTTCCCCAGTCTTCAGTGTCCCTCTCCTGAAAATTCAAACATGCCTGCTAATTCCAAGGGGTTACTTAGAGAGGCCTCTGAGGCCACCCATGGAAACATTTGATGGACTAAGTTATGATTCCTTGGATAAGTGACCAGCCAAAAGATACATGAATGAGACCCAAGGAGAACAGTGACGTAGAACGCATTTTGCTCCAAGTAATGACTCTTGACATCAACATCCTAAAGGAATTCCTAGCTGTTTACTGGCCCTGCAAATGCAAATCCCAAGGGTGTCATGCCAGCCCCATTCATGAGTCACAATATTCTGCTTCATATTAAGATTCGTTCACTCTTTTTTCCAAGCATTAAGGAGCTACCCTCTCTTAGGCCCTGGAGATCTTTGCAATGATTTGTCTCCTCTAAATTTTCTGCCCTGTCAGTTCTCCAGACCCACTGGGCCTAGGAACCCTTGGTCTGCCCTGTCCCTGGAGGACAGACTCACTTTTGCCTTCTCGGCCCCTGCACTGTGTGCTCAAGAAACTTCCTGTTGTGCCTACAAAGCTGACCTCACCAGGGTTTCTCCAGATGGCTGGGAAGATCACAGCCTGGTCTTGAAGGCAAGGGCTACCCCCTGAGGATTTGTTGGTGGCTCTCGGAGGGAAGGCTCCAGCATGGGTGATTTCTTTCCCCATTCTGTAAATTTCAAACTGCTCGTTGCATTACTGCCCAGTAGAGGTGGGCAACCCAGAAACCAGGCCCATGCCCAGTCTTTCAGCCTGAACGTCAGTGAGGCTATGATGCTGCCTGGAAGCACCAAATTCCCACCCAAATTCCTACCTGAATGCTCCCTGACCGAGAGAGTCAACAGCCCGCGTCCATGAGTCCTGACGTGGTCTTATATTCGACACTTCGATCGTAAAACTATTTAGGCCTTGCTATTCCACAGAACTCTTCTCTTTTAGTGGACAAATAAATAGTCTGGCTAATTAATGGATCTTTATAAAAACTGTAAACGTGTTAGGCTTTCACACTTACGAGAGAATTGAAGAGGAAACCAGTTTTATAGATGCCGTGGGGACAGCATTTTACTCCGAAGCAGGAAAGACGATCAGGCTGCAGGCAACTTGTCTGTCCATTTCAAAGCCAAAAACGGTCCACTTTGGCATGACTACCGTGTCCTAGGTTTATTACCTTGCACCAGAATTGTGATTTTCGTCCCAGCAAACGGCCCTGGTGGGAATGCCCCCTGCAACTGGACAGTAAAGGTCCTACCCCACACACTCAGAAATTCCTCAGCGCCAGGCCAAGATTGCACATCATGTCTTAATTGGTGGGGTCTATTGAAAAGCACTAATTGTGATCGCCAGATAATGGGTTCCCTCCCTCGACTCCGCACACTAATTAGCAACGATGTTTGTCAGACTAGCTGTCGTGTGGCAAAGGGGTCTGGAAAACGGAATTAATTTAGCCATTGCCATGCACTAAAGATACTTTGCCTTGTAAGAACAATCAACCCCCTCACCTCCCCTCCTCCAGGAAGGAGGAGTTTGAAAGTGGCACAAAGACAAATTTCCATTTGCGGTCTACACTGCAGTTATGGTCGGGTTTGCAAATTCTGAGACCTACAGGCACTGAGAAGCAGCTAATTTTAATGATGAAGTGGGCCGGGTATAAGAAACATACGGCCTACTCTATCTATTCTTTTGTTTTCCCACTCTTGAGAGCGACAGTCTCTATTATGGGGGACAAAAAGCATTGTGAGAGTGACGATAAATTAGTACTCAGCCTCAGTGTCATGGAAACAACAAGGGGAGGGTGACTGGTGAGCCAGAAAACACGACACGGGACAAGGGTTACTCTGCTTGAACCAGGGTGCCATCTCAGAAACGCAGAGCAAATGTGGCCAACATGTCTGGTTTTCTGAGGCCAAAGACGTGGATTTGTATATAAAATCTCCTGCTTTTTAAATGTTGGCAACCAATTCTTTTGAGCATGGAAAGTGTAGAGGTCAAGCAGTATGCCTCATACCAGGGCGGGACGGGGCCCCTAGGACAGTCTCGCAAGCTCAGCTCAAGCTGTTTGTGCTTGTTCTATTCTCCCCTTGAAGTGTGCCACAGACACAGAAAAACAGAGATTTTTCTGTTTCAAAAGTGAAACTGGTCTGGGAGAATGTACTGGAAGCCCAGTACATTCTCTTAGTTACTTAAACAGTCCACTTGAGTCATTCATCTATGCCCTGCTCCCTTACCCTAAAACTTCGAGGGATGGCAGAGATAAATGACCCCACGGTACCACATTCCACCACATCCTAGATTATTGGAGGTGAGGAGCAGAGAGGCCACTGTGTCACCTGACACATGACTTGTCAGGGGAGTGCCCTGGATCCATGTCTGTGTTCAAGATACCCACACCATACTGCCTCCTTGAAAGAGCTTCCTAGGGAATGTACGTAGCAAGCATCACACCCTTCCTGGTTTAATGCCTTAACTTTTTCTTATCTCTGCCCAGAAAATCTCTATTCCTTCACTATTTCCCTTCTTTGAGGCTTTTTGACCAATCTGCCCATAGTAATTAATGTTTTCCTAGCTAACAGCCTGTAGAGCACCAAAGCATCACCACTTCTCTTTCTCTTTCTTTTCTTTCTTTTCCTTCTTTCTCTTTCTTTCTTTCTTTCTTTCTTTCTTTCTTTCTTTTCTTCCTTTCTCTCTCTCTCTCTCTCTCTCTCTTTCTTTCTTTCACCAAGGAGGATTACATGCTCTCAAAATGTCCTCTAAAACGTTTGATTCTTACTTAAAACTGCATCGAAAAAGCAGAACCTAATCTAAATCCCAGACTGGAAAAGTGGTTAAAATCGTGTTTCTTATGCCCAAATCAGTTAAGAGCGTGACTGGCCGCAAGCAAGAGAAAATCTGAGTTATGAGATATTCAAGTTGTTTAATTATCCTACACAACAGTAAGGCTGGAAATGGGTTGTTAGAATTAGTGTAGGGGCTCAAAAACATTAGGATGCTGGGTCAGCATTTTGCGCTCCCTCTTGAACATTCCATCAGGCTGGCTGGACAGCTACAGGAACTGCAGACATCACACGTGTGCTCCAGAATGTCAAGCAGAAAAAAGGGGCAGAGGGAGAAAGGTTCTCTTTAAAAAATAAATAAAGGGGCGCCTGGGTGGCGCAGTTGGTTAAGCGTCCGACTTCAGCCAGGTCACGATCTCACGGTCCGTGAGTTTGAGCCCCGCGTCAGGCTCTGAGCCCCGCGTCAGGCGCTGGGCTGATGGCTCGGAGCCTGGAGCCTGTTTCCGATTCTGTGTCTCCCTCTCTCTCTCTGCCCCTCCCCCGTTCATGCTCTGTCTCTCTCTGTCCCAAAAATAAATAAATAAATAAATAAATAAATAAATAAATAAATAAATAAATAAATAAATAAATAAAATAAATAAAAATATTTTTTTAATGTCTATTTTTAAAAGAGAGAGAGAGAGAGAGAGTGAGTGAGCAGGGGCAGGGGAGGGGCAGAGAGAGAGGGAAGACACAGAACTCGAAGCGGGCTCCAGACTCCACACTGTCAGCACAGAGCCCAACACGGGGCTCGAACTCACAAACTGTGAGATCATAACCTGAGCCGACATCAAGAGCCAGACGCTTAACCGAGTGAGCCACCAGGTACCCTGAAAGATCCTCTTCTCATCAGATCTAGCCTTTTATTTGGAATCAAAATCCTTTCCATCAGTTTCCAGAAGACTCAACCTTTCCTCTTATTATTAGCTGTAACAGATCCACAGGCAGCCTTAGATGCAAGGGAAGCTGGGAAAAGGAGTATCTGTTGGGGTGGAATGGGATTACCCTGACTGGCTCATATCAGTCATGATTCATCCTCCAATGCTGTCAGAGGAACTTTATCCTATGTGAACAGAATCTGGGATCGATTAGCAGGGAAGAACGATCATATGGTGATTATACAGGCAAGCATGCCACAAAACTCAATTTACAAAATAAATATCAGTTAATGGTTGGCATGAAATGGCATGTACTCAAGAGTTATGAAGGAATTCAAGAATGAAATTGGCCAAAATACATAACCTACACATATAAATGGCTGCCTGTTCTACTGACTGGTTTGCTGAAAATCCACCCCCCATTCATAAAAAGAACTCCATCTGGAGAAATGGCCAGTAGAGCCTAAAACAAGAGGACCTTAGACACTGAGAACCAAATTGCGTCAGAAACCCTTGAAAGAAGAGGTTACCATCACAATTGTTTACAGTCATTATGGTTAGAGTAAGTTAGCAATTGAGTTAATGATAAGGGTCACTTAGGAGTCACTGGAGGGCAGTTTGGGACAGGATGAGTAAGAGAGGTTAGAGCATGGCAGTTGCTATAAGAAAATGGTAAAGAGAAAATCAATACAGAACTTCGACAATACCATCAAGTGTGTTCATTATGCGAGACTCAAGTGCAAGGAGAGCATGGAGTTGGTGGGCTCCACCCTAGGGCAGAACTGATAAGTACATTTCCCTTAGACTAGATATACTCTGGAGAGCAGGAAGAAAACAGGTCATCAATAAAACACCGAGGAATCATGCCTTTTTTTTTTTTTAAAGATACGAGCACAAGATTCTTGGATCTTGTATGAAAGAGTATCCCAAAGAGAATTTCTTGGAGCCATTCCAAGGAGCCAAATATAGCTACTATGTTATGAAAGACAGTCGGTCATTCTGAACTGGTAACTATGGTTACTGTGAGCTGTTACGATAATCACGGTACCTATGGTAATAGGTTATGGTAATTCTGAACTGTCTATGCAGCAAGACATATAGAAGGGAGTGTGTGTATGTGCAAAAGATTGAATCCACCTGGGAATGACTTTTAGTATCTAACAAAGCTCTTAAAATCACAATTCTACATCTGGGACACCTGGGCTGCCCAGTCAGTTGATTGTCTGACTCTTGATTTCGGCTTAGGATATGATACCAGGGGGCGCCTGGGTGGCTCAGTCGGTTGAGCGTCCGACTTCAGCTCAGGTCACGATCTCACGGACCGTGAGTTCGAGCCCCGCGTCGGGCTCTGGGCTGACAGCTCGGAGCCTGGAGCCTGCTTCCAGTTCTGTGTCTCCCTCTCTCTCTGCCCCTCCCCCATTCATGCTCTGTCTCTCTCTGTCTCAAAAATAAATAAACGTTAAAAATAAATTAAAAAAAAAAAAAAAAAAGGATATGATACCAGGGTCGTGGGAACTAGCCCCGTGTTGGGCTCCACGCTCAGCTTGGATTGTCTCTCTCCCTCTGCCCCTCCCCTCTTCCTGCCCCTCTCTCTCCCTCTCTCTCTCTCATAAAATTTAAAAAATCACAATTCCACATCCATTGATGATCTGTCTAAACTCTTCATCTCCCATTCATTTTTAGTAGGCAGGTTTAAACCTAAATGTTCCCTATTCATGGGAAAACAACATGATTCAAACAAGAGAAAACTCCTATCTGCCTACTTATTAGACAAAAAGAAGTGGGAATTTAAATAAAGAGGAACAGAATTTCTTAGTCATTAATATCATTTTCCCCCTCTTGGTGCTTTTTTAATTTATTGAATGTGCTGTGATGGAATTGAGGAGATAGGGTAAGGTTGGGGGTTCATACATAAAGAGGTATTTAGGGAGCAAAGAGTATTTTTAAAGTGTCTCCGAGTAGACAAGCATAATATGAAGAGCCTGGTTTCTCAAAGATAAGCACCAAACCAGTGCTGTTTGGCATCTTTAAAAATGATGTTGAGGAAAAAGGACATAAGGGTGTCTCACAGATAACACCAAAGAGGTGTGGAGGGAGGAAAGTCAAACTGTTGAAAAAAGATACCAGGGGTTAAGGGGAAGATACAGGAAAATCTTACAAGCCTGTAAGGGGAAAAAAATGAAAAATGAATCTTAATGAAGGGAACAAGGTAACATATTACAACATAAATAATCCAAACTTTCCCTGTAGAATGATATCCATTAAGAAAGGATGGTTTCCTAAGGATACCTGGCCAGTGTTCTGCTAAGAACCAAGGTCAATAAAATGTTGATCATCAAAATTTAAAATTGAAATGGGGCACCAAAGATTACTTTTCCTTTGTATAAACTATAACACTTCATTTCTTAAATGCTATGTTCAATTTTGTCCTTAAGAAGTATTTAATAGAAACGGAGTTCCAGATAAGAGCAGCTAAATGGTTTCCGGGGTGTAGGAGCTGATGTATGAAGACAGAATTCCAAAAAGCTTGAAAACTTTTCATCTGTAAAACTGGGATTCTTCATTTTTGTGCCATGGACACCTTCCACAGTCTAGTGAGCCTGTGAATGTCTTCCTGGGATAATCCTTTTAAACATATAAAATAGAATACACCGTGTTACTTCAGAAACCAATGATGATACTATCTAGCTTTCAAAATATTTTTAAAAACAAATTGGTGATAAAGTAATATAGTAGCATCTTTATCAGCACAGTAAGTAACTAGGTCTGATAGTTGTAATGACTACCATAATTTCCAAGCAGCGATGAACATAAATGATCGTCTCATACCTGCAACGATTATATGGTATGAAAATGCCTGTAGTGTCTATTGGTAGGATTTGTAACGGAAGAAAATACTAAATTTCAAGTAGATGCTTGTGAGAACAAAAGTGCGATTTTTCCCATCCAAGTTCATGAACGCGCTGGATTTCTTCCTCAGGTCCCTTAGGGGTTTGGGAACCCAAAACTAAGTAACCTTGCCATGACAGCAAGGGCTGAGAAAGAATGTGGCCAATGCTGATCATGTCATGAATGATGTAGATGAAGCAAACTTTGTTTCACAGGGCCCCAAACACGAAGATAGGTGGCCAGGAAAGAATAAGAAACATGAGTGAATTCAGGACCCAAAAAAGGCAATTTTAGCAATAAGCCTGAGACACTGGGTGTTGTATGGAAGTAATGAACCACTAAATTCTACTCCTGAAACTAATATTACACTGTAACATTAAACTAACTGGAGTTTGAATAAAAACTGGAAACAAACAAAAAACAAACAATAAGCCTTAGAAAGATATGAACCTCATTATTTTGGTAGATTGTAATGACTGGAAATACAGTAAGATTCAAAAAGAGTTTGGACATCATATGTTTTCACCCATGTGTAGAACTTGAGAAAGTTAACAGAAGACCATGGGGGAGGGGAAGAAGAAAAAATAGTTACAGAGAAGGACAGAGGCAAACCAAAAGAGACTCTTAAATACACAGAACAGACTGAGAGTTGATGGGAGGGGAGCAAGGGAGAGGGAAAAACGGGTGATGGGCATTGAGGAGGGCACTTGCTGGGATGAGCACTGGGTGTTGTATGTAAGCGATGAATCATGGGAATCTACCCCCAAAACCAAGAGCACACTTTACACACTGTATGTTAGCCAATTTGACAATAAATTATATTAAAAAGAAAAAGAGTTTAGACAAAGTTGTCCATTTTAGCCATAAAAAAACTCAAAGAGGAGAAGACTGAAGGCACTTAACCTTCAAGATTTACATTAGGAAAGATGATGAGAGAGGCACCTGGGTGGCTCAGTAGGTTAAGCGTCCGACTTCAGCTCAGGTCATGATCTCATGGTTCGTGGGTTCAAGCCCCATGTCAGGATGTGTGCTGACAGCTCGGAGCCTGGAGCCTGCTTCGGATTCTGTCTCCCTTGCTCTCTGCCCCTCCCCCACTCGTGTTCTGTCTCCTCTGTCTCTCAAAAAATGAATAAACATTAACAAAAAAATTTAACAAAAAAGGGAAGATGAGAAGAACCTTCAAAGACATCATTTGTAGCACAAGATAAAGTTGGGGGTCGGTGGGTCTGAATCAGTATCACTCACAGTACTTCTCACCTTCTTTAGGAATCCACTCTTGTTCTGATTCAATTTTTTTCTCTGCTCACAATGAAAACAAACTGCAACATAATCCACAATAACTGTGTATGTGTATTTCACCACAGACCCTAGCTTCAGGTAGGTACTAAGGTACCTAAGCTTCAGGTACTAAGCACTAAAATCTTGTGCTCCAGCTGTCCAGGTGCATTTTATAAGCCACAAAATCTCATATCTGCAATGAAGTGGACAGAGACTGAATGCAGCCTGGACTCAGAGGCAGGGTCCTCCCGACAGCCTTTGTTCTAATAGAAACTTAAACCTGTATGGAATGCCTATCCAGGCTTACCTGGTTCTACCTTGCCCTTTCCACCCAGCACATACCCATCCTACCCCACTCAGGAATTAAAAGGTCCTGAAATTGTTATTATATTTCCTCTCCCTCTTTAATAGAGAACCAACGATCTTCATCTGTTCTGGATCTCTCTCAATTCGTGTCAGATGCAAAACTGACAATGAAATTGGCAGGGGTCCCTGGGGCCCCAGGGCCTCTCTGAGACTCATGGCAGGAGAAAAGCGTTGTCTGGTCATGGCTGTTTTTATCCTCAGATTTTCCACCCTCTGACTCCCTTTATTTCCTGAGTTAGTCACCAAGTCTGAACAGCAGCCAAAGCCCTGACAATATTAGCAAGAACATTTGATTCCTTCAATAAAACTGGAGATGGCCCTGAAAAATGATCAGTATTCACCTGGCTCTCCCTCTGCCTTCCCTAGGGGACAGTCCTTCATCCCTTCTACCCTTTTCATCATGGCAATAGAGAGTCTGCCAGAAGGCAGTGGTTTACCCAGGCAGGCTGCCTTTAGCGAATATTTTTCATTAACACAAACAACTTTGTTTCTTCTAAGCAAAACAACAACAAAAAAAATTAAAAATCAAAGGGTAAAAAGATTAATCTTAAGTGGACAGCAGCTAGAATCTCTTAAGCCTGTAAAGATATTCCAGATCAGTTCACATAAAGGGTTGGGAAGAAAGAGCACCTGGAGCCCCGCAAAGGTGACAGACAAGGGAGAAGCTCAGAGAAATGCCTCAGAAGGAGATGGTACAAAGGGCACTGGCTCAGGAATAAGTAAAGGACGGAAACAGATAAGTAATTTACTAATAAATAAAGGAGAGAGCAGGGCAGAAAGATGGGTTGGCCACGGTAAGTCTCTCAAGGCTTAAAAGGATTTGCTTTGGGAGGTTAATAATAGAGGGGAGTGGGTGCATAGGGAGGAAGGAGCCACCAAAGAACACAAGGAGCCTCCACCAAATGAAAACTTCTCTCCTGAGCAGGTGTGCACGTACCTACGCGTGTGCTCGTGCGCACTGTCACACACATACGCTCTAACTCCTAAACTTCCCATTTTCCCGACTAAACTGGGACTAGTAGGCTGCTTCATTATTTTGTCAGAACTGTGGTCAGACCGACAGTGAGGTTCAAGGGTTGTGGCAGGAGGCGGAAGAGGTCTTCCTGTGTATGACACTCACCACAGCACCAAGAACCTTCCCAATGAATGCAGCATGTTCCCCTGAGGTCATACGTCCCTTAATGTTCTGTGAGGATAGCTTATTCTACAACAACTAAACAAAAAATGACAGAATCTGGAAGGCTATATAGTAAGCTCAAAGTAGAACGTATACTAATACCCAAAGCATATATGTTGCTACTGCCTACCGGAGTCTTTATAAGTCACAGACCCCACACTGTGGAGCAAGGCAGTGGTGGGGACGAAGACCATAGACTCCTTGAAGCCTACCAGAAAGATGAGTGCTAGTTTTCTGTTTTGTGAATAATTAGATGCCCACATTTCACTTTCTTTTGATCCTCCCGGCCCTATGAGCTAGAGAGGGTAGGTTCATTCCTCTTTAGCTAATAAGGAAACCAAGACTTCAAAGAAGGAATGAGATTTCCTCAAGGTCAACTGGCTATTAAGTGGCAAAGCAACATCTGGCATCAAGTCTAATGATGAATACATGATACTCTGCTGCCTGTCCATCAGTATAATTAAAATATACTTAATGTTTTCCGCTTCTTTCCGGTTTGATTTCGTTCATTCCATTAATATTTAGTAAGCGCTACTTTCTGGACAAAGTTGAAAAGAAACTGTCTTACAAGAGGTCTCAGAAAATCAACACAACAATAATGAGACTATAATGATGCGGCGGGATTGGAACAGGAGAGGAACGACAGGGCTCACACGTGAGGTAGAAATAAAAGTCTGAAGTCATTATAAATGGCAGCAATGGCGTGTGTTTGGAGTTTCATACACAACTTCTAAATAATGTAGGTGTCTGCTTGAGAATAACCTGCCCTCAAAGAAAGCTCAGAACTTTAGGCAGACCAACGGCAGAGGGGTGGTTCTTGTCAACAGGAACAGTGTGTGTAAGGGAAAAGATTTGAGAAAGACTGGTATATTCAAGGAACTATCAGTGTATTCAAGAACTATCAGTGGAGGCCAATTTTGTTCAAGAAAAAAAATGTGAGGATGAGCCTGGAGAGACGGTAGGTGATGGGAAGCCTACTCAAAAAGGGTCTTGCATGGTGCAGAAAGATGTTTAGCTGTGAGCCTTTAGGCTGAGGGGATCCAGGGAGGCATCTTCACAGGGCAGTGACGTGACCAAATGTGCTTGTTGGAGAACATCCTGGCAGCAGTATGGACTTAACCAGCAGCCTGGCAGAGAAGGAGAAATTGAGGCAGGTGGACTAACAAGAAGACTGTGTTGTAGTCATGGCAACAGATGAAGGGGACTCAACCGAGGTAGTAGGGATGCCTCCAGGAAGCATTTAAAAGTGAAATCTAGGGGTGCCTGGGTGGCTCAGTCAGTTGAGTGTCCCACTCTTGATTTTGGTTCAGGTCATGATCTCACGAGTCATGAGACTGAGCCCCATATCCGGGTCTGCGCTAACAGTGTGGAACCTGCTTGGAATTCTCTCTTCCTTTGTCCCTCCCCCACTCACATACACACTTTCTAAATAAATAAATATTTTTTAAAATCTTTAAAAAATAAATAAAAGTAAAATGCACAGAGTTTTGTGTTTGAACGTAGGAATGAAGGAGAGCAAGCCACCCAAAACAATGCAAAATACTTTGAAAACAACCTTGAATGCCTGAAAACAGAGACTGTGTCCCATTCATCTTTGGCTGTCTCCTTTCTCATATTGACCTGGGCACATTTGGGGTGCTCAACAAACTTCTGTGAAATGGCGGTGTTCTCTAATCGTTATATGCCTCTGCAGAGGCACTTTGAAGGTGGGAACCATCAGCTGAATCTTTGTTTCCTATCTCTGAGGACACCTGCCTCAGAGACCTAAAGCCAAGAGGTGTTTAGAAAGGTCATACAATTAGGAAAATTCTCCAGATTAAAAAACAACAACAACAAAACAGAACAAAACAACATGAGACGTAAAAGCAAAGCAGACTTCTAGACTGAAGTGAAAGAGTGAGATAATGCTGGACTTTGGGCAAATTATTTGCAAAAATGGCCACACTCATTCTATTTTCCTCCCTGAATCCACATTCATTTAAAATGTGATTTTGTGCATGATATAATATCAACGTACAGAAATCAGTTGCATTTCTATACACGAATAATGAAGTAAAAGAAAGAGAAATCAAGAAATCGATCCCATTCACAACTGCACCAAGAACCATAAAATATCTAGGAATAAGCCTAACCAAAGAGGTAAAAGATCTGTATGCTGCAAACTACAGAGCACTTATGAAAGAAATTGAAGAAGTCATAAAGAAATGGAAAAACATCCCATGCCCATGGATTGGAAGAACAAATATTGTTAAAATGTCCATACTACCCAAATCAATTTACAAATTCAATGTAGTCCCAATCAAAATTACAGTGGCATTCTTCTCAGAGCTAGAACAAACAATTCTAAAATTTGTATGGAACCACAAAAGAACACGAATAGCCAAAACTATGTTGAAAAAGAAAACCAAAGCAGGAGGCATCACAATCCCAGACTTTAGCCTCTACTACAAAGCTGTAATCATCAAGACAGCATGGTATTGGCACAGAAACAGACACATAGACCAATGGAATAGAATAGAGAACACAGAATCGGACCCACAAATGTATGGCCAACTAATCTTTGACAAAGCAGGAAAGAGTATCCATTGGAAAAAAGACAGTCTCTTTAACAAATGGTGCTGGGAGAAGTGGACAGCAACATGCAGAAGAATGAATGGACCACTTTCTTACACCGTACACAAAAATAAACTCAAAATGGATTAAAGACCTAAATGTGAGACAGGAAACGATCAAAATCCTAGAGGAGAAAGCAGGCAAAAACCTCTTTGACCTCGGCTACAGCAACTTCTTACTCATTATGTCTCCGAAGGCAAGGGAAGTAAAAGCAAAAATGAACTATGGGAACCTCATCAAGATAAAAAGCTTCTGCACAGCAAAGGAAACAATCAGCAAAACTAAAAGGCAACTGATGGAAGGGGAGAAGATACTTGCAAATGACATATAGGAGAAAGAGTTAGTATCCAAAATCTATAAAGAACTTACCAAACTCAACACCTAAAAACCAAATAATCCAGTGAAGAAATGAATAAGACATGAATAGCCACTTCTCCAAAGACATCCAGATGGCCAACAGACACATGAAAAGATGCTCAACATCACTCATCATCAGGGAAATACAAATCAAAACCACATTGAGATACCACCTCACACTGTGGGTCAGAGTGGATAAAATTAACAACTCAGGAAACAACATATGTTGGCGAGGATGTGGGGAAATGGGAACCCTCTTGCACTGTTAGTGTGAATGCAAACTGGTGCAGATGCTCTGGAAAACAGTGTGGAGGTTCCCAAGAAATTAAAAATAGAATTACCCTACGACCCAGCAATAGCACTACTAGGAATTTATCCAAAGGATACAGGAGTGCTGATTCATAGGGGCACATGTACTCCAATATTTATAGCAGTGCTATCAACAATAGCCAAATTATGGAAAAAGCCCAAGTGTCCATCAACTGATGAATGGATAAAGAAGATGTGGTTTATATATACAATGGAATACTACTTGGCGATGAAAAAGAATGAAATCTGGCCATTTGCAACAACGTGGATGGAACTGGAGGGTATTATGCTGAGTGAAATAAGTCAGTCAGAGAAAGACAGATATCATATGTTTTCACCCATATGTGGAATTTGAGAAACTTAATAGAAGACCATGGGGGAAGTGATGGGGGAAAAATAGTTTCAAACAGAGAGGGAGGCGAACCATAAGAGACTCTTAAATACAAAGAACAAACTGAAGGTTGATGGGGGGTAGGGAAAAATGAGAGATGGGCACTGAGGAGGGCACTTGTTAGGATTAGCCCTGGGTGTTGTATGTAAGCAATGAATGATGGCAACCTACTCCCAAAGCCAAGAGCATACTGTTTACACTCTATGTTAGCTAACTCGACAATAAATTATATTTAAAAATTAATTAATTGATTGATCGATTAAATTAAATGTGACTTTGAAAACCTTCCTGTCAAGGGGTGGAATTTGTTTCCCCACCCCTGCAATCTAGGCTGAGCTCATGGATTACTCTGAGCAACAGAATGCAGCAAAAGTGACCTTGTACTTGCACATGGGTGCCTTGAACACTGCTGCTCTCTCAGGACCCTGCCAAGCTGCCATGTGAACAAGCCTGTGGGAGAATGAGAAACCCCACAGGACAGAGACCAGCTATTCCAGTGGAGGCCATGTGGGATTAGTCAGCCCTCAGCCAACCTCAGCTGACAGCAGATGCCAGGAGTGAGCTCCTGAAGATGAGAAGAAAACTGACCAGCTGAGCCCAGCCCACACTGCCAACTCAGAAAGTCTGGAGTTAAATAATTTTTGTTTTAAGCCACTAGGGTTTTGCTACATTTACAAAAGCTATGGCTAGACTCATCTTTTTTTTTTATTTATTTATTTATTTTGAGAGAGAAAGAGAGTGCTAGCAGAGGGAAGGGGCAGAGAGGGGGAGATAGAATCCCAAGCAGGCTCTAAACTGTCAGTATGGAGCCCCGCACAGGGCTTGAACTCACGAACCTTGAGTTCATGACCTGGGCTGAGGTCAAGAGTTGGACACTTAACCGACTGAGCCACCCAGGCACCCCTAGGCTAATCTTTGTAAAAGCAATATGGAAGACACTCTTCCTTGGCTTTTAGCTTTGAAGGAAACTGGTGCTCCAACCACTCTGGAGACCAGTTCCAGAGATACAGAACTTTGGTCACTGCACTGCTAACACCACTTCATCTATGACCCACATGGCGATAAGATTTGCTCAAAATGACGTCAGTGTATACTCGGATCGAATGTTGCAGGACTTCCCAGGAATGGTCTCATACCTGGAAGTAGAGGAAATTCTTTGAGGGATGGGCAAGTCCCCTAAAGTTTTCAAGCACTATAAAACCTTCAGGGAAGTATGTATTTATGGGTGTATCAGAAAAATAAAACCCATGTAAAAAGTATGTATGGATATTTTACGTACTCCTTGTCTGAAATATTTCATAATTTAAAATAAAAATTTTTAACCAGGTAAAAATATATTACATTTTCTTACTTTAATAACCCTTTTATTCTCTCCTTTAGGTTGTTTCCAGGGATCCTATATTAATATTGCTTGTGTAATTACTGGTTGTGTGTAATTGTTGTGTAATTACTGGTTTCCCTATGTCTTTTTTTTTTTTTTTTAAACTGTGGTATGTTAAAGGTGGGGACTATGTCTTATTCATCTCTGTATCTTCAAGCCCAATACAGTGCCAGGTACACATTATGGGTGGGTATGTAGATCGATGGGTAGGTAGCTGGGTAGATGGGTGGGTAAGTGAAGGGATGGGTCAAATGGATGGATGGATGGATGGATGGGTGGGCGGATGGGTAGATGGGTGGGTAAATGGATGGGTGGGTGGGTGGACGGGTGGAGACGTGGGTGGCTGGGTAGAATAATTCTTCCTCAAGGATCTGGGAATATTGGGAACTCAATACATGCTGACTGGGCCACCAACAAGGCTTCCTACCACATTCTTCCCCACCATCAACACTCCCATACTCTTAGCCTGCTATGTTTTCCTTTCTTCCAAAGCAATGTACACTTTTGGACACAGCAGATAAGTCACCTCCCTGTTTTGTTTACTGCCTATCTGCCATCACCAGAACGTAAACTCCATGAGGCAGAATCTTTGTCTGCTTTGCTCACTGTCATAACCCAAGTACCACAGACAGTGCCTGGAACACAGCAAGAGCTCAAAACATACATATTGAATGTCTGAATGTGACCTTGTCCATCTCAATTTTTTTGGAGCCTGACCAATGTGTGTCTGTATCCCTTTCCTGTTTGTCTAGCTTCTCCTGTGAGTTATCTGCTTTTAAGATGATCCACCAGTTACTTGTTCTACCCGCAGATACAGGTTGACCAAAAAGAAATTGAAACAGTCCCCTTGAGTAATATACATTTAAAAATATGCAATGTTTTGAGGTGCCTGGGTGGCTCAGTCAGTTAAATGTCTGACTCTTGATCTCCATTGAGGTCATGACCTCATGGTTTGTGGGAATGAGCCCCACATCAGGCTCTGCATTGGCAGCACATAGCCTGCTTGAGATTCTCTCTCTCTTTCTCTCTTTGCCCCCCCCAAATAAATAAACTTTAAAAAACTTTAAAAATATGTAATGTTTTTTGGCAATCTAAAAATCTGAGCAAGGTGGATCCAGAGAAAGTATACATCAGAAATAGAATACTTAAGGGCGCCTGGGTGGCTCAGTCGTTAAGCATCTGACTTCAGCTCAGGTCATGATCTCATGATTTGTGACTATGAGTCCCACTTGATGTGAGCTCAAGTCCCACTTCGGGTAAAACATGAACCCAGCTTCTCTCTCTCTCTCCCTCTGCCCCTCCTGAAATTCATGCTCTCTTTCTATCCCTTGTTTACTTGTCCCCTCTCTGTCTCTCAAAAAGAAAGAAAGAAAGAAAGAAAGAAAGAAAGAAAGAAAGAAAGAAAAGAAAAGAAAAGAAATAGAATACTTAAAAATATAGAACATTTCTGGGGCGCCTGGGTGGCTCAGTTGGTTGAGCGTCTGACTTCGGCTCAGGTCATGATCTCACAGTTCGTGGGTTCGAGCCCCACTTTGGGCTCTGTGCTGACACCTTGCTAGGAGCCTGGAGCCTGCTTCGGATTCTGTGTCTCCTTCTCTCTCTGCCCCACCCTGGCTCATGCTTTGTCTCACTCTCTTTCTCAAAAATAAATAAATGTAAAAAAGAAAAAAGTTTAAAAAAAATATAGAACATTTCTGGTTTATAAATAAAAGCTACATTATTATCTATGAATCAATAACAACATCAATTAAGTATGAAATAAAGTGAAGAAGAGTCTGATGGAAAAACTACAAAGTGTTTTCAAACTATAGTAAAACCTTGGTTTGCGAGTATAATTCATTCCAGAAACATGCTTGTAATCCAAAACACTTGTATATCAAAGCGAAGATCCCCGTAAGAAATAATGGAAACTCAGATGATTTGTTCCACAACCCAAAAATATTCATATAAAAGGGATTACAACACTGTAATTTAATACAAAATAACAAAGAAAATACAAAATATAAAGAAAAATAAATTAACCTGCACTTACCTTTGAAAACGTTCGTGGCTGGGTGAGAGAGACAAGAGAGAGGAGGGTTATTATGTAGGACGACTTTCACTATCACTAACGGATGTTGACTACACTACATATTAATAAACTCTTGTCACAGACTGTATTTAAAGTAACTGGCAATAAGGCAGCAGAGGAAAGGGTCTATATCTGCAGGCAGCCTGACCTAGAATGAAGCAAAGCATTCCTAGGCTTACTCTTGTATGGAAAAGCAAAGAACTATCCATAGGTGCTTTGAAGTGACAAAAAATACACCATTGCCAGTTGTGGGTACCTTCCAACATTCTGAAAAAATCACCGATTTCTGCCAAACACCATGGCCTGAGACCAAGCATCTGAGCATGGGAGACGATCACCCACAATCCCACAGTGAGTGAGTGAGAGAGAGAGAGAGAGAGAGAGAGAAGAACCATTGGCTCAGTTGTGGTCATGTGACATTCAGCGTCACGTACTACTTGTATTGCAAGACATCGCTCGTTTATCAAGTTAAAGTGAAATGTTGGCTCGTCTTGCGGAACACTCGCAAAACAAGCTACTCTCAATCCAAGGTTTTGCCATATTATTTGTGGGCCTGTTTCCTTTGCCTGAGTGTCAATCATGTGGGAACGCACCATGGTTCGTCAGTCAACGCTACATGCCCCTGGTACCTTGTCATGAACTCTACCTGTCACTCTTAATGGGATTCTGATAGGTTCTTTGGTGGCAATTCTGCTGACTCATGCCCTGATGGCTTTGTAACCTAGTTAAGGGTTCATTAGCTTAACTAGGCTAAAGCTATTCTCTTTCAGAGAAAATCAGCCTCCCGCCCAGGGTAAGACACATTATCTGAAATTGTTCCTTTTCTTCACAGATCCATTTCAAACTCTCCTATTCTGATTTCTTTGTAACCTAGTTAAGGTTTCATTAGCTTAACTAGGCTGAAGATATTCTTGTCAGTTAAAATTTGCTTTCAGCCTGAAATTATCCACACTCTTTCTGGAATGGCTGCATTTTTCCCACAGTCTAAATTAGATTAATTTCAGGCTTCTCCCTCTCTAAATTACAATTTGCCAAGATGGCCCAGAGATGGTCTCTCTCTTCCAGAAACCTGTCTTTCTTCTAATACTTGACTCCCCCAGTCGGCATGGCATTCCCTTCACAGCCTCCTCACTGCCCTGCCTGCTCGCGGAAAAGCCCAGCACTCCAGAGAACCACGCGCACACGCCTCCATGATGGACATGTGAAATGCAATATACAGAACATGACCTAACTTCTTCAGATGTGATTTTAGAACACCTTCACACAATCTGGGCTTTATTGCAGAAGAAGCTTTGATTCGCTGATTTGGTGACCTTATTTTTATAGTAAAACAACTGTAAAATTTGGAAACAAAAAAATAAAACAACCCACTATAGCAGAAACCAGAACTTTAGCTAGGACAAAAATAAAATGCAATTAAAACAAAACAAAACAAAAAGACCCGGCTAATAAAAGAAAAAAAAAAAACCTCAGGAGGAAGCAAAAGAATATGGAGTTCGTTGCTAAATGTGGCTAGATCTGTTTAAATCTTTTTCGCCTCCAAGCCTCCAACTAATATGAATACTGTTTTTAAAAGTTCTGTGGTAATTAGATGCAGCCCTTTGGAAATTAAATTTCAAAAGGTTTTATGACCGAGGCTGTTTGTGAAATCATCTTTCCTATGTAACTACTGCGACAAAGCAAAATTGTCAGGCTAGTCTGTCTTGGGTTGCATTCATTATCACACATTCTGCTGCTAGCAGGGGTGATGGAGTAGGAGGAGGGCAGTCGGGAAGGGGGGGTGAGGAGAGGAGAGAGAGAGAGAAGGGGAGAACCTGGCACCAAGACTCCATGCAGACAGCGCTGGGGTGGCGGGTGGTGAGCCAGCCGGGAGCCATGAACCCGCTGCTCCCAGAAGCACCTTGTTACCATGGCTCTCAGACAGGAGCCTCCTGCTGCATGGGGCACGATGCTGGGCCTTACTGTTAAGTACTTTAGCACGCTGTGGCTCCTCAACACAAACCAACCGTGTCATCTGATCCGCAGCTAACCAACAGTGGTCTCTTCCCTGGATGAGGGGACACCAGGCCTGTGGGGTATCCTAAGAGACTGCCTGCTACTCTCCAACAGAGCACAGCCCAAAGGGATTTCCGAGGGAAGAGATGTCATCTTGAACTCTACTTTCAGGATGTACACACAGTATAGGATTCTCCCCCATACTGTATGTTTCACAAGAAACATACATAGGACCCAGTCTAGAAGATTCCTTATGGGGCAGGAGACACCTCTCTTTTTTTTTTTTTATTATTTTTTTTAACGTTTATTTATTTTTGAGACAGAGAGAGACAGAGCATGAACGGGGGAGGGGCAGAGAGAGAGGGAGACACAGAATCCAAAACAGGCTCCAGGTTCTGAGCAGTCAGCACAGAGCCCAACGCGGGGCTCGAACTCAAGGACCGTGAGATCGTGACCTGAGCTGAAGTCGGCCGCTTAACCGACTGAGCCACCCAAGCGCCCCAACACCTCTCTTTTCTGAGCAATTTACTTTGTAATAGAAATGTACCTCCTAATAGAAAAAAAAATGTTAATTCCGTGTGTGTGTGTGTGTGTGTGTGTGTGTGTGTGTGTGTGTGTGTGTCTACACATGCATACACAGAGAAACCCAAAGTCTCTGTTTGGTCTGGCTGGAGTGAGGACAGGAAAGAAATACAGATAACGACACATTTTTCCTCCTCATAAGGTGCTAAAAAACCAGTACCTGTACACAAAACTGTCCATGAGTCAAGCCCTGGAGGTGGCTAAAATACTGTCCTAAAAGGGATCGATCTTTCAGATGACATTTTAGATATAGCTTACATATCTAAAATGAAGAGTTGAGATATAATTTATATATCTAAAATAAAGAAAGGAGACAGTATGGGATATTATCAGGGGTTGATACACCTCATCCAAGAACTGCTGAAAAGGATAGCAAATTGAACCTAGGTCTTTATTTTTTTGTACGTCTCTGTTCGATTTTCTACAGCATCATTTACTGTTTTCCCTATCATCGATTTTGGCCAAAAACTACTTTCAACTAAAATAAAAGAATAAAAAGTTCAGAGGTAAGATCTGGACCACATGCCAGAAAACAAAGGCGATTTCTTACAGGCTACCAAATTGGAGGTCTCTTCTGTAAAGCTTAAAAATTCCCATCTAGGGGCGCCTGGGTGGCTCAGTCCGTTAAGTGGCCGACTTCAGCTCAGGTCATGATCTCACGGTCCGTGAGTTCGAGCCCCGCGTTGGGCTCTGTGCTGACAGCTCAGAGCCTGGAGCCTGTTTCGGATTCTGTGTCTCCCTCTCTCTGACCCTCCCCTGTTCATGCTCTGTCTCTCCCTGTCTCAAAAACAAATAAAACGTTAAAAAAAATATTAAAAAAAAAATTCCCATCTAATGTTGAAGTGGTGCTGGATACAAAATGATCAGCAAGGATATTTTGAGTAATCATTTATAATTTGATTTAGTAATTATTTAAACCAATCTGTTCTATGTGGTTTTTTGGGGGGGTTTTTTGTTTGTTTGTTGCTAAAATAAATACTAATTTCCTGGCCACATCAGACCTCCTTTTGCCTTTTCTATGAAACACTAAATGTTTATACCAAACCCTCACCTCATGAGAATACTGACAAAACCACCTAATAATTGAATATAAAAAGGATAACATGACCCTACTGCACATCCCCCAGTTTATTCTGAGAAAACTCCATCATGTGCTGTAAGAGTGTCACCTTCACTGAAGCTTGGCCAGAAAAGAGACCAAACCCTAAATTAACGAAGACAGAAAAGAAAACAAAATTAAGGTAGAGGGGATGTCCTGTTTCTCCAGAATCTCTCCAGAAAACCTTTACTACCAATCCCAAGCCACTGCCATTTGGGTTTAAAGATTTTAGCACACGATTATCAACTCCCTCTCTAAATGTATTTGTAAACATGGGGTATTTTGATAAGTAACCGGTTATTAACTCAGGTACCATTAGTAATAAATTTGTGCCACTTTGCCCAGAGTTGCCTTGAAATGTAGCTACCTTCTACCTATAAATAGGAAGAGGGTGGGGAGTAAGGGTCCTAAGCAAAGTGGGAATGTAAGTGAAAGTGTATTTAGGGGCGCCTGGATGCCTCAGTGGTTAAGCATCTGACTTCGGCTTAGGTCAAGATCTTGCAGTTCGTGAGTTTGAGCCCGTTTCGGGCTCTGGGCTGACAGCTCAGAGCCTGAAGCCCACTTCGGATTCAATGTCTCCCTCTCTGTTCCTCCCCCGCTTGCACTCTGCACTCTGTCCCTCTCTCTCTCTCTCTCTCTCAAAAATAAGTAAACATTTAAAAAATTTAAAAAAATAAATGAAAGTGCATTTGTAACCTTTACTTTAGGACCGAATTCCTTTCCAAGCTCTTCTTCCATAACACATTTGTATGCAATGTGCTAATTATGGCTAGCTTTAATCTCTTCATAAAAGTAGGAGCCTATTTTGTTACTACATTTTGTCAGCCATTAGTTCAAGTTCATTAATCAACTAATGGGTCGTAGACAGAGATGTGGTAGGGCCCTTGTCCATCTCTGTGGCTTTACAACCAAGGCCACGGAGTCTCCGAGTTTGCTGGCTTGCTCCACGCCTCATGGCCAGTTAGCAGCAGTTACGGCTGAAAGCCCGTCTTCTGACTCACAAAGTTCTGAAATCTTTACTCTCTTTGGTGGTTTTCAAACTGATCTGTGGATCTCCAGGGCTCCGAGAGAGTGGGGCACTGGCCCTTTCAGGTCCATTTTTGCTGGTTTTATACTTTGGCCTCCCTACTAAATTCGACTTAAAAATCCATGGCTCAGAGTGCCTGTGTGGCCCAGTGGGTTCAGCGTCCGACTCTTGATTTTGGCTCAGGCCATGATGTCGCAGTTTGTGGGTTCGAGCCCCGAGTCAGGCTCTATGCTGACAACATGGGAGCCTGCTTGGGATTCTGTCTCTCTTGCTCTCACTCTCTGTCCCTCCCCACTCACACATACATACGCAAGTTTGCTCTCTCTCTAATAAGCCATGGGCTTAAAGAAGTTTTAAAATCACATTAAAAAAATTTCTAAGTAAAAATATTTCTAAAATATGTTGGAAACCTATTATAACTTTCCATTCAATAGAAGTTGGATCTGGAGTTGAGGGGGTGAATGACCACAGGACCAGGGGTTCAGAGCTCCAAGCCTAAAAGGCAGAGACACCAGAGGCCAGTGCCTCCAACTCTGTGACCAAAGATAAGCTCCTGAGCCCCACTACCTCTCGGTGTCCTGGCCTGTGGAACAGAACTTCTAAAACTTTAAAGCACTGAAGTCTGAATGAAAAACTCTGTGTTCACAGCCGCTGCCGTCAATACGGTCGTTGTTAGGCAATGTCAGTTATATATTAACACGAGAGAACGAACTTTTAGATCAGCATATGGCGAGGGGCTGATATACTCTGTATTTTCTGGATTTCCAAACCTAACAATTCAAACTGTCTTGTCCTCTGTGGTATGCATTAGCAGTCACTTTGCTCCCAAAGGAGGTTGGGAATCACAGGCCAAGATCATTGACACTCTGGGAGTGTGACGGGGGTCCAGGGGCATGGGCAGGCAGTCCCTCAGTTGTCTCTAAAGAATGAGCTGGAGTAGAGGCTTCAGTAAGTTTCCCATCACAGCTGTGGCATATAGCAAGCCTGACTCTGAGCTGGGCAGCTGCAGGAAGGTCATGGCCTGGGCACCAATCTGCCTTTAGAGTCCGTGGCCACAGAGGAGTCTAACAATAGGCCAGTGCCAGATTCAGGGAGTGCCAACCAGACCCCTGTAAGGGGCCATCTGACTTTGGAAATTCACAGTCAGAATCCAAAGACTTGTCTAAGGTCACAGGGGTGTCTGCTTTTATGTCCAATTCAACATACCACATTATTTCTTAACCGTGGCCTTGTGAAATGTGGTGTGAGTTGTTAGTGGGACAGGGATGAACCAGACTCCTTAAGGGGCCTACCTGGTCCAACCATGTGGTTGAAGTGTAGGGCAGCAAGTCTCAACGTGTGGTCCCAGCATCACCTGGGAACCCGTTGGAGATGCACGTCCTCAGGCCCCATCAAGACCTAACCAAACCAGACACCCTGGGATCGGGCCCAACGATCCCTGTCTTAACGAGCCTTCCAGGTGACTCTCAAGCAGCTAACACTTGAGAACCAGTGGCATAGGATGTGTTTGAAGAGGAGCAGCCAGACGTGAGCAGTGACAAGCCAGACGATGACAGGAAGTGGGCACGGCATCAGGATACGATGGTGTGGATAACAAAAGCCCACGGCGTGGAGAGCCTGCCATGGTGGGCAGAAGAGTCAGTCAAGCTGAGAGAAGCTGGAGCCCGACACAACACGAGATAGGTCAGAGTTTCACACCTTACTGACTTCAGAAACTCACATGGAAAAAACCAGGAATGACTGAGTGGTCCATATGTGAGAAGAGCCTTGTTGAGGGTGGACACCAAGCTTGCTCTTCTCTCCATCCAGAAGAAAAGTGTCATCAACTTACTCAAAAGAGCTGTCTTCTCAAGACAGGGGCTAACTTACGAGCTAACTGAGCACCATCCTGGACTCTTGGCCTCCCTGGAGGTCGTCCGGGTTGAAAAGTGGAGCTTTATCTTAAGGATAAAACGAGCATTTGTAAAATGAGCAGATTTCTTAGGCCTACCCCAAGAGATTCTCACTCTGAAGGTCTGAGAAGCGGCTCCATGCAGATGAATTCTTCTGAATGTGCATTTTTAACAAAGGATTCTACCAGTCAGACCTTAGGTGGACCTCAGATGACAGTTTGACAAACACTGGCTAAATGATCCACTCATCCAACAGCAGCAAGGTTGGGAACAATGAACAAAAGATCGATCGTTCCTCTTTTATTTGTCACTTGTTTGTTTTTAGGTTGTATTTTTGATGTAATTCATAGATTTTTACCAGAAGACATTGGAGAAGTTAAGACTGGTTTTCTGAAGTGGCAAAAAGTCCCTGAAATCCCAAAATGTAGGAAACTTCTAGACCAAGGGCAAATGGGGCTGGCAGAAAGGCAGGGGAAAATTTCTGGGACTTCTCAGGACAGGAGCCTTGGAATCATACATATTTTCTCGGTTAAAAAAAGGAAAGCAAGTGATGCATTGGAAACCCAGTCCTCTTTCCCCTATGTCGAGTAACTGAGATGATTAATCACCGAATCGCTACACATGAGAGCTGGCGAGGACCTTGGTGGCCACCCTGCCCACCTCAGCCCTGGCGTGAAGTCACTCCTTGACCTCTAGAGATGAAAACACCCCAATCAGAAGGCCGTCAGTCCACTGGTTAGAAAGGTCTCCCCCCACAATGAGCTGAAATAGTCCTATTTCCTTCCTTAAAGAGAAATGAGAGTTTTGCATGCTACCTTCAGACATATGGGTCGATTCTTTTTCTTTGCAGGAAAGGAAAAGTGAGGCGCAATTACCCCGAGAAACCTTAATTGGATTATGCAGTTCAAGTGACAAGACAGAAGGAAAATCTGGCCCTTTTTCCTTCTTCCTACTTCCCTTCCCACACCGCTGGCTTCTTTAACCACAGCATTTAATAAGTTATTGTAGCAAAATGGGGAGAGAAAAAAAGAAAGCAAACCCCATTCTGTTTTGTTTTTTAATCCTTACATGTCATCTTATTCCTTCATTTTTGTGGCCTTTTGTCTCTGCCGGTTTCCATGGCAACAACAACCAGCAAGCAGTTCGCATCCCTCTCTCTAGCTTGCGCACAGAGAACTCCAAACAGGGTCAAAACCAGCTCTGGGTTGAGGAAGGAAGTAGACGATTCCCTTCCTTCTCACTGATGTTGATGTGTGCGTTTTTGAAGGTGTCTGTACGTTTCTGTGCATTGATCTCGGTAGTTTTGGCCGCAAGTGATTTTTTTTTTTTAGACCGTGTCTTTGTTCCAGATTTGGGGGAAGGGAACAGTGACTTTCACATGCAGTCACATTTTTGAGAACATACAGATACATGATTCGTACAACATGGGAAAAATAAGGAGAATCCAGTCATCTTGCAGAAAAAAAAATAGCAAATGGTTTTCCACACACACCTAGGAAGGAAACTATTCTCTGCAAATGCACCATGTTTATACAATATTTATAAAATCCATCAATGACCCACCAGGTTCATACAATATTTATAAAATCCATCAATGACCCACCAATCTATTAGACACAATTTCCATCAAGTGATGATATTTGATTTTACTTTGTAACTTGAGTGTTTTTCTGTTGCAATGCTCCCTGAGTATTTTGTGTTTTCCTTAGATATTTGTCTGAAGTGGACACCCACCGTGGGGCCAACAGGGGGTGGTATGGCCACAGTTCGGGTCCTGTGAGAAACACACATCATCTTCTGATGAGTTTTAACTGAGACTGAAATAAGCATGATTTTACTCCTCTCAAAAACATAAATCGTTACTTAAGTTTTACCAATACAGCCATACGTACCCAATTATGCTAAAGAGGAATGGTAGAGGAAATTTGTAGTGCAAGCTTTTAAAAGAAGTATTTCAGAAGAAGGGCGCCTGGGTGGCTCAGTTGGTTAAGCATCCGACTTCGGCTCAGGTCATGATCTCACAGTCTCTGAGTTCAAGCCCCGCATCAGGCTCTGTGCTGACAGCTTAGAGCCTGGAGCCTGCTTCAGACTCTGTGTCTCCTTCTCTCTCTGCCCCTCCCCTGCTTGTACTCTGTCTCTGCCTCTCAAAAATAAACATTGAAAAAAAAAATTTTTAAGTATCTCAGAAGAAATTGGTACCCGCACCAGTTTCCTATCACTGCTGTCACAAATTACTGCAAATTTAGTGGATTAAAACCACACAAATTCATCATCTTATAGTTGTATAGGTCAGAAGTCCAAAATGGGTCCCACAGGGCTGAAATCAAAGTATCAGCAGAGCTGTGCTCCTTCTGGAGGCTCTAGCAGAAAATGTGCCTCCTGGCCTTTCCCGGGCCCTAAAAGCAGCTTGCATTCCTTGGTGCATGGCCTCCTCCTGTAGCTTCAAACCAACAGGACAGCATCTTCAAATCTCCCTCTGATTCTAAAGCTCCTGCCTCCCTTTTATGAGGACTCTTGTATTTGTAACAAGCCCACTCAGATAATCCAATTTAACCTCCTAACTCAAGATCCTTAACTTACTCATGTCTGCAAGGTCACGTTTACCATGGAAGGGAACTTATGAGTTCCAGACGTGACGATGTGGACATCTTGGGAGCTATTATTCTGTCCACCATGGGCACTGCTTTCATCAAATCATGCCTGCCCACCCTCACATGTTAATTCGATCCTGGTCTTATTCCAAGACTCGGACAAAAAGCCCGTCTCCAGCTTGCCCTAAATCCTATCACGCGGTCGAATGCCCAGCTCTTGGACCGCAAGCCAGGTTGACAGCAAATGTTTTATGGTTTCTACGCCTGAGGCCACCCACTCAGGATGGTCTGGCTGTACCAGGTTCTGCCTGCTCCTGTCTTTCTGCCTCCTCACCCCATTCAGACAGTGCTCTCCATCGCCTGCCCCCACACTTAGAGCATCGAGGACTAGTTCGTGCCCCACAGGGTGAGATGTGGGGAGACGGGAAAAGAATTTGCCTTAATGTTCAAATTTTCTTTCATCAAGGACATGAATGCCCTTGCCTTTCTATTTGATTTTATATTTGCCCTTCAACTTACTAACTTATTTTTCAAATCTCATCTGCTGATTTTAACCCTGCTAGACCTCTTGTTGAAGGCTAGCCTTGGTTTCCAACCTCCCACTTAGAGCCTGACTTCTGAAACCCGTACTTCCTCCAGCGGTTGGTTTCCCGAGACATTACTAGGCCCACCCCTCCCTGCTGCATGGCTCTGGACGCCCCACCCCTGCCTCGCTGCACCCTGGCCACTGCAGCACATTGTCTATTTCCCAGTCCAGCTACCGAGCTCAACTAGATACTGCGCCTTCCCTGGCTGCGCCAGGCTGCCCACCGCTGAAAGGGTCCCTCCCAGGCTCCTCCACTCCCTAGTGGGAAGAGAACCAAAGAAAGGGAAGGAGGCCCCAAGAGGGTTGCCATAGCTCACTCTGATGTGGGTATGGAAACGCTTGCCCACTAGGGGATTAACGATGCAGCTCTACATGTTAAGGCCACAATCCCGCCACCACACACACGCACATACACGTCCATCTTCTCTCCCTGACACCGGCCGTGGAAGCCCCTATGTTTTTCTGAAATAACTACTTACATTCTCAAAGACAGCTCCAACTTCCTGCAGTTGAGAGAACCCCCCACTGCACAATTATTTGTGATGGATGAGGAGCCCACCCAAGGCAAACACGCTCCCAAGGACCTGTTTTCGAAAATACAAAATCCAAGGGCCCGTCTCTAAAATGTAATGTGACCTCTTATGCAGAGGTGTCACCACGAGCCAGCCAGGATTGGGTCTGGCAGCTGTGAGATGTGGAATGCACGCAGTCGGTCACCACCACCCTCCGCACACACCGTGTACCACGGCCACGGGGCCAGGGGCCACAGAGAGTTTGCTCACTGCTCTTCTGCAATGCCACACCGTAGCAAACATCCCAAACTCACTCACAAAGCTAAGCAGCCCAGACCTCACGGGCAATGTGATGCTGGTACCTGGAGTCACTGAAAAAGGAGTTTTCCTTTTCTTTTGCTCTAAACAACATAAGAAAATAGACATTACCCCTGCCTTCTTTCAGTGGCCATCCAATGTCAAATAGAGGGCAGGCGTTCTAGGGTTCCAGTTGTTCTCATTAGTAACCGTCTTAATGAGATGTTTCTGGCCACAACGGGAGTGCCCTCCAACTTGAACACCCCAAATTACTTTTATATGCTTCTTTGATTTCCAGGGAAGAAAACAGAGTGGGGAGTGAGTAAAAGGAAACGTTGAGAAACAGCTCAATTATATAACTGACTAATTTACAGCATTTCTCCACTGATTGTAATCACCTCTAACCAAATAAGGTCATTAAGTGAAGGTTTTCACTGCATCGTGACCAAAACTCGACTTCCCTTTGCCTTTATTACCCTAATTCATTTCCATCACAGAATCTCAAAAATAACCTTGGTTTTAAAAAGACCAAGCCATCTTGCGGTATCTGCTAGATGTCTCTGGAGTACATTCTACCTCTGTTGTTTGCAACAGACCTCAAGTCTTTAATAAGGCCAACATGGCCTCCTCCTTGTCGAAATGACAAAAAATACACTGACCTATATAGAAACATATCCACAGACACACAGACAGATACAAACACAGACAGCACACGCATAAAGAATCTGAAAGACGTAGCCAAAATATAGACAGAACAGAGGCTCCGTCATTACTCATTAACTTTCTGACCTTGAGCAAATTACAGAATATCTCTGAGACTTGGGTCATCTATCATGAAGGTAATAATATTGAAAATGAGGCTAACGATATTTGAATACATCATGGGGTTTTTATGAGAATGAAGTGAGTAGACACATATAAAGCCCTTACAACAGTCCCTGGCACATAAGTCCTAAGAGTTTGTTGCTGATTTTAGTGGTGGTGGAGACAGTGGGGCAGGAGCAATGGTGCTGAGAGTTTTAGAACATGAGGTTCAGTGAACAAGAGAATATGAGCAGAAAAACCATACATCTATACAACCTACATTACTTTGAAATACAGTGTCCCATGGATATCAGCTTCATAATAAAACTGAGATTAACTGAGCCAATTCTTATGTTAGGAACTTCACGACATTGGCTCTGAAACTCAAAACAGCCCAAACAGGTAGGTAGCACTAGCCTCGTTATGGGAAGAAAACAGAGACCCACAACCTTTAAGTAAGTGCCCAAGGCCACACAGAGGACAGAGGTGGACCCCGGCTTCTGTCATTCAATAAACATTCTCCTCCTGGCCAGTCTCTCCCCAGAGCTAGCACTTCCCACCGCCTGGTCCCTCCAGCAAAGCCAGCAGGCCAGGATTCAGATTCCCGGTTTTTAAGAGATGAGGAAAAGGAGGCAGACAGCCAGGAGGTAGAGATTTAGGAATAGAGCACAGGGTGTTGCGTGGGCGGGAGTGGGTGCAGGTGACGGCGACAGCGGGGATGACGGCACTGAAGGTGGTAAATGGGGCCTGGAGGCGAAGAGCAGCCGAGGAGGTTGGAAAGACCACGAGGATGGGGTAGAGGAGAAAATGGCACAGTGCAGACCCCACCGAGAACGAGATTCTTCCAGCGGCTCTCCAAGCCTGCCTGTGGCAAGTGATGATTACTCTTTTTCAGTTGAAAAGACCGTCAAACATTTTAAATTACAATTGTCAGTAGTGAGATGGTGTTTCATCATGTGAAATGATCTAAAGCTGCAGAGCATAAAGCCTTCTTTAAACAGCAAAGTAATGGCTCCCTGTAGAGAACTAAACTTCCAGCACAGAGCGGCTCGCTCTTCCCAGAGACACTGGGAGGAAAATGATCAAGTGTCCCCTGACCGGAGAAGAAAGCACGTGCCGCAGAACCACCAGGATACACAGGTGCACGTGCACTGTCTTTCAGGCCCTCTAACCGGGTGCTCAGACCGCACCTCTGAAATGCAGCCGGCTTGGCTGAGCCACCCTGGGTGCCGACTCCAGACACGTCTTTATGCAGACAAGCTCCCGTGGTGTTGTGCTAATGGGGGAGAGGCAAGGCAGCGAGAAGTTCAAAGGGGAAAAAAGTAGCAATCCTAAGCTGCACACCGTCTGATGGCGGTGTTCATGGCCTCCTCTCCCCCCACAGAAGTTACTAAAGAGCGGCAAAATGGTCTATTTATGGGTTCCTCTCTCCTGTTCTTCCAGAACCCCCAAAGGTGCAAACGAGCCACAGATCTGCAAGATGCCAGGCAACAAGAAGAGAGTTAAGGGAACCCTATTCTGCCTCAGACCATGCCAAGCCCCCACGGACAGGCCAAGCCACTGGGAAGGGAAGAGGGGAGAGTGAAGCAGGAGACCAGGAGCTCCAGGCACAGAGGGCAGGGGCAGGGGTGAGAGGAGCAGGCAGGTGCAGGCATCAGAGACGTTACGTGCGGACCTGCCTCCAACTTCTCATCTTTGACCACCTGTCCCCTCATTTCAGTTGCTTCTGTTGCCCTAAAGCCAAGCTGCCAGGAGTTTGCACACGATGGGAGGCGCTCGGACTCCAGATCCCGGAGCAGTCTGGGTCATGTTCCTCAACGTATGGGGTCAATAGGATTCTCGGAAAGCTCCGAGCCTGAAACTGGCCTTTCCCTACCCTTTGCTCTGTTCAGCCCTGGGAACCTTCTCAGATGTCAATCAGGACAGACACAGAAGGCATCATTCAGTCACTCAACGAATATTTATTGAGCACCTACCATGTGCCAGAAAGCGTTCTAAGGACTGAGAAATAAGGCAGTGAAGAAAACGGAGGAGAAGAGAGAGACCATAAACAGGAAACCTCAGCTGGCAGGGTTTCTAGGAGTGTGGGACATTTGGGCAGCCCTCTCAGCTGTCACCCTCAGCTCCTCCACGATGGGGGCGGGGGGGGGGGGGGGGCAGGCTCTCCACTTGTACAGAACCAACACCATGAGCAAAGGCACCCTGATCACGCCGGCCCGCACCTCCCACATCCCAAGACCCAGCACCATTTCTAGCATCCTCCGAGCCAGGTGCTGAGACAGAAGAGAAGATAAAGAGCGGATACAGCCCTTGGCGGGTGGTGGTTACTGGAGGTGAGGACCCCATGCCTTCTCAGGAGACCTGGGAGGACAAGGCTGAGCTGAGCATCCAGGTGGCACTGCCCCCTCCACCCACCTCCCAACAGCACCACATGTCCCCTCTGGCTGGATCAGACTCTCGGTCTCCTGACGTCAATTTCCCCTCCCTTATCCAGGCCGCCCCTCCAGAGCAGCCGTGCTGATATGGTTGGTATCCGAATCACTGAGGCTGTGCGAACCAAGCAGTTCATGTCATTGTCTGCTATTGATGCAGCAGCCCTGGGTGGAATCGCAGGCTCCTCACGGGAGGTAAAAGATAAAGGTGAAACAAAAGAGCCTCCAGACTGTTTGTATTCCCACCCCAACCAGGACCTGCCCTGGATTAAGAATAATTTTCCAAATCTTTACCAGCTGCCTGGCAGCTTGCCACAGATCAATAAGTCTTCTGCAGAGTTCCAACTTGCAAAAATATTTACTGTACATAATTTAATAGAACCCTCTCCTGGATAAGGAGCTGACACTTTTAATTACCTGGAACAAGTACTCTCCGTCTATAGGACACAACATACACGTGGCTCGGAATGCCAATTAAATGCATCTCCTGGGGTTTTTCACAACTGATTCATAAAGAAGAGGGTCTGTACGATGGTGACCTCCATGGGGGGAAGGGTAGCCACAGATGTAACCAGTGATTTTTTTCCCAGAAGAAATTTCAAAATGCTACTCCCTCTCTTCTATTGCTTTTGTCTCGACTCCCTTCAACAGACATTCGCCTACTCAAATACAGAGACAAATCTTTCCCCGTTTCCTGGAAATTAGCTTCTGCGTCTTCTTCAGGGCTCTGCCAGGGGCGGCTGGCTCTCAGGCGCTCATCTTCTTCAGGTCCTGGGAAACACATGGCTGAAAATGTACAATCTGGAACTGACCTGGCAACAACCATATCGATGGCAGTAACACGGAAAACACCTTCCGTGGGTCAAAAACACGGTGCCAGCCTTTTAATATACTTCATTTCCAAGCTGAATAACAATAGGCATGTGTGGAGGCATCATTATGCCCACTTTTCAGGTGAGAAAACAGAGGCTCAGAGATGTTCTGTAACTTATCCAAGGTCACCAACCACTAAGCTGCTGAGCAGGACTCAAACACACATCAGTCTGACTACAATCCCGCATTGTATGTCAAGCCCGTTTTGAGGAAGCACCACACGTTCCCAGAAAAGCTCCAGAAATCTGGACTAGTTTATGTCCTGGGGCTGTCTGGAGCTAAGTCGAACAAATCTGGACAGATTTGGAGACTGGCTTCCCTACTCTTGTGGCCTCCTCCCCCTGGGCTTGAGTCCTCCTCTAGCCCTCCTCTTTCTAAGACCCTGGGAGAATGTCCACCCTCCACCCAGCACAGTGGATGAAGCCTGGGCCCAGTGTCTATCTGGCTCTGGCCCAACGTGGTCAGGAGCCCCATCTGTAATGTGGGCATTTCTCTCAAATGCTAATTAACTTCCTTTGGCATCTTCGACAAAAGCAATCCCCTGGCAATCATATTCTGCATAAGCACCTAAAAATTTGTGGGCGTACAATAAATATTCAGTTCCTAACAACAATTCCCACACTTGCTAATGATTGTGTGGGTACATTTGGTTTCATCAGCTAAGCCCTGCCAAATAATATGCGATTGAGCCATAAGAAAGTTCATGTCCAACGAGGTTTTCAACACCACAGAATTTTAGAAGTATTTAACTGAGATGCCACTGAGACCTAGAAAAAGTACATTAACTCTGGGCCACCCTTGGAAGGGCTAACCTTCTAGGAGCAGTGGAGGGGCAGGGTAGAGAGAATATGATGGTAAAGAAACTTGGAGGTTTCATTAAAATGATGGATTTGAAAAGGATGGAACAATTCTTCAGCCAAGTGCTCCTTGGTGCTCATCAAGGAGAGCCTTGCAACCATATCTACTGAAACCTATCACGTTCAGCTCAAATTAGAAGGCTAAGGGGGGTTCCTACTATGCCAGCAAAGAGGGAAGTGAACAGCAAAGCATGAGAATAGATCAGTTCTCAAAATGATGAATGAAGCATGGGTTGTTAGCATAGAATTTAATTTGAGACACTCACTACAGGTGAGGAAGCACTAAAGAAACCAGATACATTTTGCGTATCCCAGGTGAGATGGGCACTAGACATGTTTCTGTGGGGGAAGGACAGAGTTGCAGGCAGGAAACAGATGGACAGGCATTTCATGCCTCTCTTTCTCTGGGCAAACTCACCTATCACCCCCCTCCCCCACAGGCACAGGCTGTTTTCTATGATTTGAAAGGAACGTCTACTATGAATAGACGCTTCTCCAAAGAAGACATCCAGGTGGCCAACCGACACATGAAAAAACGCTCAACATCACTCATCGTCAGGGAAATACAAACCAAAACCACAATGAGATACCACCTCACACCTGTCAGAATGGCCAACATTAACAACTCAGGCAACAACAGTTGTTGGCGAGGATGTGGAGAAGGAGGATCTCTTTTGCATTGTTGGTGGGAAGGCAAGCTGGTGCAGCCACTCTGGAAAACAGTATGGAGGTTCCTCAAAAAGTAAAAATAGAACTACCCTACGACCCAGCATGTGCACTACTAGGCATTTATCCACGGGATACAGGTGTGCTGTTTCGAAGGGACACACGCACCCCCATGTTTATAGCAACACTATCAACAATAGCCAAAGTATGGAAAGAGCCCAGATGTCCATTGATGGATGAATGGATAAAGAAGATGTGGTATGTGTATATATATATATATATACACACATACCATATGTATGTATGTGTGTGTGTATATGTGTATATATATATATATATATATATACACATATACACACACACATACATACATACACACAATGGAGTATTACTCAGCAATCAAAAAGAATGAAATCTTGCCATTTGCAACTACATGGATGGAACTGGAGGGTATTATGCTAAGTGAAATTAGTCAAAGACAAAAAACATATGACTTCTCTCATATGAGGACTTTAAGAGACAAAACAGATGAGCATAAGGGAAGGGAAACAAAAATAATATAAAAACAGGGAGGGGGACAAAACAGAAGAGACTCATAAATATGGAGAACTGAGGGTTACGGGAGGGGTGGTGGGAGGGGGGATGGGCTAAATGGCTGAGGGGCACTAAGGAATCTACTCCCGAAATCATTGTCGCACTATATGCTAACTAACTTGGATGTAAATTTAAAAAAATAAAAAATAAAATTTAAAAAAATGAAAGGAACGTCTAGAAGAAATGCTTGAAAACCTTCGTGGACATTCATGTGCATCCCTTAATGGATGAAATGTCCATAAGAGGAGTTGGAGGAGCTTTATAAAGGGGAAGAGAACTTGTGCACAGAGGAGGAGGAGAATAAGAGCACAGGGAAGGAAGGGGTAACATTCCCACAGGTCATGTGGTCCACATGATTGTTGTCTGAAGGATCAGAACATATCAACAGAATTGTGTGTGTGTGTGTGTGTGTGTGTGTATCCATATACATGTAGACCATATGACAGTCACAGCTGCTAAGTGAGGGTGGTGGGCCTACAGGGGATTTTCTTTCTTTATTTTTTTTTTCATGGTATTTTCTAATTTTTTGACATGTAATGTAGTATTTGGGCACTTAAAAGAATGGGAGTTTTAAAATGTTTGGAATGTGAACATGGATAACGGGCTCCTGGATTCTGTATTTGTGAACGAAAATGTGCACAAAGGTTTGGGAGAGACTCTTGGATCTCAGGCAGCAACCCAAGATTAATCAGAACTGCGAGTCTGGTCTGACTTGGAATGACAGATGTGAAGGCTGGAGCTATGCTGATGTAGACTCACAGCCAGGAGGTCATCCCCTTGCTGGAGGCAGACAGGTGTGTATCCTGAGAACATGGGGAGAAGCCCATTCAGAAGACACAACTTCATGGGGAACGCTCCGAAGAAAGCAATAGGAGGTTCCAAATAAGACAGCAAATGGGTTAGATCAGTCAAGTGGCGACAGGCACACGGAGAAGTGCAAACGAGGAGACCACCAAGAAAATCACAAGGTCTGCCACTGGCTGGTGAGGCCATGCACCAAATGACCCAAAGCACTCACCCTCCTTTAAAGGTGAGCAAAGAGTCACTCAACACCCTCTTTCCTCACAGCATCTCCCCCTGAAACTGTTTTCATCAAAGTCACCAGTGACTTCCTTGACCTTCCATGTCCAGCTCACCCTCTCCATTTCTCTCTCTCCCCCTACCCCATTCTATAGTAAAAACTCTTCAAGAGATATCTGTATTCACCACATCTAATTTCTCACCTCCTATTCTCTCTTAAAACCAGTCCAAACAGATTTTTGTTCCCTCCAAAATTGTTCTCTCCAAAATTGTTCTTATCAAGCTATTACACTCCATGCTGCTAAATCCACTGCAAACACATCAGTCCTCTTTCTACCTGCCCCATCAACTTGAATAATTCATATGGCCTCCAAGCACCATACTGTCAGGTTCCAGCAAAGTCACTGGACCCAGCTTGTCCCTCATCAACTTGACCTCTTAACATGAGAGTGCTCCAGGAGTCAATCCCAACTCATCTTTCCTACTTACATTTACTCCCTTGGTGACATCATCTAGTCTATGGCTTTAAACACCATCTATATCCCAGGGACTTCCAAATTTATGTCTCCAGTCCCTACTTCACACTGAACTCAAGACTTGTAATCCACTTGCCTACTTATTATTTCCACTTGGATATATGAACACATTCAACACTTCCACCATAAATCTCACTCCTTCTGGCTGCTCCATTTCAGCTGATGGAGCATCTCAGCTCAACCTTTCAGTTGCTCAGGCCAAAAAGTCTTGGAGCCATCCCTGATTTTTCTTTCTCATACCTTACATCTAGTCTCTCAGGAATCCTGTTGGCTCAACCTTCAATATCAGGACAGAATTTGACTACTTCTCACAACTTCCACTGCTACCTCCTTGGTCAAAGCCTACCAGCTCTTGCCTAGATCAGTGCAATAGCTGGCCCCTCTGCTACTGTCTTCTTCCCATCTCCAGGATATATTCAACCCAGGAGCCAGTGTGATCTTGGTAAAACATAAGTCAGGTCATATCATTCTTCTTAAAACTCTCCAACAGCTTTCCATTGGAGTGTTTCTCTCAGATTCATCGGTTTCTTTTTATCTACACTTCACGTCTATCTTTACTTTCTTCTCTGTTAATACCACCCACCCACCCCCATATTATTCTCCACTCAGCAGCCATGATCTTTCTAAATGAGAAATCCAATCGTGGTACTCTCCAATTAAAAGCCCTTCAACGGGGTTCTGTTGACCCCAGAAGGAATAACATGTGCTAGTGTGTATTATGCTAAGCAAAGTATGTCAGAGAAAGACAAATATCACATGATTTCACTTGTATGTGGAATTTAAGAAAAACAACAGATGAACCTAGGAGAAGGGGAGGAAAAATAAGATAAAAAAGAGACAGAAACAAACCATGAGAGACTCTGAACTCTAGAGAACAAACATGGTTGCTGGAGGGGAGGGGGGGATGGACTAAAAATGGGTGATGAGCATTAAGGAGGGCACTTGTTGGGATGAGCACTGGGTGTCGTATGTAAGTGATGAATCACTGGGTTCTATTCTTGAAACCAATACTACACTGTATGCTAACTAACTTGAATTGAAATAAATTAAGAAAAAAATAACATGTAAATTCTTCAGGCTTACTGTGGCCTTCTTCATGCACTCAATCTATCTCCCCTCTTTGCTGTGCTGTAGCGTCCCAGTGTATCTCCTGGCCATGGGTCTTGGTGAGCATGCTCAGCAATCAATGGCTCAGCAACCACTGATTCTGTGGACCCTACATCAGTAACCTGTCATTAGAATATCGTCTAAAGAATTACCCTCCTTATGTGAGTTTAGTCTCCCTGACCAGACTGTTTTTAGTTCCTTGTGAGCTGGTATTGCATCTCCTATCTTATTTTCTGCTCCTTTATCAGCTCCCTGATAGTAGCAGGTGGACTTGACACTTGCTTAATTAATGGGGAAACACAGACAGTAGGACTTGGGTAAAGGGACACTAGGCAAGTATTTCCGGACCATGGGTTGATTTCCTTCCCTTAACGCATCTTCAGTGGCTATTATAAAACGGTCTGTAGAATGGTTGATGTGCTAGCAGTTCGGTACAACTCGTTTTTCAATTCCTTTGAGCAGAAACACCAAGAACAAATGACTTTACCTGAATATGTTGCGATGACAGAAAAGCTTTTCCCCTGGGACAAGAATAAAAGGCAGCTCTGCTGACCTGATAAGTATCAGGACAAAAGGATGATGATTTGATACAATGGCTCAACAGGCTGTACGTCGGCTCGCAGAATCCACTACCCAGTCACAGGAGGGAACTGGCAATGAGGACAGCTTTGGTGACTACACTAGCCAGCGTCCCAGCTTTCCTCCCCTTGCTTTACATGGGTAGGTGCCCAAGACTCTACCCACATGGTCACAGATCTGAATCCCCAGTGGGGGAGTGAGGCAATAGTCTGAGGGTGCCGTCACTTCCGTCGTTCTTCCATACCATGTTGTAACAAAATTCCATGCACTCTTTTGTTAGAGATCTCAGGTTGGACTGGTTGGAGAACAGTAACAGATGCTACACCCCTCTCAGGACATTTTGAAATATCCAGTGTCGATGTCGCAAGCGTCTACCCTTCCTGTTCCAAGATACAGGGGTTGACTCTAATGGCATAAAGGTGATAAACCTAAACACATCATAGATTGGGGAGGGGCATATTAATATATAAAGAGGGCCAATCAGGGGGGAAATACGGCATATCAAAATGATCTGAGAATCATGAGATGTGAATCTAACCACTAATTGCCTAGGTCACCTTGGAATGGGTACAGAAATTGTCCAGGCTCTGAAGACCTCTGCAAGTCAGTGAGCCTCGTGTTTGCTATTAGGCCTGGAACACTTAACCCATGGGTGGCAAATGACAACAGCCAGTCCCCTTAGCCCACGTCAGAGAAGATTGACACCAAAAGCTTCAACGTCTTCTCCAGAGCAGAATAAAAAGTTCACAACAGGTGTTGCAGCAGGAGATGGCAAAAGATGAAAACAGAGCAGTTTATAGGCCAGGATGCGAGGACTCACAGGATACAGGAACACCTCTCCTTTCATTCCTGGTTTAGACCCAGAGACTCTGGGGGCTGGTCATGCATTCGGTGGCCTGGTTGTATCATCTGCTAGGCTGCAGTGGGTCCCACCATGTCATGGTTGCTTTTATAGGCTTGGCACTCCCTCCCCTTCAGCCCCTGGCCTCCCCTGGGAGAAAGGGAAGAATCCCGTTTGTCTCTCTTCCTGTCAGCAGAGGCTGGGTCTCATGTTCCCTTCTGGGACTACTCCCATCAAAAAAAGGTATTAGATAGAAGACACCACCTGTGTGAAGTTTGGATAGAATCCAAGCTGGCATTTCCTCCAACACTACAGGAACAGTGCCTAGGCCTCCAAAAGAAAAGAAACGACAAGCAAGGAGTATGTATGCATTCTTCCTCAGGAACTAACCTCATTCCTTCCTTCTTCACAGGTGGAGAAGAAAAGAGTGAGCAACTGAAAGTCTTATGACACACTTACACGTGATACGAGGTCCTAAGTCATCCTAGGCTTCCACCTGCCAAGCTGGCTGAACACTCCAGGTCTGCAGCCCAAGAGGCATGAGGTCACCAGACAGAGATGGTTTGATTCAGTCTCTTTCTAAAAGCGTTAACATGCACTTAGCGGGGTGCCTGGGTGGCTCAGTCGGTTAAGCGACCGACTTCAGCTCAGGTCGTGATCTCGCAGTTCTTGAGTTCGAGCCCCGCGTCAGACTCTGGGCTGACAGCTCAGAGCCTGGAGCCTGCTTTGGATTCTGTGTCTCCCTTTCTCTCTGCCCCTCCCCTGCTTATGCTCTGTCTCTCTGTCTCAAAAATAAATAAAACTTTAAAAAAATTTTTAAAAAAAACATGCACTTAGCGATCGTGCTGAATTACATGCACCTTACTTTATTAGGCTGCAGTGACTTGTCTAGAAATTATTTTCAACAAGAACTTTAATGGAAGATACCCCTAAAAATACAACTTTACTTTTTTAATGGGCTACCAACATTTTGTCTCAATTATGTCTATAATTTAAGATATATAAGCCTCATAAAACTCCATGGTGTATACTACAGGTGAACTTATCCCAATTTTACAGACCATGTCTTATATATCCTATGCCAGGCTCATTTTCTCTAGTACTCATTTTCAGTTGCAAATGCATTGAAGATACCAAGTAATAAACCCCCCGATCTCTCATTTAGATTTAGTTGATAAAATATAATTTCAGATCATTCCCCTGAAAGACACTAAGATTCTTAAAATGCCCTTCTACTATGCTGCATTACTAATTAGAGATCAGGACAGGAGAAGTAGTTGGAGGTACAGGGTAACGGATCATCACCAAAATCAGAGACTTAGAATAAAATAAGCATGGCTTTCTTTAGAAGACCAAAATATTCAAGTGGATTGCTTACAATGGTGAATTCACCCCGAAGCCACATTATGTATGTCATGGTAAACATCAAATTCTAACTCAAGCTTGGGCTATATACACACAGACTAACTGGAAGAGGCTAAGTTCAAAAAAACGAAGTTCAGAGACCTTATGGCCCCACGGAACCTGCAATTGGTTTGGAAACGGGGGGCTCCATGAGCTGCGGTTGGAACAGTGAACTTCCCTGGGAACGTGTATCTCCTGTGGACAACCAGGCTGGCTGTTGGCATTGACAACACAGTTACTGGCTCCAGCTATTTCTGGGAATCATCTGAAATAAGCAGGAAACTGGGATCCCACCTTTGTGATCGTGGGTGCACATGATGGAGAGAGGATGCCTGAAGGGCCCCATGCAGCACATCCACCTGCCCACCTCCAGCTTGTGGCAGGGGAGGGGAAAGGGTCAGAATCATAAAGCAAGTGAAGGTGTCCTCTCTTCTCCTTCTCTTTTCCTTCAGCACCTTCTCCATCATCCTCAACCCACCTCCCCTGTTCCACCCCCCCAAACGGTGCCTTCACTTAGGATCTTGCAACTCACCATGAGCTTTATCTAGAAACCAAAGGTTAGTGGTTAGGTCACACACCTTGTCCTTCTCTACTGCCCCTCCCCTGCCCAAAGGACCTGGACACATACATTGTATACTTGTCAAAACCCAGAGAATGTACAACAGCAGAGTGAACGCTCCTGTGAACTACGGACTCTGGGTGATGACAACGTGTCAATACAGGGCCAACGTACCACTCTGGTGCGGAATGTCAACAGTGGGGGGTGTGGGATGCATGTGAAAACTCTGTACTTTCCACTCAATTTTGCTGTGTACCTAAAACTGCCCTTAAAGCAGTTAGAAAATAGGCTGGGGGTGGATATGAGCTTTTTCCTCATCTTTGCTCAACACTTTCCACTGGCAAATCTGTCTTTCCTATGATGGGATATTTCTGAGTGGAAAACTTCATGAACTCTATGCCTCATAAAAAGAGGCCACCTCCTACCCAATGTAGGAATAGTTAGAACATTTAAAAAAAAAAAAAGTGTTTCAGTCAAGAGAGTCTGGAGAGGACTCAGCAAACAACAGCACAGAAAATAGGACCCAGAAGGATAAAGAATCTCACCGTTTGGTCTAGAGTTGCATTGTTCAATTCAGTAGTCACTAAGCATAGGTGCCTATTTAAATTCAAATGTAAATTAAACTAAAATGTCAATTCCTCAGTCATATCAGCCACATTTCAAGGGCTCAGTAGATACACGTGACTAGTGGTTATGATACTGGATAGCACAGATATAGAACATTTCAGTGACTGCAGAAAGTGTTATCAGACAACACTAGTCTAGAGTAGGGATCTACCAACAGCTACACAGTAACTGTTTCAGGCCTTGTGGACAAAATGGTCTCTGTCACAACTACTCAACACTGCCTTCGTAGTGAGAAACCAGCCCTAGACAACATGCAATGAACAGGTACGGCTCTGTTTCAACAAAACTTCGTTTACAAAAATGGGATTTGGTCTGCGGGCCAATTTTGCCAAGCCCTGATGTAGAGGACCATTCCTGGAGACCTCTGATTCCCCAGGTCCTAAAATACTGCAAGACATCTATTCATACACATCACAGGCAATAGCTGTAGACAGACTAACTTATGTGTTTGGCATAACTGGACCTTTAATTATCAGGATACCTCTACATAATCATGACAGATAAAATACAAATCCATTTAAACTCATTACTGCTTTCAGAGAGCATTTGTTACCCCATAACATTCTCAAGAAATGAGCCATGAATTTTATCTCTTTTCTTGGGTTTCTCTGATACAAGTAGTGCATGTTTAGTTTGGAAAAACAAGAGAGCAAAATTAAAAAAAAAAAAAGATAAGGAAGGAAAAGGGAATGCTAAGTTTCCACTCAGGAGATTTTTAACCATCATTAACATATAAATATAAATACGTGATTCCTATGTTCACAACTACCTTTCTTATACCTAGAACAGTGCGGTATATGTGAGAAGTGTTGCATAAATATTTGTCAAATGGAAAAAAAATGACTATTACAAGATAGGAAGGTTGGCAGATGGACTTCAGGACTTCTATAAACCTTACCACATGAGTAATGCTGGGTGTAAGTGACAGTTTCTGGAGGGATCTATAGTTTTCCTTGACTTGTCAACTTATCTGTGACCTTACAAGGAGGAGAAGCCTTTGGTCATCCTCAGGACTGAACCAACAGGCCTTCATATTTCTGTCCATCAAGAACTGCACCCCCTAGAGAAGCAGACTTTTCCCAGGGCAGTCTTCTGTAACTAACCAAAGTCATCTATCTGAATCTAAGCCATCCCAAGTGGAAAAGTGTCTTGTTTTAGACATAATACGCTCAAGAGAAATGGGGGAGGGGGGTTCCGGTGTCTTTTTCTAAATCTGAGGACAGAGATCCAGCATACAGAAAAAGATGCCTAATGAGCTCAGGCTTGTTTCGCCTTTGAGCCCTGCAAAGTCAGGTCTGGGATTTGGTCTGCAGGCTTGAGCATGACCCTGAACCAGGTGAGACCATATGCCCACTGCCTAGAAGGACTGGCTAAGATTGAGATGCCCCCTTCAGCATGTGGACAGAGGCACGGCATGGTGTTAGCTACTGTCAACAATGAAGAGTTAGCTCAGAAACACAGGGACGGTTTTCTTCCTCAAGATGCTTTTATAATCTGGGGGAAGACGACTTGAGATTTAGACACCCATTTAGAGTTCTCTCAGGCATTTTACCTGCACCTGCTCCACAGAAAAAGCAAATTCAGGTTTCTTTTCTCAATCTTCATAATATGGCACAGTCAAATCAGGGCCATTAATTGCTAAGAGTAAAGGGCTTTCTGATGCCTAATGAAACCTTTAGGAAAGCAGGCTCCTTAGAAGCAGTTCTATTTATAAACCATGCCTTTTCCTGGCCTTCCTCTCTTAGCACTGAGAGCATGGGTAGGAGGCAGGAATTTTTTGCTTCTGAGAAAATGATCATCTGCCCCTCCCGCTTATTCCCTACCTAGAGTCCTAAACCAATTATGACATCGTAATCATTTCCAAGAGCAACCACTATGCTGTCACAAAGAGAGGATTACGACTTTAAGCCAAGATACAGCTAAGAGCTAATCATGATTCAGAAACAGAAGACCATTTGTTTTTATGCAAATGGACATAGTTATAAAGAGTCTGCAGATATAATGACCAAAAATGTCATCTATGATAAACAGATTTATGGCTAAACCAACATGTGTGCCTCCAAATTCAATAGACACACCAAAGTGGCAAATGGTTCTTTAAAGGGATGTTATATCCTGATTCAAAGCTATGAGAAAGTCCCCTCAAGTCTAACAGTTGGCATTTCGCAAAATCGGGAGTCAGCCTGTGCCTCAAAACGAGACCCAGCTACAGAAAGAACCTGTTCAAGGGTGCACTGCCTCTCACATGGCACAAAGCGTGACTCTCAGCTCCCCACCCCTCCTCACCCAATGCCCACACAGAGCATTTTTCCCCACCACCCTCAGTTAATGGCGACCCCATTCTTCAGTTGCTCTGGCAAACCCTAAATCATTCCTTCACTCCTCTCTTGCTCTCACACTCCACATCTGATCCGGCAGCAATCTGGTGGGGTCAGAGTACATCCGAACTCCCAGCACCTTCCACCATCTCCCCTGCCACCACCCTAATCCAAGCCACCACCATCTGCAACCTGAAAGAGGCTGCCTCTGATTTTGCCCTGCCTTCAGGCTCCATCCTATTAAAATACAACTCATATCAGGGGCACCTCGCTGGCTCAGTCGGTAGAGCATGCAACTCTTAATCTTGGGTTGTAATTTCAAGCCCCATGTTGGGTATAGAGGTTACAAAAAATAAAATCTCTCAAAACATTTAAAAATTAAAAAAGTATACAACTCATATCATACCACCCCTCTGGGTAAAAACTCTCCAGGAGCTTCCCCTCCAGGATCCAAGAGCCCCAAATGATCTGCTTCCTCCCTACCTCTCTTAGGTCATCTCCCACTAAGCTCTCTCTCTCACTCACTCTATTCCAAGAAGTTCATGACTTCCAGGGAGTTTCTTGAATGTGCAGGCACCTCAATGCCTCAGGGCTTTTGCACTTGCTGGAATGCTCTTCCCCTGATAATCTCATGACTGCCTCTCTCATGTGTCTGTTTCAAGACCCCTCTCCAAGAAGCCTTTCCTGACAACTCTTCTCAAAATATCACCTTCCATTCCCATCCCAATAATCCATACTCCTTCCCACACTTGTTTTTCTACTTAGCATACTCATCACTACCCAACATATTTTATCTTTTACTCATCTTATTCTTCATCTATGTCACACAATACAAGTTCCATGAGAGGGAGGATTTTATCTCTTGTTCATGAATGAATCACTGCTAGAGTGCCTCACAGTGAATGGTACTCAATGAGTACCTGTTGACTACACGAACATCAAAAATATAAATTGGCATTTCAACTGTTAATTAAAATTTAAAAACAAAAAGGAACTGGAATAAATTAGAAATGGCCTAAATGCCTATGACCACGAACTTGGTTAAAAGATATAGCCATACAGGCACCTGGGTAGCCTACTCCGTTAAGCGTCTGACTCTTGATTTCGGCTCAGGTCATGATCTTGTGGTTTGTGAGACTGAGCCCCGCATTGGGCTCTACGCTGACAGCACAGAGCCTGCTTGGGATCCTCTCTCTCTCTCTCTCTCTCTCTCTCTCTCTCTCTCTTTCTCTCTCTCCCCCTCCCCTCCCAAAAAATAAACTTTAAACTTTAAAAAAAAAAAACAAGATATAGCCATGAAAAGATACACTAGGCAGCTCTTAAACATAACAATATAGAATTTACTAATATGGAAGGAGCAGTGCAACTGTACTAAGTCTAATAAGAAAGTTTCATAACAGGAGGTATAATATTATCACAGTCTAAGATACTATGTGCATGTATCACATATATTATAAAATGCCACTGGTGTGTACGTGTGTTTGTGCGGATAGATCGATGGTGGAGACAAAGAGAAAAGGAGAGAGGGGCAAATCAATCAATCTTTGTAGAAGAATTTAAGGAGATTTCTCTTTCTTTACTCTTTCTGCATTGGATTGTCTACAAGGAATAGCCTTTACACAGCATTTTTTTAAGAGAGTTTTCTCTTTTAACATTTACTTGGGGTTTGTTGCCTGCGGAGAGCCTGACTAGACCAAACATCCCATAAAAAGCAGTGTTTAAAGCATTTCAGCTCAACCCTCCAGAAACTATTTGACAGCTAGTTCTGCAGAATTTCTAAAGAAGATTTATCCCCTTCCCTTATGACCAAAGCACCTACCAGGAAATGATAAAATATAAATAAGTCTAGCTCACTAATTAATATTTTGTGAGCCCAAATCTCAAAGTACCGCGAGGCAAGGTAGAGGAATGAGGGTCCTCTCAACACAAGATTTTCCTCTCCCAGTCACAAGACCGCCTCCACCCTCTATCCCTATTACCTGGCCACCCAGCCTCAACTGCAGCCCTTGTTCTGGGCAGACTGGGGTGGCTGAATTTGCCACCCACCCCAGGCACATCCCCAGCCCCGGGCCTCTACTCTCATCAGGGCCATGCCTTGAATGACCCTGTCCTTCTAGGCTTGCTAGAACCCCCTTCCCTCCAAGAAGCTTTCTGACCCCAGACTCCCTCAAATGTACTCTTAGGGCATTTCTCCTTGACACTGAGGATATCACCCCTACCACTGTTGTTTGTCCCTGTTGTTATGAATAACAAGATGAAGAATAATGGACCATGTGTTTTGTGCTCCTGTGACCAGCCAGGGAGTGAGGATACAGAAGATGAATGAGATCCTGAACCTCGGATCATTTCAGATTCCCATCCAGTCTGTAAATTCCTAATTTGGTTTTGACCTCCTTGTTTCCCAGCACAAAGCAGAGAGCATTTTGTACAAATTAGCAACTCCAACCAATGGATGCTGCCAATAATCATGATGAGCCCATGCTGTCTCTGGCCAGTGGCAAATGGCTTCCACATCTGCTTAAACCCTTGCATCCTGGAGTGAAGGCTGAGCCCGTGCCCAGAGCTTCTCCATTACCAGCTGCACATGAAATGAGCCTGGGGAGCATTTTTTTTGAAAATGCTGATAACTAGGACCCAGACAAGTAAATCAGCAACCCCAGTACAGGGCCTGGGAATCGGTACTTCTTAAAAGCCCTTCAGGTGATTCCAGTGGCAGCCAGGGCTGAGAGCCACCACTCTGGGCTGAAGACCACTTTGCCATCAAGCGAGCATGAGAGCTTCCTTCCTCCTCTGGTGCTCTCTTCAGGCCTGGTGCTATCGGCAGAACAAAATCACGTCTGTGGAGATTCCACAACTGTGGAATTGTGGAGGGGAAAAAACGAGCATGGGGCTGGAGACCATGAATAGCGACCACTGTGTCCTAAGCTCTCCTCCCTTCCTCAAGGCTTCCTTGAAAAGTCTAGCCTTAGTCCCCTGGGCCTCAGTGGCCAGTACAGAGTGGGCATGGCTGACACCCAAATGTCACCTTCCACAGGGGTCAGTGAGGCTTCACTGCTCACACAGGTGGCATCTTCAACACTTGAGGGCAGAGATGTCCAAGCCTAAGAGGGTAAGCTGCTTTGAGACAGGCTCCTGGCATCATAGTGTCTGACTTATTTTATAGGATGGTAAGCCACTAAGGAATGGCAGGCAGCATACTGATGGCCAGTTGAGCTTCCTTGGTGGCCTGGAGATACTCAGAGCTGTGGCATTTGGTCTTGGCTGCCCCTAGATGGTGAGCCTCGTGCTGCCAACAGCACAGGCTTGCAATGTGCTCTTAATGGCCAGAAGTTCTTGTCTCTACAGAGAAGTCATTCACCAAAGGACTTCATTATCTCAAGAAGCATGTGCATGGGACAAGATTCTACCAATGACCATGATGAGGCTTATCCTCATCCGTGGGCTTTCAGGCAATCCAGGTGAGCTTGGGTGGGAAACGAATTGGAAAAGCATCTCGATCTTTGGACACCTTGCCCCACAGAAAAAAGCCAGTCCTGCAGCTGACTCACAGGCTAGGTGCTACAGCTTAGAGATGAAGAGCACAACTTGGACTCACCTCTCAGGTCTGAATCCCCTGCTTCCTACTAGCTGTGTGAACTTGAACAAATTACTTAACCTCCCTAGGCTCAATTCCCTTTTCTATAAAATGGGGATAATGGAAATGTTTCTATAACAATTATTTGGGGACTAAACACAGGGTCATAGTCAAAATATTTAACAACTGTTATGGCAGCAATGTGAATGGATAAATAATGGATTGCAGGATTGGCTCAGAGTCAAGAATGGCCAGAGACTCCAGGTGTGTGGGCAGCAGGAGCCAGAAGTCAGAGGAACCACAGTGGGGTCAGCCGGCTCCTGAGGATGACAGAAACACACAGCCCTGTGAACTCTCGTGATGTGCCAAGCTTCTGAGTCCTGTGTCCCCTCTCCCAGAGCCCACTCCACTCACAGGTATCATGTGAACTTTTCCAGCTCCAATACAGGCATGCCTGATAGAGATCCTTCACTCAACATGGTAGCCAACATGGGTAGAGTACATACTACATGCTGAGTCTGCAAATACGTTTAGTCTTCAAACCAACCTTGTAAGATGTCCACTGTACAGACGAAAAGAAACTGAGGCACCGGAATGCTGAGCAACTTGCCTAAGTGGAAAGGTAGAGATCCTAACCCGAGTGGTCTTACTCTAAAGCCCATTGTTTTTAACCTTTACAGTAAGAAGACAAACACATAAACACAACCAGAAAGACATCCCATTCTTCAGAAATCAGCCTCTGTAGTAGATCTTTTCACCATCAAAAAAATGCCTAGTTCCCCCCTTTTCTGGACATAGGTACTAAGTAAATACATTCAAACTAATTTAGGTACCAAAACTCTAATCAAATGGCAAATGGCAAAAATATTGCATTTGTCAAGCCCATAAACCTTTGGGGGGCTAGAAAGAGCATATGTTGGCCCCAGCTCGGTGCTCCAAATGGCCAGAAACTTAGAGGCAAGGCTGTCAGTCTGTCCATGCAATTCTGTCTTCCTTAAGGAAACCTAATGTGAATCACTGTTCTTGGGGACAGCTGCTCAAAAGCCAATTTATTTCTAGAGTGACTCTCTTAGGCTCTTGTTTTAAATACAATGGTCTGCTAGGATCACCAAATCTCTTCATTTTATGCTATTTCTAAGGCTTTCGCTTTGCACTCTACTTTTCTGGAAATTGGTAAGAATCACATTTTGCAGTATTTGACAATTCTCTCTCCAACCACCACAGTCACTTTTTTTTCATTTGCTTAAAACTTGGTAAAAATTGTTCATTTCTTTTTGGCAGAAGTAACTCATATTCAAGCTTGGATCCAAGGTAAGCATTTCTGGCACATATGGTTAAAAAAAGATCTCTTTAAACTGAATTAAGACAGCATGGAAAATACACATTCATTTAGCCCACTTCCAAAAGTTGATTTCTAGCAGTTTAACAATATTTGACAGTATTATTCTTAGCACATGTGGTGGAACCGTTGTGTTGCTCTCTATAAGGTAACAGTGTAAGATCAAGATGAGCTGTGAATCAGACAGACTTAAAATAAAGTAGTAAAGTTCCAGATGTCTCATGTAGGCTTCTGAAGGGTGGGCCCAGGTTTAGTTGTAAAACAACCGGGCAGCATGAAACAGGTTTCAAGAGAGGAGACATGTTTTAGTTCCACAATAGATTTCTCTTTGCCATTGAGCGACAAGCGATGTTTGCCTCCCCTGAGTGAAAATGTTAAAAATAAGGCAAAGCTTTTATTCAGAGAGATGAGAGCTGAAGAAAAACTTGGATGGTTTTCAGAATCCACACACTTGATGGGGCACCTTGATGGCTCAGTTGGTTGTGTCCAACTTCGGCTCAGGTCATGATCTCACAGTTTGTGAGTTCGAGCCCTGCATCAGGCTCACCGTGGTCAAGCCTGTTGGCCCAGAGCCCACTTTGGATTCTCCATCCCCCTCTCTCTTCCCCTCCCTTGCTTGCTCTCTCCCCAAAATTAATACATATATTTTTTAAAATAAAAATAAATGGGGGGCACCTGGGTGGCTCAGTCGGTTAAGCGTCCGACTCTGGCTCAAGTCATGATCTCACAGTTCGTGGGTTTGAGCCCTGTGTCAGGCTGTGTGCTGACAGCTCGGAGCCTGGAGCCTGCTTCGGATTCTGTGTCTCCCTCTCTCTCTGCGCCTCCCCCACTCATGTACGCTCTCTCTCTCTCTCAAAAATAAATAAACATTAAAAAAAATTTGTAACAGAAATAAATGAATCCACACACTTGGCTTGCCCTTTCTACCTCACTAAATCAAGCCAACTTCGGTATATGGATATCCAAGCTTTATGTTGAAACACCCAATTACTATCTTTTCAGCCTCATTCCCACCCTCAAAATGGGCTATAAGAAAGAATGGCCAGCCATCACCACATTTTATGTTTATAGACTCAACACTCAATCTGTTAGTGTGTCACTGCATAGGGAATGCCATATCACAGGCTCCATGATGGGTAGACTAGACGGGCAGATGGACAGACGGATGGACATCCCATCCCTCTCCAGGTTGCAATTACACTACAGTCACCACTGCAAGGCCTGCAAAGAAAGCCCATTCAATAAAAAGATGTTTTAACTAAATTTAAAAAAATCTAGACTTTCCTTCCGAATATCTGTCTTCTTTTTCAAAAGCCAAAATCTAATTAAATAACTAAAAATAAACACTGGGCGGTTGATGAATGCTTCTGGCATTTTGCACTTGTGGACGTCAGCAAGAGCCACATGCCACAGCTTTTGACAACGGTATTCAACCATCACAGGTACTGGCTTTTCAGTTGCTCAATAGAGAGCAAGTGAAATGTAGTACTATATCACCAATCCTTAACTGCTGGCAGACACAGGTGAACTTTAGTCTTCTCCCTAGACTCTGGTAAAATGCGCTTTTCTAACTCACTCTGAATCATATCTTGGAAGAAAATAACTCCCGGGACTGGGCTTATGGCTCTGGAGTTTCCAATCCGTTTCGTGCCAAAAGCCTGATTAGAACACATCTTCTTAAATCACACCGAGACTCTTTATCTTGGCATCCGATTGTTCCTGGGCAGATATCCCAGGAGTTTCGGCTCCAGGACTAAAGGTCATCTTGGCATTAAAAATCCTCCCCGGGTCTCGTAAGGCAGGAGCAGTTTTTCTCCAGTTGCACGGCTCTAGCTACGTGCTTCAGTTGCTCATGCTAATTAAAGACACAGCCTCAGTCTGCCCTTCTTGCCTCTTCATCAGCTGGAAAAGGTCTGCCATTCTCACCGACACACTGGCAGCCAAGAGGGCAAAGCAGAAAAAGTACGATTATATCCACGCAGGGCTCTTTCTGCTCCAGCATGAAATCCTGTCATCTCTTTTCTCCCCACTTAGAAGAAGGCAACCTCCCACTCTCCTCCTTAAGAGGAAAGAAAAACTCTCCTCCCTATAGGCATCTCCAGTAATGGCTACTCCACTAGATGCCACTTTTAAATACAACGGCATTTCCCAAAGCTGCCGGGGAGCAACCGAAACTTCTACCACCTGCCTTGGCCACCAACTGCTTCAACAAGAGCTCCTTTGAACCAATTTCCACAACAACTTTTCAGATGCACCTGAGATGAGCAAGAATCTCTAGCACTGAAGGCAGAATTGAGGACCAGTGGTAAATGCTTAACCAACGCTTCCTGTTCTCGTTCCTGGGGTTCTCATACGTGTGTGGGTCCACCCATCCTGGGAAGACGGTCCTCTGGAACGGGAGGCAGAGTTAGAGACCGTCACTTCCACAAAGTGCTATGGATGGGATACTATCAGCCAGTTTTATAAACACACCAACTTCAGAAATGAGTTTTAAGACACTAGGGAAATGGTCATCTGCAGACAGTTAGAAATGAAGAGTTGATGAATAGGAGTTTTTTTACTATTTACTCAATACTGTCTGAAGGACAAATACCTACCTATGAACTCAAGAGGAGGAATAGCACCTGTCTTCAGCAGATGGCATTGAGCACTTCATAGATGCTCAACAAATACTTGAATAGGGTAGAAGTGAATACACAGGCATATATGGGTATGTAACTATAGACACACACACACACACACCCCAAAGTTCAGAGGCAATGCCCCAGGCCATCTTAGGGTTTGTGACTCCCACAAAACCACTTAGGATTTTCTCTTATTCTCCCATGATCATCAATCATTCTCTGAGGTTGCCCTGATGCCTTTATGCCTTCCAAGTATCCCCCTTGAAGGTAGATGTAAATACATCAATCCCTAAAATTTTTAAGCTAATCATACATGTATATATGGAGATGCTGATTTTACAACCAGTATATTTTTAGGTCTAGTTAGTATCTATTTTTCCCCTAAGAAAATGTGGTGAGCCATTAAATTGAGTTTCTGGACTTGCTAAGCGGAAACCAGACCCAGCCTCGCCAGCCAGCCAACATCCTCTTTCTTTAATATCCTTTTAATGCAAAAGCCATCAGACAGAGTTGGTTGTGCCTGAACTAGGTTTCAGCAGTGGCTCCATATACCACTGCCGTTTCCTTCCCTCTTTGGAGTTCAAACATGTCACCACGAGCAAGAGCCCTCCCTGAACATCACTCCCTTATTGGAGAAGATGGGCAGACAACATGTCTTTAAAAACAAGGATCGTATTGATATGTCTCAGCTGTCAATCATACATCATCAAGCTCACAAACAACAAACAAAACACTTCTTTGATGAGTGAAATCTTATTTTTACATATTGATGGAAAGACGGAGGGATGGACAGGTTAATAAATGAATTTGTAGAGGACAAAAATAGATTTCCTTGATTAAAACAAAGTAACAACCCCAGGTAACTTTAAGTCACGTTTTTGCTCTCCAGAACCAACTAACTGCTGCTTGCGGAGCTCTGTAACGAGGTGACTGAAGACAAAGATAAACAGCTCGTGCCTTCAAGAGGCTGACGATTGTGTGAGGACAATAAAATACGCAGACAAAAAAAAAACCCATTTTTTAACCTAAAAATAAATTTTCACCATCAATAAAAGAACACAAAAGACACCACAAAGCAGGGTGTGATTAAATGTAAGATAAGTGGCGAATATCAGGGTTCAGGTGTTGAGGATGGGGGTCTTTGAGGCTCAATACTTACAGGAAGTTTCACGAGAAAATCTACGTCATAATCTAGACCTTAAGGGGTAAGCTTTGCAAATGGCAGGAGGACAGTGAGGAAGCATTCCAGATGAGGAGTTTAGCCCAGGTACGTGTGTGGGCAGGAGTGTCCTTGGCACGTTGTGGGCACACTGCTGACCGGAGGTATCCCTTCGTATTGGCCAGAATTGGAGTTCCATAATAAAAGCCTAAAAATTATATAGACTTTAGGCTCTTTATAATGGTGAGGTGGAGGCACAGAAGATGTCGTGGAGAGAAGCGGTGTTTTCAGAAGATGAACGTGGCAAAGGTGTACAGAACCAACAGAGTGGGGTAGAGGCCAGTGGCAAGATCAGTTCACAGGAAACAGTGCAGCTTTGGGCAGAACTGGGCTGGGACTCTGGTGACGAGGAATATGGAAGGCACAGATTTGAAGGACATTCAGGAAAAAAAGAATGCCAGGCTTTGGCACCTGATTGGATACACACCCCCAAACAGAACCAAGTGTCAGGAATGAGCCTTGGCGTTCACAGTTGAAGGACATCAGGAAGAAGACTCAAGTGTGGGTGGAGAATAGTTTCAGATAACAGTGTGATGCTCTGGTATAAATGGCCAGGAAGCATCTGGTCCACAATGAGACTAGGTGATAGACTGCAAATATGTGAACAGAACAGACAACTTGGCCATGAGGGTGACTGCGATCTCAGGGCAAGAATGGTAAGCACAGAAGAACAGAGTAAGCATGTGGGAAAAGCAGAGAGGTCTGAGAGCCACTGACGGAGACGGAGAAGGAGCAGGCAGAGAGGTAGAAGGGAAAGCAGGATCACAGAGTGACATGGTGGCCAAAGGCACAGCATCAAGCACTGATGAGCAAGAATGATGAATGAGGATGCCCAAGAAAAGGACACAGGACCTGAGCCACTGGCCTCAAGGAGAGTATCACATCAGTAGGCTGATGAGAACAGGCATTAGATCATAAGGGGCCATGGAAAGATGGGAAATGCCCATGAGTATGTGGTAGGAGGAGGTGACTAGTAGGAGGGGTCACGTAACCACGTGGTTGCTCATAGGACCACTAACACAGCAGTGAATGCAAGACACGGGCACAGCCATCCGGGCCCTCATCCCTGCCCTTTCAGGAGGAACACCTTCCTTCTTCCTGAGAGCACAGACATGCAGAGAACAAAGAGCATGCCCCCTCCTTCTTTCTCTCCTGAGCCAGCCCAGGAACTTCCAGGAGAAAACCATCCCACGGTAGCAAGGATGTGCAAGAACAACTGAAACCTGCCATCCCAGGAGCTGAAGCCATATGGCTGCTTTTTCTTCCCTGCAATGCTCATTGCAGCTGGCAGGGGTTAAACATTTCCAAGAAGGGACCAGGGAAGGAATCTCCTGGGCTTCCAGGCCGAGAAGCTATGGCTGTTGCAACTAAACGAAAGAGATGTCAGGTGGTGGTGATGCTCGATCAAGACGGAGCAGCAGCGGCTGCACCACAGGCAGCCAAAAGTTTGTGCTCTGTTTGTTTTCACCTCGTTGCTCTCAGATCTCACTGGCATCGTTTCGTGGAAGCTCTGGCTGGTTCCTGTCTGCTCCCTATCAGGAACTGGATTTAAATCAGTGGTTTGTGCACTTAGTGATTTCCTGGTCTCATCAGGGGGCGCCTAAGCAAAGCTGTGCCTCTGTGTCCTTCCAAAGACGACCCTCCCTCTAAGGACACACGTCAATAGTGCAGAAAGTGCAAACGCAGGCTTTCAAAAACCAAGCGTGAAGATATATCCAGAATGTCCATATTTATCCACTGAAAGCCACAGTTACATTCTGCCTTCAGACTGTCAACGTGCAGAGCGAACTTGGTAGCAACAACATCTTTTACTATGGATGACAGCTGACACACAAAGAAAGAAGGCATTTCAGCAAAGGTCATATGGGATTTGGAGCCCAAACCTCCTTTCCGGCACAGAGCTTTCTTTACTACATAAAGTCGTACATAAATTTGTGCACGAGTTCTGCTAAAGACCCGTCAGGTTCCCTTGAAAGATGACGTCTGCAGTTCGTTTCCACAAATTAGCAGGAGGCGTGGGGGGTATTCTTCAGGAAAGCTGATAATAAAGCTGTGAGCAACAGTATCCTAAACAGGATTCAATTCTACCAAGTGAAGGGAGACTGATAATACAGGGAAGGGCAGGAGGCATATGGGCAAGAAAGAGCCCAACTTCCAGGCTGAACCCTGGGGCACGAGTAACAACAACACCCAACAGCCGGGAGATCCGGGAAAAGGGAATTTCTCTTTTGTGTGACCTTAGTGCTTGCCAGGAAGGGCAAAATGAGGACAAGGAAAGAAGAAATCACGGCAAAATCTTCTCTTAGCCCCTTAGTCAAGTTCTAGAGTGGGATGCGATGCTCCTTCACTTCTTCTGACTTTCTAAAAATGATTCCTCTACTTCCAAATGGATAAAAAGGCGTGGCCTTATGTTGTCTTCTCCCTCAAAGATTTAGCCCAAATTTGATACCTATCACTTCAAGCTTTAAAATGCTTGGCCCTTTCCATGCCTGAGTGGCTCAGGTGGTTGAGCGCCCGACTCTTGATCTCAGCTCAGGTCATGATCTTGTGGTTTGTGGGTTCGAGCCCCACATCAAGCTCCACGCTGAGGGCGCAGAGTCTGCTTGGGATTCTGTCTGTCCCTCTCTCTCTCTGTCCCTCCCCCGCTCATGCACACTCTCTGAAAATAAACTTAAAAAAAAATAATAAAACGCTTGGCCCTTTTCTGACCAATCTGTTGTGTCTTTTATTAACTAAAAATATAAGGAGCTAATTCTGTTCCATTGAGATGTCTGAGAAGTTTCTCTTTAAAGGGCTCCCACCTGCTTTGAAACTGTCATTTGCCACCCAATGGACCACCAGTCGAGGATTTAAATTCTACTGCTTGGTTGTTGCCCTACATGATCTGCAGGTGCATCTTCTTATGGATGCAAATCAGAGAAGCAAATTTAGAAACGGTTTTGGAATACGTGACCTTTGGAGATTGAATTTTCAAGCTGAAGACTGGGAAGGTTATTTATAAAATCCTTATAACTGGAAGAACGCTTACTAACTCTACTCTCCCAAATGACCTCTTGGGACCTTTCAAATATCCAGGGGTTAGGTCTTCATTTCCCAAATCAAAGAGCAGAATGTTGTCTCTCATACTTTAGCTTTCCCTGGGTAACTACTCTAGTAGTCACTTGTTACTTACTCATTCTCAGCCACAGGAACATCCCCATGTTCACTCAAGTTTCTCACAGAGATGGGCATTTTTCCCAACCCTATCCTTTCTGCAAACAGAGTTCCTAAGCACCTTGTTAAGAAACCCACTCACTAAGATAGGGAATCCTGGAAGAATAAGTTGGGTTTTCACAGGGGAGAAGGGCAGATGGTATGTTCAGTTTGGACCGTGCTGAATTTGAGACAAGACATCCAATCATCAGGGAAACACAGTCACCCGGATTTGGAAGAGAGGCCCAGGGTGGAGATACAAGTTGAGGAGAGGGGTCATGAGCATACGGATGGTAATTCAAGGTGTGGGGATGAATAAGATCACCTGGGGGGAGTTTACAGGGCAGAGGAAGTAGAGGGTGCAGGGCTCGGCCTGGAGGCAGAGACAGAAGAGCAGAGAAGCTCACAGCTCAGAGAGTGAAGAAAAAAAAGCAGGAGAGGTTGGTGTCCCGGGACCTGAGGGGATCCGGTGCTTCAAGGAAAAAGAAATTCAGACAATGTCAAAAGCTACAGAAAAGGTAAACAAGAAATGAGATTTGACAACTGGGAAGCCCTTGGTGACCTTGGGTAGACAGCAATGATCATTTTTTAGCCCACTCATCCTAATCAAAGCCATGCCAACCCCACCATCAGATAGCCCAAGTGTGTCCTCTGTTTGTGAGTATGTCTCTCTCTACCTCAGTCTCCAATTGTACTTCGACTGTGTGGATCCACACGTCCTGTGGGGACTCACCACTTGACCCTGAACATGCAGTTGTCACAGCCTCTCTTCTCCCCCGGAGCCTCCAACTCCATGTGCTCCTTCTCCCCTGCTCCCCGGGCTCAGGTCCCCACCTGTTCTGCCATTCTCCCACGACTGCTCACCCCAGCCGTCACACTCCCTTACCATCTTTTTAGACATATCCCAAGCGACACGTGATGATACACTATCAATGGATGGTAAGGCTAAATGAACAGAAACAAACCAGAAAAATAATGTAAAAACAAATAACTTTCGAAGCATGAAACAAGGTGAAAAAAGCACAAAGAAAAGTGACTGACCATATAATCTAAAAGAGCAAATAAAACCCAATCAGTTAAACAATAAAAACTCATGGGACAAGGTGAGAAATTTATAGCAAAAAGTATAATGCTAATATCCTGAATTTATGTTTTTAAAATGCCAACAAATCAATCAGAAAAACCAATAACAATTGGGCAACTGGGCAAGGAACAACAGGTAATACACAAAGCATTTTGACACAAATAGATGATAAAATATGAAAAAAAAACTTTCTAACAATCAAATAATTTAAAACTAAAAGCCCACTTTTTCCTTATTGAATTGGACTGCTCTTCAGGATGATACTCAGTTATGCTAAGAGTTTAGAGAAATAGATACTTATATATACTCCTGGTGGGGAGGAACCCACTAATCCCATTTCTCTGAGCCAATCCCAAGGAAATTATGCTGATTGGGGCACCTGAGTGGCTCAGTCAGTTGAGAGCCTGACTGTTGGTTTCGGTTCAGGCCATGATCTCATGGTTCTTGGGTTTGAGGCCCACCTCGGGCTCTGCGCTGACAGTGCAGAGCCTGTTTGGGATTCTCTCTCTCTCCCTCCCTCTCTCTACCCCTCCCCTGCTTGTGCTCTATGTTCCTGGAATTGCTTCCAAGATACACAGAATAAGTGCATATAAAATTATGGAACTACAGTAGGGTTAGGTCAGCACTGGGCATTGCCACCTCCCCGACTAGAGAGCTCTGGTCCTAGGACGTGGAGCACTGATCCAGTTTATAATAGCTCATAAAATGTGTTGGAGAGCTGCCTTTTTCTATTCTCTAGAATATTTTGTATACAATTGAAATTATCAATTACTTGACCCTTTGGTAAAATTTAACTGTAAAACTATCCATGACTGGTATTTGGGAGGTGGGTAGACATCAGCTTTTGATCCGATTACATTAATATTTCGTATACTTTTGGGGCTCCTGGGTGGCTCAGTTGGTTGAGTGTCTGACTCTTGGTCTCAACTCAAGTCATGATCTCATGGTTCGTGGGATCGAGCCCTGCGTCGGGCTCTGTACTGACAGTGGGGAGTCTGTTTGGAATGCTCTCTCTCCCTATCTCTCTGCTCCTACCCCACTTGCACTCTCTCTCTCCCAAAATAAATAAACTTTAAAAAAAATTTTTAAAGAAATTATGCAGATAAGATCTATGTGCAAACAGATGAAGTATAGCATTATTTATAGCAGTGCAAACTTGTAGGTAACTTAATAAACTATAGAGAACTATTAAAATAAATTCTTGACTTTTTAATTATATACTCAATATTTTCACACAGATGCAAAAGGGGAAAAGATAAATATCTTTAATCTGTAATGGACATTTATAAATCAACAATAAATCTATAAAAAGTGACCAAACACAGACAGGCAATTCACATGAAAATAATCAGTCAACTTTTTTTTTTTTAAGTTTATCATAAAGTAATGAGAAAAGAGAAGATGAATATCCCTAATTCATCACATTAGAAAATATTTAAGTATATGTAACAGAACCATGAGTGTATTAAGAATGTCTAAAATGAGTAAATGTAATAACGAGACAAGAACATTCACCAAAATGCTAACAATAGCCATTTCTGGGCACTGAAGTTATCAGCGATTTTTATTTTCTTCATCATGCTCATGCAGATTTTCCTAATTTATACAATGAAAATATATATTACCTTTGTGATGAAGGAGCTGTCCGGAATTACGTTTTCAACAATATATTGGTGAGAATAGAAAATGCACATGCTACAGCACTCAAGAGCAAAAGAAGAGAGACAATATATAAACAGGTTGATTCACTTAGGTACATATGCACTATGCACAGGGAAAGTAAGAAAAGGGACACACCGTGCAAAGCTTTGAGCAAACATGGTGGTGGGAATATGGCTGATCTTTCATTGAATTTTTTCTGTACTTTCCAAGTTCTTTTATCATGAAAATTATTGTTACAATCGTAAATAATAAAACGTGTGAACTGAAGCACTTCAACTCTTCCTTTCGGCAAAATAAGACCTCTCTTATTTCAAACTGAAGCCCTGGGCACCTCTCCTCTAGAAAATTACCTGGACCCATTTTCTCGGTCCTCCCCCCAGAGCACTTGATAATCAGGATGTCTTTACGCCATGTTTGTTTTACTTTCAAGCTTTTGGAGTTTGGTCTGTCATGTTACCTGGCGGGACAGTTACATGCCAGAGGTGGCCAATTACAATGCAGGCTGCACATTCAGAAGATGGGGTCCTCACCCACCCCTGCCCCTGGCTCATCACCCAGCCTTGGGCGAGTAACACAATCTCTTTGGGACTCAGTTTTGGTTTCTTTAAAATCATGAGGCTGAGCTGGATGTTTGGTTTTCACAGAACCGCTGCAGGGTGATGGGGAGACTTGGTGGGCAGGGATTGAGGCCCTGAGCCCCACTGGCACTAGATCAGCTCCACATGTATCTGCTTTTTATCTTGGGGTTCCACATAAAAGCGTGTTGAAGCAAAGGGCAAAAAACACATTTTTAACTTTCTCCCTGCCTCTCCCAGACTCACCTGCTACCAACGCGATTTGTTTCATCTGATAGACTGGACTGCACGTCTGAGAAGTCAGAAACTCTCTTTGGCTGGAGTTCTACTTTTTAATAGGCAGAGAGAAAGAGTGTGGGTTCAGACTCAGAGAGTCTGAGTCTGAGTCTTGGTTCTGACTTGATATTATTTGATGTGTGGCTTGGGCAAGTTTTACCCTTCTACCTTCCCCCACGCCATTTCTTCATCTCCAGATGAGAATACAAATGGGGTCTCTATCACAGAATGTTAGAAGTACTCAATAAGATAGCATAAATGAAATGTGCTTTATATAAAACACCTGCACTACAAGTTAAGTTATTCACAGTAAAGGTAATCACAACTTCCACACTTATATTCATCCGTTCAACAAATACTCACTGGCCATCCACTATATGCAGGTCTCATGTTCTCATCAACATGCCGAAACTTCAAGACCCTGCTAGGCTTACATCCAACAGGCGGACTAAACAAGTAATACACATAAAGCCCTTAGCCCAGTGCCTGGAATATAGGAAGTTAGCTTCTCCACCAATAACATGTACTGAAAATGGGGTGGCCTCCTGGATAGTGAAGTTGGATAATTAAGAAAGGCATACCCATATCGTATATCATATCGGGGCACCTTTTCTAGGTACAGAATGTCCCTCCTGCTACGCATAGCAGGAACCTGTACCTCCAGGTCCCATATACATTAACACTGCCACAAAGATACGCCCATCCTCTCTTTCCACTACGCAAAGGGCATCCCACCATGAAAGCTCCTCCCTCTCACTTCTTTTATTTTTTTGTAAGTCTATTTATTTATTTGGAGAGCAAAAGAGGCAGCGGGGAGGCGGGGAGAGAGAATCCCAAGCAGACTCCGCACCATCAGCCCAGAGCCCACCGTGGGGGTCAAACTCGCAGAACCGTGAGACCATGACCTAAGCCAAAACCAAGAGTCAGACACTTAACCGACAGAGCCACCCAGGCGCCCCCACCACTCACTTCCTTTAAAAAGCACAGATAGGGGCGCCTGGGTGGCTCCGTCGGTTAAGCGTCCGACTTCGGCTCAGGTCATGATCTCGTGGTCCGTGGGTTCGAGCCCCGCGTCAGGCTCTGTGCTGATAGCTCAGAGCCTGGAGCCTGCTTCAGATTCTGTGTCTCCCTCTCTCTGACCCTCCCCCATTCATGCTCTGTCTCTCTCTGTCTCAAAAATAAATAAAGGTTAAAAGAAAAAATTTTTTAAATAAAAAATAAAATAAATAAAGAGCACAGATAACTACTAAACATTGATGAGCAAGCAAAAGAGAACTTTGCCTCTGGCTCACACTTGGCATCTTCATTTTTCTTGATTTGCTGGAGCTTATCTGGCCTTTTAGCTAGAAGGGACGAGGCTGCATGAATGGCCCGAGTGGCTGAATGTGAGTGCAGTTCAAGAGCTCACGTATATCCAACACTGCCGTGTCTAGCACCTGTGGAATGCCACAGAAGTCACAGATCTGGAGGAAACAGTCCAGGTCCACAAGATTCTTCCAAGAAACCAAAGAGGATAAACCAAGTATACATGTCTACACCACCACACGGAAAACGAGTGTGGTAAGAAGGAAACAAAGATAAAGAGAACATCTCATAGGTGCACACACTATGAGGTGCATCTCATAGTGCATAGGTGCACTTCCTCTTCTTTCTCAAGGGGACAGGGAACCTGTAATAACCTCAAGAAATTGTAGGACTTAGACCTGGAGAGGTATTAAGGGAGAAGAGTCTTGCCCGGCATCACGGTAGGAGAGAGGTTACCTCTTGGGACAGTTATATGCCAGATGTGGCCAATTACAATGCAGGCTATACATTCAGAAGATGGGGTGATCACCCCCCCCCCCGCCCCTGGTTCATTGCCTGGCCTTGGGAGGGTAACACAATCTCTTTGGGACTCAGTACTGGCTTCTTTAAAATCATGAAGTTGGGCTGGACATATGGTTTACACAGAGCTGCTGCAGGGTGATGGGGAGACTCGGTGGGTGGAGTCTGAGAAAAAAAAAAAACAAACCACAATCCGAAAGAGCAAGTGGAGCATGCTCTAGAATAAGAGTATCCACTCACTGGGTGGTTAGGAGAACACAAGGAATTAACATGTATCAAGCACTTAGGACAGGGCTGAGCACCCAAAAAGTGATCTTTGACCATTAGCTGCTACCTTTGTTGCTCTTGCTTTCCTGCTACTGTTATTACTGCTATGGCCTCTGCTGTTCCTTCTAGTTTAGGTGCCAAGACGTGACAGCACAGGTGACAGCACAGCACGAGACTGGAAAAGCGATTCAGGATCACAGTCTGGAAAGCCCAAAATGCCAGGAGCCACAAGCTATTTCTGACAGAGTTCATGGGACCACAGCTTTACTTTGGGAACATTTTGGCAATAGTACAGGTTGGGGTGAAGCGGAAAGAAACAGAAGGTAGGAATCCCGGATAAGAAGTCGTTCCCTTCACCTGTTGAAAAAGCTCAAGAGAATCAGGAGCAGGGTGGAACATGCGGTGTGGACAGTGCTCGGCCCTCAGAAGGTGCAGGGTGTGGGCAGCAGGTCTGAAGATCAGAAGAGGGGACGGAACGGTCCAGACAGGCTGAGAACCAGTCAGACGGCGGCCGTGGTGGCAGAAGCCAAGTAACACAGGAGAGCCCTGGAGAAGACTGTGCAAGAGAAGACCAGTCTGAACATAACTTTGCTTTGGGAATGTACACATGGGGTGGATAAAAGGTGAGCGCAGGGATCAGGGGAAGTGTGCAGGGCACAGTCCCAGCGGAGCAAATTCACTGCCATTTTCTCCAAAGAACACTGAACTGGTTCCGAAGAATGGAGGCTTCCAGCCTGTGGCAACTCTGCCCACCCACTCCCCATCACCCACTCTTTCTTTCCCGTCTCCTCCACCTGATTCTTCAATCACCCATATACAGAGTGTGTAAGACCCAGAGGCGTGGGTAGATAAAGAGCAGGGATATGTGGCACTTCCTTAAAAAACGGAATCAATTAATAGCCACTGGTATTCTGAACTAACGGCGGTTTCCTTCAGCCCTAGACACGCAGCGCTTGCCGTCAATACCAGTTCCCAGGCGGTGCAGAACTGCCAAAAGACCATGAAAAATTGACCCCAAAAACCTGATTGGAATGTAGTTGCTGCTACTTACTGGCTGTGTGATTTCAGACAAATCACCAAACCTCTCTGAGCCTCTCGTTTCTATCATCTATAAAATGGAGACCCTAACACCCAGATTTCTTAGAGTTATTGCAAAGATTGAGTGGAATAATACATTCAGGGTGCTTAGCATAGTGCCTGGTGCATAATAAATAACAGCTCTTATCTCTTATTTATATTAAAAGCGATCTGATGAATAAATAGTCTTTGTTCCTCTCCTTCTGTCTTGGGAAGAAGAGCACATTTTCTCACCCCCTAGACTTTTGGTGTCTTTGTCCCGTCGGGTGATGGAGACTGGTAGAGGCAGAAAGGAAGAACCACCGATCCAAAGGCTCTCTCTCCACCAAAGAGCGGTTGCACATCTTGCGTCCCGGGGAAAGTATCAGCAAGGGCAGCCTGGACTCACTATGAATCACCCCTTCAGGGCTGAGGGTGATGCTACGGCAGGTGCAGACCCACAGCTTATCGGTATGGGAAGGCCATTTGTGGAGGGCACAGGTGGGTGCAGGCTGCCTGGGCAGCATTGCACTGGCTGTTTGTGTAGACAAGCTCCCCCACCAGCAGGCATCTCGCAAGGATGGGACCTGCACAGGTTCTGAATCTCCCTGTAATTGAGGGTCAATTGTCAGATGCCCACCCATCACAGCTATTCGCGGAAGGCGCCGCAAACGTCGTATTCGGCCTTGTACCTTCTGGAGGCTACAAGAATCCTGCTAACACAGGCGATAATTCCAGCTAGACACATTTCCAATCCCACAGAAGAGCTACAAGGTCACATGATTGAAGAGGAGGGCGGGGAGCCATCGGCAAAGACGGAGCTAACATCCCCACAATGCTGCACACGTCGTGGGAAGAGCAGCCTGGCTCCTGGTGGGAGGGAACGGCACTGAATAAAGATGCAATACCTTGAGGAAGAAGCTAGTTGCAAATTGGTTAGCCATTTAAATGGCCAAATTACCCAAGACATAATTAGGGCACCATTTCTCCCCCTGGAACTCCTATATGTGAATTAATGGACCCTTCTTAGTAAGCCAAACTAGCACTAATAGCATTTTCTTTCCCTCAGACCGTTTAAATCATTAATCCCTTTTCCAAGCTGGCATTTGTGTCCGCGTCTTCTGTGCCCAGAGGTCAAGTCTCTATCAGGCTGCCTTTTGCGCCCCGGCATGCAGTAATGGTGGGCATCTGTCAGGACGGAGAAAATCTCTTCCGGTTCTTATGTACATGGTGCTCCCAGAGAGATAGTTAGCACTAATCGAAGGAGCACAGGGCTGGGACAGTAGGCAAGCTTCATGGGTGCCTTGCAACCTGCCAGGACTTTGGGGTGGGGGTAAAATACCTATAAAAGTTATCATTTTAATCATATTTAAGTGTACAGTCTATTGGCATTAATTGCATTCACATTGTTGGGCAGCCATCACTACTATCTCTAGAACTTTTTGCACCTCTCCCGCTGACACTCCACACCCATTAAACACTAACCCTCCTCCCCACCAGCCCCTGGCAACTGCCACGGTACCTTCTGTCCCTAGGAGCGTGACTACTCTAGAAATTCATGTAAGTAGAATCATGCAGTATTTGTCCTGTGACTGGCTTGTTTCACTTAACACAAGGTCCTCCAGTTGCATCCATGTGGCATAATTTCCTTCCTTTTTAAGGCTGAATATTCCATTGTATGTATATACCACATTTTAACAAATCTATCTGAATTGTATTTTTAATTTTTTTTACTTTGAGAGAGAGCGAGCGAGCAAGGGAGGGGGCAGACGGTGGGTGGGGGGAGAGACAGAAAGAAAGAGAGAGAGAGAGAGAGAGAGAGAGAGAAAGAGAGGATCCCAAGCAGGCTCCACACTCAGCACAGAGCCCAATGCAGGACTCACACCCTTGACCCTGGGATCATGACCACGGCTGAAATCAAAAGTCAGACACTCAATTGACTGAGCCATCCAGGTGCCCCTGGAGTGTGTTTTTAAATCATCGACTAGCCACTGTAAAACTCTGTTTCCACTTGTGGTAAAAATATACATGACATTTAGCCATTTTTAAGTGTACGGCTCGGTGGGATTAAGTACATTTACAGTGTCACACAAGCATCCCCACCATCCATCTCCAGAGCTTTTTATCTTTCCCAACCGAAAAACTCTGTGCCCATTCACCAATCCCCATTCTCCTCTCCTCTCAGCCTCTGGCAACTACGCCTGCTAAGACATTTAATTGTGCCCCGCCTCAGCCTCTTCATCTGAAAAATGGACATTGTAATCATAGGCTTGGGCCCAGGAGTCCATGCCGTGCCAGGACAGTCATTTCCACTTAGCTCAGGCCCCTCTGGCGCCCCCTGGAATCTTTCTAGGCTGGTGCTTACAGCCAACTTGGGGGCAGCTGGATGTGGAGGGCATCCGGGAACGCACACAGGTCCCACATACCGCGGGAAGACGGGCCAAAGACATCCCACATGGCAAGGAACGAAGTTGTTCCTAACCTTTACACACACCTACCAAACACTGCTCTCGGTAGAATTCAACACGCTCAACTGGAGGTCGGAAAATCAGGCACAATAGGGACAGTCTAAATATAAATCCCCATCTGCTTTTTATTTTCATTGCAACCTTTCTGGACCTGAACAAAAGAGAAAGTGTTGCTGGTTTCGATTGCTCGTGGCTACCTCCTGTAAGAGAAAAAAAATTACAAATATCACCTGCCCATTCGGGTAACATACATCTGCAAAACCACCCTCTCTGTAATAAGACAAAGAAGCCCCTATTCAAACTAAGGAGCTCACTTTCGGCAGCAGAGTCATTTTCAACTTTATATATTGTGCGTGTTTATTAGAGTTTAGCAAAGAGGAGAATTTTCGTGTAATTAGTCACTGGAGGGTACCCACACAACCCCATAAATGTAGCAGAGGCATATTGACAGTGGCATAAAAGGAAACACTAATTAAATCCCAATTTCCTCCAAATACTGCCAGATCTTGCAGGTATAAACTCACTTCCTGGGCCGTTGAGCATTTACTCAGAAGCGCCCAGATCTCAGAGTTGGTGCTGCAGAACGCTGAAGAATCTGGAACAAAGCGTGCCTCGAGTAGTGAAGCACTCCTCAGCGGTCGGGATGTGCCTGGCATAGCTTAGGGAGGTCGGATGGAGCTAAAGAGAGATGGGGAAGGGGGCTTGGTCGGGAAACGTCACGGGACAGCTGAGGAACTTTCTGGAAAGAGAAACAGAAGAACTGTGGGTTGTGGGGGGAAAAAGGAAATTCAAGAGATGGGTCGACAGAGCTGGGCAGCAGAGGAGAAAATAAGAAGGATGGCAATGGGGTCTGGTGAGGGATACCAGTGGTGAGGCCTGGGAGGATCAGAAGGGTCAGGGCACTGAGCTCCGTGCTCTGCTGTGCAGGTTAACAACCCCAACCCTCGTACGTGTCAGGGATAAAAGTCCCCCCCCCCCCACCTTCAGGCTGTCACTTAACAGCCAACCTCAAAATGAGCCCAAAATGGCGAGGGATCCCAGGAACGAAGAGATGGAAGGAGCAGCAGAAGAAGGTGTCCAAGACCCCGGAGAGGAACGGCTCCAAGAGGAATTATGGTCTGCAACTTTCACGTGAACACGGATTTTGAAAACAACAGAAAGCACTGTGTGAACCACACAGAACGGTCACGAGAATTCCAGATTTCCAAGTGTACGGTGGGGTCTTCCAATCCTGCTGAGAGCAGGGGGTTAGGAACCACTGAGGAGGAAATAAGGAAACCAGGAAGGAAGGGCCCAGGCCCAGCCAGAGGAGCCCCAGGGAAGGGGAACCGAAGACCTGCCTTGGGTGCAAACAGCAACACTCTGGGAACCCGTCAGTGGAACAGGCAACGTAAGAGACCCAGTTGTCATCACAGATGTGAAGAATCTGACTTGCCCTGCAAGAACCAAGAGGCCACCAATAGGCCGCCTGTCTCTGAAACACCATCTGGCCCCTTGTCCCCCGCCACCAGGCAGCTCCCCCTTTCCCAAAAATAGGGCTTTCCCAGCGATACCTCTCTCACCCAGCCCTCTCAGAAACAGCCTCCTACTCTCCTCTCCTGCAGACAAAAGACCACACACTCCTACTAAACTCAGAGACGCTCACAAGCGAGATGGGCAGGGCAGGGGCCTGGAGCAGGGGCCACTGTCGTGGCCTGTACGACCAGCCCTCTCAACCGTGCTCTTGCCCCTGAGCCAATCAGCCACTACAACTGACCTTCTTTAAAGGGAGAAAAAGATTCTTAAACACGGTACATTTTGTGCATATGCAGGTGGTTGCTGCTGAATGCTTGTAAGGACTTGCTTCTTTTCCTGCCCTATCCCCTTATTTACAAAGCCTTTCCCTCCAGTGGGTACTAGAAAAGCTTATTTCATCCCAATCCTATTCTGAGGACTATAAATCCCAAATTAGTGAGATAAGACCACTGGGGACTCATTGATATTAATTCAAGAAGCTTAAAAATAAATGCCTGGAAAGTTCTAGCCAATTTTAGCTGGCACATATTACGGCCCTAGGTCTCCCCGTACTGCTTTGCTGTTCTTTTGAGTTCTTACTAACATCAAGTCTCATCAAGGTAGCGAGGCCCAGACTTGGGCCGAAAAGAAGGGGAGGGCGAGGTGCCATGTGCTCTGAGGGGCATCAGGGACTCCCTGTCCCGCTGAGGTTCCTCCAGAGACACTGCCTGGGCTCCTGAAAGTGCACTGGTCTCAGTTCACCCCGTTGTTCAGTGGAGAGCAGGAACGGAGGCTCCAGACATAGGCCATCACGGACATCTGCTTAGCAGTGTATCGCTTAAGCTCTCAACCTCTGTTAGGAATGGTCACAGGGCACACGACACAACCTTGTTCTAAGGACAAGTTACAGCAATACATGTGAAGCCCACGGCACAGGCCGTTAGAGCAACACTGGTTACTGTTACTCCGTTAACCCCAGCGTCCCCCCACTCCGTGAGACACCGTGATGTGCAGGCGTATGGTCGTTAACCCCAATGTCCCCCCACTCCGTGAGGCGCTGAGACGTGCAGGCATACAGAAAGGGGCTTCCTCTCTCCAGAACAACGTGCTCAGCATGCAAGTCACCAGCTAATTCGGTGACTAAATGACCTTACTTCATGACTGGAGAGACCCTAGAGAGGATGGGGATGAAGTGAGGAAGGTCCACTTAAAAGAAGAAAGGGCCGGGGCAGGGCAGAGAAAACACACTTAGAAGTCTGCCAGATGGGGGCTCCTGGGTGGTTCCGTCGGTTAAGGGTCCGACTTCGGCTCAGGTCATGATCTCAAGGTTGGTGAGTTTGAGCCCCACGCTGGGCTCTGTGCTGACAGCTCAGAGCCTGGAGCCTGTTTCAGATTCTGTGTCTCCCTCTCTCTCTGTCCCTCCCCCACTCATGCTCTCTCTCTCTCAAAAATAAACATTAAAAAAATTAAAAAAAAAAAAAAAAAGAAGAAGAAGAAGAAGTCTGCCAGATTGGGGCGCCTGGGTGGCTCAGTCAGTTAAGAGCCTGACTCTTGGTTTTGGCTTAGGGCATGATCTTGAGGTTCGTGGGTTTGAGCCCCATGTTGCGGGGTTCAGGAGCCTATTGGGGATTCTGTCTCTCTCCCTCTCTCTGCCCTTCCCCCTGCTCATGCTACCTCTCTCTCACTGTCTCACTCTCTCACTCATTCTCTCAAAATAAATAAATAAACTAAAAACAGCAAGTCTTCCGGATTGTACTATAGTGACACAAGACATTATCCACGGGGGAAACTGAGTGAAGGGCATACAGATTATCTTCCCATAAATCTGAAATTATCTCAGGGGCACCTGGTTAAGTCGGTTAAGCCTCTGACTTCAGCTCAGGTCACGATCTCTCGGTTCCCAAGCTCAAGCCCCATGTCAGACTCTGTGCCGACAGCTCAGGGCCTGGAGCCTGCTTCAGATTCTGTGTCTCCCTCTCTCTCTCTCTGCCCTTCCCCCACTCACGCCCTGTCTCTCTCAAAAATAAAAATAAACATTTAAAAAATAAATAAATAAATAAAATTATCTCAAAATAAAAAGCTTAAAAAAAGAAACCTGCCAGAAATCCAGGCCCCTAAGATTCCATTAAAACAAATCTGGGCACCGGCAGCAAGCTGGCTCTTGGACCGGCCCCCCTCGGGCCAGGCTTCCTGAGAGGTGAAACGATTTCTTTTCATCTCTGCATCGCCACCGTAGCGCTGTGCCTGGCACGCCGCAGACTCAGTAAATGTTCCATCTCTGCATAAAAGGATTAATTCTCCTTCCCAAGCCCCTCGCCCCCGAAGACTAGCTGAGAGCACTCCTACCCGCTTTGGCTCCCGTGCAAACATTTAGGGTTTTGCAACACTTTTTTTTTCCCCGTGTCTTTGGAAACCTCCGTGAGAACAGACATGTGCACACGGCTTGTCACTTTCAGACGCCCAGCCAGGAAAGGTTACCGGGAATGCAAACCAACCACCATTAGCATCAGGAAGTTAATGGTAACGGGGCCACGGCTGGACCATCTTCAGATTTCTGGAAATGTGGGACAAAGGTTAGCCGCTCTTTTGAGCTGGTGATTCCCTCTCTGCTCTCCCGCCTGCCTCCAGCTTGGCAGCCAAAATACCCACTCTAATTTCATTCCCTGCTCTTGGCCATGTGCTTTGTGAATTGCCTCTCTTGACACAAGATAAAGCGAAAGAGCAGAGGAATTGGCCCCCTGCAGAAACCAGAGGCAAGGCCAAGTCTGTTTGCTAAGAAAACACTCCCTGCTCACCGACCACAGCTCGACAGGTACCTTCTTCTTTTGCCTCTTCTTAGTGCCTCATAATAATCCTTGAGCATCTGGGACCTGCCAGATTCTGAGCTAAATGTACTCACAGAAAAGGAGACCAGACATCCTCTTGGGGGGCATCATAGCAGGCCAAGCAATAGTTACCGCTCAGACAAGCCAAGAGAAATGAAATAACGGACGGCATGTGCTGCATCAGAGGCTCCAAGCTGCACGTGCCCCATTCTCACAGTCCTGTTCTAGCAGTCCTCTTTCCTCCCCTTTCTGCACCTTCCCAAGCTGAACCCCTAACTGTAATTCCCCTAACCGCACTGGCGGGTTGCCCGAGATTCGTTCCACGAAGGCCCAAGATCTCCTACAGCCCCCATTCTCCCTCGTGCCCTGTGATAAGATTTCTGGATCGTGGATGCTTTCTTAATCCACACCCCTGGCTAAGCAAGTGCACAGATGTCAACACCCATCACATCCACACATCCACGGTGGGCTCCCGTGGGGTGGGGGTGGGGGTGGGGACAGGGGTTGGTAGCTGCTTCAGGTCCCGGGACTCCACTAAAATGAAAGATGCCTCTCACTAGATCATCCAGCCCCACTGTCAAGGTAGCGGGCCCCAAACCATCCCTCTACCTAGTGGTATTAAGACTACAAAAGTCCACGTGCAAGCAGAGGGCCAACAAATCGCATTAGACTGAAAAGACCCATGTTTGATTGATGTCTGTTCATAGGTGGCTGTTCCACAGCCTGGCGGAAGCACATTCATCAGGATCCAGAACAACTGAAAAGTGGACAAGGCAGGGGTTTCTACAAGGGATTCTCTATAATTCTCAATAGGAGAGAAATGAGGGCAACATGAATAAAGTTCAAGATTTATCTTCTCCCATTCTCTTCTCTGTAAAAGCCTCTGCCCCTCCCCCCCCCTCCCCCCCAGCCAAGAAACCAAGCTGGTCTCTGCTGGGTCAGGCCACGAGCGGAGAAGACTGGGTGTGTAGAGAAAGAGCTCGACTCAGTTTGTTATCCCCACTTACAAGGTATTTTATTGGGGGAGTCTTTTCAGTAAACATTTTTTGAAATCTGTAACAGAAGAGAAGGGGACGCTCAGTCTGAGGCTGAGTTGGTCTCTTTCACTGGCCTCTTGTTTCTGCTGAACATCTTTCACACCGGAGGCCACAGTCAAGTGCCAGCCAGACCTCTGAGCACAAGACTGTCAGAGAGATAGTCTCCTGCCACGTCTTGCTTTGGGTCTGAGATCCCAAGCCTCAAAATGAAAGTCTTGTCTCTCTTCAGAAGGACATATTCCCATTTCTGGGTTCATGTAACTGAGATCAGTAGGGGTGGGAAGGCAACTAAAGGAACCCCAAAACTATACCTTTATGATTGGTAATAGTTGCAATTCATACTTATAAACCACTTTTAAAGTTTCCTGATTGTTCTTGTCTACAGCATTTTCTTTCATCTTTACAGTGCCCTCAGAAGGGGGCAAGAATCATTACCCACAGTTAACATTGCCCAATGGGTCTCACTACCAAGTGGCTCCTGTATCTGTGACGGGGAAAAAATGGGATACAATCTATTATTGCAGATTCATAAAGACTTTCTATTTGCTCTCTGCAGGCCAGGCACAGGGCGTGGTGCTAGACAAAGGTATTTAACCTTGACAAGCATTCCGCTTACAACCTTTCTGCTGTTAATCCATAAAACTCCCTCCTTGGTTCTCTCAACAGCAAATCAGACACAAGTGTGTCTACTATGGAAAACAACATGCCCAGCTGTTGGGGAACATTCAGCTGGCGACTGAATCTGGAAAATCTGCCATTCACCTCCCCTCACGATCTCCCCTTCTTTTCTCCCTTTCCGTTCCCAGTGCCTGCACCCCTCTGCCACCATCCCACTTCACCCTCATAACCATGGGACCGTAGACACAGTTGTGCCCCAGCTCCTTAGTACTTCTCTCTCCAA